>NW_027040527.1:3252500-4514003 GCF_037179485.1 Ochlerotatus camptorhynchus | reverse complement strand
AGGATAACAAGGCCTTAGCCTGATTGGTAAGGTAAGCAAGCTGGGAGGCCATCGCCTAGGCGCTCCATAGAATTTGGCTTCCATACTACCTCTGCAGGATTCTAAGTAGTTGTTTCCAGAACCGGGTCCTGGTCTACGAGACAGGCATGGAGCAGACATCTCTTATGACCACGGCGGGAGTTCCTCAAGGCTCCATTCTAGGTCCCACGATGTGGAACGGGTTGCCATCGATACTAAGGTGCGGAGGTCCAGCCTGGATTGAAACACTGAAAACGAAGCAAAATCAAAGGAATCTGAGCAGTACGTTCCGGCTCATGGCCATGCGCGTCATGAGTGCGTATAGAACCATTTCGACGGAGGCAGTATGTGTTATCGCCGGTATGATCCCAATCGGCATCACCTTGGCGGAGGATTACGAGTGATATATGACGAGAAAAACCAGAGGAGTTCGATAAATGATGAGAACGGAGTCGATGGCTAACTGACAGCAGGAGTGGGATGCAGCAGAGAACGGTAGATGGACACACATGCTAATGCCGATTCTTTCGACCTGGTTGAACAGGAAGAATGGAGAAGTCAACTTCCACTTGACGCAGTTCTTGTCTGGTTATGGCTGCTTCAGGAACTACCTGCATCGGTTCGGACACACAACGTCACCCTTCTGTCTGGAGTGTGGGAATGTGGAAGAATTTTCAACTTTGTGGAAGATTCTCAACTTATGTACAAGCAGCACATCTCGTACGTTGTCGACAAGGCGTCTAGGACGTTGGAATTTATCTTCAGGATAGCAAAGAATTTCTCCGATATCTACTGTTTGAAGTCACTGTACTGTTCCTTGGTGCGATCCATTCTGGAATATTGTTCTGTGCTCTGGAGTCCAAACTACAACAATGGTGCTGAGAGAGTTGAGTCCGTTCAACGCCGTTTTCTTCGATTCGCTCTGCGGAAGCTGCCTTGGAGAGACCCATTTCATCTGCCCAGCTATGAAAGTCGTTGCCAGCTGATTGATCTGGAGCCTCTCCGAACTAGAAGAGACACCTCTAGGGCCCTGTTAAATAAATAAATAAGAAATAAGAAATTACCAGAGCACGCGGTCTTAGAATGTCCTAGATTTGATACTGTGCGAGAGGAGATGCTAGGAGAATGTCGTTGAAGAAATGTGTCGAGAGAAGGGCACCTTTAACGCCGTCAGCAGAGCAGTAACGCAGATCATGTCAGCGCTGCAGCGTAAATGGCGAGAAGGCCAGCTACAAATTAGTAATGTGCTCACACAAGTGCGAAGTAAAAGACGGAGCCGGAGAATCTCCGTCGGAGTAGCCTGAATCCACCGTGGGGGGTTATCTGAGAGCTAAATGGCTCACAAACTAAAGGGTGATACGGTCAAAATTTGGTCAAGGGAAAACGCGTGTAAATCGGTGAAATCGTTTATTTAAAAAATCAAATTAAATTTCTTTTTCAAGTTAAATTAGTATAAAAATTCAGGAAAAATATTCAGTTAGGCTTCCGCTTTTCCAAATCCGAATTGCCGGGCCTTACGCTTGACCCCTGCCATCAGATTTTGTACAGCCACCTTGTCCACCTTCTTCGCCGCAGAAAGCCAGTTTGCCTTGAACTGCTGCTCGCCCTTAGCAGTTTTTTTGGTCTTCTTTAGGTTCCGCTTGACAATAGCCCAGTATTTCTCAATTGGGCGGAGCTCTGGCGTATTGGGAGGGTTCTTGTCCTTGGGAACCACCTGCACGTTGTTGGCGGCGTATCACTCCATGGCCTTTTTACCGTAATGGCAAGATGCCAAATCCGGCCAAAACAGTACGGAACAACCGTGTTTCTTCAGGAAAGGCAGCAGACGTTTATTCAAACACTCTTTCACGTAAATTTCTTGGTTGACAGTCCCGGAAGCTATGAAAATGCTGCTTTTCAAGCCACAGGTACAGATGGCTTGCCAAACCAGATATTTTCTTTGCGAACTTTGACAGTTTCATGTGCTTGAAAACATCTGCTACCTTTCCCCTTCCTTTTGCCGTATAAAACTCCTGTCCCGGAAGCTGCTTGTAGTCGGCTTTGACGTAGGTTTCGTCGTCCATTACCACGCAGTCAAACTTCGTCAGCATCGTCGTGTACAGCCTCCGGGATCGCGCTTTGGCCGTCGTATTTTGTTTATCATCGCGATTTGGAGTCACTACCTTCTTGTAAGTCGATAGTCCGGCTCGTTTTTTGGCTCGATGCACGGTTGTAGACGATACACCCAGCTTATTTGCGGCATCTCGGAGAGAGAGGTTAGGGTTTCGCTTGAAACTACCGGCAACTCTCTTTGTCGTCTCAGCGGCTTCCGGTTTCGATTTCCCCCCGATCCAGACTTCCTGGCTATCGACAAACGTTCCCCAAACACTTTAATTACATTTGTAACGGTTGATTTGGCAACTTTTAGCGATTTTGCCAACTTTGCGTGCGAGTAGCTCGGATTTTCGCGATGCGCGAGCAAAATTTTGATACGCTGCTCTTCTTGCTTGGACGGCATTTTGACAACTGAAGAGTGAATTCCAAAATCAAAATAGGAGCAACATTCTACACACACACACCTTCAAAATGAGGGGTGTTCAGGTTTTTTAAATGCAAAATTGAAAGAAATACGTCAAGTTGATATTGACCAAATTTTGACCGTATCACCCTTTAGAGAGACGATCAGCGAACTAGAATCGCAAGTAAGCTGAGGTAAAGTGAGGTACGTAATACACAGTCCCTCCGAAGTAATACGACAAGTGGTCCTGGGGGAATAGGACAAGGCGAGCAAGAAGGTTTTGGTGCGGTATGAATCCCTCACACCGTGTCACCACAACCGTGCGCCCGGTTGGCCAAGATGCAAGCATGTTTCCTCCATGTAAAAAAAAAATCATAAAGACACATGTGACCAAGTGAGAAATGGAAAGGAAGATTGTGCCTTTATAAGTTAAGATCCTTCTTGAAAATGTTGATTATAAATAATGAATCCAAAATCGGTTTTTTTTTTTTAGATTAAAACTTGATCTACCTGAACATCCACAGAAATGTTGGATAAGATAGTTTTAATAGTTTGAAATTTGAACAGTTGAAGACCTTCAGAATAATGCTGCTTTGGAAAATATCCAGAGGGTTCCTGTTAAATTTATGATCAGCTGAAAGTAATTTCCATACTTCTTAATCAACTTGCCGTCTTGAAAGAATATCAGAGGGACGTACTTTGATTTATTGTTGATCAACCGGAAGTCTCAAAAAATGAATCAATGGAAACCTATGATCAGCTGGAAGTTATTAAAATATGCTTAAAATATCAGTTGAAAATCATTAGAATAACACTTGATCAACCCAAAATCTTTAAAAAAAATATCCAAAGGACTTCATTGAAATTTCTGATCACCTGGAGATCTTTTAAATACTTCCTGGCCAACCTGCTGACTTGAAAGAATATCTGAGCCTTCAGAAAAATAGTTGATCAACCTTTAGTCTTGAAAGATATTCAGATGAGAAATGGACCCAAGGCATCCATCACAACAATTTGCAGTAACACGATTGTGAATAAGTTACAAAGTAGCTACCACCATCGATCAGTGAATATCATCGAAATTCTTTAAAATTCCTCCAAAATTCCTGTGCTTCCACGAAGTTTCAAGAACTTTAACTCAGTTTATGAACTTCTTTCCAATACACTGAGCTTTTCCGAAGTAGCCTGAGCTTTTGAGAAGGTATCAAACGTGCTTCCGCTATAGGACGTAGCAAATAGTATAACAATCTTCATGTGTCCCATACAAAATCACTCACTTTCTTCTTAAATGTTTGAAATCCTCAGTCCGTGTTCCAAACGGTAAAACTACATCAAAGCTTGCATCAGTTCAATTTTCCAAATTTTCCTCTTCAGCAGACAATTTCCAACCAGCAGGAGGATGGTTCTTCGTTTTTTTTTTTGTATCTATCTCATATCCTTGCTCGATACAACCCCCCCACCCGTCGCCGGTTGGTTGTTCCCACTCTCTTTTTCTCTCTCTCAGCCGTGCAATCACGTTCGATGATAGATTTTTGTTCGCTCAATCGCATCAGATACCTACCTTTCTAGTTCACCGCTGTGTTGTGTTCCACCGTGGTGGTGGGTCCGTCATTCCACACCATCGGCAGCGATCATAGATGAACGAT
This sequence comes from Ochlerotatus camptorhynchus, assembly GCF_037179485.1. NCBI lineage: Eukaryota > Metazoa > Arthropoda > Insecta > Diptera > Culicidae > Ochlerotatus > Ochlerotatus camptorhynchus. Next base: position 4,509,842 of record NW_027040527.1, on the reverse strand, counting down.
TAGACCGCAGCGCGCTGGTACGGTGTCGAATGTGTGTGTGTGTGTGTGTGTGGAGCGAATAAGCTAGCGGAATACATGTGACAGGTAATATCACTCTCGGCAGCTGGTAAGGTGCAGTGGGGCATTGTTGCCCGGTGATGGTTCGAAAATATGTGGGTGACCGCAATTCCCAAGCCGGCTCCAAAATTTCTGCACATCTACGAAAAATAACGACGGCGACAGGAGCAGTCAACAGGACAATCAAACGTTTTCCACTTCAGTTGCAATGTCGGCTGGCGTTCGATGTTCAGTTCGATGGTTTTCCACAGGAGATAGAAACAGGCACGCGGTCAAATGGGTTTGGTTTTTCCGCTTTCCAGATTGGGGAGAATATTGTTTCCTGGTTGATTGGACTGCGTTTTTGGATGCTCAATGATGGCGGCCATTTCCAGCTCATTTCAATTTTAAGGTGATGAGAAATGGAAACTAGGCCCAATGGAGATCTCTCGATTTGATATAGGTCAGCTAAAATAAATCAGATAGGAAATACATATTACAATACAATAATTTCACATTTTGTGAGAAAACGTTTTTTTTTTCAGAAGTTGTTAATTGTAATCTAACAACTATCTTACTTAGGTTTTTTAATTCCCGTCCAATAACAGGCTCTCTCTTTTGAACAAATATGTCTACTCCGGAGCTCTTCTAATTAACTTATCGTTTCAGTTGGAAAAAAAAAGAATGAAATTGTATGAATTTATTAGTCAGTGTCCTTTGCTGTACCGGTAAATCGTCTCCATTCCACTCCATCCATTGCTTCTTCGTATCGTTCCAGTCGGTTTGCTATCGAGAACCATTTTCACTGGGCTGTAGTCCGACATTCTTACGACGCGCCCAGCCCGCCATAGTCGCCCGCTTTTGCGGTGTGGATAATGTGGAAATTTTCGGTTCATTCGCTTCCATTCCTCAAGTCACAACTCCTTTCATATTTTGCACTAAAATCTCTTAGGTACTGTGATTGAGCACATCCCACAATTTCATCCGAGCTATCAAACCTATCGTGTTTATAAACTGAATAGTTGCTTGCGTTAGTTATATACTAATATATATCTTTTCAATAACGATTTTCGTTGCGTTATTTCGGTAAAGTGGAGCATCGATAGTACTGGGGCAACCGGGAGTGCCCAGTATGGTTCTTCCTACGTAACGATACGCCGTAATTACAAAGGAACTACGCGTAACATAACCTCAGCCACAGATGCTAAGAGACCGAAGATGCAAAACAAGGAAAACGAAATCACGAATTGTCTGGGGGATCTGGATGATACCAGTCAACCGACAACACCAGTAATTACAACGCACAACTCATTCGACATCCTAGCAGGAACCGACGGAACAACTGGAACCAACCAGCTCAGCACCCTCTTCGAAGAAAGTAAGATTACCCCTGATAACCATCGTAAACAATGGCACTGGACATGTTCGCGAGTTGCTTACTGTCGGTGATATTCCCCAGCACATGAAAGCGGTCAAAGTTGGGGTCCAACTAGTAGTGATGGAGGAACAACACTACCAGGAGGTCTCAGTTCTGAAAGACTCAAACGTTGAAATTTAGCAGTGAAGCAGCCGGTGAAGGCTATTCGGTCAGGTCTTCCGTATTTCAGTGTCCCGAGCTGGAAGAGGAACTGGTAGCTAACGCTGAGCATGCCTTAGAAGTGAAGATCTTCTCACAGAAGAAAGTCGGCAACGAAAAAAGTACGCTTTACCTCCTCTATTTTGAGAAAGGTAAAATAAGGCTATCGGATCTACAGAAGATCAAAGCGCTGTTTAACATCGTGGTCAAATGGAGATACTTCATTCGTAAACCTTGTGACGCACGCCTCGCAACCTACGAGATTTCGACCACTGAATACGCTTCCTGTCTCAAAACCGAGTAACTTGAGCGCCACATTTGAAGAGGACCACTCGTCACGGTTTGATTTGCCCGGCATAAATCCAACCTCAGGGCGGGTTTATGTGTAGAAGAGACCGAAAATTAGTTTGAGGGTAATTCAGCAGACTGAAATCCCATGAGGATAGAGGCTGATTCAAACAGTCTTAAGTTGGTGCTAGCCGCCGTTCTACTGACAATCAACCACTCCCCCCCCCCCCCACATTTATCATCACTGGAGGAACTTCCCTTTTTAGATTTCCTCCACCGATCGTGGCACGTGAGTCCGGAGACTGTTTTTCCAGGCAGTCCAACCTGGAGTAAATTAATGTATATATACAATACAAGAATAATAGCACAAGTAATCTACTAATGATTTTCAGAGTATATGCTACTATTACACTACCGATGTACCTATTGACCTAACTGAAGTAGTTGCTGCATAAGTTGTTATATGTTTTTAAACTTCTTGCTGTCTTGCATTCCCTCGGTAGTTCATTCTATAATCGAATCGAACGATAGCGCAACGATTCACTTAAAAAATGTGTAGAGCATCATGGAATAATTAAAACACTTGACCTAGAAGATTGTGAGTGAATAACGAAGTTTCGAAGATATATCGGACTTTCGTTTAAAATTTTAAGTGTTAAGTGCTAGCCATAAACTCGCTGATTCACGGTAACTTCGGCCACCGAATCACCACCAAAACTCGCGGCGGACACATTATCAGCACTTTCCCCAGCTAATTTACCAACCGGACCGTGTTCAAACTCGCACACGGTGACGAGACTCTCGATAGAACTGCACGCCGAAAGCGTAACATCCGAACTCGGTGAACCGGCCTCCCGGTAGGCAATGAAAATCACAAGCACACTTACAAACCGCAGGTTACAAAAAAAAACCCGTGCAAAGAAACGGATCCAATAAACATCACTCTCGGGAAAGCTAACCCGTCGTCTTCGAACGGCAAAAAAAGAAACTCCACCAGCACTTCCTAGCTCTTTCAGTGCTAATGATAAAGTACATCTACAATATCTAAATCACACGTTCTTCACGTGGAAAACAGGAACGTTTTAACATCGATGTTGGTATTGTCACTGAAACCTGGCTGCGTTTTGACCGTTAATCTAGTAAAAAATGAAAGAAGAGGAGGAGTGCTAATAGCTGTCCGACTCGGAATTAAATTTGCCCAATTGGATGGTGACACAAAGTCGATGGAAACCATCGGTATTCACATCAACGGGTACGACATTCATTACATTGCTGCGTACTTTGCGGGTAAGAGCCGATATTTGAATTGGAGCCAATATCGTAACGTCATCACGAGAAGCACCTCGCCATTTTTTGTGATCGCCGGTTATTTCAACTCGAGACACCGAAAATTGAATTGTGTGACTGCAAACAAAGCTGGTGCAGTACTATTCGACGTGGCATCTCAATGTAACTTTCATGTTCACTATCCAGATTCCTTCACTTTTCACCCATCTGGTCGTGGTAGCCCATCTACGCTAGATTTGGTGCCTTCAAACAATATAATTGGCATGACCAAACCAATAACACATAATGAATTATCGTCCGATTATCTCCCCGTGACGTTTGACATCCACCTGGACACCGAAGGAACAAGTAAAGTGTCCAGTTATCTCTGCTATGCTCATGCTGACTGTGGACGATTTCAGCGTGAAAACTCTAAATTGGATTTACTGGACCCGTCACTTAAAGCCTTGAATAGAGCAGATGACGTCAGTAGAGCCATCGATACCTTTACAAAAGTCATTTTGAAAGCCGAAAATACGAATTACGTAACCCAGCGTTTCCAGATTGTTTTATAGATTAGCGGTACAAAAGATATTAAAAAATCAGTATTTATCGGTATTTGAAAGCGAAAATTTTATCGATTGTGACGACTGGGACTTGAGGGGAATTGCATTGTTTGACGGCTTTCTCAGTCTTGAAACAGTCTTTAATTTTTTAAATTTAATTTTAAAAAATTATCGCTGTCCTCAAGTTGTGACCAAATTGTGAGACATTAGTTTTTTTTTTCAATTAAATATCATTAAATGAAACCATAATATGGAAAATCAGCCACAACAACGACTAAACTATTGACAATAACGACAAACAATAATTTCACTTGAAAAAGGCCACAACCCATGGCCGAAATGTCGAGCAGATTACATCGTAGTCGTTACAGTGTTTTAAGACTGAGAAAGCCGTTAATCAAAGCAAAATTTTAGCTTTTGTACAATGATCGGAAGAAAGCTTCTGAACGCAGCCAAAAAAACATCCAGATCAAAACGAAAGAAGCTCTCCTGGATGAATTTCAAGGAAAGTTCTAATAAAAGTGGAAAAACATCCGGGAAACTTCCAAGACACGAATTGAGAAACTTGGGGCAAAAATTTAAATAAACTGTCGGAACAAAATCGGATGTCACATCTAACGGAAGCCAGATAAGTTTCGGAAACTGGAATACATTTTCAGAAGCAACCATTTCCAGGGAAAGCCGGAAGAAGCTCGGAAAAACCTTCCAATAGAGGTGAAAAAATAAACCTTTGGCTGATGGTCAAACTTTCAGAAGAAGGCAGAGGAAATTTCTGGGAGAATTAATTGAACTTCCTGTAGAAGACGAAAGAAACTTCCTAGAGACGCTGGCAGAAACTTCCTAAGGTAGATTGAAAGAAACATCTGAAGGAAGTCGGAAGCCAGGAAGTCGAAAAAAACAAGGACATAATTCCGGAAGAAAGAGATTCGTGAGGGATGTTCTAATGATTCAGAAAATTTTCCCGATATTCGTAAAACATCCCCGAGACTCCGCGATTTCCCTGAAGTTTTCGGAACATTCCTGAAATTCACTTAGGAATATTCCATAATTCCTCGAAATTCCTTAAAAGTTCTTGTAATTTTCCTGAAATTAGGGGCTGTTAAGGAGTTCTCTGGTGATCCTTGAAGTGCTCGGAACTTCTTTGATTATAACAAGACTACCTGAATATCTCTTATCATCTTTGAAGGTCTCTGGACTTTCTTGAAGATTACGAAATCTCTTAAGTGCTCTCACAATTTTTTTGAATGTATTGTAACATTTTTTTTTTATTTAATTTAACATTGAAGTTCTCTGATCTTTTCGATTTTTTTTTTAATTTTTAAAAGTTATTGACGCTGCCATTAAAAGGCAAAGAATTTCCCATAAAATGTTCTCACAATGTTATAATGTTAATTTAACTCCCCTTACGTTTCCTAAATTGCATGAGCGCCTCACGACATTGCTGAAGTTTTCGGAAATTGCCTGAGTTTCTCTGAACTTCTTTATAATTTCAGCAATTTCATTAATTGATTGATCTGTCCTAATGTTCTCTGAGTTTCACTAAAGTTCCTGAAAACCACCAAATTTCCCTTAAGTTCTTTGGACTTGTGAAGTTTCCAAAATATTTATGATGCGTCTTTAAATTCACTGGACTTTTTCGAAATGTCCGGGTTTTAGAATTTTAACAGAAACTGTCTTGAATTTATCGAAACACAAAAGTCTGGACTTTTCGGAAGTTTCAAAACTTTTTAATTGTCCCTGCAGCTAGTGAGGATCCGCAATAAACATCTGATAGCATCTTTCCTAGATAGCAACTTTCCGGGAAAGTTAAAAAAAAAACTGACGGGATAAGATGAAAGAATCATTCGAGCGAAGGCTGAAGAAGCTTCCGAGGTAAGGTGAAAGAAAATTCCAGGGAAAGTTGGATGAAAGTTCAGGAAGTAAATGTTTAAACAATATTTCTCGATTCCCTAGAAATTACCGGAAAGAGCCATCGACTATTTCTCGATTGATGGGTAGCCAAAATCGGTAAGGAAATGCAAACATTAGTGGAAAGAGTATCAAGCATAATGCATCTTTAGAGATGATTGTTCAGAATTTTGAAGGCTCAAAAAATTGAGGTATTCAAAAAGATGCAAGTCTCTCACAAAAAATTTCTCCGAAATTCGAGCGCGGACCAGGCTCGCCTCCAACAGTTCAGAAATACACTTCAGTCAATGAAACAGGAAGGTGACAAATTGTGGAACATTTCTAAGGCGCTAAAGCGAAATTGTAATGCCGCGGATACACTTGGATGACAAATTATGAGCATGAGCATTATTTATATAATAATTATGAGCACTATACAGCAACTTTACAACAACTATATAATGCCGCGGATACACTTGTATGACAAACTATGAACATGAGCATTATTTGTATAATAAATTTTGAGCACATCCTTGCTAGTGACCATATTCCTTGTCCGGGGCCGCCATATTGGATTTTGGTCCGCCATCTTGGATTTCAAAATTGCAGCGGATCTCAATTTTTCACTTCCCCTCATCGATTCCATTCCGCAGATACCCATATTGCATAGGTGTAGATGCATATTCCCTGTCCAGGGGCCGCCATATTGGATTTTGGACCGCCATCTTGGATTTCAAAATTGCAGCGGATCTCAATTTTTCACTTCCCCTCATCCCATTCCGGAGATATCCATATTGCATGGGTTTAAATGCATATTCCCAGTCCGGGGTCAACCATATTGGATTTTGGTCTGGCATCCTGGATTCCAAAATGGCGGCGGATGTCAATTTTCTGCTTCCACTCATCGAGCCCATTTCGCAGATTCCGATATTGCATGGGTTTAAATGCATATTCCTAGTCCGGGGGCTGCCAGATTGGATTTTGGTCTGCCATATTGGATTTTGGTCCGCCATCTTGAATTCCAAAATGGCGGTGGATGTCGGATTTTAACTTTGACTGTAATTCCAATCTATTGATTTTCCGTTTGGTTTTTGTGACCGCAAAATCAACTAAGGTTAAAATCAGCCTTGATTTTCTGCTGTGTGATTTTGCTACTCTCAAGATCAGCTTAGGTAAAATCCGCCGTGATTTTCTGTTTGTGATTTTGCTGATCTCAAGATCAGCAGTGATTTTCGACCGTTCCTGATTTTGGATTTTCTTGATTTTTTCCATCACTGGTCACTAGACTGATGCAACATTTGAAATTTTTGCTCCACAGTACTTAAACGGTTTCAAATCAAGTCCTGATAAGCCACCCAAAATATAAACTCATTTTGTAAGAAACTGACTTGGCACAAATTATTCGAAGTTTATATGGAGATTACTATGGGAAAACCAAATTTTTTGTTCATTTTTAATATTGCTTTTTCGAAAATTTCTATAACTTTTCTTACGGGATACAACTTTGCCCAGTATCGTTTTTCAGCCAAATGTCAAATTAAATTGTTATTAATTGTTTAAGAGATTGATAATCTTATGGCTTGATCAAGCAGCTGTTCTGCGGGCAACACTGTATTCTGCACCAGAAATACCAATGTTGCCTGCTAAACAGTTGAATGAGCATAATCATAAGACATCAGTGACTTGAATCATTCATAACTTTTCTTCCTTACATATGATTGAAAAGTCAAATTTTGCATCAGTCTAATGGTCACACTTGTAAATTTGTTGTATAGTGTTCATAATTAGTATACAAATAATGCTCATGCTCATAGTTTGTCATCCAAGTGTATCCGCGGCATAAGTGTGACCAGGAATCTGCTCATAATTTATTATACAAATAATGCTCATGTTCATAGTTTGTCATACAAGTGTATCTGCGGCTATGTATAGTCCTGCGAGATGGCAATACTTTAGTTGCTTCACCTGCATGCAAAGCCCAAATGCTTGATCATATTTAGTTTCGCTAATTCGCACAGCAACACTATGGCAAGCAACTTATCCAACGTTGAATCAGTTGAGCATCTGGATCAAACAATCTCTGAATCAGACAACTCGTGGCTTGTTCGACACAAAGAAGTGAAGAAACTGGTTCGGAAATTGAAAAGTAAAATATCTTACGAACAGGATCAGATAGGTAATTGCGTCTTGAACCATCTCCCATATTCTCGCAAAAGTTTTCTCTTCATGCCTTTCGCTCTGTTGGAAACATGCTGTCGTGATATCTATCCCAAAGTCGAATAAAGCTGTTACCATTCCTTCGAACTACAGACCGATTAGCTTGCTCCTCACCGTTAGTAAGCCTTTTGAACGGATCGCATTGGTACGTATTGAAGCGCATTTGGACGCAACCAGGATAATCTCGGATGAACAATTTGGCTTCAAAAGAGGCCAACTAGCTCAGTTCGTGAAATAAGTTCGCTCGAATTGCTCTTAAGGAAAATCATCTGGAATGATTTTACTTGACGTTGAAAAGGCATACGACTCTGTTTGGCAGGAAGTATGAAATGCTGCAGGCAACTTTCCAATTACTATGGTGAAGATTGTTCGTTGATTTCTAAAAAACCGTCAGTTAACGGTCAAACCTCGGAAAATGAACTGGTTCCTTTGGTGTTACGCTATGTGGAACAACTACAAAGTGCTTAAGACTCACTCGTTTCGTTCAGCAAAAGTGGAAAATCAAGGTCAAAGGAAGCAAATCACAAGCTATATTCTTCACAAGAAAATGCTGCTGTCGCAATCTTCCTCAGCACCAACTAACTACCAACGGGCAGGCAACACCCTGGTCTGAAGATGTCACAAATCTCGGTTTAGCTCTTGACCGGAAACTGAACTTCCTTAAACACACCTCAAACAGTTTGAAGAACTACGCTAAATTGACAAGATCACCATATTCACTTATTAATCGTCATTCTCGCCTTGATGTCCACATAAAACTACTACTGTACAAAATCGTCTTTCGGCCAATACTAACCTATGGATTCCAAGCGTGTGGCATACATGTGTCCAATCTCATCGAAACAAAATACAAAAGAAGCAAAACCGGTTGTTAAACATGATGATCAACCTGAACTTCCTGCAGCCTACTGATGACATCCACGATCAACCTGGAATTGAATCAATCGACGAATGGTTCCAACGACTTCTCTCAAAATTCCATCTTGGGTGCAGAACATTGGATCCTTCGCTGGAAAGTCTTTTTATTAAAATCACTCAAAATTTCCCCGAATTATCCAAAAACTTATGGCAATTTATAAGGTTTCTATTTTATTTTGTAAATGTTTCCTTAACCCAGACACAACATTCAATTGAACTCAATTACTTCTTTCACGAAGAATAAGGGCAAACGCACTGTTGTAAGGTTAGTCCGTCTCAGTTTAATGCCAACTAAGAACAATACAAGCTTCTATTATAAAAACTTTAACTTTAACCTACAGGTCCAATTATGGAACCACAGCTCCTGAGCTTGAAATGATGGTTTCGTATCACTTACAGAATCAATTTCACCCCATTGCTATCGTTGCCACATTAAAGTCTCCTTTCACAAGCAAGTTTCACCGAAGAACAGCAGCCCCATCATCAACCAAATTACCGCTACAGTTGTTCTCTTGTGGTTTCCTTCATCGTGTGTTTCCATGTACCTTCACATACCATCATACCACGAGGCGAATATTAGTTTTGCAGCCTTTGCCAGCAACCGCCAAATTGCGGTCTACCAGCATAAAGTGCCTAACACCGCACAAGCTTGCTTACTTGCCTGGGATTCATGGCAAGGAAACGACTCCGGTCCTTTCATGCTGGTTCCTGTGTGCAGTGGAACAATCGTTTGCTAATGACTGGAAAATCCTGCCGGTGACAGATTTCGACAGTCAACGATCGATCCGATAGCGATTACTGCAACCCACGGGAATTCGAACTCTGAAAACGACACACATTCAATTAATCGCAACCGTTTTGGTCCGATTAATGGCACGTGCTAGGGTAGCTTCTCAAACCCACTGGCTCCAAACACATTGTGTCAGTGAATAACTTTATGGTTGAACACCTCACCTCGCCTGTCGGAATGCCGGCCTAATAAATTATGGAAACCAACCCGGACGAGCGTGAGGCCTGAAACAAGATACAATTTCATCTCCTGCAGGTTTTGGGATAGTTTTACAAAGGTATAAAAGGAAATCAACTTTGCCGGGGCCGGGTGGATGGAGGTGGAACAGCAAGCTAAAACAACAACATCAACAGGACAAGCCATAATCCGGTGGGTGTTACACGAATGTGCACACGTCTTGCTATGTTCCCTTTTGTTTGACATGTTTCCCTACTTAAAACGAGCTTAGCAAAAGTCATGTCATTCATTTCCACATAAGAACAACGACGTTTAGACCGAATCGTACCTGGGGAAATCTTTCAGGAAGGAAGGAGTAATTGTTCAATCGAAAACAGACATTTTTGACTTCAAAATTTCAAAGTTCCACGTCCAAGGGAATTCCTGCCCTGCCATGATCAAGGCCTCATTCAATTAACTTTCGATCAATGGATTGAGTCCAGCGTTACAAACCCTTTTCGGACCTACGTAGACACAGATGTCCCAAGAGATGTGCTCAAAATATGAACGAACTGCTTCTACGTTGGAGCATAATTTATCAACTTCATCACTACGAGGACTGACGCAAAACAAGGACATGCTTGTTAGACAGCATCCACATCGTTCACCATAATGGCAGCAGCAGCAGCAGCAGCAACAACATCTAAAACCATTGAATGGCACTGATTAAGTCGTCCGTTGCATGGAGGAGTTTGAGCAGTGCTGCACTTGCACATTATTATGACAATCTCTATTGGACATTATTATGGTAGCCTGTCTGTTCCATCCAGTGAACCCTACTAACTCCGGTACTTAGCAGAAGCCATCAATCACGCTCGGCTGCAAATGAATGAATTGTCCACTTCCGACCGGATGACATCGATGAACAATTGCCGTCGTGTGTTCAGGAGGCTGGGCCGGAGTGACAATCAATACGATGAGGGGTGCTCTTGGGTATGGACAGATGAATGAATTTCCATTTGCACTTGACTTAGGACAGACATCGTGGATGGACAATTGATGGCCTGGGCAAATAATTTGATTATGCTGGGCTGCTCCAATGCTAAATGCTCTTCAGATTGATTTCTGCATTCAATGGATTGTTGTTAATTTGTTTTTGTCAATCAATTGTTTTTGTCAATGAGTCGACGGAGAAGTCGTTGTGGATAGTATCATTATGAATGGTAGTATAATTGAAAATTGTTTCATCGATGAGTATGTGAACCAAGTAAAGTGTAAATTCAAAAAAAAAAAACAACATAATAATTAAATTAAAGAGCACTGAAGACACTGAAAAAAAACCACAAAACAATAATAAGATAAAAAGCAAACTACAAAAGGCCTGGGTTCAATCCCAGTCGGCACTGCCGGGATTTTTTTAGGCACAAAATCTATGATCACACCGGAAGTAAAGCCGTTGGTCCCAGTCCATGAATTGATGGGTCGATAGGTATGGTCCAGGTGTGGGAGCTGCCTCCCTGGCGTCGGTAGCATTAGTGCTCAGCACGGAAAACAAATCAAGGAAAAAAAATATTAGCAAAAATTAGCCAATGACTTTCAGTAATGTTGGGGAAGAATAAATAACTCAGTGTCAACATTTCAAAGGGGCGTAATTGTATTAGTAAACAATGACTTTAGCCGTCGATTTCTCGTGAATTAAAACTTACTCATGAAGATTAATGACACCAGCAGGTAGAGGAATGTTTACTTTGCCAGCTAGCATTGCTAATTTGAAGGATGGACTTTTATTTGCGAGAAATCGATAGCTAAAGCCATTGTTTACAAAAGCAATTACGCCCCTTTGAAATGTGGGCACTGAACTAATGTTGATCACTTACACTGTTAAACTATGGTAAAACAAAACAACTGAATAAATACTATTGACCTCACATAAGTAACGTTAAGTGATTCTATTGCAAAAGGATCGTTAAAGTGAAGATCGAAACGTTTTATAAAATTAAGGATATTGCCTGCTCTATGAATTATTGTGTTGTAATGGTCCACAAATGTCAATTTAGAATAACACCTAAATCTCTTATACATTCACATTTTTGAACATATTCATTACTTAATGTAATACGAAGATTTTGTTTGTTTAGTTTTCTACTGTACGTTATAAGATTACATTTTAGCCCCACCCCATTAATGAAAACTAACCGACCAACCATTTCGTTAAATTTCTTTAATTTTCGATACAATATGAAAAATCGATAGCGATCGTCACCATTTAATGAATAAATGTAAAGATACTAAAAGCCTGATCGTGAATCATTTATAAACATCTTTATCAAAATGTTGCTACTAATCGTTACCTATGTAAAAATATTGATTCGTGTTGAAAGATCAAAATATCGATTTCTCTTGTCAGATCAAAATAACAATACACGGTACTGATATTTTTGGGATTTTTTTTATCTGCATAATTGCTAGGTTTCGATCCCGTACCATCTAGGGTGTACTGATTTCTTTGTTGGTAGCTAATCTTCGGGTCTACAGCTGCTGTTGATGAGCTTCTTAACGGCTGGCAATCACACTCTTGTATATGGTGTTTTGAAATTTATGTACATCTTTTCAAAAATGAATTCAAAATTTATTTGTCATGTCCATAACCAAAGTATTAAGTCCCTCATTCGGTTCAAAAAGAACTAGAATGGCAAACATTTGTATCATCGATCAGTCTTCCCATTAATTTTCCGGCAGATCATGCTTCTCTCGATGAAGAACCAAATTTGTCGAAAAATTAATATAAACATTAGACTGATGCAAAATTTGAAATTTTTGCTGCACAGTGCTCAAACGGTTTCAAATCAGGTCTTGATTAGCTTCCCAAAATTTAAACTCATTTGGTTAGAAACTGACTTGGCACAAACTATTCAAAATTTATATGGAAATTACTATAGGAAATCCAAACTTTTTGTTCATTGGCTTCTACCCACTTTCCATATTGCTTTTTCGAAAATTTCTATAACTATTATTACGGGAAATTTTCTAAGCTACAACTTTGCGGAATATTTTTTTTTTCAGCCAAATGTCAAATTAAATTGTTATTAATTGTTTAAGAGATTGATAATCTTATGGCATAATCAAGCAGCTGTTCTGTAGGCAACACTGTATTCTGCAGTGTGACATAGTAGCTATGATATTTGTGCTCTATTCTTCACACCAGAAACACCAATGTTGCCTGCTAAACAGTTGAATTAGCATAATCATAAGACATCAGTGACTTGAATCATTAATAACTTTTGTTCCTTACATTTGATTGAAAAGTGGTTTTCAACAAAGTTGTAGCTGAGAAAATTTTATACAATCACTGCTATCATTTTTAAAAGCATAGTGATATGGTGAATTGTAAGAGAGATATCAACAAAAACATAAGTTTTCCTACAGCAATTCCCATATAAACTTGAAATGGTTTGTGCCAAGTCAGTTTCTTACTAAAGTAGTTCAAATTTTGGGAGGCTGATCAGGACCCAATTTGGAACCGTTTAAGCACTGTGGAGCGAAAATTTCAAATTTTGCATCAGTCTAATAAACATTGCCATCTGTCAACTAGTGTGTATCAAACTCTCTTTACCAAGCGATGCAAATCGATAACAAGGAGATTATAAATGTGCGTCGATGGCAATCTATATTGTTCTTTGCCAAAGTTCAACGTTACGATGGTAACAGCATTCAAATATTTTTAGATGAATATTTATAAAGAAAACTTTAGTCCTTGTGGCACATCGAAATAAGAAGAAATTTAGTATGGCATCTTTATAGATTACTATCATGCGACAGATAAAGAAATTATCTTAAATGTAAGTATCGATTAATAAAGGTTTTTAAATATATTCATCGAAATCAATAAAGCATGAAAGTAAAGAATTACCGACATTAATCTTTATTTTTGTATCAATAACTTCGAAGAAGTTTCACGAATGGTTGGTCGGGTAGTAACGAAAAGTACTATTTACTGCTCGAATTAATCATATCGTCAGGCATCATTTGCTGCCAGACTGTTGAGCAGTACAGTAGACGTTTTTCTCTCGCTCTCTTCGTTCGCTCAATTGCATTGTTCCATTTATTCTCGCGTTGAATAGAGACGCTCTCGCTGACCCAGCCATGGGTAAAAACTCGAGCGGTGGCGCGAGTTCCAGCAATCCCGGGAAACGGTCTAGGCCTGAAGACAACAGTGACAGTGTGACAGCTGCGAAGAAGATGCTTGACAACAATAAGTTCTCCGTTCTGAAGGACGGTGCGGAGCCGGTGACGAAAACAACAGAACCGTCGAAGAAGGACAGAATGCCGCGGGCATCCATCCCGGACTGCTGGAAAACATAAACTTCTTCATCACGCAGAGCGTCCGGTGCACCATCCATCTGTGCACGGAAGGATACAAACTGATGGTTCCGGCGTTTAAACATTACAAGGCGGTACATACCATACTGGCCAAGCATATGTGGAGTACTTCTCCCACGAAATCGAGGTTGTTAAGCCGTTCAAGGTGATCCTGCGAGGATTATACACAGACGTCCTCTTGGTGGCTAATGGACTGAAGCCGGTCCAAATTCACAAGATGGTTCGCCACAACAAGGCCGTCAAGTACCGCGACCAGCTATACCTGGTTCACCTTGAGAAGGCATCCACGTCCTGTTTAACATAGTGGTGAAGTGGGAGCGGTACAAGCCGGTCAGCAGTGGAGTCACCCAATGCTCGAACTGCCTGCTGTTCGGGCATGGAACGAAGAATTGCCATATGGTCAGCCGCTGCATCAAATGTGGCAAACAACACAAAATCGACGCCTGCGACAGATTCGATGAAGCCGATCCCATTTGCGCCAACTGCGGTGCTGCTCACAAAGCTACAAGGCCTGCCCGAAGCGCGCCGAGTACATCGAGATCCGGAAGAAAGCATCGACGAGAAACAAGCCCGGCAGCAAGAAGGTGCTGGAAATGAATGATCAAAACATCCCACCGGTTCCACAACGACCGATGCCAGTGCTGCCACCGCTGTCACTCAATCAACGTTTGGATGCTGCTCGTACCGCTGCTACTGCTGCTCAAGCTCAAACTGCCGGAGCCCCTTGCAAACTCAGGTCAACAGACGACTGCTGCTCCACAGCTGCAGGATCTCCCCACAGCCCCTGAGTTAAGCTGGCGTCAGTCCTCATCGTAGTCCGAAACCAACTGAAACGCTTGCTCGCTAAAGAGCAAAATTATCGAGTTCGTTCACTTCCTCAACGAACATAGCATTGACATCGCTATCATCACCGAAACTCACCTGAAACCGAAGATCAACGTATTTATTCCTGGATTCCGGCTCGAAAGGTTGGATCGAACAAGTTCTGGGGGTGGTGGAGTGGCCATCGCTACGAGGAACAACATCTACTGCCGGCTGCCACCCAGTTTTCAGCAGAAAATGGCTGATGCATTGGGAGTGGAAGTCTTCACACCCGTCGGCCCTGTCACCATCATTGCGGCCTACTGCCCGAAACAAGCAAACGCCAGAGATGGATCGGCGGCAGACCTGCGGATGGATATTGTCAAGATAACAAGACGCCAAGAAAATTTATTATAGGGGGGGCAACCAAGATTGGGGCAACCAAAGGCGGAATTAAAACGGCTCACTACACCATCCTGGCGCCGGACACTCCGACCCGGCTGAGTTAGTCCGGCGTGTACTCCATCATCGACATCTTAGTCAGCAACATGGGAAACAACCTGTGACCCACCAGGAGCTGAGTTCGGACCACTATCCGGTGGTGGTCGAAGTGAACTCATCCGTCAACCGATTCCAAGCTTCCCGACGCAACTATCATCGTGTCAGCTGGAATCAGTTCCAACACTGTGTCGACGCCACTGTCGACTACGGTGTCCTTCCGGAGACGCCCTAAGACGTTGATAATTCATTCCATCGAGGAGGCGATATCCCGGGCCAAGAACAACACGTGCCAGTATCCAGACAGGTGAGCAATACTCTGAACCTTGACAGATCTACCAAAGTCCTTATAAGACTTCGTAACACCATCCGAAGGCAGTACCAACGCTCTGGTCTGCCTGTCCTTAAGACCCACTGTAATCGCCTAACATAAACCATTCAAGCCAGGATGGTGGACCTCAGAAATCAGGACTTTGCTAACAGGATCCGCTCTCTCCCAGATTGTGCCAAGCGCTTTTGCAAACTAACCAAAGTTCTTAAAAATAAGCCAAGACCCATTCCACCACTGACCTCACTGGATCGTTACGGCGAACCAGTGGTTCATCTGATAACTCCTGAAGAGAAGGCTGCCGCGATAGGTCAACACTTCGTCAGCTCCCATAATCTCGGACAAAACATCATCAGCCCTCATGAATCTGAGGTTACTAAAAATGCAACCAATCTTCATCAGATTCCTAATATTTTTCTCGAGGAATCCGAAATTACGGCTGACGAACTGTTGGCCTATATCAAATCATCTAAAAACATGAAGGCCCCAGATTTCGACAACATCCTGAATCTGGAACTCAAACATTTGAGTTCCAGTTTCTACAACCATCTGGCACTGATTTTTAATCTGTGCCTTCGACTTGGCTACTTCCCCTCGTGTTGGAAGTCAGCTAAAGTCATACCCATCCGGAAACCTGGGAAGGATCCGTCCTCTCCTGCAAGTTATCGATCAATCAGCCTTCTCTCAGGGTTATCAAAACTGTTCGAAAGAGCAGTGTGGCACCGGCTCCTAACATCTGCCGATGAAAACAACTTGTTACTCGAGGAACAGTTTGGTTTTCGGAAAGGTCGTTCGACCGTCCACCAGCTGACTCGAGTAAGAAACATTCTCAGATGGAACAAGTCTATTTCGAAAACATCTGTCTTGGCGTTGTTGGACGATGAAAAACCGTTCAACAATGTCTGGCATGATGGCCTGGTGTTCAAATTGCAGAACTACGATCTTCCAATCTTCCTAGTGAAGATAACTTACAACTATCTATCGAACAGGATGTTCCGAGTCTGAATGGCATCACATCGGATGCTTTCAATTTCGGTGCCGGGGTTCCACAAGGAAGCTGGCCCCATTCTATTCAACCTGTTCACCTCCGATGTGCCGGCTCTCCCTGATGGTGGATCGTTGTCTCTGTTCGCAGATGACTTATCCATTGTCTTCAAGGGTAGGGTCATCGGAGCTCCGACTGCCAAACTTCAGAGAGGCCTGGACGTCCTGTCTGAATATTCCAACAGCTGGAAGATCCGTATCAACGTGGCAAAGATCCAGGTCATCATCTTTCCACACTCAAAATCTCCCAGACTTGTTCCGTCTGAAAATAATAAGATATGCTTAAACGGCTCAGTGGTGGAATGGTCCAAAGAGGTCGTGTACCTCGGGATAACACTAGACAGCAAGCTCCTTTTAAGGGAGCACGTTGACAAAACCAAAACCAAGTGCAACATCTTGATAAGATCGTTGTATCCACTCATCAACAGGAGGTCTACCCTGTCGCTGAAAAATAAGCTTGCTGTCTACAAACAAATCATCCTTCCCGTAATAGAATACGGGATGCCAATCTGGGAGAGTTGCGCTAAATTTCCTTAAACTCCTAAGAATCCAGGACAAGATCCTGAGGATGGCTGGAATTCAGACATTAGAAGAACGGAGAGTATTAATTCTGGAAAGGTTCAGAGACACCTGTTTGAGATCAAATCATCAGGTCGTACGTGATCTAGCACGTTACGTTAAGTTATATTCGTAGTTAGGTAGGTTTTCACTTTTTTCAATTCAAACAAAACACATCCCCCAAGGGGTATTCTGTAAATTAGTTCAAAAACACAATTATTAAATTAGAATATCAAATTAAACATAGATAAAGAGCCAAGTAGGCTAATCAATTAACATGTTAAATCAATGTACAATCATAATCAACAGAAATAAACATAATTTACTACAACTTGTGACCGCACTGCCCTCTGTTAAGAATTAACGGATGTCACCATTATGAACAGCCGTGATGTCTGTAGGAAAATTAGCGCAGAAGTTACATTATTAATTGAAGTAAAATAGATCTTACCACTTTTTATTCATTCAACCCAATAGGTAAAGGTTCGTCACGAGTTTCTCCATTGTCGCAGAATATTTGCATTCCTGGTTCTCTCGAAGGTTACCATGTACCTACCAATGACAAATGTAAACACCCATGGATAGACGATGACTCAAAGGATTAAACTGGCTGATCCCTCTTTCTTCGACCCAAGTGCTATGAGTCGAATCATTAGTTCTCGATTGCTTTTTCAAAGGGACGTATCAGCTTTTGTAAACAACGCATTTGATCGTCAATTTGGCGTAACTGGTAGCTCACACACGCTTACTAACACCACTAGCAGGTAGGGGAAAATTTCCCCTATCTGATGGTAGTATTAGCATGCGTGAGCGAGCTACCAGTTACGCCAAATCGACGATCAAATGCATTGTTTATAAAAGCTGATACGTCCCTTTGAAAAAGTTATCGAGAATTGATTCACGTATCCTGCTTGAATTTGGCCCAGACTAGGACTGATTTCTGGGTCTGCCTCAGTTCCGATGGGTTCCATTTCAATCCTGTGTAGCGCTTGCTTCAAGATTTAATTTCTGCTTCGTCTTAGTGTGTGACTGACCCTCCTTTACTTCCGTTCTCGAATTTGTGTTGATATTGGTTTCTGATGACATTGACGATGGACCGTGGCACTAGAGATCCTGTTGTTAGGCCATGAGGCTCACAGACATCGGTTAATGAAGGTTAGGTTAGGTTAGTCTCTTTAGACTTTCAGTCATCTCTGGGGATCTCCGAGGGGGGTCCAGGAAAGAATATAGGACCCAGAAGGAGGTTCTCCCAAGGGGTAATCAACTCTGCACACTGTGCCGAAACACAGCATGGCACACTATTCGGCTCTCTATTGTCGTTTTCGTTTTTGCGGTGTTGCTACACCGGTGCTACACTGCCGTACACCGAAATAATTTATGGGTGTAGGTATAGGATGCACCTTTATTTACAAACAGATAATGTTGAGCTTTCAAAGACTCGCGCTTATTCCTGCTTACACTACACCGGTGCTACACCGCAAAAACGAAAACGAAATATGACAAACGTTGACAGGTAGGATACAATCGATATAATTTAAAACGGCATCACTGTCGAGAGTTGACGTTTTGCCAATCGGTGCTAAGGTTGACTTCTTTGTTTACTCCATTTGGGCTGCACATTGCGTTCAGATTCCAAGGAAAAATGCTGTGAGTATTGCCTGCACCTGTCTGCACCATGAAACTAAATAAGTTTATCTCATCCGATTCAAAGCGAAAATCCCAGCGGCTCGGGTTTTGTCCAGAAAAGCTTCAAGCCAACAGAGTTCTTCCACACCATGGTCGCTCGAGAGAGTCAACACGACAGTCAAGATGGCCCTCCAGCAACGGTTGGGCAAATGCCTGTAAGATCGTCCAATACGGCGGTACAGTGCGAAATGCGATCGGCGAACTAAATGGGCAAAAATCCTCTGAACGACGACAATATTGTGCCAGCTGCGGAGGATTTTCGTTTTGTTTTGCAAGGTTGTTATGCAGAACGAGCTATAAAGAAAACAACCAAATGATGGGTTTTGAATTTTGGCAAGGTTTGAATCCCAGTCTTACCAAGGGTCTTCCGGGATGAAAATTTTATCGTTTTCTCCTACGTTTTTCCTTAGGTATCCTTGCCAGTCATTGGTTTCAATTGGTATGGACTTCGATGGGAAATTCACAAGATTTTATAAGGATGTCCATACAAGTTCCCCAGTACTTATTGAGTGATGTCAATACGTATTAACCACAAATATTCCATCAGGTCTGGACGATTGCCTTAGCGAGACACTATAGGATTTATAGGAACAAATCAATGCAATCAAAAATGTAATTACATTCTATTCCGTGAGCACACCCCATCATCAACGATCCAATCTGCACTCTTCTGGTGCACTAGTTCGTCTCAAAAGGATCCGGTGCGATGGGTGGCCTACCAATCAATCCATTATAAGGCCTTGCTATGTTTTCCGTTGAATCTTGTTTTCTGTGCTGAGCACCAATGCTACCGTCACCAGGGAGGCAACTCTCACACCTGGACCCTACCTATCGATCCATCAACTCATGAACCGGGGACCAACGGTTTTACTTTTCTTCCGATCAGAGATGTTATGCCTCAGAACATTCCGGCGGTGCTGACTGGGATTGAACCCAGGCCTGCTGGGGTGATAGGTAATCACGCTTACCACTACACCACCGGCGCCACTTAGTTGGAACCTTATTCTCCTTCAATGTAAAAAAAAAAACGTTATCCAAATTATAGCGACTACCGTTAACTATAAGTGTAAAAAATATATGTATACCATCCCGTGCGCCTCCGATCAACACAACTGCAATGTAAATTTAATGCTTAAGCTTAGTGCTAGTTCAAAATTTCCTCTGCTCATCCTTTTCCAGAAATTTCCAGCGAGTTAAGCAGCTTTTCTCAACCTACTCGCCTGATCCAATACTTAAGGTTAAATCAACAACCGGGAAAAGCCAGCCACCAAGGCAATAAAGGTTCTCCTCAGCTCCGAAAAAGGATTACACACCGTTATTGTTATAACTGGCAATTTGAGATAAACCACACAAAACCGTATTCAAACATAGTGGAGTGGACTGGACCTGCAGCTTGGCAAAAGTAGCACATCTACAAATACACACAGGCAAAGTGCTGCTCGGTGTTGGTCGATACCTATGCATTTTTGGTGAATGTTCGAAAGAAGGAGAAGCTCTCTCCAACCACCGAAAAACACTAAAAATTAATGAGTAATAATCCGAGCGTTCAAGTGGTGCAGGATCAGCCGGCAAGAGATGCATCTGTGCTGCTGGCTGTGCACCCAAAGTACACAATGTTGTTTACGCAGATTTGCAGGGCCATTTGGTCATCTGCCGGAATCGGTGCTGCTGGTTTGGTTTGGTTTGTTGGCTCTACGGCAAGCTCGTTAAAAATAATCTTGATTCTCACTCGAATCTGAGGTTCTGCGGTTTTGCCTTTATGGGCTTCCCAGATTGCTTTCGTTCGGTTGCAAACATTGGAATTGCCCGATGCTAGCGAACACGAAAATTACAGATTTTCGTTGTAATGTTTGATTTCCGAAAGGAGATTGCAGCTTCACTTCGAATAGAATCTAATCCTCACAGAAGGATTCGGAACATTGGACCACCATCTCGTATCGATTGGGGGTTCTCAGTTGGGAAAAGGTTACCCACAGCAGGAGGTTATCCACATTCACACATCGCATTCCGGCCTCCAACCAAGCAGCGTGAACAGATTAATATTTAATCAACATCATTAATTTAACGCACACCACCCCGGAGGCGGGATGGCTTGTTTTCTGAGATCCGTGTTCAATGGACGGACGGCGTCCCACCCATGAGGTTGCCACAGTAGTACACCTACATACCCAGTAGCTTACAACCCATCTCGTTTCATCTCCGCAGAGACCGCAAGGGGCCTCCAGCCCAAGGTGGGGAAAACCAATTAAAATTGATGAGCTAAGCAAATCCCACTCGCATCGGGGCTGAATCTTTCTCTGGCTTGGAATTCGATGCGGTGGGAAAATGTATGGCTCTTTTGTGGCATTCCAGCAATGCAGAAACCCGTCAGTCTCCCGGTTAAGTTTTCTACTTGATGAGTATCGAATGAATGAGAAGGTGGATTGATTTGACGGCTGCGGTGCGTTGGTGGGATATGGAAAAATCGTCATTAAATTAAATATTTTGCTACTATATCAACAGAATGTTTGCCGATAAATGCTTCAATCGTTCTGTACTGTCGATCAGTGCTGCGTGTCAATAATGTCAATTGATGTAAGCTGTTACTTCAGCATTGAATTTCACTTCCGACACTGATATTCGTAGTAAGCACGATATCAAGCGCTACGGCTTTGACATTACATACTATCCATGTGAATTAGACTGGCCCACATTTATATGGGAGAAATTTTTTATCATTTTTTTTTTCAACGTTCCTACCCTTAGATTTGTGCCAATAGGTGAGAAAACCACTCTCTGAAAATTTCAGCTCATTCGGATGTAACACGAGCTGGCGCATTTGGCTTAAAGTTTATATGGGAATATTGGTGAAAATGTATGGAGAATAACATCCCTTCACTCTTTCGTGCATAAAACTGGTTCAGCAAAGTATTTTAAGCTCGGAATTTTAGCACATGTAGCTTAATCTATAAGAAACAACTTTGCTTCAAGTGATTCAAGTTAGTATTATGGAGATATTCATTCTGGAATTTATATGTGCATTCTGCTCGTATATTGCAACAAAATACAGGCAGCTTAGCAACGTATCTTCTAGATTACCACTAAAAAAAAATAAAAGTTCATATTTTCCACAGGCCAACAACCAGACTCATTTCAGTAGGTGAGATAACCACTCTCTGAATGTTTCAGCTGTTTTGGACGTAACACGGACTGGTGCGTTTAGTTTAATGTTTTTATAAGGGATTTGGTTGAAATTTACATATACAATGAAACTAACCGGATTCATAATGCAGTCTTCAGCAAAGTAGCTACTCAATGTTTGAACTACAAGTTTTGAAAATCTGAATCAAATCGAGAGTAAGGAAACTGTTTTACGATCGATAAAATGTAGGAGTTTCATTTTTTCATGTATTTTATCCAAAATCCCCATACAAAATTCATACTAAAAGCGCCAGCTCATCCTGCAACCAAATGAGCTAAAACTGTCAGAGAATGGTTTTCTCACCTAAAGGCACAAATCTAGAGGTTGGTGTAAAATTAGAACTTTTATTTTTGTGGGCCAGTCTAATGTGAATACAACTATGGAAATGTTGAAAATCTGTTTTCTCAATAAATCAATTTTGACGTAGGACTACGTCTTTGATTTCTATATGGGGGTACACTTTGTGAAAACCGAAAATGGAACATGTAACAAATTAAGAAAGATTTTTAACGTTAATAACTCAGCTGCACCTGGTTCAATTTCAATAATTTTATCATCAGTCGATCAGAAATATGGCTACGCATCGATAACAATGCTTCCGAATGTTGATTTTCAACAAGAAACTATTGAAAAGCTGGTAAATGTCCAGCATTGTCCAAAAGCGTCGAATTAACTAACAAATCCACCAATTACCTACATGCATATGCTGCTTCCCCAGCACAGTCGTCAGAGAGTAGTAAGTAGACGAAACAAGTCGAAGTGGCATTCACCTCCGATCCTCGGGCGCGTGCGAATAGGGAGGATGGAATTGCGTAATATTTTACACACTCATCGCCATATTCAGAACCAAACGCAAATTATTCGAGATAACCCCCATCCGTCGTCTGGCTCGTCGTGGCGGTGTCTGACGTATCTCCGGTCTGATTTACGAGGTGTGCTGAAGGTGTTCCTGAAAAATGAGATCCGTGATGCTGTTACCTAAACTAAACACGCCAAGAGTAAGCGGTCATGGATGTCATCTACGTTTTGAAGTGACAGAGACGCACTCTGTTTGGTTTCGGAGGTTAAATCATCACCAACTTTGGCAACAAAACGGCTCTTTTCAGGGCCACCAAGCTTATTACAGTAAAGAGTAGGAATAGAACACTTCTGCCTGTTTGTCCATATTCAGAACCAACGATCACACAAAATGCTCATGTAATCAAACTGGAAGCAGGGGTACAAATTATTTTGATCAACTTTGAATCGCCACGGCCGGATATTTTCGATGGAAGAAGCAACAATCTAGCATCTAATTCGACGAAGACGGCAGGAAACATTTGTGAAGCCGAGTTATTTACGAAAGAGAGTGTCGATGAAGAGAATCGATCAATGTAGATAGGACCTATTGAAAAGTGATGCGAGATTGTTTTCCGTACTGAGATCCAATACTACCAACGCCAGCGAGGCAGCTCCCACATCTGGACCCTACCAATCGACCCATCAACTCAACTGGGGACAACGGCTTTACTTCCCGAAGGAAGGCGTGATCAGAGATGTTATGCCTTAGAACATGCCGGTGGCGCTGACTGAGAGGGGTGAGAGGTTATCACGCTAACCACCGGCGCCGATATCTTTCAAGGTGATATCACGGCGAATGGGATCGACCCAAATTTGAGTTTAGTTATCTCAGAAATAAGAAATAAAGTGCAGGAACTCAGCGACGAGTAAATTTGCCTCATGTTTTCCCAGGTTTTTCCAGGGTTTTCCAGGGAAAAATTCCAGAATTTGAGAAAAGTAAAGATTGGATTCACTCAGTCTATTGGTACTACTCCGAGACTGAATAAAATTTTCGTCAATTTCCTCATTTTCTGGCAGATTTTTTAGGTTTTCCACAGGAAACCATGAGACAAATTTACTCATCCTCATCCTGCACTTTTGGCGATTATGAGTGAACTAAACTCAAATTTGTGTCGTTCTCATTCGCCGTGTACGCAAAAGGAAAAGATCCTGTGTCACTACTTGATAGCAAACTACTCATAATGGGAGGAGTCTTTGTAGCTTTTATACCACTTGGTTGCACATCATTCTGCTTTAACCTGAAAAGATTTAAAAGAGCGCTGCTGTATGGCATTAGCTCATTTTCGCTTCGGAGCAGTAGGAAGGTGGTGGCTAGTCCACTCTTTCACACCTAACAAGCAACAATTGACTGGAGGTGCCAAGCGTCATCGCAAAGTTCTTCGAGATAACCGCCATCGGTCGTCTGGCTCGCCGTGGTGGTGTCAAACGTATTCTAGTCTGATCTACGAGGTGTGCTGAAGTTGTTCTTGGAAAATGAGGTCCGTGATGCTGTCACCTACACTAAACACGCCAAGCGTGAGTGGCCATGGATGTCCTCTTCAATAAAACGGGTCATTTCAGGGTCTTCAAGCTTACATCAGTAAAGAGTTGGAATAGAATTTATCTGTGCTTGTTTGTCCATATTCCGAACCACAAGCCCCCAACGACCACATAAAATGCTCTCCAGAGTTTTAATCTTGTAACCAAACTTGGAAGCAGGGGTGCAAGTGATTTTGATTGATTCTCTTAATCAACTTTCTCTTTGAAAAAAAATACTACAAACTTGGTACGCCTACAATTCAAAAACGGAAAGAGTTGAGATATGAGATAATTGATCAATTAAAAGAACTAAATGCTCTGCACATTTATTCCGTCCACTAGCGGTCCTACGTCAAGCTTCCGTTCGTGCCCCTAGACACAGACCCTTCTACTTTTTTTTGTAAAACCGTTGCATTGTTTTAACATTACTCATGAGATCGGTACTCGATTAGCTAGAATATATAAGAAAAAATGCGACAGAACTTTGAATATCAGTGGTCCTTTTACGATGTCAATGTAATTTGTGCAGGTGAATGACATTGATAGTCCAACTGTTTGAAGTGATACTGACATCAGGTGGCTAGTTGAATTCAGTGTTTTGCACGTATTGTTGTTGATATTTTGCAGCACTGCTCTCGACAGCCCGACTGAATGCCATGATTCTGAATGGCAAGAAGACGGTCGAAATTTGATTATCTACCTTGAAAGGCATAATCTTTGGACTGCGTTCAACACCCTATTGTTCACAGCGAGAAGGATCCTCTATTTTGTATACAATAAGGAATCCAATTCAATTTCTCTGGTTAAAATTTTTCTCTGGTTAAAATGACTGCCAAACTTCAGAGAGGCCTGGACGTCCTGTCTGAATATTTCAACAGCTGGAAGATCCGTATCAACGCGGCAAAGACCCAGGTCATCATCTTTACACACTCAAAATCTCCCAGACTTGTTCCCTCTGTAAATAATAAGATCTGCTTAAACGGCTGGTCTGGTAGAGTTGCGCCAAATGCCATCACCTCAAACTCCTAAGGATCCAGAACAAGATCCTTAGGATGATCCTAAATAGTCCCCCATGGACTAGAAATTCTAAGATCCACCTTCTGGCAGGAATTCAGAAATTAGAAGAACGGAGAGTTTATATCCTGGAAAGGTTCAGATACACCTGTCTTAGATCAGATCAACAGATCGTCAGGGATCTGGCACGTTAGGTTAAGTTAGGTTAAGTAGGTAGAATAACAAATTAATACATTCAAACAACATCCCTAGCAGCACACATTTCACTGAACAATTGTGGTTACATGTGTGCCACTTATTTTAGTCACAATCAAGTTGCAGCAGCTTATTTCGATCTAAGTGTGCTGCTTAGGATACTTCACAAGAAGAAAATTGAAAAACATTACACAGTAAAAAACAACATGTATAACACAAAATCAAAAAGTCCACCAAAGATTAAGAGCCCTTCTGGCTAACCTCTTGCCCTGTATTAGCAATTGTAAACCACATAATAAATCAAAATAAAGAAGAATTTTACTACTTTTACTACTACGCGTTCGCATTAGTTGCGATTCACCCGTTCAACGGTAAACAACTAGGAGGCATGACTGGTCGTGGCAAGGGTGGCAAAGGATTTGGTTAAGGAGTCGCCAAGTATCATCGTGTGATAACATCCATTCACCGTCTGGCTCGATGTGGTGGTGTCAAGCTCATATCCGGTCTGATGTACGAGGAAACCCAAGATGTGCTAAGGTGTATGTATGTATGTAATGTATGAAAGGTAGCCACCATCCCTTCGAAGATCTTGTCTTGTATGCAGCTCCACTAAATAGCAAGATCAAATTGAGCTACCGATCTGAATTCACAATATCGCTGTATGAAGGGCCAAAAACGGTGGGTGGATCCGTAAGCAGAGGCACTTACGCGAAATCCACGGGAATTTAAGAATCTCCTTCCAACGATACGATCCAACAAATCGAATAACGCAATTCGCAATACTTATTAAGCTTCCTACAGGATGGTTTGTTAAGAAGGGCGCGTCAATCTCACTGAAACTGTTGGAGTAGAATTCACACCATCACAATCGAATCGGTAGGATAAAGAAAATGATAGTGTTTATTCCCTCCTAGACTCCGGTTGTCATACCACTCCAATCGTCCAGTTTCAGGTCAAATGATACCCTGATGCTCCCTCCCAACCCAGTATTTATTTATATATATAGTAAACATATGTAATGGAGAAATGAAATATATCAGAACATTAAAATACGTAATAATGAAAATACATTTATATGGATAAAAAAACTGGTATTCCGCAATGAAAATAATAATTATTTTACATACAATATGATGCAGCTCTATGTCTCCTCAGCTCCCAATAAGGAAGATGTAACCCTGAAAATTCCAGGTTATATTATCCAAATAAATATTTTTAGCTAGAATGATACTTGATATGTTTGTGTTGTGTTATGTTGTGGGAGAGCTTGGGATTAAACCCATGATATTCTGCTCATTAAGCAAAACCGATCCCTATAAGGTTATCGAGCATCTCAAAACCAAAACACTAGACGACAAAACATGATTAAGCCCTCACCTGGTATGTAATTAACAACAGAAATACGCGATAATTCATATATTTTCAGCATATGATGCAATATCACAACTGTTGATAAAAGGAACGGATCCCATCTTATTTAAGACCTGGTTGATCTGAAATGGTTGTAACCGGGTTAATACTTATTTAAATGTAATGTTATATTGCGTTATAATGCCATGTAACAAGATACAATAAACACAAGATTTTTACAAAACAGTATAATAAAATGTAATTTACAATAATATTAAATGATGTAAAGTCAATAATGAAAGATATGTAGTACCATAAACACTATACATATACGATAACCAATAGCTAGCTTAGCTTAGATTGACTGTACATATCAATGGTTGCTACTCCGTGATTGATCAAAATCAGTGAAATTGTACAATGAATCAACTGAATGGGGCTGGAAGTGACCGTCCATTCTCATTGTACAAGTTTCAGTGACTCTATATGCTGTAGATCAATAACGGCGCCGGCCACGTCCTTGCAATCAGGTGGGAGTAGGGAAGGAATATTATGTCGTTTTCGTTTTTGCGGTGTAGCTACACCGGTGCTACACTGCCGTACACCGAAATATTTTAGGGTGTAGATATAGGATGCACCTTTGTTTACAAACAAATGATGTTGAGCTGTCAAAGACTCGCGCTTATTCCTGCTTACACTACACCAGTGCTACACCGCAAAAACGAAAACGACATTAGAGTGACCTTTGTTGTTTGTGGGCCGTGTTTACCTCTGCACCCCAACAAAAGACACAGAAAAGGAGATTTTGTTAGTAAGTTGGGTTCGTTGGATCAGGATTCACCTTGATAAGTGATACGACCATGGTTTTAAATGAATCAGTGTTATCGTGCATTATACTTGGATTTGCCCGAAGCCAAAACCAAATGGTGTATTATTGGGCTTTATTTCGGGTGTCACTACACGGTGATAAGCAAGTGATACTCAGAATAAGAGCCGTGATTAGCGTACAAATCAAATGGGAATCACTTCACCGTGACGACAAGTGACAACTTTTCACCGTGATGTGACACCCGTAATAAGCCCCATTATAATATAAATCTGAAGACGTTCCATCATCGAAATGCTGAAAATAAACTTAGAGCATGAGCATGAGCAAAATTGATCGCCCGCGACTGCCAACACCAAAGAGCTGAAAACCAATTCAAACAAATCAAATCAACAGACAAAACCAGGGTGAAAGCTGTAAGAGTGAATCATTACAGTATAAATCTAATGATGTTCCGTCATCAAAGAGCTGGAAGAAAACTCAAATAATTTAAATCAATAGATCCAGTCTGCATGAAGGCTGCAAAAAGAGAATCATTATACAGCAATGACCCCATTTCATCAGCTAGCAAAGTATGTGTATCTTAAACATTCATCTTGAAGGAGGAAGGTATGAAATTACAATTATGTGGAATTATTGAAAAATAACAGTCTGATGCGCGGATAGATTGACAGGATCGGGTCATAACTGTAATGTGAATATTAGGAAGATTTATCATCATCAAACTATTCTTGAATTGACTTGGAAGAATGCTTGTGAATAATTAATTATATGATTTGAGTAGTAGCTATACTGAAGATCCGAGAGATGTCGCCCCTTCAGAAAATCCACGATTTGTGACTAAACATGCTTTCACAGAAGAAAACAAATAAACGAGTGTTTACCTTATCACCATAGTAATGTACTCGTGCAATTTTTGTGCATCTAAAACTGCCCATAAATACGATAATGAATAAAAACTGAAAATTTCCATGCAGTTCCAAATGGTTTCCTACCATTTCCATATACATTTGAAGTGACTGGCCCTCTGGATGTGGATGATGTCAAAAACAACAAAACATGATTAATTGTTATACAGATAAATTAAATTGATAAACTAAATGCTTCAAACAACAACTCCAGCCTGTAAAAAAGCTGAAATAGGGAAACTTTACAATGTGGATCCCCCATGGTCTTCTACTCAGTAAGCAAAAGCGGCAGCAAAGTCGAGCTGCTCAATTTAAATATTGGGACCTTATTTTGTGAAGTTCTTAAGAATACCGATTGAAACGCAATGTAAAAAAATAAAAGTTAAGAGTCTCATCCGAATCAAATGATTCCAAACGATACGCATTCATAGAAATTAAGTTTAAATAGACAAAAGTAGAAAAAAGGAACAATCTCACCAAATCAGTCCAACTGAATCCCTTGCAAGCAGCTATGTCACACTTGGTGTAGTAGCTCCGATCATAGACCCGCCCTACGGGGATCAATCCTCTGGTCGAATGTAACCCGAGATGTGCTAAGGTGTGCCGAGAAAATGTGATCCGTGATGCCGTCACTGAACACCCAGCTGCACGTCATCATCATCTTCCAAAGGCTTTAAGCCTGTACTACCATCGGCCCTTTTCAGGGCCACCAACATTTTCCAAAAGAGTTAATTTTCGGAACATGTCCCAACTAAAATTAATCATTTTGTCAAGCTTCTGCATTCATGTTCCATCAGATGTCACTGCTGTTGTTTGCGGTGACATCTATCGGAAACTACACACAATATTTTTTCCTATAATTGTTCACAGAGGATACTGCAGTGCAAAACATGTCTGGTACCTCTATATATGCATTTAGATTATAGCTCATTCCTTCACATAATTTCCCGCCGATTTTTATGTATGGGGCGGGGCATAAATTATCTTTTGCGCAGAATATGTAAAAAAGGAGGGATTTCAAATGTTAAAGTAAATGCATATATAGAGGTATCAGACATGTTTTGTAGTGATAGGTACTCTATTGTATAATCTGTGAAAGGGAAATCACAAATCGAGTGTCAACAAAATACATGGTATGTTGAAAGATTGAAGTCGTGAGAGCAAATTTTCTCTCTCAAATTCGAATTTTTTGACTCTCTGGGAACTGGTAGTAAAGCAGGTAAAAATGTATGGGGAAAAATCATTTTGAATTAATTGTAGCTTGTTTAACAATAATTTCCGGAAAAAAAAACTGAACGACAAAGTCCCTGATTAATTTATTTAGGTTGTCGTTCACTTTTTTCACCTGAATATGCAATGAAAGCGAATTATTCCCACTTCTCTCAATTTCAATATGGAGATTTTTATCACTTCCTACCAGCGGAACAGCGCCATCTTTGTGGAAAATGATCGAACAAAATGATTAATTCATATCAAAAGGTTCTTTTCAGGGCAATCATAGTCATTACTAATGAGTATAAACATAGAGAACCCCGCTAAAATTCCTATTCCTACACAAAACACAAGCTCCTGCTGCAGTTAACAAAAATATTTATTATATAATACCACGTAGTCCTACGTCATCATTGCGTACAACCCCATTGGGCTGTCCCTTGTAGTTTTTTTTATCAAAACTATTGCAGAATAATGAAATCCTCATAGGGTACGGGATGCTTTATGATATTATGACCATCAGTGCTTATTTACGTGTTTTGCAAAACAAATTTAATGGAGTTTCGCTCATAATCACTAAAAGAGCTGCAGAAAAGTCATCTGGAAAATTGTTTAGATCTATTGGTCATATAACGCCAGGATGCGTTGTATTTGTAAAAACTATTCGAAACCATCAAATAATTATAACTATTGAATTAATTTGCCTTTGACGATAATGAAATATGTATCAACTTTGAAAGCAGAGAAAATGGGAGCGGGGGGGGGGGGGGGGTTAAAAACTCGACCTGTATTGAAGTTGGCACGGGGTGGTATCCACTTGTTGTCTAGTGTAGCTCGACTTAAACCCATTCGTTACTGTCTCATCTGCCTGGATCCCTCCAGGACCACGCTGCTCTTACTCTCAGTGCTAGCTGGCGTTACTAGATCAATGCTCCTCTTTCCATTCCAAGTGCCTTCCTCTGGACACATTTCACCACATGCTCTGGCGTTTCATCCACGTTGTCACACTCCAGACAGAGGGTTGACGCTGCATATCCGAACGGCAGTCCTAAGAATGCACCTATAGATTTGATAAAACGATCCATAAAATATTGAAAAACGTTCTTTAAAAAACAGCCAAATGATCCATAGAACACCGCAAGAAATCTCTTAAAAAGTGTCAATGATCCTTAAAAAATATCAATATGATCCATAATTTATGTAAAATTTAGCAACACAATTGCAAAAATGTACCGCTAAATTTTTAAAGAATGAGCATTGAAATTGCACGAATTACCCATAAACATATTGCAAATGATACATAAAGAATTCAGCAAGGAATCTTAAACTTATGAAAGTGATCCATAGAAAATCAAGCTTGCGTACTTGAAAATATAGGCACGATCCATAAATTAAACATATATTGTTCATGTTTTGGACACTATTTTTTTAAATTTTATCCATTAACCTTGGAAAATTGCCCCATTACTGCGTAGCTACTCTGGTTTACTGTTCTGCCCGTGTTTTCATTCTTTCAGCATCTGAAAGAAGCTTCTAATAAATATTGCCTAAGATGCTTCTTAACACTCCGAACACGATGCAACCGGTAAAATGTGCAACGGCAAATTGGTAATGTTTGAAAAATCATTACTCAGCAATTTATCAATAAATTTTAAACCTATTCGTACCGAATAAATCTTTAAAGTCTTATGTTTCAAGTAGCGCCCATAGATTTGAAGTTCGTCAATAAATATCTGAGCTATGATTTTTCAAACATTACAAGTTTTCCGTTACACATTTTACCAGAGGCATCGTGTTCAGATTATTATAGAAGCTTTTTATGAAATCTAATTCTAGACGCTTACCCGTCGCTTCGCACTTCTAACTCAAAAAACACGGGTATGTCAGTAAATCTATGTAGCTACGTAGTAATTGAACATCTTTTCAAGGTTTATGGAACAAAATCAAAAAGTTAGTTTCCAAAACATGAACAGTATATGTGTAATTTATGGATCATGCCTATATTTTTAAGAGCGCAAACTTGATTTTCTATAAATCACATTCATTAGTTTAAGGTTCATTGCTGAATGTTTTATGGATCATTTGCAATAAGTGTATGGGTAATTCTTACAACTTTAATGCTCATTCATTAGATATTTAGCGGTACATTTTTAGAATTGTGTTGCTATATTTTACTGAAAATATGGATCATATTGATATATTTTATGGATCATTCACACATTTTAAGGGATTTTCACTGAGGTTTTATGGATCATTTGGGTGTTTTTTAAGGAGCGTTTTTATATTTGTTATTGATCATTTATTGGTTTTTATATTCAAAAGTATGTTTGCCTATCCGAACCGATGCAGATATTTCCTGAGGCATCCATGGCCAGACAGGAACTGCGTGCAGTGGTGGTTGACTTCTCCGTGTTTTCTGTTCACCTAGATCGAAAGAATCGGTAATAACCGATGTGTCCATCTACCGCTATCCACAGAGTTCCACTCCTATTACCACTTTGCCAAACACTCCGCTTTCCGTACTCTACGGGCTTCTCTCCGACTGTAGCACTCGCTGTCCTCCGCCGGGTGATGCCCATAGGGATTATTCCGGCGATAGCGCATACTGTTTCCGATGAGATGGTTCTGTACGCACTCACGAATCGCATGGCCATGAGCCGGAACGTACTGCTCAGTTTCCTTTGGTTCAATTTCGTTTCCAATGCTGCAAATCAGGCTGGACCTCCATACTTCAGTATCTAGGCAGAAGACGCCTCTTGATATTGCTAGGAATAGAGTTGTTCAGTATGATTCTTGCTATTGTGTTGGATGACCTTCCAAGCATTCTCACAGACATATTCGACGTGGCTGTTGAAGTTTGGCCGGTCATCGATCATCACTCCCAGGTATTGCTACACGCGCTTCGAGGCAAAGGCGTGCGTTGGACCAAGGATGGAGCCTTGTGGAACTCCCGCTGTGATCTTAATCGATCTCTGTCGCATATCTGTCTTGTAGCCCAGAACCAGGTTCTGGAAGTAGCTCCTCATAATCCTGCACAGGTAGTCAGAGACCCTTATTCTATGCAGTGCTTTGGCACTGGCTTTCCAGCTGCGCTGTTGCACACATTCTTGACGTCGACCATTATCACGGCGCAATATCTATCTCCTCTTCACTTCTGTTTGGACGCCTTCTCGGCTCTCTCGACCATTGTCCGAATTGCATCCACCGTTGATCTCCCTTTCCGGAATCCAAAATGCCTCTCCGACAATCTAAAACAAAAGCTGATAGGGCTGATTAGGTTGAAGCATTGACACTTTCAATTGACGATGTTATTTATCTTTGAAATGCCTAAATCTCAATTTTTAATTTTACCCTGTATGCACATTTTACCCTCTAACATTTACATAACAGCGAAGTGTAAGAATAACAATTATTCATAGCGTAGAGTTTGAGAATTCATGTTTAAAAACTTAACAAATTTAGTGAAATCTGCAGGCTGACAAAATCGGGGAGAAAAGGTTACAACATTGGGGATAAACAAAATTGGGAAAGCACTGTATTCCGAAACTCATTGTTCATGACTTCAATCCAATATGCAAAAATTACAATTTTTCCCTTGAAATACGATTTTTTTTCCTTTTAATAATTTACCTTATTTGACAATTTGTCTTTCAGATTTGTTGTTAGCGGAATGCTAAATAAAACAGCAAAAGGGTTTATCTTCCATTTAATTCCACTTAATTAATTTTTGTATCCATGACAGATACGTATTTCGACTACAATGTGCAGTCTTCATCAGTGTCATTCCCACTAAAGAACTTATCAAAATCTAACCCCCTTAAGTACTCATCCCCTAGGTAAAAAAGTCAAGATCATAGGTATAAAAATGAAACTACAATGTGTTGAATCGGAACCTACCTAACTAATAAAAACCAAAGATTTAAGTAAGCTAAAGGAGAAAAATCTATTAATTAGAGATTTGTATAGATTTTTCTCCTTTAGCTTACTTAAATCTTTGGTTTTTATTAGTAAGGTAGGTTCCGATTCAACACATTGTAGTTTCATTTTTATACCTATGATCTTGACTTTTTTACCTAGGGGATGAGTACTTAAGGGGGTTAGATTTTGATAAGTTCTTTAGTGGGAATGACACTGATGAAGACTGCACATTGTAGTCGAAATACGTATCTGTCATGGATACAAAAATTTATTAAGTGGAATTAAATGGAAGATAAACCCTTTTGCTGTGCTATTAGTATACCTGTTCGTAAAACCAAAAACCACACAAAGTGCGTTAGGCCCTCCCCAGAAGTAAAGCAGATAGTGTTTATTTGAAACGCTGATAACTTTTCGGGGTTAACTCGGATTCACATCTAGTTTTGAACCGAGATGTTCCCAATAGTCCAAAGGTTCTAAGTTTTGTACCCGACGAAAATCAACCAACTAAAGCGTCACCTAGAGCTGCAAATGAATAAGTGGCCTGTGCCCCATACATTTTGTCGATTTTTCCCATACAATCTTCAAGCCCTTTAAGCGAGGGTTTTCCGTGAACCAAATGACCAAATTTTAGCAGGGTGTTTCTGAGATTCTAAACTTCCATTCCAGGGGGTAGCGTTTGAAATTCCATACTTTCACTTTTTTCCATATAATGCTGAAACACTCTAGTGGTCACACACATCAAAACCTAAACCTAAAAAAAATGACAATATGGTACCTACAGATACTATCCTACTTCACCACGCAAAAATTAGAAAAATGAAACCGTGTAAAAAAGGGTTTTATGTACTTCATAATGGTACTCAGCTCCTGTGGTGAAATCTTTCTCATATGTTTAATTTGTAGATACACTGGAGTCGCTTTTTACGCGGTTTTTTTTTACACGGTTTTTTTTACGCGGTTTTTTTTTACGCGGATTTCGGAATTTACGCGGTTTTTTTTTACGCGGATTCCGGAATTAACGCGGTTTTTTTTTACGCGGATTTTGGTTTTTTTTTACGCGGATTTCAGAATTTACGCGGTATATCGCTTTTTACGCGTTTTTTTCTTACACGGTCTTTTTTTACTCGGTTTTTTTTACGCGGATTTCGGAATTTACGCGGTTTTTTTTTACGCGGATTCCGGAATTTACGCGGTTTTTTTTTACGCGGTTTTTTTTACGCGGGACGTATCACCCGCGTAAAAAGCGACTCCAGTGTACTCTTCGATGAAGTCCTTTGGTTTGTTTTTTTCCGTCGATCTTGTTTTCCGTGCTGAGCACCAATGCTACCGACGTGCCAGGAAGGCAGCTCCCACACCTGGACCCTACCTATCGACCCATCAACTCATGAACCGGGGACCAACGGCTTTACTTCCCATCCGAAGGAAGGCGTGATGAGAGATGTTATTCCTCAGAACATCCCGGCGGCGCCGACTGGGATTGAACCTTGCTGGGGTGAGAGGTAATCAAGCTTACCACTACACCCCCGGCGCCGTTACTTCGATGAAGTCAGTATCCATCTTTAAAGTAAGGACATCATCAAATCTTCGTTCGAATGCCATGAATTGGTACAATTTCTATTAAAATTCTAGCTCGAAGAACCGTGTAAATCCCAAGGGGTTGGTCACTCCGCACACCAATTTTGGATCATCTTTTTTGTCAGTGTGCTGCAAGTATGCTGATTGTGCCGGTCATAGAGCAAGCTGCGATTGTTTGTAAAATATCCATCCCGGCAACCCGGTATTTCCGACACCTTGAATGTTTTGGTTTGAAATCGCAAGGATAAATCGGATTGATGATGACGCGGGAAGTGGCGAATGTGCGAAATTTCGGTGTTTTGTGATCCATAGGGCAATAAAAGTCTTGTGTTTTAGTGTTTTATAATGCCCTCAAAAGCAGACCAGAAACCTAGCTTTTCGGCTGGAAAGAGTTGGAACCGGTGGGGAGTATTGTTGGAGACCGACTATAGAGGGTAATGAATAGACTTCTTTAGTTTGTTTTGTGTGAGTTGTGAGATATGAATGAAGTTGTTATGTTGAAATTTGAACATAGAATGTTTATTATACTCTAGCTTTGGTTACAAGAAGGTTTTCAGGAATACATATTATTATGGAGGGAGATACTTGGAGTTATTTGGCTTATTTACTGTTTGGTTATATGCTTGAAGCGTACAGTACTCAAGAATGGTTCTGTATTGATGTGTAAGCTATAATCATCGATGGCCACTTGCGACGTGGGAACGTTGCGCCGAGGCGTAAGTAGAGAGATCGAATTACGCCTCGCACCAATCGATTATTAGAATAAGGCATGGTGACAATGACATGGGTTATCGACCATGTTTCGAGACTGAAGAGGTTTGCAATAAATTAATTTGAAGTGGTTGCACTTGCTAGATACATTTGAACTGCAAGCCTTGGCTTCTATGGGAATGATGATGCGCAAGTGATTTCTGTACTGTGGGAAAGTACGAGTAATTTGAGTTGAGAGAAATGTCAACGAATTTCTGTTGTTAACGAGTCGTGCATGTTTCAAGCGTCCGAAGCAATTTGATAATTTATGAGTTGTTTTGTACAGCGTTTCATGGATGCTGTTATGGATTCTACAGTTGCAGCATTATTTGAATTAAAGATATTAATGAGGTCTGATTAACTGCCTTTTCCTCTTGAGTCCACTCTAGAACCTACATTTCGTATTTAGATCTATAAGTGAACTGCTCTGCCCATGTTTGCATAGTTGACGTAAGAGCCACAATGACCAAAATCCACTTTTTTGTTTCTACGCATTCTTAACCATCTTATAGCAATCTTATATAGCGTTCGAGGCGCTTTCACTCTTCAAATATGATAATTTTTGTATTGACCTGTTCTGAAGTATTGAACGATTTGCAAATTATTTTCTTTGAAATTTTTTCTTCATATTTATGAAATCACAACAACGTTATATTCAGTTCAACATATGATATATTTAAGGGGAAGCTCACCGGCCCAAAAATAAAAAAAATATTTTCGGTACGTTTTTATTTTTCTTAAAATATTGGGAAAAATTATCAAAAATCCAAGAAAATCAAGAAGTTTCTTCCTTAGATTTTTGTCAAAAATTACATGCAAAAAAATTTTTTCTATCCCATCATGAAAAAAAAATGGACTCTCAGAAAAACCGAAAAGTTGATGTTTTGTGGTTTTTTGAGTCCAACTTTATGCCATAATGACTTATAAAACATGTTTTTGCACGTGAATTTTCTTTAAAAAATTAGAAAAAATGTGATTTTTTTAGATTTTTGATACTTTTTTTCAATATTTTTAGAAAAATCAAAACGTAATTATTTTTTTCGAAGCGGTGAGCTTCCCCTTAAGTCCAAGTTTACATCGATTAAATCAACACCGCCATTCTAAACATCTTCACCTGATTCAGTCTCTGGCAAATTTATCCAATAGTCACGTTTCTCCTCCGGCATCAAGGGCAAAAGCTTTTTAATAATAATATCCTTCTGAGATTTTTGGATTCCACTTGCTTCTGTTTGGCGTTGAAGCTGATCAACCAAATTGAATGACGGTTTGGAAACCTCCTTCAGCTGTTTTTTCGTCAGTATCTGTAGTGTTTTCATTTCGTCGTTGTAGTTATAGGAATATTGTATGTCAAAAGAACCTCTGGTAAAGATGACATGTTTGATGTTTGCCATCTTTGGTCGGTCTTTGAGCTTAGTTAGTACAGACTGTTTAAACTGGAATAAACATTCAAAGAAATCCTCCGGTTCCATCACAAAAACTTGTGGCTTAATGTCACTTCCAGATTTTTCCACGCAGTCAACGAAATCAGGGAAACTGTAAACTTCTCCTCGAGGGACACGCTTCATCGTGCGCTCAATCGATGCATGAAATGAATCCGCTGACATATAAGTATGCCCGGGCTCCAGATACTTCAAATTAATTTGATGGGTTTCAATG
Source organism: Ochlerotatus camptorhynchus (assembly GCF_037179485.1). Lineage (NCBI taxonomy): Eukaryota > Metazoa > Arthropoda > Insecta > Diptera > Culicidae > Ochlerotatus > Ochlerotatus camptorhynchus. The sequence goes on along the minus strand of NW_027040527.1, from coordinate 4,471,904 downwards.
GCCGGAGAGTTGATAAGCAAGGCCAGCAAGACCATCAAATTCCAGTTCTTATTTTGCACCGAGCAGTTATCAAGCCACAAAGTGATAACGAACTTGGACCCAAGAGAAGAGAAAAATTTGTAAAAAACACTGGCAATGTGATAAGCTTTTCGTCCTGCAATAACATCGTTCCACAAAAAAGCATAAACGGGACCGTTCCGAGAGCCACCCAGTGGAGCAAACGTTTCATTGTAAGCAACGATCCTTTTGCAAAAAATGACCTCCTTAAAGGATTCCATTCTTGGAAGCTGAACCACCTGCATTAATATGATGAGTAAGAAATTGGACTCGTAAATTCATATTTATAAGTTACCTTTTGAAGATCGACCGAGAAAACCGATCCGTTCATCGTCACGTTCGACCGATCGCTGTCGTACTCCTCCCGCCCCGAAATTGCCCGTGCGATATGATCCTTCCAATTCAAACACATCTCGCATGCGGTCCGGTTTGTAGAAGATCCTTCTTCTAGCTCGTTGTTGTCTGTTTTAGTAGAGTGTCCAGTTTGATTTTCGTGGATGTGATCGGCATGGCACCGTTCACATTCTTCGTGTCCAAGCTGTGTGAATTTTATGTTCAATGCCTTCAACATTTTGCAATAAAACCCATAACTGCAACTTTCTTCCTTTTCATCCAACTGGCGCTCGTTAAATAGACCGTACATTTTCTGGGCCGAAAGGTCAGACGGCAGATAAAGCGCGTGCGGTGCGTGCTCTCAGCGATAATGCGAGTTTGTCGGTGAGTAACGGAGAATGTCTTGTTTGACGGTATCTTTAAGAGTTCTAGGCCAGGTGTATCTTCCACGTTTCTCTGCTGGTGCTCCATCCTTATGCGCTTGGTCGTGGTATCGATAGATCATGTTGCTAAAGTTAGCATGATTAAAGATTACCTTAATTAGATATTTATTGTTACTAAGAAAATACGAACCTGCTTTTGATATCGTAGCCCAACGTATTCAGGAAGAATGCGCAGCATACATCATGTGGTACTCCTCTTTCGTCTTCAAGTTGGTAATCGTAGGAAAATTGTCTCCGAAAGTTCTGGGTAGCAGGATTCACCTGGTCACGCCGTCGTTTTACAGGGCTACGCTTGCTGAACTGCAAAACAAACGACTTTTGTTCCGTTCCCGACAATCCCCAGAACCATGAATTGATGTCAGATCTTCTGTCACGTCCAATTTTGCCGCAACACACAGCTCTGCATCCACAATCTTTCAAAATGGGCCTCCGGTCAGATAACCTTTTTTCCCGGCGCTCTGTTTTTTCCGAGGTTCGCTTTGTTGGTGGCCTTGGCCTCGGTGCGGCTGCTACGGCTGGCTGTGGTTGTATATCGTCTGTAATCGCAGTCGGAAGATCCGGATCAATCTCATCTTCCGAGTCGGAACTACCATAGGTCAGCAGTAAATCCAGGGCACCTCTTCCGGACATTTTAATTCTTCCAAATTGAATTCCTTTTCACTATCACTGAATCTAACGAGCTTTGGAGAAAATCTGTCAACGTGACCGTGAATGTTGATACTACTTCAAACACAGTAACCTGGTTTTTACGCCAAGCTATGCGAATAAACCTTCAGCAGAACGTATGTTTGTTCGCATAACCTGGCGTATGCGTTTTTGAGATGAAATAATTAAGCAATAAATCATAAAAGCCCAGCGGCCCACTTCTGACCGTTAATCTTTACCAAATGGACAGATTATTTGAATGAAATTGTTACAAAATATTGCTTTTCGGCTGCATACAACAAAAACGCGTTTTCCCACCAGTGATGCTGTTGGTGGTTACGTCGACTATAAGATTAGGGGCAGTGCTGGTCTGAGTTACTCTGGTATATTCAATTAGAAAATGTCCCTGAACATACAGTCAAACAGCACGTAATGTTCTGAACAACTTCAATGACAGTTGTCCAGCAGTGCTCCCATATTAACAACTATCTAATGCCTGCGAGATTGTGCCGAAGGTATGTCGACAATGTGCCAATGGATGTGCCCAAGCTGTGTAGTATATAATTCCGGCACAATGTGCTGAGCTACTTATCCTTTGGTAAATCCATTTTCTTATGACTGGGGGATGTTGACTCATTCTGAAAGGTTCCGGAAACGATTCGAATCATCCACTTGTTCTATGATCAATTTACTCCAGGTCCAATGATCAGGACGACAGCTTCGAACTCGTTGAACGTTGAATCTGATAGTATGAGATTCTTCACAAATTCCCCGCCGAATGGTTTGAAAAACTGTTAAAATATTCCGTCAGTTTCCTTTGTTCGCAAGAAACAAAATAATTAAAGCACCACATTCTCCACGCCTCCCGCGGTCCTGGGAAGATGAATGGGCTCATATCCATCGTCGTCCCTGCTCATTATTGGTCTCTCGCCCGATAGCATTGTACTCGCGAAATAGTCCCCCATTCGCTGCTACTATTATCGAAAATTGTTTCAATCTTTGGTGTGTGCAAAGCTAGCAGCTACCCTTCCAACTAGTACGAAATCGAAACAGCGCACAGCAGCACCGGCAGAACGATGCGGGTTCCCCCGGACGAGGAAATTTTTACAATCGATCTTCAATGTATCGAAGCTGGCAAAAGTGGGTTGAAATTTTCCCGGAGTAAAAGTAGCAGAGGAGGGCAAGGGAATCAATAAATTTTCACTTCCATTTGTGTAAATTAAATTTTAATTTTCCGCGACTGCAAGTGATTTGTCATTTAGTGAGATCCCGAAAATGGGTGGGTGAACGGTTTTGCGGGAAATCTTGATTGAATTATTTTTTTTAAATTAAATTTCATCTGGCTGCCATAACCGGTTGTGTCTTCACTTGTTATCATCAAACAGGACTCTACACCAACTTTCGAATTCTGACAGCAAATAAATGTTCCATTATGATTCATTAGCCATCATATTTCAATTCTCCAACCAAAAATACCGCAAAGACCTGGACCTAACCCAACAAGCCCATAACCATTTCCGCACTTCCACGCGAATGAACCCAAAACATTATATTATCGCGGATAGACCACAGCCGGCATTCAGCTGTGAGCGAGCGGTTGTTGCCGCAACATTAACTGTAATCATTTTTATGATTCCCTGGGCGCAATGAGGTCGAATTAATTACAGATCGTTGATGACAATTTTACAACATTTACCCCCGGCCTGACTGGTCCGTTCCTGCCACCAACAGTGTAACCGACGCGATAAGACCAACAACCGACCGACAATGCGTGATAGAAAGGAAGAATGGTACACGATTTTACTGCCGATGTAATGCGCGCTCTTTGGGGGGTACTGAAGGAAGGTCCTGCGTTTTAGAAGTAACGGAAGCGGCGGGTGTGAAAATCCCGAGTGACCCCATTTGAGGAAGTGTCTAATGGAGCCGGGTGCGTGGTAGGGGTGGGCGTTTTTGTAACGAATTGATGGTCATAAACAATATTTTTATGGATGTGGTGCTTCATTCGCGGGATGGGCTTGGTCAAAGCAATTTTTAATAATTTTTCATTCCCAAATTATTCAGTCTTTGTTACCCAGAGCCAGAACTGGTTGCATTAGTAAATTATTGTATTAGAAGACCTAAAGCAGATTTATTTATATTTATTTAATTGATTCCATCAACAGGCTTCAATAAGCCCCAATGATGTTAAGTAATACAAAAAACAACATGATTGTCTGTGCTTAAAACTTAAACATTACACTGCTATTCACGGTTACCTGTGCCCGAAAATATCGAGGTGAAACTACGGCGAAGCGTCTGACGTGGTACGTGAAAATCGAACACTGAGGCAACTCTGTTGAAAACTCGCTGCAGTCCGTTTATTGCTCCATTCATTCCGTAGTTCGTGCGACGAAAGGGAAGTCTCAGCATTCAAATCGATTTTTTCGAGGATAGTAGGACAATCGATTCTCCCTTGCAATGTATCGGCAACAAGTAAAGCCCTTGCAGCGTCTCTTCGGGTAGAAAGAGTTTCCAAACCAATCAGCTGACATCGGCTTTCATAGCTAGGCAAACGGAAAGGATCTCTCCAAGGCAATCGCCGAAGGGCGAAGCTTAAGAATCGGTGCTGGACTGATTCGACTCTTTCAACACCATTGTTGTAGCTTGGATTCCAAACTGCTGAGCAATATTCAAGGACTGATCGGACCAGTGAGGAGTACAATGACTTCAGGCAATAAATATCAGTAAAGTTTTTGGTTATTCTAAAGATAAAGCCTAGTATTCTGGAAGCTTTATCAACGACATACGAAATATGCTGCTTATATGTGAGTTGCGAATCCAAAATGACTCCCAAATCCTTCACGTGGCTCACTCGTTCAATTGCTGAACCCAATAGGTTGTAGTTGTAGATGATTGGTTCTTTTATCCGAGAAAAGGAGATTACTGAGCATTTCGCCGGGTTAACTTCCATTCGGTTCAAGGTGCACCAGTCAGCAAAAGCATGAAGCTGGCGTTGAAGAAAGTGACAGTCGGCAATGGAACGAATCCGAAGGTAGATTTTTAGATCGTCAGCATACGATAGTCGAGGTCCATCAAGCATATAATTCACATCGTTGAAGTAGAGCAGGAAGATCAAAGGTCCAAGGTGGCTACCCTGGGGTATCCCCGATGTAGCAGGATAAGTATCAGATCGGTAATCGCCTATGGCAACCATCAGTTGGCGACCGGTTACATACGATCGAAACCATTGTAATAGGTTACCATTGATCCCAAGTCTGTCTAGTTTAGCAATAGCAATAGCATAGTTTAGCTTATCGAACGCTGCTGACAGATCGGTAAGAAAGATAAGAAAGAGTATTGGTATTTTAACCAAAACCTTAGATCCCCGGTGAAAATATTGTCTGTAGTATCAAAATGCAGCGAAACATCAAATCGTCAAGATTTTCGGATGCCGATTTTTAATATTTAAAGGATTGTAGCAAGCGCGGGGTTGACTGAAGCTGAAATAAAATCAATTATGAACTAAATATTCATAAAGAAGGGGAAATTGCTCTTATGTTGGCCTATGGATCTAAGATTGGGCCCATCGCTAAAAATCTACTATTTATCAATTTTATCTAGATGAACGCGTCATTGGGACGGTACTAATGGATATTTTTGGTCGCTATTGAAAATGTTGCCGATTGCTGAATTATGTATTGGCCCAAATTAGGGGCATTTAGGCTGACATTACATCCATTTCCCCTATTAAAAACCACAATTTTATTTTAATATAGATTTACCCTGGGAGATGTTGGTTACTGCAGATTATTGATTTATGACTAGTAGCTTGAGGCTTTATAAATGAAATGAGCAAAGCGTTTAAATTGTGAAAATTGTAAGATGGGAAGAAAGAAGGGTATGGAAAAAGGAGGGTCAGGCAATCGCCCAACTAACCATTTTCACGTTGTAATCGCTTTGCTCATTCCATTTATACAGCCTCAAGCTGTATTCAAAGACTAAACGATATAAGGTAACAAATCTGGTGAACTCAGATCAGCTACTTATGACTGTTGGGACGGTTGAGACAAGCTCTTATTGCATACCCATTTACACTTCGGGTTAAATATTGTTTGTTTTTTTTCCATAGAGGAATTTATTGATTTTATTTAGCTGCGAATCAAATTAAAGGGTGATACGGTCAAAATTTGGTCAAGGGAAAACGCGTGTAAATCGGTGAAATCGTTTATTTAAAAAATCAAATTAAATTTCTTTTTCAAGTTCAATTAGTATAAAATTCAGGAAAAATATTCAGTTAGGCTTCCGCTTTTCCAAATCCGAATTGCCGGGCCTTACGCTTGACCCCTGCCATCAGATTTTGTACAGCCACCTTGTCCACCTTCTTCGCCGCAGAAAGCCAGTTTGCCTTGAACTGCTGCTCGCCCTTAGCAGTTTTTTGGTCTTCTTTAGGTTCCGCTTGACAATAGCCCAGTATTTCTCAATTGGGCGGAGCTCTGGCGTGTTGGGAGGGTTCTTGTCCTTGGGAACCACCTGCACGTTGTTGGCGGCGTACCACTCCATGGCCTTTTTACCGTAATGGCAAGATGCCAAATCCGGCCAAAACAGTACGGAACAACCGTGTTTCTTCAGGAAAGGCAGCAGACGTTTATTCAAACACTCTTTCACGTAAATTTCTTGGTTGACAGTCCCGGAAGCTATGAAAATGCTGCTTTTCAAGCCACAGGTACAGATGGCTTGCCAAACCAGATATTTCTTTGCGAACTTTGACAGTTTCATGTGCTTGAAAACATCTGCTACCTTTCCCCTTCCTTTTGCCGTATAAAACTCCTGTCCCGGAAGCTGCTTGTAGTCGGTTTTGACGTAGGTTTCGTCGTCCATTACCACGCAGTCAAACTTCGTCAGCATCGTCGTGTACAGCCTCCGGGATCGCGCTTTCGCCGTCGTATTTTGTTTATCATCGCGATTTGGAGTCACTACCTTCTTGTAAGTCGATAGTCCGGCTCGTTTTTTGGCTCGATGCACGGTTGTAGACGATACACCCAGCTTATTTGCGGCATCTCGGAGAGAGAGGTTAGGGTTTCGCTTGAAACTACCGGCAACTCTCTTTGTCGTCTCAGCGGCTTCCGATTTTCGATTTCCCCCCGATCCAGACTTCCTGGCTGTCGACAAACGTTCCCCAAACACTTTAATTACATTTGTAACGGTTGATTTGGCAACTTTTAGCGATTTTGCCAACTTTGCGTGCGAGTAGCTCGGATTTTCGCGATGCGCGAGCAAAATTTTGATACGCTGCTCTTCTTGCTTGGACGGCATTTTGACAACTGAAGAGTGAATTCCAAAATCAAAATAGGAGCAACATTCTACACACACACACCTTCAAAATGAGGGGTGTTCAGGTTTTTTAAATGCAAAATTGAAAGAAATACGTCAAGTTGATATTGACCAAATTTTGACCGTATCACCCTTTACATGAATCTACACTACACTACACTACACTACACGGGATTACACTAACAACCGCAATATTTCGAATGATTATTGCATTATTGCTCGAGCCCTTTAACAATATGGTTTCGAATTTCGCATGATTGACTTATGGTTTATTTCGGCATGTGCTGATGAGCATCCATATGACTGACACCCACATAAAGGATGATTTTTTTTTTAATTTGCTGTAAAACATACAGCGCTCAGGGGACAACAATTTATCAATAGGACGACTTGCAAATGCTTTCAATTAGATTTATAATTCGAATGTTTAAATTTGCATATTGAATAGCCACTAACAGGCATTCCATCTTCATCCACCACAAAGAAATAGACAATCTTCGGTTTCCACGATTTTCCAATGTTCGTACCACTACCTCTGATAGCGATGACTATGTTTCCACCTCGTTTGTGAGCTCAGATCAGCAAACTGCGTTTGATAGAATTATTTTCATCATAGTTTTGGATGATTTGCGTAATGGGGCTGAACCAATATCATATTGTATTTCTTCCGTGGAGTTTTTTTTTAACTTTAATTGGTTGCTAATCTGGCCAAAACCAGGGCCAGGAGACAATTTCTAGTTCCTCAGTCCCTATTATTTACCGCTAAGAAGCTGTTCCGCAGCCAAGTAGAATCTCTACGAGGTGTCCCATCATTCGTCCCATCATTCGTCCCATCATTCGTCCCATCATTCGTTGAGTCGCAGAGTTGAACCTGACTATTATCCACGAAAAGGCTTGCCAATGCGCATCAAAAATCGACTACATGCATCTGAACATCAACACATGTCTGGCAGCCTTCAGGTTCAATTGGCTAAACTTGGTGAGTTCGTTCCATTTTGTAAATTTTTATCTTTTCATACCAGTAACGTTGGTAGATCACCTTTTTGTGGTACGTTACTGGTATAAGATCTATCAACGAACCCTAGTCGTGACAACTTCAAACTAGGGAATCACGATTTTCAAGTAATCAAAGGATTACATTTTAGTGCTTTTTACTTTTTATGACTTGATATCGAGTAGTTCCACCGCCGTTATGCACTTCCATATTGTTTGTGTCAAATAAAAAATATCGGTTATATTCATAGAGTTTACATAATCCTTTGCCCTTTGTCCTTCTTCATTTTCTTTTCCTCTTCTCTTTTCAGAAAGCTAGTAATGGCGCTATAGCCATAAGCCATAAAAGGCTAGGACAAGAGTTAGCGCTCATGTCCCAACCGTCAGAAGAAAATGGAGCTTTGATGCTTCCAACAACCAACCAATCATACACTGAACCAATGTGACATATTCCTGTTATGTGGAAGTCTAATAAATTTACGCTATAAGATAATCCATTGAAAATGATATGATTGAACATGTGTCAGGTAAATTCTATATGAATATCTGATACATTTACAATGCAGATAATTTGGTAACTTTTATATGATCGTCATATGATAAATGAAAATCGTTCAAATTATAATAAATAACTGAAATGGATTTGAAACCCATAAGCATAAGCTTTACTTTTCAGCACAATATAATATATGTGTCATAAATCAATCGAAGTAAAGTTTATGTGAAAATCACATGAAATTTACTTCTTCTTTTGACACATATATTTAATCGATTTCTAAAAATAAACATCAGACAGAGAGAGCTTTCACAGTTGTGTCTTTTTTTAAATTGTAGCTGATTTGGGATTCGATCCAGAACTGTTGAGGTGTGATACTTTCGGTGTCTGCGCTCGATTCCACTGGGCCACTGCTGACTTCAATATTGAGCTCGTTCAATTGATCATTTTGTCAAGCTTCTACATTCATGTTCCATCAGATGTCACAGCTGTTGTTTACGGCGAGGGGCACGCAATAGCCTTCTTGACTGCGTTGGATTTAAAGTACAAGGTGTTTAACTATGTAATTAAGTAATTAAAAATGAAAATTAAGTATTTTATGTAATTAAATTTAATTTCGCGTAATCAAAGCAGTGGCAGTGTAATAACTGTAATTAAAACACGTACTTCAATTTGATTACGTAATTAATGTAATTAAAAATTAATTTTCTGTAATAAATGTAATTAAAGTTACACAAATGTAATTAAAAACGTACCAAAATCCTTATTCTTGAAGTATTTTAAAAAAAAAATAAGAAAACCCTTAACACATACTCGAATGAATTTATCTCTTAACTCTTCTTACACCCTGAAATACGCATATTAATGTTTTACTAGACTACAAACATGACCAATTCTGCGAATACTTATACTAAATTTCTTGGAGCACCATGCTAGAGTTGGAAACTGAAATAATCCACTCGCGACAATCGATTTCACTTTCGTTTTGTACGTTCAACATAATGTCGTATCTAGAGCACTGTATTCGTTGAATAATGCGCTTTAATGCAGAACTAGAATAAAATCGATTGTCACGAGTGGGTTATATCGGTTTACAACTCTAGCGACAATATATAGTGAAAAGGAAGTGATACTCATAATGAGGGCCGTGATTGCCATACAAATGAAATGGGAATCTCTTAGTTGTGACGACAAGTCTTCAAATTTTAAATTTCCTTAAATTCAAGCAATTCCTCGAGCAAATTTCCTCCCGATCAAAAAATGTTCGAATTTTAAGCCATGCTCGCAGCACAGTTCGACAGATGATGATATTAGCTTGTGCCTGAATTAACAGAGTCAATGGAAGATGTAAATGCATTTGCATTAATTTTCTGATGTTACGCGTGAATTCTTCGATTATTTCAATATTTCTTTCAAACTTAATATTATTATACTAATAATAATTAACAGATTAAAGGCAGAGTTCATTAACAAAAAAATTATAATCAGGTTTTGGTTGCAGACACTAAGATGATTCAAACCAATTGTGTGCTTTTATTTGTATTATCGCCATCATATGATCACATCCGTATTCAGAATTGACGCGATAGCATTTATGAAATTCGCCTCCTCATTGTTCGTCTTTCCATGGGTCAACTAAACAATACTATGGGCAGAACTCCAAACCGATAGGAAACGATGAGTCCAATGTGCACAGGACACGAAATGATCGTTACCGATCAACTTGACACACTCAAGTTATCCGTGCTGGGAAGACAATTGCATACCAGCTGCAATTTTTTCCCGGAAGTAGCTCAGCGTGTGAATGTCCAAAGTATTCACCAGCTCCAGTGTCCGTTCAGCTGTCTGGGATAGCAAATTTGAACTCTTAATATGGTCATTACCGACGGAGTTTCGTAAAATAATGAAGTTTGATATGTCACACGAGGGGTTCCGGTTCTTATTGGGAGTTGGATATTTAAACGGGGGGGGGGGGGGGGACAATTAAATGGGACTGTGGACTGTTTAAGACCATTATTAGCCGTGCAGAATCATGAAGTTTGATATGTCGCACGAAGGATTTTGGTTCTTGTCGATAATTGAAAATATACCCGGGAACACCGGAACATGCCAGGGAGGGCCAATGGGATCGTGGGCTCTCAAAAAGACAATTACTGGCCGAGTTTTGCAGAATCATAAAGTTTGATATGTCGCATGACGTGTTTTGGTTCTTGTGGAGAATCGGTCACTTGCCCGGGGACACAGAAACATGCCCGAGAGGGCTAGTGTGACCGTCGAGTCTCATTAAGGCCATTACCAGCCAAAATTTGGAAAATCATGAATTTTGATATGTCGCACGATGGGTTTTGGTTCTTGTTGAGAATTGGCCACTTCCCCGGAGGCACCAGAACATGTCTGGGAGGGCTAGTGTGACCATGAACTCTCAATAAGGGCATTACTGGCCAAGATTTGTAAAATCATGAAGTTTGATATGTCGCATGATGGGTTTTGGTTCTTGTTGAGAATTGGCCACTTCCCCGGGGCACCGGAAGATTTTCGGGATGCCCAATGTGATTGTGAACCATCGAAAGGGCTGCCACTGGTCCAATTACATCGTTTGAGAGAGAAAAACATGATGTTCATCGTGTGTATACTTATTACAGAACAATAAAGCCGAATGCCGACCAAAAGCGACCCCAACGGGAACCGAAATAACTCCGGAACCATGAATTGATCAAAATATTTTCAGATGTATTCAGAAACTTCAATAGATTCAAGACAAAATTCAATTTTTTGTAAAGCCAAATATTGAGAAATTATGTTTTTATATCTAATTGAATTTTGAAATCTATGCAAATTTAGACGTTAGGCACGCAAAGGTTAACATAATTTTCTATTGTAATTCTGTTTTCGTTCGCATCCTCCAAATTAAATTCGTTATTTCTTAGGTTGAACCAAGTAGCACAAACAAACATTCCTTTCATTGTCGCATTCTCCGGTGCTTTTACAGGGGCGTGATCCAGGATATAGTTTATTGCCCTGCCAACACCTCGGCAGTATTGAAATCCGACTACATTTCCAATCACGAACCGATCGTTGTATGTGAATTGGCACCAATCACCAACTGAAATTATCCTTAACGTAGCAAAAGGGCCTGTGAAATTTTTGTTTCACGGGCCAATAACGAAAGGGTCTAACGGTACGCTGGGGGAAATTTAAGTACATTTCTCGTTGTACATTAATGGAGTTAATGTACTTAATTTATGCGACTTGTAATTAAAGCTGAAATTTGTACTTAAAAGTAATTAAATCAAAAAATTTCCGACGCTCGTAATTAAAGTAATTAATCATGTAGTTAACTGTAATTATTGTACTTAAAAAAGGCTTGCGTAGGAGTTAAAGGTTATTGCGTGCCCCTCGGTTTACGGTGACATCTATCGGAAACTAGACACAATCTGTTTTCCTATAGTTGTTCACAGAGGACACTGCAGTGCAAAATATGTCTGGTACCTCTATATATGCATTTAGATTATTATTCGAAGTCCCTCCTTTTTTACACATTCTGCACACAAAATAGCTCACCCCTCACAGAATTTCCCGCCGAATTTTATGTATGGGGCGGGGCATAAAGTATCTTTTGCGCAGAATATGTAAAAAAGGAGGGACTTCAAATGTTAAAGCAAATGCATATATAGAGGTACCAGACATGTTTTGTAGTGTCAGGTACTATATTTTGTAATCTGTGAAAGGGAAATCACAAATCGAGTGTCAACAAAATACATGGCATGTAGAGAGATTGAGCTCGTGAGAGAGAATTTCTCTCTCAAATTTGAATTTTTTGGCTCTCTGGGGACTGGTAGTAAAGCAGGTAAAATTGTATGGGGAAAAACCATTTTTATTTAATTGTAGCTTGCTTAACAATAATTTCCGGGAAAAAACTGAACGACAAAGTCCCTGATTAATTTCTTTAGGTTGTCGTTCGCTTTTTTTGACCTGAATATGCACCGAAAGCGAATTATTCCCACTTCTCTCAATTTATATATGGGGATTTTTAACACTTCCTACCAGCGGAACAGCGCCATCTCTGTGGAAAATGGTCGAACAAAATGATTAATTAGCATGAAGTAAGAACAGCTCTCCCGACATGGAATGTAGTGCAACGTTATGCTTGTTTTGCTAGAGTGAAGAAAAATAACACTGACAAATTTATGCTCCGTTTCGTTCGTCTCGTGTATTCAAATCTTTCTTAATGCTCCTGTGTGCAATAAAACAACGACTACATTATATGAGTTCATGAAGTTCGAGTACTAGTTCTGGAATCTGAATTAGCCGTATAGAAGGCTTCTCTAATAAACAAAAACTATAAACGAACTGTATTCCGGATGGGTAAACTGTCCCACAAATGGTTTGGATGATACCCCGAATGCGTCGTTAAGCTCTCTTTTATGGTTATTTTTATTAGGGATACTATAAGAATCTTAGCAAAGTAAATATTACAGTAGATTTTTTTTTCAATCTTGATACATTCTTTTTTATCTTATGGAACAATGAATATTCAATACAATATCATTGTTGTTAGCAATATTTAGTTCGACTAATCATTTTAATGAGTGTACAATAACATTGTTGAAAATTGTTTCAATAATTTATAAAGAACAATCATGTAAGATGTTCTTTATTGGGAGCGATATTCATCCCAGAAAACCATGCCAAAACAAATGTTTGCTGTTGGATTTCTTAAAAGGCAAATCTATATGCCTATATAATGATTGGTATAGATCTGTTTACAATCTTTAAACCTCAAAAATCAAACGAAGCTATTTCAATGAGATATACATGTTTTCCTATACTGCAAAGTTAAATCCAAGTCCAATAGTTTCTACTAAAGAGCCTGAATTTATAAAGAGACGACATCTTATCAATTTGACACGTCTTCTGCTCGATTGAAATGACTTTTCCTATGACTTTGACAGACAATCGATTGTTCCAATTTTGACATGTCGCCTCTTTATAAATTTAGGCTCTTTAGTTTCTACATGTCTGTTTACACGCGACATATCAACAAACGTCAAAAATCGTTTAAAGCAACTCCAATAAAATATACATGATTATCTTATAAGATATATCTTTTAGTGAGCAATATTCATCATGAAAACAGGTATATTTTAGTAATTTCTCATAGTGCAAACTTATATGATTTTCCATTAGTTTCTAGATGTCTGTTCCCACCCATGACATATCAACAGTTTTTCACCATGAAATATATCAGACAATATTCATATACATCTTACCTATAGCTAACCACGTTTGAAGCAAAGTTTTATCAAGTGCTAAGTATGTGAAATTACGATAGAAATCATTCTATACCGCAGTCATAGTTTTTAAGTGATAATCCGATGGAATCTATCAATCATCACATAGAATTAATAAATCTGCTGACATTGCTATGTTATAAGATGGATCCAATAAACGGTACATGTCGATTTGTTTCAGTGTATAATGTCCAAAATTGGCACGTACGGTACATTTATTAGATTCTGAAGCATCGTGTTTAAATCTTCGATTTAAACAGGCCTGATGTTTTCTGAATCATCTTGCCCCTTAAATGCTGCACAGTAGGTCTGGTCGTTTTGATATGTGTGACGCATTTTCGATGTGAAACATACACAAGAAAAATGATGTAGGTATATATATCATTTTCCAGGATGCTTTCAAGAACTGGCTGTACTGGTGTTAGATTAGATTAGATTTGAACCAATACCATATTGTATTTTAATTAGGGATGACAATCATTATATAGAGAGTATTGGGTATTTCAACTGAGGCCTGGTGTACTTCTCGTATCAATATTCATCTGGAATACGAGAGGAGGATCATCTGATTACAAAACAACCGTCATCCGGTTGCAGTTATCATTCGAAAAGCGATTTCGATATGATTCGATTTGAATGGTTTGAAGTTTCATTCGAACAGAGGATGATGTTTTGGTACAGTGTAGGTGTAAACATACCACCAAACTCAAGTGCACACGAATCACTTTCTCGACTTGTTGATTCAGCTTTGTTAAAGAGCAGAGTAATAGCTGTAAAACTGCACACGTCTAAAAATAACCATAGTTAACTGTAAAAATGCTTCCAAAGCAGCGCTAACACAGTTAATTAGCTGAGTACAGTTTGTTTAGTTTTTGACAAATCACTGTTGATGCTTATGTTATTCAGAAAAAGTGGTTAATTTTGTGGAAGCCATCAAATGAGTAATATATTCACTTTATTAACTTTGTTTTCCAACAACAAGTTGAAAGTTGGTTAATATTTGCATAGAAGTGACATTAGCGTTTATTGGCTGCTGCGCTATAGTGCGACTGGCACATTGAAGGGAGACCCGACGACGAGAAAGAAGCGTTCTACCTATGCACAGCTGGAGCAGGTGTACGACGGCTGTTCGCAACGGAACGTCAAAATAATCGACAACATGAACGCACAGGTAGGACGGGAAGCAATGTATAGACCGCCAATCGGGCCAAACAGCCTGCATGACGTATCGAACGACAACGCAAGGATATCCACAAAGTCACCTGAAGATCACCTGACCAACACACAGAAAACCAAATCGATCACGTTCTAATCGACGGGAAATTCTTCTTCGACATTATCAACGTCCGCCCGTACCGCAGTGCGGACATAGATTCGGACCACTACCTAGTTGCAGTATGCATGCGCTCAAAACTCTCGACGGTGCATAACACCCGTCGAAGTCGAACGCCGCGACCCAACATTGAACAATTACAGGACGCCAGAGTTGCCCAGGATTACCCACGGAACAGCAGCTTGGCGCAGCTAGTCTTGAAGATGGCTGAAGGGACATCCGTTCCGCCATGGGTAGTACTGCTGGAGCGGCACTAGGTACTGTGATCCCGGCGATTTGACGGCGAATTCAAACTGTTAGTAGAGGAGAAGAATGCAGCACGGGCGAGAATGAAGCAACACCACACGAGATCAAATGTGGAGCGATATAGACAAGGGCGGAACAGACAAAACTCGGACAAACAAAGCGAGATCGCGAGACGATGGAAAATCTGCACCGCGTAAACGACCCACGGAAGTTCTACGAGAAGCTAAATAGTTCGCGCAAAGGCTGGGTGCCGCAAGCCGATATGTGCAAGGACATGGACGGTAACCTTCTCACGAACGAGTGTGAGGTGAGTGAGAGGTGGAAGCAGTACTATGGCGAGCACCTCAACGGTGTTGCTGTAGAAAACGAAGATGGCACGGCAAAAGACCTTGAAACACGCGCAGAGGACGACAGACTACCGGCCCCTGATCTTCAAGAAGTTGAGGAGGAGATCGGTCGGCTGCAGAACAACAAAGCAACTGGTGTAGATCATGTACCAAGTGAGCTATCCGAATACGGTGGTGAAGCACTGGCTAGAGCGCGGCACTGGGAAATAGCCAGATAACTACCTGAACCGATCGGCGTGAAAATTTGTATGCATGAGTTTTTAGGGCCGGGAAAGGTTCTATTGATTGTTCGAGACCCCTACCTTCTCTACATGGAGGGGCTCCCATACAAATCAAAAAAAAAATATAGAATGCTTTTTTGAATTGGTGCATAAACTCAAGCTTATATTGAATCACGAGCAAGGCCGGGCACAGAAGTATTTGTTAATCGGTCGTAAGTATTCTAAAAAAAAAAAAGTTTTGACTTGAAACTCGAGGTAGCCGGACGTGTTTCAGAGGTGCAGTCAGAGTTTTTTTCCTCGTTGTTTTGTTTCTGCGGAAACAATAGTTTCTATTATTTGAAAGGGAATTATCATCAGTGCAATGGAGTACGCAAGGAAAAATACGGTCAAGGTTCAATTTGGAGATCAAACCAGATCTCCATCCGATGGCGAAATGGTCACGTTTGTTGTTAGAAATATGGGAATTAAACCAGAACAAGTGTCTCATTTGTATCATGATCCATACGAAAAGTGCATAGTTGTGAAGTTTGCCAGTGAAACATTGATGAAGATGTGTCTCGAACAGCACGTGGGCGAAAAATCATTTGGTTATTCGAATGGACAGTATACGAAGGTTATGATTACGGACGGGAATGAAGAGATCAAATATGTGAGACTGTTTTACCTTCCACCAGAGGTTCCAGATCGGGAGATCGCGGAGTTTTTCAAGAAGTTCGGATTGGTGAAAAAAATTGTGCATGAAAAACGATCTATGGCGTCGGGTTTCAATTGCTTCTCAAGGGTCAGGGGTATATACATGGATGTGACCAAGGAAATACCACCACAGGTGTACATTTGTAATTACAGATGTCGCGTGTTTTACTCTGGTATGCAGGAAAAGTGCTTTGTGTGCAAAGCAACGGACCATTTGAAGCCTGATTGCCCACATCGTGCTGCAGGCTCTGATAAGAAACTTTGTCCTAGGGAAAGGGTCAAGAAGGCGGAGGATAGTCTTAACTTTACTAACCTCAACGATCTGTTGAAACCGAAGGCAAGTCAGCCAGAGGTGGGGGACAACAATAGCACGCCTGAACAATGTAGTGGTGATCACGAAATGTCGAACGCAGATACGGAGAACGGAATAAAGATCGATGATGTACAAACGGATGCAAGCGGTGATGCTGTGTCTGCTGGTAGTAGTGGCTGGGTGAACGTTCCACCGAAATTCAACAAGAATGGTACGTCGGTCGTGAGCAAGGGTTCATCCGACGCTGGTATTTCTCAGAGCAGTGAGCGGGACGTGAGAATGATCCAAGCAGCTTCAGTGAGTAAGAGAACGGATGTCGCGGTGAGTAACATTTTCGCTGGTCTCCAGGATGATGTAGGTGAAAGTGAAATGTCTGAGCTGGATCCGAAAAAACGAAAAATAAGTGCTCAACTAAGCGGCCAACTAAGCGGCCAACTGAGCTGTCAACAAAATCAGAAGGATGAATAGAAAATCGTTTAAAGTTGCAACAGTAAATTTAAACGGGATCGTGTGTAAGGAAAAACAATCGTTAGTAAGAGATTTTGTTAATTTCAATGATATTGACATAGTTTTCTTTCAAGAAATGAACATTACATCATCGTCATTTTTACCAAATTATGAAATTATTCTCAGTTACAGTAGTTTGAGTCGATCTACGGCAGTTGCCATTCGGAAAAATTTTACCTTTTCTGAATTAATAGTAGACCCTAACGGTCGAATTATATCATTGATTATTAATGGAATCAATTTCATCAACATCTATGCACAGTCAGGATCTCAATACAAAAAAGAAAGGAATGACTTTTTCACAGAAAGCATAGCGCTACACTTAAATAAGAACTTTGACGGTCTGGTTATAGGAGGAGATTTTAATTGTTGTTTATATAAAGATGATAGTAGAGGAACCAATAATTTCTGCCAGGGTTTGCAACAATTGGTTGACAAAATGAAGGTTACAGACGTGGCCAAATTTTTGTCAAAGAAACCTGCTTTCACTTTTTTCCGAGGAAATAGTGCATCAAGACTGGATAGATTTTATCTTTCCACGGATGTACTAGATAAAGCTTGTGAGTTGAGAACAGTACCTCTTGCTTTCTCAGATCACCATGCGGTAATATTAAAGATTGAAATCAATGAGCTTCCTAGCCCAGCTACAACTAAATCACCCTACTGGAAACTAAATTCTGCAATACTTAAAAACGATCAACTAATCTCAGATTACAAATCGAACATTGAAAACTGTAAGCGCATATATAAATATCAAACTGATTTTAATTCATGGTGGAACACAGATTTTAAAACAACTACAAGAAATTTCTTCAGAAGTTACACTTTTAATAGGAACATTAGTATAATGAATGAAAAGAGCATTTATTATCGAGCCATGCAAGAATTTTCAAGCAGGTTAAACGCAGGAGATGACGTTCATTCAGAAATGAACTTCATTAAAAAAAAGATTATTTGAAATAGAAAAACAAAAACTTCAGGAATTCACTCAAATTTTCCAACCAAATTCTCTAGTTGAAGAAGAGAAAATGGGAATTTTTCAAATTGCTCAACATAATGATAGGAAACAAACAACGTCACGTCTAAAGATTGAAGATGAAATTACAACCGATAGCAATAAAATAAAAAATGAATTTTTCAAGTACTACAAATCTATTTTTGAAAATAATGATAATAACTCGGACTCTTTGGATTATCAATCCATGAACTTCAACACGAAAGGATTGAATCTTGAACAAAAAGAATATTTGATAAGAACGATAGATGAGGAGGAGTTAGCAAACGTTTTAAACATTGCATCCAAGAAAAAATCACCTGGATGTGATGGGCTATCGTATGAATTTTATTTAAAAAATTTTGAAATTCTAAAAGAAGATCTTTTAAACCTTTTCAATAGCTATCTCATTCAAGGAATCGTGCCGCCCTCTAGCTTTAAAGATGGTGTGGTAACTTTTATACCAAAAGCCAGCAACCCATCAGTACAAGACTTTAGACCAATATCCTTACTGAACACAGATTATAAATTGTTTGCAAAAATTCTGGCAAACAGAATTCAATTAGTTTTGCCTAATTTGATTGGGCCTTACCAGGCTGCCTGCCACAACGAGAAATCTTGCGTCGACAATTTAAAAGTTTTAAGGAATTTAGTAGTGCATTCTAATAAGAAAAAATCTTTTAAGATTGCCTTTTTGAGTCTAGATCTTCAGAAGGCCTTTGACAGCGTCGATAGAAATTACCTTTGGTTAGTTTTGACAAAATTCGGGTTCCCCTCGGTTTTTATTGCTTGTTTAAAAAATTTATACGAAGGAGCATTTTCCAGATTGCTAGTATCAGGAAGTTTGACAAGCGCGATAAGGATTGATCGTTCGGTTCGACAAGGATGTCCGCTTAGTATGGTTCTTTTCGTACTCTACTTGGAGCCATTACTTGCAATGCTCTCTGATGCAATTCCGGGCATATTGTTTGATGGTACATTCATTAAACTGGTTGTTTATGCTGATGATATCTGTATTATTATTAAGAATCAAGATGAATTTGAAAAGATCTTTCAGATAATGGCAAGGTTTGCTAAGGAAGCTAGGATTAGTTTAAACAATAAAAAATCGCGTTTGTTGCGCTTTAACGACTTGCAAGTTAATAGCGCTAATATTCATCAGGTTGACGAAATGAAAACATTAGGTGTGGCATTTAAAAATTCTTGGGAAGCAACTATTTCAAGAGCTTATGACATTCAGTTGAACGTTATTAAAAACTCGTTATTTAAGGCAAAATTTAGAAATTTAAACATAATCCAAAAAATTTGGATCCTAAACACATTCATTTTATCCAAATTGTGGTATGTAGGTCAGATAATTCCGGCTCCTAACAAGTTCATTGCAGAAGTAACTAAAATTATAGGTAACTATTTGTGGATGGGACACTTATTTAAAATCAATATAAATCAACTATATTTAGAAAAAGAGAAAGGGGGTTTGGAATTGGTTCATGTAGGCATGAAAATTAAAGCACTATTTATTCGTAACATGTTATACACTTCAGTTAAGAACGGTTCAAATCCCTCACAAGATTTTCTATTCATTAATAGAAATAACCTTAAACTAGGAAGAACCTTCGGTATTTATGGCAGGAAGCAGAAAATCTTGTGAGGATGACAAATTTGAACACGACTAAACAAATTTACTCTTTTTTCATTGATAGTTTGCAGATTCAACCAGCAATAGAAATGAAAAATATTAACTTGACTTGGGAAAATGTTTGGATTAACATGAATATGAAGATCATTGATTCAAATCTTCGAGTAGCCTTGTATTACTTCATAAACGATATTATTCCAACTCGCAGCAAGCTTTTAAAACACAAGATTCGTGGAACAGAGGATAATATTTGTAGCAAGTGTAAAGAAACTGATGATATAAAACATCGATTAAAATCATGTCTTATTTCAAGCATTATTTGGAAATATGCAACAGAGCAAATAATAACTAACCTTAGAATCAATGTTGCAGACCCTCTAGAAATATTGGATAAAATTTTAGCGAAGAAAAACGAAAAGTTGGGATTGTGGATTTTAGCCAACACAGTTAATTACAATCTGAAGAATTATATGGATGGAAATTTAGAGGATTTCAAAAGGATTTTGACTTTAGAAATGAATCGAAGAAAACAATTTTTGGAAAAGGAATTTAGTAATTACACAAGTTTAATAACGTAATTCAAAGATATAAATGCTCTAAAGGTTTTTTTTATGGTATTCGGATTTTTCATGTTAGGTTAAGATAGGTTAAGTTAGGTTAGGTTCCCTTCTCTTTCTTAAAGTGTGTTCGTTAATGTACATATGGTATGGATGATAAAGAATGAGTGGATATGAGTGAGTGTATATGAGTGAGTGTGTTATTAACCCCGAGTACGCCGCGGGTAATCGGTTTCCCAAATTAACGTTAGTATTAAGCTAGGTTAAGGGAAGCTAACAAATGGCAGCAATACAGAAACAAGGAAAAAGGATAAGGTACAAGAAGAAAAAAAGAAGAAAAGGAAAAGTTGCGAGAAGAAAAAGTGAAAAATATGTATTGTATATTTTAAATTTTGATCGTTCAATAAAAAAAAAAAAAAAAAAAAAGATTTTTTTTAAGAATGTTCAATCATGGAGAATTTTCATCGTAGTGACTAGTTGCTAGTTAGTATAGTTGTTTGTTGTAGTAACTTGGACGATTTATGAATTTTCGTCACGTTTTTATTGGAATTGATACTTATTTTACCCTGGTACATTTTACCATGTTTTAATATAAATTATATGTGAAATCAAGTTAACGGATCAATAAATTAATTTGATTTATGGAATAGTGTAACAAAGTGAACAATTTCCCAGCAAACCATTTGGAGCAGGCAGAATATTCGTTGGACTGTAGAATTCATCTGATACATAGTATATAAGTTCTTTACAATGCTCAAGCAGGTGAGGGGAATCGGATGTACACTGCTCCTTTGCAAGAGGGCAACGGGTGAAGCGCACCATCTACAGTTATAGCAGGAACTGTTCATTGGGTTGGTGGACCTGACCCTCGTGCCACTTTTTGAGGAGCATACATATGTGGACTACTCTATACTGTCGAGAGCCTTCTAAGAGTATCCTGCTAGTAGTCAATGATTGGTTTCGGAACCGATAAGTTGATAATTGAGGATTGCAAAACACTTGCTTCATTACTTTTCTGTTAGAGGCAACCAAAAAACTCGTGTGATACGTTAAAATGAAGTCCGCCAAGTTAGGCATGAGGGAAAATACATTTTAATATTGTGAAATAATAATTTATTTAAAAGTATCATAAGCAACTCTCACATAAAGAACGCCAAATGCTTGTTTTTACTATGTAAATAGAAATGCAATGCTAATTTTTATTAATTGATTATAAAACAGTCAATTTAACATACCACCACCGTTTCTGATAGGTTACAGTAGTTCTTTTCCTAGGGTGAAACCTAGGGCTTATAGAAGCAATGATTAAACTGTTCCAACATTATGATGGGATATGCTGTTTTGATCTTATCCAGCCTTGATAATAGTTTAGAACATCGATTCTCAACGTTGACCCACCGATCAATCTCACTCTACATCGCTTCTTTTATTGTGCTTTTCGTTTAGTGAGGGTTCGCGAAGCCCAGGTTGCAAATTTATTGTTTAGAAGAAGAGCGTCGAAGGTTCCAAATACGAGAAATTAATGTTCACTTTTTAACACTCCGAACACGATGCTCCCGGTAAAATATGTAACGACAAATTGGCAATTGCTTAACAATTTATTGATGGACCTGTTTTGTGCCACCAGGACTTGTTCCTGTGAGTTTGAGTACTTGATTCCCACACCAGTGCAGCGTATAAAATAGCTGGTGCTATCATTTGATTGTAGACAGCCAGTTTTTCAACCCTCGAATAAATAAACACACAGGGGAAATGGATGTACTGTCGGCCTAAGTGCCCCTAATTCGGGCCCATACATGAATTCTGCAATCGACTAAATTTTCAATAGCGACCAAAAATATCGATTAAATTGTACCGTCCCAATGTCGCGTTCGTCTAGATAAAATTGATAAATAACAGATTTTTAGCGATGGGCCCAATCTTAGATCCATTGGCCAACATTAGAGCCATTTCCCCTATTAGATATGTTTTTGAAAACCTGGTTTATTCAAGCTCCTCTCCTAGGCTAAATGTCCGCATTTTGGACTTTACCAAAGATACCTTCACACTTAGAAAAAATCATGTAAATTTTGGTGCTCTGAGACTGACATATACGAGCGTCAATTTTGACACTGCCGTCAATTTTGACACATATTTTTCGTCGAGTAACGAAAATTTTCAGTCCTGGAGTACTTAATTTTACATGAAATATTTGTTTACGTCTGATCCTTTATGTCAAAGAGGGATTCCGTCACGTGAAAAGATAGTTAGTTCTAAGTGTGTTATTAACAAGATATCCCTCTAATCAATTCTTCGAACAAGGCAATGGATACACAACCTTTATGTGATCAAAGTGCCATCTGGTGAGCGCACATTCGAACTGTTGGAAGTCCCCCACCAACTTCACCACCAGGGCTCAATAACTGACAGGTGTCAGCATGTCATGTGCCAGCGCGGACCTTGATGATCAGACAAAGAAGACGAAAAGGTCGATATCATCCTCGATGTCATCATCATTATATTGCGATGCTCACTTTTTTGTGATTGATCCGAGTTTCATTCATTTCACAATCACACATCCAAGCTCGCATTATGATGGGCTTGTAATATATATTTTTTTTTTTTGAGTAAAAGAGTTTCCAATATCATCACCGGTAAGAAGCAAATCTTTAAAAGTAATTGATTATTTGCGACGCCGTTGCACAATATAATCTTTATAAGCATAGAAGTAGACATGGAAAAACCTTTACTCTTCATGAAGAATTACACACACCAGCCATTGTAAATGCCGTCTTCCTTAGTCAACGCAGCACGTATTCTATTCAAACATTATGTTGGATAACGATTACTTTCCTATTTTATAACACGTTATAAAGGTATGAAGGTATTTGTCAACGCCAGCGAATACAAACGCAATCGGAAGCTGCTGAAGCTGAATGATGACGATAATGCTGGGTTTAGACTAGGCAAGTCAAATGATCAACTCAGTTGAATTCAATTGGCTTGAAAAGTTGAGCCTGATTAAACTTTTTTCAATTCAAGTGAGCTGATCAAGTCAGTTGAATGGCATGGTTTACACGTTCAATTTGTGTTCAAGTCAGTTGAATTCAACTGACTTGATCAATTGAGTTGCCCTGTCTAAACCCAGCTTAAGTGATGACATAGCTTCGTGTTTTGATTTGCGCTGTACCGTCCGCTCAGTGGTGTGGGTTCGTAAATGCATAGATGTTGGTGTGCGTGTTTACTTCGAACGCTGCAGTTCAATGTTGTCGCGTGAAGGAGGTCTGACTTAACGCTACCCATCAAATCCTGTGCAACACTTGCGCCATCTTTCTTACACACTTTTAGCGAATTCGTTTATTATTCAGTTCCAACCTGGATCGGGTATCAAGATTGGGTCTGCTTGTTTTCTGACAAACGTCAGTTTGATCGTTTGTTTTTAAAACCCAGCTCAGGTTGAGGTTCGCACTGACAAAAAGTTCGGTTTCGCACTGGGTTGGAACTGGTTCCAACCCCGATAATAAACGAATTCGCTATTTGATTCACTCTTTCATCAAATCCTTGTCGTTTTTGAAGACCTTCCCTGTTTTCCGGCGCTTTCCTTTCATAATCGCCCAGAATTTTTCTAATGGGCGAATCTCTGACGAGTTCGACAGATTTGCCTCCTTCGGTACAAAAACAATATCGTTGGCTAAATCCGGCCAAAACAGAGTGTCACCTTGCTGTGACAGGAGAAAGGACAGCAGGCGCTTCTGGAGGCATTCTTCTTTGTATATTTGGCCGTTAATGGGGCCGGTCGTTATGTACGGCTGTATTTGCCGCACCCACAGATCGCCTGCCACACTAATTAATTCTTGGCAAAAGAAAGTTCCGAAACTTCTCCGTAACATATAAAAAAAAAAGAGTATTCCACATTTTATAAAAAACACATCCGGCTACATAGGAATTCGCAAGTCTTTAAGTGCGCGTTCGGATGTGAAGTGATGTTTAAGTCGTTTGTGGCATATCGGCAGCACTTGAGGCAGCGCCATATTGAACGGCAGAGTGAAATTTTATACGAATGTCCGATAATATAGGGTATACGTCCCTAACCTCGGTCTAATATGCAGCCATCGATTACGTTTTTAATCATAACTCATCAATGAATTTACCTGCAAACGATATTCTACTGCTTAATGGTATGCTTAGATATGCTTATCATGTCGTTTGCTATCAGAAACCACGAAAAGTTGAAAAACTTACTTTTTTTAAGACAATAACTCACGAGGGAAATGTATGTAATATGGGTCTATTGTCCCCAAATTGGGTCTATTTATGGATGCAACTTCGTCCTATCTTGTTTGATCCTCAAAAAAACGCTCTTGGTAACGTTTTCTGATGTATTTTTTTTATCACTATCACTGTTAACTTAATGCTCTTCATTCCTCAAAACATTTCTTAGAGAAAATTTTACGAAAACTACATTAAATCACTCAATTTAAAAATTAAAAATTAAAAATTTCGCTTATCGTCTTTTGACCGCAGAATATCTAAATCAGAACATTGTGATGTTCATTATACAGGTTTGGCAGAAAAAATCTCCCTTCCTGTTCGTTCCTTATCATCCAAATGCAAAACAACATTGTTGACGTTACTCTTATTGCTATATGCTGTCAAATGAATTTCATGGGCCATAGTTAGGAACATAGAAAAGAAATGTGTCCCTAAAGTTGGGTCCATGTTTTACTTGTGAAAACGTTGTTAAACAATTAAAATAAACATAAAATATTCAAACAGCAACTGTAAGTTTTACGTCTAGTGTGTATTATCAGGTAATTCCAATCAATAAATGCCATAATCAGGCCATTTGATGATCGTCAGTCAACCTTCCCATCTTAACCTTATAAGTCATGGCGGCTAAAAACTCCGAACATTGTGATATTCTCAACCAGTTTTATTACTTACGAGAGCTGAAAATGTATTGAAATGTTGTGATATAAATTGATTTGTGTGTGGTACACATTTATCAACCATCAGTGATCAATATTTTCCTTATTTTTTGTGTAATATTCCTTAATTAATTATTTATTTGCGTGATAGGCCGAATGAAAGGACTAGACCCACATTACATACCGTAACCCTACTGCAGTGTCAAAACAAACGATTTTTAATCAATCACTTAACATGCAATGTAGTGCATCCGCAGGAGAGCCTTTTTTTTTGCTGTGTGGTATTAGGAAGTCACTTGAAATTATGTTTGGCAATCTAATTTTGAAATTGGTCTCACAAAATCACACAAATGAGACCGTTGTGTTACAACTTTTGCTGTATTTCTTAGAAATAACTAATTTTACACGTGACGGAATCCATCTTTGATATAAAGTATGAAACGTACACAAATAATGTAAATTGAGATGCTCTGCGACTGATTTAAAATTGAGTCATAAAAGACGCGAAATTCAGCTAAATCATACGTACTTTTCGTCGAGTAACGAACTTTTCAGTTTCGGAGCACTTAATTTTACATGACATGTTTTTTTACGTCTTATCCTTTATGTTATGTCAAAGATGGATTCTGTCGCGTATGATATTAGGTATTTCTATGTGTATAAATAAATATGTAATGTAAAATAAAGTACACACTTTGAAAAAATCATGTAAATTTAGGTGCTCTGAGACTGACATATTCTTCTTCTTTCTTCTTCTTTTTCTTCGCATTTCAAGCTTATTGCTTATGGCATATTAGCTTATTGCGTGCTCACAACTTAGTGTTCTACTAGATGCACTTCCACAGTTATTAATTGAGAGCTTTCGATGCTTGCTACCATTTTTGCATTAGTATAATTGTGTGGCAAGTACAATCATACTCTATGCCCACACAGTTAGAAATACACAATCTTACACGTGACGGAATCCATCTTTGACATAAAGGATGAGACGTACACAAACATGTCATGTAAAATAAACTGCTCCGAGACTTAAACGTTCGAAATTACGTTTGATTGAGCTGAATTTCCCGTCTATTATGATTTAATTTTATGTCAAAATTGACGCTCGTATATGTCAGTCTCAGAGCACCTAAATCTACATTAATATTTCTAAGTGTGCAGGGAGTCGAGAAATTTTCCAACCCGAAAAATTCCAAGACCGGAGCGGGAATCGAACCCAGTCACCTCCAGCATGGTCTTGCTATGTAGCTGCGCCTTTACCGACTGAGCTAAGGGAGGCTGACATGTACGAGCGTCAATTGTGAAACGTTTCAGTCTGGGAGCTCGTACGTTTCAGCGTCACGTTTCAGTCTGGGAGCACTTAATTTTACATGACATATTTGTTTACGTCTCATCCTTTATGTGAAAGATGGATTCCGTCACATGTAAAATTAGTTATTTCTAAGTGTGTACTTCAAGATTGAAAAGTACGAAAGTACGTTTGATTGAACTGAATTTCGCGTCTTTTATGACTCAATTTTATGTCAAAATTGACGCTCGTATACACAGCAAAAAAATAATTTTGATATCACATCAAAGTGGATGCACTACAATCATGTCGAAAATTTCATGTAATTTTTATGACCACATAAATAAACAAATGCAGTAAAAGCAGCGTAATGTCAGTTCATGCATTGTATTAATGATAATTTTGTCCTTTTTAGCAAGTAATATTACACCATATTTTCGACATGATTGTAGTGCATCCACTTTGACGTGATATCAAAATTATTTTTTTGCTGTGTATGTCACTCTCAGAGCACCTACATTTACATGATTTTTTTTAAATGTGTCAGTATGAGATGACTAATTACATTTACAAGCCTTTTAAAGAAAATTAAAATTGCAGATTCTTAAAAAATTATCAAAATCAGTAAAAATGAGTACAGTGAATGAAATTTACGAAATTTTTACGACATGTAAAAAATATGTTTTTAGTTTGTGATTCGAGGGAATGTAAGCGAGGACGTATATTTAGGTTAATTAAGCAGCTTCTTTTGAAAACACCAAAAAACATTTTAATGTACATGAAATTTTTCAAGTGTGCACCCGTATTAGATGGCCTATAGGAATGAGAGCAAACTGGATAGTCGTCCTTCGATTCAGTGCTGGTACCACTTTAATTACGCCATGAGGACATTCAAGCTACTGAGTCACCCAAAGTGATGGCAAGACAGCTATAGATGATGCGTGAGGATTTTTGCTATCACTTAGCTGGATGCTAGATCGCTACACCCAATATTTCCCAATCAACTTTGATGAACAAATCAGTAAATTCCATCTATCATCCAACGATGCGCTAATATTATCACAATCACCCACACCATAACTCACAAATTACCACTTACACTGCGAACCTAGCGGGGTGGGGTGGTTTTCGTCATAAACCAAACAGCTGTAACAAACGGAACAGATGATGCCACCTTCTGCATCAACATCAGTGGCAGAGGTTTGAACTTGCGTTCGACTGCATGGCTGTGGTGGTGGTGGTGGTGGTACCTACTATTTTTGACAGAAAGGTTATGTGAACCGAAGCTTCGTTCCTTTCCTTCCGCCGCGCACCGCAAGTGATTTGGGAAAAAGAAAAGAATGATGCTTCCGGTTCCACCAGCCACCAACAGAGAAAGACATCGAGCGAGAAATGACGGAAGCTACCCACTCTGCCCTGGAGGAAAATGTGCATATAGTTGTAGGCAAGAACTGCAAGCTGAGCTTGGTGTGATAAACTGAAGAATAAATATGTTCCTAGGATGTGTTCTTTGTCGCCTGAATACCTCCCACACTCCAATTCCTGCTGCTACTGGTGCAACCAGAAACGTAAGAAAAAGGGTTCACCAGACCGGGTTGACGTGTTTATGCATCACTACTGTCATCATAGCGTCGTTTTCGTCGTCGTTGTCGTTTGGCTTTGCATTGCTCCGGGAAAATTGGATAGGAGGCCAACTACTTGCATGGCTCGGAACGCATTCACAGAGCAGCACAGTGCAGTGCGGCAGTTGATGACATGTATATGCATGCAGGACCAGGAGCTGTAAGCTTATTCGAGTTCAGCACGAAAGCGAGAAGGGTGATGTTTGTGGCCTGGTAAAATACGAACGAAGATATATTTGCATAATATCACTTTCTTTCCATTATCACTTGCCACAGACGGTTTGAATGATCCCCTCGCTCGATGATGGGAGGCAGACGCCCATGCTAAGGAGAGTGCATCAGCTCCTGCCATGCAGGTTCGTTGGAGTGTTGCAAAATTATGCCGGAGAAAATTTATGCCTCTCAGTGGTGTGGGCTGTTAAATCTACCCTGTGACAGGGAATTGTTAATGACGGAGTAAAATTATTCAAGCAAAATAAAAGTAATAAATGAAGGCGTTACGTTATTCAACTGCTTCGCTAAGTGATTGTCAGTGCACGATGTTTAAAATTGTTATAGAAAATCTGTTGGATGAGTTCATTTAATATATTTTTATTTTCTACTAATCCCAGCATTATCCTAGTTATTGTTGTTTTTCTATTAAATATGATATCAATTATCATTATGTTTTAAGTTTTGTTTTCTTGATTTTTCACTCCCCTACAGCTGTTCCAAGTTTGAACGAATTTTTTTGCGTATTGTATTTGCGGGAGAATTTTCAATTTTATATGGGAAATGTATTAAAACCCTGAGACTTAGATTGAACAAAAACACCGCAAAACAACTTTGTACAAGATTAAATATCGATTTCACATCTTTCATTTTCATTTTGCAGCGTTTGGTGGGGCAATGGGAGCGTAAGTCAATCCAAAGCCGAGGATAAAGGAAGGGTAATGGCTGAATACTCTATGCGGAACACTTGAATGCCATGGGAAAAGGAAGGGATTGAAGAGGTTGGTTATTGAGGGGTTTTGTGGAAATGACACATAGTACTAGAGTTGTGCTGCAAAATGTAAGAAACCGAAAATCCATCTCCCACTGATTCATCCTGTCATATAAATACCAAATTGGTATTTTAAAGCAACCATCAAAGTAAACAGACAATATATGACAGCGCAAGTTGTCAGCTGATTTAAAGGCTAGTTGCCTCCCTCAGCGAACCCCCGCATCCTAACTCTTTTGTTAACCTACTTAATGTTAGTAGGCTGTCTAAATTTTCTTTTTTAAGTTCGTTTGATGATTATGATATCTCATTAGTCTAATTTAATAAATAATTGAAACATAAAAAAATCTACCTAATCAATTAAAATCCATGCTTTATTAAGTACCTGTACTTGTGCATGTAATGTAAAATTTACCGTGTTTCAATTTGTTTTTGACTTTGAAGTATATTTATTATATCTTAGTTTGACCCAGGTGACACCTTCGAGTGACTAAAATGCTTCACTTTGAAGTTAGTTTCCTAGCTGGTTTTTAAATAATATGGGGTATATGCTCCAACTACGCTCACACGTTTCCACAATGTCATCCCACAAAATTACGTATGGATATGTCACAATAAGGCTGTCCACGAGACAGTTGCGATTAGCTAACTTTTTTGTGTACCAAGAACTTTTGACAGATCACAGTTGAACTGGCAGTATATTCCCATATGAATTTCAGCTTTGTTTATGTTTACACTCAGCACCATTAACACCAGATCACTCACACACTCTAGATTTCTAGCTTTCAGCTCCACTGAGAAACTCATCTCCTATCCGGAAATACTTATGTTGTTGGGTATTTTACAGTTTTTCTTGAACCGATGGCAACCATCTTGGATTTCAAAATTGCGTCTGACAGCGATTTCCGGCCTCTACACGTCGTTCCCTATCCAGAAATGCCCATTTTGTAGGGTATTTAACAGTTTTTCTTGACCCGATGGTCGCCATCTTGGATTCCAAAATGGCGTCTGGCATCGATTTCTGGCCTCTACACGTCGTTCCCTTTCCGGAAATACCCGTATTATAGGGTATTTGACAGTTTTTTCTTGAACCGATGGCCTCCATCTTGGATTCCAAAATGGCATCTGACATCGATTTCCGGCCTCTACACGTCATTTCTTTTCCGGTTCATGTTCTCACATTGCACAGCAACATCTTATATGGACAAGCTTTCGAGACATAACATATTAAGGAAGTTCATGTGCACACTAGCGCCGCGTAGTGTGAGGTTCTGAAATAATATGACCATCAAATTACTAAGTCACCTGAACAACTTTGCTGAAGACAGTAACCTTCTATATGCCAAGGTTCTCGAGATACAGCTTATACAGGAAATTCACTTGCACACTAGTGCCGCGTAGTGAGCGTGTTCTGAACTAATATGACCATCATCCGGAAGGACATGATCACCTGCACAACTTTGCTGAAAACAGCAACTTTCTATATGGCCAGGCGCTCGAGATACAGTTTATATAGGAATTGCACATGCACACTAGTAGTGAGAGAGTTCTGAACTAATATGACCATCGTCCGAAAGGACTTGATCACCTGCACAACTTTGCTGAGAACAGCAACTTTCTATATTGCCAGGATCACGAAATATTCTATGTTGGAAATATGATCCATATATTATAGCGCCCGTCATAAGTAACATAAAAGTGAAGCGCCTCTGGCGGCGTAGTTCCCAATTTAACCTGAATCCAATGGCACAGGCTTGTTGGTCTAACCCAGTACAGCAACTTTGTCGAAGACAGTATAGCTTTATGTATTGAAACAAATGAGATAATCCACTACAGCCCTCATTAGTGAAAATCCCATAAGCTGTGGGTATCCTTATTCGCGGTTCCTTATTCACGCCCCCGTTACCCCGGCAATAAGGATTCATAACTGTACAAATGACGTACGCGTGATGCGGGACATTATTCCACCTTAATAGCTTCATTCCGGAGATTTGTTGTAATGTAAGGGGATCGGTTCTATAATACAACCGTTTTTTCTTACTATGCAGAAGACCGAGGGTTTCATCGCAGACCACTTCACACTACTGAGTTGATAGGGTCACATCGTTTGTCTACCAGGCATCGCAAAACAAGTCTTATTCGTGTCAATTTTGAAAATGAATTCGTTGATCATATTACCCCGTGTAGCGTATTACTCCCAGTTTCCCTATGTCTCATTTCCTCTAAGATAGAACTGGCATGTGAACTATCTAAACTCAAATACCTACTTGTCATAGCAACCAAATTTCATTCGCCTACTACACCCTTCACAAATCCGAGCTATGCGCTTCTAACATCATCCAGAACTTCGAGCTCTGCAGTTTTGGCATGAGTCGTAGCACAGGAGATGAGGCAAGCCTCGTCCATCCACCCACCGCTGTTTCTCGGCTGTTCTTCAACCAATTACGCTGATTTTTTGTATGAGATTAGTGTCAACCATGGAGATAAAATTGGCTCAATTGGTTGAGGGACAGCCGTCAAATTCCACTGGTACCACCCACCACATATATGAAGGGATTACTGTACCAACAGTCCCCCCTCCCCTTTATGCGTGGCCTCCCTTAGCTCAGTCGGCAAAACAAGATCATGCTGGAGGTGGCTTGGTTCGGTTTTTCGCTTTCCCTGGGTATGATTACACATACTACAATGCAAAGTGGTACAGGCATCGAAAGTTCTTAACTAATAACTGTGGAAATGCATCTAAGTTGAGAGCAAGCAATAAGCTTATATCCGTTGAAATGCGAAGAAAAAGAAGAAGAAGAAGAAGTTGTAACATGTTTTTATTCTGTAGGCTGATAAATCGAAAATAAATCAAAATAGGTGTTTGTCAAAATTGATTCCTCCTCTGACATAAATAAGTTTGCTAGAAAATTCGCCAAACGAAACACAACCTAACTCATCCAAAAAGGAACCATTTTCTTCATTTTTTGTTTCTTAAACCATCATCTGGGCCTAACTATCACCACGTAAAAAGCAAGGCATTCAAAAAAAAAAACGGGCTACAAGAGGCGGATTTCGTTTGCATATAGAAAAAAAAAACAAAAACGTGCCGCTAATTGACATTTCTCGGCAACTCTGCAAAGAAGAAAACCTTGCACGCCCGGGCCAAAGTGACAAAGACCGTTTCGCGTTAGGATAATGAGACTAATAATAAACTGACACTGGGGCCGATCCCTCGCAAATTCCCTCCTAATGTACCCTGGCTGATTGTGTTGTAACCGCCCACTCAGCCGAAACTCGCGAAGGCTGCAGGACAGTATTCGGTTACTCCGATATGGTGGCTCTCGGTTGGCCTTGGTTAGGGGGAGCAAGAGGAGCCAGGATGGGACAAAAGTTTTCCGCGACAGTAGCTCCGACACGGGTGGGTTTTACGATTCTGCCCGCGGATTTGTGCTTCACTGGCTGCAAATGTTTAACACGGTAATTATGCCCAGGACGACTGACGGTGACTATAGCGTTGGAGGAGGGTGATTCAACACTACTAGCACGGTGATGATGGTGATGGAAAAATGAGAAAACAGCAGGGCCAAGATGTCGGACAGACGAGTAACGAGTAATGGTGATAATGGAAAGAGGAAGAAGGAAATTATTTTCCATAAAAATGATGACAATGCGAAGATTCGTGCTGATGTCGGTTGAAGGATGTGGACTTTGGTTCTCCTGACCGTGGGGGATCAAGATGCAAACTTAGTATGAATGTTTAAAAATTAGAAATATATTTATCCACGGCAACACTTATGATCAGCTACAGAGATTTTAAATAGAACGGTAGCATAGCCGCGAAAAAACTCCTCAGTACGTTGCGCGTGTTGGGTTGCGACAGTCGAAAACATCTGGCCACTTTGCTTAGACAAAAATTATCCACGGCACAGAGCAGAGTCATTCCAAGTCCCCAGCAGTTCTGCTGCTTCGACGCCAGATATCCCAAAGCCAGCAGGTTCGCTCCGTTGACCAATCTTACCAT
The DNA here is from genome assembly GCF_037179485.1 of Ochlerotatus camptorhynchus. NCBI lineage: Eukaryota > Metazoa > Arthropoda > Insecta > Diptera > Culicidae > Ochlerotatus > Ochlerotatus camptorhynchus. Next base: position 4,438,684 of record NW_027040527.1, on the reverse strand, counting down.
GCCATTGTTGTATTTCTCCTTCAGCTCCGTAGCTGCCAGTGCGGTCGGCACGGAAGCTGCCAAGAGGAATCCATAGCAAGCTTCATTCCACCCGTCCAGCAGTCCACTCTGGCGATACAACTCCGTGTTGAGCAAGGTCCACGGGATGAACTTGGCCAGCTTGCAGGTGGTTTCGTTGAGCCGGATCAAGCTTTGCGGTGCATCGCAGCAGTTCGTCTCCAGGCACTTGAAGAGAGATTTCGTCAACAGGAAGGCTACTGCACCATGGCCGTATGGTTCCGATTCGTGCGATAGCCGCATCAGCGAAGCGGTGCAGGTTGCTCCAAGGATAAAATGGCTGAGTTGTTCACTTGAAATTTCGTAATGACTGCCACCGGTTTCGGTTTCAATCGTTCCAACGGGACCTGTTTCGGTTTCCATTGCGGCTGATGTTGTAGGTTTCAGAGTGACTTGGCAGGAAATGTGGCAAAATTCGAGGGAAATGTGTTAGTCGGTTGCTTGGATCAACTTTAATTGACTTCGCAGGGTGTGATATTACTTAAAAATCATATGATTTGGCGAGGGGCATCCCACTCTAGACTTTTATCAATATCTAGTATTCTTTGGTATAAACAACGTAAATATTTACCTTTTTTGACAAAACCCAGGTAATCATGACGTTTGATTATTGAAAACAATATGAATGAAGAAAAGAGACCAACTGCTGTCATGATTACCTGAGATTTGTCAAGTAATGTAAATATTTTCATCGATTGTATCGAAGAATAGGGGAAATGGATGTAATTTCCGCCTAAATTCCCCTAATTTGGGCCCATACATAAATTCAGTAATCGACTAAATTTTCAATAGAGCCATTTCCTTCACCTGGGAAAATTAAAAAATATTTAAAAATACATAAGAAATGTATAAGATTAATTTGTTATCGCCGTTACTGAACAATTTTTAATAAGGGGATATGGCTCTAATGTTAGCCTAGGGATCTAAGACTTGGGACAAGACAGTTTTTGATCATGAGTAAAATCGGAGTTAATTTTGAGTAACTCTGTGTAAATCACGTAAATCGATGGTAGATTGATGGGGATTTATGACAGTCTCAGTAGAGATTCCGAACAAGCCAAGGAAATCCCCCCAGATAATCCTATTGTGGCTTTCCGACAATGCCAAAGGGGACTTCGGGCAATCCAAAGAGTAAATATGGACTATCTCAGGGGATAAATCTACCAGGGACAATCCCAGGGAGGATTTCACTCAATATTGAGGGCGATTCATGGCAGGCCAGGGGGATTCCAAACAATCCAGTCAATCCATCCAGATCTCTCATTGGCAAACTTCATATAAGTTTCAGAATAGAATCAACTATGAAGTCGACCAGAACTAATCATAGGATTAATTCGCTTTTGGTGCATATTCAGGTCAAAAAAAGTGAACGACAAACTAAAGAATTTGGTAATGGACTTTGTCGTTCAGTTTTTTCCCGGAAATTAATGCTAAACAAGCTACAATTAAATAAAAATGATTTTTCTCCATAGAACTTTACCTTGAGAGAGAAATTTTCTCTCACGAGCTCAATCTCTCAACATGACATGTATTTTGTTGACACTCGATTTGTGATTTCCCTTTCACATATTACAAAATAGAGTACCTGACACTACAAAACATGTCTGGTACCTCTATATATGCATTCGCTTTAACATTTGAAGTCCCTCCTTTTTTTACATATTCTGCGCAAAAGATACTTTATGCCCCACCCCATACATAAAATTTGGTGGGAAGTTCTGTGAGGGGTGTGCTATTTTGTGTGCAGAATGTGTAAAACAGGAAGGACTTCGAATAATAATCTAAATGCATACATAGAGGTACCAGACATGTTTTGCACTGCAGTGTCCTCTGTGAACAATTATAGGAAAACAGATTGTGTCTAGTTTCCGATAGATGTCACCGCAAACAACAGCTGTGACATTTGATGGAACATGAATGCAGAAGCTTGACAAAATGATCAATTGACAGCCCCCGAGCCCTGTGGATGGACAACTAAAGAAAGTCTACAGGGTATTTGAAGTATGTCCATAGTTTCGAAAGGAGTTGTGTTTTGGGGGAAACCCAAACAAATTAGTCAGAGTCCCCATGCCGCGTAGACTAGGTCTGCTTACATCAGATGGCCATATACTCCGGAATGCAACTTGTATAGGTACAGAGAATTGCAGAACACAGCTCCAATTGTAACATTGATGTATGGTGTAGACAAGAACCCGGTGTGGAACGGTCCTGCCATTTTGTAGATGCATCTGCTACCGCAACATTTTCTCCCGGATAATCAATCGGTACAATTGATGGTCTACCAATCAGTCAGCCGTACAGCTCATTCTATGGACTGAACCATCTCGCAGTTTCGATTGACTGTGGAGGCTGGTGGAGTCAGTGGATCTCGTATTAGCAACAATAAGAAGAATTCTGCTTGCAAAATTTTAAAGGTAACCCTTGAGGTAACCACACCGGAAGAAACGAAGCCAAACTGAACCGCAGTATTAATAATTGCAATTGGAACCGCCAGCAGTTTCAAAGCTATAAATATGCAATGTGAAGTGGATGAACGGATTAAAACTAAGAAGTTGAGAGCCATGATAAAGACTAAGAAGAGCAACATGATCAAATTTTAAACTCGTTAAGGAACAAGCTCAGTGGTTTGGGCCTCCTGTTTATTTATTAGGGTGTTCAAAAGATCAAATTCATGGAAAATCGCAGTCGTTTGACTATCTCACCAAAAATTGTATAGCTCAGTTAGATGAATTCAGTACCCAACAGCGACCTGCTGACATAAGAAAACTACTGAAGATCTATTGCTGCAAGTACTTCCTGATTGCCCGAGTAGCATGATGATAATGTAGAGGCACATCTTCCACTTGCCGGATGAGTACTAATGATACAGGATTCGGTGAATGTCTACCAGAATGACACCCGGTACAGAACTTTCTTCTCATGGGTGGACTACTTCTGCCACCAGTCACCATTCTCCTTCTCGTGGAGTGGCAGATCTTCGAGGTTGGCTAATAGTTCCAGCAGTGGCCTAAGATCCAGCGCTTGTCAATTTTCTCATTCGTTTGGCATCTTTGAACCAAGAGAAATGAATGTTCTACATTGTGGTGTTATTTGATGTTCGTCTAACTTATAAATAGGACAGCCACAGTGATTACCCTGGTATATACTATGCAATGTGCACACAAATAGTTCGTTTTATCATCCGTGAGAACTTGACAATCTCATAACTGTCATAAGTCATAACTACAGGGTTGTCAAACTCATGGGGTACTGAGACCGACAGCTTGATTGCCACACTTCGGCCCATTCGGCACATTCAGCTTTCAGCACAGCTAAAATACTCGGCACAGATTGAGAAGTGCAGAGTAGAGTACCCCTTGCCGAATTCTTAGAAATACAGTTCGATACCTTTTCATGCTGGAAGAATCGGATTAAAACTTAGTCCCCTAGAAGACTCAATTCAACAGTTCATTCGTCTCTATCTCCCCGCCGCAAGGGGTAATCAACTCTGCACACTATGCTGAAATACAGCATGGTACACGGTTCGGCACGCTAGGGCACACGTTTACAAGAAGGACACACACAATGTAATATAAAACGGCATCACTGTTGAGTGCTGACGTTTTGTCAATCGTTGCTAAGGTTGACTACTTTTTTTACTCCATTGGGCTTCACAGTGGCTTCGAACATTGTCACGTTTTCAAAAATTCCATAGAAAAATCTGTAAGCATTTTCTACACCATGAATCACGTCAAAACTAACAAATTTCATCCGATTCGTAGCGAAACTCCCAGCAGCTCGTGGTTTCGTCCAGAACAGCTTCTATTCGGGCTTCACACCAACAGAGTTCTTCCACATTATGGTCGGTTGAGAAGGTTGAAATGCGATCGACGAGCTGTGTGGACTAATATCCACGGAAAATCCTCTGAAAGACGACAAAATTGTGAAGGTATCGTGCTAGTTCAAAACCCAATCTTGCCAAGGGTCTTTCGAAATGGAAAATTACTCGTTTTCCCTGCGTTTTTGGTCAGATATTCTTGCCAGTCAATGATTTCAATTGGGTACGGTCTTCAATGGGAAATCCACAGGATTTCATAGGGATGTTCATAGAAGTTCATGTCAAGTCACTCAGCACATTGTGCTGAAATAAAATTCGGCACAGCTTGGGCACATCCATCGGCTTACCTTCGGCACAATCTCGTAGGCATTGTTTTGTTGTAAATAAAATGGGAGAGCTGCTGAACATGCGTCATTGAAGTTGTTCACAACATGACGTGCTGTTTGACTGTATATTCAGGAACATCCTCTAATTGAATAGACCAGCAGTTAACTTCTCGGTTCACTTATAGATCTAAATAAACGTAGGTTCAAGAAAAAGAGGCAGTTAATCAAACCCCATTAGCACCCTTAATTGAAATACTGCTGCAGTTCACATAAAACAAATTACAAAAGTCATATTCATCATCCTCAATATGTGGACTCTAACAATGTTCCCCACCAGTTCGAACTTTTTCCGGCCGCTGATAAACCGTTGCTTTTCAGATCAAGAAAGGCTAGGTTTCTGGACTGCCTTTGAAGGCATTATAACACCATAAAACACAGGACTTTTGTTATCATATGAACACAAAACACCACAACTTTGCAAACACTCGCCACTTCCCGCGTCATCTTCAATCCCATTTTTGCATGCGATTTCAAACCAAAACATTCAAGGTGTCAGAAATACCGGATTGTTGGGCTGGGTATATTACAAACAATCGTAGCATGCACAATCGGCACTGCTGCGGCACACTGACAGGAAAAATTACCCAAGATTGGTGTGTGGAGTGACCCACCCCTTGGTCCATGCAGGGTTAACCATTTCCGACCTTTTAAGCACATCCCGGACTTAGTATTTCTTTATCTAGCGTAGTTTAGCACCAAGCGGAATGTTTTTATTACTGATGACTTCCAAATTTATTCACCTTTCCATACACAGCAAAAATTTTTTTTTAATTTTACTTCCAAGAGGAGCACCCTCTTCAATCATGCCTAAAATCTCTTGTAATTTTTATGACCACAACAATAAAAAAAATGCAGTAAACACAGCGTAATGTTAGTTCATGTACTGTATTAATGGTAATTTTGTCCTTTTTGGCAAGTACTATTACACCATATTTTCGACACGATTGAAGTACATCCACTTTGATGTGATATTAAAATTATTTTTTTGCTGTGTAGTATAGGATATGTAGGAACAGATTAATGCAATTACATTCCATTCCGTGTACCCGACATCATGCACATACCCATCATCAACGGATCCGGTCATTTTGCAGATCTCTGAAATCACCCTTTTGTTTTTTTCTTGACCCATCAAACTCATGAACCGGAGACCAACGGCTTTACTCCCCTTCTGAAGGAAGGCGTGATCAAAAGATGTTATGCCTCAGAACATTCCGGCGGTGTCGACTGGGATTGAACCCAGGCCTGCTGGTACACCACCGGTGCCGCTATCATCCTTCTGTTGAAATATGTAGTTTGTCTCAAGAGGCCCCGATGCGAAGGGTGGTCTACCGTTTAGTCCTTGTAAGGCCAGTGCTCAATCTCTAAAATTCTATTCGCGGTTTCGATTGGGTCAACGGTTCGTTAAGTTTGTCCCGCTGGATAGATTGACGTATTGGATGGCATAGAAATTTCGCAATTAATAACTGTGAAAGTGCATCCAGAACATTCAGTTGAGTGCCGGTAAAACGCTCTCAAAACAAGCGTAAAAAGCCTAGAAGAAGCAGTTAATGCCTAGAAGCCTTTGTGCTAGTCACCACAGAATCACAAAATCCATGATGAAACCCAGTCTGCTGCGGTAGCAGCTTTCAAATTGGGGAAAAATTGCCTGTCCACCACATCGACAGTGCATAAAATAAGCCTCGGCAAAATACAATTGAGTGGTTGTGAAGAACCTATGTGGCCACATGGTATGGCACCAACAAAAAAAAATGATAAAAGCTCGATTCATTTTCACCGTTGTTCACATGATCTCGAATGGGGGGCTGAAGTGGGTGGTAGTGTCGGGTGATAGAAACACCCCCGAAAGCTGCGGGTGTGTGGATGGGAAAAATAACAACCGGATTACAACCTCAGGACAAGCCTGTTCCGTTTTGGCGCGTAAATGCGTGTCACTCGTCTCGAAAGCCACGTCGGTCAGGCGGAAGAGGATGAAGGACGTCCTGGTAGGTTGAATTTTTTTTTTCCCAAACCCGGCGATGGATCGAATCGGAACGAAACCGCACGCAGCTATAAATAATGGCCGCAACTGCTCACATACACACTTTCAGAAATGCGCTCCTTGGTTCGCCGTCATGGGTTGCTGTATAAATTTATTCGTTCAACAAGCGATAAATTATTGCATTACTCAACGATTTTCCAAAAGCTGTGCAAGGAAAATATGTAGGAATAGCTATCGAACTGTTTCGCAGCTCAATATGGAAAAAGACTAGAAGACAATGAACAAAAAGTCTGTTTCTAACCAAATGAGTTGTATCTTTGGGAGGCTAATCAGGACCCGATTTGAAACCATTTAAGCACTGTGGAGCGAAAAAGTCAAATTTTGCATCAGCCTAGTATGCATTGAAGATGGAAAGCAAATTCCATGCACAATCTACGTGATTCTCTGTACAAGTGCATTAGTTCTAATTAATCACGGAGGAGCAACTACGAAATGCACAGTCTTTAAGGGAAAAAAATGCTGAAGGAGAAATTGTTGTCCCAAGTATCCTCGCACAAATTAATTTCGACGCACCAAAGAGAAGTCTATGCCAACTTGATTTTCTTCATCTTGATTCGTGAGGTGTGAAATATGGGTAACATAACCCTATTAGATTTTTTTTTATTAATTACTTTATTTGTACAGGCTCAACCGAATAAACTTCACAGAACCGAGTTATGATTTTTGTTATACATTATTGATGTCTTATATTTAAAGTTAAAAGAGCTGGACCTTATACTAGTGGTTATCTCGAGGTTAGTGCAGATTTAGAATTTTTTGGATGGAAAAAAGGGGGAAGGAGGTTTGAAATGTGGTTTACGATACAAATATTTAATTAATCCTAAAACATGAACTTATTTCTATTCATCTTGAAAACAAACATAAAAACACCCACACGTACAAAATACAAACTAAACACAAGGTTAATCAAACTTACAATCTAATGTTAATATTCTTAGAGTAAATATATATGAGTTTCATAAGCTCCAGATCGCGTCTAGCCAAAATATCCCGAACTGGAACATTAGGTTGTCTACCTCGAGCCCGAAGAGAATCGTACAGCTCAGATCTGACTCCACGATGCTCAGTACAAGACCAAATAATGTGATCTGCGTCCTGGTAACCTTGTCCACATTCACAGAGTTTGCTGTCCCCCAGCCCAACATGGAACAAGTGAGCGTTTAACGAGTAGTGATTGGACATGAGGCGAGACATCATACGAATGAAGTCTCGACCCACATCCAACCCCTTGAACCAACGACATCGTATATAGCCATCGTCCCAAACTCCCTTCACTTTACTTATTCTGCCAGCTGACGAGTGACTGTTGACGGTAAATGAAGAAAAATTCATCGTAGGCGATTTGTCGATCGTAAATATTGCCTTCCATAGCGCCCACCTTAGCAAGTGAGTCTGCCATCTCAATTACCGGAATCAAGCAATGAGATGGGACCCATGCAAAGGTGATGACAAAAGATCTTAAAGATAAAGCACTTAAAAGCTCTGTGCTTTACCGGCCTCATGGAGCAAATAGTCTCGACAGAACTGAGACTATCCGTAAAAATAAAATAACGATCTGGTGGAATTGAGGCGATCGTTTCTAGCATATAGTATATTCCCACCAGCTCAGCAACATATACGGAACAAGGAGCTTGAAGCATTCGAGAGGCGCTATGAAATTCGTTAAAAATACCAAAACCAGCGGACGACTCTATTAGTGATCCATCTGTGCAGAACGATCTTGCGGAATCAACTTGGCCAAACTTTGCAGCGAAAATTGACGGAGCAGTCATGGAACGATGATGCTCTGGGATTCCGCAAATCTCTTGCGTCATGGATAAATCAAAATAAACAAAATTGCCGAAGTTGGAGAAGCAAACACGATGAGGATTATGCTGTGAAGGGCTGACATCCTGTGTTATGTACACGTAGTACAATGTCATAAAACGAGTTTGAGGGTTCAGCTCAAGAAGCTTCTCAAAGTTTGCAATCACCAGTGGGTTCAAAGATGATTCCGAAAACCGATCAGAGAGTGGCAACATGCCCGCTAACACTTCGAGACTCATCGTATGAGTCGAGTGCATGCATCCTAACGCGATACGAAGACAGCGATACTGGATCCGTTCCAGTTTGATGAAGTGCGTTTTAGCTGCCGACCACGTTCCGGTAATTGTTCGAAGAAAATTGATCCTTTGTTGGCATTTTCGTCTCAGATACTCAATGTAGGATCTCCAGGTGCATTTGGAATCGAACTAGAACCCAAGATATTTGAAAGACATAGAATGAGTGATCGGCCTACCCAGCTTCGGTTGTGCTGGGCTATGCTTCCTAGAAAAAAACGGCTAACTCAGTTTTCTCCGTGGAGAATTCGATACCTAGCTGAATAGCCCAAGTAGACAAATTGTCTAAGGTATCCTGTAAGGGTCCTTGCAGGTCGACCCCTTTGGGCCCTGTCATAGACACTACACCGTCATCTGCAAGTTGTCTCAACGTGCAGTTATTACATAGACAATTGTCAATTTCTCTGACGTAGAAATTATACAAAAGGGGGCTTAAACATGAGCCTTGGGGGAGACCCATGTAACTTAATCGAGAAGCTGTAGAGTTTCCATGAGAAAAGCTCATATGTTTCTCTGACAGCAAATTGTACAAAAAGTTATTAATTAATGGAGAAAGGCCACATGCGTGGAAATTGTCTGAAAGGACTTCAACCGATACTGAATCAAAAGCCCTTTTAATATCCAAGAAGACAGAAGCCATTTGCTCTTTTTTAGCAAAAGCCAACTGAATTTCTGTGGAAAGCAACGCTAGACAGTCGTTCGTTCCCTTGCCTCTACGGAAACCAAATTGAGTATCTGACAGTAGGTGGTTCGTCTCAACCCATTTGTCCAAGCGAAAAAGGATCTTTTTCTCCAACAATTTTCGAATGCTCGATAACATCGCGATTGGACGATACGAGTATGATCTGACGCGGGTTCTCCAGGCTTTTTAATGGCTATAAGTTATAACTCTCACTTGCCTTCAATCATCCGGAACAATATTGAGCTCCAGGAACTGACAAAACAAGTTCAACATGCGCCTCTTAGCGACGCACAGTGGCCGGAAGTCGGACAAAACCTCAAAAATTGACTTTATTATTTTATATTTCTCTCAATATAGATACTTCAACTAAGAAAATCCCAAATTTTCAAGTCATTTGGTCAAAAATTGAGTCTTGGGGATTTTTTCAAAGTTAAGGTTTGTGTGATAGTTTTTCAATTTTTATTTTCTTTATTTTATGAGCTTTCTTCATGAGCTCGTTGTAAAACATTGGAAAATTTGGATAATCTGACAATACTGTAGGTGTTCTTGGGCATAAATAACCAAAACATTTCAAGGTTTGTTTGAAATCCATTCGCAAAATTAAAATGTTTTTCCAGCGTGCAAAAATATTGATTAATATGCAATTTTGGAGAAATACTTAGAATTAAGGAGAGCCAGTACTTTTACAGGAAACATCAGAGAACGATGCCATATCCCGGATCTGACGCGAAATTTTGTCTAGTTTTTGGGTATATAGGCCACTCTGCGCATTTTTGCGCAAAGCGCGAATTTTTTTTTATCAAGTCACTATGGAGACGCATGGTTGTGGAGGAAGCAAAATAGTTTGAAGATTGTATTTTATCTTAACATAAATAAAATTACCATCTGAATACTGACTATTTAGTGTAATCCTTATTCTGGTAGGTAAATGGCCGTCAATAAACCACGTGGTCTTAGGGGGGAGGCGAGGTGGGAGGGGCAGAGGGGGAGGGGGTCATGACCACGGCCCTAACAAATTTTAGAATTTTTCTACGGACAAAAGACCACAAGGAGGTGAGTGTTACATATTAGGTTAAAAAAAAAACAGTAAGGTGGAGAGGAGGAGAGTGATGACTAAGAATGATTTAGCCTTTATTTGTTAAGACATTTATTTTTGGAGAGGTTTCATTCCAGAAAAAAAAAGTTATTTGAGAGTTTTGATAAACAGTTTGAGTAGCGTTTAAACAGTCAATACGTAATCAATTTGAGACACTAAAAAATTATTAAAATTTAACTTTTATTTCTATAAACAAACATTTATTAAACAAACTAACATTTATTCATCGCAATCTTCAACTATCAACAAATCTTGCACCTCTTTAGGCAATTCATCTGCCACTACCGTTTGCCCATGGCGATAACTTGAAACAATGGGATCGGATGCAACAAGCAATCCACAACATATATCTTTCATTGTTTGCTTGCGTGAACCTTTCCACGCGTGATGCTCTCTTAGCTGCCTAATTTATTTATTCATTGCTTCCTGGGCTTCTTCGGACATACGACCAATGGGAAGCAATGCGTTATTTATTATTTGATACCCATGGACAAGCAACTTATGGAGCGTTGTAGGCATATTATACCATCCATATAAAGAAGCATAGCGTTTGGCTGTCTCTTTTGCATATTGGTGGAATTTTTCTGGGTCAACGGATTCTCCAGATGAAACCCCAACAAACAATTGCCTATTGAAAAAACGACTTCTTGACGATTTTATTCCACTTCATGCTTAATAATACTTGTACTATTTTTAATAATAACTTCTGTTCAGGCTTTGTTCACACAAATCTGGAGAATTTATTCAACCACAACATCGAAATATTTGGTGTTGAATAAGGTATGTCGAGAAGCTTTTATTCGACTTACAAAAGTTGTAACAGAGCTTATTCGATCAAATTTTTGATTATTCAGCGTTTAGTTTATTAGACCATCTGTACTTCCTTAAACAGTGATGGTATAAAGGTGTATATAGACGCTTGATTCTCATGTGAAATAATGTTTAATTATTACATCATTATACATTTATTAAACGATTATTCAACTACGGGATAATTAATCCGAAAATAACAACGGCACGAGCAGGGTGTTTTTCCGTTAGTGATTTTGCTGTGTCATTATTTCTGTCGAATTTATTACATACATACATACATACACACACATGTCGTTAAATGGGATTCGAACCATGACCTTCCAATCACCAGCCGCTTGCCTTGCCATCTGAGCTATCCTAGAATACATCATATGAGCAGCTAAACAAGCAATAAAAGCTTGAATCTGAAAACCTATCAGCACTTCCAGCCGTAGCTCTAGCTAATTCAAGGAGATGTGAGAATGATTAATTCATTCATAGTTGTTTAACATTAGACCAACGTTACCTCTCTATCTATCTAATTTCGATGGAAAGGATGCTATTCTTTTCAATAGATCTATGAATTGGTTGTCGTGAGTAATACGATTTATGATTACGATTTAAATTAATTAGGAGTAGAACATAAATAAAAAAGGGTTGAGGCTGGGATTGAACTCGCGACCTTCTACTTGGAAAGCGGAAACGGTAACCACTATGCTACCAATTTCGTTTTGTTGTTAGCCTGAATCACTGTTGTGGAATAATGAATAAATACGCCGTTTGTAAAGCATTTATAAAGCATGCAATAAAAACATGGACGCATAGTGGAATAAGAGCTATTATGCTGACTGTATTCACCTTTTTTCAGCAATATTGTTAAGCAATGCAATGGAATCTAGTAATGGAGCTAGAAAACAATTATTAGACGTATAATAAAGCATGTTATTAAATCAATTGAAACAGTCGGATTAAAGCATCAATGTATGTGCAAATTACACTCATTCAGTATGTTATTAGATCAAACTTCTGGTGTTGAATCAGGAAGACAGTCATCGTTTGTATAGATTTTAATAATTATATCAATCAATCAGAGCAATCAGCGAAATAAAGGCGCATCATCGATCTCAATGAGGTTTTCTGAGCACATAATTTGACAACCCGTTCTATTCAGCATTGCACACTGTTATAAAGCATTTATTCAATATATATGCTTATTTGTGACTCTGAATTGTTTTTGGGCAGTGATGTGGAATAATGAATCTAATACGTCGTTTATAAAGCATTTACAAAGCATTCAACTAAAACATGGACGCATAGTGATATAAGAGCTATTTTGCTGACTGTATTCACCTTTATACAGCAGTATTGTAAAGCAATGCAATGAAATCTAATAATGGAGCTAGAAAACATTTATAAGACGTCTAATAAAGCATTTTATTAGGGCAATTGAAAACAGTCGAATTAAAGCGACAATGTATGTGAAAATTACACTTATTCAGTTTGTTATTAGATCAAACTTCTGGTTCTGAATCAGGAAGACAGTCAACGTTTATAAAGCTTTTAATAAGTTAATTAATCATATCAGAGCAAACGGCGGAATAAAGGCGCATCTATCGATCTCAATGAGCTTTTTTCAGCACATAATTCGACATCTTGTTTTATTCAGCATTGTACACTGTTATGCAGCATTTATTCAATGTGTATGCTTATTTGTGACTGTGAATTGTTTGTTGGGACGGCTTGCAAAATCGTTCTCAATCGAATGATAAGATGAAGATCAATTCCAGTGATTTGAGATGAAATCTCAGCATTTTTGAAGAAACGTCTCGTGGTGTTTCCTGTAGATAGTAAGAACGATACGATTAGAATATTAACAGGTAAAAGGTATTAATATTGAAGAATCCTAGCGTGCAAATCAAAGAAAGTCAGTCTTATAAAATGCCATCTTACCATCGTTGCTATTTCCAAATTTAGCACGAGGCTTATAGACGTGTAATCCAAGTTGCTGGAAGAAACTTTTTTGATTTCGAGCTTTAGCATTGTTGTACTCCTCCATATGTGCAGTTTTTATCCATTTTCGGAAGCTAAGTCGGTATGCTATATGTAACAGACACTCAAATGTTCTGATCCAGCAATGTAAGCATTAGCATTAGCATTAGCATTATTGACCGCCCACGGTTGCTACTCTGTTATTACCAGATCAGCTGCAATTACACAGAGAACCAACAGATGATGTTTGGGACTAACATTCATCCTCAATGTGTAAAAACTGAAGATCTAATATTTAGCAATACCAGCGCCGGCCGTGTCCGAATGCAGGTCCAATAGGGAATGGGAAGGAATGTGTTGACGTGATACTCGCTGTGAAGGAAACCGAGAAATCCTCTGCGCTTCCACGAGAAATCACTGGGATATTGGATGTGGGGAAAGGTTTGCAGCAGCCGGGATCGTTTTTGGTAAACTAATGCTGATTGTAGTGATTTATAATAGGTACACAAACACAAAAACGGGCGCATACACACGCACACACACTCGCACTCGTGAGAATAAACAGAATATAAAATGATATTAACTTTATTTTTACTTAACTTTAACATAACTTCAACTTAACTTTAACTTAACTTTAACATAACTTCAACTTAACTTTAACTTAACATTGAATTAACTTTAACTTAACTTTAACTTAACTTTAACTTAACTTTAACTTAACTTCAACTTAACTTTAACTTAACTTTAACTTAACTTCAACTTAACTTTAACTTAACTTTAACTTAACTTTAACTTAACTTTAACTTAAATTTAACTTAACTTTAACCTAACTCAACTTAAATCAACTTAAATTTATCTTAACTTTAACTTAGCTTTAACTTAACTTTTAACTTAACTTTAACTTAACTTTAACTAAACTTTAACTTAACTTTAACTTAACTTTAACTTAACTTTAACTTAACTTTAACTTAACTTTAACTTAACTTTAACTTAACTTTAACTTAACTTTAACTTAACTTTAACTTAACTTTAACTTAACTTTAACTTAACTTTAACTTAACTTTAACTTAACTTTAACTTAACTTTAACTTAACTTTAACTTAACTTTAACTTAACTTTAACTTAACTTTAACTTAATTATATCTTAACTTTAACTTAACTTTAACTTAACTTTAACTTAACTTTAACTTAACTTTAACTTAACTTTAACTTAACTTTAACTTAACTTTAACTTAACTTTAACTTAACTTTAACTTAACTTTAACTTAACTTTAACTTAACTTAAAAAAAAGGGGGCGACCCCGGCGTAGTGGTTAGCATCCATACCTCTCACGCCAAAGTCACGAGTTCAAATCTCACCCCCGGACAAGTCACGAATGACCCAAGAGCGTTAAAATGACTTTAATAATAATAAAAAAAAAAAAAAAAAAAAACTTAACTTAAACTTAACTTTAACTTAACTTTAACTTAACTTAACTTTAACTTAACTTTAACTTAACTTTAATTTTACTTTAACTTAACTTTAACTTAACTTAACTTTAACTTAACTTTAACTTAACTTTAACTTAACTTTAACTTAACTTTAACTTAACTTTAATTTTACTTTAACTTAACTTTAACTTAACTTAACTTTAACTTAACTTTAACTTAGCTTTAACTTAACTTTAACTTAACTTTAATTTTACTTTAACTTTACTTTAACTTAACTTAACTTTAACTTAACTTTAACTTAACTTTAACTTAACTTTAACTTAACTTTAATTTTACTTTAACTTTACTTTAACTTTACATTAACTTTACTTTAACTTCTGTAGGCTAGTTCATCTCTAAGCTGAAAAAGTGAATATTTATAATATAAATGCAAAATTCAATAATATAAATGAAATATTATAATAAAATCCTAGAGGTGTTTCGTCATCGAAGAGCTGAAAGCAAGCTTAAATAATTAAAATCGATACATCCCGCATGAATGAAAACTGAAAAAAGTGTATTATTATTTTGTAAATCTAATGATGTCATATATTCAAATATTCAACGATCTGAAAATAAACTTATCTTATTTAAAACAATGGATCTAACTTGAGTGAAGACTGAGAAAAACTAATCATTACGTTTGTTCTGATCCAGCAATGTAAGCTACACATACCGTACTCCAGATTATCCGAGATGATAGCTCTGTTGAACATTTCTTCAATGTCGTTAAAATTGGAACTCGTAGCATAGCAAAGGTAGCATCTCTGAGAAGATTTTGTATTGGTGATGGCGTTAACAGTCTTTCCATCAATCATAGTTAACATAAGATCAAATGTGATTAACACCAAATACCGTAACGTGGGTAGATCACCTTTTCGTGGTACGTTACGGGATGTAAGATCTACCTCCAATTCCTAGTCCTGACTACTTCAAACTAGGGGAACAGGATTTTTTAGTAATCCAAGGAACACATCTTAGTCCTTGTTACTTTTTATGCCTTGTTTGATAGTGACAAGACTCGGCTTTGTCTACCGAGGATGATCCTGAAACAAGGAAAAAAAAGAGTTAGTTGTCTTCATCTATGTGATTCCTAATCTTCTATTCGTTGTTCCCTAGTTTGAAGTGGTTAAGACTAGGGTTCTGATGCATGGTCATTATCGGTGTCATACATTAATTTTGTTGCTAAGGAATCCAATTTTGACTGACAAAGGGGCGCGCCTTTGGAGGGTGTTTCAACACTCCGAAGGGTATAAATAGCGGGACCTTTCAATTAGAGTCGGATCCTTGCGATAAATGCAAGAGTGGCAACTGTAAAAAAAAATCGAATACTTCATCATTTCTCAATAGTGATGGAGTAATACGAGTAATACGTTAA
Source organism: Ochlerotatus camptorhynchus (assembly GCF_037179485.1). Lineage (NCBI taxonomy): Eukaryota > Metazoa > Arthropoda > Insecta > Diptera > Culicidae > Ochlerotatus > Ochlerotatus camptorhynchus. The sequence goes on along the minus strand of NW_027040527.1, from coordinate 4,422,877 downwards.
AATCAGAACTTCCATCACAGCCCCATTTTAGTAAAAGGCTGAAATCGTTGAAATCTTCACGAACTAGATTTTCAAATTTATCTCTAACAAGTACAATCAGCCGAGAGCAAGTGTGGTTCAGCAATGCTTGTAATTGAATGTTACATACCGTCTCCGTAATTTCAAAGTGCTCAAGTGATGGAAAGCACTCATTTTTCGAAGAAGATATTTTTTCATAAGATGGATAAAAATTTTTAACGGGTGCGCGAATGATATTGTATCTTCTTTTCGAAAGTTTTGCGTCGACATATATTGCCAAAGCATGCTCAATCGGAATGCTTGTCGTGCAGGTGCCTTTCTTTAGTAACAAAGCCAATTCCGCATTTCCTTCTGCTTGCAAAGCCATTCCTGCAGCAAATTTCAGTTCTTGCGGAGTAAATGATTTACGCAACACTTCTGTTTTTCGCCGCTTGGTTCGATCACAAACGTCTTCAAAACCTTTTGAAGGACGACCACCTACATTCCGCATTGTTGAAGATGATGTTGCTTCACCAAAAACGACGAACTCTTCTAACCTAAGAAATTAAATAAAAGCAAAAAATAATCAACCGTAAAAAACATGACACAATAACTACAAACCATTGCTCATAGGTCTTCAAAAACTGATCCTTTTTTCGATTTGCACTCTGCCATCTTCGTTGAAACTCCTTAAAAAGCTTGGAAATGATCTCATCACGACCTTCTACCGCACATCCAACATATAGCGACACATATTGGTCGACAGCTTTGCGTTTCTGCTCTACACGCACATCGCTACGGTTCAGAGCACCCTCCAATACGTCTTTTCTTTTTAAGTAAACTTCTATCAAATATAAACAAATATTACTCCTAATTAGACCTGTGCGCCGATCAAAATATTTTCGGCGGCGGCGTGATATGTTATTTTCTGCCGGCGGCGGCGGCGTGGCGGCGTCACGCCGTTTGCTTTCGGCGGCGGCGGCGTGGCGGCGTGGGTCGGCGTGAGTGTATTTTTAATAATTTAGAAAAAAAAAAAACTTTTCAAACTAATCCCACATGTACAAAAAATGCTACCCACATTTGAGTTCAGATTACTCAAAATCGCTAAAACGTAGGTCACTCATAGTGTGAATAAATTTTGCGACACTTTCCCGGGAAAAAGTTCTTGAATATATGGAAAATTTAAGAAAATTTTACCCACGTTTAGAAGTGCACTAGTGGAACGACTACAACCACATTCATTTTTCCTCATATTCGAGAACTTTTCCTCGGAAAAGCGTCGGAAAATTGACTCATTCTATGGGTGAGCTACGTTTTCGCGAATTTGAGTAACCTGAACTCAAATATGAGTAACTCTTACTCAATTTTGGGTCGTTCTCATTGACCATGCATTCAGAATTTGTTTAGAAAAGTAAGTCAAGTGCTTATTTACATTTGCAGGGGGTTGAGTCGTATAGCAAAGTGTAAGCAACCTTTTTATTAAGTATAAGAAAAGTACGTTATTTAGAGGTGGTCAGTATTGAAAAGTAATCTTTTATCATTTATTGAGCATTACACGTTATTTATATGTTGATAGTGATAAATGATGTGCTTTTATTACTCTGATGCATATTTGAATGTACGCGCATTGTAGTCATATAACTTGTGTTTATGTAATTGAAGATGAAGTCTTTCGGATATACGTAGAATCCCGCACAACTTGGACCTGTTAGAGATTAAAAAAAAGATCAAATTTCAGCGTGTTGTTAATAATAATCCTTTATTCACCTTTATGTAAATCCGATCCTCGTCAGTAAGCCAGTGATTATTGCACAATTCTATTTTTGCAAATGCTGTAATTGTCATGAATTAAGAATGTTTTATCCACATTCTTATGGTGGATGGCTGACCGACGTGCAGATACGGTCGGCCCAGCTATGTTAAAAACTCGTTCACTTGGTGTGCACACACAATACCTTTCGCGAGACCTTGCGAACCAAGGCTGCCAAGCTTTCTAATTTTCCAAAAGCAGATAATATCTCCATCTACAACGTTGTTCGGGTATGACGTAGCCAAAAATGCGGTGCACTCTTTCCCGATGACAGAGGTCACACTATCTTCAACGTTTGAGTGCTTCATAGCAAGACTGAGCAACGAGGAAGATGAGTTAGAAGGAAGTTCATCGCATTCATTTGATTAGAAACCCATTTGAATATTCGTTTTTCAATGATGTCCGTACAATAAATTCATAGCATATAGTACGTACAAGAAATTGGTAATCGAGCGTTCATCCAAAGCACTTTTAATGCATTTCAGGTTCATAAATCGAGGGTCAAGTAAAGTCGAAATCAAAATTAGGTCCTTTACAGGAAACTTTCGATTCAGATGCTCCTTCATCCCCAGATTCATGTGTGCCATGGCAAGCAAGTCCTCATTTTTTTTCACTGATACAAGCTTCAATCTCAGATCGCAAGAGCATGGCAATATTAACTGTTGCATTCTTTTCAGCAGATAACAGGGTTACTATAATCTGTAAACCAAAACGGAATTTTACTACAATCTTTTCACCACCATTATGTCACCATGTTTTAGAAACAGACTAGATTAAAATCACATTGTAACTAAAATGAAACTTTTCACACTAGACGTTCGCTACGTGATCGACTTTTAACTGGCACGTTTTTAACTTGTCCGCTGACTGAGACAATTTTTCAGTTGAAGTACATTTTCTTCCAAAATGATGCAATTTCAAAACGTCAAGATTAACTGGATGAACACTGATGCTTTTTAAATGCATTTCAGTTAGTGAATTCCGTTCGTTAGGTGAAAATCAAACATTATTTTCTCAGCTATCGAATGGCTATGGAATGGTCAGTAAACGAACATCTGATCATCAATGCACTGGTTGGATATTAATTTTCAAACCCTATATGGTCACCAATCGGTCAGATGGAACTTATTAGTAGGCTTAGTTACTAGAGATATAGCAACAATAGTTTCAGAACCACAACTTAAAAAAACTCACCTCAAACGGCTCAAGAAAGTTTCGGAAGTATTCAACTAGCGCCCACTCATGTACTGTGAATATGAGATCATGAGACGGTTCAATACAGCATTCACGCCAGCTCTATTTAGTTCGAGACTTTTCATCATCTTACGTAAGTAATGCTAACGTGTTACGCTGATTGCTATAAGTGTTGGGGCTTATTTAGGTCCTTGACGGAACATTGACATTCATTTCACACAAACTCGGAAGTTGAGCATTTAGCTCCTCCTCCATACTAGATAACGGGGTTTGCCCATCCATATCAAGTCAATCTCCAGATTCTTCGATATCGGTTAAGATGTGTCTGTTTATTTCATCCATTTCGACTTACAATTCCGGACCTCGGTATCACCTGGCCTCTTCTTAGCCTCTGACATGCATTACAAGCAGATCACTTTCTCCTTCAATATATGTATTTTCACGTCACTCTTTCCACGTTTCACTTTAAAGGTTTTTTCCTCTCGAAGTATCAATCGACAGAAAATTCAAGGGAATTTTATTTAAATTCAAATTCGACATCGCTGAAGTCGTCGTGAATGGAAACAAAACCTCCAAAAATCAAATGCGTAAAGACGAGACCGATGCGCAGGATCTATAGGTGAGGCAGAAGGAACCGTAAGTCGACTGTTTCATTCATCCGGTGTTCTCGTCGGATCGAGAGAAAGAAAGAGTCGGCTAGTTTCCTTCTGCCTCACCTTTAGATCTGGCCGTTCTTGCTCATCGAGACGAAACCAGTGAACTGAGATTTTTGACGTTTGATCAGCGCACCAAAATGCAATCTCGAACAAGCACGAGCAGGAGGACAAAGAGGATTCATCCCTGTGTGCTAGATAGAGCAAGTGCGAACAAACGTCAAAAAACTAATAGCGAATTCGTTTATTATTCAGTTCCAATCTGGATCGGGTATCAAAATTGGGTCTGCTTGTTTTCTGACAAACGTCAGTTTGCTCGTTTGTTTTTAAAACCCAGCTCCGGTTGAGGTTCGCTCTGCCAAAAAGTTCGGTTTCGCACTGATAATAAACGAATTCGTTATGAATGACGCTAAATAGTTGCCTCATACAGGCTTGTTCGAGGTTACTCAAACATGAGTCAGACATTTTCATTTTCATAACTTCTTTTGAAACGTCAAAGCATGAGTAGTTGGGATTTCTGAATATGAGCAACATTGACTCAACAATAAATAAATAAAGGCAGATCTCAATTTTAAGATTTCAGCACATTTGTTGACTCAAAAAGAAACAAACTGGAATTTTGAGCAGGCTTGAAAAATCTCATTACAGCTAAAACGCCACTCTTCAATATTATGAAACTATGAGATATAATAATAATAATATTTTTTTATGTAAGATGCAAGAAGAGGAGGTAAAGTTTGTATAGGACACAGAAATCCTGTCAATTTTGCATTCACAGGGTCACAATTAGCTATTTTAGCTGTAATGAGATATTTCAATGAGTGAATACCCTTCGTTATAACTAATAGCTAATAGCTAACACTCTAATAGCTAACACTCTGGAAGTGACATTGACAGGTTTTATGTCCTACACAAGCTTTACCTACTCTTCTTGTAGCATACATATAAAAATTATTATTTCAATATCCCATAGTTTCATAATTTCTAAAAGTAGCATTTTAGCTGTAATGAAATTTTTCAGCCCTGATTGTGAAAATGTAAAAATACGAAGTTTTCCTTTCCGTCGTAGAAGAAAATTAGAAAATTTCGAAAGAATTTATTCGAAAATGATGCAAATTGCAGCCGCCGTGGATGCAGAAACGTACCGTAAATTAAATGGTAATTATTTTGCATTTTGTTTTATTTGATGCTTGATGTAACTGTTTTTCAGTTTTGGTTTATTAATCCTAAAGAAAAAACGAAAAGACACGAAATATTTGCCCATTTGTGTATTTTGACTCATTTTCCTATATTTTTTATTCTATGGAAATGAGTAGAAATAACTCATCAATAAGTACCTCGCCATTTTACTCAAAATTTAGTTCTGGCAATGTTACTAAATTTAGAGAAGATCCGGTTGTAATGAAATTGAGTGAGTTTTCACTAAATTTTGAGTAGTCATGAACGAGCGTGCACACACGGTCTAATTACAACGCGTTCAAGATGCATTTTGCCGAAGAGGTGTTGCGGATTTATCATCGGCGTGACATACATTTATTCGGCGGCGTGGACAATTTTACTGTGGCGGCGCGCCGGTTCAATTTCATCGGCGGCGGCGGCGTATGAAAATCGTCGGCGGCGGCGGCGTGGCGTGGCGGCGCACAGGTCTACTCCTAATATAACTAGAAATTTCATTGTGTGTTATCTATACCGTTTTTCTTAGAGCACGTTTCCACTAAACCACACAAAGAGTGATTAACAATTTGAAAGTATTTGCTGGAACTCTACTCTTTATCAATATGATCACCGATCATTGATGATTGTTTATCAGCAACTCCGTTCGGTATTGCGAATGTGTATTGACATTTGTTTCACTTTCGACAAGTAAAATGAGATGAGGTATCATCATTCTTTTGTTCGCTGCAGCGTGCTGTATGGTATCCCTTCGACAAGTGAGACAAAAAGATCATGTATGATAGCGTTGAAATGAGATTGATAAAGGACAGTTCACATTTTACGTAGTTCACATTTTGAGACTATCTGATCCCATTATAAATCGTAAAAGAAATGAATCCTTATATAACATCAACTTCAGCATTAACTTAGCTCTGAGTTCGCACCTTAAAAACGTCACATGGTTTATGGACGGTCCCTAAGAATACCAATCAGTTTTGTCAGCTAACATGTGTGTGTAGCTGAAACGATCCATTGAATAAAAAACGTAGGGAATCGAACTTTTTAAATAATTTATATGATTTTATAGCTTTTGGACCACCCTAAGAGCAAAAAATACACAAGTAAAGTTAATTCCAATATCAATAATGATTTCAGAACCCCTTAATAACCCTTTTAATCAAAATCTCCATTCAACTAACACATCGTGATAGCTTATTATTGATTACTTTTTACTTAACCCAAAATGAGCTGATTTTCATAATTTAGAACCACCCTAATATAATAAAACCAAAATATATGAAAAGTTTCACATCAGAAACACATTCAGGATACCAAAATCATCTTAACCTGTGAGTTTTAGTCATTTCGGATAACATATGAGGTTTTGTCCGACCTTTGTATAGAGGCCCGCCACTGTGCGACGTCTGGGAGGTTCTTCAACAAGTTGAACTTGATTCTATCAGCCCCCGGAGCCGAATTGCCACACGAAAGGAGCGCGAGTGAGAGCTCCAACATTGAAAAAGGCTGACTGATCTCGTCTACCGAATTCGCCGTTTTGCGAGGAATCATCTGTTCCGGCACCTCGCTCTCGTTGTTCGAAGACCAGTTACGCATCCTTCGCGCCGCGTTCCAAAGCGTATTCATCGACAATTAGATTTATGTGTACCACATTTAATGAATAAAGAGAGAGAGAGATAGAGAGAAGGATTAGTAATTTCCATTAAATTCCACTACCTTATTTGATTATCATTGACCGATACGCGTACTTCCTCTACAATGTGCAGACTTCTTCAGTGTCTTGTACTAATACTCAAGTTAGTTCAAGACACTGAAAAAAGTCTGTACATTGTAGACGAAATACGCGTATCTGTCAATGATAAGCAAATAAGGTAGGGTAAACGCTCCTATAGTTGCGGAACGTTAGAAGCGTTAGGTTCATATAGTTGTGCATGGAGACTCAATACACAACTGTAGGAACCTAACGCTTCTAATGTACCGGAACTATAGGAGCGTTTACCCTAGTGGAATTAAACGGAAATTACTAATCCTTCACTCTCTCTCTCTCTCATTATACAGATCAGGCATTCCACTAAGATGTCCACAGTCATCAGAACTTTTAATGAAGTTTTTGAATTGTTTGACTTTAACTCGACCACGCGAACCTTTCAGCGACAACTCTCTTTAAGACGATAACTGTTTGCAATATTCAAGTGTATACATTTCATTGCTCATTAAAACCACATAAGAGTCAGTTGAATAACTATAAATAAATAAACCATTTTACTAACCGCACGTTAAAATTTAAGTGTGATGTCAACTTCAACGTAAACATACATATCAATTTGACCTGTCGCACTTCACTCTTTACCAAAAGCTGTGTGGATTTGAGAGAGGTTCTAACAAATCAAGAATAACGACCATAAATCACACGACAACAGGTTTTATTACCTTAGCTATTCGTAGCAGAACGATAACATCCGGAAACATGAACAACTATTCTCATCGATGGACATAGGCTCGGGGCGATGCAGTAACCGTCGTGTTTCTAAAACAGTCTGAAGCTAAAACGCCACTCGGCCGGCCGTTCCGTTGGACCAAATTGTAGCATGACCATTGGAGTTATCTTTCACCGTCCACGACCGGGTCCAGCTTCGAGAAGCAGCCGCCTGTGAAAAAAAGATAAATATTTTCCGAATCCACTGGTTATGTGCCAAGGTCTATAAACTCTGCGCCCGGCTCGGTACTCAATAAGGTATATTTCATCTTTTATAGACCGTTGCGTTCGCGCTTTGACGGGCAGACAACGACACGGTGTGGTGCGGTGCCAGTGTGGTGGTCGTCCTTCTTACGACGATTCGATATGCAGGAGGACGATGAAGCTCGCACCGGAGGAACGATGATCACATAACAAGACAAACGGTTCCGAAAAAAAAATCGGGTGCGTGCTCACGGAGCGGTTGTTTATGCAGTTTCGAGGGCAATAAAAATAAATTCTACCTTTTTCGCTGATGTGACAGTTGCTGCGAGGACGAAATTTATGCTCGTGTATTGAAATATTACGGACAAGCACTAAATATCGCTCGTTAGGGACGGTTGTTCCGAAGTTGTTGATATTCATTGATTTAGGAGCTACGTTGAAAAGCGGAAAGGTACCGATGTTTATAATCGGAACAGAAAATCCAGTAAGCTAAGCTTGCAACCGAAACCAAATCGAAATCCTAAATAAATAGGTTTCGGTGGTTAAAATAACAGACGCTAACGTTCTGTGTGCGGGAAAGTAGTAAATCTGTTATGAATCTCTCGTACAAACGTTCCGGCTAGGAATGGAGGCTTTCAGTATGCCACTGGTTCATGGTTTTCGTGCAAATTCAGTTGTTCGATTTGGCGGTGCAAATAACAAACACAAGCTGCCATACTCTGTTTCTACTGGAACCCATTTCGGATTTGAGAGCGATTTTCACAAGCGTAAACGCAAATAAATACGGGAGTTTTTGTTACGTTGGTAGAGATAACATCGAGTAGTAAGCGAAAAGGCAGTCCCGTTTGAACGTTGACTTATTTGATGCAAATTCTGTTGGTTTTGAATATGTGGCGTTAAATAAATGATGACTTGATTGGGTTGGTATGCATAATTAAATGGGTTTATCAATAAAATTCAGTTCATTAAATATGTCACGCAAAATTTGCCTTAAATTACTTCCCCCTCTGTCACATGTTGTCAAAATTTCTCAACCAGCCCTTTGAGACTTACGTCACGTTATCACAACTCACCCTCATAGTTTGTATGGCAATGAATTTTAACTTATATTTATTTCAGAATATTTGTTGACAAGTGGTATAACCTTTTCAGGACGGATGGTTCATATTTGCCCATCAGAAAAGTTGTATAAAATCACAACTGATAGTTAGTCCCATACCTGCTTCGGTAAAGTTTTACTTTCAGATATTAGCTTTACAGTAAAAATACAAAAGGACATGTTTGTGTCCAAAGTCGATGGCCTAGATAACCAAATCCCAAAGATTTTATGTTTAATAATTTGGACTTGAACCTTAAACAGCAACGATACATACCTTGTCACATTCATTAAACTTGAATTAATAATTCAGCATAAGTCAAGGTTCCTGGCTGGCCAAAACCTTAAAAATTAAAGTTGATATTTTTTTATTTCAATATTTTTTTTATCATTTTTACATGTTTAGAGAATCTTAAATTGAATTATTTGTGCAGTTCTGTTAATTACATATTTTTTTGGTTGTAATAGTGTAGCGATATCACAATTTTGTTTTAAAAATCGTGATGTTTCTTGTTACTGTTTTGCTCAAATATTGCAAAACTTAATGTGTTTATCAACTTGAAATGTTCCTCGGCTTATTTCGCGTCAAATGAATGGTAAAAAAGAGTGTCTGCACTGTTTTAAGTGACAATTTCTAATAAAAAATTAGCAAAAATATACTTTTTTCACATTTATACTAAGCAAAACATATGACGGACACATCCGCCCACTATCCTTTAGTAACCAAAAGATAGCTAGAAAGGTTAGTTTTCAGATAGGACTGAATGTGTTTTGCGTTTTTTGTGCGAAAGATGTTGAAATAAGGAATAGCAAGTAAAGTTTTCTTTTGAAAGTATCCGTTTCTAAGTTAAATAATCTGCAGTGTATACTGTAGCAAGCTTGACAATGCCTTTTTCAAAGTACACCAATACGCACACACACACACCTATACACACACACACACACACACACACTCACACACACACACACACATACACACACGCACACACACACACACATACACAGACACACAGACACACAGACACACACACACACACACTCACACACACACACACACACACACACACACACACACACACACAGACACACACACACACAGACACACACACACACACACACACACACACACACACACACACACACACACACACACACACACACACACACACACACACACACACACACACACACACACACACACACACACACACTTACACACACACACACACACACATACACAAACTCACATACACACACACACACACCACACACACACACACACACACACACACACACACACACACACACACACACACACACACACACACACACACATACACACACACACACACACACACACACACACACACACACACACAAAGCTACGGCTTTCGACAGTTGCAGCAAATAAGCTGTTGGAAACGGGCGGTCATTGTGCTCGCTGAAAGCCACTCCTCGGGTTACCAAGTAACTGGAGCGATGCTTCAAGTGCATGGGATTCGGTCACCAGGCGAGGAACTGCAATGGCCCTGACAGATCTGATCTGTGCAGGAAATGCGGAAAGAAAGGCCATAGTGCAAGAGGCTGCACGAAGCATCCGAGGTGTATGCTCTGCAAAAAAGAGGACGGTAACGATCATACGACGGGAGGCTTCAAATGTCTAGCATACAAAAAGGCGATGGCAGGCCAACAGTAATGGAGGTAACCCAAATAAACCTCAATCATTGCGACATTGCTCAGCAACTGTTGTGCCAGTCGACAACAGAAACAAAGTGCGACGTTGCAATCATTGCGGAACCGTATCGAGTCCCTCCCGATAACGGTAACTGGGTGGCGGATAGAGCTGGGATGGCTGCTATACAAGTTATGGGCAGATACCGCATTCAAGAAGTGGTTGCGAGCTCATACGCTTCGCATACGCATATGGCTTCGTGATCGCCAAAATCAACGGAATCTTCATGTGTAGTTGTTACGCACCCCCCAGATGGACGATGGAGAAGTTCCACGAGATGCTGGATGGACTTACCGAAGAGCTGGTCGGACGACGACCGGTAGTCATCGGAGGAGACTTCAATGCTTGGGCAGTGGAGTGGGGAAGCAGGTGTTCCAATGTAAGAGGGCACAGTCTGTTGGAAGCTCTGGCAAAACTGGAAGTTATGCTGGCCAATAAAGGCACCAGTAGCACTTTTCGCAGAAATGGCCGAGAATCCATTATCGACGTTACTTTCTGCAGTCCGTCGCTGATGGCAAACATGGATTGGAGAGTGTGCGAAGGATATACCCATAGCAACCATCAGGCGATACGATATGGCATCGGCCAACGGAATACTGTGGCAGTACGGAGGACGAGAACTTGTGACCGAAAGTGGAAGACGAAAGCTTTCGACAAGGATTTGTTCGTTGAGGCACTTCGTGTGGACGGGAGTCCCGTAGATCTAAATGCGGACGAACTGACAGAAACGTTAGTGAGAGCATGTGACACGACCATGCCGAGGAAACTGGAGCCAAATAACAGACGGCGTCCAGTCTACTGGTGGAACGAGGCACTTAGCACTCTCCGCGCTAGTAGCAGAGCAAGTCGAACTGTTTTAAGGAGCTGTGTAGAGACGCTGATGCCAACCCCTGGGGTGACGCATACCGAGTCGTGATGGCGAAGATCAGAGGTCCAACGATGCCCGCTGAAATGTGCCCAGTGAAGCTGAAAGTCATCGTGGAAGGACTTTTCCCGAAGCACGACCCAACAACCTGGCCACCTACACCGTACGGAGAAGGAGAGGGAGATAACGTCGAGGTCACCAACGAGGAGCTCGTAGCAGTGGCGAAAGGATTGAAGGTGAAGAAAGCTCCCGGTCCGGATGGAATCCCCAACGCAGCGTTGAAAGCGGCGATCCAGTCATCCCCGGACATGTTCAGGATGGTGCTGCAGAAATGCCTGAACGAGGGTCAATTCCCTGACAGGTGGAAGATACAGAAGCTAGTGTTGCGGCCGAAGCCAGGAAAACCGCCGGGGGATCCAGCATCATACAGGCCTATATGCCTGCTGGATACACTTGGAAAACTCTTGGAGAGGATCATCCTAAACAGGCTGACGAAATACACGGAGAGTGAGCACGGATTGTCGGAGAGGCAGTTCGGATTCCGGAAAGGGAGATCGACGGTGGATGCAATTCGGACAGTGGTCGAGAGAGCTGAGAAGGCGTCCAAACAGAAGCGGAGAGGAGATCGATATTGCGCCGTGATAACGATCGACGTCAAGAATGCGTTCAACAGCGCCAGCTGGGAGGCCATCGCCGAAGCACTGCATAGAATGAGGGTCCCTGACTACCTGTGCAGGATCCTGAGGAGTTATTTCCAGAACCGGGTTCTGGTCTACGAGACAGACATGGGACAGAGATCGATTAGGATTACAGCGGGAGTTCTACAAGGCTCCATCCTTGGTCCAACGCTCTGGAACAGGATGTACAACGGCGTGCTAACGCTGAAACTGCCCAAAGGAGTTGAGATCGTTGGCTTTGCGGACGACGTCGTCTTGACGGTAACAGGCGAGACGCTGGAAAAGGTGGAAGTGTTGTCAACCGAGGCAATCGACATGATGACATGAAAGAAGCGAAGCTGCAAATAGCCCACCACAAAACGGAAGTGTTATTGGTCAGTAACTGTAAAGCGGTACAGCGGGCAGAAATCACCGTCGGGGAGCACACCATAGCCTCGAAGCGTGTGTTAAAATACCTGGGAGTGATGATCGATGACCGGCTAAACTTCAACAGCCACGTCGAATATGCCTGTGAGAAGGCTTCGAAGGCCATCAACGCGATAGCTAGAATCATGCCGGTCCCAGCAGTAGCAAGAGGCGTCTTCTGGCCAGCGTGTCATCATCGATACTGAGATATGGAGGTCCAGCCTGGGTTCCAGCGCTGGAAACGAAGCAGAACCAAAGGAAACTGAGCAGTACGTTCCGGCTCATGGCCATGCGAGTCGTGAGTGCGTACAGAACCATCTCGTCGGAAGCAGTATGCGTTATCGCCGGTATGATCCCTATCGGCATCAACCTGGCGGAGGACAGCGAGTGCTACAGGCAGAGAGAAGCCGGAAGAGTGCGGAAAGTTGTGAAAGTGGAGTCATTGGCTAAGTGGCAACAGGAGTGGAACACGACGGAGAACGGTAGATGGACACATAGACTAATACCGATTCTTTCGACCTGGGTGAACAGAAAACACGGAGAAGTCAATTTCCACCTAACGCAGTTCCTGTCTGGCCACGGCTGCTTCAGGAAATACCTGCATCGGTTCGGACACGCAGCGTCACCCCTCTGTCCGGAGTGTGGCAACGTCGATGAAACGCCGGAGCCGGAGGTCTTAGACTGTCCAAGGTTCGAGGCAGTGCGAACGGAGATGCCCATCCTTAACGTGGAGAATGTCGTCGATGAAATGTGTCGAGAGGAGGACTCTTGGAATGCCGTCAGAAGGGTAGTCACGCAGATTATGTCAGAGCTGCAGCGTAAATGGAGAGAAGAGCAGCGATCTAGCAACGCCAGCTAGCGCTGAGAGTACGACAAGTGCATGAGCACAGCCACCCCCCCCCCCCCCCCCCCCCATGAACCATAAGAGATAAGAACATTGTGTCTTGAAGAAAGTGGCTTTGAATTGAATTTTCTACAACTGTTTAGAACACTGCTTTGGTCTATCTCAAATAATAGAAAAGTTTGTATATTTAATTCAACAACTTTATGGACCACCCTAATTAAACGAACATAAAAAGATTGAACAAAAAATATGAAGCAACTTTCCCTAAGAAACCATAAACCTAAAGCTGACGGTTTGAGCGCAAACATTTTTTTTCTTCCTAAATACGGCTTTCGGACTAGACCTGTGCGCCGCCGCGCCACGCCGCCGCCGCCGACGATTTTCATACGCCGCCGCCGCCGATGAAATTGAGCCGGCGCGCCGCCGCAGCAAAATCGTTCACGCCGCCGAATAAATTTATGTCACGCCGATGAAAAATCCGCAATACCTTTTCGGTAAAATGCATCTTGAACGCGTTGAAATTAGAACGCTCGTTCATGGCTACTAAAAATTGAGTGAAAAACCACTGAATTTCATTGAAATCGAATCTACTCAAAATTTAATAACATAGTCAGAACTAAACTTTGAGTGAAACGGCGAAAATAAGCAAATATTTCTTTTTTTTTTCTTTGGTTTGTTTTTCGTCGATCTTGTTTTCCGTGCTGAGCACCAATGCTACCGACGCCAGGGAGGCAACTCCCACACCTGGACCCTACCTATCGACCCATCAACTCATGAACCGGGGACCAACGGTTTTACTTCCCTTCCGAAGGAAGGCGTGATCAGAGATGTATGCCTCAGAACATCCCGGCGGCACCAACTGGGATTGAACCCAGGCCTGCTGGGGTGAGAGATAATCACGCTTACCACTACACCACCGGCGCCGCTGAGCAAATATTTCGTTTCTTTTCTTGTTTTCTTTAGGATAAATAAACTTAAAACTAAACAGCATTTGAATCAAGCATTTTATTTTAAATAAAACAGATTGCAAAACAATTACAATTCACACAATTACCACGCCGGCTGCAATTTGCACCATTTTCGAATGATTTCTTTCGAAATTTTCGAATTTTCTTCTACGACGGCAAACTTCGTATTTTTTAGGACTGAAAAATTTCATCACAGCTAAAATGCTAGTTTTATGAATTATGAAGATATGATATATTCTAATAATAATTTTTATATGTAAGATACAAGAAGAGGAGGTAAAGTTTGTGTATGTGACAAGAAACCTGTCAATTTCACTTCCAGAGTGTCGCAATTAGCTATTAGTTATAACGAAGAGTACTCACTCATGAAAATATTTCAATACAGTTAAAATAGCTAATTGTAACCCTCTGAATGTAAAATTGACAGGTTTTATGTGTCCTACACAAACTTTACCTCCTCTTCTTGCATCTTACATAAAAAATATTATTATAATATCTCATAGTTGCATAGTTTTGAAAAGTAGCGGCTTAGCTGTAATAAGATTTTTCAGGCATGCTCACAATTCCATTTTGTTTCTTTTTTAAATGAACAACTGGGCTGAAAACTCAAAATTGAGATCCAGCTTTATTTATTTATTTAAATATTGTTGCGTCAATGTTACTCATATTCAAAAATCCCAACTACTCATGCTTTGACGTTTAAAAAGAGGTTATGAAAATGAATACGTCTGACTCATGTTTGAGCAACCTCTTACAAGCCTGTATGATGCAGCGATTTAGCGTCATTTAGTTTTTTGACGTTTGTTCGCACTTTCTCTATCTAGCACACAGGGATGAATCCAAGGGGTAAGTCATTCAGCACATTGTGCCATAATTAGATTCGGCACAACTTGAGCACATCCATCGGCACACCTTTGGCACAATCTCGTAGGCATTTGATTGTTGTAAATAAAATGAAAGAACTGCTGGTGACTCAAGTTGTTCAAAACATTACGTGCTGTTTAGTTGTATATTCAGGAACATCCTCTAATGAGGAACTCAGACCAGCAGTTCACTTCTTGGTTCACTAATAGATTTAAATCCGAAATGCCGCTATACCGACTTATCCTTGCCATTTCAAACCAAAACATTTCAGGTGTCAGAAATAACGGGTTGCCGGGATAAGTATTTTACAAAAAATCGCAGCTTGCTCTATGACCGTCACAATCGGCACACCTGCGGCACACTTGTGGTACACTAAAAAAAGATGACCCAAGATTGGTGTGTGGAGTGACCTACCCCTTGGATAAATCATTATTTTGTCCTTCTGCTCGTAATTGTTCGAGATAGTGTTTTGGTGCGCTGATCAAACGTCAAATATCTCAGTTCACTGGTTTCGTCTCGATGAGCAAGAACGGCGAGATCTATAGGTGAGACAGAAGAAAAATAGCAGACTCTTTCTTTCTATCGATCCGACGAGAACACTGGATGAATGAAACAGTCGACTAAAGTTTCCTACTGCCTCACCTATAGATCCTGCACATCGGTCTCGTCTCAGTTACGCATTTTATTTTTGACGTTTTGTTTCTTATTCACGACAACATTCACGATGTCGAATTTGAATTTAAATAAAATGCCTTTGAATTTTCTGTCGATTGATACTTCGAGAGGAAAAAAACCTCGAAATGGAAAAAAATAATCAGACAAATATTAACCGATATCGAAGAATCTGGAGATTGGCTTGATATGGATGAGCAACACCCGTTATCTATTATAGAGGAGGAGCTATATGGTCAACTTGCGAGTTTGTGTGAAACGAATATCAATGTTCAATTTGACGGTGAATTTAAATAAGCCCCAACATTTAAAATAGTCAGCGTAACACGTTGGCATTAATTACTTAAGATGATGATAAGTCTCGAACTGAATAAAGCTGACGTGAATGCTTTATTGAACCGTCTTAATAAGCACGATCTCATATTCACAGCACATAAGTGGGTGCTAGTTGAAGACTTGTGAAACTTTCTTGAGCCGTTTAAAGTGAGTTTTTTTTTTAAAAGTCGTGGTTCTGAAACTATAATAATTATTGTAAACTATTGTTGCTATATTTCGAGCAAATAAGCCTACAAACAAGTTCCATCTGACTGACTGGTGACCATATAGGGTTTGAAAATCAATATCCAACCAGTGCATTGAAGATCAGATGTTTGTTTACTGATACACTAGACGATAGCTGAGAAAATAATGTTAGATTTTCACCTAGGGAACGGAATTCACTAATATCAATGCATTTAAAAAGCATCAGTGTTCTTCCAGTTAATCTTGACATTTTGAAATTGCATAATTTTGGCAGAAAATGTTCTTTAATTGAAAAATTGCCTCGATTAGCGGACAAGTTAAAAACGTGCCAGTTAAAAGTCGATCACGTAGCGAACGTCTAGTGTGAAAAGTTTCATTTTTGTTCCAATGTGATTTTATTCTAGTCTGTTGGTGGTGGTGAACATATTTAGTAAAATTTCGTTTTGGTCAAAAGATTATAGTAACCCGTTGGCTGTTGAAAATAATGTAACAGTTTACATTGCCATGCTCTTGCGATCTGAGATTGAAGCTTGTATCAGTGAAAAAAATGAGGACTTGCTTATCATCACACATATGAAGCTGGGGATGAAGGAGCAACTGAATCGAAAGTAACCGCGTAAATTCCGAAATCCGCAATCAACAATCTTAATTCATGACAATTACAGCATTTGCCAAAATAGAGTTTTGCAATAAACACTGGCTTACTGACGAAGAACGGATTTACATAAAGGTGAATAAGGAACTATTATCAACTATAGATACTATAGATTCCATAGATAAGTGGAGGCACAAAAAGTTGTTTTGGCAACCATGAAAAATAAATGATCTTACTGGCATTCGTAAAAAAAAGTTCATGCCATCATAGAGCTCTTTGTTGTGCAGTTTTGTTTTGTTTCGTGCGCAAAAGTTCAAAATGAAGTGCAAAGCAAATCTTTGCAACAATGAACCGAGGAACGGTTTGCTTTATCTTTCATTCTTCCGCTGTCCGCGAAATAAATTGAATGTGGAGTGTGGAAAGCGTTTTGTGCTCATAATATAACAATACTTCTCCCTCAAACAACACCATGATGACGTCATTCTCGTTTGGCTACACTAACTGACAGTTCGTTTGGCTAAATTATACTTTGCCTCCGCTTATCTATGGAATCTATAGTATCTATATTATAAACAACACGCTGAAATTTTTAATGTCTTACAGGCCAAGTTGTGCGGAATTCTACGTATATCCGAAAGACATTATCTTCAAATACATAAACAAAAAGTTTTATGACAACAATGCGCGTACATTCAAATATGTATCAGAGTAATAAAAGCACATCATTTATCGCTATCAACATATTAAAAACGTGTAATGCTCAATAAATGAAAAAAAAAATCCTAGGGTCCATTAAATTGTAACGTAATGCAACAGATTGCTTTTCAATACACTGAAGTCTTTTTTTGCACGGTCACAATTTTTGGTGTAAATACAGAAATTTTTAAAATATGCCTGTATGGATCATAGCATGCTATAATTACAAATGGCATCAAAATCCGATTTTTTAAAAACATTTAAGCATGTGAAAAATCAAAATCTCGTAGGTTTTTCTTTACACGGTTTTTTTACACGGTGCGTATCCCCCGTGTAAAAAAAGACCTGAGTGTACTATCCACCTCTACCTTTTCTTATACTTAATAAAAGGGTTGTAACACTTTGCCGTACGACTCCACCCCCTGCAATTTTAATAAGCACTTGACATACGTTGAGAATGTCTCAAAATTGAGAACGACTCAAAATTAAGTAAGAGTTGCTCATATTTGAGTACCGGTTACTCAAATTTGCGAAAACGTAGGTCACTCATAGAATGAGTCAATTTTCCGACGCTTTTCAGAGGAAAACTTCTCGGATATGAGGAAAACTGAATATGGTTTTAGTCTGTCCACTAGTGAACTTCTAATCTGTGTACAATTTTCTTAAATTTTCCCCATATTCAAGAAGTTTTCCGTGGGAAAGTGTCGCAAAATTTATTCACACTATGAGTGACCTACGTTTTAACGATATTGAGTAATCTGAAAATGTGTTGTACATGTGCGATTGGCTTGAAAAGTTTTTTTTTTTTTTTAAATCATTCAAAATAAACTCACGCCGACCCACGCCGCCACGCCGCCGCCGCCGAAAGCAAACGGCGTGACGCCGCCACGCCGCCGCCGCCGGCAGAAAATAACATATCACGCCGCCGCCGAAATTTTTTTGATCGGCGCACAGGTCTAGCGCCCAGTCGTCAAGCGGTGGCACGATGGCCTTTTTGAAGGTTTCCTCCTCGCCAAAAAAAAAAAAAAAACACACACACACACACACACACACACACACACACACACACACACACACACACACACACACACACACACACACACACACACACGCACCATGCATCTATCTCTAATGGATCATGAGTTATGATTTTTTTTAACAAGCAGGTTAGGGTGGCCCCTAAACAATCGGCATTCTTTAAATATCTTTTAATACATTCATTTCTCGTGAAATTTTTATGCTAGACACTTTAAGAACACTTTTATCTCTTTTATTTGAAAAGTTATGGCTAGTTTTTGCTGAAAAATATTACTTTTTTTTTAATTAAATTAAATACGTTAAACAGAAAAAGCTCTTGCAGTTTTTTTTTATCAAAAATGAAGAAAAAACGATGTTTCCAATGAAATTAAATGTTTGATAATCGGTTTGCTCAATTTTGAGATATTGACAATTAAAAAGAGCCAATTTTTTTTTGAAGAAAACAGATTTAACATTTTTATCAAAAAAGGTAGTTACCTAGTTGCTTGAGCAAAAATATGCGTCATCAAAAGTTCTAAATGTAATCAGAACAATGTTTTTACGAGAAATAAACGCATGAAAAGATATTCAAAGAAACCCGATTTCAGTGGCCACCCTAACCTGCCAGTTAAAAAAAATCATAACTCATGAACCATAAGAGATAAAAACATTGTGTCTTGAAGAAAGTGGCTTTGAATTGAATTTTCTACAACTGTTTAGAACACTGCTTTGGTCTATCTCAAATAATAAAAAAGTTTGTATTTTTAATTCACCAACTTTATGGACCACCCTAATTTAACGAACATAAAAAGATTGAACAAAAAATATGAAGCAACTTTTCCTAAGAAACCATAAACCTAAAACTGACGGTTTGAGCGCAAACATTTTTTTTCTTCCTAAATACGGCTTTCGGACCATTGTGCATTGGTTTTGGTTCTACTATACTCCTTTTTGTGATGTTTTGATTGTCAAGTTTTCTTCGTACCGCTAAAAAAACATCTATTTCTACTGTTTTTTTCCTATTTGCAACAATTTTAAGGTGTTGGCCAACTTTTGTTCTAAGGGGAACCACTGTGGGATGGTCACTCCGCCCGGTGTGCCAAAAACAAGCTTGGGCACACCTGGGCACAGTCATTGGCACTTGTTTGTTATTGATGTTGCCACAATATAATCAAATTATTTTCAAAACTCAACCGTGAATCTACCAAGTCTCGCCATGGATTCTCCTAAACCGAATTGTCAGCGCACATCCTGATGCCTGTCCGAAGAACTAGGTACATCATTTCGCGCTGGACTGCGTACATTCATTCAAACCACCCAGCCAGTGCAATCGCTTGAAGACCAACACTCTGTTATCAAAATCGTTACACCCGTGACGGCAGCCACGTCCACATTTCCTCCCAGACGAAGAACAGCTGACAGCGGTATCTTGAGCTGACGGAGGTTTCCGGTCACGGCTTCACGAACTAGCGATGCAGGACGATCAGCAGCAGCATTGACAGCAGCCGCAGCCGTGGAAGCTGCACCGCTAATTCGTGTAGCCGTAGCCGACGCTGGAAATCACGGTCCGGTCACGACAAGCGGTGCTTGAGTTTTAATCGGAAAGTCAACAATCAATCAAAAATCAACATTGTACAGCTTATAATGTTGCAGGAACGTCTTGACAAAATCTCAAATACTATAGTTCAACAAATTATTTTTACTCTCCTGCCTTTTTGCACTTACAACTAACACAATAAGAAATTATAATTGCATTTAAATGATCTTTATTTCTTGTGATTGTGTGGTTTACATGTATGAATTTGTTAAGTGACACAGATTCGTCTTTTCAACTTTGGTACATTTGAGATTTTAATTATTATTTACAGTTCCTAGTCCTATCAGGCCTATTTTAAAGTATGACCACCTTGGTGGGATTGGTTTGATTTGAATTGGAAAAAGGAGACTACTTATAACTACTATTTACAACTACAACTAACCTACAACTACTATATACACCTAACCTACTATATACAAATTGCTTATCAAAGCATGTTCTGATAAATTACATTTTTGTGCAAATTTAGTCTTAATTTCGTTAATTTTGGAATCTATTTTGGCAATGCCTGCCTCTTCATGTAAATTTGTTATTCTAGTGTCGAAAGGACGATCAAGAACCATCCTCAGCACTCTATTTTGTGCGACCTGAATTTTGTTCCTGTGAGTCTGTGCACATGATTCCCACACCGGAGCTGCGTAGAGGATCGCAGGTGCTACGATTTGTTTGTAGACGGCCAGTTTGTTCACCCTTGAGAGGCGGGATCTGCGGCAAATCAGCGGATACAGACTCCTAACCAAGGCGGAACACTTGACTACGGTTTTCTCCACATGCGAGCGGAATAGGAGCTTTTCGTCAAACAACATCCCGAGATAGGTTACTTCGGCGGACCACTCAACCCTTGTGCCATCCATGATTACAGTACAAGAGGGAGCCGGTTTTAGTTTGGGTGATTGCCGATGGAGGAACATGATTGTTTGTGTTTTGGAAGCATTGATTTTGATTTTCCACGTGGTGGCATAATCAGCAAAGGCGTTAAGGCATCGTTGAAGTTTGTTCGTTATTTCGCGAGGCATCCTTCCTTTGACGGCTATTGCGGTATCATCTGCGAACAGGAAAAACACGCAACCGTCTCCAAGGGGAGGAGTGTCGGAAGTGTAAATGCTGTAAAGCAAGGGTCCTAGCAGACTGCCTTGCGGGACTCCTGCTGGGATGGAAAACGTGTCTGAAAGACAACCATTCAACGATACCTTAAACGACCTTTGCTGGAGGTAGCTACGGGTGATTTTAACCAGATGTAATGGAAAGTTGAAGTTACAAAGCTTGTATACAAGCCCATTGTGCCAGACATTATCAAACGCTTTCTCAACGTCTAACAATGCCATGGCTGTGGACTTTGATACAGCTTTGTTACTTCGGATGTTATTCATCACCCGCACTAGCTGGTGATTGGTGGAGTGCCACTTTCTGAACCCAAACTGTTCCGGAAGGAGAATGTTATTTTCCTCGACAAACTTGAGCAAACAATTGAGAATGAGTTTCTCGAACAATTTGCTCAGCGCTGAAAGGAGGCTGATTGGTCTGTAGCTTGAAGCTAGCGTTGGGTCCTTCCCGGGTTTGCGGATAGGTATGATTTTCGCTGTCTTCCAGATACTTGGAAAGTAGTGCAGTTCCAAGCATCTGTTGAAGACAGCAGCCAGCAGAGAGTGAACCTTCATGCTGAGATTTTTCAACACTAGGTTGAATATTCTGTCAAACCCGGGGGCCTTCATGTTTTTGGTGCATTTCAGCGCCGAGCAAATCTGTTCCACTGTGATTCTATCCTCCGGAGGGATGGCACAAGGGGAGGAATCAAGGTTGAGTACGCATTGCTCAACCTGAACTTCGAGCGGACTTTGGATGTTGGAGCCAAGCAAGTGCGATTTGGCAATATGCTCACCAATCGCATTTGCTTTCTCCTGAGGGGTGATTATGAGCCGATCGTCATCATTTTCATCTTTTAGTGGCGGAATGGGTTTAGGGTGCGTCTTTAAGACCTTGGCAACTTTCCAGAATGGTCTGGAGCGGTCGTCCAGATTCTGGACAAGCCGCCCGAAACTTTCGTTCCGGAGTGAGACCATTCTGGAAGCAATCTCCTTGTTCAGATTGGCCATTTCACGTTTCCTCGCTAGATCTCCAGTCCTCTGAAACTGGCGTCTACGAACATTTCTCAGGCGAATTAAGAGTTGGGTGTGGGAATCAATGGCAATAAACTTACCCCTCACTGGAACTCGTCGGACGCACGCCTCGTCAGCCACGGTTATGGCTTGGTGGAGTACTTCCAACGCTCGGTCGATGTCCTCCACGGAGTCAAGCGGCGGGTTGTCGATGATGTGCCTGTCTACCACGCGTCCAAACTGGGCCCAGTTTACGCGATGGTAGTCCTTGCGCAGGCTTGGAGCAACAGCTACGTTGTATCCCAGTTCAGCCACCACCGGTTGATGGTCGGAGCTGAGTTCGTTTAAGGCTACCGGCTTGGACAAGCCGGTATTTGAAAGAAACAGGTCTAGCGTCGATGGGTTGCCTGCCGGTGAGATGAATGTTGGCTCGTCCGAGAACCAAACGGAGTACAGCCCATGCTGCGAATGGTCGAACAGCAGACGACCGTTCTGGTTCTGCTGGTAGTTCCACCATGCCTCATGACGAGCATTCAGATCTCCTCCAACAACGAAGCGGGAACCGGTACGGGTGATGGTGGACAGGTCCTTCTTAAATTTTGCCGCTAGTCCACTGCTGGCGGCACACTGTCGAGGGCAGTAGACGGCGATGAACTGGACGTATCCAGTCGACGACTCCACCTCCACACCAAGGGCCTCGATGATAGAGGTGCGGATATGGGACAGAGTGTGGTATTTTATTCCTTTCTTGACGACGACCGCAACACCACCCCCCCTGGAGCTGGTGCGATCAAGCCGGATAATGTTGTGGTCAGGCAACCAGAAGCTGTCGCCGGACTTTAGATGGGTCTCGGTTAGAAGGCCCACGTCGATGTTGTGCTTGCGGAGGAAGTCGGCAAGCTCAATCTCTTTTGCTCTTACAGAGCAAGCATTCCAGGTGACGATAGTTAGCGGTTTAGACGCCATACTGGATGATGAACTTACCGAGCACCTGGATCTGTTCGGGCTTATTGCGGCACTTACGAAGAGCACCGGACATGTTGACGAAAATTTCCATCAGTTCATCCGCTGAGAACAGATCGGGGTTGTTGTTTTGCGCTGTTGGTTGTCTCCAGAATCCAGGGGGGGATGGAGAGCTTTGGCCAGCAAAATCACCGGAAGCTTCTTGAGGGGGGGCGGGTTGCACCCGCGAATTCGCTTGCCTTTGCTGGGGAGCACGAAGAGGCGGAAAATCCTCCGTCCTGAATGCTGGGGTTTTGTCCTTCTTGCGTCCTGGTTGATTGTTGCTTGACGCCTGCTTTCGGATGCGTTTGAAGTCCTCGCGTTTGGAGCACAGTCTGTCGGAACCTTGATGTGCACCACCACAGTTAGCGCATTTTATCGCCACGGCTCCATCCGCAGGGCAGTTGGAAGTGGCGTGTTCTTGAGCGCAGTTGCTGCAGCGTGGCTTGATGTTGCAGTTGCGGGTACCGTGTCCAAAATTGAGGCACCTCATACACTGCGTTACGTCACGATGGCCGCCACGGTATGGCTCCCACCGTACGATGATGGAGCAGATTGATCGGATGGCTTGTAGCGCATTGAGCGTCACCGTCCCTTTCTGGAAGTGCACCAGGAAAAGACAATCCGGGTACGTCTTCACGTTTTCGTCTCTCCTTGTCATTCGGAAGACAGCGATTGGGGCAAGCTTGTACCGGTTGATTTCAGCTTCGACCATCTTGGGGTCGAAGTTTGGTAGACCCCTGATGACTACCTTGAAGGGCTTCTCACCGGGGATGTCGTGCGTGAAGAATTCCGCCTTGGTATCCTTCAGATATTTCACGGCCACTTCGTACTCCGCTTTTGTTCGGAGCATCACCTTGGTGCCGATCCTGCCGAGCTTAAACTCAGCTGCAACGCCCAGCGATGAAAGATCGCCAATCAGCGTGTTGAGTGGGACTTGCTTCACCACCAGTGGAGGAAGCTTCATTTTTGCTGCACTCGGGCTGGCAGCAGTTTCGTTGTCGACGGCGTC
The DNA here is from genome assembly GCF_037179485.1 of Ochlerotatus camptorhynchus. NCBI lineage: Eukaryota > Metazoa > Arthropoda > Insecta > Diptera > Culicidae > Ochlerotatus > Ochlerotatus camptorhynchus. The sequence continues at coordinate 4,398,710 of NW_027040527.1, read as the reverse complement.
GCCGAAATAACCAATGACGCTGACATTCATCGCGGTGGCATCGTCCCGTCCACTCGCACCATCGGACTGGCCTTGATTTTTCTTCCTCTTCTTAGACCGTTTCACCGTGGCTGAGGTGGTATTCCCTACATCGGTGGGAAGAGTAGCGTACCTATTCGAAATAGGTACACTCAAGCTACCCTCACCGCTGTTCTTCTTCTCCGTTTTCTCTCGGAGCCTGCTCCGGGAGCGCTGTCTTCCCATCACACGAAGCAACCGACACTACTGACGACGCGATTAAACTGCGAATGTTTGGAACAAACTAGAAACTTTAGAACAACTCGACAGAGCGAGCAAAGACCGAACTGTACTGCTTGACGTACAAGCAGAGAATGAGAGAAGAAATTATAATTTCGAATCATTACATTAACTACACAGAAAAAGGAAAATTCTTTCTTTTCTCAGAAAAAAAAAAGCTTCCGCTGTTTCCAAGCTTACGTGTTTTCGATGTTCTCGTTGGTCCACGCGCCGTTCATCGTCTTGGAGGAGGAGAAGCACAGCTTCATAATGAACGGGATGATATCCGGCGGTCAAAAATTCGGTGCAAATCCGTTTCCTCCGCCGGCTCCCAGAAGGGCTGGTTTAGGATCATATTTGTGTAGCAGGTTTGAGCATACATGGTTCAATCGAGCAGACTTCAATTGGAGAAGGGCTTTCTTTGAATATGCGGTATCCAAATTATGGTAGACTTATACAAGTATCTACCAGTAAGGACCGCAGTAAAGAGAGTTTGACTGCTGATCGATGAAAAATTTGTTCGTGTATTCAGAATCATTTGGTTTATTTAGCATTTACCGTATGCGTGATAATGTTTGCCCCATTGAGCAATGCCAAAAAATTAAAAAAATCTCAAACATTTCGTTTTCGAGTTTTTTTATTTATTCAAAGGGGGATGTTTCTCAGAGTCTTAATGTTAATCATCGATTGTGTTTTCACTTGCTACAATTACGGCCTCCACACGCTTCCGGAATGCACGGCAGGTTCTAATAATATAGTCTGGATCCATTTCTCCCCACGTACGGGTCAATGTTTGTCTGAGGCTTGCTGTACTCGGGTGGCATTTAGAACAGGCCTTTGCCTTCATGACGCGCCATATTGAGTAATCCAGCGAATTAAGATCGGGGCTGGATGGCAGCCACATATCCTTCACCCAGAACGGAAGATGTTCCTGCAACCACTTCTGAGTGCGGTTCGAGGTGTGGCACGGAGCCCGATCTCGTTGAAATACAACATTTGGCTTCGGACCGTACTGTTCTTTGATCCACGGAAGAACCTACTTGCTTAAAATCCCGATGTAGACCTCCGTGTTGACCTTGTAGCCTTCTGAAATGAACACCGGGTCCATTTTTTGCCATCGGAAGCCACCAATCCAAACACCATAACGCTAGCAGGATGCTTGGTCAGATACACGTTCTTGTGCTCGTCAGTCACGTCTTTTACCGGAATAGAACTAATATACCGGTCGGTTCTGGAATTTTATACGGGATCGACGGTAAACATGCTCTCGTCGGTGAACAGGATTACCGGATTTTTTCTCTTAAGGAAGTTCAAGATTTTCTTGCATCGTTCGACTCGTAGCTCCTGGATGCGGTTGGTAATCATGTGAGTTTTTTTTTCGTGCCCTCGACTTCGCCCCGCAATCTTCCTTTACGATCTTCCATGCCGTAAAATCACTGATCCCGAGTTCCTTTGCAATTTTCCTTATTGAACGCACTGGATTCACCCGAATCTTCATTTTGATAGCAGCGATAACCCTCGGAACCCGAGCTGACCTCGGATGACCTGTGGCCTGTGTGCGGTCTAAATCCCTTTTGAAGATCTACCGGGACACTTCCACGGCGATTGAAATATCTTTTTGCGACATTTGCGCGTGGGACAAATCACGAATACGCTGCCACGTCGTCATGGTGCAACTGTCAAACTAAGTAAATCATTTTCTTTTATACACAGCTTACTACGGTATGAGCTAGGTTACGTGCAAGCAACGAAATCCAAAGCATTGTATGCACAGGTGAAACGGGAACCTTATTTGTGCATGCTCTTGCTTATCCTAGTTAATCTATGTGTAAGAATGAGACGACTGGAATGTCGATACCCAAAATATGCATCTTCATAAGGTCTGCACTTTTTGATGACTTGGTGGTCCTACCCGACTGCGCAACGTGAAACCTTTCGTTTGCACATCGGTCTAGGTCTCAAGCGGGGAGAGGAAAGTGGAAATGAAATAATTCTAACGCTGTAGCGCAATCGCCGCATATGGTTGCAATTGCATTCTGTGTAATTTGAACTGTGAACTATGCCCAGTTTGGAGTGAATGACTTTGTTTGTTTACGATTGGGTTATTGTCGTGGTTGTTTGTAGGGATGCACATGACAGTTGACTAATGATTGATGGTCGTTCTACGGGGTCGGCCTACCGCCGAAGATGGCACACAGCAAAAAAAATTTAATATCGATCAATGTATTTCAAGCTGATGTATGAAATAATGATGTAATAGCAAAAAGCAGATACAATATTACACCAATGGATGTAATTTTGTTCGCAAAATCGATGTACATCGTACAACGTTATATTACACAACCGATGGATTGACCTGGTTGCAGCAGTTTGGATGTAATATTCAACAACTTTTTTTCTGTGTAGGATCGTGTAGCAACGGAGCTCGTCCGTAGCAGGCATCCTTGAAGACGGCTGCATCCAATGTGTAGTCCCTACTGGAGTCCGTATCGTTTTTGTAAACATTGAAAAAACAAGAGCTGTTAAAATACCGGTTTGCCAAACAAGGTATTATTCAGTAGAGTGCACAGCAAAAAAATAATTTTGATATCACGTCAAAGTGGATGCACTACAATCATGTCGAAAATATGGTGTAATATTATTTGCTAAAAAGGACAAAATTATCATTAATACAATGCATGAACTGACATTACGCTGCTTTTACTGCATTTGTTTATTTGTGTGGTCATAAAAATTACATGAAATTTTCGACATGATTGTAGTGCATCCACTTTGATGTGATATCAAAATTATTTTTTTGCTGTGTGACCACCCCTTGGCATAAGTTTCATTAACCAGTGATTACAATCCATGCTGAAAACATCATTTATTCTACTTTCAATTTAGTTGAAAATGAAGACAACTCGAATAAATGGACCAACTACATGCATGAATTTTAATTGTTGACATACCAAAATTTTCTTACTCAAGGCAACCTCTGGGTATCGAAGTCAAAATGAAATTGATTATTTTGCTTTTGAGGATCGATTCTGATTTTGACAATTTTTGGTTGGATAATAAAGCGGTGAATATCAACAAACATTGATGAACTAACTTTTTTCATTTCGCTCGTACGTAACAGCGAAGATTTTCAAAACAAACGCAATTCATCTTCACTGCACAGAAAAAATCTGAATTTTAACTATGGCGTAAAACTCCCTTCGTTTAATTTTGACCTATACTTGGCATTAACAGCGAAATCGTTTACAAGCTTGGATACAATTTTGCGCTTAAATTTACACGAAATATATAGCGTAAATTTATGTCAAATCTAACGTTAATTATATGTGTACTATATCTCGCAGAAATTAACCTGAATCTTTCGAACGGTGTGGGTTGAAGCGTTTGATGGTAAATGATAAAAACATACACTGACCACAATATTTTCTAGAGTCTGCAAATTGTCTTGGAGCACAGATTACTAGATCTACATGATCAACCAGGGCTTGTCCTTAGCAATGATATAATCAAATTCATACAGCCTATGTGCATAAATCATCAATTAATAATTCTCAAGTTGATCTAGGACTTCCAAACCTTTCGAGAGTTCAGATTAATCGATCTACTAGATCAATCAAGACTGACACAATGTGCTGGCACAGCACTAGGCGCAGAGTTCTTTTTACGGTTCTTTTAGCAATCCGTTTATTTGAAAATGCTTTAAAGCTAAAATATAAATTTGTTTGAACTGATTAACTCTAATGATATTTATCGAATGTTTACTCACATTTACACACCACAGTAGTTATCATTAGTCAAATCTGATCCAGCATCCCTACGGTAGATTCTTCTATGCCGCTAACGGTCGTAACGTCTCCCGCAACACAATGTCTTCAGCAACGAAACAAGTCCTAACATGATTCATAGAGATTAGACACATAATTTACAATCCATTAGCATGTATATTAGATGTTTTAGGTTCTCTAAATCGTCCTGGATTTCATACCAAATAACTTCAAAATTGCGTAAAGATTGTACTCGAAAAAAATGCAACACTTTCTTTTGAGTATAACTTTTTATTGCATGGGTAAAAATTTATGAAATTTTGAGTAAAACTAGTTTAGAGTGTAATGTTTACAATCTCGTCACAATTTGTCAAGTGGTTATCGAGATGGCTTCCAAGCAAGAAGTGCTTCGACAAAAAATTGTGGGAGCGGTCGTAGAAAATCCAGGCCAGTCCCACAGGTGGATCGGGATACAGTTTGGAATCGACAATTCGACCGTGTCCCGTGCGGTACAATCGTTCAAGGAGACCCAGCGGCAAGTTGGCAGTGGACGAAATGCGGAGACAACCGACCCCATGAACACAAGGAAGGTGAGGAATTACTTCAAGCGCAATCCGAATCTTTCGATTCAGGACGTGGCCAAGAGGGCCGTCTAGTTTGTCCAGCAGATAATGAAGTGGGCTAGACTTCATGTCTTGAAGGTAAGGAAGGCGCCGAACTGAACCTATAAACAGAATACGGTGGCCAAATCCCGTGCCAAGAAGCTGTACCGTGAGTGGTTGGTGCAACCGAACCCGAGCAGGGGAAAATAACTAATGAATAGTGGAGGCGAACCAGCCCAAGGCTGAAAGCCTCCTTAATAAAGTTAAATAATAATAATAATAATAATAATACTAATGAATACCTAATTTTGATCTGATACCAACATTTGTTATTGACCTGCATGACATAAGAGGTAAAATAGCAAAGAAAAATACCAAAAAATTACATTCAGAATATTTTGTAAATACCAAAAATTGATATTTGGATACTAAAAGAATACCTGGGTGGTATTGTAGACAACTGTCCTTATCTTTTTGTTGGACATTTGTTTAGACCGTAGGCAATCACCAACCCGCGCCAACCACCCACCTCACCTCCTCAAAGTGTTTAAGTGGTTTATAAGCAGCCCCTAGATTAAATGTATGATCTTCTTTCTATGTATCGAAGCAAACTCACAAGATTAAAAACTGTAAACGGTTTTTAGCTGCATGTGACCAACGGTTGTTTATACGTCGTTTAAACTATTGTTAGACTATATCTAAGTGCTGAAAAAAATCATGTGCTTATTATTAATGTGTAAAATTTCGGTCGTTAATGGGTTAAATCTGTCCTTGTCTTTTCTTCTACCATTGAATATTTTACTGGCACGATCGTATCTCCTTCTACCCATCAAACCGCTCCAACTGCTCGACGGTACGTAAACGACACTCATAATAAATTCAATTTGAATAATATTCTTTTCGCGATGAAAAATCATCCCCATCCATCAACGGGAGAATTCAGTTTACCAGCACCATCGAACTCATGTAGAGCTTCTGCAATGGTTTTCACGCGTAAAGATCGCTCAATGATGACGATGATGATGATGATGATGATGATGCCCCTTCGGGAAAACTCGCGCGCCGCCAGCTTGGCAGCTAAAATACAAACCGAAGACGGGACCGGTGGTGGTGACAGTGGACATGACCTCCTCGAGAGCAATAAAATATGAAAACGAAAAACTTGTTGACATCAATTTTCCCCAATGTCGCACCCCTGTCAGGCATCAAGCTCCGACGCCTCCATTACCGCTGCGAGGTATTATTCTACCACGGAAAGTTAGTGGTTGTCGTTTTTTGTTTCATTTCATATGTGGAAACGGTATTTGTTCAGAAGTTGTACAAAGCTATTTTTTTTCGTAATTCGGTGTTGCTTCCTCCAATTGACTTTAAACATTTTGGATTCAAGTATCGCACAGGTTAATGTATCCCAGTAAGCCCTTTATTTTATCTCACATTCGCAACTCATTGGCCGCTCGTAATCAAATTAACCAGTATATCAATAAATATCAGCAGCAAAAGCAGTAGCATCCACCTCATCGCCTCGCTAGGAATTATGAAATACACTCCGGGAATGACATTAATTGAACGTGATTGCTTTTCCTCCGAACGGTGCCGGCAACCCACTTTCCCTTCGATTGACCAATCGTTACATCATAATTAAAATTTCATGAATGCATAATCATAATAATGTCAGTTCGGGATGTGCTAGCCCCACCAAACCCACAGCGAGCAAAACCCAACGCACCGTGCGCTCCATTTGGCTACAACAACATTTAATTTCATTGATGGGATATATGATAATTAATAACGTTACCCGGAAAGAAGCAAACCGAATAAAGTACGCTCTACACAAAATGCGTGTGAACTCAGAAACAAAGCAAAAAATAACACAGATAACGAAGTGCAAACAGTCTTCCTGCAACCACCCACACGCCGACGCCCCGACTCGCAAACAATTTATGCACGGATTACGCTGGGAAATGACTTCCGGTTGGCCACACAAATGCTACCGATCCCCCTTCTCCGCTTTGGCTGAGTGGCACCCAAACATATCAAAATATTAAAAAAATATATACCTACCAACATTGGCATAGCGATTAATTTTTTGCTTTTCCCAGTCACCACGTGGATAGCAGGACCTTTTATTTTATTAATGCTGCGTCCACTGCCGAAATGAACGCGTCCCCGGCGATGCACATTCTTTATTCACCAATCCGATGAGATTGGTTCTCTCAGCTGGCCTCTCAGTCAGTTCCACTTTAATTAATGGAATACAAACAATCTGTCAGCTCTGTTGCTGTGAGGTTGATTATTATCATTTTTCATTGGCTCGTTTGAATTATTGATAATTCTTGTTTCGTATTAACGCACAATTGGCACTGAAAGGATTGGTTATGGTAATGTATGCTATGGGCTAGGGGAGAGTGGGGATTTGACTTGGTCCACCCAGGTTGATTCCATGATGATGCGTGGAGCATTGAATGTATTCTGCTATAACTATTGGTGAATACACTTTTGCTTATAGAAATTAATAAATGATCCACAAGAAGTTTGAAAACGCTCCTTAAAAACACTAAAATAATCCACAACACCCCGCAAAAATCCCTAATATAGTGTTAAGGATCCATACATAATATCTTCCTTCAACTAACCTACTTCAGTAGCTAGTTCACTACAAAACACTAAAATTTAATTAAACGATAGGCATAGTAACAAATTTAGGCAATTAACTTAATTTAGCTGTAAAACGTCTTCAAGATGGTTTGGATAAACTCACAGTTCCGTTGAACCAAACCTTACGTCTGTCATTTCTGACACCGACCGTTAGCGTAGTTCTCCGAATCTTCCACAGGGTTTTCGCTAACAGTCATGATCCATAAATTAGACTATATTATTCACGTTTTGGACACTATATTATTAATTTTGATCCATAAACCTCTACCTTAGATACACGGGCAGGACAGTAAATCTAAGTAGATATGCAGTGGAGCAAATTTTCAAGGTTTATGGAACCAAATTTAAGGAATAGTGTCCTTAACATGAATAATATACGTCTTATTTATGGATCATGCTTATATTTTTAAGTGCGCAAACTTGATTTTTTATGGATCATTTTCTTTAGTTTATGGTTCATTGCTGAATGTGTTCTGAATCATTTGCAATATGTGTATGGGCTATTCTTACAATTTCAATGCTAATTATTAAAAAAATTAGCGGTACATTTTTACAATTGTGTTGCTAAATTTCACATAAAATATTGATAATATTGATATTTTTATGGATCATCCACATCCGATGTTTTATGGATCATTTGGATGTTTTAATGGAACATTTTTCAATATTTTATGGATCGTTTTATCAATTCTAAAGGTGCATACTTCGGGCTGCTCATTGAAAGATGAAGAATAAGAAAAAGAATGAGAATAATAATAATAATAAGAAGAAGAATAATAATAAGAAGAAGAAGAATAATAAGAAGAAGAAGGAAAAGATATCATGCATATGTTTTTTAAAATTTCTGATCAAAATATGACCACCTTCTTTAAGGGGGTAGTACACTTTGAACGTCCAAAAAGTAAGGCATTTTCGTTAATTTTTTTAAGCAATAAAACACTCAGGGAGAGCAAATATGTTATAACCCATTTATTAGTCATCCTTCGAACTACAATTTGTATTTTATTGAACTCGATTGGCGTCTCCCCGTGGCCGATGCACCAGGTCGCGCGGGCGTCCTCGCGTGGAAGTCGGAAAACGGCGTGGGAAAATACTCCTTTCCATGTGATCCTGGAACATAAATCTAACAAAAATCCTGATTAGTAATGAAATTTGGGTTAGAAATACGTAAGGGAAATGACGGCTTCGGCATGTCAGACTATTTTCGGCAACCCAAATTGAAACACTATTTTCACTGGATTTTCTTACGAAAACACTTCGCTGAATGCATGCAAACGATTCTTTATGCTTTCAGCTTCAATTTGACTATACTTTTACCACTGAAAAAAAGCAATCTAGCAAGGTTTTCTTGAAACGCAACACACGCACTACAAATTGTAGCTGATTTCGAGTTGCCGATAATAGAACAGCAGATTTACATGCAGTTCAAATGGAACGGTTGCCGAAGAAAAACTGGTTGCCGACAATACTCGCTCTCACTAGAGAAGATTGGAGCTTTGTAAAAGCGTTTCAAAACAGTTTTTGACAATTCTTTCGACTGAAATTGTTAGAGCAGCTGACAGCAAAAGATTGTAAACAAACCAATACTTCATATGTGTGCGTTCCTTAGAGAAAAGGGCTATAGAAAGAAGGTCGCTGCTTAGGTTGCCAAGAATACGTTAATTCCCCTATTCAGATTTTTTTTTAATTAATTTTTTCAAAAGTTGTGGCCTTAGGAAAAAAATTCCATTTTTTCACCCTAAAAATGCTTACAAAATCGTGGATTAAAAATCCAGTTTTGATAAAATCGAAAATGTGGATACGTATTTCTAAGCAGAATTTAATTCTGAACAAAAAAAACCTAGGCGATATCCAAATTTAATCATAACTGGTTAGAGTTATTTCCCACGCCAGTTTGAAAAATCCCGTTTCGAGATAAACGCGTTTAAAGATAAAATTGCTCTCTCAGCGCGCCGGTACATGTTTTAGGAAATCACTTCGTAAAGCGGTAAGGAATATTCTGGCGGACTTGAAGTCTTTTCTAAATTAAAGTATTCATCCCAAGGAACATTTTAAGCCAAAAAAAAATGCATTTTTTTTTGAAAAATCAAAGTGTACTCCCTCCTTAAGCGCTGGAATAGGGTATTGAAATTTTCAAAACTTTGATCCCACCAGATAAATTTCATGACAGGATCACGTGTTCTTTGATACTGCCGCCTACGGGCATGTTTTTAGACGGATCAAGAGCTGAAGATCATCGTCTATTATAATTGAATCGAATTTAACCTCGCATTTTGATACTGAGGCAGCTCTTGCTTCAACTATAGAAGTAGTCAGAGATTCAAGAGCATAATTAATTTCATCTTTGGTTTGCAAAGGAATATTTAGATCAAAGTTATATTCCATAAATGTTTGACATTGCTCCAATAAGCTCTCTAGTATTTGAAAGTAGAGCTGTTGGGATTTGATATTATTTCTTAGGATATTTCAAAAGTTACTGGAAGGTGATCAGAACCGAAGTCAGTCAAATAAACTTCAAAGTTAACATGAATCAGTTAAGACCAAATCAATATTTGTGGGATTTATTACTGAAGAAACGCATGTGGGGCTATTTGGATAGTGTAATAACCTGCAGAACAATCATCAAACTGAATATTACCATTGGAATTTCTTTGAGCATTATTCCATTAGCGGTGTTTCACATTCAAATCATCAATAAAGAATAAATTAGACCTATGACGAGTTTCTAAAGGTCACCCTTGAGAAAATTCTTTTGTTTGCCTTCGCATTGGAATGGCAAATACGCAGCTATATACGTAAGTTGTCTTCAGTTTGTTTCAACAGAAACTCCCAACGTTTCAAAAAATTTGGTTTCAAATGAAGAAAGAATGTGGTGTTTGATACGACTATGAACAATGAATGCCGATAAATGAAAAAAAAATTGCGTCCTTTTTAACCTTATGGTCAGGTTTAAGGAACGTTTCAGTTATAACGGCAATATGCACGTTATGAACCCTGAAAAAGTTAAATAGCTCGTTTTCATTATCATTAAGAGATCGAGCATTCCAATTCAAAATATGTAATGATTTAAAATCATTAATGAATTTCAAAGTCATGACGATATTGTTCGTAATTTTTTCCCCAGTTGGAATAGCATCAAACATGGGGTTAGGTTTAAGCATACCAGTAATCATGTCAGTTAATGATTTCTGTAAAAATTCCATTTTAGGAGCAGTAATGCTTCCTAAGTCAAAATTGTCAAAATTTCCGTTAGAATTGTGTTGGCTAGAATTTTGATTACTACTAGCTGCAATAGCATCAAAGGTAGCTCCTTTTACTTGCTGAACATTGTTAGCAATAGGAAAAGATGAAAAATTGGTAGCAAGTAAGCTGCTTTTACCTACGGGTACGAATGTAGAATGTGTTCTTCGCTTACCGTTGTTAACAGCAGAGAAATAAGTACCTGGTTGGAAACCTGGAGCGTCTTCAACCTGTCACTTAGTACGAGATGTAGGATCGCTTTGAGAGTCTTACATTTCCAATAAAAGGATCTGTGGTTTTACCACAGTTTTAACATTTAAATTCCTAAGGATCTTCTTTAACAGTACAGTTGTTGCTTGCGTGGGAGGAATCACCTTAATTCATGCATTCAGCTGGCAATTTTTTGTTCCATGACCCCATTCCTGGCACTTAAGGCACTGGATGAGGTTTTTGAAATTTCCTCTTGTCTTCATGAAGGGTTTTCACTTCATTCGTACATGGAACATAAGGCTAGCTTTTTCGAAAGCCTTAGGTTGTTCAGTTCACTAGACTTGAAGTGAACAAATCATTATAAATCCCGTTGCGCGATTCACCAGAACGGATTTCATGTTCATTTTGATTACTTGGACTGGCTCAACTCCAAGTAAATTTATTAATTCATCTTTGATCTGTTCATCAGTTTTGGTGTCGTAAGTAAAAAAAATGGTGCTGCTTCGCAGTAAGATACTTAAGAAGACGTTTGAATCCGCCCAAGGTTTCAGCCAATACACGCCTCAATTTTAAGTGAAAACTTAAATTGAACGAAGTTTAAAAGTTCCTTACGAAAAGCATGAAAATCTAAAGTGTTTTCAACGATAGTCGGAACCTTTTCCTTCATGGCATTAAGCCGGAAATGTTTAATGGAATTTAGCCTGGATGATGGATCATTCTCATCATCCGTTAGCATAGCAAATTGATTGCTCAATTGAATTTCATCAGAAGGGGAATCAAGAGATTGCCCTTTTCTTTTGTGTTTAGGTGCCATAGCGGTAGAAGAAAGTTACTCCAAATCGACTTCGAAGGATCGAACCGGAATTTTCCAAATCGATAGTTAAGCAGGATTACCACGGGTAGGATCCAAACAAGGATCGAAGAGGAATAAGAATCGAACATTGTGCAGGTAATATTTTGCACTGAGAAGTGCTGTTGCAATTTGTTGTAGCCTTAAGTAGCAAAAGCAAATAGATCCAAACGGGAAAAGAGCACGATGTGGACTGCGATAGTGAACTAGATTTGTGCATCGACATATGGAGAGTAATTTGTTCCCGATTATTATATATGTTGATTCAACATAGAATTCTATATCGAGCAGTATAGAAATAGATGTATGGCAATCTGAAGGGACTGTACTGCACAGTACGCTAAATGAACTGATGACTGCCGTTCGATTTGTAAGTTTTAATCGTATGCAAAAAGCATAGAACTTTTGCCATGAAATAAGCTGGTTGCATGTTCATGTCGTAAAATATTCCACTGCAACACTTTGAAACCAGATCCAGGATTAAATCGCTGCTTGTTCTCTGTAGTTGGAAACTGATTCCCCTCTTGGTGCCAGTCAGGTCGCTTCCCTAATTAGTATTTCCCAAGCTAAGCTTCTATTATTCATCCCCAAAGGTTGTTTCAGCCAACTGTACACGAATAATTTAATAAACTTAATACCGACCCAACCAGTTACGTTAAGCATCTGGCATCTTGAGTCATTCCAGTGCACAGGAGTAGAGAGATCTCGCACAAATCCCAACTTATTGCAGTCGGAAGGCGCTTGCACCTTGTGCGGTATACCTACAGACGACTAGAGGATTTGTTACGCTACCGAAGCAGGAGGCCCTTGTGCACGTGATCCCAGTTGAGGAAGCAATTACTCAAAGGAAAACACTTTACAAATCCTGCTGCAGCTCTGTCCGGGGTGACGGTGTGCGTCACGTTGTTATGCAAGGTTACTTCTGACAAGAGACACCACCCGCAATTCATTCAGTTGCTTAGCCACCAGATGCAGACCCCTGCTCGCTGGTGTCCGATAAAATAAGAGAATAAACATGTTTTTCCAACATTTTCTCTCGCTTTTTCAGCATTCATGCAAAATTGCTATGTTTATATTGTAAGCTTCCTACCAGCAGCAGCAGCAGAATGAATGCAGTTTGCAACCAGGAAAACGATGAGATCCTATAGCGCTGAAAGAGTCTCCGTGCAGACATCGTTGCATTTGGCTAGTCCGACGCCTTGTATCACTATATTAAAGGGTTCCTCTCCGGGTTCTCCTTCGGCATCTGTGAGGTCTTGTGAGTGAGACGGAGACACGGTATTTGCATAATATCACTTTCATTCCATTATCATTTTCTGCACTTGTGACAAGAACACCGAGCGAGGCACCAAGGCAACTAAACCAATATGGCAACAGTCACTCGAGACAAACTTCGAAGCTTCGCTTGTTCTAGGGCCAAGGAAGTTTGCTCGAGAAAGTGTGAATGAGGAAAAACAGACCCCTGAGGAGCATCTACCCTATTTTGCGCTCGTTACTATGGACCCGGACACTCCAGTGTCGTCGCCGTCGTTGGCGGTGGTGAGTGCTTTTTGCGACAAAGCTTGAAATATAATCCACTTTTCAGTAAATTGCATTAAACTCTAATCAAAAAACGAGCACCCCGACAGAAAGTTCATTTACTGCTGTGTGCATGATGAACATAATGCTGCCCGAGGCCGTTATTTGCGGTTTTAGGAAGATATTTACTCTTTTTTTTTTGTCGCAGTTCTCTGGACGGGGGAGAAGTTCTTGATGAGCAATTGAAGTTTCACAATGAAGGTCAAGTGGCATTTTTGCTTAGTTTGGGAGTGTAATAAGGGAAGATATGTTTCTTCTACTGGTGCTGGTGTTGAAAAGTCTTCATTGACGTGGCGACATCAAGAGAACACAGCACGTTCAGCGGTGTTGATGCTTGATGCTGCGATAAAGATTGATGGGTGGAATGTTCGAGGCAATCATTTGATACGTTAAGAGGCAACTTACAGTCAGCCTTAGAAGGTGTCATCAATGATGATCATCAAAAAGTGGGATTGTGATGGTGAAAATAGCCCCAGCAACTTTCAATGCTTTTTCCAGCATTAACACAAGAAATACGACTAATATTAGTATTTCATACCCAAGAAACAATTTTGGTTTTATGAGGGTTCTGTAGACCATGATTTGGACTTGTCCTATGCTTTAAAATCACTATAAATCTTGCAATGTTACTTGGGTAGCTTGTTCCGTTAAATTATCGTTATGAACTCACCTTTAATTCAAGCAGAAATTTTTTTTTTTGCGGTAGATAAATGCTTTCGAAGAACATTGTATTTTATTTCGGTTATACAAAAAATCAATACAATAAAAAAAATCTCAGCGTCAAATTTAGCACATTCAATTTCAATCACTTCCAGAAGGCATACTGGATTTTAAATGCTCTCACTACATCAGCACATTAATCTACATTGACAATTTAATGAGTATAAGCATGATTGACCGCCCGTGGATGCAACTCAGTTATTGCCAGATCGGCTGTAATTACACAGAGAACCAATAGACGTTGCTCTGGACTAACAATCATCCTCAATGTGTAAATACTGGTGATCTCAAACTAGGCAATGCCAGCGCCGGCCGTGCCTGAACACAGGTCAAGAAAGGAATTGTGTAGGAATGTGTTGAAGTGACACTCCCTTTCATGGAAGCCGAGATCACTCCCTTTCCTGGAAGCTAAGGAATCACTGGGATGATGGATAACAGGGTTGGGGTTTGCAGCAGGGTTCGTTTTGGTAAACGATAAGCTGAATTGATGTCACGCGATATTTACAGGGATACTTCTGTCACTATCCTAGGATGAGTAAACGATAATAGAGATTTTCTTCAAAATTTCATCGAATTTTTTGTCATGACAGAACGTGAGAGTGTTGTGATCATCGTAATTACTAGCTCATTTATTGTTATTACAGTTACTTGTATCGAGAAGATCACAATAATGTATTCACTCTACCGATTACATACGCTTGCTTGCTTAAATTAATTTAAATCAGTAAGAAATGTTGATGTCAAAACCGCATAAGAATTATACTCATGAGTGCTTGATCATTGGAAAATGACAAGAAAGCTTATGATAGGTAGTTTCATCTCGTGATATTGAGAGGACCTGTTTTCTCATTGTCACATGACGGCTCTGATATTTACCAGCTCTGGTCCTAACGAATCAATAACGTGAAGGAACGTGGGATTGAACCCACGGTCTTCTGCTCTCCAAGAAAAATCGGTCGCCACTAGGCCACCAAGCTCCTTATAACACAAAACAATAACGATCAAGTTTCTGTTCAACTTGGTGCTATCATGGCGGCGACCTCACTGACGACGACAACAACTGCTCTTGCGAAGGATTGGATATAGCTTTCCGATCAACACGTGTTAAATAGACGATCCTATATTCAGTAAGCAAAAGTGGAATTTAAAATGCTAGCGGAGCTCCTCAATAAAATGTGTGAGACGTTATTTTGTAAAGATTGAATTAGATTTAAACAAATAAGTGGAAAGGATCTTATCAGAATGATCTGTAATTAGCCGTCTCCAGATTGCATAAGCTAGGCGGTGAACTTGGAAGAGCGATTGATTTTATGCTTATGGACCATAAGCATAAAATCAATCGCTCTCCCATGTTAACCGCCTAAAAAACATATATACATATAAAAAAAATCTCTATATAAAAATACTGAATTTCGAAGATTTCGAAAATTCACGCCCGAAAACTTCTACCCTTTATCGATGTTAAAATTGTTATTAGGGTCTTAATTAAGGAGAAAACGCGTTTAAAGATTTAAAACCCCCACTCCTCAAATCGCGATAAGACCTCAATTAAGAAGATAAATGCGATTCATTTTTTGTATCGATAACACGTATCGAATGAAAAAATACGGGTATTTAGGAAATGGATGTAATTTTGGCCTAAATGCCCCTAATTTGGGCCCATACATAAATTCAGCAATCGACTAAATTTTCAATAGTTACCAAAAATATCCATTAGTTCCGTCCCAATGACGCGTTAATGTAGATAAAAAGCAGATTTTTAGCGATGGACCCAATCTTAGATCCATAGGCCAACATTAGAGCCATTTCCTTTTTAATAGAAATCTAAAAAAATCCATCATCGAAGGGCTGAAAATAAATTTTAATCAATAAAGGTGAATCTTAAGTTGTTCCACCATCGAAGAGCTGAAAATAAACATAAATAGTTTAATTCAAATTAGCGGAACCGGTGGTGTAGTGGTAAGCGCGATAACCTCCCAACTCCGCAGGCCTGGGTTCAATCCCAGTTGGAGCCGACCAATAGACGATGCTTGGGACTAGCATCTCAATGAGTGAAAATTTGTGATCTCAAACTAGGAAACACCAGCGCCTGCTGCGCCCAAACACAGGAATTGGTAGGAATGTGTTGACGTAACACTCGCTTTAATGGAAGCCGAGAACACCTCTGCACTTCCACGAAGAATCGCTGGGATGTTGGGTAAGAGGGTTGGGTTTGCAGCAGGCTACGTTTTGTTAAACGATAAGCTGAAATAATGTCCTAACGATCATATAACGCGAACGATCTTGGGATTAAACGGTCTTCTGCTCAGCACACAGAAACGTGTGCCACTAGGCAAACGAGCTCCGTTTTAATCATCGAGTTGCTGTTATTACTATGTTGTCAAAAAATAAAACGATTGACAAATCTTGAATGTGGATGAGTTTGAGATTAGACTCAAGATGTTCTGCTCAGTAATCAAAAACGGTCGCTCTAAGGGCACCGAGCCCTTCATATCACATCATACTGCTATTCGAGTTGTTGTAATCATTCAAGCCCGGAACCGACGAGTTTCGCAAAATACACGATAAACAAGCGATTCGACCATAAATATCTTTTATATGAAAGCACCTGGGACCAGGCATGGAAAATCATTTGCATTCATTTCGTGCATTCATTTACATTCATTTGCCTCTAACTTTTTTCTTCAACAGCATTCCGCAAAATGATGTATAGAGCTTTTGTAGGTTTTGTTATTAGCTACAACTTTTGTTAACAAGTTAAATCCGTATCTCTTATGCATGACGAAGCAGAGCGAACAGAAGCCACCACTGTTTTTCAGTGAATGTATTTTACATTCACTGAAATACAGTAACAAGTTCTGCTCGCTCTAGTTCGTGATGCATAAGAGATACAGATTTAAATTGTGAGCAAAATATGTAGCTAATAATAAAACCTACAAAAGCTCAATACATCATTTTGCGGAATGCTGTTGATGAAAAAAGTTAGAGGCAAATGAATGTAAATGAATGTATGAAATGAATGCAAATGATTTTCCATGCCTGCCTGGGACCGCGTTTTTCTGCTCAGTAAGCAAGCCACTGCAAGCGACGATTTTTCAAATCTGAAAACTCTATTTTCGAGCATGAGCATTGACGACCATACATTTCAAACGAGACCTTGCGAAATTTGCACAAAGAACCACATGAATGGGACTTGGTAATTGTAATTCATCCTTGATGTGCAAAATCCGATAAATCCTTATTTTTTAGGTCAATAACGGTGCCGACCACGTCCTTACGGTCATCGGGAGGGAAATGATTGTTATTTCAATACCCGTTGTGACTAGAGACCGAGTATACCTCTGCATCTCCACGGTTGTCAGGGGAAGGACGTTTTTGTTAGTGAAAAGGGTAAATTAGATCTGGATTCACATTGGAAAGCTATGCGAGCTTTCAAAGCCTGGTAAGCAAGTGACGCAACTCTATGAACTCAGTAAAAGGGGCTTGGGTTCTAACCCACGATCTTCTGCTCAGTAAGCAAAAACGGTCGCTCTAAGGACACCGTGCCCCTTACATCACAACAAACTACGACCGACGAACGTTCATTATCGGTTACAAGAAGCTATTAAAATTAAATGACATCCCCGAAAGCAGTTGACCAATGTCTTCCGAACCAAATCAAGCGTACGTCACATGTGTCTAAACATATGTTTTATTTTTTCGAATCGTTTCGCCGAGTTCTAAAATTAAAAATCTACGACTGACTTAACAAAAAGCTATTCAAATGAAGTGATGTCCTCGAAAGCAGTTAACAATGTTTTTTTCAAACGGATCACGCAAACATCTTTTCCGTAATTCCAAACTCAACATACGCATTTGATCGCAACAATCAAACTACACACGACGCGCGAATATCGCATTGACGCACTTAAACACTATCGATCAGATACAAAACACTCTTATTTTATCCTCCTAAATCTGTGAAATTATTTTGCCTACGAGTTCTCAGAACATGTTCATAATTCTAGATGGACACCCAAAAAGGCCCCACAATGCTCATCGACCCTCTTCTACCATTAATGAATCGATATCAATTTATTAATTTTGATGTTTTTCTTGCTGATGATCACAGTTTAGGAATTTGGAATTACTTTCAGCCCTGCTTCCTTTACCTACATTGATACAAAAATTGGCAAAAATACTATATTACTGGTTTAAATTAAATATCCTCACCTATAGATTTTTTCAGAAAATATTTTCATTTAATTTTACTATAATTTCAATCAAAATTGCTTAGCACTTTGAGCAAATATAGTAGTTTGAACAAAATTATAGTAAATTTTTTAACATTCATAGTCAAAAATGCTGAATTCATAGTAGATTTAACGGTAATAAGCCTGATTATTTGCAAAATACCATTCCTAGCATGTTTCAGTGCAGCAATCAGCTCGTTACCAAGCAACTATTAAATCATTGAATGCATCACGTGCAAACACTAATACCATTGTCAAATCGCAGGCAATCATGACCCCTTGAAAAATAACACGAACGAAGAAAAGAGACCTACTGCATCAGAATCTGTAATGACTATCTGAGTCCCGTAAAAAAGTAGAAGAACAGCTAGTGAACGGAACAGATGTGAAGAGCTTTTAGTTCTTTTAATTGATCGATCATCTTGTATCTTAACCCTTTCCGTTTCCGTTAATTGTAAGTGTACCAAATTTGTAGTAATTGTTTACAAAGAGAAAGTTGATGAAGAGAATCGACCAAAATCACTTGCACCCTTGCTTTCAAGTATGGTTACTCGATTACAAGTCTGGAGAGCATTTTACGTGGTCGTTGGGAACGTGTGGTTCTGAATATGGACAAACATTCCAGATTGTTGGCCCTGAAAAGGGCCGTTTTGTTGCCAAAATTGGTGATATTTAACCTCCGAAACCGTAAAGTGCGTCTTTGTCGTTTCAAAGCGTATATGACATCCATGGCCGCTCACGCTTGGCGTGTTCGGTGTAGGTGACAGCATCACGGATCTCATTTTCCAGGAACACCTTCAGCACACCTCGTAGATCAGACTGGAACCAGGCGACGAACCTTGCGATGACGCTTGGCGCCTTCTTTACCAAGGCCTTTTCCTCCTTTGCCATGACCAATCACTGTTGCTTGTTAGTTAGAAGATTGGACTACCTATCATGCCACCACCTTCCTACTGCTGCTATTGATGATTCTGTTGCCTGCTCACCACACCGTCCGAAGCTGAAATGAGTAGAAGCTTGACTTTAAATGATCTTTATTTGTTGTGTTTGTGTGGTTTACATGTATGAATTTTTCAAGTGACACAGATGCGTCTTTTCAACTTTAGTACAGTGAGATTTTAATTATTATTTACAGTTTCTAGTCCTATCAGGCCTATTTTAAAGTATGACCACCTTGGTGGGATTGGTTTGATTTGAATTGGAAAAAGGAATCTACTTATAACTACTATTTACAACTACAACTAACCCACAACTACTATATACATCTAACCTACTATAAGGGTGTCCACGATGAAATTGCCACACTATGAAATTGCTCTAACTTTTTAACCGTTGGGTAGAATTTAATGAACATTTGGGTGGATTTAGTTCACAGTGCATTATTTACATCCTGCAAGTTTTAAAGTCCTGTGATCAAAACTCGCGGAAATGGAGTCGAAAGAACAGCTCGTGCGTGATAAAATCTTGCGCATTCATCACGAGAACAAGGATCTCTCACATCGTTCCATCGCTAAAACGTTGGGAATCGCGAACTCCACGGTGTCGCGAGTGATTAAGCGGTTCGAGGAACGGTTGACCACCGATCGGAAGCCCAGAAGTGAAGGAAAAAGTATTCCGTACAACACCAAAAATCACAACCGCGTAGTTGGGGCCTTCAACCGAAATCCGAACGCCTCCGTTAGGGATGTGGCTAAGAAGCTGCACCTAAGCCGAAGTTTTGTCCAGAAGGCCAAAACTAAGGCTGGGCTTCGAACGTTCAAGGTACAAAAGGCCCCTAATCGCGACGAGAAGCAGAACAAGTCCGCCAAAACCCGTGCCAGGAAGTTGTACCTCAACATGCTGACGAAAGTTGAATGCTGCATCATGGACGACGAAACATATGTGAAGGCCGACTTCAAACAGATCCCCGGCAACCTGTTTTTCACGGCCAAGGATAAGTTCAGCGTTCCGGAGCATGTCCGCACTCAGAAGATGTCCAAATTTGCGAAGAAATTCCTGGTTTGGCAAGCCATCTGCACGTGTGGGAAGCGGAGTGCACCTTTCGTGACCCAGGACACGATGAACGGACAGGTGTACATAAAAGAGTGCCTCCAGAAGCGGCTGCTTCTTCTCCTGAAGGCCCACAACGTCCCAACAATCTTCTGGCCGGATTTGGCCTCATGCCACTACTCCAAGGACGTGCTGAAGTGGTATGCGGACAATAAGGTCAATTTCGTGCCGAAAATGTTCAACCCTCCCAACACTCCGGAGCTCCGCCCCATCGAGAAGTACTGGGCGATTATAGCAGCACCTTCTTAAACGACCTAAGGTAGTGAAGACAGTCGAGGAACTGAAGCAAGTATGGGTTTACATGCAAAAAACGGTTGATTCACAGGTTGTGCAGAATCTTATGGCCGGGGTTAAGGCCATGGTGCGGGCATTTGCGTATGGACTGTAAATAAAATACGAGTAAAATGGTTAAATGAAGTTTAATAGTTATTTCTCAATCCCTGAAAATTTGATGGCAATCGGATGAAAACTCGAATTTTGCTAATCAATTTTGTGTGTGGCAATTTCATCGTGGACACCCTTACAAATTGCTTATCAAAGCATGTTCTGATAAATAACATTTTTGTGCAAATTTAGTCTTAATTTCGTTAATTTTGGAATCTTTTTTGGCAATGCCTGCCTCTTCCTGTAAATTTGTTATTCGAGTGTCAAAAGGACGATCAAGTACCATCCTCAGCACTCTATTCTGTGCGACCTGAATTTTGTTCCTGTGAGTCTGTGCACATGATTCCCACACCGGAGCTGCGTAGAGGATCGCAGGTGCTATGATTTGTTTGTAGACAGCCAGTTTGTTTACCCTTGAGAAGCGGGATCTGCGGCAGATCAGCGGATACAGACACCTAACCAAGGTAGAACACTTGACTACAGTTTTCTCTACATGTGAACGGAAGAGGAGCTTTTCATCTAACAACATGTATGGGAGACGAGCCAGCCAACGGCTGAAAGTCTCCTTAAAAAAGATATAAAAAAAAACAAAATCTAACAACATCCCGAGATAGATTACTTCGGCGGACCACTCAACCCTTGTGCCATCCATGATTACAGTACAAGATGGAGCCGGTTTCAGTTACGGCGATTCTCGATGGAGGAACATGATCGCTTGTGTTTTGGAGGCATTGATTTTGATTTTTCACGTGGTGGCATAATCAGCAAAGGCGTTAAGGCATCGTTGAAGTTTGTTCGTTATTTCGCGAGGCATCCTTCCTTTGACGGCTATTGCGGTATCATCTGCGAACAGGAAGAACACGCAACCGTCTCCGAGGGGAGGAATGTCGGAAGTGTAAATGCTGTATAGCAAGGGGCCCAGCAGACTGCCTTGCGGGACACCTGCTGGGATGGAAAACGTGTCAGAAAGACAACCATTCAACGATACCTTAAACGACCTTCGCTGGAGGTAGTTACGGGTGATTTTAATAAGATGTAAAGGAAAGTTGAAGTTACAAAGCTTGTACACAAGTCCATCATGCCAAACATTGTCAAACGCCTTTTCAACGTCTAACAAGGCCATGGCTGTGGACTTGGATACAGCTTTGTTACTTCGGATGTTATTCATCACCCGTACTAGCTGATGATTGGTGGAGTGCCCCTTTATGGACCCAAACTGTTCCGGAAGGAGAATGTTATTTTCCTCGACAAACTTGAGCAAACGATTGAGAATGAGTTTCTCGAACAATTTGCTCAGCGCTGAACGGAGGCTGATTGGTCTGTAGCTTGAAGACAATGTTGGATCCTTACCGGGTTTGCGGATTGGTATGATTTTTGCTACTTTCCAGATGCTTGGAAAGTAGTGCAGTTCCAAGCATCTGTTGAAGATAGCGGTTAGAAGAGACTGCACTTTCATGCTGAGTCTCTTCAAGATCAAGTTGAATATACCGTCAAACCCGGAAGCCTTCATGTTCTTGGTGCATTTCAGCGCTGAGCAAATCTGTTGTACTGTAATCATATCCGCCGGAGGCACGACACAAGGGGAGGCATCAAGGTTTTGTACGCATTGCGCAACCTGATCTTCGAGCGGACTTTGGATATTCGAGCCAAGCAAATGCGATGAAGCGACATGCTCGCCGATCGCATTTGCTTTCTCCTGTGGGGTGATTAAAAGCCGATCGTCATCATTTTCGACTTTGAGAGGTGGAACGGGTTTGGGATGATTTTTCAGGACCTTGGCTACCTTCCAGAATGGTCTGGAGGGGTCGTCCAGATTCTGGACAACACGCCTTTATTTCGGAGTGAGTCCATTCTGGAAGCAATCTGCCTGTTCAGATCGGCCATTTCACATTTTTTGCCCAGATCTCCAGTCCTCTAAAACTGGCGTCTACGAACATTTCTCAGACGAATCAAAAGTTGGGTGTGGGAATCAATGGCAATAAACTTACCCCTCACAGGAACTCGTCGGACGCACGCCTCGTCAGCCACGATTATGGCTTGGTGGAGTCTTTCCAACGCTCGGTTGATGTTCCCCACGGTATCAAACGGCGGGTTGTCGATGATGTGCCTGTCTACCACGTGTCCAAACTGGGCCCAGTTTACGCGATGGTAGTCCTTGCGCAGGCTTGAAGCAGGAGCCACGTTGCAGCCCAGTTCAGCCACCACCGAGCCACCAGCTGAGTTCGTTCAAGGCTACTGGCTTGGACAAGCCGATATTTGTCAGGAACAGGTCTAGCGTCGATGGGTTGCCCTCCGGTGAGATAAATGTTGGTTCATCCGAAAACCAAACGGAGTACAGCCCATGTTGTGAGTGGTCGAACAGCAGACGACCGTTCTGGTTCTGCTGGTAGTTCCGCCAGGCCTCATGGCGAGCATTCAGATCTCCTCCAACTACGAAGCGGGAACCGGTACGGGTGATGGTGGACAGGTCCTTCTTGAATTTAGCCCCTAGTCCACTGCTGGCGGCACACTGTCGAGGGCAGTAGACGGCGATGAACTGGACGTATCCAGTCGACGACTCTACCTCCACACCAAGGGCCTCGATGATAGAAGTGCGGATATGGGACAGAGTGTGGTATTTTATTTCTTTCTTGATGACGACCGCAACACCACCCCCCCCCCCCCCTGGAGCTGGTGCGATCAAGCCGGATAATGTTGTGGTCAGGCAACCAGAAGCTGTCGCCGGAGTTTAGATGGGTTTCAGTTAGAAGACCCACGTCGATGCTATGCTTGCGGGGGAAGTCTGCAAGCTCAATCTGCTTAGCTCTTACAGAACAAGCGTTCCAGGTAGCGATGGTTAGCGGTTTAGACACCTATTGGATGATGAACTTACGGAGCACTTGGATCTGTTCGGGCTTATTGCGGCACTTACGTAGAGCACCGGTCATGTTGATAAAAATCTCCATCAGTTCATCTGCTGAGAACAGATCGGGATTGTTTGTTTGAGCTGTTGGTTGCCTCCAGAATCCAGGGGGGATGGAGAGCTTTGTCCAGCAGAAGATCCAGACGTTTCTTGAGGGGGCGCGGATCGCACCCTGGGATTCGCTTGTCCATGAAGAGGTGGAAAGTCCTCCTTCCTGAAAGCCGGGGCCTTATCCTTCCTTCGTGCTGGTTGATTCTTGGTGGACGCTTGATTTCGGATGCGCTTGAAGTCCTCGCGTTTGCTTATTGGATCCTTGGTGAGCACCACCACAGTTGGCGCATTTGGACGCTACAGCTTCATCCGCAGCACATTCGGAGGTGGCATGGTCTTGAGCGCAATTTCCACAGCGTGGCTTAATGTGGCAGTTGCGGGTACCGTGTCCGAAGTTCAGACACCGCTGGCACTGAGTCACATCGCGATGGCCGCCACGGTATGGCTCCCAGCGAACGATGATGGAATTGATGGACCGGATGGCTTTCAGTGCGTTGAGCGTCACCGTTCTCTTCTGGAAGTGTACCAGGAAAAGGCTATCCGGATACGCCTTCACATTCTCGTCTCTTCTTGTCATTCGATACACGGCACTTGGGGCCAGCTTGTACCGGTCCCTGATTTCATGTTCGATAAACTTCGGGTCGAAATTTGGTAGGCCCCTGATGACGACCTTGAACGGTTTTTCACCGGGGATATCGTGGGTGAAGAATTCCACCTTGGAAGTCCTCAGGTGGGCGATGGCCAAGTCATACTCCGCTTTGGTACGGAGCACCACCTTGGTGCCGACTCTGCCCAATTTGAATTCGGCTTTGACGCCCAGCGACGCCATATCCGCGATGAGCTCGTTGAGATGGGCATTTTTCACTACCAGCGGAGGTAGCTTCACTCTTGCCGCGCTCATTTCAGCAGCATTTTCTTTATCTTTATTATTATATCACTGAAATCTCCGTTCGTCGCAAAGGCATCGTCTCGACCAATCGTGCCATCGGACTGGCCTCGATTCTTCTTCCTCTTCTTGCTGCGTTTTTCCAACACAGCCGGCTGGATATTCCCATCCATGGGGAGAACAGCAAACCTGTTCGAGGTAGGTACACCGGAGCTTCCTTCACCGGGGTTCTGGACCTTCGCCGGGCTTCGCGACCGATGCTTCCCCATTACGGGGCACACACACACACACACACACACAAACCGCGAAAGAGAGAGCGCGAACACTATCGCCACGAACTTTTCAAACAACTCGAGCGAGCTAACACCGAACTGAACTGCTTGACGATCAAGCAGAGAATGTGATCTGAGTAGAAGCTAGACAGCAGCGCTCTTTTATATCTTTTCAGGTTAAAGCAGAATGATGTGCAACCAAGTGGTACTCGATTATGACGACTGGGTTTGGAAAGAACGTTTATTTCATGAAAACAGTGATAAATTTATCATTTTTTATGTGATATGTGTACACTGGACAATGCTTGACATTACCACTTTTCCAATAGTTTATAGTTGAAAATCATCGGTCGGAAGCATTGTTATTGATGTGTCGACATATTTCTGATCGAATGGTGATAAAATTACTGCAATTGGTCCAGGGGAAGATGAGTTATTAATGTTCAAAATCTTTCATAATTTTGTAACATGTTCCATTTTCGGTTTTCACAAAGTGTACCACCATATAGAAATCACAGACGTAGTCCTACGTTAAAAAACGCAAATATCCACGTTGTGTGCAACGCCCGTTACTACCTTGCACTTCATTCACAAGAATGCTTTTAGGCTACCATGTCTCACCACTTAAACCTGTGAGGAATGAGAAACCTCGGTATATCCCTATTGCTAAACACCATCAGCCACTGGGTTAACAGCACATAACGCCAACTGTCTGGCATCACGTCTGCTCGGGCCTCGATCGGTTTCCCGATCGATTCGGGCCTCGATTGTGCAGCGAAGTCAAGCACTTCCACTTTCACTAGTCGACCATCGAACGGGTAAGTCCTGCTTGCAAGATCTTGGACGATTCTCTCGTTGCGCCAATATCTAGTTCCAACACAACCCCTGTACACTGTTACCTAGCAACTTGCAGCATTTATGATACATAACATTTGAAGGTAGTCTAGTTGCATGGGAGTATTGAGCAAAAACCGAAAACTTGATAACTTCAAAAAATACAACTAGAAAAAAACACATTGCTTATTTTTTATGTGAAGCGTAAACAAGCCTAAATTTTCAAGGAAATATATAAAATCATACCGCGCCCTCTGTCAATCAATGTTTTTCAGTACAAAATGCCAATATGTAAAAATCTTTATATCTTTTTCTAAAATGCATTTTCAATTACCTTTCTTTTAATATTTTGATCTTTGTAATCGGCCCACTGGTTCAAAAGTTATAATTATTTGAAAAAAGCTACTTTTGAAAAAAAAAATCAATTTTTGGACCACTCTAACATGGAAACGATCACCCTAATGACAAAAAAAATGGGTCTAATATTTGGCGATAAGGAACAAAACAACCTATTTTTACGAAATTCTGAGACCACTATATCGTTTTGCTATAGAATGGCTGTATATATATATAGGGGAAAAGGCTATAATGTTGGCCTATGGATCTAAGATTGGACCCATTGCTATTTATCAAATGTATGTAGATGAACGCGTCATTGAGACGGTACTAATGGATATTTTTGTTCGCTATTGAAAATTTAGTCGATTTTTAAATTTATGTATGGGCCCAAATTAGGGACATTTAGGCCGACATTACATCTATTTACCCTATATTTATATAGGATATTCTGAGGCATAACATCTCTGATCGATTACGCCTTCATTTGCAAGGGAAGTAAAGCCGTTGGTCCCCGGTTCATTAGTTGATGGTAGGGTCCAGGTGTGGGAGCTGTGCTGAGCACGGAAAACAAGATCGACAGAAAACAAATCAAGGAAAACAAAATTTAATTCAATGGATCTGGCCTGAACGAAGGCTGAAAAATAATAATCAAAAAATGTCTCATTATCGAGCAGCTACGAATAAACTTAAATAAATTGTTGCTGTAGTTGATTCTGTATTAAGGAAATTCCTGATAAACTTAAATAATTTAAATCAATAGATCGAATGGCATTTTTGGGCCTCCCTTAGTTCAGTCGGTAAAGGCGCAGCTACAAAGCAAGACCATGCTGGAGGTGGCTGGGTTCGATTCCCGGTCCGGTCTAGGAATTTTTCGGGTTGGAAAATTGTTCGACTTCCCTGGACAATAGAGTAAATATGCTTGTACTTGCCACACAATTATACTAATGCACAAATGGTACAGGCATCGAAAGCTCTCAACTAATAACTGTGGAAGTGCATCTAGCTAATATGCGATAATTAAAAGCGCATCCTTACATCCATGATGCATTTAAACCCATGACATTAAGGACAAGGTTCCATTAAACATCGTCTACTCCACCACTTTGCATCTTCAAAGGTCCAATCGTCACATGTCTTGCAGATCTGTCAATTCAATTTAATGCAGCAAACACTGAGTTGCATTTTTAGCTCCGTTCAAAATCGTCAGTTATATGCCTGAGGAACTGCCAAGTGGTGAAATATATAGTAAGGGGAAAAAACATCTGTGTGCCATGCTCTAAATTGTTTGTTTTTTTTTTCCAAATTGCAGTCCCGATTGATATCATGCAACAGCAATAGCACCATGATTGCTTTATTTACATTGAAAAGCAAACAATTCCCCGTAAATAGCTCCAAGCCTGGATTATGATGGTATGCTTCCGGTGAATTTTATTAAATTTTCACAGGCGTAGAAAGTCATCCTCATCATCCTTTGAATTAACATTAATTATTAGCCAGAGGGTGGCACTCGCTCCGGGATTCGACATGCGTGGATAAGAAACTTGTTTACCATTTGAGGAAACCTACTTTTTACTCCTTCGAGCACCATTCCCGGCTTTGGATTTTCAAATGCGGGAAAATATGGAAAGCTGGATTGGGCTGGCTTTATGCCGGAGAGAAACTCCCGGTTATGCAGCGAAAGAACTGTGAATTCGAAAACAAAAGCTTGCCAATGGCAGTCGGTGGCACGGTGATGTAGAGCGGATAAACCAAATCGACCGTTTGTATGCGTGTATTTGTTTGCTGATTTATGGTGGGGGGTTTACGGTCAATTAATCGGAAAGCTATTTTGGCTTTTTAAAACAATAAAAACCTGATCTTGCACACACAATCTGTGGCAATCTGTGGTGAGGGAAAGTAGATTTTCCTCCAGATTTATTTTTTTGTGAATTTAACAATGGGTTCTTGCAGGATTTGTTTTAAATTGTATTGTTTCAAATTCAAATTAAATTACAATTCATTTTAATCTGGGCTACTACAGTTAATTACGAGCAATAATTGTTAGGATATATACCTTTTGTGTCAACACTGCTCCTGCTTTGGCAGTTCAGTATTTTAAACCGGTTTTCTAGACCTGCATGTCAGTATAACAATTGACATCTTAAAACTAAACCTCAACATTCCAAATTATATGTACCAGGGAGGCTTTAAAATCATCTTCATAACTTTGTTCTGAAACCTTTGACGTACTTTTCTCTTGGTAGTGCAACAACTAGACCATATTGGTACAGCATAAAGCAAGGCCGGTTCTAAAACTTGTTTAAACATTAGAAGTTTATTCTTGAGGCAAAGTTTGGACTTCCTTTTTATAAGAAGATACAAACAATGTATATATTTGTTACGTTTGGCTTAAATACCATCAAAGTGATAACAAATACATGTAAACACTTGAATGATTAACATTTGAGCCTTAAATAGCAACAGCTGTTGGAGCAATATATAAAACATTTTAAGATAGATACTTATTTGTTTGAAAATAATATTTCACTTATAAACGGTACTGCAGCCACAAGTCGCTGTTTCGTCCATCCCAAATCCCACCGATCGAACATGGCCTCTGGCTAAAATGATAATACCTTCTGAAGCCCACTTCCCGCTATTGAAGCATCAAATTACAGGCTTAATATTTCACTTTCCTCGAACACAATCAATGCTTTCAAATTTGAAGCCTACAACCCAACACCATGGGAATACAAACCAGCTCTCGCTAACCTTTCGCCCTCCATCAATATGCAAAACATATCCGCCCAAGGATCCAATCACTCGCATTTAAGCGATGTAATCAGGCATTATTGTTGTGCTCTCCGTGTTGCGACATCACCACTAGCGGCAACGAATAGACAAACTCACTGGTCCGACCTATCATTACGGCAGCGTTTATCGACCTCAGCTGCAGCCTGCGAGCTTTTCCAATCGTGTCCCTTATTCAATTGCAATCTGATTAACTGGAATGATTCGGCGTCATCGGAGACCCCCCATGGCGTTGGCGAAGGATTGTATGCGATCGTGATGCACCAACTGGTATCCGGTGGTACGTGTAATAGGTTTGACGAAGAGCAGAGAAAATGTTGGACCGTACAAGCGTTAGAGCATCAATCATCTAGCATAGCTGGGGCTGGGTAATTGACTGATTTTTAGAAACTCTAAATACTGGATCTGGACTTTCCATCTTACAGGCTTTGAAACTCTTAGTATAGTCACCTTAACTCATTTTAGGTCATTTGTGACTTTTTCGGGGATGACATTTGAACTCGTGACCCTGAGCGTGTTAGGCATGGATGATAACCAATATTTTCTTTTCGCACTTTGCATATAGCATCGTCTCATACTAAAGGGTGTCCCACATCAAATTGAATCACGGAAACAAACGCTGTAGAAAATTACCCATTGGGTATTTTCCCTTGACACTTTGGTTAGAAGTAGTTCAGAGTGTATTATTTACATTGAATTTTTATCGCTGTCAGTTGTTCGAAAGTTGGAAAAATGGCGTCACCCGAAAAGCAACGTAGCGAATTGATTTTGCGCGAGCACCTGGAAAATCCTCAACTCTCTCATCGGGACATCGGAAAACAACTCGGAATCGTGCAGTCAACGGTGAGTCGTGTGATTAAACGTTACGAGATTTCTATCCGTGTAGTGCCGCAGTGGTTGAATGATGATTTGACACTGCTAAAAACTGTTGAGTTGTGTCGCAATTTCGAACGGACGACGATGCAATCGAAGGCACAAATATCGGACAATACAGTGTATGATGGACTTGGCTGTCTAAAAGAGTATGTGTACGATATAGATTTGATTCCGGATCCTCAATGGGAAGCAAAACCAGCACGTCATGTTCTTCAAAACATCAGAGGAGTTAGATTCTATGGAGCGTCTAGGAGTGATAGAAAGGATTCACGTTCCAACGCCGGTGGCTAATGCGATGGTACTGGTGAAGCGAAATGATAAGCTAAGAATTTGTATCGACCCGTCACAGGTAAATAACAATTTATTAAGACGACATTAACCTCTCACAACAGTAAAGGAGATAGCTGCCCGATTGAAAAAGGCGAAATATTTTACCATCCTCGATTGCAAAAAGGGGTTTTGGCAAATCAGGGTGGCAGTTAAATGATCTTTATTTCTTGTGTTTGTGTGCTTTACATGTATGAATTTTTCAAGTGACACAGATGCGTCTTTTCAACTTTAGTACAGTGAGATTTTAATTATTATTTATAGTTTCCTAGTCCTATCAGGCCTATTTTAAAGTATGACCACCTTGGTGGGATTGGTATGATTTGAATTGGAAAAAGGAGTCTACTTATAACTACTATTAACAACTACAACTAACCTACAACTACTATATACACCTAACCTACTATATACAAATTGCTTATCAAAGCATGTTCTGATAAATTACATTTTTGTGCAAATTTAGTCTTAATTTCGTTAATTTTGGAATCTATTTTGGCAATGCCTGCCTCTTCATGTAAATTTGTTATTCTAGTGTCGAAAGGACGATCAAGAACCATCCTCAGCACTCTATTCTGAGCGACCTGAATTTTGTTCCTGTGAGTCTGTGCACATGATTCCCACACCGGAGCTGCGTAGAGGATCGCAGGTGCTATGATTTGTTTGTAGACGGCCAGTTTGTTCACCCTTGAGAGGCGGGATCTGCGGCAAATCAGCGAATACAGACACCTAACCAAGGTAGAACACTTGACTACAGTTTTCTCTACATGCGAACGGAAGAGGAGCTTTTCATCGATCAACATCCCGAGATAGGTTACTTCGGCGGACCACTCAACCCTTGTGCCATCCATGATTACAGTACAAGATGGAGCCGGTTTCAGTTTGGGCGATTGCCGATGTAGGAACATGATCGCTTGTGTTTTGGAGGGATTGATTTTAATTTTCCAAGTGGTGGCATAATCAGCAAAGGCGTTAAGGCATCGTTGAAGTTTGTTCGTTATTTCGCGAGGCATCCTTCCTTTGACGGCTATTGCGGTATCATCTGCGAACAGGAAGAACACGCAACCGTCTCCAAGGGGAGGAATGTCGGAAGTATAAATGCTGTAAAGCAAGGGGCCCAGCAGACTGCCTTGCGGCACTCCTGCTGGGATGGAAAACGTGTCGGAAAGACAACCATTCAACGATACCTTAAACGACCTTTGCTGAAGGTAGTTACGGGTGATTTTAACCAGATGTAATGGGAAGTTGAAGTTACAAAGCTTGTACACAAGTCCGTCATGCCAAACATTGTCAAACGCCTTTTCAACGTCTAACAAGGCCATGGCTGTGGACTTTGATACAGCTTTGTTACTTCGGATGTTATTCATCACCCGTACTAGCTGATGATTGGTGGAGTGCCCCTTTATGGACCCAAACTGTTCCGGAAGGAGAATGTTATTTTCCTCGACAAACTTGAGCAAACGATTGAGAATGAGTTTCTCGAACAATTTGCTCAGCGCTGAAAGGAGGCTGATTGGTCTGTAGCTTGAAGGCAATGTTGGATCCTTACCGGGTTTGCGGATTGGTATGATTTTTGCTACTTTCCAGATACTTGGAAAGTAGTGCAGTTCCAAACATCTGTTGAAGATAGCGGTTAGAAGAGACTGCACTTTCATGCTGAGTCTCTTCAAGATCAAGTTGAACATACCGTCAAACCCGGGAGCCTTCATGTTCTTGGTACATTTCAGCGCTGAGCAAATTTGTTGTACTGTAATCATATCCGCCGGAGGCACGACACAAGGGGAGGCATCTAGGTTTTGAACGCATTGCGCAACCTGATCTTCGAGCGGACTTTGGATATTCGAGCCAAGCAAATGCGATGAAGCGACATGCTCGCCGATCGCATTTGCTTTCTCCTGTGGGGTGATTAAAAGCCGATCGTCATCATTATCGACTCTGAGAGGTGGAATGGGTTTGGGATGAGTTTTCAGGACCTTGGCTACCTTCCAGAATGGTCTGGAGCGGTCGTCCAGATTCTGGACAACACGCCCGAAACTTTCATTTCGGAGTGAGTCCATTCTGGAAGCAATCTGTCTGTTCAGATCAGCCATTTCACGTTTTTTGCCCAGATCTCCAGTCCTCTGAAACTGGCGTCTACGAACATTTCTCAGGCGAATCAAAAGTTGGGTGTGGGAATCAATGGCAATAAACTTACCCCTCACAGGAACTCGTCGGACGCACGCCTCGTCAGCCACGGTTATGGCTTGGTGGAGTCCCTCCAACGCTCGGTCGATGGCCTCCACGGTGTCAAGTGGCGGGTTGTCGATGATGTGCCTGTCTACCACGCGTCCAAACTGGGCCCAGTTTACGTGATGATAGTCCTTGCGCAGGCTTGAAGCAGGAGCCACGTTGCAGCCCAGCTCAGACACCACCGGTTGGTGGTCGGAGCTGAGTTCGTTCAAGGCTACCGGCTTGGACAAGCCGATATTTGTCAGGAACAGGTCTAGCGTCGATGGGTTGCCCGCCGGTGAGATAAATGTTGGTTCATCCGAAAACCAAACGGAATACAGCCCATGCTGTGAGTGGGCAAATCAGGGTTACAGAAAGAACGTCCAAATATTTAACTTTTGGCACTCCGTGGGGGAGATACACCTGTAGGCGATAACCTTTCGGTCTTGCATCAGCTCCGGGAGTGTTTCAAAAAGTTATGCATGATACACTGGAGGGCATCGAGGGGGTGGAGTTTTCGATGGATGAGATCCTAGTACATGCGGAAAGCTTGGATAAATTGTCAACAATTGCGGAGGCAGTCATCAAACGCTTGCATACAGCGGGATTGAAACTGAACAAGGATAAATGTTTGTTCAATCAATTAAGTGTTAAATGTTTGGGTCACATTGTGACTGCCGGTGGTTTGAAAGCTGATCCTGAAAAATTGGAAGCTATCATCAAACTCAAAACACCATCGAACAAGCCTCAACTTCAAAAGGAATTAGGAATGATAACGTACATGGGGAAATTCCGGTACTCACGTATTACGATGTGAATGCTCCTGTAACGCTTTCAGTAGATGCGAGTTCACATGCTCTTGGCGCCGTTTTATTACAACAGGGTCACCCAGTAGCGTACGCATCCAAGGCTCTGACACGTTCAGAAATGAATTACCACCAAATTGAAAAGGAAGCTACTGCCATTCGGTTTGCTTGCCTGAAATTCCATCAATACATATACGGAAAAAAGTTGACTATCGAAACGGATCATAAACCGTTAGAATCGATTTTTAGAAAACCGCTTGATCGAGCTCCCCCCCGGCTACGCATAATAAGATTAGAAGTAGCACAGTATAACCCCACAGTTGTGTACGTCAAGGGTACGAACATTCCTACACTAGATATTTTAAGTTGGGATGTAGACAATCTTTCACCCGAAAACGATGAGAATAAATTATAAGTGTATGTTGTATTGCAGATGTCCAAGGTCGCCAGCGCAAAGCTGAAGCAGCACACCGAAGCGGATTTCGAGATGCGGTCATTAAAATCAGTAATTATCCAAGATTGGCCGGAAATGAGGAATGAGCTATTGCTGGAATTGCTGGAAATGCGGAATTGAGGAAGGGGGGCATTATATCCACCCATTTGGGGGAATTTTATCTACCCTCTCGGGGGACTTTGATCCACCATCTCAGAGATATTTCATCCATCAGGTCATGGCAATTCTAACTATTTAAAAATTTCCTCAGTCCATCCATCAGGTAATGGAAATTCTTATCTACCATCCGTCCCAGAATTACCAGGTCATGGTAATTCTATCTACCATCCATCAGGTCATGGTAATTCTATCTACCATCCATCAGGTCATGGTAATTCTATCTACCATCCATCAGGTCATGGTAATTCTTTCTTCTATCCATCAGGTCATGGTAATTCTATCTACCATCCATCAGGTCATGGTAATTCTTTCTACCATCCATCAGGTCATGGTAATTCTATTCACTATCCATCAGGTCATGGTAATTCTATCTACCATCCATCAGGTCATGGTAATTCTATCTACCATCCATCAGGTCATGGTCATTCTATCTACCATCCATCAGGTCATGGTAATACTATCAACCATCCATCAGGTCATGGTAATTCTTTCTACCATCGATCAGGTCATGGTAATTCTATCCACCATCCATCAGGTCATGGTAATTCTATCTACCATCCATCAGGTCATGGTAATTCTTTCTACCATCCATCAGGTCATGGTCATTCTATCTACCATCCATCAGGTCATGGTAATACTATCAACCATCCATCAGGTCAAGGTAATTCTATCTACCATCCATCAGGTCATGGTAATTCTATCTACCATCCATCAGGTCATGGTCATTCTATCTACCATCCATCAGGTCATGGCAATTTTTTCAAAATAATTCTTCAGTTCTTTAGTCATTCCACTATACTTACACTATCGTACCAACTGCGCCATTGTCGTGACTGGACCGAGGTTTCCAGCCTCGGCCACACGAATTAGCGATGCAGCTCCCACGGGTGCGGCTGCTTCTATTGCTGCTACTGCTGTTTCTGCTACTGCTGTTTCTGTTGCTGCTGTTTCTGCTGCTGCTGGTGGTCCGTCACCTCCAAAATTCGTTACAAGAATGACTTCAACGAGTTTTTTAGTTTAAATGATCTTTATTTTAGTTTAACTTGGACGATTACCATATAAATTTTTACTAAGTGATTTAATTGCTTTCTTCATCTTTAGGTATGGGCAAAATTCAAAATTTGTTTTACAGAATTAGTCCTAGACTTAGTACACGGTCGACCACCTTGGTGGGATTGGTTTGTTTTGTTTTTAGAATTTGAAGAGAAACTACTTAATACTACTATTTACAGCTTAAAACTAACCTACTCTACTATATACACTTAACCTACTATGTACAAATTGCTTATTAAAGCATGTTCAGAAAGATTGCATTTTTGAATAAATTTAGTTGTCATATCATCAATTTTGGAATCTACTTTGGGAATTTCTGCCTCTTGATGGAGGTCTGCTATTCTTGTGTCGAATGGACGATCTAGGATCATCCTCAACACTCTATTCTGTGCAACCTGGATTTTGTTCCTGTGGGTCTGAGCGCACGATTCCCACACCGGGGCGGCATAGAAGATCGCGGGGGCTATGATCTGTTTGTAAACAGCCAGTTTGTTTTGCCTTGAGAGGCGGGATCTGCGGCAAATGAGCGGATACAAACACCTAACCAAGGCGGAGCACTTAACTAGGGTTTTCTCTATGTGCGAGCGGAACAGGAGCTTCTCATCGAACAACATCCCGAGATAAGTAACATCAGTGGACCACTCGACCCTTGTACCATCCATTATTACGGTACAGGAGGGAGACGGTTTAAGTTTTAATGATTGTCTGTGAAGGAACATGATCGCTTGGGTTTTCGAGGCGTTGATTTTGATTTTCCACGTGGTGGCATAATCAGTAAAGGTGTCAAGGCATCGTTGGAGCTTGTTCGTAATTTCACGAGGCATCCTACCCTTGACGGCTATCGCGGTGTCATCTGCAAACAGAAAGAACACAAACTTGTTTAGTCGGCTGAGGATCAATTTTTCGAACAGCTTGCTCAGCGCTGAGAGCAGGCTAATCGGTCTGTAGCTTGACGGTAGTGAAGGGTCTTTCCCAGGTTTGCGGATCGGGATGATTTTTGCCACCTTCCAGATGCTTGGAAAGTAGTGCAGCTCCAAGCATCTGTTGAGGATGGCAGCCAGCAGCGAGTGCACCCTCGCGCTGAGATTTTTCAACTCTAGGTTGAATATTCCGTCAAACCCGGGAGCCTTCATGTTCTTACTGTGTTTCAGCGCTGAGCAAATTTGTTCCTCTGTAATCCGTTCTTCTGGAGGGACGGCACAAGGGGAGGCATCTAACGTCTGGACGCACTGCACAACCTGGTTCTCGAGTGGACTTGGGATTGTAGAGCCAAGCAAATGCGACTGGGCAATGTGCTCCCCAATTGCATTGGCCTTCTCTTCGTTGGTGATAAGCCGTTCGTCATTGACTCTAAGTGGTGGAATGGGCTTGGGGTGAGACTTCAGCACCTTGGCAACCTTCCAGAATGGTCTGGAACGGTCGTCCAGGTTCTGAACGAGCCGCCCGAAACTCTCGTTCCGGATTGAGACCATTCTGGAAGCGATCTGCCGATTCAGATCGACCATTTCGTATTTACGCTGCAGATCCCCAGTCCGCTGAAACTGGCGTCTACGAACATTTCTGAGCCGAATCAAAAGTTTGGTGTGGGAATCAATTGCTTGAAACTTACCCCTCACAGGAACTCGTCGAACGCACTCTTCGTCAGCCACGGATATGGCTTGATGGAGACCCTCCAGGGCCCGGTCGATGTCCTCCACTGTTGCGAGCGGTGGGTTGTCGTCGATGTGGCGGTCGACCACGCGTCGAAACTGGACCCAGTTGACTCGATGGTAGTCCTTCCGCTGGCACGGTGCAGGGGCCACGTTGTAGCCCAGCTCGGTCAGCACCGGTTGGTGGTCCGAACTCAGGTCGTTGACGGCAACCGGCTTGGCTAATCTGGTGTTTGCCAAGAACAGGTCCAGCGTCGATGGGTTGCCCGTCGGTGATGTGAAGGTTGGTTCGTCCGGAAACCAGACGGAATAGAGACCATGCTGGGAATGGTCGAATAGCAGGCGGCCGTTCTGGTTCTGCTGGTAGTTCCGCCAGGCCTCGTGCCGGGCGTTCAGGTCCCCTCCGATTACAAAGCGGGCATTGGTGTGGGTTATGATGGCAAGGTCGTTCTTGAACTGCTGTGCTGTACCATTGCTAACGGTACATTGCCGGGGGCAGTAGACAACGATGAACCGGACGTTTCCGGTCGATGTTTCCACCTCAACGCCGACGGCCTCGATGATGGAAGTGCGGTAGTGGGGTAGGGTGCAGTACTTGATGCCTTTCTTGATGATGACCGCGACACCGCCCTCCCTGGAGCTGGTGCGATCAAGCCGGACAATGCTGTGGTCGGGCAGCCAGAAGCTGTCACCGGTCTTGAGGTGGGTCTCGGTGAGAAGGCCCACGTCGATGTCGTGCTTGCGGAGGAAGTCTGCAAGCTCAATGTTTTTCGCCCCTACGGAGCGAGCGTTCCAGTTGGCGATCTTTATGGGTTCACGGTCCATAATTAGCGACGAAGGAGATGATAGCTTGGAGCTGTTGTGTTCTTGTTGCGCAGGTGCGCTTGATGATGATGGCCTGGGCCAACAGTGTGACGATCTCATCCGTTGACAGCGGAGAATCGTCTGTAGCTTCACCGGTTGTACCGGCCAATCCCAGAGTAGGGGGATCCGTCGATGGCCCGGAGGCTTGACCGGGTACTGCAGCGACAGCCAACTGTTGGTTGAGCGGGAGCGGCGGCAACACTGGAATTGGCCGTGATTGGACCGGTGATAACGGAGGAAAGTTCTGCGCGTTGTTTTCTGGAACCTTCTTGCGACCGGGCTGGCTGTTGGACGAGGCCTTCTTCCGGATCTCGGCGTATTCGGCCCGCTTCGGACAGGCCTTACTCGTGGCCTTGTGGGCGGCACCGCAGTTGGCGCATGTGGGAGTGGCTTCCTCGATGCTGTCGCAGTTGTCGATCTTGTGGTTTTTGCCGCATTTGATGCAGCGGCTGGCCATGCGGCAATTCCTGGTGCCGTGCCCGAACAATAGGCAGTTCGAGCACTGAGTGACGCCACGGTGGGTGGGTTTATACCGCTCCCACTTCACTACGATGTGGAACAGTGTGCGTGTCGTCTGGAGATCCTTCACGGTTGTGGAGTTCTTCTCCAGATGGACCAGGTAGAGCTGGTCACGATACTTGATGGCCTTGCTGCGGGTCATCTTGTGGACTTCGACCGGCTTGAGGCCGTTTGCCTTAATCTCGTCCATTAAGGTGGTGGTGTCCATGTCGTGGAGCCCGCGCAGCACCACTTTCAGCGGCTTGGTGGCCTCGATGTCGTGGGAGAAGTACTCCAGCTTCATTCTGTCCAAGAGGGCCTGAACTGCGTTGAAGTGTTTTTCGGCCGGGACCATCAGTTTGTAGCCTTCCGTGCACCGTTGAATGGTGCAGCGAAGGCCCTGCTTAATGTAAAAATCCAGCTGCTCCCATAGCCCGGGAGGGAAGCCCTTCACATAGAAGGGTGGCAACTTAACTTTTTTCGGCACCGTCTCAGGGTCCGACGCCGGCTGGGCTCCGTTCTGCAGGGCGGAGAACGGATTGTTGCTCAGCAGCTTTTTTGCTGCTGATACGGTGGCGCTGCTGTCTTCAGGTCTGGGTCGTTTAGTTCCGGGAGGCCCCGGCTGCGGGTCCGCAACGCCTGTCGGGATGGGCAATGGGGTTTTCTTCTGCTTCTTCTGGGCTGGCTCGGTGGTCGCGCCGTCTCCTGGGAGAGTCTGTTTTCCCGGTAAACCGGCACTCGCGTTACCGCGCGATTTCTTACCCATGGCTGGGTCAGCGAGAGCGTCACTACACAACGCGGAGCTAATTCGACTTGCGAACGAACGAACGAAACTAGAGAGAATTCAAATCGACTGAACTGCTCAACAGTCTGGCAGCGAAAAATGACTTCAACGAGCTTAGGTACTTCATATTTATACCTGCTAGCCTATCAAAATTCTCTAACCAATGAGATTCTGTTTACATGCGAACTATCACGCTTCACGCTCACTTGATTCTACTCATTATTTATTCAACACTAACTCTATCTACTACACGTGCAAGTA
Source organism: Ochlerotatus camptorhynchus (assembly GCF_037179485.1). Taxonomy (NCBI): domain Eukaryota; kingdom Metazoa; phylum Arthropoda; class Insecta; order Diptera; family Culicidae; genus Ochlerotatus; species Ochlerotatus camptorhynchus. Next base: position 4,360,140 of record NW_027040527.1, on the reverse strand, counting down.
GCTACATGTTGAAGAAAGGTAGCGATGATCAGTTAGACATACATCTAGCTTTACTCCACATGCGGAATACACCGAGAAGCTGCTCCATACCATCATTCAGCGAAAGACTCATGGGTCGTTTGGTGCGAACATGCCGATGACGCTGGATGCACTCCGGTCTAGAGTATCAGTGAATGTACAACAACTGCTGGAATGAGAACGTGAAATTAAGATGAGCTATGCGGATAGAGGAGCCAAAGAACCACCGAAGTTTGCCGAACAGGACAGAATACTGGTGCAGAACCAAGTGTCCCGTAAATGGACACCAGGAACAGTAGTTAAAATGCCCGATAAAGATCGTTCGTACCTAGTGACGGATGGTGAGAGAACGCTGAGAAGGAATGCCCATCATCTGCGGAAGCTTCATGAAGATGATCAAGGAGACGAAAGTGCATCATTAGCTGATAGGATCTCGGATGACGTACAAAATGAAGCAGGAGCTGAGACTAGCTTCAACTGGAACAGATGTTCACTAGACTGATGCAAAATTTGAAATTTTCGCTCCACAGTGCTCAAACGGTTTCAAATCAGGTCCTGATTAGCCTCCCAAAATTTAAACTCATTTGGTAAGAAACTGCCTTGGCACAAACTATTCGAAGTTTATATGGAAATTACTATTGGAAAACCAAGCTTTTTGTTCATTGTCTTCTACCAATTTTCCATATAGCTTTTTCGAAAGGATCTATAACTATTCTTATGGAAATTTTTCTAAGCTACAACTTTGCGGAAAATTGTTTTTCAGCAAAATGTCAAATTAAATAGTTATTAATTGTTTAAAATATTGATAATCTTATGGCATGATCAAGGAGCTGTGCTGTAGGCAACACTGCAGTCTGCAGTGTGACATTGTAGCCATGATATTTGTGCTCTATTCTTCTCACCAGAAACACCAATGTTGCCTGCTGAACAGTTGAATGAGCATAATCATAAGACATCAGTGACTTGAATCATTAATACCTTTTGTTCCTTACATTTGATTGAAAAGTAGGTTTCAACAAAGTTGTAGCTGGGAAAATTTTCTACAAATACTGCTATCATTTTTCAAAGCATAGTGATGTGGTGAATTGGAAGATACATATGAACAAAAAATAAATTTTCCCATAGTAATTCCCATATAAACTTGAAATGATTTGTGCGAAGTCAGTTTCTTACTAAAGTAGTTCAAATTTTGGGAGGCTAAGCAGGACCCAATTTGGAACCGTTTAAGCACTGTGGAGCGAAAATTTCAAATTTTGCATCAGTCTAGTTCACCCGTGAAGACATCAAGTGATGGTGACACAGTATTTAACTCGTTCCGGTCGAACCTCGTAGACCAATAAATTAAGTGATTTTGAATATTATTGAAAAGGGAAGGTGTAACGTATTAGCCTACCTACACTAACGATTTTATTGTAGTGCCATACCTTTGTACTTTGACCATGTTGTAAACCTACCTTGTATCACACACTACCTTGCAATAAAGACTTGACAACATCTTCCAATCAGGATCACAAGCGTGTCGGGAAAGCGTTTCAGCGGAATCCCAATGCTTCGGTTAGGGATGTGGCCAAAAAGTTGAATCTGTCCAAGTCTTTCGGTCAGAGAGCCAAGGACCGGGAGGGACTGCATACGTGCAAAGTGCAGAAGGCTCCAAATCGTGACGAACGGCAAAATACGGTGGGAAAGTCACGGACCTGGAAACTGTACACCCAGATGCTGACGAAGCCTCTTTGCCTCATCGTGGATGATAAGACTTACGTCAAGGCGGACTTCTGGCAGCTTCCGGCGCTACTGTTCGTCACCGCCCAGCACAAGTTTGATGTTCCGGAGGAAGTAAGGAAGCAGAAACTTTCAAGGTTTGCCAAGAAATATATGATTTGGCAAGCGATCTGCTCATGTAGCAAACGGAGTGGGCCGTTCATGACTACCAGGACTGTAAACGAGGAGATCTACCCCAAGGAGTGTCTACAAAAGCGTCTGCTTTCTCTGTTGAAGCAACACGAGGGCCCTACGATCTTTTGGCCGGATCTAGCTTTGTGCCACTATTCAAATATTGTCCTGAAGTGGTACGAAGCCAACGGGGTCACTTTCGTACCCAAGAACATGATAAAGGGCAATTATGAAGCTGGCACTATGCAAGCATCCCAAGGAAGTCAAATCAGAAGAAGACATGAATAAAAAGTGGGTTTCCGTACAGAAGAAGCTGCAGCCAGATGTTGTTCAGAACCTAAATAGTGAAGTTAAGTGTAAGGTGTGAGCGTACGGTTATGGTATTGAAGTTGAATGAAATAAATATTCCAAAAGCTTACTACTGGGTTATATTTTTTGTATGAAAGTTTGAAAAGGATCGGTCAAATAGGTAATTTTCTACAGCGTTTTTTTTTCGTGATGCAATTTGATGTGGTACACCCTTTAATCTCTAAATTGTTTCAATGGTGTACGGAGCGCTCACTCCGAGTGCTCGGTGGACCAGCAACTCTTCCCAGATGACCATGGCGATGCAAGAAAATTTGTTTTCTTTGAAGGAAGTGTCACAGCATATGTAATTGCTATCAGATATGTTTGCAGATAGTGACAGAAGGTGAACATGAAACTGACCACATCAACCAGCGAGAAAGGAGTCAACATCGAACCAGGAACGGAAATTAGTGAGGATTTATCAACCTCGGAAAACAAAAAAAAAAACAGGAAAAGGCGGACTCATGTCAGAACCGACCAAGGACGATCTACGGAAGGAATTTGCCGGTGAAGCACGGAGTGAAATACCTACGAAGCGTTAGATAAAAAGTGAAAGGGATTCCATCAGAAGCAATCAACGGCGGCAGACCAGCGGAACATGGTGAGATCGTGCCAATAATTCTTTATACATTAAATACCAAAATTAAACTAAATACACGCAAAAATATTGTGAACAAGTATTGTGTCATTTAAGAAAAAATGTACACTGTAAAAAATTATATATAAAAAAAACACATAATTATTTATTTTGTAGTTTAGATAAAGTAAAACCTACTGACACTGTGCATTTGCTGGGCAAATCATAAGCAAAAAAGTTATGAATTATTGAAACAATAAGTATTGTCCAAAATACCTAACTGTAGGTGGTTTATTTATTTTTAACAAAAAGCCCAATCAATTTCCTTAAACTTTGCTGTGCACAGTTTTTCAATCATACGCATGAGTTAAGATATAATTAATTATGTGTAAGAGACGGTATGGGAATAGTGTATTTTTTCTGTTTGGCCCCATATACGGCTAGCTAGCAGCAGACTTGGGAAAACACCCACTGGCACTGCGAGCCGTGCAAGAATATTGCTCCCCGTTCAAAGCTACACGCACTCGGTTTCGGTACCTCTTGTCGGCTCGCCACCAATACGAACAAGAAACCTGAACGCGGAGCCGTTTTATTCGGCTTGGGGCCGTGCTATGGTTATTCGGTGCGCTTCGTGCGGCTCCGTGTCAGCGTCCGGTGCTAAGCAAACCCCACACGGTAAGAAATATTGTCAATACTTACAAGTATTGACAATAATATTGATGATGTGAATACAGAACAATACCGATGTATTGACGTCAATATAAAATGTATTGACAATACGATTATTGTCAATAAAAGCAATCGTGTACGGTCCACACTAGACAGAATGCAGTGCTTCTTCTTCTTTTTTTCCACTATCGCAGTTTGCTAATTTTTTTTCGTTCCTTTTCTGATTGACCTTTCCGGCGATACTGTACCTCTTTACTCCTATGAGAAAACCCCACAAACAACTGTCATTATGTGCGTGAAGCATAGCGGGCTGTTCCGTTCTCTGTCGCTTAAATGATAAATCTCAAAGGGGCTGTTCATTAACTACGTATACAGTTTTTTGGGATTCTTGACCCCCCAGAAATTTTAAAATTTGTATGGACAGTGGACAATTGCCAAACACCCCCCCCCCCCTTGTCTACGTAGTTTATTAACAGCACCTAAGGAACTATCACCAACAATCAATACGAAACTAACGATTTTAAATTGGCTCACCATTTTAGTAGCCTATTGGTCCCAAGCAAACGATTAACGTATCCTGTTCTAGTCGAAATTCTAGTACTACGCAATGTTTGTTTTGATTCGCTATGAAAGTTTGACAGATAAAATGAGGGGTTATTGGATTTACCTATGTTTCGAGGGGTGATCCGACAAGCTTGGGACCGAAGATAGTACCAGAGGTGAGCCAAAAAGTTGAGCACGTTTCTTCGGGACCTACTTGTCTTAGAGTTACCTCTATGCTATCACTCTCTGAAGAGCCAATGCCGTCAATGCGAATTAATGCAACAGCGATTTTCACCATGTAGTATTAATGCGGCAAATATTATTGCCTTAAAACCATAGTTTTTTTTCCCGCAAAGGTCAATTAAAAGTTAATTTTGTTGTTCTTTTTTTCACTGGCGAATACAATTTGCTTCACTATAACGTTATTTAGAAAACTTTCTCTAGTTTACGCAGCGCGGCTTAATATGTACCAAACATAATCGTAGACGAGAATTGGCGTTGACGGCGACTCTGTAGCTCTTTACTCCTATGAGAAAATCCATAAGCAAACGTCAGACTGTGCGTGAAACATGGCGGACTTTGTACTATCCTTTCACTACACCGAAAATTCCCATCAGAAAATGTCTATATTTGCCGGAAGAGAAAATTTTTCGACGGTGCCAACGAAAATGACCAACACATCCGTATCCGAACGGACCCTGTTCCTGTCGAGAGAAATTACAGACGCAATTAAGAACGCGTTTTAAGTTTGTTTCGCACCATGGATTCTTATATAAAGGGAAAACCTGCTTGCCCATTTTTCTAAACTATTTCAGAACAAATTTTTTGAGTTCATCGAGTATAATGAAACTATGAGCTACTTGCTACCACTTCCATTGAAAAACTCAGTTTTGACAAAAACGCAAATGGGACCGAGTATAGCGCAACACCAACAACGAACGATACGAAATCATGAGCGGTTCGTTGGCTCCGTGCCGCACGGTGGCGAGCCGAAGCCCGTAGCACCGCGTTCGGGTTTCTCTTTTGGTTCGGTGGCGTGCCAACATTTTGCACCGACACCGGGTGCTTTATCGAAGAAACCCAGTGCTGTGCATACATGAGAAGGTTGCCACCGAGCCGCACCGAGCGGTGTTTTTACCAAGTCTTCTAGCTAGTTCAGCTAATTAATTATATCTTAACTCATGCGTATGATTAATAAACTGTGAATAGCAAAGTTTAAGGAAATTAATTGGGCTTTTTGTTAAAAATATTTTAAAGATTGAACACTCACGAATAACATCTCAAAAGAGCGAAAATTGCTCAAATTATGCGATAAGTGAATTTTAACCTACGACTATCTCGAAAATAACAACTTTGGGCAATTTAAGCATTATCTGCTTTTGTGTTGTAAATTTAATGTGTTTCAAAAGGAAGGAACAAATTCTAAAATTATTTAACCTGTTATGTGATACAATTTATGTAAATTACAAGAAGCTTTTAAAAGACGGAGAAGTAATATCAGTGAAGTTTTGAATCCCAGTTTTCAGATCTGTTTACAAGAATAGCAAATCATGAAAGAACCGCTCATTCGTTACATTTAAGGGAAGAACGAGTAGCATTTAAAAGAGGGAAAAAATATTCGCACGAAACTTTAGAATCCAGGTTCTCAAAAATGTAAACATGAAAAAAAAAGTATTGGAAAATATACAAAATAAAAACTTTCTAATTAGCAAGCAATATCGCTGCGATATCATAGCTACGAATATCAAGCTAACAAAACTCACCAGCTAAAATTCTAACAAAACTGTGGGGAGGTTTGAGTTTCATGATTTTTGATTTACATCCGAACGCGACCCTAAATTACCGTCACTGCTGGCAGCTATAGCTTCGTGTCGGCCATCGGTGAAGAGTAAAGAGAGATAGCAAACTTTACTTTTTCTTTCTACGAAAACAATGTGCAACGGAATCATTTTTATGTCAAACCAACTATTAGCTTCATGTTTACATGTTGTGAATATTCTCGCAATATCAGCTTGTTATATCACTATCCTCATCCCATCCCTTTTGAGGAGAACTCCAACAACTTCCTCTATACGTTAGATTTCGGGTGCATGGAGATAACATGGGATGAAATCGAGAAGGCTATAGCGTATACGGAACAAGATAAGGAATTAATGGATGTGAAGGAAGCAGTCGTAACGAACCATTGTCGTAACCGGATCGAGGTTTCCAGCCTCGGTCACGGCTACACGAATCTCGGCTGCTCTGCTTCCACTGCTGCTGCTGCTTTTTCTGCTGCTACTACTGCTGCTGCTCGTCCGTCGACTTCAATGTTCGTAACTAGAGTCATTTTATCTTCGGCCACACGTGTAAATTGCTAGCCGAATAAAGTATTTTTTGAGAAATTTCGGTGCCTTCTTCGTCTTGAAATACTCAGCCGTACCATTTTTAGCTATAGCAGAATAAAAAGCCAACTCCGGAAGTTTCATCGTCTATAACAACGCATGAAAATTTCGTCAAATATTCGCAATTCAAACGTCGATCCGGAGACGAGCCAGCCAACGGCTGAAAGTCTCCTTAATAAAGATATAAAATAAAAAAAACGTCGATCCAGAGATGCCAGATCTACGGAAATCTCCGTAGATCTACGGATTTTACAAATTTTTGCGGAAATACGGATCCGTAGGCAAAATCTACGGAATTCGGTACAGTTTCTACGGATTTTTTTCTTCAGTGTACGTCTCCCTTCAGAATCGATCTAGAGTATAATCTGATTCTGAAGGGAAAGAAGCATAAAGTAAAATACACCCCTGCAACTTGTCAACCGTTTGCTTGCTCACTTATCCGCTTTCTGATAGAATTGGCGTTGACGGCGACTCTGTAGCTCTTCCCTCCTATGAAATATCCCGTAATCAAACGTCAGACTGTGCGTGAAATATGGCGGCCTTCGTAGTATCTCTTCACTCCGGCGAATGTTCCCATAATATACTGTCAATCTTTGCTTCGACGGTGCCGAGTGAAGGCGAATAAAAGTCCAGTTTTGTAAGCGGTCACCGTAGTCGACACATTTTCTGTGATAATCGACTGCCTTTGCTTCCGACACTTGCAAAACAAGCTTTCAAATTACAGTACCAAACTAAACTGTCATACGACAGGTTCTGTCATACGACACTGTCGCCGAGGGCCGTCACGAATGTATGTATTTTAGTTTTTCTCATAATAAGAGCTTGTGCTTGTTGTGCTTGTGTGAATTCTGAAAATAGCAAGCAACGATGTCCTAGTAATAATATTTCTGATCAAAAATGGTTTAATTTACACCAAAATTGAGGAATTAGAACGAAATCACATATGTCATATGATAGTTATTTGATAATTTTCATTTTGCTCGAATGTTGTTCTACCGTTTGCGTTGTGTAAGAGAGACGGCGCTCTCTTTCCCGTCAGCTCGATGATGATCAGGCCTTCAACGTGTTCATCAAAAAGCACGTAATCCATAAGTCGTCGTACTTGTCCGGCTTTATAAAGGAAACTACGGTTAAAGCATGGCTTTCTTATTAGATTACGACACCACTGTACCGCCGCTACGGGATCCCAATTGATCATAGATGGTCGTGAAACCCTTGCAGTGGATCCTCAAATTGAGCATTAATGACGGGCACGGCGAAGAGATAGCTTTTCCTGCCATATTTTTCGGCCATCTACGGAAATTAAAGCCAGGAGTTCGGGTGGCACATTTCATGATGACATCCAGTATCGTCGTCAAGACAGGCGTGTGGCCAAACCACAACATTTGTTGTACATGACAATGAAAGTTCTTCGCCTTTGAGTTTTCGAAGGCTTTCAATGCACTTTTAAGTGCACGGGGACCGCACACATTACACGTGTCAACCTTAAGGACCGCCTTATTCATGGAGCAGTGCATTGAGCGAAATCTATCCTTCCTCAGATCAATACCGAATTCAGTACAGTGTTGGCAACAAAGGAAGAGACATTTGTTCACCATGATGCGACAATTGGGAAAGCCTACTATGTTCCTCACACTCAGTGCAAATGAGATGAAGTAGCCCCATTTGTTGAATCTCCTACATCGATTGTCAGAAGGACACAATTGCAATGACTTAATAGCGGGGGGGGGACGTGCTGTCAAATCACCCTACTGATCATTATTGTATGAAATTGGTTGAAAACGTAAACAAACCCTGTAGGTTTCTTATGGCTTGTTTACGTTTGGAATCAGTTATGCAAGGTAGACGACGATTGTTGTGCCCTTGCTTAATAATAGACTGCACTACAAAAAGCAACTCTGGTCAATGATGATCCAGTCACGTGCTGTGTGTACTTCAGCAAGGGTTGACACGATTGAATTTCAGCACTGTGGAAGTCCTCACGTGTCCCCCGGGAAGCAGTCAGTGAAAGTATGCCAAAAACTACAGATGCAACAGTATCATGGTATTCATACCTGTACTACAATTGGCCCTTTTCAGGTCCACCAATTTCCAAAAGAGTTAAATTTCTGAACATGTCCCAACTGAAATTCGTATCAAAAGCTTCTTTTCAGGGCAATCATAGTTATACTAAAGAGTATGAACAGAGAGAACTCCGATCAAATTCCTATTCCTACACAAAACACAAGTCGTGCTGCAGTTAACAAATAACATTTATTATATAAGACCACGTAGTCCGACGTCACCATTGCGTACAACCCCAAAGGGCTGTCCTAGTAGTTTTTTAAAAGTTCTTTCGTCGATTTATCACCTTAGAACTAAAAAAAAAATATCACATTCGACTAAAAAACATCTGTAGAAATCCGTAGATTTGAATAAGTCTACGAAATTGCATAGATAAAAATCTGGTATTTCTGCGTCGATCCCGTGATTTTGCTGTCAAATTATGTTTGTAGACTTCAGCCCCAAACACTGTTTTGATTTTTGGACAAAACCAGCTGACATTCCTATTCTACGAGCCACCGTTCGAACAGAGAGATTCGGGTTTTCCCTCAATATCCTCTTCACCTTTCGGTCCATGACAGGATCAGCACGTACAATGTTTTCATCACTTCTCGGTTTCCTCTCGACCGCCAAACGTTCCGAAAATGATTTAAGCACACCATGAACAGTGGATTTAGTTAAGGTGATACTCTAAGGAAGCCTTAGCGAGAAACTTCAAAGGCACAAATGTCAGCTTTCACAAAACATACATTTTGAAATTGCTACTCTCTGTTTGAAGTAGCACAGTAAACAAGGAGTACAGGTATACCTCGATTATATGTACATTTTCGATTCTGGAATGTACATAAAATCGAATCGTACATAAAATCGAAGCAAATTTTAATTTTGATATTTTTTTTGTTCAGTTACGAAAAAAAAATCAAATAACAAATACTTATCAAGTATTGAAGCCAAAATTTTCACACCATACAATGTAAAGTGGTCCAAGAGGGTGATTTTTAGTTTAAAAAAATATGACTCCAGAACAAAAATATTCCAATACGGTTTCTTAATATATTTTATTTGAGTTCAAAAAGCAATTCTGATTCATATTTTAAAAAAAAAAGTCCATTGTTGCTTTGAACTTATGTTTATTTAATCATATTTAAATCGATTTTTAAATAACAGGTAATGTCGTTCTCAAGATAAATTTCTATTAGCTATCTTCTCGAAGACTTTTGATCTCATTTCACGCAACGAAAATTGAAATTTGAGAGGCCAACCGTTTTCTTCAGCATATCTGATCATTACGTCCACACGCATTCAACGCCAATTCATCAGAAACTAACTAGAAGTCATCATCAGGATCAATAGATTCCGAAACATTCATGCTGTCATCGGCTGGTAGGCAGGAATCCATAGTGTTATACGTCATCTCGTCGTCAGCTGTAGGATTGCGTACTTCTTCCACTATTTCGGAATCTTTCAGAACTTCATATTCAGCATTCTCATCATCGATGACGCTCGACGCCATAATTTTGGCGGAGATCTCCGTTAATCTCTTTTTAATCACTGATAATGGTAAATCATCTTCGTCTTCCACATCTTCCGGATTGTACAACAAATTCCACGACTTCCTTATGGATGCTTGAGGAACTAGATCCCATGATTGCCCAATCCAAAAGATGGCATCCTTCACATTGATCCTTTTAACATTGTCGTGAAACTCTCCTGATCTTCCTCTCGCATCATGATCTGTCTGTAGCGTGATTTAATCATTAGGATCACGTGTTGATCCATTGGTTGAATTACAGCTGTGGTGTTGAGCGGCAGAAACATTGTCCAGATAGCACCGTCATCAGTCTTCAATTCCTCGGTATTAAAATGTGCAGAACAGTTGTCCAAAACAAGAACTGCTCGCATAAGGAGATCATTTTCTGTCAAAAACGTTCGGACCTGCGGCACAAAATGTTCGGAAAACCAGGTTTTGAACAGAACGCGGGTCTTGCATGCATTCTTCGATGCGGCGTAATAAACAGGCAACTCTTTCAAATTTTTCAACGGTCGAGGTTTAAGAAATTTTCCAATGACCATCAGAGGTAACTTTAATGGACCGTCCATGTTTGCGCATGGCATGAAAGTCAGACGTTCTTTGTTTACTTTCTTTCCGGGCGCGGTAGCCGATTCTTTGTCAACGTATGTGTTGGTCGGCGTACATTTGAAATATAGGCCACTTTCGTCAGCGTTGAATATTTGACTTGGAAGCAAATCTTTGGAACGCATTTCTGTTGCAAAAACATTGACGTACTCGTCAATAACTGCCATGTTGCTTGATAATTTCTCGCCCGTAGTTTTCAGAAGACGAATATCATATCTTTTAATGAACTTGTCGATATAGCCACGACTTCCAAACTTACCCACACTAACCAATTCATTAAAAAAAAATCTCCGATTGAACACGGAGCATCTCCTGGCTCACCGGAATGTGTTGTTGTCTTTTTTGCAAACACCAGATGTATAATGCTTCATCCACTTTTGGGTAGCTAGCTTGCTTGAAGGTCTTGCGATGTGCTGTAAACAAGAATCTTTAAGGCAACTTATCTGTAAATAAACCTTTAAAATATTTACCAACGTTTCCTTGGATGTTCGCAATATTGTTCATTATCTTTGTTTTAGACTGCTGGATGTTGTATATGGTAGATCGTGCTTTGATGCGATACTTCTCCATCACATCTTGGATCGAAACTCCATTCTCCAAATCTTGTTTAATCTGCACTTTATCAGCGAGGAGAATACCCGATCGATTCTTCTTTGCTTTGTAAGTATTATCAGAAGCCATTTTTCAGATTTCAATCTGCACGGTTTCAAGTCGCAGTAGGGGTACTAACTTTCTCACGATCATAAATGTCAAAAAGTACACGCTAACGTGAATCTACTCACATTTATGTCAAAGTACCCTAGATTTAAACTGACCGTTTAATAGGAATAAGAAATATTAACGAAATATTGCGATATAGGGCGGGGATCGGTTTTAATACTTCGGGAACCTCTTACAAGCACGGGGTAAACAAAAGCTTACAACAGAATCACACAGCCAAAAAAGAGCGTTGTAAATTGTTTTTAACCCCGTACTTAAAATAGGTTCCCAATGATTAATCCGTTATCTATGATTGGTTTTCAAATCCATGACAAAAATTGGTCTCACCTAAAAAACTGTTACTTTACCTTATATATGTGTTATGTTATGTGAACAAACAACCAAAATCAACAAAATATAGGTTTCAAAACAAAAAATAAACGTACAAAAAATATGTACATAAAATCGAGGTAACATGTACATAAAATCGTGGTACGTAAAATAGAGGGTACATATAATCGAGGGTCCATATAATTGAGGTATATCTGTAGCAATTTCAAATTTGTATGTTTTGTAGATGCTGACATTTGTGCCTTTCAAGTTTCACGCTAAGGTTTCCTTAGAGTATCTCCTTAAATCCACTTTTTTTCCATCCCGTATTGACAACTCAGGGTTTGCATTTAGTCCGTACAAAATCCTCGCACGTGTTTTTCAATCGTCGCCAAACATGGAATGTAAACACCAATCATAGTCTTTTTCATCAATGACTCCCAGCTATACCTCAGCGAAATGTTTCAAACCTCCATGAAATATTTCAAAAGTTACAGTGATTTCTCCGGATTTATGTGCAGGCAGACCTTATTATGCAATTTAAATTATTTTCACGTCAAATGCTTGCAGGTGCAGATACATCAAAATTGCATGATTATTTACGGAACTGTGGCAATTGAAATTTATCCTGCTCTGTCCGCTTTGTCCAACTGCTGTTCTGCCACTATTTACATAACAGTCCCATGTAAACTGGATTTCCGCGAATAGCATCAGTGCATATCAATTCATCAATGATAATTAACCAGATCAAATTGTTGACCATAAAAAAAAACAAATATTATTCCACAATTAAATCGTGGGAAGCCAAACATTTGATTTGTGCATATCGGATTACAAAAATCCTCATAACTGACTGTGACCTGGATTGAAGTCGGTCATGAGAATATTTTCTAAACATAAAAGCACTAGTTACTTTGAAACCGTGTCTCACCCTTTAATCACACCGCACTTTTTTTATAAATTTAACTGATCGTATCGCAATACTTCCCACCACATCCCTTTACCCAGAACCGGACGTAATTAATTTGCGTGGTCACGCAGCCACCACTTCACAAAGTGTTTGGAACCCACAGATTAACTCAACAAATTGCACCGGTTTCCCTCCTATTCACCCTCTGTACCCATTAAAAAAAATGACAAATCTCTCGCTGTCACTTCATGAAAGACTGAAATTAATCGTGATAAAATATTCCGCCATTTTTAATAAATCCAGCACTACCCATTGGGGCACAATTTTATAGGTGCCTTTTCAGGCAGCTCGCAGTGATTTTGCTCTCGCATTAAAGGAAATTAATATTCATTAATTTCCTGGTCCGGAGTAGAAGAAGCAGGGTGAGGCAGGGGGATGATAGGTGGCGGCCTGAACATGCCAAAATGAATGGGAATCCAAATCCGGCATCAATTGAAGGGCCACGCGAGGATGAGAGGAAAGCCGGGTGTGGCCAATATGCGTCTGAAAAGCGCTGTCATTTCCGATAATTTTCAACGTTTTTAATTTTCCTCGGCAGCCAGCGTTTCATTAATGGGCCTGCCACTGAACTGCCACACCGTGTTTGGTTGGGTGGTCGTGAGGCATCAGCCGAAGTTGATATTTATATTTATGCAGTCACAGAGCGCTCTGCGTGGTGGTATTGGGCTGCGGGAGCACACCTCGGAAGCAATATTTAAAAGGAAAAAAAAAATGGAACTGTTGCGAAGAGAGTTCATAAAAAATTATACGTTGAGCAAATTTTGCTGTGTTTTTGTTTTGCAGATTGGAAATATTTACGTAGCCAATTTATTAATGTAATATTTAAACAACGACAGTTTCAAAGGATTAATCTCTTTAAACTTAAAAAATTAACGAGCAGTTCATTTTTATTCGCATTACAGATATTTACAAAAATACAGTATAGAACGAATTCTCTACCCTGAGTACTGTGGGTCCATAAATAATGAATAAAATTATTGAAAATGAATACCAAAGTGGATGAATGGATCGTTCCTTTTTGTTGCCCACTCTGTATTCGGGCTTCAAATGAGCGAAATGAAGTACGCCTTCCAAAATGGTCGACGTGGGAATTATTTTTTTTTCGGAATTGTCTGATTAACAATGTAACAGAATTCAATGGAATGGCTCGCATTGAAGCAGCCACAAAGACCGATGGATTCACTTATGAATCACAGACAATATCAATTATTTATTTTGCAAAATGGGAAATGAAAAAAAAAGGGGGAAACGGTCCCAGTACTGAGGATGACATTATCAATGCATACATGTACAGAGAATATAAATATAATCATCGTTCAATCGCCATGTGAATTATCTTCAATTTTTGGAAAAAAAAAGTCTGCCCACTCATACTACCGCTCCTACAAACAGCACACTTCTTTCTAGAGTACAATCCGACATTGATTTCGATTTAAATGTGTAGTAGCAGAATACATATTTGAATGCATCAGCATGAGCATGATTGACCGCCCACGGTTGCTACTCTGCTATTGCCAGATCAGGTGTAATTACACAGAGAACCAATAGACGATGCTTGGGACTAGCAATCATCCTCAATTTGTAAAAACTGGTGATCTCAAACTAGGCAATTTCAGCGCCGGCCACGCCCGAACACGGTTCAAGAAAGGAATGGGTAGGAATGTGTTGACGTAACACTCGCTTTAATGGAAGCCAAAAACACCTCTGCACTTCCACGAGGAATCACTGGGATATTGGTTAAGAGGGGTTTTTTGCCGCAATGTTCGTTTTGGTTAACGATAAGCTGAATTGGTATCCTAATATCCTATAACGCGAAGGAGATTGGGATTGAACTCACGGTCTTCTGCTTAGTAAGCAAAAACGTTTGCCACTAGGCAAACGAGCTCCTTTTATTACAACACACCAATGCTCGATTTGTTGTTATTTCATTGTATTCACATTTACAAATAGCGATTAACGAATCTTGAATGTGGAAGGGCTTGAGATTAATCTCTTGATGTTCTACTCAGTAAGCAAAAATGGTCGCTCTAAGGCCACCAAGCCCCTCAAATCACATCATACAAGCTACGATCGCGTTGCTATTGCCACCATACAAAACCGGCCCCGAAGCTGACGTTGATGACGATGTTAAGTTGCACAAAACACACAATAATCAAGCGATGTTACTATAAGTCTCTTCAATATGATATGACCTGGGTTTTATTCAAACTCATACTCGACGGTGGTGCCATTTACACAAGAATAAGCTTCTTTGACCGATGACCTTCTAAACCTGGAGACAAAAAAGTAAGAGGTTGTTTCCAAGACACGACCGTAGATTTGACGTAAGATTACGAAAGGTAGTTTGTGATGTCACAGCAAAAGTATAGTAAATATTAAATTGATTTCTTAACTCGTTATCAGTGAAAAAGTTCGATAAGTTGAAATTCGGCATGCTCAGTGCTCGGTATCAATATTCGGCGACTGTTTCAGGGAAATCACTTTTCCCATCACGGGAACACCTGGCTTATTCAATAGATAATAAAAAAATGAAAAATGATTGGAGGAATTTCTTTGATAAATATTTCCAATCGTGATATTCGCGATCAACCATATAAATTTGAGTTTTATTTTTGCTTTTTTCTAGCGTCCTGGAGAAAACGTTACCAGAAACACTTCAATCTGGCTAATTGACATGGTCATGTGGTATTTGGTCATTGCGAGAATTTGTATGTACCACTTCAATACTTGATGCATTTGACCACAAACGTTTTGTTACTGGGTACATTATCAAAGCTAGCTAGCTGCTTGCGGGGAGCCTTTCGTTGTATACTGTCTACCCCGTAACGTGGGTAGATCACCTTTTCGTGGTATGTTACGGGATGTAAGATCTACCACCGATTCCTAGTCCTGACTACTTTAAGCTAGGGGAACAAGATTTTTCAGTAATCCAAGGAACACATCTTAGTCCTTGTTACTTTTTATGCCTTGTTGATAGTGACTAGACTCGGCTTTGTCTACCGAGGATGATCTTGAAACAAGGCAAAAAAAAATGAGCTAGTTGTCTTCATCTATGTGATTCCTAATCTTCTATTCGTTGTTCCCTAGTTTGAAGTGGTTAAGACTAAGATTCTGATGCATGGTCATTATCGGTGTCATACCTTAATTTTGTTGCTAAGGAATCCAATTTTGACTGACAAAGGGGCGCGCCATTGGAGGGTGTTTCAACACTCCGAAGGGTATAAATAGCGGGACCTTTCAATTAGAGTCGGATCCTTGCGATAAATGCAAGAGTGGCAACTGTAAAAAAAAAAATCGAATACTTCATCATTTCTCAATAGTGATGGAGTAATACGACATGCACTAAACTAAGGACACGGTATATACTACAATAGATCAATTTACTGGTCGCAGTAGTGTTAGGTCCCAAACAGAGGAAAAAAAATACTGGAGAACACCATCACTCATCAAACACGGTGATTGAATGAATACCGTTCGACCGGATGGAATTCAGTTTTGAAATCTGTGTTAGGGAAAGCTCTTGTCGCAGTTGCACATTAGTGCAATTTTCAATATGCATTTTGAAAAGTGATAAATTCTTAATTTTAACGGATTCGTGGGCAAATTTTCTATCGATTGGCGTATTAAGAATTAAAATCCATCATCTCTGGATCAAAATCGGACCACTTTCGTGACCGTGGTTTTTTTAAATTGCACCCTCAATGTTGCCTTAAAAATACATGGTATGCTAGATTTATGCTTATGGGAACTGACATCCGATTGGTGACCTTGACAAGTCTCGTGTCACTTTTCAAATAAACCAATCTTCATTGATCGATCCTCTTCATCGACTGTCTCTTT
This sequence comes from Ochlerotatus camptorhynchus, assembly GCF_037179485.1. Lineage (NCBI taxonomy): Eukaryota > Metazoa > Arthropoda > Insecta > Diptera > Culicidae > Ochlerotatus > Ochlerotatus camptorhynchus. The sequence goes on along the minus strand of NW_027040527.1, from coordinate 4,343,692 downwards.
CGTAGATAACTTGGCTGCATTTATATTGCGGGCAAATTTTTCAGAAACTACACAGCAAAAAATAAATTTTGATATTACATCCAAGAGGATGCACTTCAATCGTGGAGAAAATTTCGTGTAATTTTTATGACCACAATAATAAACAATTGCATTAAAAGCAACGTAATGTCAGTTCATGCACTGTATTAATGATAATTTTGTCCTTTTTGGCAAGTGCAGTCAAGATTCCTATAGTACGGATTCGCTCTTGCCGGATTCCTATAGTACGGTTGCCACTGGATTCCTATAGTACGGTTGATCCGGCATTAACGAATACACGTAGCATATGGGATTAGAGCTAATTGGGACCAAACACTGATTGTACGGCGATTTGAAGAGATAACTTCCTAATGTCTTTTGAGAAGTTGTTAAACAGAAAGTTGGACACCTTTTGGAACGATTCGGTTTCCGGTAGGACACAAGTCTGATCCTGTGGAAAATCCGGAATATCCGTAAAAGTGGCCAATTCATGAAACTGATCCTAGAACTGTATGGAATTTTCGAAACCACTCATAAACGTCTTATCAGAATTATTCGGAGTTGTGTTCGGAATATGTACTCTGAGGACCACGGGATTGTTAACCAGAAGATCCGGAATATCCATAAAAGTGGTCAATTCATGAAACTGATCCTAGAGCTCCGCGTTTTTTTTTTTTAAACCACTCATATACGTCTAATCAGAATGAATTCGGAGTTTTGACTGAAATATGGACCCTGGGGACTATAGATCACCATGGAAGATCCGGAACATCCGTAAAAGTGGTCAATTCATGAAACTGATCCTAGAGCTCCATGTTTGTTTTTCGAAGCCTTTCATAGGCGTCTTATTACAATAAATTCGGGGTTTTGGCTAAAATTTGGACTCTGAGAAACATCTCCAAGAAGTCAAGGGAAATAAGTCCATGAAATCCAAGCAGTTCTAAAAAAACACAGAGTGCTTAGATCAGTTTTCTTGACCTATGTACTTTAACGGATGTTCCGGATATTTCGGAGGGCCATCCAATGGACCCTGTGGTTCATTTTCCAGTCACAACTCCGAGTTCATTCTGATGAGTTGTCTATTATTTTCTAAATGAGCGTTCATAGTCTCCAGGGTCTATTTTCCGATCATAACTCCGAATTCATAATTAAAGACGTTAGTTTATGAAAAAAAAACAAAGTTCTTGGATCAGTTCCATGCATTGAGCCTTTTTACGGATGTTTCGGATCTTTCGGAGGACTATCCACTGCACAATGGTCCCAAAGCCGTATTTAGGAAGACAAAAATGTTTGCGCCCAAACCGTCAGTTTTCGGTATATAGTGTGTTCGGGAAAGTTTCTTCGTATTTGTAGCCAATCTGAAATTAGGGTGGTCCTTAAAATTGGTGAATAGGAATGGCAGATCTTTTTATGTTAGTGAAATTAGGGTGGTCCACAAAATTGGGGATTTGAAAATACAACTTTTTTTTTATTATTTGAGATACACCCCAATGCAATGTTCTGCAAGTTGTAGAACAGTCAATTCGAAGCAATCCACCTTTCGAACTTTTGATTTTATTTAAAAGATCGTGTTTTTTTCATCATTGGTGGAAAAAAACTGCGGGAGCGTGTTTTGTTCAAAATATTTTATTTTATTTAAAAAAAATCTTTTTTTTTTATCAAAAACTAGCCATAATTTTTAAATAAAGGAGATATCAAATAAGTGACTTCTTGGTGGTCCCAAGAAAATCGGCTTTCTTTAAGGTGATACTCTAGGAAGCCTTAGCGTGAAACTTCAAAGGCACAAATGTCAGCTTCCACAAAACATACAAATTTGAAATTGCTACTCTCTGTTTGTAGTAGCACAGCAAACAAGGAGTAGCAATTTCAAATTTGTATGTTTTGTGGAATCTGACATTTGTGCATTTAAAGTTTCACGCTAAGGCTTCCTTAGAGTATCACCTTAAATATTGTTTATACGTTGATCACCAATAAAAATATTTAAAGAAACATTTTCTAGTGGCAACCCTAACCTACTCGTTTAAAATAACCATAAGTCATGAACCATAAGAGATAAAAATTTGATGCCATTAGCAAAGTTGGTCAAAGTTGATTGTTCAACAGCTTTTTAAAGCACTGCATTAGTCCATCTCAAGTAATAAAAAAAGGTGGAATTTTCAAATCACAAATTTCAAGGACCACCCTAATTTCAAATCGGCTAAAAAATACGAAGAAACTTTCCCCAAGACACCATATACCTAAAAGTGATGGTTTTGGGGCTAATGTTTTTGTCTTCATAAATACGGCTTTGGGACCATTGTGCATTGGTCTCCAGGGTCAATTTTCTGGTCATAGCTCCAAATTAATTTAGATAAGACGTTTGTGAGTGGTTTCGAAAAATCCGCAGAGCTCTAGGATCAGTTTCATGAATTGACCACTTTTACGGATGTTTCGGATCTACCGGTAAACTATACCGTGGTCCCCAGGGTCCATATTTCGGTCAACACTCAGAATTTATTTTGATAAGACGTCTATGAGTTGTTTGGAAAAAAAACCGCAGAGCTCTAGGATCAGTTTCATGAATTTACCACTTTTACGGATGTTCCGGATCTTCTGCGGAACCATCCCGTGGTCCCCAGGGCCTATATTCCAGTCAGAACTCCGTATACATTCTGATATGAGTGGTTTCGAAAAATCCGCGGAGCTCTAGGATCAGTTTCATTAATTGGCCACTTTTACGGCTATTTCGGATCATCCACAGGATCAGACTTGTGTCCTACCGGAAACTGAATCGTCCCAAAAGGTGGCCAAATTTTTGCTTAACAACTTCTCAGAAGACATCAGGAAGTTATCTCTTCAAATTACCGTACAATCAGTGTTTGGTCCCAATTAGCTCTAATCCCATATGCTACGTGTATTCGTTAATGCCGGTTCCTATAGTACGGTCCCTATTAACCGTACTATAGGAATCTTGACTGTAATATGACACCATATTTTCGACACGATTGAAGTGCATATTCTTTTATGTGATATTAAAATTAATTTTTTGCTGTGTATTATTAAACGTATTAGACGAACAGCCGAACATATTTTTTGGAGCCGAGTTATTAATGAACGAGAGAGTCGATGAAGAGAATCGATCAATGTAGATTGGTCTATTTGAAAGTTAGCACGAGTGTTCAAAAACTACTCTTTAACAAAATTATGGTGGTCCTGAAATGGATCGTTTTGTCGTGATGGTTGAGTAATGCTGAGCTATTAAAGTGTTTTACACTGATAAGGCTGGCGAGCTGTTTGTTGTTAGGAACAGTGACGCGGTTGGCATAGATGGCACACAGCGGATCAAGACGAGCAACTGAAATCCGATCAGATCCTTCTTCGGCTAAAAAACCGCTCAGTAAGCTGTACTGGAGAACAATCTACAACGCTACACGCCGAAAGCACTGCTGCTGCTGCTGCTGATGATGACCACTGGACACCACAACTCACCACACGCGGTGAAAAACTCCGAACACGATGCCTCCGAAAAACGTGTAACGGCATGTTTGCAATGGCACAACTTAGCCATTTCTTAATGAATTTCAAAAGTTGTGGTACCTTTAGAATTCCTAGGGTTTCTAGATGATTTTGATTGTAAAAAACTTGAAAATAGAGTCGTCTACTTTTTTAAAAAGCGAAAAGAGTTGTTACACGTTTTTTTGAAAGGTGTGTTTGTAGGGTTTTGCAAGTGGCGCAAGATCTGTAATTTAGATTAATGGGCACAAATGTTCACAATTAGCCAGAATACAGTCATGGTTCTTATATATGGATCCTGGAGACAACGGAACGGTCCTCGAAAAATCCGGAACATCCGTAAAAATGGTCAATCCATGATCCTGATCCTAGAGCTCTGCGGTTTTTTTGAAAACATTAGGAACTGTGATATAAACAAATATTTGGGGTCGTGACATAAACATATACCTGGATGGCCATAGGACCGTCCTCCGGAAGATCCGGAACATCCGTAAAAGTGGACAATGAATCTGATCCTAGAGCTCCGTGTTTTTTTTTTTACATTAGTGATATAAAAATGAAATCTTGAAAACATTAGGAACTGTGATGATAGAAAGAATTTGGGCTTGTGACATAAACATGAACCTGGATGTCCATAGGACCGTCCTCCGGAAGATCCGGAACATCCGTAAAAGTGGTAAATCCACGATCCTGATCCTAGAGCTCCGTGGTTTTCTTGAAAAAATTAAGAACTTTGATGATAGAAAGAATTTAGGTTTGTGATATAAACATGAACCTGGATGTCCATGGGACCGTCTCCGAAAGATCCGGAACATCCGTGAAAGTGGAAAATTAACGAAACTGATCCTAGAGCTCCGTGGTTTTCTTGAAAACGTTAGGAATTGTGATATTAGAATGGTTTTGGGATCGTGACATAAACATGGACCCAGATGGCCATCGGAACGTCCTCCGGAAGATCCGAAAATTCCGCAGTTTTTGAAAAAAAAACACTAAGAACTGAGATGATAGAATGAATTTGAGGTCGTGACCTAAACATGGACCTTGATGGCCATGACACCGTCCTCTGGAAGATCCGGAACATCCGTGAAAGTGGAAAATTCTCGAAACTGATCCTAGAGCTCCGCAGTTTTTTCCAAAAACATTAGGAACTGTGATATAAGAATGAATTTGTGATCGTGACCTAAACATGTACCTAGATAGCCATGGGACCGTCGTCCGGAAGATCAACAACATCCGTAAAATGGTCACTCCATAAAATTGAGAGGTGGAAGCATTACTATGACGAGCACCTCAATGGTGATGCAGCAGAAAACGAAGGTGGCAAGGCAACAGACCTTGGAGCACGTGCAGGACACGGAAACAAATCCGATTCCATTTTCATGAATAAAAAATCATGAAATGAAAAAACTTGCCATCCCATGAAATCGTAACAATGATTCATGATTTCGGGATGGAAATTCATGATTTCATAATGCAGAGGAATCAAGACCGCTAAAAGCGTTACACGTACTTGGCAACCCGTGTTCATAAACCGAACTACATAGGCATCTCTTATTCGCCTTTTGCCTTCCATCTTATACAAGTACTGATAGTCTAGTGGTCAAAGTATGGGTTTAGTGATCTCAAGGTTCTTGGTTCGAATTCAGTCTGTTGCTTTATTTTATTCTTTTTACATTTTTTGGTTAAAAGTTAAACCCATGAATTTAGCTCATGATTTCAACTCGGATGATTCATGATTTTGGGAATGTTTGCTGCGTTACGCAAAAGTTGCTCATGATATCATGAATATTATTCATGGTGTATTTTCATAACATGAAAATACGCTGTGTTCATGAAATCATGAGTCATTTATCTCATTTCGGAGATCGGATTTTTTCCCGTGGAGACGACAGGCTACTGGCCCCTGATCTTCAAGAAGTTGAGGAGGAGATCGGTCGACTGAAGAACAACAAAGCAACTGGTGTAGATCAACAACCAAGTGAGCTATTAAAATACGGTGGTGAAGCAATGGCTAGAGCGCTGCACTGGGTAATTGCCAAGATTTGGGAGGAGGGGATATTACCGGAGGAGTGAAGCAAGGTGTTGTATGCCCAATCTAGTTGGATTGCTGCAACTACCGCGCGATCACACTGCTGAGCACCGCTTACAAGGTACTCTCCCAAATTATTCGCCGCCGCCTGTCACCATTTGCAAGAGATTACTTGAGCAATACCAGCAGGAATTCATGGGTTCATATTCGCGATTCAGCAGGTTCTGCAGAAATGCTACAAATACAACTTCCTTACACATCATTTGTTCATCGATTTCAAATCCGCATACGACACAATCGATCGTGATCAGCTATGGCAGTTTATGCACGAGTACGGATTTCCAGATAAACTGACGCGATTGGTCAAGGCAACGATGGATCGAGTGATGTGTGTTGTTCGAGTATCGGGGACACTCTCGAGTCCCTTTGAATCTCAAAGGGGGTTACGGTAAGGTGATGGACTTTCGTGTCTGCTATTCAACATCGCGTTAGAAGGTGTGATCAGAAGAGTTGGGATAGACACGAGTATCAAGACAGCTTCTTGGCTTCACCAATGACATCGACATCATGGCACGGAACTACATCAGACTGAAGGCTGAAGCTAGGTGGATTGGACTTGCCATCAACGCATTAAACACAAAATACATGAAAGGAAGAGGTTCTAGGGAAGACAATGTTAGCCTTCCACCCCGAGTTCAGCTTGACGGTGATGAAATCGAGGTGGTCGATGAGTTCGTGTATTTGGGCTCACTGGTGACCGCCGAAAATGATACCAGCAGAGAAATTCAAAGACGCATTATGGCAGGGAATCGTGTCTACTTTGGACTCCGCAGGACGCTCCGGTCGAATTAAATTCGCCGCCGCACGATGTTGACTGTCTAAAAGACGCTGATTAGAGCGGTGGTCATCTACTGCCACGAGCCCGTGACTATGCTCGTGGAGGACAAGCACCAGCTGTTGGGAGAACCATCCATCGTTCACATTGCAAAAATTGGGCGACTACGGTAGGTTGGGCATGTCGTAAGAATGTCGCACGACGACGCAATGAAAATGGTTCTCTAAAGCGCCCCAACAGGAACAAGAAGAAGAGGCGCGCACCGGGCAAGGTGGATCGACCAAGTAAAAGGTGACCTGCGGACCCTTCGCAGACTACGAGGCTGGCAAAGTCTGGCCATGGATCGAGTAGAGTGGAGACGACTTCTTCGGACAGCAGAGGACAACAAGGCCTTAGCCCGATTGCAAGCCATAAAATTGATCCAAGAACGAAAAACCGTGGAACTGTGATATTAGAATGAATTTGGAGTCTTAACATAAACATGAAACCGAATGACCATTGGACAGTCCTCCGGAAGATTCGTGAAAATGAATCTGGATGGCTATTGGAACGTCCTCCAGAAGAAGTGGATCATCGATGAAACTGTGAAAAAACCGTGGTTTTTTTTTCGAAAACTCTTGGAACTGGATAGAATTTAGGGTCATGACATAAACATGGATCCGGATGGCTATGAGACTGTCCTCCAAAAGATCCGCAACATCCGTAAATTTATCATACTGTGAAACTGATCCTAGAGCTCTGCAGTTCTTTTTTAAACACTGTGATATAAGAAACCTCTGGATCACTTTTACGGATGTTCCGTATCTTCCGGAGGACGGTCCTATGGCCATCCAGGTCCGTGTTTTTTAACTTTATTATGGAGACTTTCAGCCCTGGGCTGGTTCGTCTCCGGTACGTGTTTTCTGTCATGACCCTGAATTCTTTCTTATATCGCAGTTCCACATGCTTTCGAAAAATCCGTAGAACTCTAAGATCAGTTTCAAAAATTGACCATTTTTAAAGATGTTCTAGACCTTGCGGAGGATGGTCCCATAACCTTCTAGGTACATGTTTATGTCACAACCGCAAATTAATTTATATATGACAGTTCCAAGTGATTTCGAAAAAACCATGGAGCTCTAGGGTCAGTTTCATACAATGACCACTTTTACGGAATTTTCGGATCTTCCGGAGGACGTTCCGATGGCCATCTTGGTCCATGTTTATGCCACGATCCCAAATTCATTCTAATATCGCAGTTCCTAACGTTTTCACGAAAACCACGGAGCTCTCGGATCAGTTTCGAGAATTTCCACTTTCACGGATGTTCCGGATCTTTCGGAGGACGGTCCCATACCCATCAAGGTCCATGTTTATGTCACGACCCTAAATTCATTCTATCATCTCAGTTCTTAGTGTTTTTTTCAAAAACTGCGGATCTCTAGGATCATTTTCATTACTTGACCACTTTCGCGGATGTTCCGGATCCTCCGGAGGACGGTCCTATGGACATCCAGGTTCATGTTTATGTCACATGCCCAAATTCTTTCTATCATCACAGTTCCTAATGTTTATAAAAAAAAACGCGGAGCTCTAGGATCAGGATCGTGGATTTACAACTTTCACCGATGTTCCGGATCTTCCGCTGCACGGTCCGATGGCCATCTTGGTCCATGACCCAAATTCATTCTTATATCACAGATCCTAATGTTAAAAAAATACACAGAGCTGTAGGATCAGATTCATGGATTGTCCACTTTTACGGATGTTCCGGATCTTCCGGAGGACGGTCCCATGGCCATCCAGGGACATGTTTATGTCACGACCCCAAATATTTGTTTATATCACAGTTCCTAATGTTTTCAAAAAAACCGCAGAGCTCTAGGATCAGGATTATGGATTGACCATTTTTACGGATGTTCCGGATTTTTCAAGGACCGTTCCGTTGTCTCCAGGATCCATATATAAGAACCATGACTGTATTCTGGCTAATTGTGAACATTTGTGCCCATTAATCTAAATTACAGATCTTGCGCCACTTGCAAAACCCTACAAACACACCTCTCAAAAAAACGTGTAACAACTCTTTTCGCTTTTTAAAAAAGTAGACGACTCTATTTTCAAGTTTTTTACAATCAAAATCATCTAGAAACCCTAGGAATTCTAAAGGTACCACAATTTTTGAAATTCATTAAGAAATGGCTAAGTTGTGCCATTGCAAACTTGCCGTTACACGTTTTTCGGAGGCTTCGTAGTCGGCGTAAAGTTTTTTACCCACCGTATTCGGAGTGTTAAATAAACACCATCCGGTGAGACCGGAGTGAATTTGATTTTTAAATCTTTGTTAGGGACAGCGCTTTTCACAGTCTATCGGTGATAATTTGCATAATTATAGCAACAGTTGCAAATTCTTGCAAATTTCAATAGTGACCTGTTGAAAATCGATAATGTATTCATTTAAGCAGATTCGTAGGTGACATTCCAATCGATTGGCTTGTTTGGAATTAATATCCATCCGCTATTGACAGAGTTGTAAGTGGTTAAATCCTGACCACTTTTCGTAACGTGGTCGATTTTGGTTTATTTTAATTGCACCCCCAATATGTTGCCGAAAGACGTCGGCTCCAAAAACATGTTCAGTTGTTATTATCGTCTAATACGCTTAATACAGGGCGGACTCGATTATCCGGAGTCTTGAAAAAAATTTCACTCCGGATAATCAAGCCCTCCGGATAATCGAGCCATAAAAAAAAAATTTTTTTTGGTCTTATGTGGTCTCATTTAATGTTTTTAGTGGTCCCATTGAACGCTATTGAAGGATTATGGAATCGGACCACTAGTTTTGTAGATATGGCCGGAACAAGTTCCGGCGTTTATGAGCCATGAGGCTAAATTTGACTTGAAAGGAACAAAACCCATTAAGCGACACATCAAATTAAATCAAAATTTGATATCAAGATCAATGGTGGCAAAAATTAAGTACCTTGGACCATATTGGTCACTTCCGGGCAAGTTTCAGGTGCCCCGAGAAAGTGGCCAGAATCGGACTTGGATAATAAACTATCATTAGGCACATTAAAATACATCAAAATTTGATAAGAAGATCAATAGAATTGAACCCAGAATGCGGAATTCGATGTCATGTCTGATGCTGACATAGTCAATGCTGTTCTTAACCATGATTCACATTTTTATGAAGGAGAAAGCGTGACGAACATCACTCTGCATGAAACTGCAAACATTTCTACAGCAGATGACAACCAAGAGGAGGAGTACGAACCAGTTCCAGATCAATCAGCGCTGAAAAGTATTGACACTATCATCACATGGGCTGAGAAAAACCAATTGCCATTGGAACGGCAGTTTTTACTTCGTGAAATCAGGGGAAATACTCTTGATAAAATAGTCAATAAGGATTTATTTATGATCAAATTTGCAATTCTCTTTGTTTTTACTGAATCACTTTACTGATGAACTACTGTTTTTACTGAAATGATGAATAAATGAATTGAACTACAAAATAAGATAAGAAAATTGATATAAATTTTCAGGTATGAAGCCACCAAAAGACCAATTCTCATGAAACCCCTCTTTAACCCTCCGTTACTCGAGCCAACTTTTATAACACGAGTACTCACGCGTTGTACTTTGTACAACAGTGTGAGTTTTCCATTGCCATTTTGCAGCCGAGCTACCAATCGATATGAAACCAACGGGTATTCATTAAAAACCTTGTTTTTAACTAAACAAGCTAAAATTTTATTACAGTTAACCTACAAAAATGCGGATAATAGAGAAAATGTGGAAACCGCGTAAAAGGTGTCCGTACTACGTGGGATTTTACTTAATTGGCTACAGCATGGAAAATCTCGAGATCCTGACCAGATAGAAAATTACTGTCTTCGGCAAAGTTGTTCTAGAGATCATAATCTTTTTGCTGGTGTAGAGTAGTTCACAATTTCCACACTACGTAGCGCTAGAATACACGTGAAATTCTCGCATGTGGTTTGTTTCGAGATCCTGACCAGATAGAAAGTTACTGTCTTCGACAAAGTTGTTCAGGAGGTCAAAGCATTTTTGGCTGGTAAACAGTAAAGGGTGATACGGTCAAAATTTGGTCAATATCAACTTGACGTATTTCTTTCAATTTTGCATTTAAAAAACCTGAACACCCCTCATTTTGAAGGTGTGTGTGTGTGTAGAATGTTGCTCCTATTTTGATTTTGGAATTCACTCTTCAGTTGTCAAAATGCCGTCCAAGCAAGAAGAGCAGCGTATCAAAATTTTGCTCGCGCATCGCGAAAATCCGAGCTACTCGCACGCAAAGTTGGCAAAATCGCTAAAAGTTGCCAAATCAACCGTTACAAATGTAATTAAAGTGTTTGGGGAACGTTTGTCGACAACCAGGAAGTCTGGATCGGAGGGAAATCGAAAACCGGAAGCCGCTGAGACGACAAAGAGAGTTGCCGGTAGTTTCAAGCGAAACCCTAACCTCTCTCTCCGAGATGCCGCAAATAAGCTGGGTGTATCGTCTACAACCGTGCATCGAGCCAAAAAACGAGCCGGACTATCGACTTACAAGAAGGTAGTGACTCCAAATCGCGATGATAAACAAAATACGACGGCCAAAGCGCGATCCCGGAGGCTGTACACGACGATGCTGACGAAGTTTGACTGCGTGGTAATGGACAACGAAACCTACGTCAAAGCCGACTACAAGCAGCTTCCGGGACAGGAGTTTTATACGGCAAAAGGAAGGGGAAAGGTAGCAGATGTTTTCAAGCACATGAAACTGTCAAAGTTCGCAAAGAAATATCTGGTTTGGCAAGCCATCTGTACCTGTGGCTTGAAAAGCAGCATTTTCATAGCTTCCGGGACTGTCAACCAAGAAACTTACGTGAAAGAGTGTTTGAATAAACGTCTGCTGCCTTTCCTGAAGAAACACGGTTGTTCCGTACTGTTTTGGCCGGATTTGGCATCTTGCCATTACGGTAAAAAGGCCATGGAGTGGTACGCCGCCAACAACGTGCAGGTGGTTCCCAAGGACAAGAACCCTCCCAACACGCCAGAGCTCCGCCCAATTGAGAAATACTGGGCTATTTTCAAGCGGAACCTAAAGAAGACCAAAAAAAACTGCTAAGGACGAGCAGCAGTTCAAGGCAAACTGGCTTTCTGCGGCGAAGAAGGTGGACAAGGTGGCTGTACAAAATCTGATGGCAGGGGTCAAGCGTAAGGCCCGGCAATTCGGATTTGGAAAAGCGGAAGCCTAACTGAATATTTTTCCTGAATTTTATACTAATTGAACTTGAAAAAGAAATTTAATTTGATTTTTTAAATAAACGATTTCACCGATTTACACGCGTTTTCCCTTGACCAAATTTTGACCGTATCACCCTTTAGTTAAGAATTTTGTCACCACGTGGCATAGATGTACACTTCTCGAATATGCTATATCTCGAGATCCTAATCATATAAAAAGTTACTGTCTGCAACAAAGTTATTCAGGAGGTCAAAGTCTTTTGGCTGGTGAACAATAGTTTAGAATTTTTTCATAAACTCTAGGCTTTAAACTCCTGAACAACTTTGTTCAAGACAGTAACTTTCTATCTGGTCAAGAACGTGAGATATTTTATATGCGAGAATTTCACATGTATACTAGCATCATGAAGTGAGAAAATTCTGAACTACTGTCCACCAACCAAAAGACCTTGTCCTCCTGAACAACTTTGCCGAAGACAGCAACTTTCTAGCTGATCAAGATCTCGAGCTATTGAATATAGGAGAAAGGCACGTATATACTAGCACCGTATAGTGAGAAAATTCTGAACTATTGTCACCCAACAAAAGATCTTGACTTCCTGAAAAACTTTGCCGGATACATTTACTTTCTATCTGGTCAGGATCTAGAGATATTTTATATGCAAGAGTTTCACATCTATAGTAGCGCCGCAAAGTGAGAAAACTTTGAACTACTGTCCACCTGCGAAAAAGCCTTGACATCATGAACAACTATGCCCAAGACAGTACCTTTCTATCTGGTTGGGAACTTGAGATATTTTATATGAGAATTTCACGTGTATACTAGCGTCGCGTAGTGAGCAAATTCTGAACTATTGAGCGCCAGCGATAAGGTTATGATCTCTTGAACAACTTTGCCAGAGGCAGTAACTTTCTATCTTGTCAGAATCTTGATATATTCCATGTTGTAATCAATTAAGTCAAATCCCACGTAGTATGGTCACAGTTTTCGCGGTTTCCATTTACATTTTCCCTATTATCCGCATTTTTTAGGTGTTTACTGAAATCAAAGTCTAGCTTGTTTAGATCAAAACAAGTTTTTAGAGGAATACTCGTTGGTTTGAGATCGATTGGTAACTCAGCAACAAAATGGCAATGTTAACTCATGTGTGTTGTACAAAGTACAACAGCGCGAGTAACGGAGGGTTAAAGGCAGTTTGGTAGATTTTTTTACGGTTCTTCAAAAATTTTGTTCGGTTGTCATTCCCCCCCCCCCTGAAACGTGACGTAATTAGTGAATGGACCATCATGGGATTCAGTTTTTGTACGTTGTTGTGGCACATGATATGTTTGATTCCTTTCAGGTCAAAGTTAGTCCAAAACCCCTTAACGCCGGATTTTGTAACAAAGGCACACAAACACTTAAATATAGTCATTTCCCGATCTTGTCAGACAGAGTCGAACGATGTATGTTACTCGTCCTCGGATCGAAAGTCGGTTTTCCAAGCGGTTTATGAAAAATAATTTGCAAGATAGGTATAAAAATATGACTCCGGATAATCGAGCCATTTTCTCCGGATAATCGAGCCCCGGATAATCGAGTCCGGCCTGTAATAGTTTCTTTTAATAGACTATGTAGAAAAATTAGCCTGATATATGAATACAGCCAAATTATCAACAAAAGAGAGAGTCGATGAAGAGAATCGATCAATGTAGAATGAATTATTTGAAAAGTGACGCAAGACTTGTCAAGATCATCAATCGGATGTCAGTTCCTATAAGTATAAATCTTACATAGGGGAAATGGCTCTAATGTTGGCCTATGGATCTAAGATTGGGTCCACTGCTAAAAATCTGCTATTTATCCTTTTTATCTTGATGAACGCATCATTGGGATGGTCCTAATGGATATTTTGGTCGATATTGAAAGTTTTGTTGATTGCTGAATTTATGTATGGGTCCAAATTACGGGCATTTAGACCGACACTACATCCATTTCCCCTATGTCTTAGATTTATTTTATGACGAATGCAGAACTCCTTTTCAGCTTGTATATCATCTTTAAATATCCTTCTGATATATGATGAGAAAATAAACCGTATAACAAGTTAATTAAGCTATAAAACTACATAACTAAAATACTCTAATAAGAGTTGCTTAGATAACTTGTATAAGTTTCAGTACAACCTGCTTGTCAGCATTTTTAGTGCAGTTGAATAATGTGCACACTGACTGTGATGGAAACTCTCTTTGGATTATTATGCTTTTATTCCACATTCCATACAGCTCTTGTCAATCGGTTTAACTGAGGTACCATAAAAGGTATCGTAAGTCTTATGAAGCATATAGTTAAACTAAACGCAAACAATCATTCAAAAGCACTCCTTACAGTTTTTAAAGCTTTTAACCAACTGGCCATACAACTACATTATTGTTCAACTTTGGAAGCTATTATTCAACGTTTGATCAACTCAGGTGTTTTATAAGTGCTCTCAATTGTTTGTTGGGGATTTGCCTTTTCCCACCTGTTCTTAGACAACTGCTTTGCTTTGCTATCAAATGCAAAAAGAGAAGTCATTGGCTTTCAATGAAAAAATAACTCCCATATTTGCTCTGTGAGACGCAGCTATAGCAACAAAACCGAAACGGCGAAAAGGGGGGCTCCAGCATGAGAATAATAAGGCATGTAGCATAAAGCATCTAAGTCTATCGGGAGGATGGCGGCTTACGTACAATGTATGTGTGTTTGCAATCCGTACGACATGTGTGGCAGAATTCCAAACACTCGTGACAGAGCAGCATCCGAGCACGACAGAAGTTACTAGCGCGTGTAAGCCCTTGTTCCATACGACAACAGCATCAGGTTCATTGGATTTCCTTGAAACCGGGTTTAGGACCGGCTTATCTTGGTAGATTTGTGTATCAGTGACTTTGGTGAAAATAGAAACAGATTGTGCGATGTTTACAGATTTTTGGGATTACGTTGAAATGTTTGAGGATTTTCCGCGCGTATGCTCAACTTTGCATATCGAATCACCACATCAAAGCTATGATCATGAAAAATATATTCTATCGTAGCAAATGGAAATGGCACCTTGATCCATCATCGGTTGGAACTCTATCCACCGTCAATCTTGGCAAATTAGCTTCACATTTTTACTCCTATAATGAATGTCGCAGTCGGTCGACGTAACATTGTTATCCCTGACTCGGCCTTATTGTTCTGAAGATGAAGGCTTTCGTTTCTCCGGAATCGATGAGCCAGCCACCGGCCAGTTTCCATAATAATTCACAACTCAGCATGTTCATAATGGATATCTCGCACGCTGATTCCCTCGCATTGTGCCGTGATACACAAGGAATGTGAAACCTCTACTGCTGCCATATTCACTGAACAAGCTTTCCACCTGGAGACAAACAAAAATGACGACAGGAGAAAATTGAGCATGGAAGAAGGAAGCCACTCGCCGCATGCAGAATAGGCATGGCATGACAATAATATCACCCATGCTTCCACCACCTGGCTCTTGTTGGTCGCACAGCGGATGAGTGATGGCATCGTGGCCAGAATGGATTGAATGTGCTGTAGGTACTAGTGGGTGGATCAGTCTTGTTCCAGGAGGACGAGGCAGAGAATGAATATCATACCAACGTATAGGTATTTCAGACAAACCTTGACCGAAGGACTAGCTGTTTCCTGTTCTAGTATGGTTTCCATAACCAGAAATCTTTTATTAAATTTCGAAGGAAATGGCATGGAAGCTTGTATTTGTACACACTTAGAAATATATACTTTTACACGAGACGTAATCCATATTGGACTTAAATCATGGAACGTAAACAAACATTTCATGTAAAATTAAGTGTTCTCAAACTGAAAGATTAGCAACGAGACGAAGAGAACGTTTGATTGAATTGATTTTCTCGTTTCTTTCAATTGATTCTTATGTCAAAAGGGCCGCTTGCATGTGTGTAGAATTATTCAAAACTAGGATTTCTGCAATAAATTCATTGAAATCAAATTGACAGGGTCAATAGTATCGCAATAATAATAATCGAGACATATTCTTCTTCTTTCACTTATAACGCCCCCCATTCCTGTAGCTAGTGGGGGTGCCAAGGGGGGCCAGACCAGTCTTGTAAGCGGTCACGGTAGCCGACACATTTTCTGTGTTAATCGACTGCCTTCGCTTCCGACATTTGCAAAACAAGCTATCATAGTACAGTACCAAACTGAAATGTCATATGACAGGCTTTGTCATACGACACTGCCGCCGAAGACCGTCACGAATGTATGTATTTTAGTTTTTCTCATAATAAGAGCTGCTGATCTTGTGCTTGTGTGAATTCTGAAAATAGCAAGCAATGATGTCCTAGTAATAACATTTCTGATCAGAAATAGTTTAATTTACTATAAATTGAGAAAGTAGAACGAAATCACACATGTCATATGATAGTTATTTGATAATTTTCTTTTTCTTCTTCTTCTTCTCCGCATCTCAAGCTTATTGCATATCGCATATTAGCTTATTGCGTGCTCTCAACTTAGTGTTCTAGATGCACTTCCACAGTTATTAATTGAGAGCTTTCGATGCCTGTACCATTTTTGCATTGGTATAATTGTGTGGCAAGTCCAATCATACTTCTATGCCCAGAGAAGTCGAGAAATTTTCCAACCCGAAAAATTCCTAGACCGGATCGGGAATTGAACCCAGCCACCTCCAGCATGGTCTTGCTTTGTAGCTGCGCCTTTACCGACTGAGCTAAGGGAGGCCCCGAATTTTCTTAATTTTCTTTTTGCCCGAATGTTATTCTACCGTTTGTGTTTTGTGAGAGAGACGACGGTAGAGCATGAGTGTACGAATACAAACAGACTGTCGCGCACGACAATGAAGCGAGTGTAGTAAAAAACGTCAACTGTTTCAACCCCTGGGCCAGACCTCCTCCAGAATTATATAGCCTCCACCCAGATTTTTTGATGTTTTTGGTGTTTACTCACCGGTTTTTTGTCAAGCTTGTCCATCCTTATGTTATTATTTTTTAAGTCCTTTATGTTGATTATTTTTTTCTATGTTTTGGACTAGAAGAAACAATTTTGAGAAATTATATTATATTGATATTTAATCCATGGCAGAATAAGACGTCTTCAGGTTCTACAAATTGAGAATTCTAAGAAGTTCAGGAAACAACGTAGAAAATGAGGAAAATTAGTAGAAATTCTGGGAACTTCATAGACTTACAGAAAAATTCGTAGAAACAAGGAACTTTAAAAAGTTCTGCAAATTGCGTGGAAGTAGAAAATTTATTTAAATTTGAGGAGCTTCGTGGAAGTTAGGGGACCATTATTTCATTTCAGGGAAGCTCATTATTGATCGAGATCCCCTATATAATTTAAGGGCACTTTTTTTAAGACTCATGGACTTGGAATAGTTTTAGAAATTACGTACACATTCAAGAAATTTCGTTTGTGAAGCTTTGTGGGAAATCAACGAGAAACATAGATGTGCAGCAAACTTTGCAGAAGTTTTGCCAATTTCGTAGCATTTTGAGGAGCTTAAATGTAATGAATTTTAAAAAAGTTCAGGGAATTTTGTAGAAGATCTAAAAATAGCTCAATAAAATTCTTAGAACTCCAGGGATTCTCACTTCAGTTTAGGGAACTTCGTTTCAAGGAACTTTCCAGATGTACAGGAATATTTGTATATGATAGGTGTCTTTCCAGAAGTGCAAAGATGTTCAGAGATCTTCGTAAATCTAACAGAGATTGAAAAAAATATGGGATTTGGAATAAATTAAAGGAGTTTTCAAGGTGTTCAGAAAACGTTACAAGCGATCCGTCCGTGTTTATGTGGGCATGAGTTGGGTAGTCCGAGCCTAGCAGTTCAGTTACTGTTCTCCTCAGCGCTGCAGAGTTATATCCAGCCTTGAACCTGCTCTTTATCCGACTCTCGATTTTGTGGTGGAGGTATGCGCTAACTTTTGTCTCCGTACCAGTGGACCTTGGCCACTGTGGGGAGCTCCGAATTGGCAGTCATGCGGAGGAGCCTGTTCCCCTCATCGAGGAGAAAGATCCTTTCCAGCGGCTTTCGTTGCAATTGCTGCGGTTACACGATGGCCGAAGGGCAGTATACCCGCTTCGATGCATGGGGCATCGGCGGGCGTTGACGGAAGAAGACCGGAGACAATCCGAACGTAGGTGTTGAAAGTTGGTGCTAGTATCTGCCCGAGCTTTTTGGTGGCGATGCACGTCATCTCAAGACCGTACAGTAGGCGACTATCGATGACTGCTCTTGCAACCCGGAAACGAGTGTCGCGATTGTTAGACCGGTGGGGGCGATAGATGGCGCGGATCAAGTTGATCCTACTGCGGCAGTCGTTCTTGATCGCTTTAAAGTGCTGCTCGGAGGGGGTCGCCGGCATAGTGGTTAGCATCCATATATCTCATGCCAAAGTCACGAGTTCAAATCTCACCCCCGGACAAGTCACAAATGACCCAAGAGCATTAAAGTGACTATAATTTAAAAAAAAAGTGCTGCTCGAAGTTGAGGGACCGGTTAGCAAGTACCCCCAGAATACGGACCGTCTTCTTTAGTGGTATGGGCTGGCTTTGAACTTTGATAGGTGGCCCGCTTACACGGTGCCGGGATGGACACACGTGGCACCTGACGCTTTTGGTGGCCGAAAGCTGGAAACCCACCGCGCTGGCCAACCGGGCTACAGCGGAGACTGCTGCCTGGGCCTTTATCCTGTTACGTGCTGCTGTTGGGCCGGTATTACGCTAAGTAACATTTTTCGGCAGTCCTCCGAAAACTCCGTTCATACCACAAGGAAGCTGGTAGCGGCGATAACTGAACCTTGTGGGACGTTCGTCTCTTCTCTAAAAAGCTGGGACCTCGTGTTGCCAACTGCGACTCTCAAAGAACGATCGGACCATGGGTCCACACAGCCCCCAGCTGATCCAGCGAGACGCTCTCGGTGTGGAAACCACTTTCGTTGGCTCTCTTGAGGACCTCCCCTAATGTTGCAAAATAAGTTGACGTTCCTTACCCTTGACGGAAGGCGTGCTGTCTAGCAGGTTTCCGGCTTCAAGGAAATGCTCTAGCCTCCTGTTGACCATTCACTCCAGGACCTTGGCCATACAGCATGTCAAGGCTATTGGCCAGAGCTTGCTAACTTCACGGGTTGTTTCATTGGCTTTTGCGATGGGAATGACTAATCTCTCCTTCCACGATGTTGGATACGAGTTGGTGAGCCAAAGCTTGTTGAAACCCTCCAGCATCCGTAGCTGGCCTGGCGTTCCCAACTAACAATTTTCACAACGTAAACGCTTTACTCATTTCATTTATACAGCCTCAAGCTGTATTCAAACGTTATACGGTATGAAGAAACCTTTACTCAACCTCTATACAAGCAAATCTGGCGAACTTACTCAGCTACTTATGGCTGTTGGAACGGTCGGGAGATGCATATCCATTAACGCTTCTATACAGCTGTTATCCTGCTGTTTAGTTGTGTGTGAACTTGAAAGGCGCTTATTCAACCTTTTCTCGGTTATCCAATAATCACTACACAGCTTTCTCTTGAAGCCGGGTTAAATACTGTTTACGCTTTTTTTATGAAGGAATTTATTGAGTTTATTTTTGCTGTTAAATCAATTAATCGAAATTAGTTACAAATCATCACCAAATTATTTACCCTGTACCGGAGGAACCTCGAATCGAACTTGAGACGACCTCATTGGCAAACCTTGACACTACCAACTGTGCTACGCCAACACTTTGAACTTATGTAAACAAATCAACATTCCCTTCTACAACAAAATCACTGAGTAGAGGCTTTACATGAATCACTTTTCTCGACTAGTTATAAAAGAGCAGAGTAAAAGCTGTAAAACTGCACACGTCTAAAAATAAACCTAGTTGACTGTGAAAATGCTTCCGAAGTTGCTCTAACACAGTTTATAAGCTGAGTACAAGTTGTTTAGTTGTTGAAAAAGCACTTTTGATGTTTATGTTATTCAGCAAGAGTGATTGGTTGTGTAGAAGCCATCAAATGAGTAATATATTCACTTTGTTAGCTTTGTCTTGCCGCTACAAGTTGAAAGTTGATTAGTGTGTGTATAGAAGTGACATTAGCGTTTATTGGCTGATGTTATTCAGTGCGACTGACAAATTGAATAATGATTGTGAGAAAGTTGAGTAAACGCTCTCCAAAACTATTTTGCTAGCTTTTGCTTGTAGCTGTATCTGCAGCTTCTTTTCAGCTACTTTACAGTACAACGCTGGAAAAGTTGGCTAACAAAGCTGAAAATGTTAGTTGGGTTGGTAACCTCTTGAGTAGAGGGTACCCGATTTCGTCGGGACCCGCCGACTTTCCGTTGCTGCAGCGAAGCGTATGCTACAATTCCTGCCAGGAGAATGCCTGGTTGATGTCCGAGTTCCCAGCTTCAGCAGAAACAGTGCAACTTGCGATGGATGACGTCGAAGGCTGGCCAACATTAGAGCCATATCTCCTATTTATTTTGAAACATATTATAACTATTATATATTATTTCATTTGTTTTAAGTATTCATGCACTGGAATTTTGTATGAAATGACTGTCTAGGAAGGATCTGGCAATTGTATCTTTGTCTTAGAATCATGGAAATTGATCGAATTTCGTTAACTTTTATTTACATTTGTATTCGAAGAACTTATACTTACAATCTGTATCAGAGATATTTTTTAGTTACAGAATCTAAATGTTTGAAATTTATTCTGTTCCATGTTTCAAATACAAATTCTTAGAATTTAATGTTGGTTCTTTTGTCTGAGATTTAATTGATGATAAAATATTCAAAATCTAAAAAAGATAATAGTTAAAAAAAAATCATTTAATTTCCTACTGTGAGCAATTTTTTAAAGTTTGAGATGCTTAAACTTAGAACATCCGGATGTTATGTGATTTCATAACAGAAAGTATGAACAAACAATCATTGCTTGTTCAACATCAGTAGCCTTTTCCAATCAAGGTCCCAATCGTTACTATGAAATAAATATAATCACATATGGAAAATGGATGTAATTTCGGCTTGAATGCCCCTAATTTGGGCCCAAACGTGTAAATTCAGCAATCGACGAAATTTTCAACAGCGACCAAAAATATCTGTTGCGACAACCACTGGGTCGTCACCGGGCGATTGTGCGACCGGGCGCTCCCTCGACTTGGTCGAGTGACATATAGTATCAGGAATGACAACCGTTGACATCGAAAACAGTGTTTTTCTAAGAACCACGTTAACACAAAGTGAAATTCATCTGCTTGTGGAATTATTTAATATTGATATAAACCTAATTGCTTTTATTTAGTACTAGAATAGTGGTCTGGATTAGTAAAATCTAAATATTATAAATCCGTAAGTCATTTGTATTATTACATTCAGAATTTGATCTAATTAGTTTCCTAACCTAGATTCACCACTACCTAAATCTAAAGTTGAAAATAAGATAATTGGAATCTAAATTTGTTATTCTAATACTGAAATGTAAGTACATTGGATACCTATATATCGATATAATTAAAACCTAAATAAAATTGCAGCTTTGAAGCTGTAAGTAACAGCTAGCAGAATTTCAGTGTTTTGTTTCCAAACTATCGCAACAATATCCATTATTACCGTCCCAATGACGCAATAAAACTTATAAAAAGCATATTTTTAGCGATGGTCCCAATCTTAGATCCATAGGCTAACATTAGAGCCATTTTCTCATATTGTTTCATCATTAGATTAATAGTAAGCCTCAAAAGCATAGTCAATGGGCTTATAGCCATAGAAAAAATGTACTCAAAAACAAACTGCCTTGACGCAATTTGATTGAATAGCATCTTCACGAGATTTTATTTAACCGTAGTTTAGCAAAATAAAAAAAAATGTAACTGGCCCCCTCTAGAAAAATTTGCTAGCTACACCAATGACGCCCCCTCTAGCACGACTTATGAATGATTATCGTTCTACACGAGGTTGTTCTTAAAGGCCTTTAGCCTATCCGATTTTACAAACGTTGATAGACATGACCTGAAATCACGGATTCAATACTCTGAATGCTCAATATTCGACTCCAGTCTGCTCCATTTCATAATCTTATGTTTTAGTTTGATAAGTGATCAAAATTGGAGCACACTGAGGCTAATAAACTTAAGAATTTCATAAGGCTCGACCTACGAACCATATAAATTTCATAAGCATGATTTATGAATTATTTTCGTCTAACTATTATGCGGCTTTAACCATTTCATTATCCCAAGCGTTTAAATGCGAGTTTTTAACACACGGGTCCCGTAATGACAGCGTCCATTGTTCGATTCCATTCTGCTCCGTTTTTATATTTGTTTGTCAATAATATTTTTCATAAGAAAAACCAATTAAATTCATACTGATTTCTTGTGACAAAATTTCATAAGTGGTTCTTATGGAATTCAAACGTTCTTATCCTCAGTGTAGTGCCACGTTTGGTTAATACACTGGAGTTGATTTTTAAGGAATTTTTACGCGTTTTTTTTACGTGGTTGTTTTTTGGGGATGTCGGAAATCACGCGGTTTTTTACACGAATTTTGGAATTTACGCGGTTTTTTACGCGGCACGTATCCCCGCGTGGTATCTGTAGTTGCCGGGTGGCTCGATGCGTGGTGTTGGGATCTGTTGTCGTTATGGAGTAGCTCGTGGTGATAGAACGCACAACCATTTCTTCCACATGGCTTCGTGTCACATCTCCCTTCGTGGCGGTGGAGACAGCGGCGGCATATTCCGAACTCCCTCACAGCAGCCCACTTGGAATCTCGAGAGAGTTGAAGGAAACGTTTACAGCTCGATGCAGACTTGCATCTTCCATCACATACAGGGCAGCTATCGACGCCTGGTGTTGTCTTTTTCGAGCTATCACCGTCAGATTTGTCCTTCGAAGATTTCGGAGAGTTCCCTGTATAGCATTCGGAGTGAGTGTACAGGAAAGTACTGGTCTTCTTTGACGAATTGGTTGCGATTTTCGTTGGGCAGCTTGGCTGTACTATGGCTGGTATCGTTAAAACACTGGCAGCCTATGTGAGCGAGAATATCCATTCACCAAATGTTGCTAGGTTGACCCTTGGAAGTTGTAAGCGATATCGGGCCCATTCCAGCTTCAGGGTAGGTGGTAGCTTGATTACTAACTGGTGGAGGAGGGATACATTATACAAATAGTCATCTAATCCACATGCATCTACGGTTGCACAAAAATTTTGCACCTTGATCGCAAGATCCACTAATGCCTCCAGCTTATCCTCCTTGATCGTAGAATTGCGTTTATTTTCACGATCAGTGAATGAATAATCGCTTCAGGCTGACCATACAGTACTCTTAACGTGTTCATTACACTGGACACGTTCGTTGGGTGCATCAAGCAGCTTTTAACAGCTTTGTATGCCTTTCCCTTGAGGCACTTCTGCAAGCGGATCATGTTTTTCTCGTTTGAGTATCCACACATAGCGGTGGTACTCTCAAACGTTGAAAAAAATATCGGCCAATCTTCAGGGTTCCCAGAAAAAGGAGGAAGATCCTTAGATACAGCTTGTCGAGCAGCAAGCTGGCTATGCGAAGGAGGACAAGTATTGTACCAAGTATTTCATTGAGTTCGATTAACCGAAGCAGCGGAAGACGTGTGCTGTATTCCCGTGGGGAGGAGATTGGGGCTACCATGGAAGAACTTCTGACACCACACAGTGGAGAACTGTTTGGGTTTCTCGGACCTGATCGACTAGTGATCAATTGACGTTGGTCTGCATATGGATCGGAATGTTCTGTTGCACTGATGTTGTGATCTACCCGACTGCAGCCTACAAGAACTAACCGACAGTTTCCACCTCCTGGGTTCGGATGAGCGGTGGAGTGTCCATCAGGATTAAACGGTTCTCTTGCACCTCCAGCTACGTTTCCGTCAGTCACCTGGTCGTTTATTTCTTCAACCCACTTTCTTACCCGGCTGCTAGATTCGCTGTGGCTCGAGCTTGTCCGGTCTGTCATTTGCTCTAACAGCTCGTACTTATCCTTCAAATAATCACGGAATTTCTTAGCTTGCGTCTCTTCGAAGGCTCGTTCCTCCTCTAACTTCAATAGCTGCAACTTCAGTCGTGATTATGATGATGAGATGGTTTGGAGTTTCTCGTCCGTTCTTCGATGACACTAACCTTAGAGCTAACATGTCCTTCTCGATGATTTGACGACGAAGGCTGCAGCTGAGTTTCCTTGGCAGTTTGGCACTTGTGACAAACCCAGCTCCACACGCAAAGTGGCTCCACTTATCACACTCATCGCATTGGACCATGTTCGTAGTATCAGGATTGTCGCAGTCCTGACACGTACACCCTTGGTTACAGTTTTGATCATTCTTGGACGATTAACCCTGACTACCACGATTACCACGGCCGTGCATGATTCATGTTGCTTGCGTAAACGAAAATTATAAAATGTTGCGAGAGGCAACAGGTAGACAGGGGATTTCTTCCGTAATTATGATACCAGAACCCAGAATATAGGAGTTCGTAGAGATATTATAATTTTCCTGTAAATAGGTCACATAGTTTAAGTTATAATGTGTTTTGTATATATCTATAAGTGTGTTCTATAATAATTTTATTTGCATGTATGCGATCATTATCGGTGTAAGCTCTAGCTGTAGATTTGATTGGTAATAAGTGTTTCATTTTTACTCACGTTTAGTCCCCTTTCTGTAGTTGTTTGATTCTAGCTGTTTTTGAGAGTAGAATGCGACAAGCTGTAATGTTTGTATCGTTTAGATTTTGAAGAAATTCTATTTTATTTATTTTCTTACCGCGATTCCAACTCTGTAGGCTAGTTTTTAGGTTAGATAGTAGCTCTATTGAGCAGTAGTACCCTAGAAGCTATTAATACAGGTTTAGGATAGTTATAGATTCAATTTAATTTAATTATACTCAATAGATTAGGTAGTAATGTAAGTATAAACTATTATTTAGTATTAATCCCTTTTATGAAAAAATGTACATAATTTAGTATTAAGCACAAATCTTAAGCCGCACGGCCTTTTAGATTTACTTTGTTATATGGCCTTTGTTTTTGGTTAACTGACACTTACCCCGATCGATGATAGACCTACCACATTCTCATTGTCAGTTATCCGTCACAGGCGATCGCATGCCAGGGTTGCCTTCGCTCGATCAAACGAGGGGCCTGCTGGATTGTGGAGATGCGCAGCCAACTAGGAATGGCCAACAACTGGTCTTTACCATGGCACTGGTAGTATACCATACAATTCTATAGAGCCCGATGCAGATGGTATGTTCGAACATACTCCGCCCCAAAGCGAAGGTTTTTTTTAATGACCATGATGATGGTGAATAAGGTGACGCTGTGGTCCTAAGTACGTACATGGAGTACATGATGAACATTCGAGTAAACACTGGAAGTCCAACGGAAACGAAAAACAATCCGGTAGAGATGCAGATGGTCCAACAAGAACACTGGTGACCTGACGGGGAAGTAAAGCAATCCGAATAATCCGATAAAATGCCGCATGTTACAGGGGCGTAGATGGTCCGACAGAGACGCTGAGGTTTAATAGACGACTCCAGACATCCAACATGGACAATGGCAGCCCCGCAGTAACGCTGCTCTCCGATAGGAAAAGGATATCCAAACGGAAATTCTGTGCAATCCGACGGTAACAATGATATTTTACAATTAAATACAAATGGCGTACTACGCTGGTATGCAGCACACTGGACAAAGGAGCAATAACGAATCCTCCAACGACGGTATCAACGAGCCGTATCCAAGCACCATGCTGGTCACGGCACCAATGTTTCTTTTCTTTTTTCTATGCCCCAAGAGGCAACTTGCCTGCTCGGGGACTCAAAAGGAACAAACTTTATTTTATTTAATATTCTTTGGTTTAAATACAAAGTCATCATAATACATAATAAAAGCCACATCTAAAACTTATTACAATCAGAACAATAACAAAATAATTCCATAACAAAAACATCCACGGCTATAGTGCGTATCAGCGTTGCCAGATTGTATCAAAGCTTATCGGTACCAAGGTATTAAAAAATCGTTATTTATCGGTATTTACTATTTATTTAATTTTATATTTTTGAAAGCGAAAATTTGAACGATGGTGACGACTGGGATTTGAGGGGAATTGCTTTGTCTGACGATTTTGTCAGTCTTAAAACATTCTTTAATTTTTTTAATTTAATTTTTAAAATTATCGTTGTCCTCAAGTGGTGATCAAAATTGTGAGTACATCGTAGTCGTTGCAGTGTTTTAAGACTGAGAAAGCCGTTAATCAAAGCAAAATTTTAGCTTTTGAACTGTGATCCGAAAATTCCGGAAGAAAACTCTGGGAAGTGTTTGAATTAGCTTCTGAATGGAGCTGAAAAAACATCCAGAGAAAGACGAAAGAAGCTCTTCTAGATGAAGTTCGAGAAAAGCTGGAAAAACGTCCAGGAAACTTCTAAGACACCAATGGAGAAACTTTGGCGAAAATTTGAATAAACTATCGGAAAAAATAGGATGTCACATCCAAAGGACACCAAAAAAGTTTCGGAAACACGAAGTAAATTTCCAGAAGCAGTTATTTCCAGGAAAATCCAGAAAAAGCACGGAAAAACCTTCCAATAGAAGTCGAACAAAAAAACCATTGGCTTATGGTCAAACTTCCAGAAGAAGCCGAAAGAAATTTCTGGGAGAATTAATTGAACTTCCTGGAGTCGCTGAGAGAAACTTCCTAAGGTAGATTGGAAGAAACATCTGAAGAAAGTTGGAAACCCAAGGGGTTACGGAACTGTCGAAAAAAAACAAGTACATAATTCCGGAAAAAAGAGATTCCTGGGGGATGTTCTAATGATCCAGAAAATTTTCCTGGTATTCAAAAAACATCCCTGAAGACTCCGCAATTTCCCTGGAACATTCCTGAAATGCGCTTAGGAATATTCCATAATTCCTCAAAATTCCTTAAAAGTTCTTATAATTTTCCTGAAATTAGGGGCTGTTTAGGAATTCTGTGGTCATCCTCGAAGTGCTCGGAACTTCCCTGATTATAATAAGACTTCCAGAATATCTCTAATCATCTTTGAAGGTCTCTGGACTTTCTTGAAGATTACAAAATCTCTTAAGTGCTCTCACAATTTTCTTGAATTTATTGCAACATCAGCATTGAAATTCGTTGATCTTCCCGATTTTTTTCAATTTTTAAAACTTATCGACACTGCCATTAAAAAGCATAGAACTTCCCGTAAAATGTTCTCACAATGTTCTAATGTTCTTTTAACTTCCCTTACGTTTCCAAAATTTTTATGAGCCCCTCAGGACATTGCTGAAGTTTTCGGAAATTGCTTGAGTTTTTTGGAACTCCTTTATAATTTCAGCAATTTCATTAATCAATTGATCTGTCCTGATGTTCTCTGAGATTCACTAAAGTTCCTGAAAACCATTAAATTTCCCTGGCGTTTTTTGGACTTGTGAAGTTTCCAAACTATTTATGATGTTTCCTTAGGTTCATTGGAGTTCGCTGGACTTTTCTGAAATTCCCGTGTTTTCAAATTTTAACAGATGAATGAAACTGTGTTTAATTTATCGAAACTTACACAAAAGTCTGGACTTTTCTGAAGTTTCAGAACTTCTTAAATGTGCCTGAAACTAGTGTGGATCCGCAATAAAAATCTGATAGCATCCTTGAAATTCCGGAAAAGTTGAAAAAACTGACGGGAGAAGATGAAAGAATCATTCGAGCTAAGGCTGAAGAAGCTTCCAGTGTTAGGTGAATGAAAATTCCAGGAAAAGTTGCATGAAGCTTCAGGAAGTTAAAAAATGAATAAAAACGTCCGGAAGTTAAATAATGTTTAAAAAAATACTTCTCTATACCTTACACGCTAAGATCAGATAACCCAAATGTAGGTTTACTTTACCCAAATCAGGCGTAAACTGCACAAACTCAGATATGGGACACATTTTTTAACCCAAATATGGGTAAATTTAAGTCAAATTTGCATAAAAATAAATCATTTATGGATCACAAGAACCCATATTTGGGTCAAAAAAATTTACTCATATGTGAGTTTGTGCAATTTACGGCCAATCTCGGTAATCTCTTTGTACCGTATGGGTAAACTGATCTTAGCGTGTAGGAATATCCGGAAAGAGCCATCGACTTTTTCTCGATTGATGGGTAGCCAATCAAAAGGAGGAAATGCAAACATTAGTTGAGTATCAAGCATAAGGCATCATTAGAGATGATTTTTTTTAGAATATGAGGTATTCAAAAAGATATCAGTCTCTCACAAAAAAATTCTCCGTTATTCGAGCGCGGGCAGGCAGTAATAATTTTGATTATAAAAAAATCAGTAGAAATCGGTATAAAATCTTAAAAATCTATATTCTGAGCAGTGTTGGGAAAATATCAAAAAATCAAATCTCACCAACGCACAGTGGGGCAGCGAAGCCATTCGCGTGGCCAAAACCTCTAGCGCCATTGGTTTGCTTTCTACTGCGATACAATGTTGTACAAAGTTGCTCAATATTAAAAGCGCCATCTTTTGAAAGTTTCATATTAGTTCACTTTTACGCCACATAGG
Source organism: Ochlerotatus camptorhynchus (assembly GCF_037179485.1). Taxonomy (NCBI): domain Eukaryota; kingdom Metazoa; phylum Arthropoda; class Insecta; order Diptera; family Culicidae; genus Ochlerotatus; species Ochlerotatus camptorhynchus. Next base: position 4,315,473 of record NW_027040527.1, on the reverse strand, counting down.
TGGCGCTCGAATCTATCTTTTGTACGGAGCATCCTAGTCGAATGATTTTTACGGAAAAGTTGTGTAATTTGAAGTGTTGAGAAATGTTGTCGAAGACATCAAAACTCTATGACTCACATTAAGCGAGATATCGGGCAATTAGAAAAACTAACCTCTAAAATTGCGTTTTATCCTTTTTTCACCTATATACGTCAAATGTATAAGTTTTAAACTCTGATAATTATCAAAATGGTTTGACTCATTCGATAAATACCCATTACTTTGTATATCATGCTTTATTATAAAGTTATTAACATAAATGTCTCAAAAAAGTAATGCATAAAAATGTCAATTACTCAAAATATAGCAAAAAGTAGCAGCCAATTTTTTTACAGTGATTAGTGTAGACCTTGCTGGGTAAAATAACGACCACAGTATGAAAGGTATAAATGTTTTCAATTCGATGCCTAGACACATCAAGCGTGCAACTACACTTACAGAATTCAAGAGACGCTGCATTTCACATGTAAAAGCTGTTTATTGAGCAGTTAAATTTTTATGAATGGATAAATCATGTATCTTGACAAAGTTATCTCTAACGGATTATTTTGTATGGAGACTGTCATATAGACATTTTAGTAATTGGTGTAGCATATACAAAAAACTACATTGTTTGCCTCGATGGTGATGATGGATTTTTAGTTTTTTGATTTTGTAGTAGTAATAGTAAAAATAGCTTTGAGTAGTCTATGATGGTTTGAGCCTCGCGCGCGGAATACAGGAAGCCATGAATTAGTAAAGGGTTGGCTGGAAGTCGTTTCCTTGGATATAGTCCTGGCACTGCGGAAGCTTAAACGTGTAAATCCCAGGTCACGTGTAAATGGAAGTATTGTCGAGGACTATACTTGGACTTTTGATAACTAGTTACACCTTTGAATGTTTTTGGTTGATGCCTATAGCATATTTAACAGGACATTTATATCTGTAATTGTAACCAGCTCGATTTTGTTTGCAAACCTGGTTAAAATGTTTATATTTAATTATCTTAAAGATAACTCGTCCAGCTCAAACCTTTGTAGGGGTAAGAGGTGGGACCATCATCATCATCATCATCATCAACTAATATGAAACTTTTAAAAGATGGCGCTTTTAATATTGAGCAACTTTGTACAACATTGTATCGCGGTAGAAAGCAAACCAACGGCGCTAGAGGTTTTTGCCACGCGAATGGCTTCGCTGCCCCACTGTGCAACGCCCAAGATCACGCTTGATTTTCGTAGACAAAAATCAACAAGCAAACAACTGCGGTTGATTTTGCAAGCTGTGATATCGCAGCTCTGAATATCAAGCTAACAAAACTCACCAACTGCAAATCTCACCAAACTGTGGTGAGATTGAGTTTAATGATTTTTGCTTTACTCCCGAATGCAACCGAAACTTCCATAACGGCTTGCAGCAGTCCCTTCGCGTCTGCCAGTGAAGATTAAAAAGAGATAGCAAACTATGCTTTCTCTTTCTAAGAAAACGATGTGCAATGGAATCATTTTTGTGTCGAGTCAACTTTCAGCTTGATTTTTGCACGTTGTGAATAGTCTCGCAATTTCAAAGGAGCTTGTAAAATCAATATCAAGCATGATTTTTCATTCTAATATCACGCGTGATATTGCGAGCGCATGAGAGCGGAAAAATATCAATTGATTTCTGATTTGCCAACACTGATTCTGAGGAACCTTATCTGTGTATCGGTATCTAGTTCGGAAATCGGTATATCTGGCGCAGCTTTCCCCCGAAGAACGCGTTACCCACTGAGTTCTACCCACCGCTTTGTCTCGGTGGGTTTTCAACCAAGCGCTCTAATTTTCTGCTAGTGATTAGTCCTCCATTGACTGAGTAGTGTCAATGGAGAACTAGTCACTCGTGCAAAAGATCAGACCGTCTGGTTGAAATCCCGCCGAGAAAAAGCGGTGGGATCGCTGTAGTCATTAATATGGCACTGAGGGCATTTACTATTACAACATTCAAGATTTGAATGTAGTAGCGCCCGGTGCCGATGGTACGTTTGAATTATGTCATCGATGAGTATATTCAAATGCTTGAAATTGTTTTCCTTCCTAAAATGTGAATGTTGGAAGGTATGGAACATGATTTTTTGGCCCATTGTCACCCCCATTTACGGTATTGATCACACCAATGCTCTGTAAGATTTGATCAAATTAATCGCATTTCTATTTGTCCAACACTTCCCGAGCAGGAGAAAATAACTGATGAATACCTAATTCTGACCTGATACCAACATTTGGTGTTGACCAGCATGACATAAGAGGTAAAATACCAAAGAATAATACCAAAAAATCGCATGCAAAATACTTATTAACTAAAATTGATATTTGGATACCAAAAGAATACCTGTGTGCAGTGTTCGGAAAAACTCAAAAACTAGAATATCATGCATGAGTTTATGCGCCTATGAGTTTTGCCTTGCAAAATTCAACGTCCCAAAAATCACCGATGAGTTTTCAGGTTCAAAAATTCATTGCTTTATATTTTGGCGTTATTCATTGTTATTACTATTGTTTGTGCATCAGGGGTTGGAAAACTAACACAACATGCATGGGCATTAGGGTGTTTCATTTTGAAAAAAGTGATGAATTTTTGATAGGCCACCCTCCAGTTCGATTCATAGCCCCAAAATATGAACCTGTGCAAAAAATGGTAAAGATTGATGAAGGTTTAGAGGTCGCGCCAATGATTTGGATTTTGTATGGAGATTTTGGTGAATTAGTATGGGAAATTATTGATTTTCGTTTACATTGCTCTAACTTTGGTTGTAGTTGTCCAAACGTTGAAAAAAAAAAATATGTGGTTGTCATGACAATGATCAACAAGCCTGTTGTTGTTGCGATGAAATTGGCGTTGTTGCCTTGTACATATTCATCTGTCAATTTACCCTATTTTGCCATTTTTTCACATTTTTATAATTCTTGATACGCTGCAAAACTGAGCGTAGCAACTGTAGGCTTTTTGTTTATTGCCATAGCAATAACATACTAAATTTTTTCGACATTTGGACAAGTAGAAGCAAAGTTATAGCGATATAAGCGATTTTTTAAATTCTTCCATAGTAATTCCCATACAAATTTCAAATCATTGGCGCGACCTCTAAACCTTCATCAATCTTTACCAATTTTTGCACAGGTTCATATTTTGGGGCTATGAATCGAACTGGAGGGTGGCCCATCAGAAATTCATCACTTTTTTCAGAATGAAGCACCCTAATGGGCATGATATCAATTAGAGCTTCCATTTCCCGGTGGTTTCCACTATCCCGGGATTCGGGAAATATTTATTTGATATCCCGGGAAATCCCGGGATCCCGGGATCCCGGGAAGTCAATGAAGATAGTAAATCGTTTTAATATTCGTTTGATCGTAATTTCTTTAAACGATGTTCTGAAATCTATGTTTCATCTCCTTAGAGGAATGATTAAAAAAAGAGATTTCTTCAATACTAGGGACACATTTAAAATTCTGTGAAGGTATTTTTTTCATGCAGATATTTTTAAGACATTTCATGATATGTGAAGTTGTTTCAAGACATGCGGAAGCTGAAGCAGACTTCCGATAGATTTTTTTAAATTTTAAGCTGACATATGAAGATTTTTGTTAAATAAATAAAAATTTTGTTTTCATATTTTAAGCTTCTTCCTGAATATGTTGAATATAAAAAATGTAGCCAAAATCGGATATTTCAGAATAAATCTTGATCCAATTGAATATTCATAGGACTTCACGGAAATATTAGATTAGCTGGAGATCTTTAGAATTGTTTTGGGAGAATATCTTCACAATAGTACTTGATCAACCTGAAGCCTTGAAAAATATCCAGAGGACTTAATTGAAATCTTCGATCAGCTGGAGATTTTTTAAGTACTTCCTTACCGATCTGCCATCTTGCGAGAGCCGATTGAATGTTTGACCAGTTTAAGATTTCCTGATCAACCTGAATTAACTCATATCTGACCAACCAGTAATCTTGAGAGACTATCTAGAGACGTTATTTGAGTTTTACGAACAGTTGAATATCTTAAGAATAATAATTGATTGACCTGAAGTCTTGAAAAATATCCACAGGTCTTTAAATCTCCGACCAGTTGTATATCCTTTAAATACTCTCTAATCACATTTCCGTCTGGGAAGGATGTCTGCAAGACGTCTTTTGAATTTTTGAACACTTGCATATCTTCAGAACATTGCTTGATTAAGTTGGAAAGTCTTGAATAATATCCAGAGATATCATCACAAATCCATGAATATCAGTTATACGAAGATTCGTGTACTTTCAAGAAGGTTCTTGAACCTAAACTTAGTTCCATGAACTCAAAGCCTATATAAAGTTCTCTGAATATGTAGAATATTCTACGAAATCCTGGGATTTTTCGTCAACTTCTTCGAAGTTCCCAGTACTTCAAAGATTTTTCCTTAGCTTACATCTTTTAATTTTTCGATAGGTACAACTGAATTTCTGCCCAGCTTGTTGTACTTGTACGAATTTTAAATTATTCATGCGATGTTCCGTAATCATTGTCCACGAAGTTGTTAAACCTTCTACGAAGTATCCTGAGTATCTATGCTGATCCCTGAAGTTTTACGAGGTTCCACGAATTTCTATGAAGTTATCTGAAACCAAATGAATGTCTCTTGACATCTAAGAAGTTCAATAATGGGACGTGATATTATGTTTGTCAGCCAAATTTCACAATAGTCCGTGCAGATCATGATGATTATGGTGGATGATTTCTCTCATGAATGTATTTGTAAAAACTATTTTGCCGTGCTTTAGGCAAAATACTTACATACTAACGGGTAAAGGTAATGCATTCCTTTCAACGTAACGAATGACAGCCAGGGAGAGCTATGGAAGCCAAGATAGAAGTCGGTGACTCTATAAACTGCAAATACTGAGTCTTTTCATCAGTTGAGACTAGTACTACGTACTTCCAACCATCTTAACAATGCATTCCAATGGTTTTTGATCAACTATAAATGATGGTCATCTCACGACGCTCAACCTGATTGAATCAAAATGTTCACGGTTTGTTTCACTGCTAGATCGTATTTTTCACGAGTGCTTCTTGTACAACGATCATATACAAAAAGTGGTGTATGTGTGCAATTCTTTCGAAAAATCAGAATGAATGGCAAGCGAAGGGAAGAGATATATATCATAAGATGTGAAAGTTCTGGATTCAAATTCTACTACAGATATTCCAAGAAAGATTTATAGTGGTAAAAGTGTCTCAAATTAAAAAAAATCCCGGGGTACACGCGATCCCGGGATTTTTAAATTAATTTCCCGGGATTCGGAAATCCCGGGATATATATTAATCCCGGGATGGAAGCTCTAATATCAATTGATGTTTGAGTGGTTTTTATAAGTTTTGAGCTGAATGATTTTTCGGTGTTGTGAGTGTGAGTGCGTGAATATGCATGAGAATCTCAAGCGTGAATTTTGTTTGCCGCATTCGCACGCGAGTTTTTTCTCGCAGGGAGGTTCAATGAATGAGATTTGAGAATGATTTTCCAAACACTGCCTGTGTGGTATTGTTTTGGTATTGCATTATCATAATTTGACATAGAAATTTTGGGAACATTATTTTGGTATAATTTTTTGGTATTTTACCTCTTCCCAACCAGGAAAAAATAACTTATTCATACCAAATTCAGGTATAGAAATAGCATAACTGGCATCCTAAATATGGTATTAGTGAGGCTGACATGAGAGGTAAAATTACAAAAATAATACCTCAAAAATGTTCTACGAATAACGAACTAATAAATAATTTAGTTTTTGCAATAACAAACGGATAACAGACGCTTTTGTAGATGCCCGAATACCAAAGCTTGTTATTTTGAAGGTCTTCTAATACCAATTCAATAGCTCTTTTAGGTGTTATTGCCTTAAAACTGAACGATCACATATTGTTATTTTGATATTCGTTTGATATTTTACAAAATAACTGAATACTGATAACTGAATAATATCAAAACAAGGTTTTATACCACAACCCGAGCAGGAGAAAATAACTAATGAATACCTAATTGTGATCTGATACCAAATTCCACAGAATAATACCAAAAAAAATACATGGAAAATACTTTGTAAATACCATAAAATGATATTTGGATACCAAAAGAATACCTGGGTGTTATTGTTTTATAATTTGGTATTGGAATGGTATTGTGGGAACATTTTTTTTTTTTTTGGTATTATTTTTTGGTATTTTACCTCTTATGTCAGGCTCATCCATACCAATTTGAGGTATCGAGATATTCGTTCCTGCTCGGGAAGCTTACAAAATAAGGAATCATACCACATTTAGATATTCATTTGTTATCTGTTCCTGCTCGGGTTATGTCAGGCTCATTCATGCCAATTTAAGATATCGAGATATTCGTTCCTGCTCGTGTTTTGATTTAGTTTCATAAGCTTACTTAAGAATTATGTCTCATAGGTCAAACTCATGATTTCCATAATAAATCCTTGTGGTGGAAAATCATAAATGGCTCTTATGGAATTCTTAATTTGATTTGCCTCAGTGAAGGTTTTCCATCAGGCTGTTGCGTTTTTCCACCTCCTTTACACCATTTCCCACCTACCATCAGCGCTGAATGAATGCCGTTACTGACATTATAACGAAGTTATTTCTGTCATTCCGGCGGCTGCTTGTGTGCTACCTCCATATGCCATCAGCGCACGTCTCCAATTCTCCTTTATCTTTCCGGGTTGAGCATGTATATTTTCGTTGTGAGCTTTCATAAATAAATTATGATTAATGTCATATCGGTACGCTGGCAACTCTCCTGTGTCGTTGGTGCTGCCTTTCACGGGAGCAGATTTCCTTCCTGGCTCCTCAAGCTCAAGGTCATCATCGTCATCATCGGTAACCTGTCGTGTGCAAGAAAATGCCATTCGTTGAAGCATTCTATTTTTCTCTCTCCCTCTCTCTCACACAATCACATCCTGCCATTGTCGGTGATGTTGTTGTTCGTTGAAATTGCTTACCGGGAAATAAGCTGCCACCAATGCAAGGAAATGGATCTACTAGGCATGGCGGGAACAACAACAGACGAACAACACGGGCCGTAAAAAACCTAATCAATCATGTGTGATATCCATTAATGTGGCGTTATTTAGATGAAAAATTAAGCTAGCTTTATCAAGATTTCACGGATAACTTCAAAATCGAGATCTTTTTTTCATCGTTCTTCTGGGAAGATTTCAAGCTTTTTATCCCCGTGTGTGAGTGTGTGTGTGTGTACTTGGTTCCGTTGTTTATATGTTATTACGTTTCCTGGGAAGTGGATTTAGGGAAAACCGTTGGATGTTGATTCTGGCGGAATGGGCAAACATTTGTTTTCGGTGGAACTTTTAAATATTGGTACCGATTGATCTTTTGTCGAAGATCTGGTGCTCTTTCTCAAGTTCAAATATGTTGTGGATGTTATCCCATTCGAATTCGCAGACGTTCTTAGTACGTGTGGCTGCTCTATAGTAAGTTTCGTTCACTACTTTGGCGACAAGCAAAAAGCCACGGCGTATTCAGGCTCGCATAAATACAACATCTGCAAACACCAGTGGAGCATAGCCAAATGTGAGTTGGGTGGAAAAGTGAAACACCAGAACATCATCGACGTATGTTCTTTCAGAACAACTCAGTTTTTTTTCAGTTTTGTATCCTGTGTTGTATCCGTGTAAACATTGGCTGAAAGGATTTATGCTTGAATTGAAAGTTTGCATGTTCTGTTGAATGGGTATGCACAGCACTGCCTAGAAAAGCATCCAATGAACCATGGAAAGTAGTACCTACGGTGCTGTGTTCTTTTTATGTTCGTCCATGTGGATATACTTTTCATGCAACAAGAAATATGATAGAAACAAAAATCGGGTGGCTCATGAGAATGTGATACCGGAAACATAGCGTCCCAAAAGCCAACGTTATCTTCCGGAGGAACACTCAGGGACTATGTTCAGGCCATTTCGAATAAAATTTTCGTGATAAAATCTTCTTTTTGTAGTCGAATTGTTTGTCAGAGACTGAATTTTGAGTTTTTTTTAGGAGATAGAACCGATTTTGATACCATTGTATAGAATGAATCGATGCCGGATGAAGCCACAGTTCCGGTATGTTGGATATCCATCAAATATCAATAGACTGTTAACAAACGGCACCTAGATGCAACAAAACAGTGAATTTGAGACCTATATTAGAAATTATTTCTTACTTTATGTGACCTCATTTGGCTGTTTTACAGAAAGGCCACACATGACTTTCGTATAAATATGATAATGCGATTTATTAAAACTCTTAAAAGTTTCATCTATGAATAATAAGTAATTGGTTTTGTTAACTTACCGAAAATTTCGGATACAGGTTCCGGCAGGGTGACCAGTGACGTAACCTCTATCTTCTCTACTTTCCTCCATTTCTTTATCGAAAACTCGGACACATACGTCTGTTACTATCAATATTAGCAGAGTGAATGTTAAACCGTTGCGCTATGCCAGCTTTGCACACTCATGTATCAAAGTGTTCGTGAGTCATCCTACCTAGGAACCAAGGATACTCATCGCACCTCAACCAACAGGTATGTGCTACCTATGTGGCCTGCGTTGCCAGTATTCCACATTTATCTGGATTTTCCAGATTTTCAGTCATCATGCCAGATACACAGACAGATCACATTTATTTCCAGATTTTTTTAAATATGTTCCAGATTTTCCCAGATTTTTTAAATGTGTTGCTGTAAAAATATCACTGCAATTGATGGACCCTCTAATCAAAAAATAAAAAGCCAAACTTACTACTTTAATTATTAAAGGCCATCAACGTTGGACATTATTGCAACATCATACATGGAATTGTTTGCAATGGGTTGCAGAATCATGAAAATTAAGACATTTTCTAAAGATTATTGGCTGAAAAAATCTTCAAATTTAAAAAATATCGAGACAGCATTTTTTTTGGGTTTTTGTTTTGATTTTGGCTATACAATTTTTTTTTAATCTAGGATTTATAAAAATCAAAATTTCAATATGGAGGAATTTTCCTAATTTTGGAATTTAGAGAAATCGAAAATTGTTCAGGAATGAAAACAATAAATTGAGCTTAGGAAAATTAGCAAGGCTTTTGAATCTAGACAACCACCAGAACTTTGAAGCATGTTCGTGATGTTTTTGATAAGGCAGGATAATCAAGTAGATTTTAAGGAGAATTTTAAAGGAATCTGATAATTTTAAGCATTTTGTATTAAAGTACTTGTAAATATTGAGCTATCTTAGCAGTCTGAAATACTTTAGAATTCTGAATTGTGATTTTGTGAAGAAAGGAAATAGTTAGAATTCGGAAGTGAAATCATAGAAAATTCTTAAGAAGAATGTGACGGTCATTTTGAAGAGCGTACCAAGGAAATTATTAAGAAAATTCCAAGGGAAATTCATAGAGAAAAATTGTGATAAAATTATGCCAATTCTTGGAAATTATTACTTATTTGAGGGAATTGTGGAATGAGCGAGCGATTTATAAGAGATAAGCACTCTTAAAATGTTACTGAAAAAGTTTGGATATTATCAAGATTAGTTTAAGGGAATCCAGAAAAGAAGTATGATGAATTTCTAGGATGATTCAAACTGAACTCTGAAAAGAGGACGAAGATATTATGTGAAGAGTTTCAAGTAAATTCAGTCTAACAAAAAATTAATGAAGTAATGAAATTGGGTTGTTAGCGGAATGCTAAATAAAACAGCAAAAAAAAAGGTTATCTTCCATTTAATTCCACTTAATTTTGGTATCCATGACAGATACGTATTTCAACTACAATGTCGAATGGTAGCAGTCTTCAGTGTCATTTCCACTAGAGAAATTATCAAAATCTAACCCCCGTAAGTACTCATCCCCTAGGTAAAAAAGTCAAGATCATAGGTATAAAAATGAAACTACAATGTGTTGAATCGGATCCTACCTAACTAATAAAAACCAAAGATTTAAGTAAGCTAAAGGAGAAAAATCTATACAGATACTAATTAAAACCAAAGATCCTTATAATAGATTAAATTTTATGCATTTTATGCTTTTTCAAAATTTATACATTGGTTCGATTAAAATTTTCGTCAGAATTCTACTAAGTCCGAATAACGGAGTGGAATTCGATCAGTGTTTACTAAAATGACAGGAAAAGGAACACCTGGATTCCCTTCGGAGCTTCGTGCTGGTGAAGAGCTTTGTCCCGGCGGATTTCTACTGCGCCTGTAATCTGCTGGGTAGCCTCGAAATTGTAAGTATTTTTTTTTAAATAATATTCATAAAAAATAAACTGATTAAAAAAGCTTCCTGAGACAATTTTTATTTTTATTTGAAAACAATAATATTTACCATAAATAAAATAAAGAAGCGAAAAATACATTCTCTCGAATAAACCGTACCTATACATTGTAAGTATATTTCGATTTTATACCAGTGCTGTGAATTCTCAAAATCATTTGAACATTTTTGATGAAAATGAGAAAAGTATCTATTCGCTATCAAAGGGGACCTCCTATGAATGGGTGATATCAGTTGCTTAGTCATTTGACGAAGGCATGGATCATTCTCATTTGAGAAACGCTATATATCATTCAATTGAGTGTAACCTACACATAAACTGAGCTCTGGTCGACATTCCGGCGAAAAAGCTAAGATAATCCGACACCAACCTGACTTCTACCAAACCCCAACCCGATGTTGACCCGACATAAACTCAAAATTGTCCCGACAACAACACGACATTGGGTCGACATCGACCTTTAATTAGCCTTACATTGATCCGACATTGGGTCGACTTGTCTGTTCGGGAAGATTTTGCTGTGTTTCTTCCATACTTCACTGTCGATAGTGAGTGACTCAATTGACAGTGACAGTGAGCTTCGAATGAGAAAGGGGCTCTTCAAATTATGGTCATGTGAGAATTCGTTTACACAGAATTGATTGAATGGTTGTATTGCTTCATCTTCAATTGAATGATATGAAAATTTACAGCACTGTTTTATACTATGGCACGCATTAACCATCTCAAGTAACAATTTCCAGTTGAAGAAACGCTTTCGTTTTGATTTTGTTCAGCTGCATGTTGAATAATAATTGCACAATGTGTTCACCATAACTTTTATAAAACTCTTGTTTACACTGGTTTGGAGAACCTGTTCAACTACAGCATTATATGTTTACGCGGTATAGGAGTAGAAGCAACTTTTATACAACGTTTATAGATACATATTTAAACTCAAGCTTTATTGTTTTGGTGAAAGCTCTAATACAACGTTTGTAGACACTTCCTGACGAACGTAAACAATCATTTAAGAGTGCTCCTAGCAGTTTTTGAAGCTTTTTACCAAATGGCAATACAACTACATTCTTGAACAACTCTGGAAGCTATTATTCAATGTTTGATCAACTCAGGTGTTTTATAAGAGCTTCCAATGGTTTGTTTTGATGCGTTTATTTCACGTTCTATATAGCTCTTGTCAATCAGTTTAACAAAGGTGCTATAAAATTTATCGTAGGTCTTATAAAGCATATAGGTAAACCGAACGTAAACAATCATTTAAGAGTGCTCCAAGCAGATTTTGAAGCGTTTAACCAAAAAGGCAATACAACTACATTCTTGTACAACTCTGGAAGCTATTATTCAACGTTTGATCAACTCAGGTGTTGTACACGGACAGAAAATTGTTTGCATTGAACCAAACAAAACTTTAGTTGTATTTAAACAAACAATTCCGGTTGAAATTATATGGCATTTTGTTGTTTAAATAATACTTAATACTTCATATAAATTCAAATAAGGATTCTTTTTGTTTTAATAAGCCAGTTTTCAACTGAAACTATTGTAAAAATAACAATATTCTATTATTAAGCCAACAATAGTTCATTTAAATTTAGCATTTATTTGCTGTGTCCATTCCCCGGGCCATGAATGCAAAAATGACTACCAACCATTCCCTCGTTTTCACCCGGACAAAGATGTAAACAATAACAAAACTTGTGAATTTCGGGAAATAAGTGCTAAATTCCCGATAATCTTTAAATTTGAAGTAAGTAAGTATGCTGCAGTTCGAGCTGCAGTTCCTAAATATAATCAATTTTCTGTTTTTTCCTTGATTTTTTTTTCCGTCGATCTTGTTTTCCGTACTGAGTACCAACGCTCCTGACGCCAGGAAGCAGTGTTCGGAAAATCATTCTCAAATCTCATTCATTGAGCCTCCCTGCGAGAATAAACTCGCGTACGAATGCGGCAAACAAAATTCACGCTTGAGATTCTCATGCATATTCACGCACTCACACTCACAACGCCAAAAAAATCATTCCAGCTTTAACCTCATAAAAACCACTCAAACATCAATTGATATAATGCCTATGCATGTTGAGTTAGTTTTCCAATCCCTGATTCACAAACAATAGTAATAACAATGAATAACGCAAAAATATAAAGCAATGAATTTTTGAAACCTGAGAACTCATCGGTGATTTTTGCGACGCTGCATTTTGCAAGGCAAAACTCATAGGCGCATAACCTCATGCATGAGATTTGAGTTTTTGAGTTTTTTTCGAACACTGCCAGGAAGGCAGCTCCCACACCTGGACCCTTCACTCATAAAATTCGACACATTTTTATTGACGAATATCCATGTAAAATTCCACATGATTTTTATGTGTCCACACTTAAACAGAATCCACTCAGAAGTACACATGAAATTTATGAGTCAAATGAATAGTATGTGTGGTTACACATGAATTGTATGTGTACACATAAGAACTATGTGTGCTACACATATATATCATTTGTTTATCACATTGCAAAAATGCATGTGTGGGACACATAAAAATAATGTTAGTTAATAATTAGTTAATGTTAAATGACTCAAGTTTATTCGGGAAAAAGTGATTTTCTGTACGGTTAAGATGCATAACAACCCCCTTGTTCTATTGTAGATTTTCACATTTACCATATATTCAATTGTGGAAACTATAAATTCTATGGTTATTTTATCGTTGTTGACAAAACAATTTATTTAAGTACAATAAATTCTATTGTATGGTTACAATACATTTCATTGTAATTGTATCGTTCTTTTTTTTTACGGGCGGGGACCAATGGCTTTACTCCCCTTCTGAAGGATGATCAGTGAAAAAGAAAACAAAACATAAAAAATTGGCCATATTATTTCCGAAGTGATTTGAGATTTGGGCGTAATTGCATTTGTAAACAAATACGTCAAACACCGATTTCTCGCGAATAAAAGCTCAATCTCCAAAGGTAATAACACTATGAGGTAGAGGAATGATTCCTCTATCATTTGGTATAGTTTGTTTGTGAGATTGAGCTTTTATTCAAGAGAAATCAGTAATTGACGTGTTTGTTTTCCAAAGCAATTACGCCCAAATCTCAAATCACTCCTGATTTTTGAATCAATAAACATATTTTTATTTCTACTGCGTGAATTGTGAGACTTCATATAATAAATATGATTGAATCAACAAGAAATCTCTTTTAAAAACAAACATATTTTTGTTGTTGACCCAGCTGCCAAATTTGACAGCTTACGTCAAAACCATGAAATCTCTTGTAAATTCGAAACGATTTTCTTTTTGATTTAACAATCCATGGGTTTTGAGGAACAAAAATACTGGATTGTTGAAACAATAATGAGTTATTTTTGCAGCCAAAACAAAATGAAATTCTTATTGATTTTAAGTCAAATATTATAACGTTTAAAATATTTTTTTCTGCGTGTATAAGAGCTCCCAATGGTTTGTTTTGATGCGTTTATTTCACGTTCTTTATAGCTCTTGTCAATCAGTTTAACAAAGGTGCTATAAAAGTTATCGTAGGTCTTATAAAGCATATAGTTAAACCGAACGTAAACAATCATTTAAGAGTGCTCCAACAGCTTTTAAAACTTTTAATCAAATGGCAATACAACTACATTCTTGAAGCTATTATTCAACGTTTGATCAACTCAGGTGTTTTATAAGAGCTCTCAATTGTTTGTTGGGATTTTTATACTAAATTTGCATTCTCTCCCTTTATACCGACGTTTGCGTCGCTACGGAGATTTGCGATTTAGCGTAACTTTTATACTATTTAGATTTCAATATTTTTTTAGTGTATGTATATATCTATAGGTACACCAAAATCAAACCAGGGTTGAATTTATGGAATATATGATTTTTTCACACATGATATTATTCATTAATAGATTTTAAGGTAAAAACAAGCATTTGATTCGAGTTTGTATTTCAGGTATATATTTGCATGTTTAATTTACATTGCTTCTCATAGGTTCTGCAACCAGTACAATAGGCAGCAAGAACAACAATTAAGTTTCTGGTCCTAGGAAAGTGGGAAGAATTCCATGGGTATTGTAAGATGATGGTACATTCCTAAGGATATTCTGATAAGAGTTTCAAGTAAATTGCAAAGTAAATCAGAGATGAATTTCTTAAGCATTTTGTGAAGAATTCCAAATGAATGTTCAGAAGAATCCAGAGGAGAACTCCTAGATAGTCTCTAGAGGAACTTCAAGGCATTTCTGAAGGGAAATTTCACGGGAAATCTCGCATGAATACATGCGAATTTTTAAGAGATTTATTGAAGGAATCGCCAGCAAATTCTTGGGTACGCCTGGCTCCGGAAGTGACTGCAATGAACAACCAGTGATGTGCTTGAACGCGTTCATAGGGTAACTGATGATGGTTGGACCTATTTAGGCCGGTTTCACACGACGTCAATATTCATGTCGTATTTTTTTTTTATGAATTCAACATATAATTATGAAAACTGCGTGATTAGGGGAAAGATCTACCTTTCTTGTTTCTAATAATAACATAAAAAGTTAAATATTATGAACAAATGATTTTATCAAACGTTTTTATTCAGCAAATAATTATGATGTTGGTTGGACCTATACTGATCTTAAAGGGTGATACGGTCAAAATTTGGTCAATATCAACTTGACGTATTTCTTTCAATTTTGCATTTAAAAAACCTGAACACCCCTCATTTTGAAGGTGTGTGTGTGTAGAATGTTGCTCCTATTTTGATTTTGGAATTCACTCTTCAGTTGTCAAAATGCCGTCCAAGCAAGAAGAGCAGCGTATCAAAATTGTGCTCGCGCATCGCGAAAATCCGAGCTACTCGCACGCAAAGTTGGCAAAATCGCTAAAAGTTGCCAAATCAACCGTTACAAATGTAATTAAAGTGTTTGGGGAACGTTTGTCGACAGCCAGGAAGTCTGGATCGGGGAGAAATCGAAAACCGGAAGCCGCTGAGACGACAAAGAGAGTTGCCGGTAGTTTCAAGCGAAACCCTAACCTCTCTCTCCGAGATGCCTCAAATAAGCTGGGTGTATCGTCTACAACCGTGCATCGAGCCAAAAAACGAGCCGGACTATCGACTTACAAGAAGGTAGTGACTCCAAATCGCGATGATAAACAAAATACGATGGCCAAAGCGCGATCCCGGAGGCTGTACACGACGATGCTCACGAAGTTTGACTGCGTGGTAATGGACGACGAAACCTACGTCAAAGCCGACTACAAGCAGCTTTCGGGACAGGAGTTTTATACGGCAAAAGGAAGGGGAAAGGTAGCAGATGTTTTCAAGCACATGAAACTGTCAAAGTTCGCAAAGAAATATCTGGTTTGGCAAGCCATCTGTACCTGTGGCTTGAAAAGAAGCATTTTCATAGCTTCCGGGACTGTCAACCAAGAAATTTACGTGAAAGAGTGTTTGAATAAACGTCTGCTGCCTTTCCTGAAGAAACACGGTTGTTCCGTACTGTTTTGGCCGGATTTGGCATCTTGCCATTACGGTAAAAAGGCCATGGAGTGGTACGCCGCCAACAACGTGCAGGTGGTTCCCAAGGACAAGAACCCTCCCAACACGCCAGAGCTCCGCCCAATTGAGAAATACTGGGCTATTGTCAAGCGGAACCTAAAGAAGACCAAAAAAACTGCTAAGGGCGAGCAGCAGTTCAAGGCAAACTGGCTTTCTGCGGCGAAGAAGGTGGACAAGGTGGCTGTACAAAATCTGATGGCAGGGGTCAAGCGTAAGGCCCGGCAATTCGGATTTGGAAAAGCGGAAGCCTAACTGAATATTTTTCCTGAATTTTATACTAATTGAACTTGAAAAAGAAATTTAATTTGATTTTTTAAACAAACGATTTCACCGATTTACACGCGTTTTCCCTTGACCAAATTTTGACCGTATCACCCTTTAGTTGGACCTAAAAAATGATGATGGTTGGACCTATTTTTGCAAATGCTAGTTTAGCCCATATTTGTTCAAAAACTTTGTTTAGAGCTTATTGGTATCATGAAAAAAACCCTTTTTAATCAGTTTTTTTTTATGAATTTGCTATTTAAAAAAATCAAGAAATTTGAGTTTAACTTCGTTTTTAAAAAATGTTCACTTTCCACGCATTAGCTATTCATCATGGCTCATTTTCTCGGGAATCATTGACCCGATTTGGAATTTTTTTTTTAACGTCAAACTATAGGTTTTGTGGTCCCATTAAAGCTATGGAATATTTTTGGAATCGGTCGACTGGTTCCAGAGATATGGCCGGAACAAGTTCCAGGGTATATGGAACATGGACCTAATTTTGACATGGAAGGAATAAAACCTATCATGCGACACTTTACATTACTTCCAAATTCGATAACACGATCAATAACAAAATTGAGTGCCTTAGACCACATTGGCCACTTCCGGGCCTGTTCTGGGTACCCCCCGGGGAATTTAGAGGCTTAAAATGACAGAATATCAGAACTTAATTTCGGATTTATAGTTTTTTTTTCTACTAGATGTTTTTTTTTTCGGCAATAAGTTTCAGTTAGCAATTTTTAGTTTGATAACATTTTATTTCAAGTTAATTCACACAAAGAAGGTGTATGTGAAGTGCTTAATGTAAATTCATATTAACAGATTCTTTCGGCGCTTTTGTGGTAGTTCGGAAATCGATGGTTACCCTTTCAGCCAACTTGACGATGGAATTCCTCCTTTAAATTTACGCCCAACTAGTGACGCAAGGTCTTGAGCAGCTTCCAAGATCTTTTTGGTCGTCTTGGGACTGCCAGAAGCAGCGCACATACAAACCCAATCCCCTAGCTGGTTCTCCAAATCAACACTCAACACTATTTCCCTGCCATATTTCTTGCCGTGGCTTCCCTTAATTTTTGCGTCGTTTTCGGAATATTGTACCTTTTCTGTGCCTGATACGCGGTAAGTGATTTAATTCTTACTAAAAGAACAGCCTCTCGAAGATTTTCTACCGTATATCTCTTTTCTTTAGCCATTTTTTCAATCGAAGAAACTGATCACTCGGAAAAAACGAAATCGAATTTCAAATCAGCTGCGCATGAAGGATGTAGACAAACCGAAGCGCACCTAGCGGCCGTCTTAGGAAACACATAGGTCCAACCATCATCATGCGTAGGTCCAACCACGATCATATTCATCTATTCGAATTTCGTCAATTATTCAAACATTTTAGTGTAACAAATGGATAAATGGCGTATTAACGTATTGTTTACACCTTAAAGCAGTATTTTACTGCATGAAAATAAAAATAAATGTGAAAAATATTCCCTTTTTGTATGTTTGAAAGTAAGGCATGATGACGAGCTAATGCGTGAAAAGGGGACTGTTTTGAAAACACATTGAAACTCAATTGTTTTGAAGTTTTTTTTTCAATAAAACACCCATGCAAATTGAAGAAAAATAGTTTTTTTATGATAGTAAAGTGATCTTTGAAAATAAAAACTTAGCGAAGATTGACTAAACTAGCGATTGAAAAAATAGGTCCAACCATCATCAGTTTTTGGATAGGTCCAACCAGAATCAATTACCCTACTTTGTTCAGCATCTATAAAGTGGACCCTACACGATTGCTATTATTGACAATAATCGCATTGTCAATACATTCTATATTGACGTCAATAAATCGATATTGACAACATTTATGTATTCACATCATCAATATTATCGTCAACAATTCCCCTTAACGTCAATATATTGATACGTGTGGGGTTCACTTAAACTGAACCGAAAGATGACAGTTGAACACCCTCCGTTCGTTTCTCATGTTGCGAATGTGACCGAACTAAAGTTGAACGAGTTAGAGTCGGTGTATAATGAGTCACGCCAAGAGTGAAGCCAAGTCTACCTATCGAACCGTCAAACCGGCTACCTATCGGGCAAAGTAAATAAACATTACGATGCTATGAAAGGTCCACGAAAGGTATTGCAATAAAATATAAAATATTATCGAAGAAATGAGCATAAACACGCAGTGAGCTTTAAATTGTCATGGGATACGTTCGGTAATGATCAGTAATGAGAATTTCTACTATTTTTTGTTAAGATAATTTGACAAAATCACTGATATAATGATTTACTACAGCCGCATTTTTTTTCTCTCGCTAGAAGTCATTTGAAGTTGTTGTAGAAGTCCTCTGTTGCCAAGTGAAAAGAATGGGAATCTTTCGAAAACCGTGATGCGAGTTCAACTGTTTTTCTCTTGGCGTGACTCATTATACACCGACTCTAGAACGAGTGTAAACGGACCGAGCGAATGGGTGAAACGAACGCTTCGTGTGTACGTAGAAACGCTTCGTGTTGGTTTTTTCGTAGCCAAAACTTACGAACTGCGCGTGTAAGTTTTCGGACGGGGTTGATGTTAGCTGTTTTCGCAATCATTTTCATCTCCAGAATAGACTCCAGTGCTGTGATCATTTCTAGACCAACAATTCAAATAGGCGGAACAACCAAACGTAAACAAGGGATTTCAAAACAAATTTCAAGCGAATCAGAACTCAGAACACACCCACGCAAACTAACAATGACATACGATAAAGGAAGTTTGTTCTATCAGATGCTGGTTAGATTGCATAAATGTGTTTTGATTCTCGAGAAATTTGCGTTTAAAGTCATCGCCGTTCGAAAAGATGCACGCGTTCGTAAGTTTTGACAACGGAAAAACCTACACGAAGCGTTTTCTACGTACGCACGAAGCGTTCGTTTCACCAATTGGCTCGGTTCGTTTGCACTCATTAAGGGGAGGTTTACTTGGATTTGGCTGAAAAACAGTTGGAACTTCAGGAGAATGAAAAGACATACGAACTTCCGGTTTCGATAATTATATTTGTCCACTATTCCTGAATACTTGGAAATTTTTTGAAGGTAAAAAAACAAAATGGCGGCTCAAAATGGCGGCTCGCGTGGAGGAGTGTCAGTCAGGTTTTGCTGCAGAACTTCGAGTGCACACCCTCTGGTGGTGAACTGAAATGAAAATTTTTTATTGTGGTTAAAGTTGATAATATTCCCTATGGCTTATACCTAACTAGAACGAAATCCGACAAAAATTGACCAAATTATGGACATTTGAAAATTTAGTGCTTTTTTTACCCATTTTTTTCTCACTTTGACCATGCTTAAAAAATAGTAACTAACAATTTTTTTTTTTCATTTTAGGTATAAGCCATACAAAAAATAGTATCCTTCAAAGCGCAATTTTCCGATTGTTAATCGGATCATTTGTTCAAGCCCTATGCTCTAAGTTGTTATAAAAAATATGGTTGCGAGAAAAACGCGTTTAAAGTTTTTGTAGCGTCCCTCAGCGCGCATGACAAAGGTTCACTCAAAGCGCCATAACTCGCTAAATATGTTTCGGATCGTAAAATCCTTTTGGCCACATATTCTACACACTTGTAGCTTTCATTTTATGCAAAAAAATCAATTTTTTTAAAAAAAAATCCAAGTAAACCTCCCCTTAAACGCTTAGTTCAGCTACGTTCGCAAAAACGAGAGCTGGACGGAGGGTGTGCAACCAGCGTTGCCAATATTCACAGACAGACCACGTATATTTCCAAATTTTTAAATATGTTCCAGATTTTCCCAGATTTTTTAAATATGTTGCTTTAAAAATATCACTGCAATTCATTTAGCCCCTAATAAAAAAAAATAAAAAAGCAAAATTTGTTACTTTAATTATTAAAGGCCATGAACGTTGGACATTATTGGAATTTTAAGGTAATTCTGAAAATAGCTCACAGTTAAGTGTGAGACGCATTCTTTGTAAAATCAAAGGAGAATTCCAAGCTTCTTCTGAGTAGAATTACATCCATCTTTGTGGGCTTCGGGGTCGTGCGGCGTCACCCATCATTTAGGCGTATTGTGAGTGCCACGAAGTGAGGGTTCGATTCCCGCTCCAGCCGGTGCAAATTTTGGCACCTGAAAATTTCCCTACTGGGTGTGGTATGTTTTCCTTTGTCTAGTGTTAAATATTCAGTCTGTGCAACCTCTGGTTGAAGACGGTGTCAATTGTCTTGTCAACTCTGATGACAATTGCATGAAGATTTTGTCATTAAAGGTAATACAACCCGGAAGAGAAACCATAGAAAATTCTTATGATGAAACTTAAGGAGTATGCTGATACGAATCGTGAGAATAATTCAATGGAATTATGTTTCTAATGAGCTTAATTTAAAAAAATTTTAAGCGCAATTTCTGGGAGACTTTCGAAACCAGTTTGGCAAAGTACTTGAGTACTTAGGTTATACTGAAAAGGATTTCAAAACAATTCTAACCTTACCTATAAAGCAGTTTAAAGGGAATTATCGGATAAGTCTGAGAAGAATGTGACGGTCATTCTGAAGAGTGTACCAAGGAAATAGTTAAGAATATTTTAAGAATTTCATAGAGAAAAATGGACACAAAATTTTACCAATTCTTTTTGAATTATAACCAATTTGAGGGAGTTGTGGAATCGAAGAGTGATTTACAAGAGGTTTCAAGAGGTAATGCTAAGAACTTTTAGAATGTTACTGGAAACGTTTAGATATTTTCAAGATTATTTTAGGGGAATATAGAAAATAAACATTATGGAATTCTAGGATGATTCAAATTGAACTAAAAAAAAGTGAACATATCCTGTGAAAAGTTGCAAGTAAATTCAGACAAAAAAAATACATGATCTGGGACGCAGGAAAAATATAAATTCCTGAATTTAAAATCATTGCAAGATCCTGAGACTTCAAAAATGAAGACTTTCATTTTAGAAATATAATAAAATTATTCTTTGGCTAATAATCATACGAATAGTGAAGTTACCCGTAGTTTAGGTTAACTTTGTGTAAGTTCCACGATCTTAGGCTTTGATTCCCACTTCAGCCCGGTAAATTTTGCTTCAAATAAAATTGCCTACTGGTCTGCGTTTTGTCTTGTATGATGTCAAGAAGTAAACAGTAAATCTGATCAACCTCAGAATTATATTAGAATTATTTAGAATTAACAAAATCTTTAAATTCTGATACTGCATCACATAGTAAGGACTACTTCATTCTAGAACTTTAAATAAATTCCAGATGATCATTCTGACCTATTTTTATGGAGATTGGCACATCACTTTTAATTCAATAGCATTATGTTAAAAACAAGATTTGTTTTGGTGCATTGCGGACTTATCCAGATTTCATATTTTAACTGGTCCAGATTTTTCTGAAAATGACCTGGCAACGCTGTGTGCAACTGTCATCTTTCGGTTAGGTTTATAGATGCTAAACGAATAGCCAGTGCATCACAACCAAACGCAGGATGCTCGTTCGTTCCTCGCTTTCGTTCCAGGTGACATCACTGGGAACAACCCACCAGGAAATGTACTGGGGTAAGAGGCTCAAGATCGCCAGGAGTCAGGATCATCTGACATCGGAATCAGTGGCCTGGAATTCAAGCAGCCCTGTACTAAAACCAGCAACGTACACATATCCTCGTGTGAAACCGGATTGGCACCAATGACCCATAAAATGTTATGCTTAACTGATCGTACCGGATGATACCAGTGAAGTGGAGACGTTCTTCTGACAGGTTCCTTCTTACGAACGGCTCGTAGCTCATTCTGAATTATCTCTTCCTGTACCTTTCGTATCAACGTATATTCTGCTTGCCATAGCTCTTCCGCTCTTAGAAAACCAGTTGGACGATCCCCCAGTGTCTGAAGCGATCGTATCAACCGCAGCCAAATAGAGATACTCAAGTTTTTTTGTTCAATATAATTACTTTCAGACAAATGAAATATTGTTGAATTGATATTCAATATACAGAATATCATGCTTTCTAGCGCCCAATATTGAAATAAAATAAATTGAGAAAACATTGAACTGATTATCAGACGGATAATAACTATCCGGATAGTGAAATTTCAAATGTTAACGGTTTTCTTTTTTACTGTTCTAAATATTTGTCAAAAAGTTGGTTTTAGGTGCCCATGTGACCTGATGAGGAATGGCAGATCTGTCAATCGCTAAAATTTAATAAAATTTTTTTTTTTTTTTTTTTTTAATGATTCGTTTATTTTTCCAGGCTCATTTGCTGTAGCTTTGCGGAGCCGATATTCATTGTTTAGATAACAAAATTACTTAAAACTAACGTTAGTAAAGCGGGGGCCGATTACTCGCGGCTATCTCGAGGTTAGGGGTAACAAATTGTAACAAATGGATGGCAGGGTAGGGATTGTGAACACAAGGTTTGGAGAGCAATGTGCTCTTGATCTCGAACTAGGCGACACTCTGATGAAAAAGACAAACATGGGGGTACACCGATGGGTAGCTAACAACTTGGGAGAACACAAGATGACACTAACTTCTAAATCCTCAAATCTATCCGTTTTAAAAACACATAAATTAAATTCAAATAGTCAAGGTCTCGGCTCGCCAAGACATCTCTAACGGGTATCGCGGGTTGTTTTCCTCGGGCCCTGAGGGATGTGGATAACTCAGATCTGGCAACACGGTGTAAGGTACACGACCAAACAACATGCTCGATATCGTGATAACCACTGCCACACGCACATAAATTGCTGCCTGAGAGCCCAATTCGATAGAAGTGCGAGTCTAACGAGCAGTGATTGGACATAAGCCTTGAAATAACGCGTATAAAGTCGCGGCTCATGTCCAACCCTTTGAACCATGGTTTGTTCGACACCTGTGGGAGAATAGAATGTAACCATCTTCCCAATTCACCATCATTCCATTTTTGTTGCCAACTGATGAGGACTTGCTGGCGAGCAATGGAGAAAAATTCGTTGAAGGCGATTTGTCGCTCAAAAATATCGCCTTCCATAGCGCCCACCTTAGCCAATGAGTCCGCTTTCTCATTACCCGGAATTGAGCAATGAGATGGGACCCAAGCTAAGGTGATAGTATAGGAGCAGTTAGATAAAGCACTCAGTTTAGATCGTATTTCAGGCAGGAAATACGAGGAGTGCTTCATCGGCCTCATTGAACGAATAGCCTCCAATGAGCTAAGACTATCCGTAAAAATGAAATAATGGTCAGAAGGTAGTGAGGCAATTCGCTCTACTGCGTAAAATATAGCTGCGAGTTCCGCAACGTATACGGAGCATGGTTTCTGCAGTTTATAGGAGGCGCTATGAAATTGATTAAATACACCAAATCCAGTGGAAGCATTTATGGTTGACCCATCTGTGAAAAATCTTTTATCGTTACTTACATGGTGGTACTTGATTGCAAAAATTGAGGGAACAACCATCGATCGATGGTGATCTGGTATTCCATGGATTTCTTGCATCATGGTCAGATCAAAATTTACAGAGGAACTATAGAAGGCTTGGAAGCAATCACGATTGGAGATTAATGAAGAAGGACCAACCTCCAGCGTCATGTACTCATAGTACAAACTCATGAATCTTGTTTGAGGATTTTGGTCGAGCAGCTTCTCAAAGTGTTCTATTACCAAAGGA
The DNA here is from genome assembly GCF_037179485.1 of Ochlerotatus camptorhynchus. Classification (NCBI taxonomy): domain Eukaryota; kingdom Metazoa; phylum Arthropoda; class Insecta; order Diptera; family Culicidae; genus Ochlerotatus; species Ochlerotatus camptorhynchus. The sequence goes on along the minus strand of NW_027040527.1, from coordinate 4,291,641 downwards.
TTCAATACTTCACAACGGATGAGGAACCGGAAAGACAGCTCAGCGAAACGATCTGTCAGTGGGAGAACACCCGCGAGTACTTCGAGGCTCATCGTATGCGTCGAGTGCATACAGCCAAGCGCGATTCGGAGGCAACGGTATTGAACTCGTTGCAGCTTCAAGATATGTGTTTTCGCCGCGGATTGAAAGCAGAAGCTACCGTACTCTAAAACCGAAAGGATGGTTGTTCGGTACAACCTGATCAGATCTTCCAGGTGTGCTCCCCACCAAGTTCCGGTAATTGTACGAAGAAAATTGATTCTTTGTTGGCATTTTTGTTTCAGATACGCAATATGTTTTCCCCATGTGCATTTGGAATCGAACCAGACACCTAAATACTTGAAAGATATACTTTGAGTGATTGTTCTACCTTTTAGTTGAAGCTGTAACTGTGCAGGATGATGCTTCCTAGAAAAAACAACCAACTCAGTTTTCTCCGGAGAGAATTCGATACCCAGCTTCATAGCCCAAGTAGACAAATTGTCTAAGGTATCTTGCAATGGTCCTTGCAGGTCCGGTGCACTTGGCCCTATAACGGACACAACGCCGTCATCTGCAAGCTGCCTTAGCGAGCAATTTTCATCAAGACAACCATCAATGTCTTTAACGTAAAAATTATAAAGAAGGGGGCTTAAACATGAGCCCTGGGGGAGACCCATGTAACTAATTCGTGAAGTTGTCGAGTTTCCATGAGAAAAGCTCATATATTTCTCAGACAACAAGTTGCTCAAATAGTTGTTCATAATTGGTGAAAGCCCACTATCGTGGAGTTTATCCGAAAGGACATCGATACAAACAGAATCAAAAGCCCCCTTAATATCCAAGAAAACTGAACCCATTTGCTGTTTTTGCGCATAGGCCAGTTGAATTTCAGTTGAAAGCAACGCAAGACAGTCGCTCGTTCCTTTGCCTCTCCGAAATCCAAATTGCGTATCTGAAAGTAAACCATTCGACTCGACCCATTTGTCTAGACGAAAAAGAATCATTTTCTCCAACAATTTCCGTATACAGGACAGCATCGCGATGGGACGGTACGAGTTATAATCCGACGCGGGTTTACCGGGTTTTCGAATGGCGATAACTCTTACTTGCCTCCAATCATCCGGAACAATGTTGTGCTCCAGAAATTGATTGAATAAGTTCAACAAGCGTCTCTTCGCGACGTCTGGGAGATTTTTGAGCAAGTTGAACTTGATTCTATCCATTCCTGGAGCTGAGTTGTTACATGAGAGGAGAGCAAGTGAGAATTCCACCATCGAAAACGGAGAATCTATTTCGTTACTACCCGACGGACTATCACGAACGTTGGTTTGAACCGTCACCGAATCCGGGCAAACTTTCTGCGCGAAGCTGAATATCCAACTGTCTGAGTACTCCTTGTCTTCGTTGACCGGTGATGACGCGTTGCGCATTCTCCTGCCGACATTCCAGAGTGTTCTCATCGAAGTCTCTCTCGACAAACCATCGACGAACCGACGCCAGTAACCGCGTTTTTTGGCTTTAATCAAGCTCTTAAAAGTTTTCTCGAGGTCGGTGTACCGCTCGAAATCCTCGACCTTACCGTGTTTGCGGAAGCGTTTAAACGCGGCGGACTTCTCGCTGTTCGCGTCGGTGCAATCCTTATCCCACCACGGAGTAAGAGGTCGTTTGCGAACGAAAACACCCGGAACGCGTTTCGTCTGTGCTTGAAGAGCGCAGTCAACGATAAGTCGCGATAAAAAGGAGTACTCATCCAGCGGAGGGAGTATGTCAACCGAATCAGTACCACCGAGAACCGCGGACGCAAATTTTTGCCAGTCGATGTTTTTCGTGAGGTCGTACGCGATGTCAACCGAGCGAGTGGAAGATGAACCATTGGTAATAGAAATTTTGATTGGCAAGTGGTCACTACCGTAGGGATCTTGAATTACTTTCCACGAGCAATCCAACGATAGTGAACTCGAACTGAGGGAGAGGTCTAATCTACTTTCTCTTGCTGGAGGTTTGGCCACTCGTGTTACTTCCCCAGTGTTTAGAATTGTCATATTGAAGTTATCGCAAAGGTCGTATATCAGGGTTGAGCGGTTGTCATCGTACAGTTCCCCCCAGCCTGTACCGTGGGAGTTAAAATCTCCTAATATCAACCGAGGCTCAGATAAAGCTGAGCAGATATCTGAGAGACCTTGGCGAGAAATCGCAGTTCTTGGAGGAAGATATACTGAGGCAATACTGAGGCTTTTACCTCGAATATTTACCTGACATGCGACAACTTCAATGCCTGTCACGGAAGGCAGATCGATTCTATGAAAGGAATGGAGCTTATGAATCCCGAGAAGCACCCCTCCATACGAATCTGCTCGATCAAGGCGAATAATGTTAAAATCGTGGAAAGGGAGATCGGTGTCTGAAGAAAGCCATGTTTCACAAAGAGCAAATGCATCACAAAGTGAGTTGTGAACTAAAAATTTGAATGTGTCAAGTTTCGGTATAAGACTTCTACAGTTCCACTGAAGAACAGAGATCATATCCCCGACCTCATTCGGAAAATTATCCATCAAAGGATATGATCGATGCAAGGAAGGACCACCTAGAAGCTAGTTGCTTCAAAAGAGTTTTCACGAATGGAAGCACTAAATTAATAATGTTCCGAGTTGAGTCAGAGACGTTGAATATATTGAAGATGCTCTCCACAATTTCAGAAAACGTGAACATGGCATCATGTTCTTGCTGATTATTCAGCTGTTTTTCTGGCTGAAAAACTGGGATATCTGGGGTTTTAGATGATCCCGGAAGTGGCGGAAAGTCCTTGTTAAAATTACAAGATTTAAAACCCGGTGGTGGGGGTTTCGGTACATTTCCGCTACCTCTTAAATTTGTCAAGGTAGGTTGGTAGTCCATACGAGAGGCCTTACGAGGTTTTTGGGTGACGTTTATTTTGGACCGCTTCCTCGTGTTGCCATTAAAGACAAAAGGACTACTCTCACCCACCTCTGAGTCAGAGCCCTGATCATCATCTGGCAGGAGGTGGAATGTGTTGTTGCTTTTTGGGGTGGTTTGGGAAGATGAAGCGGTCGTTTTTAAAATTTCTGCTAACGAGCGCTTAGAGCGAGCTTGCAAAGACCGCTTTAGTTTTTCTCCCTGCTGTTTGTACTTCGGGCAATCACTCAGAGCATGCGGAGCATCCTTACAGTAAACGCATTTTGGGGTAGCATGACAAGGACCCTCCGTATGCTCCTCCCCACATTGATCGCACCGCGGTTTGTTGGAACAAAAGTCCGCGGTGTGACCTAGTTGTTTGCATTTCAAGCAATTCATTACCCTCGGTACAAACAAGCGTACAGGTAGTCGAACCTTCCCAATTGTGACGTAGTCAGGTAATGCCGATCCTGAAAAGGTCACACGAAACGAATCTGAGAGGGTATACTTTTTTTTTGTGCCTATGTGCGACACTGACTGCAGTTGAATGCAGTCCAGTATCTTGACTTTCGGGAGGGCACGGTTTTTGAAAATGCCGAAAGATTCGACTTGCAGGAAATCCTCACAAGTCAGACTCGATTCGGTGACCACTCCTTCAATTTCTACGTCACAACTGGGGACGTAGACTCGATATTCGATCGAAAAAAGCTCACAGGCAACAATCCGGTTTGCCTGTTTCAGGTCATCAACGGTAACGCGCAGTTTGTTTGACGTTACCTTAAAGATATCGGTTACGGCCGAAAAATGTTTTGTCAGATCCTTCGAAATCCGAGAAATATTCAAAGGTTTTTGTTTGGGCCGGAAAAAAACAACCCACGGACCTTTTGAGTCGCTTGGGTAAGCTTTATGGCGGGGGGTCGCAGAAATTTTTAAGGGAACGGTTGGAGTAGGGGGAACAGGTGGACGAGGGGGCGATGGTGGAGAAGGGGGGGCAGGGGGTGAAGGAGGTTGTTGTTTAGACATCACCTTTGGGTAAGCTCCAGTGCTCGTTTTGGGGTCCGAAGTAGAATCCCCTGAGGTATCCATTTCCTCTTCAGTCAGAAGCAGATTTTCGAATGATGGAGATTTAACAGACTCATCATCGGAGATATCTGCTAGCGAAATACCCCCGCCATCATTGGTTTCATCCATTGCGGGGTCTTAAGTACCTCCGCAACAGATTTCGACATAAAAAAGGAAATATATATATATATTTATATATATATATATATATATATATATATATATATATGCGTTGAGAAAAAAAAAATAATAAATAAAAAAAAATAAGAAAAAAATAAACTTATCCAAAAAATATAACGGTAAAAATAATACTTAATCCAACAAAGCAAAAAAAAAAAAAAAAAACTTTAAAATGGAAAAAAATAATGCCAGGAAAGTTAATCAACACTATAGGGAGATTAATCAACTAGCAAAAAAAAAAAACAGTAAATGAAAAAAAAAGAGAAAAAAAAAAAAAATGAAAATTTTTTCAGGAAAAAACAAAAAGGTGTCAGAAAAGTTAATCAACACTGTATGGAGATTAATCAGGTTGCGGAGAACGGAAGATAACCGTTTGTTACTTAACTCTCCACACAAGCGCACGGAGTGTGGCTGATGACGATGATCTATCCTGATGTGAGAATGATGGTGATGATCGTTCTATTGTTGCCCTCGAGTGTTTGCAACAAAGCACCGGCTGGCTCGCCGGCTGGTGAACTCGATGACCTTGAGTTTGCCGTTTCGTGATGCGATGAAACTTGTTGGTTAGAGATGTACAGCTCATCTGCCGGACTCGGCCGGAAATGACTGCTTCCTTTCTCGAACGATTGAGCGGCAATTACAATTCCGCGATGCTCACTGCACTGTTGTATACTACAACACCACTCAGTATGAAAGCGGATTGAAAAAAAAAAACCTCAATAGGGGAAAAAAACTAGTACCGATTACGGAGTGCAAGCAATACTTGACCGAAACAGTCGAGCGTTCGATGTGGAATGTTAATAAAATTGAAAAATAAAAAATATCCGGATAATCCGAGCTCCAGCACTAACTTTGATATTCACGTCCTGATCTTGACTTTGCACGAAGAGGAAAGCACCATATGCCTTCTTAGACGCGTCCTAAAAACAATGGATCTCCACCTTCACTGCGTTGGAAATAATCACGCAACAATCTATTCAAATTTCGTTAAGGATGGGTAGCTGCATATGGAGTTTTCTCCAAGACTCACCCAGTGCCGAGGTAACGGCTAGACCCAATCCAACTTATTGCCTTTTTCATCCTCCAACGTCCATAAAAGCTGCATCAACCCAGTGTTGGAAAAATATCAAAAAATCAAATCTCACCAACGCCCAAGATCACGCTTGATTTTCGTGGACAAAAATCAACAAGCAAACAACTGCGGTTGATTTTGCAAGCTGTGATATCGCAGCTCGGAATATCAAGCTAACAAAACTCACCAGCTGCAAATCTCAGCAAACTGTGGTGAGATTGAGTTTCATAATTTTTGCTTTACACCCGAATGCAACCGAAACTTCCATAACGGCTGGCAGCAGTCGCTTCGTGTCTGCCATCGGTGAAGAGTAAAAAGAGATAGCATACTATACTATCTCTTTCTAAGTAAACGATGTGCAACGGAATCATTTTTGTATCGAGTCAACTCTCAGCTTGATTTTTGCACGTTGTGAATAGTCTTGCAATATCAAAGGAGCTTGTAAAATCAATATCAAGCATGATATTTTGTTCCAATATCACGCGTGATATTGAGAGTATATAAGAGCGGAAAAATATCAATTGATTTCTGATTTTGCCAACACTGATCAACACCTTTGCAGCTGTCGTAGCACCGATAAATCATCGGGATAGACAGGGGGAACATCAAACTGGAAGCAGAAGACGTCTTTTCCCGGCAGCAAAGTTAAATCTAAAGCCTTTATTGACGGATCGGGATCGAGATTGAACTATTTCCTGAGTCGAAAACCACCGCTACTTGTCATATTATCCAGTTGGTTCTGTAACTTCTTGGCCTGGATTGGAGTGGCCGATCCACAGAAAGAACGAATATCTGAGGGATCATTTTTTCAACGTCAGCAAGCAGCATTGTCTGCTTAGTACAGTAGCGCAGAATGATGTACCGAAGGTCCTGCTGTATTAAAAACCCTACCAGTAATGCATCATTCTCCTTCTTCTTCTTCTTCTTCTTCTTCTTCTTCTTCTTAATTCCTTTATTTAACGTCGGTCTATGTTCCGCAAGGTAGCTTCCACACCTGCGTAGGATATTGCACCCATTCAACACACATGGGCCGGGACCAACGGCCTTACTTCCCTTTCGAAGGAGGACGTGACCAGAAATTTTTAAGCCACAGTTTTGCATGAGGCGTAGAACACCACATGGTAATTAGTTTTGATTGTTCTTGACCATCTACGGCCTTCCGCATGTGCCCCAATTGTACGTACTCTTCCATGAAGGCGACGTACTGATTCCGGAGGTTAACGTCCTTAGAAAGCCTCCGCTCGGTGCCTAGAAAACGTCGGAATGCAATCTCCTTGGACTCGCCCAACCGAGAGATGACGTTTCCATCTGCAGCCTTGCCAGTGGCATCTGCAGCCTTGAAAAGCAAGGATTCCAGAATACATACTTGTCGTTGGAGCAATTATGTAAGCTCCTTCAGTGTTGTATCCTGATCCTTAGTCGAATAGATATCTAACCAGCTGTGACAAGTGAACGGATCTCAGTGAAACTTCAGCAGATTCACTAGTAGGAGATTCTTGTAGTTGACTGGTTGTTTGATCTGGTCCAAAGTTTGCAAAACCTTCTCGAAGCCTTCGACTGAAGTATGCAGTTCGGAGGCGGATTACGTGGCGAGGCCAGGTAACTTAAGAAGAGTTTTCGTTAAAACGTTTCTTCACCAGCTTGCTATTGTTGTACCGCTTGATCAACATTCACCATGCAACCTGGTAGTTTACAGCTCTGATCTGGAGCGAATCGATCAAATTTTTTGGTTCCCCTTGTAGACAACCCTTTAAGCAATGAAACATTCCACGTCGGGAAGATCTGTCTTCTAATGAATCAAGGAAGCGAACAGATCCCGGAAACTTAACCAGTCTTCTATCTCTCCTTTGAAGGTTTGCAGCTTAATCTGTGGTAAGTGGACACGATCAAGTGTGGCTAACGCTGGAAGATCACCTTGGATGGATTGATTTAAACTAGCTGCTTCCTGCATTTCCTTAATCTGATCTGTTAAAATTGACATTACCTCATGGTAACGGTCACTAAGCTCTTGCCTCTGCTTATCGAGTGTGCTACCGCTTTCGAGTGGATCACCGCCCTTCTCATCCTGCTCTTTGAAATCGACGTGGGATTGGATTTCCTCTACAGTTTTACCATACCTCTCTCTCAGGTCATCGATTTTCTCCAGCCGAAGCAGCAATTTTCTCGGCAAATCGACGGATATCGTTGAAAGTGGAATGAATCTGCTTCAATTTGGTCATCAGCAGCTTCAGGCCCGATGTCTTCTTGGCTGACGGCGACTTCAAGGAAGGTGCCATCGTTCACCAAACACGGTGGAAGCGAATGCGGGACGAAAGATAGAAGTGATGTAGTATTCCACGGAGTCTCTTTACTTCTATTGCAACTTGACTGACCTTCACAACAAAAGACTTTGCCAAAACAGTTCAGAAAGCTCAGCTATGCCAGTCAGCTTCAGAAACGCACCACGCAGTTTTGATGATGGGTTATTCTTGTGTTAACGTGGGACGAACGGCGATTAGAGGAAACCAGCATGTAGTAAGCAAAAAAATCCAACCTCGATTGGCCATATACAGTGGCAGCTCATCTGAAGAAAACCAACAGCGTCGTTATTATGCTATCGGTTGCATGGGTGCCCACATCGATTAGTTAGAGCAGGCAAAATCGACAAAACCAAGTTGGGACGACACCAATCTTCGAAGCACCAAACGATTATAAATGATGATTTTAAGAGAAGAGGATGAAATCCAAATATGCCGTCAAAAGTATTAGGCTTCAGCCGGGCATATGCTGTGGCTAAGTCCTCCCAAGAATCCAGCAACGAATCCAGCAACGTAATCAAATCGATCAAAGCAAACATAATCAAATTCTGGACAAAATGCGATGGTGCTCCCTCTTATTGTGAACTTCCTCGGTTTCTACGTCGACTCGGATGCTCAAATGGCCACAATCAGAGCCGACAGTAGTACGTCACGCTGTGACCATAACCAGAGTCTATGGCAGCTTATAGCGATGAAGGGCGCAACCAGGACTGAAAGTTGATTCCGCTGGATGGTGGTGACTGGAGAAATTGACAATGGATCCTTAGACACCACTAGCGGTGGCGATGTTCCAATGAAACGATTTTTGGATGCAATGCGGCTGTTTCCGAAGTCCTGTGGCACCGATCAAGCGTTGGGTCCTTGCCTGGCACGGTCCCCAGGCATCCGGTTCGAAGGACCAATAATGTAGGATACCTGTACCTGTGGATAGCTCTGCGGAAGGATATGTATGCTCGATATGGGTGGTTCTTCCGGAATTGGAACAGCACAGAAATTGTACCTTACTTACCTTACCAATCAGGCTTGGCTTGGGCACGTCTTTTCGTAATGAGTAGCTACTATTAAGTCATAGAAATTCATAGTAATTTTTATACTCCGTTTGCCTATAACAAGGATCTTCAAAGACCGAATAAAAAATTTTCTAGGATGGATTCCACTTTAAATTCGTATAAATATCCTCACAGAAAATAGACAACTATCGACTCAATTCTACCACTGGACGACGATCGGTATCATGGTTGAACATAATACGATTATACCAAAACTGCTGCTCAAATTACAAAGAGCTTGTTCCCTATCAATGCCACCCCAAGCAGAAAGCAGAAGCATTCTATGTCTCTCATTCAACCGAAAGTATTCGGAAAAGATCCTCTAATTAAAAATTGAGTTTTAAGTATCCTTCAAAACTGTTGTGCAGCATTCTTCTCGCAAGTTACATATAATAAAGTGCATCCAACAGCAGCAATCGCCAAACTGCTGCTGCTGCTGCCGTACCATGCCGTTGCCTTGTAATGGATAACAGAGAGACAACGAGGACTCCGTGACAGTCGAGGACAAAAGTGCACTTCAACTTTTCCATTTTGCCATCCTCCATGGTCCTCCAATACATCTCGCTTCTCCGAGTGAGTGGTGTAAGGAAATGCCCAGCAAAGTATCCGGCATGTTTTACCTCTTGCAACCAATCCACCAACCCACCCACGGTCCAGCAGCCATTGAGAGAAGGAAAATTAATTGCATCAAACACATTAAAACAATTTGCAATAAAATGAAATTAATTCTTTTTAATCACTGACGTTGAGCTGTATTTATACCGAGTTCTACTTTCAAAGTCGCTCTCCGGAAAGCTGACCTCGGTATTCGGTTGCATCCTTCTCGTGTTCCGTGGCGAAAGGAAAGCAATTTCTTTGAAAGCTTTCCGCACAAGATCTAATGCCCACTATGTTGTTGTTCTCTCAGGTAGGGGAAGACAGTTCAAAACGCATCCCGGGGCAAAACGCCCGATGCACTTCTTTTTCAGAGCATTCCCGTTCCTAAGTCATGAAATTGACAAGCGGGATTGCTGGTTGCATTTCTGCCCAAAAAATCCCAGAAGTAGGAATGGAAAAGCTTTGAAACATCACATCGGGCGTTTTGCCCTGGGGTGCATTTTGGCCTGCTCTACCCTACCTACCTATCGCACTCCTTTCTCGGGTCCTCGTCTCTTGGCGTGTGCCATTAAGAATGTTCGGCTGCAGCACTTTTCATTATTACCTTTATTGGCACTCATTCGCACATGGCCGCATTTCCAGATTCCGGTTTCTCAAGGAGCAGCTCAGCAAATCATCTTTCCATGCATTTGCGTGTGTTCGTGTGTAATTAAGTTTTCGACACTGATTTAGTGGGGTGCAATCGAGCTGGAAATCTGTGTCATTAGGATGTAGGATTCCTTTCCGCCTCTGAGCTGATCGTGCCAACTTTGGGCCAGATAATTTTGCATAATTGATATTTAGAACGGTTTCTGGGAAATTAATGTTATTGATACAGAATTTTGCCCTAATTGACTATGCATAATGGTTTTGTGTAACTATTCATGAGGAAATTTTAGAAATTCATGAGACTCAACAAACGCACGTAACCGCAAGTGAGCATTAATGCATGTTATACTTTTAATTTGGCTGCAACATTTTCTAGTGCCATCGCCATCGGAAGTTCACCCTGCTGCTGACAAAGGCACTTTACATTCATAATGAAACGTTGTGTCCATTACAGGACCACCTGTCCTTCTCGCGCATGGGAGCCAACCGAAAGCCACGCCACTGAATAGCTCGCGGCTTATGCTGCTCCTAACGAGATTGTGCAGAAGATGTGTTTACTCGCATCAGGCGCAAAAAAATATTTGCATAAAGTATGTGACATTTTCACTCTGCGCTTCTCGTCTGCTCGACGGCGAATTTTCATACCTGCCGTGAACATCGCTGGGCAACCAACCAGCCATGTGGCAAGTCACTTGCGAGCGAGTGAGTGTGCTGCATAGAATTCATTCATTTTTTGCCATCGCAAGTCGTTTCCTCCATGCCCTTCAAAACACATCCCCCCACGGAGCACAAAAGGCCTTCTTGTTACCATTGTGTAGATTTGAGTATGGGTGCTTTTGGAAAGTTTTTAAGGCTTCGTGGGTACCTAACCTACTCGTTCTCCTACCGAAGGGCAAACACAATCAAGACCAGTTGACGACAAGGACTTACATTAAGTGAAAGGGCCCAGCCCAGAGTGACAGTGATACCTTCGTAGGAAAATGCCGCTTTCCGAGCCGATGTGGGAGCTTTTCCGACAGCAACGACGGCGACTTGGATTAAATGTAAACGGTACATAATATTGAATGACGTGTCTTAGCAAACCATTCTAGATAGAGCTGGAATTAGGGCCTAACAGCTTTTGTAAACAATGACTTCAATCGATGATTTCTAGAAATTCAAGGCTCGCCCACGCAAACCAACCTCCTCATCAGGTAGGGAAATACTTCCCCTATCCGATGGTTATGTTGGTCTGCGTGGGCGTGCCTTGAGTTCCTAGGAATCATCGATAGAAGTCATTGTTTACAAAAGCTGTTGCGCCCTAATTCCAGCTCTATCTAGCATTTTCCTTAATCCTTGGTTTACTCATTATTTGTACTTTGACTATTTATTTAGTATTACTTCTGCGTGAAGTCAACGATTTAAATAGTTGAAGATGCTAATTTCAAATAACAGACTAAAGCGTATAAAATAGATCAGGAAATGAAAGTATAGAATTGATAGTTCCGTTAGAGTACGGCAGTGTGAAAATTGCATATAGAGAGTAGAAAGCGAGTTAGGACAACTTTAGAAAGGTACAAATCGGTTTTATCATATCTCTTGACAAAACTCCCCCGTTGGGGAGGGATGTTGAGGGGTGACCCCAACCCCCCCACGCCACCACTGGCAAAAAGAGATGATCACCGACACGCTCAAGTATCGAAGATGTGTTTGAAACAGTTCTACCGATTTTTACCGCACTCCCTAGCTCACTTTGTACTCTCTATATGCAATTTTCACACTGCCGTACTCTAACGGAACAATCAATTCTATACTTTCATCTCCTCATCTATCGTATAAAAATTACCACTTTAGTCTGTTATTTGAAGTTAGTATCTTCAACTATGTAAATAATTATTTGTTCCAAATTCAAAATAAATTACATTTCATTTTAACCTAGGTAAAGGGTGATACGGTCAAAATTTGGTCAATATCAACTTGACGTATTTCTTTCAATTTTGCATTTAAAAAACCTGAACACCCCTCATTTTGAAGGTGTGTGTGTGTAGAATGTTGCTCCTATTTTGATTTTGGAATTCACTCTTCAGTTGTCAAAATGCCGTCCAAGCAAGAAAAGCAGCGTATCAAAATTTTGCTCGCGCATCGCGAAAATCCGAGCTACTCGCACGCAAAGTTGGCAAAATCGCTAAAAGTTGCCAAATCAACCGTTACAAATGTAATTAAAGTGTTTGGGGAACGTTTGTCGACAGCCAGGAAGTCTGGATCGGGGGGAAATCGAAAACCGGAAGCCGCTGAGACGACAAAGAGAGTTGCCGGTAGTTTCAAGCGAAACCCTAACCTCTCTCTCCGAGATGCCGCAAATAAGCTGGGTGTATCGTCTACAACCGTGCATCGAGCCAAAAAACGAGCCGGACTATCGACTTACAAGAAGGTAGTGACTCCAAATCGCGATGATAAACAAAATACGACGGCCAAAGCGCGATCCCGGAGGCTGTACACGACGATGCTGACGAAGTTTGACTGCGTGGTAATGGACGACGAAACCTACGTCAAAGCCGACTACAAGCAGCTTCCGGGACAGGAGTTTTATACGGCAAAAGGAAGGGGAAAGGTAGCAGATGTTTTCAAGCACATGAAACTGTCAAAGTTCGCAAAGAAATATCTGGTTTGGCAAGCCATCTGTACCTGTGGCTTGAAAAGCAGCATTTTCATAGCTTCCGGGACTGTCAACCAAGAAATTTACGTGAAAGAGTGTTTGAATAAACGTCTGCTGCCTTTCCTGAAGAAACACGGTTGTTCCGTACTGTTTTGGCCGGATTTGGCATCTTGCCATTACGGTAAAAAGGCCATGGAGTGGTACGCCGCCAACAACGTGCAGGTGGTTCCCAAGGACAAGAACCCTCCCAACACGCCAGAGCTCCGCCCAATTGAGAAATACTGGGCTATTGTCAAGCGGAACCTAAAGAAGACCAAAAAAACTGCTAAGGGCGAGCAGCAGTTCAAGGCAAAATGGCTTTCTGCGGCGAAGAAGGTGGACAAGGTGGCTGTACAAAATCTGATGGCAGGGGTCAAGCCTAAGGCCCGGCAATTCGAATTTGGAAAAGCGGAAGCCTAACTGAATATTTTTCCTGAATTTTATACTAATTGAACTTGAAAAAGAAATTTAATTTGATTTTTTAAATAAATTCACCGATTTACACGCGTTTTCCCTTGACCAAATTTTGACCGTATCACCCTTTATTCCAGCTACTACAGTAGCCTACCAGCCTTTATTGCTTTGATATATGGGTCATTCCAGCTCAAGTGGATACACCACCTGTAGTCGATGTCACCGATACAACCCTGGATTATGATTTTTTTTAAATTTCATATTTTAGAAGAGATTACCCCCCAACCAAATAAGTTATTCATGAAGTTAGAACGTCAATTTGACGGTTTTTTAATGTAGATTATTATAGGTGCACCCACATTTAGTTTTTGTTATAGTAAATACAGTAAACGGATTGATTACCGGTATTTATCAGACAATGTCCTATTTTCATCATGGGCGGGATTTTTTATTTCTTAATATTTTGAGCTCAAATTTCCAACACACTTTGGAAAACTCTTCTACTAGATGTGTTTTCAAGGGAAAATGATTTGGACAAATAGCTTTTGAGATACGACTCGATGAGTAAGTGGTAGTTTTGAGCTTTTCTGGTTGAAAATCAATGCTATTTAATATTTTTTTTATTATTTTCTTGAATTCCTGCACGCCGAAAGCACAATAATATTTATGTTATTTTTCGCATGTTCTGAGCAGGATTCTCATTCTATGAATTCAAAACTAGCTCATTTATTTACTTCTGTCCATAATTTAATTGTGGTCCTAAAAGTGAATAATACGTTCCAACGCTAAGACGTTATTTTTTTTTTTATCTAGTTCGTTTATTTGTAAGGCTCAATCGCGTTAGCTTTACGGAGCCGATAATTCATTGTTCTTTGTTTGTAACAAAATTCACTTAATTCTATGTCTAGTAGGAGTTGGGCCGATTACTCGCGGCTTACTCGAGGTTAGAGGGGTACATTGTCGAAGGATAGGAAAAGGGGAGGAGCTTGGGTAGGGTTTCGTTGTCTCATCAGAGTGATGTCGCCAGTATGAACGGTAGTGTGGTTCTAGATTCGTCTGGAGTTCGACCGGCTATGGTGACCAGTGGGCGACGATGAGACTCATCGAGACGGGGGACAAGACAAACAAAAACTAATAAAGAGAGACAAAAGACAAAGGAATTAAATTCTTATACTAGACATTTGCAGAAACACATAAATCGACTGCATATAGCAGAGATCGCGGGTACCCAACACGTCTCTGATAGGAATATAGGGTTGTCTTCCTTGGGCCTCGAGGGTATTCAAAAGTCGCTCTCTGGCGGCGTCATTATCCGTACATTGCCAAACTACGTGATCGATGTCGTCGTAACCGTTTCCACACCGACATATGTTGCTGTCCACGAGGTTTATTCTATTGAGATGCGCATCTAGCGAGTAGTGGTTGGACATAAGTCTACTCATCACGCGAATGAAGTCACGACTTAAGCCCAAGCCTTTAAACCACGCTCTCGAAGAAACATTAGGAATAATTGAATGTAACCACCGTCCAAGATTTCCATTGTCCCAATCGGTTTGCCAACTCGAAAGGGTACTCTGACGCACTAAATGGTAAAATTCATCGTGTGAAATTTGCCTGTCATAAAATTCGCCTTCCTGCGCGCCCACCTTTGCGAGAGAGTCCGCCTTCTCATTGCCTGGGATTGAGCAATGTGAGGGGACCCATACAAAGGTAATCATATATGATCTTTCGACCAGCACACTCATCTGCTCCCTTACCTTTGAAAGGAAATAAGATGAGTGCCTACTTGGTTTCATCGACCGAATAGCCTCAATAGAACTGAGACTATCCGAGAAGATGAAGTAATGGTCTGCGGGCATGTTGGAAATCATCCCCAAAGCGAAGTTGATTGCTGCCAGCTCAGCAACATAAACGGAACAAGGTTCCTGAAGTTTGCGGAAGGCGCTAGAGTTTTCATTGAAGACACCGAAGCCAGTGGATCCACTGAGACGAGACCCGTCTGTAAAATATCTGTTCACGCAATTGACGTGTTGGTACTTTTCAGTAAAAATACGTGGGATAATAATAGTTCGAAGTTGATCTGGAATCCCGTGAATCACTTGTTTCATGGATAGATCATATTCAATTGAGGAACTGCGATTGGTGAAGTGAGCACGGTCTGGAGTATAACAAGGAAGACACATATCCGAGGATATGTAGTGGTGGTAGATTCTCATAAATCGAGATTGTGTGTTCAGCTCAAAAATTTCTTCAAAATTTGCAATTATAAGTGTGTTCGTCACTCCGCATTTGATTAGTATTCTGAGAGAGAGCTCCCAGAAACGGTTCTGGAGGGGTTTTACTCCTGCCAGAACCTCGAGACTCATGTTATGCGTTGAATGCATACAGCCAAGAGCAATACGCAGACAACGATATTGAATTCGTTCCAATTTTATAAGGTGGCATTTTCTTGCCGAGAGAAAGCAGAAAGAGCCGTACTCTAGAACAGAGAGAATTGTTGTTTTATAAAGCGTTATGAGGTCCCCCGGATGAGCACCCCACCATGTGCCGCAAATTGAACGGAGAAAGTTGATCCTCTGCTGACATTTTTGCTTCAAATACGTAATATGGGTATTCCAAGTGCACTTTGAATCAAACCAGACCCCAAGGTACTTGAAAGACAATGATTGAGTAATGTTTCTGCCCAAAAGATTAAGTTGCATTTGGGCTGGGTACCGCTTTCGAGTAAACACTACCAGTTCAGTTTTCTGCGGCGAGAATTCGATCCCTAGATTCCTAGCCCAAGAAGACAAGTTATCTAAGGAACTTTGCAATGGTCCTTGCAAGTCCATGGCATGTGGACCTCTTACGGAAACCACACCGTCATCTGCAAGTTGTCTTAGCGTGCATTGTTCTGCCAAACAGTTGTCGATATCTTTGACATAAAAGTTATAAAGAAGAGGGCTGAGACATGAGCCTTGGGGTAGGCCCATGTAGCTAATTCTGGAAGTTGTCAGTTGTCCAAGGGAAAAGTTCATTTGCTTTTCTGACAACAAATTGTACAAGAAATTATTTAAAATTCCAGAAAGTCCACATCTGTGCAGATTGTCTGACAGAATTTCAATGGAAACTGAATCAAAAGCCCCCTTAATGTCCAAGAATACTGAAGCCAATTGCTCCTTGTGCGCAAAGGCCAGTTGAATATCTGAGGAAAGCAGCGCTAGACAATCGTTTGTTCCTTTGCTCTTGCGGAACCCAAACTGTGTATTTGATAGCAAGTTATTTGATTCGACCCAGCGATCGAGTCTCCGAAGGATCATTTTCTCCAACAATTTCCTAATGCACGAAAGCATCGCAATCGGACGGTATGAGTTATGGTCAGACGCTGGTTTGCCAGGTTTTCGAATGGCTATTACTTTGACCTGTCTCCATTCAGGCGGTATAATGTTGTTTTCTAGTAAGGAATTGAATAAGTCTAGCAAGCGTCTTTTAGCGATATCTGGGAGATTTTTCAGAAGATTGAATTTAATCATATCGCTTCCCGGTGAGGAGTTGTTCGATGAAAGAAGAGCCATAGAGAATTCCAGCATTGTGAATGGTCTATCCAGAGAGCTGCCGCTCGGAGACGCTTCTCGAAGAATGTGTTGTGCTGGAGCTGAGTCCGGACAGACCTTTTTAGCGAAATCGAATATCCATCGGTTGGAGTATTCTTCACTCTCATTAGAAGATGAGCGGTTACGCATGTTCCGAGCCACCCTCCACAAGGTGTTCATTGAGGTTTCTCGTGAGAGTCCCTCGACGAAATTGCGCCAATAACCGCGTTTCTTTTCTTTGACTAATTGTTTCAGCTTTGTCTCAAGCTTTGAATATTCCTCGAAATATGTGGAAGTTTTGTGTCTACGAAAAGCTTTGAAAGCATCAGATTTTTCTACATACAATTTTGTGCATTCTTCGTCCCATCCAGGTGTGGCTGGTCTCCTTTTGAAGGGCGCACTTGGAACTTTTCTTTTTTGTGCTTCCAGTGAACTTTTGTATATCAAATCGGCGAGGAATCGATATTCTTCCAATGGTGGAAGCGTATCTATTGATTCGACACCGATTGTCACCGCCGTTGCATATTTATGCCAATCTATGTTCCTTGTAAGATCAAATGGAACTCGAGATGGTTCTGCAGAGTGAGGGGCACACTTAATTGAAATGATGATTGGCAAATGATCGCTACCATGGGGATCATTGATAACCTTCCACAGACAATCCAGTGATAGCGATCTTGAACACAAAGATAAGTCGAGTCGGCTTTCTCGAGCCGGAGGTTTTGCTATACGTGTCGCTTCACCAGTGTTCAAAATAGTCAAGTTGAAATCGTCGCATAAATCGTAAAAAATAGCCGCTCTATTGTCATCATATAGATCGCCCCACCCAGTACCATGGGAGTTCATATCACCCAGAAATAATACTGGGGATGGAAGAATCGAAACTAGATTCCAGAGTTGACTACGGCTAACGGAGGTTCTTGGTGGAACGTATACTGAAGCTATGCAAAGATCTTTGTTCTTCACATTTATTTGGCAAGCAACGATTTCGACGCCGGATAGAGCAGGAAGGGAAATTTTGTAGAAAGGGTAGCACTTTTTGATCCCTAAAAGTACTCCTCCATAAGAATCGTCTCTATCCAGGCGTATAATGTTAAAATCGTGGAAGTTGAGTTCTTTATCGGAAGAAAGCCATGTTTCACAGAGAGCAAATATATCACAATCAGAATTGTGAAGTAAAAATTTGAACGAGTCTAGCTTAGGCACTAGACTACGGCAGTTCCACTGTAGCACAGTGATCATATCTTCAACCTCGTTCGACGAATTATCCATCGAAAGATATGATTGATGCAAGGAGGGGCCATGAAACAGTCAATTGCTTAAGATATGATTCTAGTGTTGGAAGCAAGGCAGAAACTAAGCTTCTAAGAGGGTCTTGTATGTTGAACATATTTAATATGAATTCCACAATGTCCGAAAAAGCTAGCAAACCTCGTTCGGACTTGGATTTCTTTTGAGAAGTTTGAGGAGCAGCTTTTTTGTTTTTCTTATCTTTGTTGGGTAATGGCGGAAAATCCTTACTGCAGCCAGGAAGTGGAGCAGTAGGAGCCTTCGATTTAATTTTTTCATCCCCATTACCCTGGGAATTTTGCAATCCTCTGGGAGTGACTTTAGTTTTCTTACGGCGCACTTTCGGGGAGGAGCATTTTCGTTTTGAGGATCCGTTCGTTTTCAAAGGTGCGTGTACCACCGTAGAGTCACCCTCATCGGATGAGTCAGAGTCCGATTCTTCAGCTGACAAAATCGAAAATTGATTTTCATCTTGGACGGCTGATGCAGCCTTCACCATTTGTGCATATGACTGCTTGGAGCGTCCAGAGATTGAACGCTGCACTTTATCGGAGTGCTGCTTGTACATCGGGCACTCCTGCAAGGGGTGAGGATTCTCGCCACAATAAGCGCATTTTACTGATTCTTTGTGGCAAGAATCCTCTTTGTGGTTTTCACCACATTTGCCACAACGAGTTTTGTTGCCGCAATGGCTGGCCGAGTGTCCCAGCCTTTTGCAGTTGGTACAATTATATACCCTCTGTACAAACAACCGCACCGGAAAAAAAGCACCATCAACTTTAACAAAGTTTGGGAGAACTGAACCAGCGAAAGTCACCCGAAACGAGTCTGAATGCTGATAAACTTTTATGCCATCTTGCAAAGATACTGAATGCAGTTGCCTGACATCCAGTATCTGTACCTGATCTCCGATTTTCGAGTTTTTGAAGCAACCCGATGCTCGTTTTAAGTCCGCGACACTCAGACTCGCGTCGGAGACCACACCTTCTATCTCCACATCTCGAGAAGGGATGTAGATGTTGTACTCAACACTAAACAGCTCATGTTCAGCAATTTTATTTGCCACATCATAAGTCGGTGCTTCTACACGCAGTTTATTGAATCTCTCTTTATGTACCAAGATTCCCGGATACTTACGCAGCAAGTCTCTTGAAATGTCGAGAGTTTTCAAAGGTTTATTTTTAGGCCGAAAAAAGACAACCCATGGTCCTTTTGAAGACGGTTGATAGTATCTAGTTCGCGCAACGTAGGTATCTGAAGACGCCATAAGTGTTGCGCAAACGCGGTGCACAACCGCTTAAAAAGGAAAAAAATACTTCAAAAAACCTTCACCAATTAATCTACTTAACTACTAGTTGTTAATATTTTGTTGCCCAGTGTATGAACAACCAAGCAAAACAAAAACAAAATTACCAAAAAAAAAAAAAACTTTTTACTAGTTGCAAGAAGTTGCACCACTATAGCCCTCACAACCCTATCAGGGGAGAGGGCAAAGCCACGCGCAAAATTCTATAACAAAAGCGCGGCAATGGGCTAGAGAAGACTATTGTATAGTATACTTAACACCGGCCGTTGCCGGCTGTGTGAGCTGGTGCAGCCACTCCGTTTGCTGCTTTGTTGTTGTTGCTTGCTGCTTTGGAGTGGTGATGAGACGATGACGGTGAGATGATAGTCCACCTATAGCGTCGCTAAAGGTGGCTACTTCCTCTGCTGACTGCGGTTGCCTTGGGCACTGAACTTCGTCCACGGTAGGTAAAACGCGCGATATAAAAAAACCACTATGGTGGGAAAAAAAACTCCACCGGCTACGAAACCAATACCCGCAACGGAGACACGAACAAACTACGTCCGGCTACTTCAAGCTATCGGCGAGGAATGAACGCTAAGACGTTGTGATAGATAAGCAGGTATATATAATTTCAGTTGTGGATGACAGCTGCTACTTGAATAATTCCCTTATTAGAAAATTTAATTTATTTTTTTATACTCTCTTTTTTGATAGCCACAGCCAGAGTTGATAATTATCTGGGGAGAATCACCCGGGTGCAAGAGATATAATTCTCTGGGGTGAATCTCTGCTTGTCTCCTCGGAGATTTCTCCTGGCACCACTTGAGAGATTTTTAGACACAGCACGAGAGAGTGAGAATGTTGACAGTTCACTTTTTGTCTGTTTATGCACTCAATTCCGTGAGAAAGATAGCTACGCAAATGCGTTATTGTTTCTCCAAAGATTCCGGCAGAGCTTGACGTGAGTGAGTGAAAACATCAATAAAATGGCTGAAAAATGTATGCAAAGACAAGGGCGTAGCCAGGTTTTGGAAAATTTTGCCGAATGCCATTTCACCGAACGCCATTTCACCGAAAGCATTTGTGTTGCTGAGTTTAGTGCGGTTTGAGGACAGTACCGAAAAAGTGGTTGTGAATGTTGTGCTTTGCAGGGCAAATGAAAAAAAAAAACATTAAAAGTGGTCACAGTATTCAACTTGAAGCGGCATCTCGTCAATATTCATCGGGTGTTCTGGTGTGGCTAGATCGCTGCTCCTCTCTCCATTTTCGCTGCAGCTGCTGACGGCATTCCAAGTGCCTTCTTCTCGACACATTTCAACGACGACATTCTCCACGTTAAGGACGGGCATCTCCCTTCACAAAACTGCCTCGAACCTTGAACAGTCGAAGACCAAATGCTCCGGCGTTTCATCCACGTTGCCACACTCCTAACAGAGGGGTGACACTGCGTGTCCGAACCGATGCAGATACTTCCTGAAGCAGCCGCGGCCAGACAAGAACTGCGTTAGGTGAAATTTGACGTCTCCGTGATTTCTGTTCACCCAGGTCGAAAAAAATCTGTATTAGTCTACGTGGTTAGGTTAGGTTATTTTTAATAGCGAGACTTTCAGCCAGAGGCTGTTTCATCTCTTTATTAGTCTACGTGTCCATCTACCGTTCTCTGCCGTGTTACACTCCTGTTGCCACTTAGCCAACGACTCCGCTCTCACAACCTTCCGTACTCTTCCGGCTTCCCTCCGCCTGTAGCACTCGCTGTCTTCCACTTTGAAGTTATGGCATGACCCCGACGGTGATATCTTCCCACTGTACCGCTTTACAGTTTCTGTCCAATAGAACTTCCGTTTTATGATGGACCATCTGCAGCTTCGCTCCTTACATCCAGTTACCAATCATGTTGATCACCTCGGTCGCCAGCACTTCCACCCAGGGCTTGTAGAGGGAACGCATTCTGCCTGTGACTGCATGAACTTGTACATTTTCCGCATTCATCATTCGCAGTGATCGGCATTCACTGAACCTAATGAAAAAACAGTCGCACTGAATGGGATCTAAAAACAGTCAGATTTCCTTTCTACGCTGCATTGTGCTTTGTGCAGTTGCTTTGCAGATGCCGATTTTTAAATTCATTCCTTCTGCTCTGGTCAAGTTGATTGCCTACTGCGGGAGCTGTAAATTCAGACGGATTACCTATCGGCTACCGCACGGAAGCATTTCGCACACACATTATTTTCCTTTCCAGTGTGAGATAGCATCGCTTGGAATATATACGTATGATACAATTCATCTCGATGATATCTTTTTTTTATATATCGGCAGTCATATTAAGCGGGTTAAGCGTTGGAAAACAGCGATCCGCGACGCGGATTTCGCGTAAATGAAGGACTCCCGCACGATTAGGCAAACAATTAAACTTGTCAAATACCACACAATATGAGTATTTTTGGAACCGGTGTGACATGTAGATGCAGGAAATGGAAGTTTGACGCCATTTTGGAATCCAATATGGCGACCTATGTTTGCTATAAAACTGTGAAAACTCGTCACACAATATGGGTATTTCCGGAACCGGTGCGGAATGTAGATGCCAGAAATGTATGTTCGACGCCATTTTGGAATCCAAAATGGCGACTTCCGATATTCTAGAATACTATGAATACTGGACAAATACCATACAATATGGATATTTCCGGAACCGGTGTGGAATGTAGATGCCAGAAATGGGTGTTTGACGCCATTTTGGAATCCAAGATGGCGACTTCAGGTATGCTAGAATACTATAAATACTCGTCAGAAACCTTACAATATGGATATTTCCGGAACCGGTGTGGAATGTAGATGCCAGAAATGGATGTTCGATGCCATTTTGAAATCCAAGATGGTGACTTTCGATATGCTAGAACACTATGAATACTCGTCAAATACCATACAATATGGATATTTTCGGAACCGGTGCAGAAGGTAGATGCCAGAAATGGATCTTCGACGCCCTTTTGGAATACAAGATAACGACTTCCGATGTACAAGAACACTGTGAATCTGCAAATACCATACAATATGGATTTTCCGGAAACAGCGTAACTTGTAGAAGTCGGAAATGGATGTTTGATACCATTTTAGAACTCAAGAAATCTATGAAAATATTAATATTTACGGAGCTAACGTGACTAAAATCGTCAAATGTCATACGATGATGATATATAAGAACTAGGCATGACATTCATAAGTCAAAAAATATACAAACATCTACTCTTCTTCTTCTTCGCATTTCAAGCTTATTGCTTATCGCATATTAGCTTATTGCGTGCTCTCAACTTAGTGTTCTAGATGCACTTCCACAGTTATGAATTGAGCGCTTCCGATGCCTGTACCATTTTTGCAGTAGTATAATTGTGTGGCAAGTCCAATCACACTCTATGCCCAGGGAAGTCGAGAAATTTTTCAACCCGAAAAATTCCTAGACCGGAGCGGGAATCAAACCCAGCCACCTCCAGCATGATCTTGCTTTGTAGCTGCTCCTTTACCGGGAGGCCCAAAACATCTACTCTACTGCTTATTGAACTCAAATAATAGAAGTAATGGAAGGGTGATGATTTAATGAACTTCAAGGCAACGTGCAATCATTTTTAACAAGCAGAGAAATAAAAACCTAAGTAGAGTAGACTAAGGTTTTTATTTCTCTGCTTGTTAAAAAATGATTGCACGTTGCCTTGCAGTTCATTAAATCATCACCCTTCTATTACTTCTATTATTTGAGTTCAACAATATCTTGTCAAGAACTGGTTGGTTTATTTTGATGGTGAGCAAATCTTCTAGGGTGTTTTCACCCAAGGATGTGCGCTGATCTAAAATCGTTAACCGCAGAGCACTGAAAGCACGTTCCACTGATACTTGCGTGGATGGGACGGCGTAAATTACAGCAGCTGCTTCAAAGAGATCCTTTTGCATGATTTTCTTCTGTACCCAGTACTCCCAAACGTTGACATGGTGTGGTTGTCGCAATCCAACATCCAACACACTTAACTGTTCTGGAAGCGTTTTGTTTGGGATACATTTCGGGTCTCCGCTTGAACCTGCTAGACAGCCTCCAAACATGTCCGCTAAAAAAACTTTCCAGTTCATCCTGTTGAACAGCTGGCTCAGTAAACGTGACATGCTGAGTGCAAGGTCTGAAATCCGTGCAAATGATGAATTTCTAAAAGGTAGAATTCAATAGGTTGACAATTTAATAAAAAAAATATATTAAACAATCCTATATGAAAAGGCACTATAGATTCATTCAAATACTCTCATTCTGATAAAAAAAATCATATTGATTCTTGAATGTTGTTATTCAAAAACCAAACATTGTTCTTTCAAACCAACATATTATTTTTTAGCATCAAACACACCAACCACTTTGCTCGATGAATGCCGTTCATTGACTGTTTTTTCGGACATTCCCAACCCAAAACGAAAAAAGGAACCCGAATGAAATCAAAATGGGAATGAAACCAGAGCGAAAGGGAGCGACTGTACGGGAGAGGATTTTGAAGAAGAGAAAGTGGGAATGCTTTTTGGGATCTATTCGCTTTACTGTGCATCGGTATGTATGAATGCAAAGCGTAGTGTGGGGGTATTGAATGGTATACAAAGTACCGAACATAAGGGAGTGGTGAAATTGAATTCATACTGCTGCTGCCGTTCGCTAGAAAAAAGGAACGATCAGATGCCCTGCTTCCACCTCTTCCAGCGTCTCGCCTGTTACCGTCAAGACGATGTTTTCCGCAAAGCCAACGATCTCAACTCCTTTGGGCAGCTTCAGCGTTAGCACGCCGTTGTACATCCCGGTCCAGAGCGTTGGACCAAGGATGGAGCCTTGTGGAACTCCCGCTGTGATCCTAATCGATCTCTGTCCCTTGTCTCTGTCTGTTGACTAAACTGAAGCAAATTTCAATAATGGTGCGCTGATGCACTTCCCGTATGCGCATTTCCAAAATGTGTACACCAAATTTTAAAATAATTGACTACTATACGTTATTAGAAAAAGTAACCTTTAAAAAATCTTTGTATGCAACAAACCTAAGAGGAAGAGAAGACAATACGGGGGGCGAAAACGAATCACTTTTCTGTCAAGCGCGAACCAGCTCGTGATTGGCCGATTGGAAATGCGTAAGATAGAGATAGAGATAGAGATAGAGATAGAAATAGAGATAAAAGAGTAAGAAGCCAGTTGTCTCCTCTTCCTCTTAGCAACAAACTAACAACTAGTCTTCACCGGGGTGATTCTCCCCGGTGAAGCAAACGAACTCTCTACGGTGCTCCCTAGTGAACACTCACACGCTCCGGTGTGTTGGACTGGTGGAGGTGCGAGATCAGAAACTGTATTTGTTTGCGAAGTGGGAAAAGCGATAGAAACTGAAAACAAAATAAAAATCTCTCGGGTGAGTTTGCTTTTGTCATAGTGCGAGGTGTCGTTTCTATTCATCACCCTGCTTATACTGGGGAGAATGGCATCCCTGGGGCCACAGCTTTACAAACAGATTTTGCTATTTCTGCCACTTAGTTTGATAAAGGAGGTTCTCATCTAGCCTCCAGAATGGCACACGAATCAAGGAATGTGTTTGCAGCTGATTTATTAACGAAAGAGAAAGTCGATGAAGAGAATTGATCAATGTCACTTAGGGGCTGTTCATTAATTACGTAGACAGTTTTTTTATATTCTTGACCCCCCTCCCCCTGCGTAGACAATTGTCCATATGGGCCGTGGATAAATTCCACCCCCCCCCCCCTACGTAGCTTATGAACAGCCTCTTATACCCCTTTCCTTCTAATCCCCTCAACTATAATAATAAAAAAAAGTAAGAGGTTGTATCCAAGACACGACCGTATATTTGAAGTAGGATT
Source organism: Ochlerotatus camptorhynchus (assembly GCF_037179485.1). Classification (NCBI taxonomy): domain Eukaryota; kingdom Metazoa; phylum Arthropoda; class Insecta; order Diptera; family Culicidae; genus Ochlerotatus; species Ochlerotatus camptorhynchus. The sequence goes on along the minus strand of NW_027040527.1, from coordinate 4,266,681 downwards.
ACGAAAGGTAGTTTTGATGCCACAGCAAAGGATACTATACTGGGGAATCTTATGAACGGATGTTACTTATGGATATTTTTGTTCGCTATTAAAAATTTAGTCGATTTTTGAATTTTTGTATGGGCCCGAATTAGGGGCATTTAGCCCGACGTTATATCCATTACCGTTATTAAATTAATTTCTCAACTTGTTATCAGTGAAAAAGTTCGATAGGTTGAAATTCGGAAGCATTTTGAGAGTTCTGTTTGTGAGGTACTTCATCGATGTCCAAGTGGTATAAGTCAATCCTGGACGATATGTCTTGAATACAAGCTGTATGTCAGGTAGCCACCATCCCTTCGAAGATCTTGTCTTGTATGTAGCTTCACTTAATAGCAAGATCAATTTGAGCTACCGATCTGAATTCACAATATCGCTGTATGAAAGGCCACGGGAATTCAAGAATCTCTTTCCAACGATACGATCCAACAAATTGAATAACGCAATTCGCAAATACTTATTAAGCTTCCTACAGGATGGTTTGTAAAGAAGGGCGCGTCAATCTCACTGAAACTATTGAAGTAGAATTCACACCACCACAATCGATTCGGTAACGGTGCCGGTGGTGTAGTGGTAAGTGTGATTACCTCTCACCCCAGCAGGCTGGGTTCAATCCCAGTCGGCGCCGCCGGGATGTTCTGAGGCATAACATCTCTGATTACGCCTTCCTTCGGATGGGAAGTAAAGCCGTTGGTCCCCGGTTCATGAGTTGATGGGTCGATAGGTAGGGTCCAGGTGTGGGAGCTGCCTTCCTGGCACGTCGGTAGCATTGGTGTTCAGCACGGAAAACAAGATCGACGGAAAAAACAAACCAAAGGAAAAAAAAACAATCGATTCGGTAGGATAAAGAAAATGATGGTGATTATTCCCTCCTAGACTCCGGTTGTCATACCACTCCATCGTCCAGTTCCTGGTCAAATGATACCCTGATGCTCCCCCCCATCCAACCCAGTATTTATTTATATAATGAAAATATATGTAATGGAGAAATGAAATATATTAGAACATTAAATATGAAATAATGAAAATAAATTTATATAGATAAAATAATTGATATCCTGCAATGAAGATGATAATAATTTTACATATAATAAGATGCAGCTCTATGTTTCTTCTGCTCACAATATCAAGTGGATGTAACACTGAAATGTCAAGGTTATATTAAGCAAATATATATTTTTATCTCAAATTACTAATAATGTAGGGATGTAAATGTAAATTATGATGTATAACTAACATGACTAACAATAAAATGGGATTACGAGAAAACTTAAGGAAAGATCTCACCCGATATGTTGCAAGGGAATACATGACATCACGATGATTTCGAAGAGCTCCAATAGATATGCTGCCGCTACTTCTTCAACCGGTGTTTAAAGCGCCCATTACACATGTCAATATATTGACAATAAATTGACATACTGACAATATTATTGAAAAGGTGATATTGATGATGATGATTGATGACAAGTATTGACGAAAAGCTGATTTTCATTTCATTTTGTCAATACTCAGAATATATTGACAAAAAAAAACAGTCAATTCTATCAATATCATCAATATAAGAATATTGACAACATCAATGGCAATACGTTTGAAGCCTTTTAACCTCAATGTATTAAAGTCAATATTACTTGTCTCAATTTCCCCACACAAGAAACATGGATCAACGGGTCAAAAGAGAAACGTCGTTGCCGGAACTATGGAAAATACTAACTACACACTGAATTCGGATAACCTAAGTCGGTAAAATTTTACCCGGTTTTTGAACTACTGAAAAAGTCGGTAAAATTTCAAGTTACCATCACTCGTAAGAAATCAATAAAATCAACTCATTATCATTGAATGGTTTTAAATAGGTCCGTACAATTTCAAAATCGTTGGATTGGTTGGTACTAGAAATACTCAGAGTGAGAGATGGGCGGAGAGAAATTTTTGAGCCAAATGAACTGTCAAAATCTGTGCCAATCGAACATTCCCATTAGAATTTTTCCGCGGATTTCTTATTCTTTCTAGAATAAATTTTAGAGTATTGCAATCGAACAGAAATTCAATTCCCTCTGTGTTTTGTGTGCTACTCAAATTCAACTAGCTTTTGGAACCAAAAACAATATTCTAACTCTATTGATTAATTGATCTTCGTTGGTTAATGAATGGCACCAAGAAATGTGCAAAATATTGCGATGCAATCAATTATTATTTTGCACGTAAATCGAATCAAAAATAAAAGTCATTTGAAATGCTAGCTTCTAGCAAGGGTTTCAAGATAATTTAGGAACAAATCCTTACTGCCGAATTGTATTTTGTTTTCTCCGCCTATCTTACCCTCTGAGTATTTCTAGTTGGTACTATCAACCGGTGAAAACTATCGATTTAAAATTGGCTCACTACTTGACTAGCCTATTGGTCCCAAGCAAATCGATTAACGTACCCCATTGTAGTCAAAATTCTAGTACTACACTATGTTTGTTTTGATTCGCTATGAATATTTGACAGATAAAATGAGGGGTTCGTGGATTGTCATATGTTTCGAGGGGTGCATCGATTAGCTTGGGACCGAAGATAGTACCAGAGCTGAGCCAAAAAGTTGAGCACATTTCTTCGGGACCTACAAGTCTCAGAGTTACCTCTATGGTACTTTCAACAATCAATACGAAACTAACGATTTTAAATTGGCTCACTACTTGACTAGCCTATTGGTCCCAAGCAAACGTACCCCATTCTAGTCGAAATTCTAGTACTACGCAATGTTTGTTTTGATTCGCTATGAAAGTTTGAAAGATAAAATGAGGGGTTATTGGTTTTTCCTATGTTTCGAGGGGTGAATCGATTAGCTTGGGACCGAGGAGAGTACCAGAGCTGAGCCAAAAAGTTGAGCACGTTATTTCGGGACCTTCTAGTCTTAGAGTTACCTCTATGGTACTATCCTTTCACTCCACTGAAAGTTCCAATAAGAAACTGTCAATATTTGTTAGAAGAGATGATTTCTCGACGGTTCGGTCATCGCCAATATCAAATGTTGTAACTTTTTGACAGGACACAGAAAATACACAGGACAACATGATAACAAATTAATGGAATTGAATCAAATCGATTGTCGACTGCGCGGAATTACCACTCGTGTTGAATAACCCACGTTCATGGTATGCAGTTTCCCATAAATAAACTATTATGCTGATGTTTTGGTAAACATTCCAAATGGAAAAACTTGCATATTATTTAATTTGCGTTACGTGTTGGCATGTGAAACGCAGATAGTATTCATTTTATTTTAAAGTTAAAAAACAACATTACATGATTATGCTTGTGATTTTGTAGAAAATGATTATCGATATAGATGAAACCTGGGTAGTGATTGGCGACTGAAAAGGATACTTTTTTATTTAGTTTGATATCCATTTTATATCACACACGAAGATTTAAACAAAATGGCAACACTGCATGCGTGAAGGTGCATTGTAAGTCAGTCGGTCTTAATGACGTACGTAGGGGTAGAATATTGAGAAAGTGAAATGAAAATCAGTTTTCAACAAAACTCGTCATCAAACCATCGTCATCAATATTATCTTTCAATAATATTGTCAGCATGTCAATTTATTTTCAATATATTGACCTGTGCAACAAACGCTTTAGTGTATTGTCATTAATGTTGTCTATATTTATATATTGATTATATTGTAAGGAAAATTGATAATACGATGTTTGTCAATATATTGACATATGTAATGGCACTTAAAACAGCACTCTCGCCTTTCGGTTCTTACACAGCAGCGCAAACCCCATCAACCACGAAATACACTCTAGCTGCTCCAACTAGAGGGATCTCAGCAAAGATAAAAAAAAAGCACTGCATCCACTTTCCATCACCAATCACTTGCGACGCCAGCTCCTCACCGGCCGAATGAACTCGTGACCAACGCCGAAATCAGAACCAAAAATTCAAGCGACCGAAAACCCACGCGTCTAATAGCGACCACGGCACACTTCGATTGCATTTCTGAAACACAACCTCAACGCACAAACACGACGATGACAACATTCGTCCGGGAGGCGGAACGCCAGCACGCACAAAGAAAGGGAAGACAAAATGCGCACACAGAACACGGCACGAACTGAACTGCTAACGTTGAAAGCCAAACGTGAACTGCCAAGATATTTCACTTGACTTGACCAAGAAATTGGAACTTTGTTCATAGTGACTATGTGAGTTTTGGAAGCTTTGGACAGTCTTCCACTTTTGTAAAAAAAAAATAGAGAACATATCCAATTTTAAAACTTTAGCGGAAATGCCTGTGTCATCGGTGAACCAAGATTTGTGGCAACCCTAAGGCAAATCAGGGAGGTCTGAAGTGAGCATGTTATACAATATAGGCCTAAAAATGCTACCCTGAGGAACTCCTGCTCTAACAGGTAATGGTTCAGATTTGGAATTATAATAATTTACCTGCAGCGTTCTGTCAGTTAAATAATTTTGAACTAATTTCATAATATAGAGTGGAAAATTCTACTTTTTCAATTTAGCAATCAAACCTTCATGCCAAACACTGTCGAATGCTTTTTATATGTCTAGAAGAGCAACTCCAGTTAAGTGGCCTTCATATTTGTTTGAACGAATTAAATTGGTAACTCTTAAGAGTTGATGAGTAGTTGAATGCCCATGGTGAAATCCAAACTGCTCATCTGCAAACATTGAGTTCGTATTGATGTGAAGCATCATTGTATTCAAAACTACCTTTTCAAAAAGTTTACTTATTGAAGAAAGCAAACTTATTGGACGGTAGCTAGAAGCTTCAGCTGGATTTTTATCCGTCTTCAAAATTGGAACAACTTTTTGCATTGAAAATCCCGTTGCGTGAATCGCCAAGACGGGATTCCATTTTCATTTTGATTACTTGGAGTGGCTCAACTCCAGTGTTTATTCAATCACCGCGTGGTGAGTGGTGGTGTTCTCCAGTACACAACGAAAGGCTGCCTGCATGCAGGGAGCTACAGTCCACATGAGCATCCATAGAAGAAGGAAGAAGCCGCACCGCTATTGATCGGAATCAGTAGCTTTTCGTGAGTCGCTGTGGGCCATCTATGTCAAGCGCGTCATACTAAAGAGTATAAACAGAGAGAACCCAGTTCAAATTCCTATTCCTACACAAAACACAAGCTTCTGCTGCAGTTAACAAATAAGATTTATTATATAAGACCACGTAGTCCTACGTCACCATTGCGTACAACCCCATAGGGCTGTCCCTTAATATTTTTTCGAAAATATTATCAGTGAGATGGGTCACCTCGATGAAAGGCTGGCCGTACAATCTTCGGATCTTATCCCTAATGAGAATCTTTGGGATATCGTGGATCGAAGAATCGATTGCGACGGTGTTCACAATAAGGATGAATTGTTTGAACACATCCAAAATGATTCACGACGAAATATTAAAAGCTACATTTAGTTTGGTGAACAATATGCGAAATTTCATTTGTTTTGTCCAGGAGGAAATCATTTTGTGTGTTGTACTTTTGATATAGTTATGAACTACTGTGTAAAAATTATTATGTTTTTGAAAAAATCATCCAGAAGTATTTTATTTGTGAGCACATGCATGTAATTTTCTTCAAAAGGACTGATTATAACCTTTAAATGAATAATTCCATGATTGTGGTAGATTGGTTGCAAATGTTTGGTACATTACTGTACTGGTATTTCAGAGTAGTGTGACCACTGTTTTCTTTAACCGTTTTTAAGATGTGACCGAAAAACTAACTAATCTGACAAATGTACGTCAACGCAAATGTATCCAGTGCAAGGGGTAGGACATTTTGTCGAAATTAGATTCGGCATAACTTAGGCAGATCCATCAGCACAATCTTGTATGCATTGGATTGTTGTAAAGAAAATGAGAGCACTGCTGGACAACTGTCATTGAAGTTGTTCACAACATTACGTGCTGTTTGACTGTATATTCAGGAACATCCTCTAAACAAAACAAACTACAGAAGTCTATTCATCATCCTCTATAGTCAGTCTCCAACAATGTTCCCTACCGGTTCCAATTTTTTCGGCTGCTGATAGACTGTTGCTTTTCACATAACGAAAGGCTAGCTTTCTGGTCTGCCTTGAGGGCAATATAAAACCCTGAAATACAGGACTTTAATTATCCTATGAACACAAAACATCAAAATTTCCAACACCCGCCTCTTCCCGAGCAGAAGAAAATAACTGATGAATAACATACTCAGGTATGCTATACAGCATAGCTGAATACCTTAATAAAGTATTGACGAGCCTAACATAAGAGGTAAAATACCAAAAATAATAACTTAAAAATGTTCTTCAAATACTAATTATAATAACTGACGAATAATCAATGCCATTTATCGTTAGAATAACATATTTTGGTATCCTGAAGGTCTTCAATACTTAATCAATAACTCCATAAGGTGTTTTGTATAATACCATATTTTGTTATTTTTTTGTTAGTAAAAAGCCCACAAAAATACCAAATTGAGCATTTCTTTTGTATCTGTTCAATACCATAATAAACTATTCATCCATGAATTTTAACAAAAGTTTATTTGTAGAAACTTAACATGCTTAAATTCATTTTTGTTCAAAATCATCGTTTTGGTCCTGTATGATAAAACGAAACATAACACATTTACATAAAATTTAAAAGAAATTCATTGAAACGAATTAATAATACCGGATTCTCCGGTCTTCAGCGATCGACAGGGTCCGAGTAATGTGAGTATTTCTCGCGTCACTTTTCAAATAGACCAATGTAACATATCCACCATTTTGAGAAAATCGAAATTGAAGTTCGACAGATTATTATTTTAACTGTTTAAAAACAATACATTTTGCAATACTATTTTTAATGTAGTCAGTGTATAATAACGTTGAAAATTCAGAAGAAACGGTAAAATCACAATTTTACTTTGAATTTCATGCTACAACATAGAAAAAAACCACATAGGACGTTTTGACAAGTCGAGTTGTACATCGGACATGTTACATTGGACGATTTTTCTCAATGACATAATCAATGAGTGTTACATTGGACGTTTTGTCTACATCATACTAGATTCCCTTTCACTGATTTCAAAGTATAGTACCTAACTTTAGATTGGCCCCGCCTTTGGAAAATGAGCACCAATGATGTTAGGCAGTCCGAATGACCGAAGTAACAATCATGGATCCATTATTTCAAACTGTACATTGGACAATTTTTGATCAATGATTATCTTAAATAAATGAAAGTAAATTTGGATGGATGTTTTTGTATCAAATACAATGACAGAAGAGCAATAGTTTGTATCGCTTAACTCGATTTGTTTACATTTGTTACATTGGTCTATTTGAAAAGTGACGCGAGAATTGCCTTCTTTGACAGATCGTTCGCGACGCTGGGTGGGTCTTGTAAAAGCTGCCGTCGTTCGCGCAGACGATCTGTAAACAATTTAGCTTTATTACAACTTCCTAAAGGTATATTTTGTTTACATACCTACGATGTACTGCACTTTCTGTGGATCCAACTTTGAGGGAAGATCGTCTACAACTGTCGACGTTGACGATGATGCTGGTTCTGATGAAGATGATGCTGCTTTTGACGACAATGCTACTGACGACGCTGAAGTTTCTTCCACACTTGCGTCAGTGCGTTTCTTCTTTCCGCTCGGATTGTTTGATCTGCGGCCCGTTTCTGTGGCGTGACCAACTCCATCGGGACACAGCATCATCACAAGTTCCTTTACAAATAAATAATCACTTTTGTTAGCAGCTTGTGGATAACCATCAACTGCTGTAAAAATCAACAAACGATTGTTGTCCTGAACCATTTTATGTTGGAGCTTGAAATTAAGGGATGACAGCTGCGTATTCTCAGCTTTAAGCTTCGCATTATCCTCCTTTAGCCGGCGCCGGTGGTGTAGTGGTAAGCGTGACTGCTTTCTAACACCCCAATGGGTCTGGGTTCAATCCCAGCCGAGGTCGGTGGGATTTTTCTGAGGCATAAAAATCTCTGGTCACGTCTTCCTTCGGAAGGGAAGTAAAGCCGTTGGTCCCGGCCCATGTGTGTTGTGAATGGGTGCGATATCCTACGCAGGTGTGGAAGCTGCCTTCCTGCACATTCGATTGTCGTCAATGGATGGCAATCGATGTCCGTCGGTGATTGGCACTAGATTGCGGAACAGAGACCGACGTTAAATAAAGGAAAATCGAATTATCCTCCTTTAACTGCGAATTTTGTTCTTGCAGTTTTTCGATCTGAGCGTTACATTCTTTGTGGAGATTTGAATCATCGTTGATATTAGCAGCAGTTTGACTTGCTTGAGAATGAGCAATGTCTGCATGACGAACCGTATCGATATTCACCTGTAGTGGATCAACTGATTCAACATCAGTGGTAACTTGTGTTTCAGTCTCCTCAAAAATGTTCGTCTTCATGTCACCGAGTTCAGGATGCTCAAATACTGCCTCAAATACCGAAGTGTTCAAGTCCATAGGCTGAAAATAATAGGTTATGTGTAAATCTTTGTGGATTTGAACAAAACACTTGAAAAACAGTTTTTTTTTTCTGAAACTTTCATCGGTTTTTCCTTGCCTTTGGTGACGTACCGGAAGTACCGAAAGTACCAGGCAGCGGTTCGATTGTTTGCTGTAAATTTTTTTAAGTTACTTTTCATTGCAAGCAATTTGAGGTTATGGAAAGCGCGTGTTGGGATTCGTTTTAAAATCGTCTTTACCTCGATTATCTTCCGCTGTTTTTTGGTCGAAGGACCAGGCTGTGGATCGATTGTTTGCTGAAATAATATTGAAAAAAATAGATTAAAATTAAGCTAAAAAATCTCCATTTATGACAAATTTAATGCAAACGATGCATTATGGCAGAACAGAATATTTGAGGTTACGTGCAGATGTAATGATTGTCTTAAAAACTTTCCTTTGAGATATTTTGTTATAAATACTTACATTTTCCAGGACACACATGTTTGCAGACAGTTATAAACTACCCACATTTAAGGCGATTGAGTAAAACCTTCTCAAATCCGCCAGGGACCATGTATAAATGACGTAGCATTTTAAGGGGGTATTTTAAATTGGCAACAACTTGTGAAAAGCCGTGCTGAAAGCTATGTTACCGCGTGAAAACCACACTAATTCGGAAAACCGTGTAAAAAACATGAAGCCCAAAACCTCGTAAAAATCCTGCATAAAAAGAACTCTATGGTATTCTCTGAAATACATTTTCAAATACTTTCTGATATTGAATAAGAAACATGTTTCGATTTATTTGGAGTAATTGAAATATGTTTGTCAATAATTGATTACAACTCATCATAGAAATCGTTATGATAATAATACTTACAGCGAAAAAAAAAACAATACCAATCTCAGGTATGCATCCACAGCATGTTAAATTCGATTTTGTGAACGTAGACCACCTATTTAAGAATAAAACAACATTCCATTCAACTGTCATCACCGATATGTGGTGTATATATAGGTGTGACAGAAAGAAACTAGTCGATGTTTTCATTCTTACAGTGTTCTTATGCATAACTCGACGTGACGTCATGTCGTATCATGCATAACAACACCGTGAGAGCGGAATTGTCGATCAGTTTCCTTCTGCCTTACCTATATATACCGCACATCGTGTCAACACTGCATGTTGTTTGTAGGAGTTGTTATTTTTAAAAAGGCAGTCAGTTTTTATAAAAATATTCAACGTTTTTTTGCAAAAAGTAAATTATGAAACCACGGAGAAGGTGGAATTATTATCTTTCATCGTCTAATGATGGACTGAAGTACGAAAAAAAGGTAATTAAATATATGATCACTGTAAATGCTTGTAAAACATACAGTTATGTGTTATTAAAGGTTAAAATTAACGTTCATAATTGGACCCAGGACACATCAAATGACGTGGATACCATCGCGAACGGCATGTCAAGCTGCAGTGCTGATTATCAAAGAAAATTGAAAAATTCCTGTGTGGAAGCAGATGATGATCCGCATGGAAATATCACAACACCTGTGGCTCATAATCCACCAAGCCAATTCGCAGAAGATGTGACAGACCTACCAGAAGACCTTTCCGTTCAACATGCTCAAGATCGAGAGAGTGTACAAGTTACAGTACCTGCGCTCGTTCCACAAGAAACATTGTCAAGTCAGCAAAATATTCTACACGAAGAGCAAAGGCAACTCAACGCGGATCAAAATCGATCGACCAATTGGAATGATTTTTTCAAGGTTTAAATTTACCATACTAAGAAAAAAGTATTTACTACTACTTTCACTACTTTCAGATATTCTCTGAAAATCATACCAAACAATTTCAAATCCATTCTGATTTACTCACGGTTGAGATTCTATTTATGTTACTGAATTATTATATTCGACATCGCCTTACACAGGCTCCCACACCTGGACCCTACCTATCGACCCATCAACTCATGAACCGGGGACCAACGGCTTTACTTCCCATCCGAAGGAAGGCGTGATCAGAGATGTTATGCCTCAGAACATCCTGGCGGCGCCGACTGGGATTGAACCCAGGCCTGCTGGGGTGAGAGGTAATCACGCTTACCACTACACCATCGGCGCCGTTATCCCATTCTAGTCGAAATTCTAGTACTACACTATATTTGATTAGCTAAGAAAGTTTGACAGACAAACTGAGGGGTTCGTGGATTTTCCTATGTTTCGAGGGGTGCATCGATTAGCTTGGGACCGAAGAGAGTACCAGAGGTGAGCCAAAAAGTTGAGCACGTTTCTTCGGGACCTTCTGGTCTTAAAGTTACCTCTATGGTTGTATCTAGTAGGCGAAATACACGAATCTATGGATACACATTAACAATTTGGCACCTGAAAAGCATTGCAATTTCTCGACACTTTGCGGAATGTTAACCTAGCTACCTCTGTCAACAGACGGCACCAACACGGGGCATTTTCCATCTTGCCGTAACCAGTAATGATGATGGCAAATGGCAAGGAGCAATATTCCGGGAGTAAAGTGGCAAGCATTATGATTTCATGTAAGTCACACACAAACACTCCTCGTCGTGCTATAACAGCGATCCACCTGCCTGCCACCCATCATACAGAATCCTATCTCAGAGCTGCCGTAGAAGGAACAGTAATTCATCCAAGTTCTGTTCTGGTTTGTGTACATCTATGTATGCACATATGTGCACATAAAAGCGTTTTCTTTTCATCCTGAAGGCTTATAATGAAGCTCGTCATATGCAATAGTCGTCGTCGTCGTCGTCGTCGGTCGTCCCCTTCCGAACGCTTGAGCGCGTTCATACTGGTACTGACTGAACGTCGCTGAGAGACGAGATGATATGGTAGGTATGCCGCGTCCTCTGTGTGTACCTGCACATGATAAAATAATTAAAATGTGCTCCTAAGCTTCTAATGTGTGCATACACCGTGGCTGCCTTCGCTTGTCACTGCAAATTAAAACAACACATTCAACATGCAATTCGTTGAGTTGCAAACATGCACAAACTCACTAGTGCAAGCACTCATTCGTGAAAACAACAAACAAGCAGCGAATACCACCGCCTTCATTCTTTTTAAGTTCTACATCGGTTTTATGGTAGCCTGAACGTGGTTGACATTGTTAGTGGTTGGCTTTTGTCCGTGGACTGACCGGAAGTGATTAAGGTGAAACGGTACGTCAACCATGGCTGTTCTCACAACCAATGAATAAAACAGGTTGCGGTATGTGTTCGAAAGACATCTTTGACAAACATAGAAAATTACTGATTATGTAGCTTGATGGTACAAAATTGTATGAATAAGGTCTGGATACATATTGTACCGATCGATCCGTAGTAAATCTATAAATTCGTAGATAAGGGAAATGCCTCTTATTTTGGCCTATGGATCTAAGATTGGGCCCATCGCTAACAATCTGCTATTTATCAATTTTATTTAGATGAACGCGTCATTGAAACGGTACTAATGGATATTTGTGGTCACTATTGAAAATTTTGTCGATTGCTGAATTTATGATGCATACATCCATTCACAAATACATACATATACCATATAGGTCCACCGTTGAATAATTGGCAATGCATCCGTGTACTGAATGGGAATTGTGGGTTCGAATCCCACCGGTGATTTTTTCGCAAATTTCTCACACACACATCTCTTGACGATGATATGTGCTTACCTCTCAGTATGTTCAAACTTTCTTACAAACAATTAAATTGACTGCAAGTCGCTAAACCGTAAAGCTGAATTTATGTATGGGTCCATTTAGGCCGACATATACCGTATATAGCTATATCACTTTTCCATCACTATAATGCCAATTTCATGACGAAGGACCGTGATTGGACGGACTTAAAATTCTTTTTGCGCTTCAGTTTTTTAGATTCAATAAAGATAAATTGGATGAGAGGGGGGGGGGGGGGAAGCAACATTTTTTAAAAATCTGTTTAATTTCTTCGGCACTTTAATCCCTAAAAATGTAGAAAATCCGTAGAATGTTCTGGTCGGTCCGTAGATACATAGTAATGTTGAGTATATACAACGCAGTATGCCTTGCTTTTAGAGCATAACTTCATTTTCTTTTTTTTTTCCTTTGGTTTGTTTTTTCCGTTGCAGTTAATTTTCTTCAGTTCAAATTATACTACTGACAAATAAAGACGTGCCTTTCAATTATAGTTGGAATAGTATTTCGTGTCCAGTCCGATTGTTCCCACTTCTTCTGATAGGTTATGGGCCCAGACAGTGCAATCGGAACTGGTGAAGATAGAATTTGAATTCGTAACGAGATGGCAGACAAGCTGATGTCGTTTTCAAGGCTCAATGGATCCAATTACGATAACTGGAGCTTCCGGATGAAGCTGTTGCTAACCAATGAAGGAAATTGGACGACCATAGCGGACGCAAGGCCAGAGGCGGTTACAAGTGCGTGGAAGACCAAGGATGATCAAGCGCTGGCATCGCTTGGATTGGCCGTGGAGGATAAGCAATTAATCCACATAAGGAAGGCCAATCGGCGGCGGAGGCGTAGAAAAATTCCATGTCAAGAAAACGATAACGACGAAGGTCCCTGTGATGCGGAAAATTTGTAATCAACGCCTGGAAAAACATGGAGATATGGAAGCGCACGTATCGAAGTTGTCGGAATTGTTCGAGAAGCTCAACAATTTACAGCCGGAAAAGATCCTTGACGACCAATGGTTGGTCGCGATTTTGTTCAGCAGTCTGCCGGAGGAGTACGAGACGTTGGTAATCGCCCTTGAAGCTCGACCAGGGAATGATTTGACCCTGGATATGGTGAAGGGCAAGCTTATCGTTGAATGGCAGAAAAAGAAGCAGCGCAACGATGATAGCGATAATACTGAAGCTGTTCTCTATGCAAGTTCAAAGGCCGAAAAAGACCGGTGCTTCTTCTGCAAAACGTTAGGTCACCAGAAGGCAAATTGCGAAAAGTTCAGAGTATGGAAGGCGGAGAAAGGAAACGGAGCTGTATCCAAGCACCGAAAGGCAGTATCCAAGCAACAGAAAGCCAACCACGTATCGCAGCAAGATGATGATGATAGCTACGCGTTTCTCACTGGATGCAATAGTCAAGCGGAAGACCAATGGATTTTGGATTCCGGTGCAACCTGTCACATTGCAAATTACCGGAACTTCTTCGAGGATTTGGATGATGCAGCTACTGAGGACGTTCGAAAGGTCGAGGTGCTGGGCGAATAAATGTGCTAGATGGTTCTGGTCGACTACGTGAAGTTCCAATAGAAAGCACTTTGTATGTTCCTGAAATGAAGTCAAGTTTGCTATCCGTGAAGCGGCTGGTGCAGAAAGGATTCGTCGTCACATTCGACGCAACTGGAGCGAGAATCATGAAAGGTGAAAAGATATGTGCTATGGCGGAGTCCGTTGGTAACTTGTTCATAATTCGTCAATCAACCGAAAACGTATCCATGGTGATGACGAACGATGACTGCGTACATGCGTGGCACAGACGATTGGGACACAGAGACTGCGACAGAGGTGCTGAAATTGCAGACCTTGGTCAACGGCGTGAGCATGAAGAGATGCAGCTGCACTGATGCATGTGAAGTGTACATTGAAGGTAAGATGCACAGGACATCGTTTCCGAAGACGTCAGAAAGTGTATCATCGGCGGTGATGGATTTGGTTCACACTGATATCTGTGGACCAATGAGGACGGCGACTCTGGGCGGAAGACGATATTTCATCACATTCATCGACGACTACAGTAAGTACACGGTCGTTTATTTGCTACGGAAGAAGTCTGAAGCGCTCCAGAAACTGAAGGAATATGTTGAGCCAGTCAAGACGCAGTTTGGAAGGAAGCTCAAAATTCTCCGCTCGGACAGGGGTGGTGAGTTTACTGGCAAGGCATTCAATGCATTCCTGAAGCAAAACGGTATCATCGGCCAGCTCACGGCACCATACACCCCACAGCAAAATGGGGTAGCAGAACGAAAGAATCGTTACCTTGTCGAAATGACCAGGTGCATGCTCATTGACGGACATCTGGACAAGCGTTTCTGGGGAGAAGCAGTGGTAACTGCAAACTACATGCATAACAGGCTGCCATAACGGTCGATCAGTGGCACACCATATGAGCGGTGGTTCGGGAAGAAGCCCAATCTCGGACACATTCAGCGGTTTGGTGTGGATGCATACTGCCATGTACCAAATGAAAAGCGAGGTAAGCTGGATCGGAAGGCTGTCAAGCTCAGGTTCGTCGGATACAGTGAAGTATCGAAGACATACCGCCTGGTGGACGAGACGAATGGAAAGGTAACTGTTAGCCGAGATGTTAAATTTCTTACTTCTTGCGGGCCCATGCCAGGTTCGGTGGGAGAAAGTCTGGTTGTACCATCCATCTGTTTCGAACGAGTGGACCTAATGAGTGAGCCAGGATAAACTGAATCGGATGACGACGATGTCTAGGATGATCCAGATGAAAAACCGGACGAAGCAACTCTCCGTGAAATCGAAGTGCAGTCCGATGCCGTACGTGTGGACGGGAGCATGTCCAGTGTAGATGTCGATCCACCTCGAAGATCAACAAGAGCTAATCTCGTTCCGCACCATGATGTCTGTGGCAGCCAAGAAGAAGATGATCGTCAAGCAATTCGACGTAAAAACAGCGTTCCTCAACGGCAACCTTGAGGAGGAGATCTACATGAAGCAGCCTCCCGGGTATGTCGTCAGCGGTATGGAACACAAGGTATGCCATTTAAAGAAAAGTTTGTACGGGCTCAAGCAAGCGGCTCGTTCTTGGAACCAGCGACTGCATGAGGTGATGGAAGCGGATGGTTTTGAGCGATGTGACGCAGATCCCTGCCTGTACAGAAAGCGAGCTGGTAGCAAGTGGTGCTATGTTCTCGTGTTTGTGGATGATCTCATCGTAGCGAGCGATGCAACGCTTGCAAGAAATTTCCAGATCAGCTGCATCGGTGATGTCAAGTTTTACCTCGATCGAGACCATGCTGGAGATTTTCTTATCAACCAGCGGAAATACATTGAAGACGTCATCTGTTCTGTTGGTCTACAGGATGCGAAAGTGTCAACCATGCCAATTGATCCTGGGTACATCAAGACGGAAGATAACGATGGCCAGCTCCCAAATGATCAAGAATATCAAAAGGTAGTTGGGCAGCTATTGTACATCGCAGTCAACAGCAGACCTGACATCGCAACGGCAATCTCAATCTTGAGTCGTAAGGTGAGTTACCCAACCCAACGTGACTGGAACGAGTTGAAGCGAATGGTTCGCTACCTGAAGGGGACGATTGATCTGAAGCTTCGACTGAGTAGCAGTGGTGATTCATCTGGTCTGGTGGGTTACGCTGATGCCGATTGGGCAGAATGTCGCGACGACAGGAAGTCCAATAGTGGATATGTATTCAAATACTGCGGAGGAACCATTGCATGGGCATGCCGAAAGCAATCCTGCGTTTCACTATCTACAGCAGAGGCGGAATTCGTGGCTCTTTCCGAAGCATCCCAAGAAGCGGTTTGGCTGCAGAGACTATTGAAGTACCTAGGGGAGAAAACAGAAGCAATATTATTCGAAGACAACCAAAGCTGTTTGAAGATGCTGGACTCCGAAAAGTTCAGTAACCGTACCAAACACATTTCAACAAAATTTCACTACTCCAAGGACCTGAAGACGAAAGGTGTTATCAAGTATGAGTACTGCCCTACGGAAAAGATGGCCGCGGATCTTTTAACCAAACCTCTACCACGAATACGGTTGGAATTTCTAAGGAAGCAGTGTGGTCTACTGTAGCAGCGTTGAGGAGGAGTGTTGAGTATATACAACGCAGTATGCCTTGCTTTTAGAGCATAACTTCATTTTCTTCAGTTCAAATTATACTACTGACAAATAAAGACGTTCCTTTCAATTGTAGTTCAAATAGTATTTCGAGTCCAGTCCGATTGTTCCCACTTCTGCCGATAAATAAATCAAGAAATCCGTAGATCTGGGCCCATACATAAATTCTGCAATCGACTAAATTTTAAATTGTGACCAAAAATATCCATTAGTACCGTCTCAATGACGCGTTCATTTAGATAAAATTTATAAATAGCAGATTTTTAGCGATGGGCCAAATCTTAGATCCATAGGCCAACATTAGAGAAATTAGCTCCTGAACACATTTCGAAAAGTAGTGTACATTTCTGTTCAATATGATGAACATAAATGGAGCGTCACATATAATATATGTTTACATTATAGATCATGTAAAGTTCATACACATTTCATGCAATGTAGCAAATATTGTATACAAAAGCCCATCTTTGTAAACAACATTGTTGCGTGAAATGAAATACAAGTCTACGTGACTGAATGTTTACATCACAATTAAAATTCAGAATTTTTATCTGTGAAACTGCAGGAAGAAAGGGAGAACGGCAAGCAGAGCGTCGCAAACAAGAAGACCCAGAACTTCGACGAGTAGCTGAACTGCAAGAAGCAGAACAACACAGACAATTCCTAGCCAAGATGTACAAGATTCTGCAGGACTTGGCTAGTGAAAAGGGGTCGAGTCGGAGTTCCAGTTCTATAATTTCTCGAAGTCGGGTGGAAGACTGGGTTAAAACTACCAGTTGTACGCAGTTGAAGACAGTTAAGGGCTCATCCGATGCTGTTGCTCAACAACAAGCTCTACAAGAGGAAAAGCAACAACAACAGCAGTCACAGCAGGAACATCTGCGGCAACGACATCAAAAACAGTTGCAGAGAGAAGAAGAATTCCGGCGGTACCAACAGCAACAACGCCAAGAACAGTTCCAACAGGAGAAACTTCTGCGCGAGTAACAGCAACAGTTACAACAGGAAGAGGATCGCATCAACCGATTGCAGGAGCTGCTGTTGTTAGAGGTAATACGTCTGCGTGAACAAGAACTAGCAGCAATCTGGGAATCGAGTGCCTTCCGAACAGACTCCTGCGCTGCAACATAACCGTTTTCAAGAAAACCGTGGAACGGGCAACCAGTACCGGGATTCAAGACGCGGGCAGTCAGGACACTTCAGTCCGGAAGCTCTGCCTCAATCAACGCAACTTCAACCCGAGATAAATCACCCGAGCAGGTCGGCAGTGGATCCAAATCAATCTATTCACGGCACACCGTGTACTACACGTGGTCGGAGATCGTCGAGGGATTCCACGGTAGTGGAAGAAGACTACGATCAGTTCCAGATGTCACGCTCCCAGATTGCAGCACGACAAGCAGTTTCGAAGGATTTGCCTACGTTCTCCGGCAATCCAGAAGAATGGCCAATCTTCTTATCCATGTTTAATAGAACGACAGCTATGTGTGGATTTACGGAAGAGGAGAACTTGGTGCGGCTGCAAAGGAGTTTGAAGAGGAAAGCTTACGAAGCCGTAAAGTGTAGACTGATGCATCCAGAAAACGTACAAGGAGTTATGGATACACTGAGGATGTAGTACGGTCAACCGGAAGTCATCATTCACTCGCTTATTGTGAAAATAAGCTCGCTGTCATCAATTCAAGAAAATCGACTGGAAACGTTGGTGAATTTCGCAGTGAGCTTGCAGAACTTTTGCACTACAGTTGAATCATGCGGTTTGGAGGAGTATATGTATAACGTTACCCTGTTACACCAGCTCATCAGCAAACTGCCACCGACCATCAAGCTAACCTGAGCGCAACATCGGAAGACGTACCTAACGGTCAACCTGGCGACCTTCAGCGAATGGGTGTACACTCTAGCAGAAGCAGCAAGTTCGGCAACGTTCCCTACTGTATCGCTGCGAGCAAAACCTGGCCACAACGATATTCGTAGAAGCAAAAAGCCAAACAGCTATCTCAATGCGCACTCTGAGACTATAGTTCCTCACGACGCGAAGCTAAATACGTTCCCGAAAGCAGTAGCAGATCCTGCAGCAGCACCAATCAAGGAGATGTGTCTAGTGTGCAAAGGGCCCTGCAAATCTTCCGACAAGTGCAAGAGATTTCGATAGTTCTCCAGGGATTCCAGATGGGCCGTAGTCAGGGAATTCGGACTTTGTCGCACGTGCCTTCGCCAACACAAAGGAAACTGCAAGGCTTAACCATGCGGCAAGGACGGATGTACATACAGGCATCATGAACTGCTACACAACGACCAGAAAGAGAAGATTCAAACTCCGAGTGGAAACCAACAGTCGTCTGAACCTTAAGCTGGCAACTCTGGACATGACTGCAACACACATCAGACCACATCCAGCTCTGTGCTGTTCCGCTATCTCCCGGTGGTACTTTCAGGACCTGGCAAGGAGGTATATACCTATGCCTTTCTAGATGAAGGCTCTGCACTGACGCTACTGGATCAAGAACTGGCTGACAAGTTGAAGTTAAGTGGAACCTCGAGTACACTCTGCCTACGTTGGACTGGAGGAACTCAACGCTACGAGAAGGACTCCCGTATTGTCATGTTTCACATTGCTGCAAGGCATCACCAAGCTAAGAAGTTCCATCTAGAGGATGTGCGAACAGTGAATAAATTAATGCTGCCACATCAAACTCTAGATTTCGATGAGCTAGTGCACTTGTACCCTCACCTCAAAGGGTTGCCCATTAGGCTGATGCAAAATTTGAAAATTTTTGCTCCACAATGTTCAAACGGTTTCAAATCGGGTCCTGATTAGCCCCCGAAAGTTACAACTCATTTGATAAGAAACTGACTAGGCACAAACCATTTGAAGTTTATATAGGAATTACTATGGGAGAACAAAACTTTTTGTTCATTGTCTTCTAGCCTTTTTACATATTGTACTGTTATCAAATTATATTGCTATTCTTATGAGAATTTTCATCAGCTGCAACTTTGCAGAAAATCGTTTTTCAGCCAAACGTCAAATTAAATAGTTATTAATTAATTAAGAGATTGATAGTCTTATGGCAAGATTATGCAACTGTACTGTGGGCAACACTGTATTCTGCAGTGTGACATAGTAGCCATGATTTTTGTCCTCTATTCTACGCGCCA
Source organism: Ochlerotatus camptorhynchus (assembly GCF_037179485.1). Classification (NCBI taxonomy): domain Eukaryota; kingdom Metazoa; phylum Arthropoda; class Insecta; order Diptera; family Culicidae; genus Ochlerotatus; species Ochlerotatus camptorhynchus. The sequence continues at coordinate 4,247,140 of NW_027040527.1, read as the reverse complement.
TAAACACCAATGTTGCCTGCTGAACAGTTGATTGAGCATAGTCATAAGACATCAGTGACTTGAATTATTAATAAATGTTGTTCCTTACATTCGATCGAAGACCACTTCAACAAAATTGTAGCTGAGAGTTCAGCTATCATTTTCTAAAGTAGAGGGAACTGGTGAATTTTTGCGATTGATATGAGCCGAAATTATGGTTTCTTCATAGTAATTCCCATACAAACTACAAATGGCTTGTGCCATGTCAGTTTCTCACTAAATGAGTTCAAATTTTGGGAGGCTAATCAGGGCCCAATTTGGAACCGTTAGAGCACTGTGGAGCGAAAATTTCAAATTTTGCATCCGTTTATTGCCCATTGAGTCATACCATGACGCTCATTCACGCATCTTAATGGAAATGAAGCATGCTCAACTGGGACTGACGTTGAAGAGCCGTGAAGGTAAATTAGGTCAAGCGAGCGAGATGAAGACACGACTAGGGTGGACTGTTTGCGAAGGATTGTGTTCCGGAGAGACCCCAAATATGTTCCATTACACATTCCACGTACGCTCATGCAGCGAGGAATCCGACGAAAAACTACAGGGTTAAAAATCTCCTTAATAAAGATATAAAAAAATTATATTTCAGGAACAACTAGAATTCACGCTAGTTGGTTCAGCTTGTGGAGCGAGTGAATTAGCTTAAGTGTAAACAGCCCATAAAGGACGAAGAAGAGGCCAAGCGGCGCGTGCTATTTTAAGGTGAAACAATTGGAAGAAGCAAGGGAGTTGAGGGCACGGATGAAAGTGGAAGCTAAGCTCAAGTCACCTCCAAGGAAGAGTAAGAAGAACTCATAAGCAATGTCCCTCATTACTATGTACTGTAATTATAACATTATTTATCGGTTCTTGGCTCCATGGAGTCAATTTGGACATTTGAGTCTTTTATTTGCACTAATTTAAAAAAAAAAACTGTTTGAAGCTTTCAATGGAGGAGCAAAGGAATTATTGATTGACACGTAGTTAACGAGCTAAAGTTAATTTATTTAACTTTTTTTTGACGTAGGACTACGTCTTTGATTTCTATATGGGGGTACACTTTGTGAAAACCGAAAATGGAACATGTAACAAATTAAGAAAGATTTTGAACGTTAATAACTCAGCTACCCCTGGTTCAATTTCAACAATTTTATCACCAATCGATCAGAAATATGGCTACGCATCGATAACAATGCTTCCGAATGTTGATTTTTAACAAGAAACTATTGAAAAATTGGTAAATGTCCAGCATTGTCCAAAAGCGTCGAATTAACTAACAAATACACCAATTACCTACATGCATATGCTGCTTCCCCAGCACAGTCGTCAAAGAGTAGTAAGTAGACGAAACAAGTCGAAGTGGCATTCGCCTCCGATCCTTGGGCGCGTGCGAATAGGGAGGATGGAATTGCGTAATATTTTACACACTCATCGCCATGTTCAGAACCAAACGCAAATTCTTCGAGATAACCACCATCCGTCGTCTGGCTCGCCGTGGCGGTGTCTGACGTATCTCCGGTTTGATTTACGAGGTGTGCTGAAGGTGTTCGTGGAAAATGAGGTCCGTGATGCTGTCACCTACACTAAACACGCCAAGCGTAAGTGGCCATGGATGTCCTCTTCAATAAAACGGCCCTTTTCAGGGCCATCAAGCTTACATCAGTAAAGAGTTGGAATAGAATTTATCTATGCTTGTTTGTCCATATTCAGAACCACAAGCCTCCAACGACCACACAAACTTGGAAGCAGGGGTGCAAGTGATTTTGATTGATTCAGGGTGGCCAGCAAAACGGGAAATCCGGGAATACCGGGAATTTGGAAAGTAACCGGGAAAACCGGGAAAAACCCGTGAATTCTGCAAGAGAACCGGGAAAATAAATTAACCATATTATAGGAACAAATTTTTACATCAGAATTTCAGAATAAACCATTAAAACAGAGTGATCCTTTAGCAAATGAATGTCTTGCTCTATTTGTTGCATAATTTTCTTCAGTATACCGTCTTATTGTTTTTAGAATTTAATCACTCAGCAATATTGCAAATTGATTTTTGTCGTTTCAATTTCAGATGTAAAGTGCATGGTCCTCTAAAGAAAATATTCAAGATGCTGGAGTTTGGAAACAAATATTTGTAAAAACCGAAACTGAATTATTCTTTTCCGGGGTTTTAATTTTTCGTTGTTCAAAATTCTCATGATTAATTCCAGAATTAACTTGGAATTCTGCTCTGAATTATCTTGAAATTGTTCTGAAATAAACCAGAAAACACTCCGCGTAATAATTAATTCTTTTAGGAATTTTCTTCCAACCCCTTCTAAGAATTTATTGGAGTCCTTCATATAATTCCCGTTCCCGCCTATCCGGAGACTTTGATTCCTTTAAAAATCTTTTCAAACATTTCTTTTAACTCTATTCAAAACAAAAGAAATCTTTCGAAAATTAATTTATAAACCCCTTGGAGTATTTTAAAGAATTTCTTTCTAATTATCAGCAAATTTTATGGAATCAATTTTGTTTGGATTATGTGATGAATCATTCGCACTAGGGTTGAAATTATTGCCAGAACATTTTAACAACTCTGTGTCTTGTTGAATTCCGATCATAATTCTCTTGGAATTCTTCGTAAAATTCATCTGTCATGTTCCTCACGATGCCCATATAAATCTCATCAGAACCACGTAGGAATTTTCTGCAATATTTTATTTTTATTTTCACAATTCTTTTTTAAATCTACTAAAATTACCTAACAGTTTAATTAAGAACTTGCATTCTTCTCCAAAGAAATCCTTCCAAATTCATCTAACAATTTCTATGGATTTCATGTAAGAATAATTCTGGAAATCTGCTCTTCTCCTTCGAAAACTGTGTGGGAATCCTTCTCAATATTTGTTTTTAAACAACACTTTGAATTCTCTTAAATGTTTCTAATAATTCCAGGGTTTGTCCGCCAGATTCTACAGATTGCTATGTTATTTGTTATTACCCTTAAAATGCTTCCAAGTCTCAGAGCGTGACAATTATGACTCCACGACTCATAAGTATGATGTTTTTTTTTTATAAATCTGTGATCTTGAAAAAAATTCAAAATTTCACATTTTAATTATTGTTTCTCCAAATCTTGCATCACCAAGCATGTTATTAATCACAAATTTTGAAGAAAAGTTCTAGTTTCAGACTCTACACAAATTTCAAAGCTCCAGAATCTTGGGAATCTTCTTAAATCACATTTTTTTTATCCTATCAGTAAATTTTGTTTTTTTTTTTGTTGCATATTAACAACCGGGAATTTTTAAGATTTGAACCGGGAAAACCGGGAAAACCGGGAAAAAACCGGGATTTTCAAAATGAAAATTCACTGGCCACCCTGATTGATTCTCGTAATCAACTTTCTTTTTGAAAAAGATTACTACAAATTTGGATCGCCTACAATTCAAAATCGGAAAGAGTTGAGATAATAGATATTTCAGGCATAACATTTGATAACGGCACAAAAGCATTTGTAAACAAACCTCCTTAGGCCCTTTACACGCGAACCAAAGCACGCCCACGCAAACCAACAACATCATCGCATAGGGGCAACTATCACCTTTCCGTAAGTGGTATTGGTTTGCGTGTAAAGGGCCTTAGAATGTTTGTTTACAAATGCTTTTGTGCCGTTATCAAATGTTATGCCTGATTTGATCAATTAAAAGAACTTAATGCTCTTCACATTTATTTCGTCCACTAGCGGTCCTACGTCAAGCTTCCGTTTGTGCCCCTAGGCACAGACCCTTCTACTTTTTATTTGAATGAAAAATGAAAACTAAAAAAAATAATACATAGCTGAACATCGACGCTGCCTGAAACAAACTGCTGCCTTCCGGAAGACTCCACTATTCGCCAATGCCAATTGCTAAAGCAACGGGAACGAGTCATCGACACGCAATCCACTTACAATTCCACTTCACATTTTGCATTAAAAAACTTCAATTAATCAGCACAGCCCACTTCGATCCTACCAATAGTACATTCAGGAGTCAAGGGTGATGAAAAATCCAATCAAAATTTATCCCATAATGCACGCGTGCTGTTTTCCTAACACTTGTCCAATAGTTTTACCCATTTCAAATCCATAACACTCGATGCTGGATTGCATTAATGGATAACCGATAACCGTAGAAAAGTAAGCAAATACCTCACCATTCAAATGAGTTGAGCATCGCACTGATTCTATTTTTGATGGAATTTTCCACCGAAATGTTTATCGAAATTCTAGGCTGGATCGAATTTCAAACATCGGATATAATGGAATCAAAACATTACGGTGAATTGGTAATTGCATTCGCATCAACGGAAAATGTTATCTTGGACTAATTGATGAATGGGTACGACGTTGGGGATGGAAATTTCCAGCGAATCCAGTAAAGAGGATTTTGGGATCCGTGCTTGCAGCTAAATAACATAAAAGCACTTACTGTCAAACATTTATGTCACATATCAGCTAATCGTTTCAGATCAATTCCGTTGATTAGACTTAATATTATTACCCCAATGCACACTATGGGCAAAAATGGGTCCAAAATTACCCAAAATGCAATATCTCAACAGAACGCTGAATTCCGGCCATGAAAAACAACTTTTCCGAAGGGAAATTGTCCGGGGAATCGATTGCACGTGGTTTCATAGATCGGAGAGCCTTGCAGGTATGTGTTTTGGACCATTTTTCCCCATTTTCCCCTACTTTTTGAAGGAAATGTTTTTTCACAAGCTCTATTTTTCGTAAAACATAAGCACTTTATACATGGTTTTAGAATACTATGTCTTTAAACAACAGTTCATGAGATATTAGGGGAACACGGGGTACACTGTATAAGGGAGTAAGTGGTCAATGTGAAAATACAATCAATGTTTTTTAATACCAAATCAATTCTTTTAAATATCATAATATTTTTTCTGAAAAAAAATTTGATTGAACTTTCATTTGGTATTTTGAGTTCCGTCATCAGCCAAAAAGTTCAAAAGCTATAAATTTTTGAAAAAAGTCGATTTTTTTTTTTTACCGCTCTATTATATAAATAGTCACCCTAATGACAAAATACAAAATATGGGTCTAATATGTTGCGATAAGGAACAAAACTACCAATTTTTACAAAATTCTGAGAACCACTATATCGTTTTGCTGTATACAGACAAAAAAAGTGAAAACTCTTTTAAAACAGATAGCAGTAAATTAAAACTTATTTAACCCCAATTAACCTTAAAATTTCAAAACAAAAATCTTATTATTGCAGGCTACCTTTGGGGTCATTCAAACAATCGCATCGTTCAACATTTATATGAATTAAAATATATTTAGCGAGGGTTCACTTTTACCCCTTACTCCCTTATAAAGTGTACCCCGTATTCCACTAATATCTCATGAACTGTTGTTTAAAGAGATAGTATTCTAAAACCATGCATAAAGTAGGAGAAAATGGGGTAAAATGGTCCGAAACACATACCTACAAAGTTCTCCGGTCTATGGGACCACGTGCAATCGATTCCCCGGACGATTTCCCTTCGGAAAAGTTGTTTTTCATGGCGGGAATTCAGCGTGCTGTTGAGACATTGATTTTTGGGTAATTTTGGACCCATTTTTGCCCATAGTGCAATGCCTTGGGGATGCAAAAAAAGAATTATTTAAAGCTTTTATTGACTGCTGAACATCATTTTTAATGAATGTCGTTAACTGCTGAGTTTAACATCATTAGATCCGTTGTGAATCCGTGTGTATTTTCATCACTGCGACCAGTCTGGTCACCGTGGTCACCGTAGTAGACATATTTTCTGTGATAATCGACTGCCTTTGCTTCCGACACTTGCAAAACAGGCTATCAAATTACAGTAGTACCAAAATAAAATGCCATATGACAGACTCTGTCATACGACACTGTTGCCGAAGGCCGTCACGAATGTATGTATTTTATTTTTTCTCATAATAAGAGCTGCTGATGTTGTGCTTGTGTGAATTCTGGAAATAGCAAGCAACGATGTCCTAGTAATAACATTTCTAAACAGAAATGGTTTAAGTTACACCAAATTGAGGAATTAGAACGAAATCACTCATATCGTATGATAGTTGTTTGAAAATTTTCTTTTTGCTCGAATGTTGTTCTAAATACCGTTTGTGTTGTGTTGTGTAGACGACGGTAGAGCATAAGAGTACGAAGGATTCTTTGCTCGACTGTTGAGCTGTTCAGTCCGTATTTTTCGCTCGAGTTCTCGTTTCGATTTTGTTTCGTTTTGTGCTGTCGCGTTGCGCCGTGGAAGTGTCGCCACCTTCTCGCGTTCTGGCAAGTTTACAAGTTCACAAACACGAAACAAATGGTGCGTAAACGTGCCAATGAGTCAACAGCGGGCCCTTCAAAGAAGGTGCTAATCAAGCCCAGTGCGTCGCAGGATAACGCCCGAAAACGAGTACTGCAAGCCAACCAGTATGCAGTACTCCCGGAGGAAAATGGCGATGGTGACGCCGCTCCCATTGCAAGAAAAGAGCGAATTTCCCCGCTTTTCACGCCGGTGAAGGATGTTGCCAAGCTAGGTGCCGAACTGGCAAAACACAAGCTGCTTCCTCGCTTTAAGCTTTGCAGCATCGGTACCAAAATCATGTGCTCCAACCTGGAGGAGTATAAACAAATAGGATGTTTCCTGAAGGAAAACAACGTGGACTTCTTCACGCATGATCTGCCATCGAGCAAGCCACTGAAGGCGGTTTTGCGTGGATTACCGTCGTTCGAGCCGGCTGCGGTGAAGTCCGAGCTGGAGCGGCTTGGGCTCCAACCTGAGGCCGTGTTCCAGATGAACCGCCGTTCCATCAACAATACCAGCTTCCGTGACCAGTTGTTCCTGGTGCACTTCACGAAGGGATCCACCAGTCTTGCGGCTCTGAGATCCAAAATCCGGGACCTGTTTTAGGTCATCATCAGTTGGAAGCGTTACAAACCCCAACATCGTGATGTTACGAACTGCCTCTCCTATGGCCATGACACCAAAAAATGCCATATGAAGACAAACTGCGGCAAGTGTGCTGGAACTCACTCAACTGCGTCCTGTGAGCAAGTTGATGACATAGAGCCAACGTGTGCCAACTGCGGTGGAAACTATCAAGCCTACAATCGCGGATGTCCCAAGCGAGTGGAGTTCATTAATATCCGTCGGAAGGCTACAATAAACAACCAGGTCGGTCGCCTCCGTAATCATCGTTCGCCTCCTGTACTCACGGAAGTCCATTACCCAGCTCTCCAGCCCCGTCGACAAGTACCGAACCTAGCCCCGCTTCCGCTCAACAACCAACAAGCCAACCCTACGCGTATCCAAATGGCTCCCAACAGTCAGACAGTTCAGCATCGTCTCGCTGGTGCTGCGGCCCAGCCAATTCCAGGTGCATCCACCGCCCCTGGTTTATCATACGCTGCTGCTGCTGTCTCAGGTGAACCTGTAGACGATTCTCCGTTCACATCAGAGGAACTTGTGTCGCTCGTGGCCGAGGTCATCATCATCATGCGCACCTGCAAGACTCGATCTGAACAGCTACATTCTGCCCTGTCCCTTGTCACTAAGTATGGACCGTGAAGCCATCAATATCGTAAATTGGAATGCTTGCTCCTTGAAGAGCAAAAACATCGAGTTTGTTGACTTTCTCAACGAACGGCACATCGACATAGCCGTCATCACCGAGACTCACTTGAAGCCCGAGCTGAACGTCTTCCTTCCCAACTTCCAGCTCGTAAGGCTTGACCGCACCAGCTCCGGGGGAGGGGGAATGGCCATCGCTGCGAGGCGGAACATCAGCTGCCGGCTACTACCAAGCTTCCAGCTGAAAATTATCGCAGCCATCGGAATTGAGGTGAGCACATCGCTTGGTCCAATCGCCATCATCGCGGTCTACTGCCCCAAGCAAACCAACATTAGGGACGGCTCGGCCGCAGACCTCCGAAGAGACATCATCAAGCTAACACGACGGTGGTAAAATTTCGTCATCACTGGCGACCTGAACGCCAAGCATCAAGCCTGGGGCAATAGTCGGCGAAATCAGAACGGCACAATATTATACAACGATCTGCAGCAAGCCCACTACAACATTCTGTGTCCGGACACTGCTACCCGGTTGAGTCGATCCGGAGCCCATCGACATCTTCATCAGCAACATTGGCGATAACATCTCCCAACCTATCGCCTATCAGGAACTGAGCTCGGACCACTATCCGGTGATGGCCGAAGTAGGTTCCTCGGCCAATAGGTTTCAAGTTTCGCGGCGAAATTACCATCGTGTCAACTGGCAGCAGTATCAGCGCTGTGTGGACACAGCAATCGATTTCGACGTCCTACCGGAGTCGATCAATGTCTGCAAACCATCGAAGAGACGATATCCCGTGCCAGGGAGCAACACGTACCAGCATCCAGACAGGTGAGTCATACTCTGAACCTTGACAGCCCAACCAAAGATCTTATCAGGCTCCGTAACACCATTCGTAGACAGCTCCAGCGTTCTGGGCTGCCCCACTTGAAGACCAATGTCAATAGGCTAACCAAAATTATCCAGGCCAGGATGGTGGAACTCAGAAATAACGATTTTACCAAAAAGATTCGCTCTCTCCCAGATTGTGCAAAACTATTTTGGAAGATGACCAACATTTTGAAAAATAAGTCGAGACCGATACCTCCGCTTTCCCCTGTTGACCACTTAGACCCATCCCTACTGATAACCCCAGTTGAAAAGGCCAATGCTCTTGGCGAACATTTTGTAATTTCACATAATCTTGGTCAAACCATGGTGAGCCCCCATGGGCCTGTCGTACTATTTAGAGTCGCTGACACCCCCGTAGTAGTGCATGATCATTGTAGAATATCGGCTGATGAAGTGATAGCAGCTATTAGAAGTACTAAAAACATGAAGGCTGCGGGTATGGATGGTGTAGTCAACCTCGAGTTGAAAAACTTGAGTATTGACTTCTTCAACCATCTTACCATTATCTTCAACAAATGTTTGGAGCTTGGCTACTTCCCTGCATGCTGGAAGTTAGCCAAAGTGATTCCAATACACAAGCCTGGCAAAGATCCTACCAGTGCCAAAAGCTATCGCCCCATCAGCCTTTTGTCCTCCATCTCGAAGCTATTCGAAAAATTGATACTCAGCCGTCTGCTGGTGTTTTCAAATGATAATAACATCTTTCTCAAAGAGCAATTCGGGTTTAGGAATCGCCACTCTACCATCCACCAACTCACACGGGTTACTAACATCATCAAGCGGAACAAGTCCGTTTCCAATACATCTGCCATGGCATTGTTGGACGTCGAGAAGGCGTTCGACAATGTCTGGCATGATGGTCTAGTGTACAAGCTGCATCGATACAACTTTCCGAACTACCTCGTGAAGATCATCAAAAACGACTTGTCGGGCAGATCATTCCAGGTCTACTTGAACAATGTCCCCTCTGATACGTTCAACGTTGATGCAGGGGTCCCTATCCTATTCAACATTTTCACGTTAGACGTTCCTCCCCTGCCGGGTGGTGGTATCCTGTCTATGTTCGCAGATGACACCTCCATCATCTATAAGGGTCGAGTGATCCGTGCTCTGGCGAGTAAACTACAATCAGGCCTGGATGTTTTGTCCGACTATTTTAAGAGCTGGAAGATTTGTATCAATGCAGCTAAAACACAAACCATTCTGTTTCCACACTCGTATTCACCTCGGCTTGTTCCGCCTGCTAACGTCAACATCCATCTTGACAGCACTCCCATTGAATGGTCGAGTGAAGTAGTCTACCTTGGTCTCACCCTCGATAGCAAATTGCTATTCCGATCCCATGTGGACAAGTGTAACATCTTGATCAGGTCGCTCTACCCTCTGATAAACAGGAAGTCCACCCTGTCCCTCAAAAACAAGCTTGCTGTCCACAAGCAAATCATTCTGCCGGCTATTGAGTATGGTATGCCAATCTGGGAGAGTTGTGCTAAGTGCCACCACTTAAAGCTTCAGAGGATCTAAAACAAGATCCTCAGAATGATCCTTAACAGTCCACCGCGAATCGTAATTCTGAGATTCACCACCTGGCCGGTCTTCAAACACTCGAGGAGCGAAAGACTTCCACGCTGGAAAGGTTCAGAGTCGCCTGTCTGCGATCAAACCACCAGATCATTCGTGATTTGGCAACCTAGTTCAAGTAGTTAGGTGCTCAAGTAGGTAGGTTATCAAATTTTTAAATTCAAACCAAAAAAATCCCACAAAGCGTATCCTGTAAATTAGCGCTAAACGCAATCATCACATTAGAATAACCAATTAACTAGAACAAAGATGAAGAGCCAAAGGCTAACCAATTGAAATGTTAAATCAAATGTTGAAACATAAAAACCCAGAAAATAACCGTAAATTTTACTACTTACATGACAACGAAGCGAGTGTCGTAAAAAACGTTAACAGTTTCAACCCCTGACTGCGACCATTACTTTGACCTATTGTGATATATTCCTAGTATGGTCACATTCAATTGCTTACAAAAATGTGTGTGCGTTTCACGAATGGAACTAATCCCAACTAAAAATTTTTGCCACTAGAATAGCTTATACAGCCAAAAAATTGGTAAATATAATCTGGTCTTTTATAACAGGGGGATACCTATACCAATGCTCGTAGTGACAAGCGGTGGTTTACTCCTCTTGCTATCTCATGGCACCACGATCTCAGAACCGAAGGACATTGCCGACGAATTAGGGAACTATTCCGCCGGCTTGTCTGCTGTCAGTGGCTACGACAGCTAATTCGTCCAACGCGTCAAATCCTCCACAAGCAGCATCCGTGACTTACGAATTACACCCGATGTTCGCTTCCCTCCAGATCAACGAAGCTTTTACTTCCCGGGAACTTCGGATTGCCCTCGGGGGTAGCAGTGGTAAATTTGCTGGGCTGGACGAGATTGGACCCGTTGTTGTCTGTGTCAAAAAAGCTTACTTAGTCTGTACCTTGGCGTCAATTTGACCCCACATTAAAATTGTTTTATCTCAGAGAAGGTTCAACGGATTTTTGAAATTTCAATTGTTTCGCAATGTAAATTTAAACTCTTTCTGGAGGGGTCAATAAATGTCATCTCAAGCCAATGGTCCACTAAAGGACACATTCAGATTTTATGCCTTTAGTTGGACCAGCTCCTGGCGTGCTTCTCACATAAACGCAATTTTCATTATGGTTTAAACAGTATTTGACCAATATTTTTCATGAATGAGATGCAGATGAGTTCTACAATGTGTTTCTCGATGGAGTTTACCGGTGAATCACTAAAATGTTTCTATGAATCGGCATTTATAAGTAAGTAGAAGGGCAGAGCAGATGATCGGGAGTTCAATCACCAACGAACCGACATGCCACTAGAACTTTTCGTTTGTCCGCAATTCCATTTATCAAATGAGCGGTTGGATCTGTCAAACGAGGTAAGACGCAAACCAAGTCAATATCAATGTTACGTGTGTTCGTGTCCTTGCTCATGATATGTTGCGATTGGATGAGTCGATGGCGGTAGTGTTTAACGTATTGTACTGCAGTCCTCCTAGCGGTCGGATCTGGAATGTTTTGACGGCAGTTTGTTTTGAAATGTTACTTCTTTCAGTGCTAAAAAGTACGTCTCGATACATTTTGTTTAAAAGAAGTTGAACTTGATGGAAGCCCCGAACCGAAAATTAATTTTGGAAACTCTGTTGGAAAATTCGACGTGGTCAGGTTCGAACGTTGCGAAGTCGTTGAATTTGGCTAAATTAACCGTGTGCAGTGTTCTCAAATGTTTTCGTGAGCAGGCAGGATAATAGCAAGCGTCGTAGTGGAAATAAGGATCGGAAGATGCATTTTAAGGTTTTTAGAACTATTAAGGCAAACCCAGGGCTGTCGGATTATAATATTTTCAAGAAATTCAATGCCAGCCAGAAGGATTTGTCAGCGAGGATGATTTTGATCGATTCGGACCGGTAAGCAACCAAATAGGACACTGAAGCAGAATCTAACGGCCAAAAGACGTGCCCGGACGTTGTACAATGAGGTTCTTACAAAGTACGAAGGATGGTCTAATCAGCGTCTTGTAGACAGTCAACTTCGGCGGCGGCGGCGAATTTTATTCGACTGGAGCGTCCAAAGTAGGCACGATTCCCTGCCATAATGCGTCTTTGAATTTCTCTGCAGGTACCATTTTCGGAGGTCACCAGTGAGCCCAAATACACGAACTCATCGACCACCTCGATTTCGTCACCGTTAATCTGAACTCGGGGTGGGAGGCTAACATTGTCTTCCCTAGAACCTCTTCCTTTCATGTATTTTGTCTTTGATGCGTTGATGGCAAGTCCAATCCGTCTAGCTACAGCCTTCAGTCTGATGTACGTTTCCGCCATCATCTCAAAGTTTCATGCCATAATGTCAATGTCATCGGCGAAGCCAAGGAGCTGGATGGACTTCCTGAATATCGTGCCACTCGTGTTTATCCCAGCTCTTCTGATCACACCTTCTAACGCGATGTTGAACAGCAGACACGAATGTCCATCACCTTGCCGTAACTCCCTTCGAGATTCAAAGGGACTCGAGAGTGTCCCCGATACTCGAACAACGCACATCACTCGATCCATCGTCACCGTGACCAATCGCGTCAGTTTATCCGGAAATCCGTACTCGTGCATAATCTGCCATAGCTGATCTCGATCGATTTTGTCGTATGCGGATTTGAAATCGATGAACAAATGATGTGTGGGCACGTTGTATTCGCGGCATTTCTGCAGAACCTGCCGAATCGCGAAAATTTGGTCCGTGGTAGCGCGGGCACCCATGAATCGCGCCTGGTATTGCCCCACGAACTCTCTTGCAAATGGTGACAGGCTGCGGCATAGAATTTGGGAGAGTACCTTGTAGGCGGCGCTCAGCAGTGTGATCGCGCGGTAGTTGCAGCAATCCAACTTGTCCCCCCATTTTGTAGATTGGGCATACGACACCTTCCATCCACTCCTCCGGTAATATCTCCTCCTCCGAAATCTTGCCACTTACCCAGTGCAGCGCTATAGCCAGTGCTTCAACACCGTATTTTAATAGCTCACTTGGTAGTTGATCTACACCAGTTGCTTTGTTGTTCTTCAGCCGACCGATCTCTTCCTAAACTTCTTGAAGATCAGGGGCCGGTAGCCAGTTGTCTTCTGCGCGTGCTCCAAGGTCTGTTGCCGTGCCACATTCGTTTTCTGCTGCTTCACCGTTGAGGTGCTCGTCATAGTACTGCTTCCACCTCTCGATCATCTCACACTCGTTCGTGAGAAGGTTATCGTCCAAGTCCTTGCACATATCGTAGTCTTTGCGCGAACTATATAGCTTCTCGTAGAACTTCCGTGTGTCGTTTACGCGGTACAGATTTTTCATCGTTTCGCGATCTCAGTCTTCCTGCTGACGCTTCTTCCTTTGGAAAACCGAGTTTTGTCTGCTCCTCGCTTGTCTGAATCGCTCCACATTCAATCTCGTGCGGTATTGCAGCATTCTCGGCCGTGCTGCATTCTTATCCTCTACTAACAGTTTGCGTTCACCGTCAAACCAGTCATTCCTTTGGTTCGGGATTGCAGTACCTAGTGCCGCTGCAGCAGTACTACCTTTGGCTGAACGGATGTCCCTCCAGCCATCTTCAAGAGAAGCTGCGCCAAACTGCTCTTCCGTGGGAGGTGCAACTTCCAGCTGCTGCGCGTAGTCCTGGGCAACTCCGGCGTCCCGTAGTTGCTCAATGTTGGGTCGCGGCGTGTGTTATGCACCGTCGAGAGTTTTGAGCGCATGCATACTGCAACTAGGTAGTGGTCCGAATCTATGTTCACACTGCGGTACGTGCGGACGTTGATAATGTCGGAGAAGAATTTCCCGTCGATTAGAACGTGATCGATTTGGTTTTCTGTGTGTTGGTCAGGTGATCTCCAGGTGGCTTTGTGGGTATCCTTGCAGGGGAAAAACGTACTTCGAACTACCATACTCCGGGAGGCTGCAAAGTTCACGCATCGTTGGCCGTTGTCGTTCGATACGGCATGTAGGCTGTTTGGCCTGATTGCCGGTCTATACATTGCCTCCCGTCCGTTGCGAACAGCCGTCGTACACCTGCTCCAGCTGCGCATAGAACGCTTCTTTCTCGTCGTCGGGTCTCCCTTCGTGTTGGCAGTGCACGTGCTCGGCTCTTAATCCTCAACTTGCACATCCTCGCGTTGATCGGCTGCCAACCAATTACGCGTTGGCGCATCTTACCCAGCACTACAAAGCCGGTTCCCAGCTCGTTGGTGGTGCCACAGCTCTGGTAGAAAGTAGCCGCTCGATGCCCGATTTTCCATACCTTTTGTCCCGTCCAGCAAAGTTCTTGCAGTGCTACGACTTCGAAGTTGCGTGGTTCAAGTTCGTCATAGATTAACCTATCGCAACCCAGGAAGCCAAGCGATTTGCAGTTCCATGTTCCGAGTTTCCAATCGTAGTCCTTATTTCGTCGCGTAGGTCTGTGCCGAATGTTCCGATCCGTATTTCTTTCTTCAGTATTTGCAACTTTGTTTTATTTTTTTCAGGGCGGCTAGTTGGGCCTTCCCCAACCCCTGTATCGCCGAGGGACCATCGTGCACAGCTCTGTTTAGAGTCCCACGCTGGCACTAGGACGGTGATCAGCCGCTCCTAACATGGAGAACAGACACCGTTTTGAGCCACACCTCCATGATGAACAGACGCTCAGGTTTGGTGAAGCATTTCATCTATCACCGTACTATGGTTACCTCGCCAGTGTTCACGTCGCACCTCTTCACTTTGCTATTGCCGGACTGGCAACATTGCCTAGGCCTCACCACCCAGCTGTGTCCATGTTTCACCTCGTAGTCTTTTGTTATCATATGACTCGATGAGGCGTGAAGTAGGAACTTGTGATGACCAGGGCTAAGTATTCCGCTCCTTCCAGGTTGTCAACTCACCATTTTGTAGCCCAAGGGACAAGACAAACAAAAACTATGAAAGAGAGACAAAAGACAAAGGAATTAAATTCTTATACTAGACATTTGAAGAAACTCATAAACCGACTGCATATAGCAGATATCGCGAGTTCCCAACACGTCTCTGATAGGAACATAGGGTTGTCTTTCTTGGGTCTCGAGGGTATTCAAAAGTCGCTCTCTGGCGGCGTCATTATCCGTACATTGCCAAACTGCGTGATCGATGTCATCGTAACCGTTTCCACACCGACAGATGTTGCTGTCCACGAAGTTTATTCCATTGAGATGCACATCTAGCGAGTAGTGGTTGGTGTTCGGATTTCTTAGGAAACAGTCCTTGGAATTTGCCTTGTGTAGATAGCAGATCAAAGCTGCATGTTATTTTTAATATTAGTTTTAATCATTTTAATTTTAAGAGGATATTGACTTACATTTAGTTTCTGCACGTTATTCTCTTGCAGATGACCTCAGCTTTTCTTTCCGTACTATAGTTGTAAGTATTAGCCGTAAGTGATCTCGTCCTAGTTCAATCAAACAATTAGGCTAATTTAGATTTATAATTAAGAATATCTACCTGATCCTCAAATGTCAGTTGCTAAACCCCTAACTCACGCTAAACTAATCAACAAATTCACCACATTTATATTTCGATTTCAACTACAAAGTTTATCGCGACTGCCAACTTTCTGTATGTAATTTTATTTGACGTTTGATATTCTTCTCCTCTTCCGTTTGCATCCTTTCTTCGCTGACATCTCGCATGACATTTCACACTCTGACCGATCCGTCCGACGGCAGTGGTGCCAGAGGTGTTGTCCCGAACAGTTGGACATAAGTCTACTCATCACGCGAATGAAATCACGACTCAAGCCCAAACCTGTAAACGATGCTCTCGAAGAAACATTAGGAATAATTGAATGTAACCACAGTCAAAGATTTCCAGTAACCTTATCGGTTTGTTAACTCGAAACGGGTTTAAAGTGAATAAAATTACCTTCTTGAGTACCCACCATTTTTATTTCATTAAGATGGTTCTGAGATACCGTTCCGATTCAAATTTCGGACGATTCAAATTTCGGACACTTTCATTTTTAATTAAATATTACATCCAGTTAGAAACAAAGTAATAATGTTAGATGATCGTGGAGGGCACTAGTCAAAAAAATTTAAAATTTACAAGACATGTGGATCATATTCGACCGAGATAATCAACTTTTAAAAGTGTCCGAAATTCGAGTTTAAGTGTCCGAAATTTGAATCGGCACGGTACATCCGTTTTTTTAACGTTCAGATATTAAATGACTCAAGCTTTAATGCATTGGGACAAATTTACACCGTGTTTCCAGGCCAAAACTGAACCTAAATGCACTAGGAATTTTAAACAGCCAACCAGGGCAAAAAAAAATGATTGCGCAAATTTATCAAAGAACTGGTTTTCAATGTCCATCACGATAAAATATCCTTCAAGGACACAACCTTCAGGATTCCACCGACGGAAGAATATGAGACAAAACCAACACAATTTATACAATTATTCCAACAATACAGCATTCCCCAGTTGTGGCAGAACTTTCATCTCTAAATCACTTCGGGCTAAAATATGTAATGGGCAAATAAAACAACCGAAGCAACAAACGGTTCTACATTTCATCCGACCCCCTCCCCTCCCCGAACAGGACACACGTGACGAGACCGAAGAAAGCCCGCGAGCTGCTTAAAGCGTCCACAAACGCGAGACGGACGTCGTCGTCATCGTCGTTGTCGTCGCTGCTGCCACCGCCTGAAGGCAAATGAATATGAATTATGTAATGTGTTTCAGCGCTCCATGAAATGCCGCCGTTTGGTAATGGTGGTTGTTGTTGGCAAGTTGTTAACCGGTAAAGGATGAATGTTTTTTTTATTTGTATATGAGGGTGTGGAAAAGATTGAATGGGGAAAGTTGATGATTTAGGGGTTTTGTTTGAAGCGCTCACAACCGGAATTGTCGGGGAATGGTTGCTGGTCAGCTTTAAATACAAGTATGACAAATTGATAGAACATTATCTGATCTGATAGTCTGAAGAGCGAAGGTAGATGGTTACGCTAGAGTACGGCAGTGTGAAAATGGAATAGAATTGGAAAATGGGCTAAGAGCCATTAATGCGACCGCACTAGTCAAACGCACACTTCTTTACCTAACTCGTACAATGTACGAGGAGATTTGAAGTATATATTTAGAAATGATTATGTTGTATACTCATTGCGTGAGATAATCGGGGATTGGCGGCTTATGTCAGGGAGTTTTTCCAGATCAGTTCCAACTAAACCAGAAGGATGAAACCAAAACAATGTTCGACAATTCCAAATACTTTTAGTAGCACTTCTTCTGCTGATGAAATATATATGCGAAATTTGAAATGCCCGTAAAAGTCATGTTCGAGCGAAAAAGACCTGCTTTTAACGAATTGAACCTAATTGGAGTTGGGAATCGTTAACAGCAATTAACAAAAAGAATAATTACGATTACACGACAAATAAGGTCGTCTTTAAGTTGAAATTAGTTCACTCATATTCTTGAAAATGTAGTTAACTCATAGACTGAGTAAAACTTTCCGAGCTTTTACAGGAATTTATTTTCTTATATAAGAAACATCTCGATGTACATATGAAATTAGTACACGGAAAAAAGTGATCATGTAGTTTCCATTGGGAATGCACATCATATTTTTCCATTAACAAAACCAATGATATCTATCTAAATTTCACATAACATTCATGTGATCACATGAGTTCTATTTGATAAAGCACTTAAATGTCATTTTACCATAAGGTTCATGTGATTTTGTGGTGCAATCCCGAATTATTGAATGTTGTGTGAAATTTATGAAAGTTATGTGAAATTCTAATGAATATTTTCCATTGGATATGTGATTTATTCTTTGAGTGTATACTTCTCGAATGAGTAAATTTTTCGTCGATTTATCTCTTATTTTAAAAGATTTATTAAGGCTCTGAAAATAGTAACCTACGATTTCTAGAGTTTGAGTCATTTGAACTTAAATTTGAGTCGATCTTTTATGCCATGTAGTGTGGAAACCCGTTAGTTACTTAGTACTGGTCTTTATGCACGCCGGGGAAACGAGCACATCCTAGTGAGGGATTCAACTTTCCACCACCTGAATATGGAAAAATCGACAGTCAAAAGAGCAACTTATAAGCTTATTAATACGATTTCAAACACTTCGTGCTCAAAAGGTGTTGATGAATCAGGATCAGGGTTACTGAAACGATTCAGATTGAAGGAATATCTAAATATAGATCCTGGAGAAATGGAGAGTACTGTACAACGAAGCCAAGTATAATGAATTGGCGATAATCACTAACTCTGTTGTAACAATTTTACAAATACAGTTATTTCAAAGATATATCAAGCAACATATTCATTACATTTTGCAAAATAATTACACACCTGGGGGAGAGAAAAACTTGGTTATATATAACACAATTTGCTTATACCAACCTTTTTGCCAAGGTGTACCGAAAGGCTATGATATCACTTGAAAAACACAATTTCGTTCCAAGACCCGGAGAGACGAATGGCATATACAAGCTCCAGAAGATGTGTTTCAGATCCCCATGGATTGCTTTTGATTTTTTTCCCGATCGGAATTATGGTTCCGAAGATATGAACAAAAATGTGAATTCCAGATTCCACTGAGGAATTCGCAAAAGATTGATATATCAAAAACTCATCATGCAACCTCAAATCACATTAGAATTTTACTTTAAGATCAATGGTAGACATATGCAGACCCAATGATCACAATGGCCTCTTTCAGATGTACTGGGTACCCCCGGGAAGTGGACAGATTATGACATGCGCTGAAATGCAACGTGCGATACCTCAAATCACTCAACATAGTGAGTAGTGCAAGTATCTATATTGAGTATCCATAAAACCTTATTGAAATCTATTTATGGAAGAGTGAGAGGTAATTACGCTTACCAATACACTACCGGCGCCGATACGAATTTCTAATGTTTGTTGCAAAACGTATCGCACGTAATTTGATTAAAGATGTAAAACAGTGTAATTAAATAAATTTTAAAATTTTCCTTAGATTACTAAAGCCTGTTAATATTTGTGAAAAAACTAAAAAGTATGTAAATGTCTGTAACGAAAAAAATATCTGTGAAAAAAATAAAAGTCTGTAAATTCACAGACACACAGATAAAAATTCTGAATTTTAATTGTGATGTAAACATTTAATCACGTAGACTTGTATTTAATTTCACGCAACCGAGCAACTTGCAAACGATGTTGTTTACAAAGATGGGCTTTTGAATACAATATTTTCTACATTGTATGAAATGTGTCAGAACTTTACATGATATATAATGTAAACGTATATGATATGTGACGCTTAATTTATGTGCATTATATTGAACAGAAATTTACACTAGTTTTTTGAACTGTTCATGCCTGTAAATCTGGACACACATTGTCAAGCTAGGTAGGTCTGCGTTACTCACTACTGATTGATCAGTTAGTTTTACATGTTCTTACCGTGAGGACGTTAATAAAGTTTATTCTTCAGCCTACCTTAAAACAGTAATGTTTATTCGATTTAGCATGTACTCATAATGTAATTAAAAAAAAAAAAACAACTACACAAACCTATGAATACACACCAAAAAATTCTGAATTTTACTGGCGATGTATACATCTATGCATGCAAACATTCGTACATGTAAACTTCCTTTTCACGTAAACTAGCAGCTTGCAAGAAATGTTGCAAACAAAAGTGGACAGTTGCATACAATATATGGAATATTGCATGACATGTCTCATAAATTTACGCGATCTTTAATCTAAACTTGTATGATATATGACGCTCCATTTATGTGCATCATAGTAACGGAAATTTACACTACTTTTTTTTAGCTGTGTTTACAAAAATGCTTCATATGTGTAAGAAGATTTTCATAGAAAATGATCAACTTTCACATACTGTATCTTTGTTGAATAAATAAATATAGTTGCAACATATTGAAGATGACCAGGCTCAGAATTTATTTCTATGCTTGAATTTGGAGTATATTACATCAAATTTTATGAAGCACCTTTCGGAATGAAAGATACTCACACTTAGAAATAACTAATTTTACACGAGGCGTAATCCATTTTTTTTATTGGTTTTCAAGACTTGACCCATTTGAATAAATGTTGCTTCTATCTTTGACAATACAGCAGAAGGACTAGCCTATGTTGGCCGCTTGAACCAGCGTTGCCAGATATACCGATTTATCGGTATTTATACCGATTTTCAAACTAGATACCGATATACAGATAAGGTTCCTCAGAATACCGATTTTTAAGATTTCATACCGATTTATACCGTTTTTTTTTTAAATAATCAAAATTATTATTGCCTGCCCGCACACGAATTTTGAATAAAATTTTTGTGAGAGACTTGAATCTTTTTGAATACCTCATATTTATTGAGCCTTCAAAATTCTAAACAATCATATCTAAAGATGCCTTATGCTTGATACTCGTTCCACTAATGTTTGCATTTCCTCACCGTTTTTGGCTACCCATCAATCGAGATATAGTCGATGGCTCTTTCCGGTAATTCCTAGGGAATCGAGAAATATATTTTAAACATTATTTAACTTCCGAAAGTTTTTATTCATTTTGAAACTTCTTGAAGTTTCATCCAACTTTCCCTGGAATTTTCTTCCACCTTACCTTGGAAGCTTCTTCAGCCTTCGCTCGAATGATTATTTCATCTCCTCCCGCCCGGTTTTTTTTAACTTTGCCGAAGCTTCAAGGATGCTATCAGATTTTTATTGCGGATCAACACTAGCTGCAGGCACATTTAAGAAGTTCTGAATCATCAAAAAAGTACAGACTTTTGTGTAAATTTCGATAAATTAAATACCGTTTTATTAAATTCTGTTTAAATTCGAAAACCCGGAAATTTCGGAAAAGTCCTGCGAACTTCAGTGAACTTAAGGAAACATCATAAATATTTTGGAAACTTCACAAGTCCAAAGAACTTCAGGGAAATTTAATGGTTTTCAGGAACTATTGTGAACCTCAGAGAACATCAGCACAGATCAATTAATTTCTATGAGGTTGCTGAAATTATAAAAAAGTTCCTAGAAACTCAGGAGATTTCCGAAAATTTCAGCTATGTCCATGCAAATTTGGGAAACGTATGGGAAGTTAACATTAGATCATTGTGAGAACATTTTATGGGAAGTTCAATGCTTTTTAATGGCAGTGTCGATAACTTTAAAAAAATCGGGACGATCAGAGAACTTCAATATTGATGTTACAATAAATTCAAAAAAAAATGTGAGAGTATTTAAGAGATTTCTTAATATTCAATAAAGTCCAGAGACCTTCTAAGATGATAAGAGATATTCCGGTAGTCTAAGTATGATCAGGGAAGTTCCGAGCACTTCGAGGATGACCAGAGAACTCCAAAACAGTCCCTAATTACAGGAAAATTACAAGAACTTTTAAGGAATTTCGAGGAATTGTGGAATAGTCCTAAGTGCATTTCAGGAATGTTCCGAAAACTTCAGGGAAATTTCAAAGTCTTCAGGGATGTTTTTTGAATATCAGGAAAATTTTCTGGATCATTAGAAAATCCCCCGGAAACTCTTTCTTCCGGAATCCGGTCACAATTTTGATCACCACTTGAGGACAACGATAATTTTAAAATTTAAATTAAAAAATAAAAGAGTGTTTTAAGACTGAGAAAGCCGTCAAACACAGCAATTCCCCTCAAATCCCAGTAGTGACAATCGTTAGAATTCTCGCTTTCAAAAACGGCAAAAATATAAAATTAAATAAATAGTTAATACCGATAAATACCGATTTTTTTAATACCTTTGATACCGAAAAGCTTTAAAATAATCTGGCAACGCTGCCTTGAACACTGGATTCCGTGTGTATTGTTTCAAGATCGTTTCAAAATGTTGTGACGTGTGCGCGTAGATACATCCGCGTAGTTAGTAAACCGATTGAATAAGTAAATCCGTTTCGAACGAAATATCTAAATTATGTAAGTTACGAAAACCGCCCGAATTCCGAAAGCCGTGCGAGACAACCGAAGCGAGAAAAAGGCTTATTATCATTTAAAGAGTGCCAGCAAAATAAATGTGATAGCCTATGTTGGCAAGTTGATTAATTTTGGTTTCCTCCCTAGATATTCTACTTATTTACTACTGAACTTTGTATCAAATTAGTTAATTTTAAGAACGTATCAATCATTTCAAGATTTCGTGACCGCACCGAACAAATTCTATACTACACAAGCTCAAAAGCGTTCTACCGAATTGCATATCACTTCTGCGTAAGCTCCGTAGACGTAGGCGCGTTGAATCCGACAGTCGGCAAAGGTTTAACATATACCAACACCGCTAAAGGAACGACCTCGAGTTGGTTAAATTTGGTTTTCTCCCTAAATATTCTTCTTATTTTACTGTTGAGCTTTGTTTCAATTTAGTTATTTTACCGCACGTATCAATCATTTCAAGATTTCGCGACCGTACCGAACAAATTCTATACTACAGAAGCTCAAAAAAACTTTTGGTGAGCTCTACCGCATTGTTGGGCTACAAAATGGTGAGTTGACAACCTTGAAGGAGCGGAATACCTAGCCCTGGTCCTCGCAAGTTCCTACTTCACGCCTCATCGAGTCATATGATAACAAAAGACTACCAGCTGAAACATGGACACAGCTGGGTGGTGAGGTCTAGGCAATGTTGCCAGTCCGGCAATAGCAAAGTGAAGAGGTGCGATGCGAACACTGGAGATGTAATCATAGTACGGTGATAGAGGAAATGCTTCACCAAACTTGAGCGTCTGCTCACCATGGAGGTGCGGCTCAAAACGGCATATGTTCTCCATTTTAGGAGCGGCTGATCACCGTCCTAGAGCCAGCGTGGGACTCTAATCAGAGCTGTGCACGATGGTCCCCCGGCGAGGCAGAGGGTTCGGTCAGGCCCAACAAGCCGCCCTGAAAAAAAAAACAAAGTTGCAAATACCGAAGAAAGAAATACGGATCGGAACAATCGGCACAGACCTACGCGACGAAATAAGGACTACGATTGGAAACTCGGAACATGGAACTGCAAATCGCTCCGCTTCCCGGGTTGCGATAGGTTAATCTATGACGAACTTCAATCACGCAACTTCGAAGTCGTAGCACTGCAGGAACTTTGCTGGACGGGACAAAAGGTATGGAAAAGCGGGCATCGAGCGGCTACTTTCTACCAGAGCTGTGGCATCACCAACGAGCTGGGAACCGGCTTTGTAGTGCTGGGTAAGATGCGCCAACGCGTGATTGGTTGGCAGCCAATCAACGCGAGGATGTGCAAGTTGAGGATTAAGAGCCGTGCACGTGCACTGCCCACACGAAGGAAGACCCGACGACGAGAAAAAGCGTTCTATGCGCAGCTGGAGCAGGTGTACGACGGCTGCTCGCAACGGGACGTCAAAATCGTCATCGGCGACATGAACGCATGACCGGCAATCAGGCCAAACAGCCTGCATGCCGTATCGAACGACAACGGCCAACGATGCGTGAACTTTGCAGCCTCTCGGGGTATGTTAGTTCGAAGTACCTTTTTCCCCCGCAAGGATATCCACAAAGCCACCTGTAGATCACCTGACCAACACACAGAAAACCAAATCGATCACGTTCTAATCGACGGGAAATTCTTCTCCGACATTATCAACGTCCGCACGTACCGCAGTGCGAACATAGATTCGGACCACTACCTAGTTGCAGTATGCATGCGCTCAAAACCCTCGACGGTGCATAACACACGTCGAAGTCGAACGCCGCGACCCAACATTTAGCAACTACGGGACGCCGGAGTTGCCCAGGACTACGCGCAGCAGCTGGAAGTTGCACTACCCACGGAAGAGCAGCTTGGCGTAGCTTCTCTTGAAGATGGCTGGAGGGACATCCGTTCAGCCATAGGTAGTACTGCTGCAGCGGCACTAGGTACTGCAATCTCGGACCCAAGAAATGACTGGTTTGACGGCGAATGCAAACTGTTAGTAGAGGAAAAGAATGCAGCACGGGCGAGAATGCTGCAACACCGCACGAGATTGAATGTGGAGCGATTCAGACAAGCGCGGAGCAGACAAAACTCGGTTTTCCCAAGGAAGAAGCGTCAGCAGGAAGACCGAGATCGCGAGACGATGAAAAATCTGTACCGCGTAAACGACACACGGACGTTCTACGAGAAGCTATATAGTTCGCGCAAAGGCTACGTGCCCCAAGCCGATATGTGCAAGGACTTGGACGGTAAGGGGCTGTTCATAAACTACGTAGACAGTTTTTTGGGATTCTTGCCCCCCTCCCCCTGCGTAGACAATTTTCCATACAAAAAATTTAAAATTTGTATGGGCCATAAATAATGGTCTACCCCCCCCCCCCCCCCCCTAAACTGTCTACGTAGTTTATGAACAGCCCCTAACCTTCTCACGAACGAGTGTGAGGTGATTGAGAGGTTGTAGCAGTACTATGACGAGCACCTCAACGGTGAAGCAGCAGAAAACAAAGGTGGCACGGAAACAGACCTTGGAGAACGCGCAGAAGACAACAGGCTACCGGCCCCTGATCTTTAAGAAGTTGAGGAGGAGATCGGTCGGCTGAAGAACAACAAAGCAACTGGTGTAGATCAACTACCAAGTGAGCTATTAAAATACGGTGTTGAAGCACTGGCTAGCTGCTGGGTAATTGCCAAAATTTGGGAGGAGGAGATATTACCGGAGGAGTGGATGGAAGGTGTCGTATGTCCAATCTACAAAAAGGGCGACAAGTTGGATTGCTGCAACTACCTCGCGATCACACTGCTGAGCGCCGCCTACAAGGTACTCTCCCAAATTCTATGCCGCTGTCTCTCACCATTTGCGAGAGAGTTCGTGGGGCAATACCAGGCGGGATTCATGGGTGCCCGCGCTACCACAGACCAAATTTTCGCGATTTGGCAGGTTCTGCAGAAATGCCGCGAATACAACGTGCCCTCACATCATTTGTTCATCGATTTCAAATCCGCATACGACACAATCGATCGAGATCAGCTATGGCAGATTATGCACGAGTACGGATTTCCGGATAAACTGACGCGATTGGTCACGGTGACGATGGATCGAGTGATGTGCGTTGTTCGAGTATCGGGGACACTCTCGAGTCCCTTTGAATCTCGAAGGGGGTTACGGCAAGGTGATGGACTTTCGTGTCTGCTGTTCAACATCGCGTTAGAAGGTGTGATCAGAAGAGCTAGGATAAACACGAGTGGCACGATATTCAGGAAGTCCATCCAGCTCCTTGGCTTCACCGATGACATTGACATTATGGCACGGAACTTTGAGATGATGGCGGAAACGTACATCAGACTGAAGGCTGTAGCTAGACGGATTGGACTTGCCATCAACGCATCAAAGACAAAATACATGAAAGGAAGAGGTTCTAGAGAAGACAATGTTAGCCTCCCCCCCGAGTTCAGATTGACGGTGACGAAATCGAGGTGGTCGATGAGTTCGTGTATTTGGGCTCACTGGTGACCTCCGAAAATGGTACCTGCAGAGAAATTCAAAGACGCATTATGGCAGGGAATCGTGCCTGTTGTGGACTCCGCAGGACGCTCCGGTCGAATAAAATTCGCCGCCGCACGAAGTTGACTGTCTACAAGACGCTGATTGGACCGGTGGTCTTCTACGGCCACGAGACCTGGACTATGCTCGTGAAGGAGCAACGCGCCCTTGGTGTTTTCGAACGGAAGGTGTTGCGTACCATCTACGGTGGAGTGCAGATGGATGACGGAACGTGGAGGAGGCGAATGAACCACGAATTACACCAGCTGCTGGGAGAACCATCCATCGTCCACATTGCAAAAATTGGGCGACTACGGTGGGCTGGGCACGTCGTAAGAATGCCGCACGACGACCAGTGAAAATGGTTCTAGAAAGCGACCCAACAGGAACAAGAAGAAGAGGCGCGCAGCGGGCAAGGTGGATCGA
This sequence comes from Ochlerotatus camptorhynchus, assembly GCF_037179485.1. NCBI lineage: Eukaryota > Metazoa > Arthropoda > Insecta > Diptera > Culicidae > Ochlerotatus > Ochlerotatus camptorhynchus. Next base: position 4,221,117 of record NW_027040527.1, on the reverse strand, counting down.
CCAAGTAGAAGGTGACCTGCGGACCCTTCGCAGACTACGAGGCTGGCGAACTGTGGCCATGGATGGGGTAGAGTGGAGACGACTTCTTCGGACAGCAGAGGACAACAAGGCCTTAGCCTGATTGGCAAGGTAAGGTACCGCATTGCGAATCACTTCTGCGTTAGCTCCGTAGACGTAGGCGCTTTGATTCCGACAGCCGCGAAAAGTTAAACATGCATCAATACCACATAAGGAAAGATCGATTTTACGTAGGGTTTAGTTCATGGATTAACATTGACTGCTGTTTACAAATGTAAGTACTTTAACACTAAGAAATAAGTTAACTCGAATGCTTTAACCGCATATATAAGAGATTTCGCGTATTGAGAAATCGAGTACAGCAAACTCAGGGGAAAACAATACCTCCAAAAGTTTAAAAGTTATTAATTGTCACATACCTCTACTTTTACTTATTTCCTAAATTATTCCTCTCCTTGTTAATCTGCCTCATGCTATTGGTCTGCTTGCGTTTTCTTATTAAAGTTCAAGACTAAATAAGAAGATTTATTCTACAACTTTAAAGGTTAGTTGCCTCCCTAAGCGGACCCCCCGTACCCTAATTATTTTGTTAATCTACTTAATGTCATTAGACTTTCTGAAGTTTCTTATTTAAGTTCATTTGATGATTATGATATCTCATTAGTCTTATTTAATAAATTATTAAAAACTCTAATTCACCTAATCAATCATAACCCATGCTTTATTAAGTACCTGCACTTGTACTTGTAATCTTAAATTAAACGTGTTTCAAGTACTTTTGATTTTGACTTATACCTAATTATAATATCTAAGTTCGACCCAGGTAACACCTTCATGGGACTAAAATGCTTCATTAAGTTAGTTTCCTAGCTGATTTTTAAATTACATAGGGTATATGCTCCAACTATGCTCACACGCTTCCACTATGTCGCACCACAAAAATACGTATGGGTATGTCACAATAGAAGCACGCCACAGTGGAAATCCCAAGCCATAGTTCAAACACTTATCCCAAATCAAAATGAAGCACATATAAGATTAGTTACAATACCATGTACAAAAATTATGTTTAACATTGTTTCCTGAGTAATACTTCAATGAAAACAACAATGAAAGCTTGTCACGCAAATAGAAGGAGCACCGTTGGGCACTTTCTGAAATATTTCAATAGTATAATTCCCTTGCAAACCCAAATAAATCTATCTACGTAAAAACAAATAAAATAAGAGTGATTTGCGGCAAAACCAAGTATCACACCCAACGTCAGTGCCTATACGTAAGCGTACTACGAAGCGGCTCTCAATCAAAGGAGTAACAAGTGTGATACTATCACTGCTAGACTAGATCTTTGGTTCTCTCATGCAGTGGTTTATCAGAGAGGGGAAGCTTAGTAATCCCCATTCCCTGCCCATGGCGCCATTCTATCGTGGCATGAGCCAGCAACGCCGGCCATAAACCTACCGTCTTCAACACTCCACTATAAAGCATGAAATTAAGCCCGCCCACCAACAGCAAGCAAATCGACGAAGAGAACGTTTCATTGAATTGATTTTCTTGTTTCTTTCGCCTACATGTGTCGGTACATGACATTTTCGTAGTGTGTATGTTAAACAGTTCTGAATATGAACAGTTATATATCCGCAATTTTTTTTAAATTTTAACTACATTGTTCAATTAATAATACGTTATTGATTGTTTGAAATATCAGCAATCATTACAGTATTTGGAAATTGTTGTCTGTACTGCCGTCTGATGCCAGCTAGTGCTGTGCTCAAGAGGAGAGTATGAACATGAGCACAGCACCACCTCGTCCAGCTCAACCCTTTGTACAAGTAAGAGATGGGACCATCATCATAATCATCATCGTCAAACCATCTGAATCCACCACTGTGCCACAAACGGCTCACTCGCTGATTCTAGATCGTTTTCGTTCAGTTTTTACGCATTCAATCAGGTTTACACTTGGCAGAGAATTTTCTCAAATTCTTTCATTTTCTTTCCTGTCTCGATGTTCTCCTACCACTCCCGAGTCTACGAGCAGAGTCAATTACTTGGGCAGAGATTACATTCATACATACATCGGCAACCGAAGCTGGCTATTTTGATACTTTGATGCTCTTGCAAGTAACCGAACCATCCCATGCTTGACTGGAACTGAAGCAGATTCCAGCCATTCTCTCCCAATTGTATTAGATTAAATATCTTTGAACTTTGAACTACCGTCAAAAGCATATTGGATAAGCTTCCATTGAAAACCCAAAGTCAACTCACAGGTGCCTTCTGCCTTCCCAGTCAATATTCCCACTCGTCCAATGCAGGAATCGATTACTTCCAGTTTCGGATTATGTTCCCATGAATAGATTTCCCAAGGTCTCATACAAAATTCATGCTCTTCGCTAAAATCCAACCGCTTCGAACGTTAACCGACGACGATGCTCAGGACGATGATGGGTGAAAATCGGATTTGAGCTCGGTTCATGTCCTGCACAAACGACCATTCCCTACACATTGCAAACGCTGCGAAGTCGGTCTTGAGTTCAACTCACTCCCGAGTGCCTGCGTGTGATAATCGGTTAATTATTAAACAATCGCACCAGTACCGTGCTTGCTGGCCGTGTTATTACTCCAACCGATCTATGCATCGATGACGACGTCGAGGTAGCATAGTACGATTTCCCCGGAGGGAAATTAATGTTCCAACCATACAATGGAAAATTAGCAATCTTAAACGAGTTGTCGTAGGCACAAAGGTTCGAGCCAGGTCAAAACAAGTTGACAGACCTTTCTCAGAATGGCAAAGTAATTAAAAGCCCATCTGAAGTACAGCTGAGTCTCGTCTCGGTGGAAGCATATTAGGTCTAATGCTTTTGGTTGGTCGAAATTTTGCTAGATGATGCTTTAGGTACTGGAAAGGCTGGGACTTGTCGCAAAAGTGTAAAACGTAACAGAAAAAAAAAACTTTGCAAACTTTGTCGCAATATGCTAATCAACTGGAATCCATAATCAACTTAGAAAGTGGGTCATTTGCATAAGGCGGAAGCATTTTAGGCGATCCTTGCCATCGCGTCGTCGTTGGTGGCAATTGGCCTTGGCATAGACGATGCAAATCGGTGTGGGAAATTTTGCGGAACGAGTTACATGGTTGCTCGCATTGTGTCGGTACGCTTTCCATTCCATCTGGCATTCGCTAAATGGAGCGAATTATGCCGAGGAGTGTTGTATAATTCATTTTATGGAAGTAGTTTGCATAAATTGAAGTATTAGGTTTGAGCTCACTTAGTTTGGATTCCCATTAAAGGTGTCGTATCGAATATGTTGGATCAACGGGTGCATTGCTTTCAAGCGATTAAACACTCTCTACATATTTCGCAGATGTCAAGACCAACAATTGAAACGGCCTCAACTCCATTTTATAAACCAACCATCATCATTTTGTCGCGAACCGCAAACCAACAAAATGAACAGGTAGAGGAAATTCTCCTCTATCCGATTGTGTTTTAGGTTCGCAAGAAAAATGCTTGTTTGCAAAATGGTTTGGGGCCTTTTCAATTATTGGTCTTGGTATATTCTTTGTTTAAGTTTATGCATCATTTGAAAAATAAACTGCTTTTTAACGATTTAGCAAGTGAGACACAAATTGCACGGTTAATTCATTCATCGTAATTTTCCACCTCAATCAGAAACTGACCCCATTCACAAACAAGTTTGATTGCCCGTCATGCATTAGTCATTCTATCCAACCATTATTGGACGCTTTTCCGAATCCCGTTGCAATGAAACTACCTTCAGGTGCCAGCAAACATTCAACCAACCCACACACTAATAAATCTCCGTACTTGACTCGCAGTAATCCCACTCAGCTAGCAATTGACACGATCAAATCGGAAGAATTACGATACACTATCAAAGTTAAATTCCCCCTCGCCCCGACCGGGCAGACCCGCAGTACCACTACTGCTACTGGAGGGCACTGAATATTTATGGTCCAATCCGAGTGGTGACACGTTACAATCACCGTTTGCCACTCTCGAAGCAAACCCCCGACTCACACTGGATGTGCTAGGGATTCAGAGAATGCATCCGAACATGGTTCAATGGTGCTGAAACAGTTGTACACCATTTGAAAAATTCATGTAATTTTCTGCAATTTGACACGATATTTCATAAAATATCACAGAAATCAGCAGGGTTGTATAAAAGCTTGCAAACGATTGCGTTGTTTATGCCAAAACAAACGAGGATATGGTTTCACGATGGTTAAAATTCAGATTTTGTTTCTGTGTACTACTGAGTGAGAAGTGCGATTTTGTGTTTGAACAGGGTCAAGGATGGGAGAAGAAGGGTAGTTCAACGGAATGGAATTTTATTCCGGCACATTATTCCATAAACAGCGCCAACGGAGTACAATTATTTGGCCAGAGATTTCACCCAGTGGAAGGTTACTGCAATTTTGTTGGATTATTTTCTTATGCTTCTTGATAGGGTTGCCGAGTGAGCTGGACAGTCTGGTTAGTTAGGATCTCAAGTATCAATTCAAGCTGAACAGTAAGAACAGATGTTGTATATTGGTTGATTTAAGGTGCAGAAAGTTGATTAATCGATGCTTTGGCCATTTACTGGCAATGTGAACGCCACATGTTACGACTCGTGTCTATCCCAGCTCTTCTTATCCCACCTTCTAACGCGATGATAAATGAAAGTGGCCCCAATTCTCGAGCAACGTGCATCATTCGATCCATCGTCACTCAATCGCGTCAGTTTATCCAGAAATCCGTACTCGTGCATAATGTGCCATAGCTGATCTCGATCGATTGTGTCGTATGCGGATTTGAAAACGATGAAAGAAATGATATGTGGGCACGTTGTATTCGCAGCATTTCTGCCAATGGTGACAGGCGGCGGCAAATAATTTGGGAGAGCACCTTAAAGGCAGTTCTCAGCAGTGTGATCGCGCATAGTTGCAGCAATCAGTTTTTTTTTTTTTTTTTAACAGTTAAATGATCTTTATTTCTTGTGTTTGTGTGGTTTACATGTATGAATTTTTCAAGTGACACAGATGCGTCTTTTCAACTTTAGTACAGTGAGATTTTAATTATTATTTAAAGTTTCTAGTCCTATCAGGCCTATTTTAAAGTATGACCACCTTGGTGGGATTGGTTTGATTTGAATTGGAAAAAGGAGGCTACTTATAACTACTATTTACAACTACAACTAACCTACAACTACTATATACACCTAACCTACTATATACAAATTGCTTATCAAATCATGTTCTGATAAATTACATTTTTGTGCAAATTTAGTCTTAATTTCGTTAATTTTGGAATCTATTTTGGCAATGCCTGCCTCTTCATGTAAATTTGTTATTCTAGTGTCGAAAGGACGATCAAGAACCATCCTCAGCACTCTATTCTGAGCTACCTGAATTTTGTTCCTGTGAGTCTGTGCACATGATTCCCACACCGGAGCTGCGTAGAGGATCGCAGGTGCTACGATTTGTTTGTAGACGGCCAGTTTGTTCACCCTTGAGAGGCGGGATCTGCGGCAAATCAGCGGATACAGACACCTAACCAAGGCGGAACACTTGACTACGGTTTTCTCCACATGCGAGCGGAATAGAAGCTTTTCGTCAAACAACATCCCGAGATAGGTTACTTCGGCGGACCACTCAACCCTTGTGCCATCCATGATTACAGTACAAGAGGGAGCCGGTTTTAGTTTGGGTGATTGTCGATGGAGGAACATGATTGTTTGTGTTTTGGAAGCATTGATTTTGATTTTCCACGTGGTGGCATAATCAGCAAAGGCGTTAAGGCATCGTTGAAGTTTGTTCGTTATTTCGCGAGGCATCCTTCCTTTGACGGCTATTGCGGTATCATCTGCGAATAGGAAAAACACGCAACCGTCTCCAAGGGGAGGAATGTCGGAAGTGTAAATGCTGTAGAGCAAGGGGCCCAGCAGACTGCCTTGCGGGACTCCTGAAGGGATGGAAAACGTGTCTGAAAGACAACCATTCAACGATACCTTAAACGACCTTTGCTGGAGGTAGCTACGGGTGATTTTAACCAGATGTAATGGAAAGTTGAAGTTACAGAGCTTGTATACAAGCCCATTGTGCCAGACATTATCAAACGCTTTCTCAACGTCTAACAATGCCATGGCTGTGGACTTGGATACAGCTTTGTTACTTCGGATGTTATTCATCACCCGCACTAGCTGGTGATTGGTGGAGTGCCCCTTTCTGAACCCAAACTGTTCCGGAAGGAGAATGTTATTTTCCTCGACAAACTTGAGCAAACGATTGAGAATGAGTTTCTAGAACAATTTGCTCAGCGCTGAAAGGAGGCTGATTGGTCTGTAGCTTGAAGGCAATGTTGGGTCCTTCCCGGGTTTGCGGATAGGTATGATTTTCGCTGTCTTCCAGATGCTTGGAAAGTAGTGCAGTTCCAAGCATCTGTTGAAGACAGCAGCCAGCAGAGAGTGAACCTTCATGCTGAGATTTTTCAACACTAGGTTGAATATTCCGTCAAACCCGGGGGCCTTCATGTTTTTGGTGCATTTCAGCGCTGAGCAAATCTGTTCAACTGTGATTCTATCCTCCGGAGGGATGGCACAAGGGGAGGAATCAAAGTTGAGTACGCATTGCTCAACCTGAACTTCGAGCGGACTTTGGATGTTGGAGCCAAGCAAGCGCGATTTGGCAATATGCTCACCAATCGCATTTGCTTTCTCCTGAGGGGTGATTATGAGCCGATCGTCATCATTTTCATCTTTTAGTGGCGGAATGGGTTTAGGGTGCGTCTTTAAGACCTTGGCAACTTTCCAGAATGGTCTGGAGCGGTCGTCCAGATTCTGGACAAGCCGCCCGAAACTTTCGTTCCGGAGTGAGACCATTCTGGAAGCAATCTCCTTGTTCAGATCGGCCATTTCACGTTTCATCGCTTGATCTCCAGTCCTCTGAAACTGGCGTCTACGAACATTTCTCAGGCGAATTAAGAGTTGGGTGTGGGAATCAATAGCAATAAACTTACCCCTCACAGGAACTCGTCGGATGCACGCCTCGTCAGCCACGGTTATGGCTTGGTGGAGTCCCTCCAACGCTCGGTCGATGTCCTCCACGGTGTCAAGCGGCGGGTTGTCGATGATGTGCCTGTCTACCACGCGTCCAAACTGGGCCCAGTTTACGCGATGATAGTCCTTGCGCAGGCTTGAAGCAGGAGCCACGTTGCAGCCCAGCTCAGACACCACCGGTTGGTGGTCGGAACTGAGTTCGTTCAAGGCTACCGGCTTGGACAAGCCGATATTTGTCAGGAACAGGTCTAGCGTCGATGGGTTGCCCGCCGGTGAGATGAATGTTGGTTCATCCGAAAACCAAACGGAGTACAGCCCATGCTGTGAGTGGTCGAACAGGAGACGACCGTTCTGGTTCTGCTGGTAGTTCCGCCAGGCCTCATGGCGAGCATTCAGATCTCCTCCAACTACGAAGCGGGAACCGGTACGGGTGATGGTGGACAGGTCCTTCTTAAATTTAGCCGCTAGTCCACTGCTGGCGGCACACTGTCGAGGGCAGTAGACGGCGATGAATTGGACGTATCCAGTCGACGACTCCACCTCCACACCAAGGGCCTCGATGATAGTGGTGCGGATATGGGACAGAGTGTGGTATTTTATTCCTTTCTTGACGACGACCGCAACACCACCCCCCCTGGAGCTGGTGCGATCAAGCCGGATAATGTTGTGGTCAGGCAACCAGAAGCTGTCACCGGACTTTAGATGGGTCTCGGTTAGAAGGCCCACGTCGATGCTGTGCTTGCAGAGGAAGTCGGCAAGCTCAATCTCTTTTGCTCTTACAGAGCAAGCATTCCAGGTGACGATACTTAGCGTTTTAGACGCCATACTGGATGATGAACTTACCGAGCACTTGGATCTGTTCGGGCTTATTGCGGCACTTACGAAGAGCACCGGACATGTTGACGAAGATTTCCATCAGTTCTTCCGCTGAGAACAGATCGGGGTTGTTGTTTTGCGCTGTTGGTTGTCTCCAAAATCCAGGGGGGATGGAGAGCTTTGGCCAGCAGAATCACCGGAAGTTGCTTGAGCGGAATGCACCCGTGAATTCACTTGCCTTTGCTGAGGAGCACGAAGGGGCGGGAAATCCTCCGTCCGAAATGCCGGGACTTTGTCCTTCTTGCGTCCTGGTTGGTTGTTAGTTGCCGCCTGTTTTCGGATGCGTTTGAAGTCCTCGCGTTTGGAGCACTGTCTGTCGGAACCTTGATGAGCACCACCACAGTTGGCGCATTTTAACGCCACGGCTCCATCCGCAGGGCAGTTGGAAGTGGCGTGTTCTTGAGCGCAGTTGCTACAGCGTGGCTTGATGTTGCAGTTGCGAGTGCCGTGTCCAAAGTTCAGACATCGTTGGCACTGGGTCACATCGCGATGGCCTCCACGGTATGGCTCCCATCGTACGATTATGGAGTAGATTGAGCGGATAGCCTGCAGCGCATTCAGCGTCACCGTTCCCTTCTGGAAGTGCACCAGGAAAAGACAATCCGGGTACGTCTTCACGTTTTCGTCTCGCCTCGTCATCCGAAAGACAGCGATTGGGGCCAGCTTGTACCGGTCCTTGAGTTCTTCTTCGATCGCCTTGGGATCAACATCCGGTAGACCCCTGATGACTACCTTGAAGGGCTTTTCACCGGGGATGTCGTGCGTGAAGTATTCCGCATTGGAATCCTTCAGGAATTTGACTGCGATTTCGTATTCCGCTTTCGTCCGGAGCATCACCTTAGTGCCGATCCTGCTGATCTTGTACTCAGCTGCGATGCCCAGCGATGCGAAATCGCCAATGAGCGTCTTGAGTGGCACTACCTTCACCACCAGTGGAGGAAGCTTGATTTTCGCCGCACTCGGGCCGGCAGAATTCTCGGTTTCGACAGCGTCGCCGAAATCACCGATGTCGCTGGCGTTCGTCGCGGTAACATCGTCGCGTCCGCTCGTACCATCGGACTGACCTTGGTTCTTCTTCCTCTTTTTCGTCCGCTTCACCGGGACTGGGTTGGTATTTCCAACATCGGTGGGCAGAGTAGCGTACCTATTTGAGGTAGGTACCGAGCTACCCTCACCACTGTTCTTCTTCTCCGCTTGTTCACGAAGTCGGCTCCGAGAGCGCTGTCTTCCCATCACGCGATGCGACCGACACTACTGACGACGCGACGTGCAGTATATCTGCGAACGTTTGTAACAAACTATAGATTTATCGAACAACTCGACAAAGCGAGCAAAGACCGAACTCAACTGCTTGACGTTCAAGCAGAGAATGATGTAATAGTTGCAGCAATCTAACTTGTCACCCTTTTTGTAGAATGGGCATACGGCACTTCCCATCCACTCCTCCTCCTCCTCCTAAATCCCGGCAATTACAGAGTGCAGCGTTCTAGTATCAAATGTCTTCCCACGATATTCCAGAATAAGTTTAATTATTCATTTGAATGTTTGACTATGCATTTTCATCGAGCAAATACTGTTAACATGTGATACTTACCATATTACTTGCCAAAAATAACAAAATTATCATTAATACAGTGCATGAACTGACATTGCACTACTTTTACTGCATTTGGTTATTTTTGTGGCCATACAAATTTAATGAGATTTTCGATGTGATTGAAATGCATCATCTTGGATGTAATATTAAAATTTATTTTTTGCTGTGTATCCAAGTAACCATAGGCACGTTATTTCACCTTTTCGGCAGTATACAACTGAACACTGTCCATACCAACGTTTGTAAGTTCTGATGAGGCCCATGTATAGCCAAAATATTTAATTTGAAATGATTAGTGCCCCTGGCACACTCAACAATCTAAAATCGATTTTCTCATTCTTATCTTGCAAAGTCTCCTGATATTTCCGGTCATCTGGATGTGTCCAAATCTGCCGGAACAACTTCTCGGCGTCAGCAGTGACGGCGAAGCGAGGCATGCGGATGTTGAAAACGGTTGAGTACAGAGCTGGCTGTATTGTCGGACCGGACAATAGGACCTCGTTGATCGATAAGCCGCGAGAACCTCGGCAGGATCCGTCGAACACTACTCGTATCTTCGTGGTTGTACTCTCAGCACGATGGATGGCATGGTGGGGTAGGAAAAACTGAGGGCTACGCGACACGAACGGATTCACTTCCACCATATGTCCCAGTCTTTCATATTCCTCCATGAATCCGTGGTAAGCTTCACGAAGACCTTCATCGACAGCAAACTTTTTCTCCATGGATTGGAGCCGACGTAGTGCGACTGGGTAGGAATCTCCAAGCATTGGTAGTATTTCCTCCCGTAGAGGTAGACGGACGATGTATCTGCCGTCTTCAGCTCGACTAACGGTTTGTTGGAAGCGTTCTTCACAACGCTGCTCATCGGGAGTGTAGGCTTTCCCGACGTCAAAATTTTCAATTTTCCAGAACCGTTCGAGCTGCTTGTCAAGCGTGTCGTTCATGCAGACGTGACTAGTCTGAACTGCCGGTGGATAGGGAGCTGGATCCACTACCTTTCCGCAAACGATGTAACCCAGAACTGTCTTCTGTAGTAGCGGATACCCAGTAGCGACAGAGATTTGCTGGTGTTCCAGGAGCGAATAGAACAATTCAGCGCCGATAATGATATCAATCTTCTGGCTGATGTTAAACTGGGGATCAGCCAGCGGGAGGTTACGTGGAATCCTCCACCGTGTAACGTCGATATGGTGGCTGGGTAACGATACGGTAAGCTTCGACAGCACTAGGCAGTCCAGACTGAAGCGATGATCTCCGTAGCGTGAAGCGAACGAGAGTGTAACTCCGAAGTGGACGTTCACAGTAGATTGACCAATTCCACTGACCGGCGAGTTGAGCTTGACACGCTTCAAACGGAGCTTTTGGCAGAGTGATTCGGTGATGAAGCTGGGCTGTGAGCCACTATCCAGCAAGGCTCTGGCGAAATGTTCGTTGTTGTTCGTTGTTCACCTTGATCACTGCTGTGGAGAGCACAACAGTACTTTGCCGAAAACCTTGAGTCACTTCAGCACTTTGACAGGACGTGGAGGACGGTGAATGATTACCGAGAACGATTGGATCAACCGGCGATGTGGAAGGGGCGATACCGACCGAAAACGATTGCGGAAACGATCGAGACGAGTTCGCGAGTGGTCAGGTACCGGCTTCTACCGGCGGCGAACGTGCGACTGTGGTCGCACTGCTTTGCGACATTTGAGACGATTGCGAACTGATTGCTGCAGTGGGTTGACCAACCAAAGCTGATGTTGCTACGGATGTACCAGGAACCGACAACGACGAAATCGGTGGTAGATGTAGCAGAGAATGGTGCTTCTTGGAGCACTGTTTGCACGAACCACTGGAGCAATCCTTCGCTAGGTGGGTACCCTTCAAGCAGTTGATGCAAAGCCCGTGCTTCTTCACGAATTCGAATCGTTGCTGCGGTGTAAGACATTGGAAGCCGCTACACTGAAACAAAAGATGTGCTTGCTTGCAGTGAGGGCACTTCTTCACGTTCTCCGAAGCAACATAGGCTGCGAAGTGGGACTTTTGCGATTTTGGCTCAGATTGGGTATTATTAGGGTGGGAGAGCGTTAGTGTTTTAATGATTCGCGATCTTTTGTGGATAAACTCGAGTAACTCCTTGTACATGGGTCGCTCGCCATCATCAATATGGGTTTCTCACTCCCGCAGTGTACCGTGGTCCAGGTAACTGCTCAATCGCTCAACGAGGAAGGAGTTCCAATGATCTTCCGCCGTCTCGAGTTTATCCAATAACTGAACATGGCGATCAAAGCTGTCGGCCAACTCCAATAGTCCAACGGCGGACTCCTTCTTCAATGGTGTTATCGACAGTAAAGCTGACATATGCCGCTTAATGAGTAGATTCGGATTCTCATATCGATCCTTCAAGATATTCCACGCTACTTGGTAATCATCGGCAGAAACGTCAAGAGCGGAAATAATACGAGCTGCCTCGTCCGACAATGATGCTCGCAAATAATGCATCTTCTGTACGGCTGTCAAAAGTTGATTTGAATGAATCAACGAGACATAAATATCGCGAAACGATACCCATTCATCCATTTTGCCACTAAACACCGGAATCTTAATCTCCGGGAGCCGAACGTTGGAAATCGGTTGAGCAGGCTGAAATTCGCGCCTCTGCTCCGAAAAGTGTTCATCGCTCTCCTCCAAAACCTCAATCTCCTCTTGTGCGGAGAGAAAGTCATGCCACAACTCATCCAGGTACGCATTTCGAGTGGCTAATTGCTCCTGCTGAGTGGGCTCAAACGTCCGATTAAATTCTTTAATTAACATCGCCGTACCCAAAATGTTCGAACGCCGGCGATGCAAAAGTTTTAATTTTGCCGCCGAGCTAGCGGACTTGCTTGCCTTTTTTACTGGCATAGTAATTATATAATCACCACCACCAAAATGGAGACGTACTTGCTCTCGGTGACAGTTTTACCTCACCGATTACTGTTGCTGTTGACTGCTGTGGCTGGGAAGGGTACCACGACGATGCTGCTGCTAATGTTGTTTTCCTCCGGTTGCTGCTGGTTCCAACGACGAGATGCTGATGCTGCGGCTGCTGCTGGAGCTACCACGGGGACTGCAAATACACTGCACTTTCGACGGACTACGTTGTGAACGTGATTCCGTGCTTCACAGCGATGGCGATTTTCTGGAATCACCAATCGACACGATACTACAATGGCGACAACGAAACTGCAACTCACTGTCCCGGGTTTCGGCACCAAAATGTTCGCGACAAAAATCCAACAGTGCACTCGCGATGGTGGACAGGCAATCGAAACGGTGATATTGCCACACGTAACAATACCGACGGAGGAAAACCGAGGTGGCCAGGTGCAACTGATAAACTGCACACAAAATTGCACCTTAAACTAGTGAACTTTCTAAACTTTCGAACTTTCGGATTGACCGACGGGAAGGAAAAAAACGTGTGTCCTTTCGACTTCACTGCTTTATTTCAACTGGTTTGTGTTGTGTATTGTTTTAATAGAATGCGATCAAAACAATCTGTAGGTAGAGTTTCCGTTTTCTGTCTCTTTTCGTGTTTGGGTTGTGTGTGTTCGTGAGTGGCTGAGTGACGTCTAATTCAAGGTAGGTGTATCGGGTAAGGTAAGTACAATTTCGATTTCAATGTGTATAATTTTAATTTCATATAATTTTATCTAATTTCAGGTTCACCGTTAACAAACGCAATCATATTATATATCGTTTCCATTGGCGTTGACGGATTTTTTTTCGAGATTTTACTGTAGTACTAATGTGTTTTAGCAAGAACAGCGGTGGAAAATTTACATTGTTTTGCAAAACCATCGTCCAGAGCGAAACAAAAGTACTGAATCATCCCAGAATGTTTGTAATCATTTCCACAAGAACAAAATCACTTCGAAAATAATTTAATCAGCTATAAAAGCACTGAATCGCTTCTAAAATGTTTGGAATCACTTCGAAAATAGCTGAGTCACTTCAGGAGTGTTCCGAATCACTTCAGAAAAATTCTGAAATTTTTCGGATAATTCAATACTATCCAAAGAATTTCCGAGCTTTTCTGAAGTGATTCAGTACTTAAGAAAAGACTTAAGAAAATATCTGAATCTCTTTGGAAAATACTTAATCATTCCGGAAAGTTTGTAATCGCTTCCGTAAGAACTTATTTATTTCAGAATTAACTGAATCACTTTACAAAACTTTGGAAAGTACAGTATCAATTCTCTCGAGTGTGCAATCACTTCCTCAATAACTGAATAATTTTGTTATAACTGAATTCCTTCTGAAAATATGCAGCCACTCCAGAATAGTCGGAATCACTTTGGGAAGCGCAGAATCTTTATTTTTTTTTCGAGAGAGCCGGCATATCGGAGGTGAACAGGTTGAATAGGATGGGGCCAAGGATGCTTCCTTGTGGAACCCCGGCACCGATGTTGAAAGCATCCGATGTGATTGTTGTGTATGTAAAATAATTTACGATCGAACTATATTCATTCTGGCAACACTGCCGTTCAGTTATCAAATGTAAAAACTAAAAGATAGTATCGCCTTTTCGTCGGTAATCGTTTTATTCATTTTAGTCGGTTCGACTATTAAACCAGACAATAAAAGTTTTTAAAAAGTATTCGTGGTTGTCTTCTCTACTTCCGAGATCCCAAAATACGTAACATTTTGGTGTCAGAAGTGGGATTTAGAGGCATTTTTTCCGGTCGAAAGTAAGACGCGTACGTTTCGGTCCCGCGAAAAGCAAAATAGCTACTGCAGAGCTAATGGAATCTCTCACGCGGATGTTAGCCGATGCCCTGAAATCCTCAATTGAAACTTTGGGACAAGTGAACCCCGCTAGAGAAGCAACAGTGCCTACCGTCAAAACACCCTCGTTTTCAGTATCCGAGTATCGTTCCACGGATAACACGTCTGTGTCGGATTATTTCAACCGCTTTGAGTGGGCTCTGCAATTGAGCAATATTCCTGCAGCTCAATACGCACACTATGCTCGAGTGCATATGGGTACGGAACTGAACAATGCCATCAAGTTCCTAGTGAGTCCCCGCGATCCGGCAGAGATCCCATACGATGAGCTTCGTACGGCATTAGTCGACCACTTTGACCAAGCAAAGGACAAGTACGTTGAGAGCATCAAATTCCGGGAAATAGTGCAGCAGAAAGGCGAATCAGTTTCCAGTTTTGTTCTCCGGCTCAAGCAAGGTGCTGCATATTGCGAGTAGGGTGAATTTTTAGATAGGATGCTAATAGAGCAGCTCCTACACGGCCTTGAATCACGCGAGATGTGTGACGAGATTATCGCCAAGAAGCCAGAAACGTTCAAATCGGCTTTTGAAGTTGCTCACACACTCGAGGCCAACCGCAACACGACCAAGGAGGTAAGAACGGCAAGATCATCGTTGATTCCAGAGGCAACCAATAAGCTAGGCTACGAGCAGCCGAAGACACGGAGAGTAAACTCTGGCAGTTCCTCCGCGTCATATCAATTAAAACCGCACAAACAAAATAAACAAACACACGACCCGAGTATGTGTAGTGGATGTGGCGGTAAACATTCTCGTAATCATTGTAAGTTCCGTGATGCAAAGTGCTACAACTGCGAGAAGAAGGGCCACATTTCCAAAGTCTGCAGAACTGGAAGGCAGCAATCTCAGGACCAATCAACCTCCCAGGTGCAATCGGAAGAACAACCAGCCTTGCAAGTGGACCTCGTTCAGTCACTTGGCAAAATTCATTCCGTCACCACGTCAGGGAAGCGAGTCATCAACGTAACCATCGAAGGACACAAGCTAGAAATGGAAGTGGATACCGGAGCACCGTGCGGAATCATCAGTGAAGCTAAACTACGAGCGATCAAATCCTCCTTCACACTGTTGCCAACAGACCGACAATTCTCCAGTTACACTGGGCACCGCATTCAGTGTTTGGGACGTCTTCCAGTGAACGTTAGCATCGGGACGACTACTCGTAAACTTGATTTGTATGTCGTGTCTGGAGACTATGATACGCTTTGTGGTAGAGAGTGGATTGCACAATTGACGAGAGAAGTGAATCGGAACGAGCTGTTCGCCCAAAGTGGTGCGGTGCAATCGTTAGTGTCTACCCCTTCTACGTTGCTGATGGATCAACGCCAGTCTCTATCGAAGCTGCTGGCCAACTACGAGGACGTTTTCAGCGACACTCCTGGTAAGCTGATAGGACCTCCTGCATCCGTGCATCTGAAAACAGGTACAGTTCCAGTTTTTGCTAAAGCTCGAGACGTACCGCTGGCATTGAAGAGCCAGTATGCACAAGAAATCGACAAGAAGCTTGCAGCAGGTGTGTACGAGAGAGTCGACTACTCCGAATGGGCATCCCCCACACACATCGTAGTGAAGAAGAATGGAAATCTACGTATCACCGGAAATTATAAGCCTACGGTAAATCCCCGGATGATCATCGACGAACACCCGATTCCTAAAATCGAATCCACCTTCCATCAAATGAGAGGAGCAAGTCTGTTCTGTCACTTGGACGTGACGGATGCTTACACGCACCTCCCAATCGACGCAGAGTTTCGACAGGTCCTCACACTTAACACACCGACACATGGGTTGGTTCGTCCGACAAGAGCGGTCTACGGTGCAGCCAACATCCCTGCGATCTGGCAACGTCGTATGGAAGCAGTGCTTCAAGGTTTGTCCAATGTCATTAATTTTTATGACGATGTTATATGCAGATTGTTTCGAAAACCTGCTGATTGCCCTCACAGCAGTTTTCGAAAGAATGAAGCATCACGGTTTACGTCTAAATCGTTCAAAATGTGTTTTCGCCACCCCGGTTTTCGAATGCCTGGGCCACAAAATTGACGCTAACGGGTTGCACAAATCGGACCAACACATCGAAGCCATTCGTAATGCAGCTCGTCCGTCAAATCCGGATGAGCTACAGCTGTTTTTGGGAAAAGCCACATACTACAACGCTTTCATTCCCAATCTCTCCCCTCGAGCTCGCTGTCTGCGCGACATGTTGCAAGGGGAACCTTTTGTGTGAAAACATGAGCGGGTCACAGCATACGAAGACATCAAATCAGCCCTCATTTTTGGCCACGGACGCAAGCAAAACCGGCTTGGGAGCTGTTCTTTCACACCGACTGGTAAATGGACTGGAACGCCCGATAGCATACGCTAGCTGTTCCATGTCTCCCACTGAACAACGTTATCCGCAGATTGATAAGGAGGCTCTCGCCATCGTATGGGCAGTCAAGAAGTTTTTCTACTACCTATACGCTCAAAGATTCACGCTGATCACCGATAATAAGCCATTGAGTCACCCGACGAAATCGCTTCCAATCCTGTGTATCAGCAGAATGGCCAATTATGCTGATTATTTGGCACACTTTAATTACGATGTCGTGTACAAATCAACGAAAGAGAACGTCAATGCAGACTACTGCTCTCGAATTCAACGACAACCAGCTACCAACGAAGTAAACAAACTATCTTTCTGTGAGGGAAGAGATATTGCTGACGACGAGTTCGATCTGTTTGCCCTTCACCAAATCGCATAACTACCAATTCGCGCTGAACACATCGCTCGTGAAACGCGCAAAGATCCTAGCCTTGGTAAGATCGTTCAACTGTTGGAAGCAGGCACCGATCGGTCACGATCTGGCTACAAAGCACCGGAGGCAAAATACTCACTTGCTGCAAATTGTTTGCTATTTGAGCATCGAGTAGTAGTACCGTCCATTCTCCGTACGTCAGTGTTAAACGATCTTCACGTAGCACACATTGGTATTGTGAAAATGAAAGGACTTGCACGTTCGTTTGTTTACTGGCCAAGAATCGATGCGGACATCGAAAGAACGGTGAAATTTTGCTGTGAGTGTGCTCGTCAAGCGCACGCTCCACCCAAATTCAGCGAACATCACTGGCAGTATCGCAAAGGCCCCTGGGAGAGGATACACATTGATTATGCAGGTCCAGTGGCAGGTTCAATGCTGCTGATTGTAGTCGATGCGTACAGTAAATGATTGGAGGTCAAGGTCACCGCCTCTACAACAACAGCAGCAACGATTGGGATTATGGACGAGCTATTTTCCCGTTATGGAGTTGTTTCAGACAACGGTCCGCAATTTACGGCCGCGGAATTCAAGGAGTTTCTGCAGAAAAGTGGAGTCAAGTACCACAAGTTGTCGGCCCCCTACCACCCCGCAACGAATGGTCAGGCCGAACGTTACGTTCAGACGACGAAGGATGCACTGAAGGCAATGGGAACCACAGCGTCAACGTTGCATTCAAACCTGAACGTTTTCTTACAGAAGTATCGTTTAGCTCCACATGCAACCACCGGAGAATCACCGTCCAAATTGTTCCTTGGGCGAAACCTCAGAACGCGTTTAGATCTCCTCAAGCCTGAAGATGTTCACCTGAGAGTCACGACAAAGCAGCAAACCAATTTTGACCGAACTTTTCGTGAATTCAGCTCGGGTCAACCTATCTATTTTCTTTCCGGTAATTCCCGTATGGACAAGTGGATTCCTGATGTAATTGCAGATCGACTAGGAGATCTCCACTACGAAATCGACTACGCTGGAAAACGATTCAAGCGTCACATCGATCAAATTCGTTCGAGGCTCGGTGCAAACGGTCATCTCATGGTTGAAGCACCCGAAGCAGAAAAGTCAAGCCAGCAGGATGTGCCACGACGTGTAACTGTTCAGTTCTCCGATAATGGCGTTACAGTTCCGAGAGCACCATCAACTCCGCTGAATCCAAGGAATCTTCGAGGTGCTCCTGCCAAACCAGTTACTCCAGAGTTTCATACGCCATCTGGTAGCCCAGTTCATCAAGATGCAAATTCTTCTCCCTTCATAGTGCGTCGTTCGACAAGAGAACGCCGCCCTCCCCGCAAATACTCACCGTAGACGTTTCAGTTCGAAAGGAGGGAAGAAATGTTGTGTATGTAAAATAATTTACGATCGACCTTTATTCATTCTGGCAACACTGCCGTTCAGTTATCAAATGTAAAAACTAAAAGATAGTATCGCCTTTTCGTCGGTAATTGTTTTATTCATTTTAGTCGGTTCGACCACTACCAGACAATAAAAGTTTTTAAAAAGTATTCGTGGTTGTCTTCTCTACTTCCGAGATCCCAAAATACGTAACAGTGATGCCATTCAGAGAGACTCGGAACGTCCTGTCTGATAGATAGTTGTTTATTATCTTCACTAGGAAGGGGGGCAACCCCGGCTTAGTGATTAACATCCATACCTCTCACGCCAAAGTCACGAGTTCAAATCTCACCCCCGGACAAGTCACGAATGACCCTGAGAGAAGGCTGATTGGTCGATAACTTGAAGGAGAGGACGGATCCTTCCCAG
This sequence comes from Ochlerotatus camptorhynchus, assembly GCF_037179485.1. Classification (NCBI taxonomy): domain Eukaryota; kingdom Metazoa; phylum Arthropoda; class Insecta; order Diptera; family Culicidae; genus Ochlerotatus; species Ochlerotatus camptorhynchus. Next base: position 4,202,179 of record NW_027040527.1, on the reverse strand, counting down.
GTTTCCGGATGGGTATGACTTTAGCTGACTTCCAACACGAGGGGAAGTAGCCAAGTCTGAGACACTGATTAAAAATCAGTGCCCGATGGTTGCAGAATCTGGAACTCAAGTGTTTGATCGAGTCTTGCAGGTGCGCAGAATGACGATCACCTCTGCAACCAGCGTTACTAGTTCCTCGGATGTTAACGGAGATTCGTCAACTGAGTCACCTGAGCCAACACGGGCATATGATAGTCCAGGCGCCGAGGCAGAAGCTTGATTTGGCAGAGCTGCAGCAGCAGTGAGGCGATGCTGAGCTGAGGAGGCGGCTCGTTGACTGTTGATGAGAGGTAGCGGTGGAAGATTTGGGACCAGACGATGATGGCTGGTGGTGCACGTTTATTTCGATGCCGGCCTGGCTGGTTGCTAGTAGCCACCGTCTTTCCTCATGGTGATGAATTCCGTTCGCTTGTGGCAGTCCCGAGTGGCACGGTGAGTTCCTCCGCAATTCACGCACTTCGGGTCGGTGTCATCAGCTTGAGCACAGGTCGCCGTCGAGTGGGCCATAGCACACTTGTCGCAACGTGGTTTCATATAACAGTTTGTTCTTCGTGCCATGGCCGAAGGAGAGGCAACTTGTGCATTGGGTTACATCACGGTGTTGCGTCTTGTAGTATTCCCAGTCGATAATGACCTGAAACAGGTCACGTATGTTGCTCTTGAGCGCAGCAAGGGTGGGATTAAGTCTGGATGAAGCGTCAGATATAAATAGCCAGTTAGAAAATCCGCACCGTTAGGCACGATTCTCTGCTTGATCGTCAAGCAGTTTAGTTCGGGTTTAGCTCGCTTTCTCGAGTTGTTTGAAAAGTTCGTGGCGATAGTGTTCGCGCTCTCTCTTTCGCGGTTTGTCGTGCGTGTGTGTGTGCCCCGAAATGGGGAAGCATCGGTCGCGAAGCCCGTCGAAGGTCCAGAACCCCGGTGAAGGAAGCTCCGGTGTGCCTACCTCGAACAGGTTTGCTGTTCTCCCCATGGATGGGAATATCCAGCCAGCTGTGTTGGAAAAACGCAGCAAGAAGAGGAAGAAGTATCGAGGTCAGTCCGATGTCACTGACGCCATCGGCAACGAAAATTCTGCCGGCCCGAGTGCGGCAAAAGTGAAGCTACCTCCATTGGTAGTGAAAAATGCCCGTCTTAATGAGCTCATCGCAGATCTAGCTAGGCTGGGCGTTAAAGCCGAAGACAAGTTGGGCAGAGTCGGCACGAAGGTGGTGCTCCGTACCAAAGCGGAGGTGGTCGTCGCCCACCTGAAAACTTCCAAGGTGGAATTCTTCACCCACGACATTCCCGGTGAGAAGCCATTCAAGGTCGTCATTAGGGGCCTACCAAACTTCGACCCGAAGTTTATCGAAGCTGAAATCAGAGACCGGTACAAGCTGGCCCCAAGTGCCGTCTATCGGATGACAAGGAAGGACGAAAATGTGAAGGCGTATCCGGATAGCCTTTTCCTGGCACACTTCCAGAAGGGAACGGTGACGCTCAACGCGCTGAAGGCCATTCGCTCCATGAATTCCATCATCGTCCGCTGGGAGCCATACCGTGGCGGCCATCGTGATGTGACTCAGTGCCAACGGTGTCTGAACTTCGGACACGGCACCCGGAACTGCAACATCAAGCCACGCTGTGGCAATTGCACTCAAGACCATGCCACCTCCGAATGTGCTGCGGATGAAGCTGTGGCGTCCAAATGCGCCAACTGTGGTGGTGCTCACCAAGGATCCAACAAGCAGTGCCCTAAACGCGAGGATTTCAAGCGCATCCAAAATCAAGCGTCCACCAACAATCAACCAGCACGAAGGAAGGATAAGGCCCCGGCTTTCAGGGCGGAGGACTAAATAATTGTATCGATTGTTAGGTTAAAATTTCCCGTTCAATAAGTGCACTGGTCTGAAGAAGTTTCTCACGTTTCGTTCGTTGTTGTTGTTTTTCGTTGTATGGTTTTACTCCAAGTCAGACTGCTTGGAAATCTCAGTCCACCATTTCTGTCCTGAAGCGTGTATATTTTGTGTTTGGGGAAGAGCTTGACCTGTGATGAGAACAGGTCACCCCCGTGCATTCGCTCCGGTAGAAAGACGGTTTCTGATTAGTTTTCATTCGGTTGGATTTAGTTTTTCTTTTGAATCCCAAGCACTTAATGTCTACTAGCGCGTTCCAATCCTTTGCGTTAGACTGAACTCGCCCTGGGGTTTTGAGTTTACCGGGCATCCGAAACGACCTCTATTGAGGTGGCGCTTAAGCCTTTTGTTTAAAAACCAACCTACGGAACACCCTAGTAGATCGATTTCGGCTAGCCGACTTAATGCCGACTACAACATATACAGAGGATGCAAGAAATTTACGCTTCCATTTGATAATCATGACTCTTGTTTTGTGTACTCTACATATGCCACATAACTTGCATCAAGTCTTTTCGTCGGTTGTTTTCCTTCTTATAGAACTGCTCGCGTTGCATCGTCATGAATATGAATGGGTGCAAATTCGGATACCAGATTACTCTTGGAACTTGTTTATTATAAATCTGCTAGTCCCGGTAGTAGTGCACGGAACGGTCGATTTCGTCACTCCCAGACTCTGAAGAAATGCTGGCGAGTTGGACTCGCAGTTCAGTATATTCATGCTAGCTTTCAAATAAATCAAACAGACCTCCTGCGTCAACTTGACTGACTTGTAGACTTTTGCAATCCATTGCGGGTTTTTCTCTGATCACCTTTCTACTTAGTTTGTTTTTGAACGGCTATCGGAAAACTGTCCGGGAGTCGTGAAACATCTATCTTCCACATTAGCTCGGAGAGGCAAGTTTCTGGCAGTCCAGTTGTTAACGCTACAACACGAACTATTTACTTCACTGTGATACGTAGTACAATGTATATACATACCTTCTTTATGGTCGATCTTTGAGCCGGTACACTGGCTTGAACTCCACGTCGCCGTTTGATTCGCAGGTATTCTCAACAATCTTCATGAGAAAGTCCGTCAACCGAACCCATTTACTCTTTTTTCACGATCCGGAAGCTTGGTCACCAGATGAAGAAGTTCAGCGCTCCCAGATGTTCATTGTAATCCCGAAAGGAACGAAGCTTCACAAGTTGTCCGGTTTTAAGGGTTCCAACTAACTGTCGACGTTGTGTATGGAACGCATTCTTCTTCAATAGAATCATATTCTGTATAAGCATTTGTTCTTGTTTTTATTCAGCTCGCATCCTGATTTCCATGCATGAATTGTAATACCCATCAGTCTAAGCACGCTGGCTACTCTAATCTAAACCATTCACCCCCATCCCTTTAAACAACGGCAGCATCGCTTGCATTATGGTGGACGACGACAACGGCGACAGGGAGTGTGAGTCAAGCATTAAGGAAAAGTTTGGGGTCTCCGATGTTTGCGCTAGCCGCCGTCGTTGTTGACTCTTTTGCGTGGAGCAACTTTCCGAAATTGGGAAATCGTATTTCACAGATTATAATCCAATTACTTTGCTCTCGGGGCCGTTCTTGTGCCACTACGCGATACTGTTGCTTTTACAGATTGGGTAGCAGTGTGATCCTCCTGGAAGCAGCTAGCTCTGGCACAACTGCCTGATATGGTGAAAGAGATTTTCCAAAGCTTCGTCCTCGTCGTCGTCGTCGTCGTTGTTGTCGTCGTCCGGGCGATTATGAAAAGTGAACCCCGGAGAGCATTGGCCACTCTGTCAGCTGTAGCCGGCTGGGCTCATTCAACGGGAGAAAAAGTAAGAATTCCAACGCGTTCCCAAAGTTTACGAGTTTCCGGCCGAGTGATTTTATACGGTATGCAATTTTTGGTGTCCATCTTTTCCGAATCCGAGTCCTAGTGTTTCAGTGTGTATTCATTTTTTGTCCTCACTTTGTTGCTTAGCTGTGCATAAATTCCCGCATTCCACAGCGGGCAAGAGAGAGATAGAGAGAGGCAGGGAGCCAGCGAGTTCTGAAGCCATAAATTTTTGGCTGAATGTAATTTGTTTTTATTTTAAACTATAAATTGCACTGATCCTCTCCTCTGGGCCGGATTTTTGGAGAAAGGAGGGAGCGAGGTTCCCGATATGGCCTGGAAAATGAATCTAGTTTTTAAAAACTTGTTTGCAAGCAATAAAAATCGGATTTTCGGATCTGCGTAAACTAATAAACGATGGGGGATTGCATTGTTGGGGTTGTGAAATATTCGATGAAGGGTGGCATGCAATGGGTCGGTTCTCATGGGTGCACTTTCTACTTTATGATGCAAGTAAAGCCATGCACATGGAACTGCGAGAGCAATACGCGTTGTCAATGAGAAATAAACCCTGCATTATTGCTCTTATTTTAGTAAACAGGGTAAGCACAGAATGATGGATGTTTTGCGAGCTACCCAGAGTGGGTCACGAAAATCTTATGTAAAGTACATATAGAATGCGATGTTTTCTTCGTCCTTACGGACTGAAAAGTAGAAAGTTATCATCTGTCTCCGGAAAAGCTCATCAAAGTGCTAATCATCACAAAGAGACAAAACAATCTACTTGATTCTACTAGCATCCCAAAGCAGAACAAAAAGTTGTAGGTAAAACAAAATGGACCAATCTTAATTGACCCAATTGGATAAGAACATTGCCAAATTGAAGGATAGACACAGCGAGGAGATTCTTCCCTGCTCTCACTGCTGCTACTTCGGAACTTATCTTCGTTGTATCGTTTAATTGGTACAAAAGTCACGTCCAGACGGCAGAATATGGCCACCTTCAGCATCATTGAGGTTCCTTCTTGGGTTCAAATCAGCAGCCTGGTGGGATGAGCGCAATAAGGTTTTTGATCAGAAGAGAAAGAAAACAAGAAAGGATATAGGATTGGTCCGGCTAATTTTCGACCCCTGTGCAGGTTGCGATTGGCGCATAGCCGTATAATGAGTCACGCTGCGGAGGTAAGATTAGTTTTCGTTTGATCTTGTTTTCTTTCCTCGATTGAAGAGAGAGAGAGAGAGATCTGGGTATTTGATGTTGTTTTGCAAGATGAAACTATTTAATGGACCGGAATGGACATTGATTCCGTAATCGAAAAATGTGAACAAATTGTACCCGTCACCATAAATCATGCAGTAATTGAAACCGTGTCGACAGGCCTGAATCAACACGTCCGGCCAATAAATCAGCAACCGACCAGTCGGTCGCAGTGGCAATCGCGGAAAATGTTTTGCCAGCCCGTTTGACCTCATGCGAGTGAGCGTGGCCGGGTGCTTTCTTCCGTGAGGCCTTCTAGCACTTCAGGCAGGCGTCTGATGGCGTGTAATGGTGAAAATTGACCTATTATGAAAATTCATTACACCACACCGACTGGCCACCGTGTCGCAGCTGTAGTCGGATACTGACTACCTTCCACGATGCCATAATTCACTGCCCTCTACAGCACACAAAAAAAAAGGAACGATTCTGACCAGTCAGCTGGTCCAAAACCACCACCACGATCGGCAGTGGCGGTTGTCTAGATTTATGACTTACATTTGCTTCCAAAATGTCCGTTACTTTTGATTTATCGGTGCATGATGGACGATGATCTCATTGAAGGAAAAATTTCAACAATTTAATTCAGATGTTTTGTCCAATTTGTTTACAAACAGCAGAGGGGGAGTGAGGGTGGGATAAATTTATGTAGTTGAGTAGTATCCTAGGATTGAAGAGTTTGCTTTATCCTACACAGAAAAAAATCTGAATATTAGTGGTGCTGTAACTTAACGAAAGAGTGGACGTCCCAGAAGTTATAGTAACAGAAATAACATCCCTGAGCTACCCAAGACCTCTGTTCGCTGAGATTCTTGGAACTTCTCTAAAAGTTCCACAATTTACCACAAGTTTCCTGAATATTCGAAGTTTTCTAGACTTGTATTTATTTATTTATTTATTTTATGATGATGGTCCCACCTCTTACCCCTACAAAGGTTTGAGCTGGACGATTTATCTTTAAGATAATTAAATATGACATTTTAACCAGGTTGGCAAACAAAATCGAACTGGTTTCAGTTACAAATATAAATTCCCTCTAGAGTTTACAGTTGCTTCACAGCGATATAAATGTGGAAAAGCTCAGGCGTCCACCTCTTAGTTCGCCTTTTTGTCCACCTAAAATATTCATAAGTATTACAAGCAATCAAGAGTTAATAAACAATCAACAAAGCATCCTATTACACTACACGCTATGTCTGAAGGCACTTTTTTTGCAACTTTCATGTACCTCAGTTTATTCATCACAGGAAGTTAGAATGGATCCTAACGACCAAATCAGTGATGGTTTTAAAATATTTCATCTTGGGTTTTTTTTAGAAAAACTATTTTAAATATACTTAGTCGTTTATGAAGGCGTTTATGGACTGCTGACGATACAAAACTGTTACGGATCGAAACAAATACAGCTGAATATGATTGTTGGAGATTAATGTATAAAAAATACTTCGTTTCAATGGTACAGTAAGATTTCCTCTTCGGCACCGTAAGATATCGTAACTTTGTCAGGATCTCATAATGTTTAAAATGATAAAATAATTATACAATGGTTTATTCTCTAAATTTACTATAATTATCAGTTCCATCTGTTTCATCCATTCTTATAAATGCTTAAATCTAAAGAGAATGATACATAACATGGAGCTGTCAAGATAAGGAGATTACTTCAAATGAGCACTACTATACGATACCACCGCTTTCATCAGATACGACTGAAATTATTTTCCACTTCTTTATAGATACTCCATGTTTGCTTGACAATTGCTGCAGCAGCCACCGAATTTGATGCATTATTGGGATCATTATTGGCCGCGTTGCCTTTCGTCGTAGCTGATTTGAGACCGGGCTAGATAGTTTGACGGTCGGTATGTATCATGCGTATGTAACATAACAAAAATATAGTGTAAAGTTATGTACATACTGACCTTATTAACACTCGGATTAAGATCTTTCTTAAAGCTGAGTAAATCTTCGTGAGAGACTTTTTACCTGATTGTTTTAAATTTAAGCCCAGTGGTCGTCCAGCGACGTTTGAAAAGCTTATCACGGCTAGTTTTTTGCTTGCTATCTCTCTAATGCTTTTGGCAACAAAGTGATCCTTACTTTCATCTGCCAACTCTGAGCGATTATGAAGTTTCCGGTTTTCACTACATGCATGACGTTCCCCAGGTTCTTCTGCGTCAAAAATGATTTCAAGGGGTAGGTTACTCAGCCCATAGTGTCGAAATTATATTCGGCACAGCTTGGGCACATCTATCGGCACACCTTCGGCACAATCTAGTAGGCATTGGATTGTTATTAATAAATTGGGAGCACTGACGGACAACTGTCATTGAAGTTGTTCACAACATTACGTGCTGTTTACTGAATATTCAAGAAAGTCCTCTAATTGAATACACCAGAGGAACTCAGACCAGCAGTTCACTTCTCGGTTCACTTATAGATCTAAATACGAAATGTAGGTTCTAGATTGGGCTCAAGAGAAAGAGGCAGTTAATCAGTACCCATTAGTACCCTTAATTCAAACAATGCTGTAACTCACACAAAACAAACTACAGAAGTCATATTCATCATCCTCTTCTATAGTCGGTCTCCAACCACGTTCCCAACCCCGGTTCCAACTCTTTCCGACCGCTGATAGACCGTTGCTTTTCACATCACGAAAAACTAAGTTTCTAGTCTGCCTTTGAGCGCATTTAAACCCTTAAACACAAGACTTTTATTATCTTATGAACACAAAACACCACAATTTCACACACGCGCCTCTTTCCGCGGGTCATCCTCAATTCGAATTATCCTTGCGATTTCAAACCAAAACATTCAAGGCGTCAGAAATACCGGGTTGCCAGGATGGGTATTTTACAAACAACCGCAGCTTACTCTATGACCGGCACAATCGGCACACTTGCAAAAAAGATGACCCAAGATTGGTGTGCGAAGTGACCTACCCCTTGCATTATTTACACATTTTTATGAATTTGTTTATTTTATGTGTTACATTTTTTCTTATACATATCTACACACTCGCACAATTCGACAGTCAACATGGTTTGAACGTCTTGTTAACATCTTTTTCTGGATATTTGTGAGCCTCAATTTTCATAAACTGATCAATTTGTTTATACTTGTTAACGGCAATGTAACAAGCGTGAGCCGTACTCAGGATATTTTGTAGGTGGCGAACTCTCATTTTTTACGGCCTTCCACCCTGGGGGGAGGTGACTGTCAAATACGAACAATTATCGCCTACCTCGTATAACTGGTTCCAAACGACAAAAAAGGCATAAGCAACGATGGTTTGTTGATGTTTGGAACCAAATTCCCATATGGAAAATCAATGAGCGTAAATAGGTGAGGCCCAGTAAATTTGTCGTCTCTTTCGTTCTCCGGCTAATTAAATGGATGAAGTTAGTTTGACGACACACTCCTTCAACCGTTTAAACAGCGGGAGAACGAAAGAGATATCAAATTCACTGAGCCTTACATATTTCCATCTCTTTGATGGACTTTCAGTAGGCCGATTTCTCACTATCATACCTGTTTTCTAAGACATGGAGTGGGAGTTGTTCCACCAACGACCCGATGAGACAGCTTAAAGAAGTTAAATACATTCAAATTCATATCCCTGTTCATTTGGTTTTTCCTTGATTTCGTTGAACTTCGATGAAATTCTTCAATTTTTTCTGATATTCTCAGAACTTTTTTTAAGTTCTTAGAACGTCTCTGAGTCTCGTGAGTCGTAGAACTTATCAGAAGGACATTGAATTCCCCTGAAGCTCACAGAACGTCCCTGAAGTTGGCAGAATTTTTCTGAAGTTTATAGAGCTTCTCTGAAGATCGAAACACATCTTTAAAGTTTGAAGAATTTTCCTGAACTGAGATCAATGAACTTCTCTGAACGTTGTTAAACTTCTCTGATTCTTTTGAGGAACGTCTTTAACCTTCCTAAAATTCATTACTGTTCCCCATAGTTCCCAGAATTTCCTAGAAAGTCGCTGAGCCTTCCTGAATGTTTCCTTAGACAAAATATGGGAACTGGAATGAAGCTCTAGCAATTCTGTAGTAATTAAAGGTGAAGGCTACCTAAACTAACTGGGCAAGAGTAGCTAACATCATGTGAGTTTCATTCTTGTATTATCGGCATTTTCTGTTAACCGATTTTCAAACAACTTCGTCATGGGTTCCAAAAATCCAAACTAATTTTCTATCCCTCAGGGTTGTAAATGCCACCTTCGTCACCAGCTGAGTACGGGACACAAACATTTCAGATACCTACTAATTCCTTTATTGAACTCCGATAAAAATCTTTCAACGAACGTCGCTACTAAAATAGCGTGATTTTATTTTTTTACAGAATCACTTTTTCGAAAAACAACAAGCGAACTCTCTATTTTCTTCGAGAGATTCAAAAAACACTCGAAACAGGCAGAAAATCAATGCCTACTATGATTACGTGGCTGTCTTGGACTGTCATGCTCGTTTATTTCACTTTTACTCTTATACCCCGTTCACATTACAGCCTATATCACGTAATATAGGCTGTCTTGCAATGAGCACTCATACATAGGATTTCCAGTGAAAACTAGATGTATGAGTGCTCATTGCAAGACAGCGTATATCACGTGATATACGCTGTAATGTGAACGGGGTATTATAAGGGAAGATAAATTAAACAAGCAGTTGTTCTAGCAACAAATATTAATTGATTTTGCGCAAAGTCGACGTAATCAATACGCATCTTGCTTGAGAGTCAAAAGGAACTCTTTAATGCCATTTGGATTAATTCAATCAATTTTGAACCTGATTGAACTGCATTTGTTCAATTCGAAATAGTTTTGTATCGTCAATAGCCCAATATACGCCTTCGTTATCGGCGTTGTAAACTTCAAAACACCTTTTCTCAAAAAACCCAAGATGAAATATTTTCAAACCATCACAGAGTTGATTGATAGGATCAGTACTAACATCCTGTGAAGAAAAAACTGAGGTACATGAATGTTGCAAAAACAGTGCCTTCAGACATAGCGTGCACTAGCAACCCCCCAATCTGATGCTATCATAATTTCCAGCAATGTCAGGAATGCTCACGAACCCCCAACATTTGCCAGAAAACTTACTACTAACTTAAGGTATCTTCCAAATATGCTTCAAAATTGCATTTTTTTTATCAAATGTTAAATTCAGTCCTCTATATCCGTAATACGCGCGCAAGGCTCAAACCTTTGTAGACTACTATTTTTTTACTACTACTATTAAATCAAGTATCAAAAATCCATCATCACTTTCGTGGCGAACAAAATAGTTTTTGCAGTGCTACAATAATTATTAAAAAGTCGTTATGGCAGCTATCCATACAAAATAATCCGTTAAAAATAACTTCGTCAAGAAACATAATTTGACAATTCATAAAAAAAATCACTGGATGACCGTTCAAAAGACAGTTTTAACGTGTAAAATGCAATGTTTCTTAAATTCTGCTAATGTTGTTGCACGTTTAATGTGTCTAGGCATCGAATTGAAAACATTTATTCCTTTAAAAAATAATGAATGTTCTGAAGCACAAGTCAAGAAATGTGGTGTTCTTATTTCATCCGCGTTTCTAGTATTATATCTATGATAGTCACTTCCTCTTTCAATTCGATCACACAAATATCGAGTTAACTACTTTAAAAATGAACACCATAGTCAAATATACAATTCTTTGCTTCACCGACAACCATTGTAAGGCGTCTAGCATCAAAGTTGAGGAAGTGAATCTATTACATCTCAAAATCAATCACATTATTTTATTCTGCAAGCGCTGTAATCTCGATATTTGTGTTGCATTGGACAGAAATAAAATGGATGGGCAAAAGTCTAGATGAGGAGAGATGATTGATTTGTATAGCTGTATTTTACTGGCAATAGTTAAATCGTTTTTCAATCGACATAGAATTCCATACTTCTTGGCAATTTTCTTGATGGCATTGTCAATGTGAGAGTTGAACTTAAGTTTGTCATAAATAATCACGCCAAGATATTTAATATCCTGAACACGATCAATAGTCTCATCATCAATTACAACAGAGACGTTCTCATTTAATAGATTCCGCGAAATTACCATAAATTTAGTTTTACTTGTATTCAATTTTAACTGCTTACACTTCAACCATCTACTTAGATACTGCAAATCTTCATTCAAGTGTGAGAGGGCAACTTCTAAATCCTTAGCTGGAATGAATAACACAGTATCATCTGCAAAAAGATTAATGTCGCAAAACCGTAAAACACGTCGCAAGTCATTAATATACATAATAAATAAAAGGGGCCTTAATACACTTCCCTGGGGCACTCCAAGGTTATTCCCCACGGGACTGGAAACAGAATCATTAAAAACAGTCCGTTGAGTTCTGTCAGACCAATAGCTTTCAAACCATTTATATGCTGTACTCGTAATTCCAAAGCGCTTGATTGTACTTATCAGTAAGGGCCTAGAAATTCTTTTAAAAGTGCGTTTAAGATCCAAAAAAACAGCAACAATCGTATCTTTACGCTCCAAGTTGTCTTTTCCCTTTGCTAACACCAAATTCAATGCAGTTTCACAAGAATGACCTTCCCGATATCCCGATTGTTCTGGTATCAACAAAGAGTTGCTATTCAAATACTCCAACAGTTGGCCTTTAACAACAAGTTCTAAGATTTTCTCTAATGTGTGCAACATGTTGATGGGACGAAACTCTACGGCTTTAATCGTTCCAGCAACTTTTTGAATAGGAACCACTAAGGATTCCTTCCAAATTCGTGGCACATGTCCATTCTGCAATGATTTATTAATAAGGTCCAGAAAGATGCGGCCAATGACATGAAAGCAATCTTGAATAACTCTAGCATTAACATTATCTACTCCAGCCGATTTTCCTAATGAAAAACAAATAACTCTAAGTTCATCTAATGTGATTGGGTGAAAAAACTTCAAATCTACAACTGCTATTAACTGGCTGTTTTATTTCGTCAGGTTCATCGACCAATTCAATAGATTGATTAATCAATGAAACACTGTCTACGAAATAATCATTAAACTTAGCTGCAATTACTTGTTCTGACTGTTCTAGTGTGCCATTAAAAGTTATGGACCGCGGTTTGCAATTACTAGGTTTTAATAAAGATTTCAAAATTTTCCATAACTCTTTGCTGTTGTTTTGATGCTGATCAATCTTCCTTTGAACATATTCACAACGAGTTTTCTTTATCGATTGTGAATACTTATTACGCGTGATTGTGTACCTAGTCCAATGATTGTCATTATTAGATCTACAAAACTTTTTGTACCATTTGTCCCTTTTCCGTTTAAGACGCAAAAGATCCAAATTGTACCAGCTGTTCGAGTTTTTCAAAGAAACAAACTTTTGCTCAACTAGTTGATTGGTACACGTTTTCAAAGCGTTATTAAGAATAGCTGTAGATTCATCTAAGTTACCGGCCGTGAATGGCAAATCCATGCTTCTCTCAACAAGATTCGAAACAGCTTGCTTCGAATATTTCCTCCAGCACTGCAATTTTACAAAATTATCGTTATCATTAGCATGGTCTAAGACATTAATCACTGAAGTCTCATGATCGGTTATTTTCAAATCAGTATCCGTAACTGGACCAATGGAATCAAAATTGGAATAAACGTAGTCAATTAAAGTTCTACTGTGCCTGGAAATACGCGTATATTCATTTACCGTTTGCTTTAAATTAAAAAAAACTCAGCTAAACGCTTCAAATGATTCGAATTAGGGTTATAACGCCAATTAATATTAAAATCACCAGCCAATATATTTAATTGACTAGAATCAAGGAATGTCTCGAGCCAGTTCTCTTAAACTTCAACAAAACGCTGTTCACTAGAACTGGGAGAATGATACAAAACACCATAATTACCCATCTTCATGCCACGTACAACTGTAATGCCCAAGAACCAGTTGCCATCAACGTTGGTACGAAGGTTGAATTGAACTGTTCTTTGACATAAATAGCAACACCGCCAGTGTGTCTAGAATGTGATAAACAAGCAGCAACAGTATATCCCGGAATACTATACTGATCAAAAGCTTCAGTTTCTACAATATGAGTTTCAGATAATAAAAATAAAAGAGGACGTTTTTCCTCAACAATCTGACGTAATGCTACGTAGTTTGTTGACAACCCCGCAATATTCAAAAATAAAAAATCACATTCAAAATCATTCAAAAATCACAATCACAATCACATTCCTGGAACTCGGCTGCTATTTATTGAAACGCAAGCTGCTTTTCTTCTGATCAAAAAGTCTTTTATAGAGCAAACATTCCGAGCTAAATGCGGCATGGTTGACGTCCAAGTTCATTTTACGTTCGTTATTGATTTTCAAACAATTAATACATTTCAATACAGTTAACGTACACTCTGACGTTTTGTGTTGTTGGCTGCACCTAGAGCATCTATCGCAATTTTTGCAATCCATGTCCAAATTCTCCACATTTGAAGCATCTCAACACATTAATCGCGGGAACTATCGAGCACCGATCAAACCCTACATTTACTTTTTTCGCACATAACAAACATTTGTAAGTATTGACATCGACTTCAATTACAACACTGAACTTGTTATAAGTGAAGCGTGGATTTTCAAACATGTTCACTACTTTAACATCATTTATAGCGATGTCTTCATTTTGACTTTTTAAGTAGTCAATAAAGACATCGGAGGAAAACTGATCGCTCATGCCCACTATTTTCAATCTTGGCACCGAAGTGGGAACAACAGCACTATATTTTTCACCCAGATTTCTTCCAATACCATTTTTCACATCACTTACGTTTGCTCCTGTTGCACACTCAACAATAATGGAGCCATCTTTACCATTCCTAAAATTACTGATTTTGTGTGTTTTTGGATCCAACTGAGTTTTCAAAAACTTACGAGTGTCTTCGCAAGGTTGTTTGGACTCTTTCGGTTTAATCACAATGACCGTAATGGCTCCAGCAATCTTCCAAAGGGCAATGGACGACGTATTACGTGAACACATAGGCAAAATCTGTTATGTGTACATGGACGATTGTTTTGTCATTGTTTTTCGGAAAATCATTGGAAGCGGCTATGCAAAATTTAGAAACTATTTTAAAAATACTACAGGAAGTTCAACCCGGTAAGTCGGAGTTTTTGAAAAAAAATCGGTAGAATTTATAGGATACGTAATTACTGAAAATGGAATTAAACCAAACATAAAGGAACAATAGAAAAATGGCCTGAACCGAAAACGATCAAAGAATCAAGATGATTTTTAGGTTTAATTGGATATTACCGAAGATTTGTGAAAGATTTTGCTAAAATAGCAAAACCTCTTACAAATCTGTTCAAAGGGGAGAGAGACCCTTCGTCAAAGAAAAAAATTGCTTTGAAGATACAGAGAAAGAAGCTTTCGATAAACTTAAAACTATACTTACCTCTAGTGATATTTTAACGTATCCAAATTTCAACAAACCATTTTTTATAACGACAGACACTTCTAATTATGTCATCGGAGCAGTTCGTAGTCAAGGTGAAATGGAAAAAGATAAACCCATTGACTTTGCCTCTCGGAATTAAACAAGTCCGAGGAAAACTTCTCAGCCACAGAAAAAGAAACGCTTGCTATCTACTGGGCCTTGAAAGTTTTCAGGAACTACTTCTACGGTCAAAAATTCATAGTCATAACGGATCATCAACCAATTACTTTCTCTTTATCGTCGAAGAACACAAATGCTAAATTGAAACGCTGGAAGTCGTTTTTGGAGGAACACGACTACCAGATAATATATAAACCTGGACGGACAAATGTTGTTGTAGACGCTTAAGTAGAGTTCAGATAAATTCACTCACCCCAACACCAAATTCGGTCGAAGACGATGACAGTAACTACATAATTTCAACTGAAGCTCCACTAAATGCATTTCGACTTCAAATTATCCTTGAACAGACAAACACGAACCCCGAAACGACAGTGACGACACCCTTTCCCGGTAACAAAAGAATTTTAACTAAGCGAGCTCGATTTACAGAAAAAAATCTAACTACAATTATGAAAAAGTTCTTCATTCCGAATAAGCTTACTTACATCTGAAACTATTCTCGGACAACATCAGGAAATATATAGGAAATACTTTAGCAGAGCAAACTTATTGAAAATTCGAATCACATAAAATTTTCTAATTAACGTAATCGACCCGAATGAGCAAGAGAAATTGATTGAAAAGACTCACGAAAGAGCCCACCGAAGCATTGATGAAAACAAGAAACAAATGTTGCGTGAATATTACTTTCCAAAGCTCGCTGCTAAAATTAAAGACTTTGTGCGGACGTGTGACACTTGTAACACTACAAAATATGACAGACATCCCTTAAAAATCAATATCTAAGAAATACCTATTCCAAACTACCCATACGATATCATTCATATAAATATTTATCAGGTCTATAACAATTACTTCTTGTCTAGCGTAGACAAATTTTCCAAACTTGGAAGAATGAAACCAATCAAAACCCAACATGTTATTCACATTCGCCGAGCATTCGATGATTCTATAACATCTAATATCATTCTTTCAGCCGTGACAAAAGATAACGAGAAAGCATTTTAGTCACCAGAAATAAGAGACATAATGTTAGACCTAGCAGTTAGAATCCTGCAACCTTCCTCTAATGCAACCCCTATCATTTTCATTGCAGCATACTTCCAATCCTTGCATCTCTCCAGATCAACAACCTTGATAAAAACCCCATAGCAGTTGTAAATTTAAGAGACGGAAGAATATAAAAAGGTTACACAAAAATTATACACACCGTTAACGTTACATCTATCCAAATCACTGTGGCTTATCTGGAAGAAATTTTAAATAAAAAAAAAAAAAATACAAACCCCATACTTGCACATAGAATCAAAACTGTAAAAAAAAATCTAACACAGGTTACACCACTGAAAAGCAATAGAGTCAAAAGATGGGACGCTTTAGGCAAAGCATGGAAATGGATGGCTGGATCTTCTGATTCAGATGATCTCAATGCTTTAAACAATTCAATAAATCACCTTGTTGACAATAATAATGACCAAGTAAAAATCAACGAAAAATTACATGTTAGCCTTGTGAATATGACCAACTACTTGAACGACATAACTTCCTTCGATTCCTAAAACTTTAAAGAAATATCGAAAGATTTACATTCATTTAAAATCATGTTCAATTTAGATATCATAAAAAATGAAATCGAAGCTAATAGAAATGCGATTAAATTTTCAAAATTGCATATTTTGAACAATAAATTGTTAAGCCCAGAAGAAACTGAAGACATCACAATAAGAATAGAAACACAAGGAATTCACCAGCACCTGATAGATGAAGCCTTGCAGTTTGTTACTACATTGGTCGTCACCAATGGAGAAGTAATCTTGTACATCGTAGGCATCCCCAACTTCAGCAAAACCACATTTTAACACCTTCGAGCAGAAACCGTGATTAATCGAGCAGAGCGTATGGCAAATTATTCTTCAAAAGCGAGTCAAAATTGTATCTCTTAACAACACCTTGTGCAAAATTGGCAAACTGGACCATTTGTAAAACGTCAGAACTAAAAGACGTGTCTAACGATAGATGCATCAGCAACGTCATAGTAGGATCCCCTAGCAACTGGTGATACGAAGCTGTCTTCAATCACATTCCAGTCATTGAGATGGGAACCACTACAGTAGTTTTGAACGATGTAAACGATACATTATGCAACACCTGCGGAGCTACGAACATACACCTTCAAGGCTCATATCTGATCGTTTATTAAAACTGTTCTATTACCTTTCAAACTACACTTTTACGAACGCAATAATCCGAGTCGTAGAACAACCGTTCTTCACGCCATCAACTGATTTAAACATATCCAGAATTCAAACATACGAAACTGTTAACATTAGCAGAATACATCAACTTCTTTAGAAAACATTAACAAATTGGGGTACCTACAGACAAAGGCAGTTGTAACATCATGGTCATTGTGGGGAGGATTATCGTTCAACACAACATTGATCATCTTAGTTGGATTCTATATCTTCGTATAGGCACGTCAACAAACCGCTTCAATCAACATTAGTACACCGCACGAAAAACCACAGGCTCTTCCGCTACATCACATATATCAACCACCGACACTTGATGACACTTACATTTCTACCAGTCGTTGACCCAGGAGGCTAAACACTTCAAAGGGGAAGTAGTTAACACCCGATCCACCAAATCATCAATACACCGGTCAACCGAGCACCTGCGATACGCTCACACTGCACCACATCGAGGCATTCAACCCGTGAGGAATCCAAGTTGTTGTCAACGAGTAGCCGCTGCTTAGTTTGCATTTTATACTTTGCTCATAATTGAAATAAAATTATATTTCACTTCTGTTTCAAAGGTCAAGGAGTTCGTATTCTTTTTAAAAAATTCGAAAAGAACCTTCAGGTCTTAACTTCGAGTATTGCTTAGTTTTGCTGAAAATGTCAGGTTGCGATTTTTTTACGCTTTGGGAGATAATAAAGTTCAAAAATTGCTGTTTTTTTTTCGTTTTTCAACAATATCTTTAAAATTTGAAGCTTAAACCAGTATGTTTCGAATCGCGCTTGGCTGTATGCACTCAGAGTTAATGTACACGTGCATCCATCCCTCGTGATTGAGACACGCTTTCAATCAGATCGTAGGTGCCTGGTACATTTCGAGACGAATTATTTCGCGTCTCTTTTTTATTCCTACGTGCCTCATTCGTATCACATGTGCTGTGTCTCATGAACTAAGCTCGGCGAGCTCCAGGGAGATCGGCAGCGTACCTTTGTCCTGCGTGCATGCTAAAAGTGGCTGGTTGGTGATGAGGAAAACAACGGAGAACTGTTGATCGAGTAGTCCTGTCACACTCTAGTGTTGCTGGTACAGCTGATTGATTTGAACCAGATGGTATTCAGTTTTTGAGGGTTGAGAGATTGTGGTTTTATAGAAGTATTTCAAGCGGAAGTTGAGTTAAACGATTACAAATCATTTACCGGCGGGGTTATTTGTTACCGATCCATGCGCTTGGAATTTTCATGGTTCATGATTTTGCTCGACCAAGTTCAAACGATTTAAAATCAGCTCCTGATCATTCTCACAAAATTTGATCTCATTAGGATGTGAGCTCATACTGCACTTGGCCCTTTGAAGTTTATGTGGGAATTGAAAAATTGAACGTTAGGATAATTAGTACTAATTGGGATAATTATTAATTATTAACTAGGAAGATGATGTTCTTCTGACATGCTCTATTTACTACTCAGCAGACAACGTTGGAATAATAGGAAAAACAATCCAGGCTACTATGTCATAAGGGCAAGATGCAGTGTTGCCCTGAAAGCAGCCGATTAATCAAAACAAGAAAGTTATCAACTTAGAAATAAATTAATAACTAATTATCTAGACATTCAATTAAAACGTGGTTTTGAACAAAGTTGTTGCTGGGAAAATTTTACGTAGGGGGGGGGGAGGGGCTCCGATGAACAACTTTTTACGTAAATCATTATGATGTAGGGCTAGAACGATGAGGACAAAAAGTACACTTCTTATAGCAATTCCCATATAAACTTCAAAGAGCCAGTGCAGAATGAGTTCGCCATCAAATAGCTTAATTTTTGGGAGATTGATCAGCCTGATTTGGAACCAATTGAGCTTGGTTGATCAAATTGAAACCATCTTAATATAATAGGTACTTTCCAGCTGGTAGAGAACCAATAGCTCAGAAGGCCCTTTAAAAAAAATATTTCTAATATATTTAGAAAAAAAGCATGGTGTGTTCATCCCAAGTAGTAGTCAACCTGAAAATATGATGAGAAATAAGAAAACTGGATTGTAAATTTTAGGATGAATCCAAAATATGTGTCACACTCTGAATTTAAAACCATGTTTTCCAAAATGTTTTTTTAGTAGGCTCAATATCTTTGAAAGCTCTGCGGAGCCGAAGGACTTAACAAATTGTAAAACGGAGATCTAAATCAATTTCCTTCTTTTTTTTTTTGTTTGCAACGCATCGAATCTCGACAGATCCGCAAACCGTTTCTGCCGAGGATGCTGGGTTTCGTTTTAGCATGCTTTATCGGCCTCCTAACTGCACGTCCATTATCACCACCTCTTCATGCTGGACCTCTTCCACTTTCTCTGTTGATTCACTGGTGCTGTCTGACAATGCATCTACAACCACTACACCACACAGCAAAATATAAAATCCAAGAGGATGCACTTCAATCTTGTCGAAAATCTCATGTAATTTTTATGGTCACAAAAATGAACAAATGCAGTAAAATCAGTGTACTGTCAGTTCATGCACTGTATGAATAATTTTTTTTTTTCGTTTTGGCAGGTAATATTACACCATACTTTTAACACGATTGAAGTGCATCCACTTTGATGTGATACCAAAATTATTAATTTGCTGTGCAGGGTACGAACTTGTAAGAAACGGCTAGCTCACCGGTACTCTTACCTGTCTCTAGGGCGGCTCATTCACTTATTCGGAGGACTCACAACCCAACACTAAAGCGAAGTGGACAACACAGTTTCCTAAGTCGACATGCATGGGCTCGTGTAGTTTCAAAAGAATAACATACAAAATAGATATCATTTTCTTAAATTTTATTGAGGGACATATCACATAAAGGGAATGGTACCGGTGCGGCCGATCTGCAACGTTGGGGCCCTTGGTTACATGCGGAGAGATAGGAAGGAGGGTTCTGTTTCATACCTGTTGCCCTGCAGGGGCTTTGAAGGAAGAGTAGAGCTGTTCGAGGTTAAGTGCTGTCCACGAAAATCGATCGCAAGATCCTCGGATGTTGGCTGCAGCTCTACCTTAGCCCGCAGACGGATGGGAAACTCATCGGCATCAGTAACAATAAGCGGGGGCGAACCCTCCGGACCTCACTGTACTTCTGCCTCAGAAACGTCCGTTTCACCAAACCGAACGCGTGTGGCACAACGATAGTAAGGGGGTCTCGTTGGCCACTGGCTAGCCCGTCTCGTACGTCGGAGATCAGGATGATGGAAGGGTCTTCGTCGTATCGTTGTACCGTTCTCCTGCACTTCTCACGCGGCCGGGATGTGGTTCTCCGTCCTCAAAAATCCTTGGGACACTTGATCTTGGCCGGCGGGGCCGGAATCGTGTCATATTTAGTCACGTGTTAACCCAACCTACGACGAGGGGATGCTTCTGTTCTGTCCCGCCGGATGCTCTAAACTTGACTGGCGTGGCTGGGAACGGGTTCAATGTTCCGGAATACGTGGGGTAGCCGCACTGTCTGACCCGGAACCACGAGGATACTCAGAAGGCGTCCATTCGTTCAAAAACTTGAAGCAGCTGGCGCCTGCCGGTAAAACGCGGCTACCACGCAGCGGGTAAAAAGTGGCAACTGCTGGCCTTGTAACACGGCTGGTTCGGTAACAGGAGAAACTCGCTGATCGTGTTCTTCACCTAGGTCACAAACGTGGCGGAATACACTCGCGGTCGGTCTCAAAGACCTTTAATTTTCCGCACTCGGAGAGAAAAATACTCGAGATTTTACACAGTTCTTGACGTCTTCACTGGTCGGGCATCCAAAATCCACTGCCTGGTCTCCCTCTTTCCTTCCTCCTCTTTCCTTTCTCATTATCCATTATCTCGATCTCGATGCGGCGAAATCGCTTTTCGCCCGAAGCGGTGGATTAGCGATTATCCATATCCTCTCAAATTCGGCAATGATGAGGTAGAGATGCGAACAGTCCAGGCGTTAGTAAATTTTAATAGGGTTGTAAAATTTAGTTGCGGAGCTTTGCCGTCTTCTTTGTTATTTACATAAGTGAACGATGGACAAACTAAGAACACGTACTTTATATTCGTGTGTTTGTTTCATCGTTTTATTTTCTTTTGGTTGTTATATGTTGTCCTACATGCAAAGGTTCACAAATGTTTTTATTTTTGGTGCTGGTTGACTATTTGTAAGAATATTTATTTAGGTTTTAGTTCAGTTTGTGTTAAGTGTCCTTTCACCATTTTTTTGTATAGCCATGGGTGCCCTACAAATAGTTATTTTTTTATAATTTGATGCCTCCTCGATTGTCACGCAAAGCCATCGAATCCACTCTAACTCGAGGAGATGCCAAATCCCATGATGGAAAAAGACACATAACTCTTAACACTAATTTACAAAGCATTTCATTATTTTGTTTCCATTAATTCATCGTGATACTTTTATTGTTGTTTTAAAAATCCAATAATAATATTTAAACGAGCCATGAACAAAGCGTAAAGCAGGTAATCAAATAGTCTATATATATAAGATGAATAAAAAAAACCAAGAAGAATATTAACATGCATGTGGACTTCGTAACTGGAATGACATGTTACCAGAGCAATTGGTAACAAACTGCTATCTTAGTTGCAAGGAATTTTGTAGTTCTTCAAGAAACTTCGCGGAACTTAAGGGAACTTTTTTTAAATTCAGGAAGCTTTCTTGAAGTGCAGATTTTTTTTAAAGTTCACCAAACTTTGTAGAAGTTCACCGAACTTCAGTGAACTTCGTACATGGGAACAAATCAAAAATCCGAAATGAAAAAAAAATCTCATGATTTCATGAACATAGCGCATTTTCATGTTATGAAAATACACCATGAATAATAGGTAAAAAAAAAGTTATACCTATGATCATGACTTTTTTACCTATGGGATGAGTACTTAGATTTTGATTAGTTCTTTAGTGGGAATGACACTAATGAAGACTGCACATTGTATTCGAAATTCGTATCTGTCATGGATAGCAAAAATAATAAAATGGAATTAAATGGGAGATAACCTTTTTTTGCTGTTTTATTGATGCATAAGTAACAAGATATTCTTTCAGTTATGCTCCCTAGACAGCCAGGAAGTATAAACAGACCAGCATTGGCTGATGTTCTTCTGATCTGAATTAGAGAGTTGCTAAAAAAAA
Source organism: Ochlerotatus camptorhynchus (assembly GCF_037179485.1). Classification (NCBI taxonomy): domain Eukaryota; kingdom Metazoa; phylum Arthropoda; class Insecta; order Diptera; family Culicidae; genus Ochlerotatus; species Ochlerotatus camptorhynchus. Next base: position 4,180,167 of record NW_027040527.1, on the reverse strand, counting down.
GGATGACTTAAGAATGTGCTTAAGTTTTTGAATATCATATTGTTTCAAATGGATAGATCAACTTTCAACACGGTATTTTCCAAATTTAAACCATACAATCTGGAAATCCAGCGAGCGGATGCGACGAGATTTTGAATCATATTCCGGTGCTGCGCCGATGCTGGTGGAAACATGGTGATTTGATCTGGGGGGAGACGTGCTGTCAAATCAACTTACTGATCATTCTTGTATGAAATTGGTTCCAAACGTAAATAAACCCTGTAGGTTTCTTATGGCTTGTTTACGTTTGGAATCAGTTATGCGAGGTAGGCGACGATTGTTCGTATTTGACAGCCACCTCACCCCCCCCCCCCCTTGGATTTGATTGGTTTATCTGGTGTATGTTGTAGCGATGGCTGTACGACTTTGGGGTCAACCGTTTGTTGTAGATGGTAGCGCTTGGTTGTCGCTTTGTGGAATTGGTACCGATACTCACTGTTGGTATGCAAAGGCAATATAATTATCTGAATACTCGATCACATGAGGCAAGTTTAAAAAATCTGCACATTTTTAACGTAATGGTAACAAAGTAAAAGTGAAAGCGTAAAGGTAATGCGCCAAGAAAAAAATGTTCTGCATAAAATTCTTCGACCCATTGACTTATCATAACATTGCTGCATTCGTAGCATTCCGATATAAACTATTCAAAATACGTATTATCCCTTCTAATAATGCATACCAGTTGTGTTGCCGATGAATGGTTAAATTACGTTGAAATTTGTGAACGTCTTGCCATGGTCAAATCCCCGTACTAAACAATACCGATACACTTTTTGTAGAATTTTTTCCATTACATATTTAGAGAATAACGTGTCAAAAGATGTTAGTCATGCAAGTGCATTTGAGTGTTGAACCGGAAAAAAATAAAAAAAGAATATTCTAATTGACCGGCAAATTAATGGCTTTGGCTGTTAGAGGATTTCAAGAATTCAAGCACTGCAAATATATGCTACCTTTCCTCTAAAATAGGAATGGTTTGTGGTAACGCATATGAAATGTCGGTCAAAGCAACCAAGTTTCAAAAGCCTGTATTTCGGCACATGAGATCAACGCGAGCCTCGCGCACGCCAGGATTTTTGGGTGTCGCATTTGTTTCTCGCTCTTATCTTATTGATCAGTTCACGAAGATTTGCCGCACTCTTCTCTCACCCGTAAGTTTTGACAGTTTTGGGTGGTTTGTTTTGACTCCCATTCGTTGCTATCTCTTTTACTCAGAAGCAAAATGATAGGGAGCAAAAAGTGAGGTTAGGGACCGTGCACTGATCTATTCTCGCGTGTCTCTTTCTCTTTCGTCACATGTTGTTTTCGTTGCGACGGGAGACGGTTTGTTGAGAGTCTCGGCAGCACATTTTTGCACGCACGAGGAAAATGTACCTAACTCTGTTTGTAGGAGCAGGTACTCCGCTGCTTACTCGTTGATGTGTCCTAGGTAGTAGCTTGAAAAGCCATGTGTGTCCGTTTCCTTGATCCCTGTTGAGTAAAGTTGAATTACGTTGTTTGTTGATTTTGAGGCTCTCTGCAACATCCAATTTCCATGGTGTAGATATGGCCCGTAAAATCGTAATGTCCGCCGTCGATAGTTGGTGGTCCTCTGTGAAGATGTGTTCTGCAACCTTTGATTTGAAATCACACATATCTTGAAGCTGCAACGAGTTCAATACCGTTGCCTCCGAATCGCGCTTGGCTGTATGCACTCGACGCATACGATGAGCCTCGAAGTACTCGTGGGTGTTCTCCCACTGACAGATCGTTTCGCGGAGCTGTCCTTCCGGTTTCTTATCCGTTGTGAAGTAATGAACCCATTGGCAATAGGAAACTTTGAGAAGCTGCTCGACAGAAATCCTCAAACAAGATTCATGAGTCTCTTTTACGAATACATGACGCTGGAGATTGGCCCTTCTTCATTCAATTCCTCTCGTGTTTGCCTCCAAGACTTTTATAGTTCCTCTGTAAATTTTGATCTGACCATGTTGCAAGAAATCCGTGGAATACCAGATCACCATCGGTCGATGGTTGTTCCCTTAATTTTTGCAAACAAGTACCACCATGTCAGTAACAATAGGAGTTTTTTCACAGATCAACTATAAACGCTTCCACTGGATTTGCAGTATTGAACGAATTTCATAGCACCTCATATCAACTGCAAAAACGCTGTTCCGTATACGTTGCGGAACTAGCAGCCATATTCTACGCAGTAGAGCAAATTGCCTCACTACCATCTGATCACTATTTTATTTTTACAGATAGCCTTAGCTCGTTGGAGGCTTTATCTAACTGCTCCTATACAATCACCTTAGTTTGGGTCCCATCTCAATGTTCAATTCCGGGTAATGAGAAAGGGGACTAGCTAGCAGCGTTACCAGTATTCCAGATTTATCTGGATTTTCCAGATTTTTAGTTGTCTTGCCAGATACACAGGCATACCACGTATATTTCCAGATTTTTTAAATATGTTGCTTTAAAAATATCACTGCAATTGATTTACCCTCTAATAAAAAAAATAAAATGCCAAACTGGCTACTTTAATTTTTAAAGGCCATTAACGTTGGACATTATTGGAATTTTGAGGTAATTCTGAAAATAGTTTACAGTTAAGTGTAAGGCGGATTCTTGGTGAAATCAAAGGAGAATTTTAAGCAAATTCTGAGTAGAATTACATCCATCTTTGTGGGCTTCGGGCGGGGTCGTGCGGCGTCACCCATCATTTAGGCATATTGTGAGTGCCACGAAGTGAGGGTTCGATGCCCGCTCCAGCCGGTGCAAATTTTGGCAACCTGAAAATTTCCCTACTGGTCTAATGGGAGTGGTGTGTTGTCCGTTGTCTAGTGTCAAATATTCCGTATGTGCAACCTCTGGTTGAAGACGGTGTCAATTGTCTTGGCAACTCTGATGACAATTGCATGGAGATTTTTTCAATAAAGGAAATACAATCCGGAAGAGAAATCATAGAAAATTCTTATGATGAAACTTAAGGACTATGCTGATACGAATCGTGAGAATAATTTCAATGGAATTCTGCCCAATGTTTCTAGGGAGATTAATTTTAATAAAATTTTAAGCGCAATTTTTGGGAGACTTTCAAAACCATTTTGACAAAGTACTTGAGTAATTAGGTAATACTGAATAGGATTTCAAAACAATTCTAACCTTACCTACAAATCAGTTTAAACGGAATTATCGGATAAGTCTGAGAAGAGTGTGACGGTCATTCTGAAGAGTGTACCAAGGAAATACTTAAAAATACTTTAAGAATTTCATGGATAAAAATGTACACAAAATTGAGCCAATTGTTAAGAATTATTACCAGTTTGAGGGAGGGAATATAGAAAAGAAATATGCTGGAATTCTAGAAGATATCCTGTGAAGAGTTCCAAGTAAATTCAGACTAACAAAAAAAAAATCATGAACTGGGACGTAGGAAAAATATAAATTCCGGAATTTAGAATCATTGCAGGATCCTAAGACTTCCAAAATGAAGCTAACGGTGGTGTAGTGGTAAGCGTGATTCCCTTTCACCCCAGCAGACCTGGGTTCAATCCCAGTCGGTGCCGCCGGGATGTTCTGAAGCATAAAATCTCTGATCACGCCTTCCTTCGGAAGGGAAGTAAAGCCGTTGGTCCCCGGTTCATGAGTTAATGGGTCGATAGGTAGGTTCCAGGTGTGCGAGCTGCCTTCCTGGCGTCGGTAGCATTGGTGCTCAGCACGGAAAACAAGATCGACGGAAAACAAAACCAAGGAAAAAAAATGAAGCTATCCGACTTTCATTTTTGTAAGGGGCTGTCCATAAACTACGTAGACAGTTTAGGAAGGGGGGGGGGGGTTGACAATTATCCACGGCCCATACAAATTTTATTTTTTTTTGTATGGACAATTGTCTACGCAGGGGGAGGGGGGGAGGGGTCAATAATCCCAAAAAAAACTGTCTACGTAGTTTATGAACAGGCCCTAATATAATAAAATAATTCTTTGGCATAATGGTCATGCGAATAGTGGAGTTACCCGTAGTTTAGGTATACTGTGTGTGAGTTCCACGATGTTAGGCTTTGATTCCCACTTCGACCCGGTGAATTTTGCTTCAAAATAAAATTGACTACTGGTCTGCTGGGTGTTGTGTGTTGTATGATGTCATGAATTAAACTGTTAATCTGATCAACCTCAGAGTAATATTAGAATTATTTAGAACTAATAAAATCTTTAAATTCTTGTACTGCATCAAATAGTAAGGACTACATCGACTATTAGTTCAACAAATTCATCCCATCAAATTGCCTTGATTCTTTGCTTTTCATTGTTTTTTAAAAAGTTACAGTTTAAAAAACAATTTTAACCATATTTTCTGGTCTTTTTTACCCACATTTAACTCAAATTTTGAAATGCTGCATAATGGATATTTGAACTTTTTTCAACTTTTTGATGATTTTAGCAATGCTAACAAGTTATTTGCTTTATATAATTTATTTAAACACGTAATTTATAACCATTCTAGTACTTTAAATAAATTCCAGATGATCATACTGACCTATTTTTACGGGACATTGGCACCTAACTTTGATTTCAATAGCATTATGTTAAAAAGAGGATTTTTTGGAGCGTTCCAGATTTTATATTTTACCTGGTTCAGATTTTTCTGAAAATGACCTGTCAACGCTGCTTGCTAGCAAGGTGGGCGAGAATATTTTTGATCTACAAATCGCCTTTGCGAAATTTTTCTCAATTGCCCGTCAGCACGTCCTCACCAACTGGCAACAAAAATTAAATGAGAGTGATCTGGGAAAATGGTTACATTTTATTCTAACACAGGTATCGAACAAGCCGTGGTTCAAAGGATTGGACTTGAGCCGTGACTTTATACCTGTCATGTCAAGGCTCATGTCCAATCACTACTCGTTAGACTCGTATTTCTTCCGAATTGGGCTCGCAGGCAGTAATTTGTGCGCTTGTGGTAGTGGCTATCACGATATCGACCACGTGCTTTGGTCATACACCCTCCATTGTGTTGCTAGATCCGAGTTATTCGCATCCCTCAGGGCCCAAGGAAAACAACCTTTGCGGCCCGTTAGAGATATCTTGGCGAGCTGAGATCTCGATTATTTTAATTTAATTTATGCGTTTTTTAAAACGGATCGATCTGAGGATTTAGTAGCTAGTGTCATCTTGTGTTCTCTCAAGTTGATAGGTCCCCATCGGTGTACCCCCATGTTCGTCTTTTTCGCCAGTATGTCGCTTAGTTCTAGATCAAGAGCACATTGCTCGAAAAAAAAACCTTGTGTTCTCAATCCCTACCCTGCCATCCGTTTGTTATAATTTGTTACCCTTAACCTCGAGATAGCCGCGAGTAATCGGCCCCTGCTTTACTATCGTTAGTTTTAAGTAATTTTGTAACCCAAACGATGAATATCGGCTCCGCAAAGCTACGGCAAATGAGCCTGGAGAAACGTATTAAAAAAAATACAGTTTGTTTCTTCACAAAAGTTATTTATTTAATGCATTTGCATACGAGAAAAATATAACATTATATGGTTGTAAGCAAAAAAACCGAAACAGAAAGAAAAACCCGAATTTATCCACCTATGGTGTGATCAGACCCTTCTTACTTATTCAAGTTTATTTATTTTATTGTCATTTTCAGTGACCAACCCAAGCAACACGGGATGTTTTGGAAAAGTTGAAAATACATCTTCAATACAAACTGTAGGTATTATTTCCAAAAGGAATAACTTAAATACTTACATCTACACAACCAAAAAAGCGCAAGGGATTGAGTCATATAAAACAAGTTTTGGTAATATAAGATGTTATTTCAAAACATCTATTGCACCACATAAGTTCTATAAACATTATTAGCTACATCGTTAAGACTAATGAGCTTCAACTATCTCCATTTATTACTTATTAAAGGTTTAAAAATCTGTCAGAAACACATTTATATAACTGAATGTATGTTGGCTATAGCTGAAAAAATCATATCCTCAATATTTTTAACAGCAAAACAAACAATCTGTTTTCTTGTTTTTTTTTTCAACTGATCATAAATTAGTGCTGATAAGTTCTTAAATTTCTGGATCGTTAAGAACTGTCTTCTACGTGATAATTACATTTTAAATAATTAAATGTGTTTTTATCTTGTCATTTATGCCCGAATCTTAGGTGCACTTTGAAATTCATCGTGAAATGTGTTGTTTTGCTTCCAAAACTAAAGTGAGCCTGCTGAATTTTACAATATTTGAGAAATTAACTATGTGATTCATCTGGAAATAACGCTCAATATGAAAAATTATAAAAAGAAGATCGACGGGAGCAAAAATGACACATGGCGTCATGAAAATAAAAAAATAAACTGCCGATTGAAAATATTGATCATACCCCAAACACGACAGTCTTTCACATTAAAAAGTTTTAATTTAAATGACAAACTTGTCGAAGACAATATATTATTGTCTTACCGTTCATTATTGAGCTATTCACATGATTTACTGAGGAATTTATACAGATATTTTGATAATTTGAAGCTGATGAATTTTGGTTTCAATAGAATAAGATCAAATTTCTTAGCATACATTCAAAGACTATGAATAGCTTATTGAGTTATTTCCCTTTAATTCCGATATAATTAATTATATTTGACAGATAGGCGTATTTCGTCTACTACTTGCAGACTTCCTCAGTTCCAAGTATTCAAATAGTACAATGAGCGGTGCTTGAGTACTTGGCACTGAGGAAGTGGACGAAATACGCGTATCTGACAAAAGATAAACAATTATAACGGAATTAAAAGAAAACAACTCAACCCACTCAAAAGCTCCTCATCGTTTCATTAATCATGTTACGTATCATACGAAAGATTGATTAAGACTCTTTGACATATTTTTGGGGCACCCATATACTGAGACAAAGCGTCCGAAGCAGAAAGAAACAATGACTAATCCAATAAATTGTTCACCTTCCCTTGGAATTATTTAGTGCGATACAATTTTACATGAATCAGAACGGTACATTGTAGAGGGTGAAACACTTAAATAAATCCCGCTCTCTACTGCATAATCATACGGCATGATAGCGTATACATCGCTCCATTTTATGTTAAAAAAATTATGAATACGTTGGATTTCTTAAAAGTATTAAAAATTGTTTAGCCGACAATGTGAATGGCTGTTCTGACATCCTTCAAGCGAAACTTTTCAATCCGACGTAACTGCTTGTAAACAATGACTTCGCATTTTCGTAACTCGTAACACACCCATGCAAACTAACACCACGATCTTGTAGGGGAAATTTTTATAGAACTGTTGGTGGTGTTAGTTGGGCGTTTGCGTGAGAAGTAACGACAAATAGACGTTCGAAACCAGTGTTAACAAAAGCAGTTGCGTCTAATTGAAATGTTGCACTTGAAATACTGTATGAGTAGGATGTTCTGATTTGGTACTATGCCATTGAAAAAACATTTGGATTGGACAACACCGAATTGAAAAACAAAATCCACCAATAGGAACAGTTCTGTCAGCATGAAGTATTAAGGGTGTGAAATAAACATGTATAATAGGGTAAATTATGGCTTCGGCAGCCATCGACTGTTTTCGGCAACCACAATTTAAACGTTAATTTCGATGTATTTTCTCACTAAAATACTTCGCTGAATGTATTTAAACGATTCCTTAGTCTTTCAGCTTCAATCCTAATACATTTTTACGACTGAGCAAACCTGTTATGCTAGGTGTTTCTTCAAAAGAAACATAAGCACATCAAAATACGGCTGGTTTCGAGTTGCCGATAATAGAACAGCTGGTTAACACGCAGTTTAAACGGAGAGGTTGCCGAAGTAAAAGAGGCTGCCGACAATAGTCACACACGCCTGAGAAGTTTGGAGCGCGTTAAAAACGTTTTCAAACCGTTTTGGACAGTTTTGTTGATTGGAATGGATAGAATAGCTAGCAGCAGATGAATGTAAACAAACAGACACGTCATATGTGGTCGTGACACTGAGAAAATGCTAATAGAAGTGCGGAAGCTGCTTAGATTGACGAGAATACGTAAATTCCCCTACTTCCATACAACTTACAATAGAAAACATCTATGAGTAGTTATGGTGTGGTATTTACGACATCATTATAACCTTTTAAGAACATTCGAATCAGACAGTACTAAATCATAAATGAACAATTTCATTAGTTTGTTTGAAGAGTTCACGGTTAGCAGTAAAATGTAGCTTATTTGCTCGTGTTGTTTTATAAAATAACAAAAATGACCTTTGCTGTCGTCTAAACAAGGAAAACAAAAAAACCGAAACCTATTCTCACAATTGTCCCGTCAAGATGGGTAAAAGACGGCCATGTTCTGTGGCCACCACACAATTGTATTTCCCTTTCAACGGATATGAATAGTGCCCGAAATGTGGTGACGTGGAAAAACAGAACTGTAAAGTTGTCGGTCGAGCCGGAAGCTATCGTAGAGCAGAAGACGTGATATCCAGACTCGAAACAATAACGGATTCCAAAGATGCTGTTCAGCTACAACTAGGAACTCGCGGATGGCCTTAAAAAAGAAAGCGAAATTTGAAGTAAAGACGTACAGTTTAAAATCTCCTCAAAAACAGTTAATCGTGGTAAGTTGAGTAAACAAAAACTTCAATCGCCTATTTCTTGCGAATAAACGCCCTAGCAAACAAACTATACCAACAGGTAGATGCAAGTCAATAAGGAATGAAATCAGAACATTTATACGACATTTATAGAATATGATCTGTCCAGTAATTTCAGAAAATTAGATGCAGAAATATTGTTTTTAAAAAACATTGTTATAGCTTTTAAAATACCAAAGAAGTTTTTTGTTACTTCTATATAACTTTTATACAACAATAGTTTTTTTTTTTTTTTCGTAAACATGTTTTCTGTGTTACTTGGGAAGCCCCCCACCCCCGTGTCATCCAGTGACGCTACGCCACTGCCTGGGGGTACCCGGAATATATCCGGGTGTAGTCTATTTGGTGAGGCTACCAATCACCTTATCATCGTATTTTAATGTGATTTAATGGGTTTTAATTCAATTCATATTCAAGCAACTTCCCCGGGGTACCCGGAACATGTCCAAGTGTGTCCAATGTGGTCTGGAACACTTAACACGACTTGCATTGATCTTATTTTTGAATTCTGTAGTAATTTGATGTGTCGCATGATGGTTTTGATACGTTTTCCGTTAAATCCAGCGTGAAGGCCCATATTCACCGGATATTATTCCGGCCATATCTCCGGAACCGTTCAATAGCGTTCAATGGGACCCCAAGACCTATCATTTGGCACCGAGTTTGTCCAAATCGGTTGAGCGGTTGCTGAGAAACGTGAGCGCATTCATTTCGTTACATACACACACACATACACACATACACACATACACACATACACACATACACACATACACACATACACACACACACACAGACATGTTCCGATCTCGTCGAGCTGAGTCGAATGGTATATGACACTCGGCCCTCCGGGCCTCGGATCGATAGTCGGTTTTTCAAGTGATATCTATACCCTTCTTTGTAAGAAGGGTAAAAATCATATTTCAACATTTTTTTTTTCTTTTGCTACTTCAAAAAAAACTCGGAGTCAGTAGGCTGTGGAAATTTTAAGTATTCTAAAGAATTTTTTATTTTGTCAAGATAAACAACTCTACCGAAGACATCAAGTCTCCAAAACGTCAGAGAAGGAAATTAGATTGTGGCGCCATCTTTGCGGAAGAGTTTTGAACTATTTGTTTATGTCAATAGATTGTAGATGTTATTATGATGAGAAACCTTGCACAACACACTAAGTCGCGGAAATGCTTCGTTTCGGAGCTATTAATTTTGCTCCGCTAGATTGCATTCCTGGTCCAGTGTGCCTTGGCAGCACTGTGCAATGTATCTTTTCCATTACCGCTGGAATTCCCTACATTTTGGAATTCGTCGTATTTTGCTGCGTCGTACTGAATATGAAAAAAAAAGAAAAATTAGTAAAGTTCTAAAACTCGGGAGTCACTATCATGGTGGTCTTTAACAAGCTGTTTAAAGCATTTCATACGTTTTATTTTATTAGCGTCAGACTATCAGCTTTAATGAAATGGCAGTATCACATAACGCATGACAAAATTATGTTTCATGGTGAGACCGCAAAATTGCTTGTCATTAGTACCTACGTTGCACAATGCTACCAAAGCATAGTTTCAATCGACCATCTCCGTATCTTATCTTCCTCGACGCGACGTGCTAACAAAGCACAATTCCACAAAAATAATCCATTTGAACCCCCCCTGAAAAAAACAGACCGACGCAATCAACCGACGGCCAAAAAATTAATCACAAGGCAGTCGCTCTTCTCACACAACTCAATGTTCTGGTCTCGCTTTCAGGCATGCAGTGTTGCACCTAGACCTAAGTTCGCAGGGAAGAGAACTACTTCGGCATAAGCGCCCATTTCCGTCATATCGAGCAGACACATCAAATGTATCAATGAGTTATAGCGAATTTGATTATTATCCAGGTTGGAACCAGTTCCAACCCGTGCGAAACCGAAATTGTCAGTGCGAACCTGAACCCGAGCCAGGTTACAAAACAAATGTTCACACTGATGTTTGACCCAATCTGGATACCCGATCCAGGTTGGAACTGAATCAAAAACAGATTCGCTATTAGTTAAGCTAACGTCTGAAAATCACAATAATGAAGTATTAAAAAAAAAGTTCACTTCAAAAGCTACAAAACAAAGTCCATTTTCCTGCCTTCATCCGTGTGCCGAAATTAATCTAATTGCGTTTCAATGTGTTTGGATGGAATTGAAGCTCGTATGAAGGATTTGGAATCAAGAAGCAGTGTTAGCTTTTTAACAATTTGTCAACAATGTGTGATTCTTTGTCAAATCTAACGCTACTTAGGAATAGGTAAATAAATTCCGTAGTCATCTTTGATAGAAACATTAAATTAATTGTTCAAACTCGTTCGAAATTGCGAGGTGCAGTGCGGATTGTGTTTAGTATGACGGGAATTAGATATTTAACCTACCTACCACTCGCGCAACAAACATCAACTCGTGCGGGCAAAGGCGATCGCTGATAAAGTAGGAAGGTAGCAAAGAACGCTATATAAATATACCACACTAACACGCCGGAGCAAGCTATTTAAAATACGGCAGCCGGTCAACAACTGGTACCGGGCGTGTGCGTGGCTCAACTGAACAGTTTTGGAAGGCATTCCATCGCAATCGGACGTATTATTTCACTCTTGTAGTTCTGTTAGATTTTTGTTTTGGAACGTTACAAAATTGCTTCATAATGGCTAACCCTAATCCGGAGATCAAGTACAGACAGATCTTCATCAACAACGAATTTGTTGATGCTGTGAATGGTAAAGTGTTCCCCACGGTCAATCCGTCAACGGGTACGAAGATTGTGGACATTGCCGAGGGAGATAAGGCCGATGTTGACTTGGCCGTAAAGGCGGCAAAGGCCGCTTTCCAGCGAAGCTCCGCATGGCGACAGATGGATGCCTCGGCCCGCGGAAAGCTGATCTACAAGTTGGCTGATCTGATGGAGCGTGATAAACTCCAATTAGCCAGTCTGGAATCGTTGGACAATGGCAAACCGTTCATCAGCGCCGTATATGATGTGTATGGGTCGGTGAACTGCCTGAGATATAATGCCGGCTGGGCAGATAAGGTGAGCGGTGAGACAGTGCCGTCGGATGGACCACATCTAACGTACACCCGGAAGGAACCAATCGGAGTAGTTGGACAGATCATTCCGTGGAATTACCCTCTGCTGATGTTGGCTTGGAAGTGGGGACCAGCCCTGGCGGCTGGATGCACGATCGTAATGAAACCGGCCGAGCAGACTCCTCTCACCGCCCTGTACATGTGTTCGCTGGTTAAGGAAGCTGGTTTTCCTGCCGGTGTGATTAATGTAGTTCCCGGTTACGGACCAACGGCAGGCCATGCAATCACCATGCATCCGGAAATTCGTAAGGTGGCCTTCACTGGATCGGTTGAAGTGGGCAAAATAGTGATGAGCGGTGCTGCGACTAATCTGAAGAAGGTTTCGCTGGAACTGGGTGGCAAAAGCCCGCTGGTGATTTGCGACGATGTCGATGGTGAGTTGATTGGATGTTTTTGGTACAGGGAATTAGGGGTCGTTTCTGTGCGTATTTTATTCAGAGCATGTGAGGTGGAGAGTGGCGCTACCATCACACAATGTTTCAAATTAATGTGTATTATTTGGAAATATTTCGTATGTAAAAGTGTCTGAGACCAACAGTTTCGAAGATAAATTAACGGTGGTATGTTCCCACCAATATTATATTCGGATTGAATCCCGATTATGAATGGCAGGCTGAAACAACTCAGAAATAAAATAATAATACACAGCTATTCCATAGTAAAACGATAAATTGGTTCTAAGAATGTCTTAATAATTGATAGTGTTTCTTATCGCAAAACATTATTATTATTTTATCATTAGGGAGACTGTTTCCATGTTACATTGGTTAAAAAATCGATTTTTTTTTCAAAACTTTTAAACCACTGGACCGATTTTAAAGGACAAAATATCAAATGAAAGGTAATTAAAACTACTTTTCTGGGAAAATATAATAATGTTAAAAATTTGGATTTTGTGGGAAAACATTGATTGTGTTTTTTTTATGATTTCTATGTTTTGTAGACAAAGGGCGCAATATATTTTTATATTTTTCCTTGTAAATTAAGGTTTTATTACACTACACTAAAAAAAAGCGATGTGTTTTCTTTCGTTTTTGAGTTAAGATTTTTTAAGTTATCAAGATTTGGGTTCTTGCTCAATAGTCCAAAATTGAAATAAGTATAGATAATGTGACAATGTTACAGTCGCTATAAATCGATGAAGATGCAAGGTAGTCTAGTCGCATAGGAGTATTTAGCGAAAACCCAAAACTTGAACTTAAAAAAAGATATTACTCAAAAATTAACAAATTAAACACGTCGCTGATTTTTTGAAATGTTGTGCAAAAAAGCCTAAATTTTCAAGGAATCCCCTCCCCTTTATCCCCTCTCCATCCCTCTCCAACTGGGGACTTTGAATAAGAGAGATGATCAATCCGATTCGTACCTTCCTCAAAGTTGTCCTTGCTCGCTTTCTACTCTTTAATACAATTTTAACACTGCCATACTCTAGCCTACCCTACTCTATCGTATTAAAATTACCACATTAGTCTGTTATTTGAAATTAACATCTTCAAGCTTAATGATTGCCAGAAACGCCGACTGGACGTATCCTAGGCATCCCTTCCCTAATGAAAACTCCCAAATTCCTGTCACATTTATGTGTAGTAGAGTACTCTGCATCTCTCTTAAGTTAATCTCGGACTGAACTTCCTTCCCCATCCTCAGCAGTTGCATGGACGTGGCCAGGACAACTCTGGCCGGTTAATCATCCTTTATCTATGAGATAGTGCTTAATCTCAAATTACAATCTAACTGCTACGGATGAATATGGGTCTTCTTCTTAGCAAACAGTTTGAAGCTTGTACTACCTACACAATTGTGCGACTAGGTATATGCTATACTATGCTAATTACAATATGACCACCGGTCAGTCCGCATCGTGCTCTCTTGCCGTGCGGATCTATTTGCTTTTTGCTTAAGGAAGTGTTACTACTACCTAAAGCTACAACAAATTTAAACAGCACTTTTCAGTGCTCAACCTGTAAAAATTTTCTACCTTGTTCAACTCCTCTTATTCCTCTTCGATCCTTGTTTGGACCCTACCCGAGGTAATCCTTCTTGGATATCGATTTGGAAAATTCCTCTTCGATCCTTCAGATTCTTATAGTAATCTGCTTGGAAGTCGATTTGGATAAAAAATTTACTGCCGCCATGGCGCCTAAACGCAAAAGAAAGGGGCAAACTCTTGACCCCCCTTCTGAAGAAATTAATTTGAGTAATCAATTTGATTTGCTCACGGATGATGAGAATGATCCATCATCCAAGAAAAATTCTAGTAAACTTTCCCGGCTTAATGCCAAGAAGGAAAAGATTCCCCCTATTGTGATAACCACTACCGATTTCCATGCTCTTCGCATGGAACTTTTGAATTTCGTGAAAGTTAAGTTTTCACTACAAATTGGACGTCGGGGTGAATGCCGTGTATTGGCTGAAACCTTGGATGGATTTAAATGTCTTCTCAAGTATCTTACTGAGAAGAAGCACAAATTTTTTACTTACGACACCGAAACTGAACGTGTGTTCAAGGTTGTCATGAAAGGACTGCCCAGTGGTGAATCCCTGGATCAGATCAAAGATGAACTGGCAAAATTACTTGGAGTTGTGCCACTCCAAGTAATCAAAATGAAAATGAAATCCCGTCCTGGCGATTCGCGCAACGGGATTTCTAATGATTTTTATTTAGTTCACTTCAAGTCTAGTGAACTAAACAACCTTAAGGCCTTAGAAAAAGCTAGCCTTATGCTCCATGTCCGAGTGAAGTGGGAACACTTCAGGAAGACTGGAGGAAATTTCCAAAACCTCACTCAGTGCCGTAAGTGCCAGGGATGGGGTCACGGAACTAAAAATTGCTACATGCCAGCTAAATGCCTGAATTGTGGTGATTCCTCTCACGCAAAGGACGACTGTCCTGTGAAGGAAGATCCTAAGAAATTTAAATGTTCAAATTGTGGTGAAAACCACAAATCCAATTTTTGGGAATGTAAGACTCGCAAAGCGATCCTACAATCTCGTTCTAACCGTCAGGTAGGAAACGCTCCACGTTTCCGACCAGGTACAAATTCCTCTGCTGTTAACAACGGTCAGCGAGGAACAAATTCTACATTCGTACCCGTAGGTACAAATATCACCCCTGCTTCAAATGTTTCATCTGTACCTATTCCCCTTGCTGCTAACAATGTTCAGCGAGTTAATGGAGCTACCTATGCTGCTATTGCAGCGGGTAGAAATCAAAATACTAACCAACGTTCTAACGGAAATTTTGACAATTTTGACTTAGGAAGCATTACTGTTCCTAAAATGGAATTTTTACAGAATTCATTAATTGACATGATTTCTGATATGCTTAAATCTAACTCCATGTTTGATGCTATTCAAACTGGAGTAAAATTTGCTAATAATATTGTCATGACTTTAAAATTCAGTAATGGATTTTAAAGCATTAAACATTTTAAATTGGAATGCTCGATCTCTTAAAGATAATGAAGACGAGCTATTTAATTTTTTGAGAGTTCATAACGTGCATATTGCCGTTATAACTGAAACGTTCCTTAAACCTGACCATAAGGTTAAGAAGGACGCAAATTACTTGATTTATAGAAATGATCGTCTTGATGGACCCTGTGGTGGCGTTGCCATCATTGCTCATAGACGAATCAAGCATAAAATTCTTTCTTCATTTGAAACCAAAGTTTTTGAAACTTTGGGAGTTTCTGTTGAAACAAAATTTGGACAACTTACGTTTATAGCTGCCTATTTGCCATTCCAATGCGTAGGCCAGCAAAAGAATTTTCTCAAGGGTGACCTCCAGAAACTTACCCGTCATAGGTCTAAATTCTTCATTATTGGTGATTTTAATGCAAAACACCGCTCATGGAATAATGCTCAAAGCAATTCCAATGGTAATATTCTGTTTGATGATTGTTCTGCAGGTTATTACACTATACAATATCCAAACAGCCCAACATGCTTTTCTTCTGCAAGAAATCCCTCAACTATTGATTTGGTCTTAACTGATTCATGTCAACTTTGTAGCCAATTGGTTACCCATGCTGACTTCGGTTCTGATCACCTTCCAGTAACTTTTGAAATATCCCAAGAAATAATTTCTATTCCCAACAGCTTTACTTTCAATTACCATAGGGCTGATTGGGAGCAATATCGAACATTTATGGAATATAACTTCGATCCAAACATTCCTTTGCAAACCAAAGATGAAATTAATTATGCTCTTGAATCTCTGACTACTTCTATAGTTGAAGCAAGAGCTGCCTCAGTACCAAAATGCGAGGTTAAATTCGATTCAATTATAATAGACGATGATCTTCAGCTCTTGATCCGTCTTAAAAATGTCCGTAGGAGACAATTTCAAAGAACACGCGATCCTGCCATGAAAGTTATCTGGCGGGATTTGCAAAAACAAATTAAAAAGCGATTCTCGGCCCTGAGGAACAAAACTTTTGAAAATAATGTTTCTAAATTAGACCCGAGTTCCAAACCCTTTTGGAAACTCACAAAATTTTTGAAAAAACCTCAAAAGCCAATTCCAGCGCTTAAAGAAGGTGGTAAAATTTTGATCACAAATTTGGAAAAAGCTCAGAAACTTGCTAAGCAATTCGAGAGTTCCCATAATTTCAGTTTGGGTCTTACTAGTCCTATTGAGAATCAGGTTGCTCGGGATTTTCGGAATATTTTCTCTCGGGAAAATATTTTTGATGATTCCTGGGGGACTGATTTGGACGAAGTAAGGTCTATAACTAAAAAAATTCAAAATATGAAAGCTCCAGGTGATGATGGAATTTTCTATATCCTCATCAAAAAACTCCCAGAGAGTACCTTGTCTTTCCTAGTAAAATTATTTAACAGATGTTTCCATTTGGCATACTTTCCTGATAAATGGAAAAATGCAAAAGTTGTTCCAATTTTGAAGCCGGATAAAAATCCAGCTGAAGCTTCTAGCTACCGTCCAATAAGTTTGCTTTCTTCAATAAGTAAACTTTTTGAAAAAATAATTTTGAATAGAATGATGCTTCACATCAATACGAACTCAATTTTTGCAGATGAGCAGTTTGGATTTCGCCATGGGCATTCAACTACTCATCAACTCTTGAGAGTTACCAATTTAATTCGTTCAAACAAAACTGAAGGCCACTCAACTGGAGCTGCTCTTCTAGACATAGAAAAAGCATTCGACAGTGTTTGGCATGAAGGTTTGATTGCTAAATTGAAAAGGTTTAATTTTCCACTTTACATTATGAAATTAGTTCAAAATTATTTAACTGACAGAACTCTGCAGGTAAATTATCAAAATTCCAAATCTAATCGACTGCCTGTTAGAGCAGGAGTTCCTCAGGGTAGCATTCTTGGGCCTATATTGTGTAACATTTTCACTTCGGACCTCCCTGATTTGCCTCAGGGTTGCCACAAATCTTTGTTCGCCGATGACACAGGCATTTCCGCTAAAGGAAGAAGTCTTCGTGTTATTTGCAGCAGACTGCAGAAAAGTTTAGATATTTTCTCTTCTTATTTACAAAAATGGAAGATTTCTACCAACGCTTCCAAAACTCAACTTATAATATTTCCACATAAGCCCAGGGCTTCCTTTTTGAAACCTAGTAGTAGTCACATAGTCACTATGAACGGAGTTCCAATTTCCTGGTCAAACCAAGTGAAATATCTTGGATTAATACTTGACCATAAATTAACTTTTAAAGATCACATTGAGGGCATTCAAGCCAAATGTAATAAATATATAAAATGTTTATATCCTCTTATAAACAGGAAATCCAAACTTTGCCTGACGAATAAACTTCTAATATTTAAACAAGTTTTTAGACCGGCCATGCTTTACGCTGTGCCAATATGGTCTAGTTGTTGCACTACCAGGAAAAAAGCACTTCAAAGGATTCAGAACAAAATTCTGAAGATGATTTTAAAGTTGCCTCCCTGGTACAGTACTACCGAAGTACATAGAATTTCGAATGTTGAGACTTTAGCACAAATGTCCAACAAAATAATTAATAATTTCCGGCAAAAATCGTTACAATCCTCAATTGCAACGATTAATTCCCTTTATACTTAGATAAGATTTAGTTTTAGTTATTTAGTTTTAAGCTATCAATTGTTATACTGACATGCAGGTTTAAAAAACCTGTTTAAAATACTGAATTTCCAAGACAGGAACAATGTAAAAACACTTAGATATATATCATAACAATTAAGGCTGGTAAGTTACTGTAGTAACTGGAGCACCTAGGTTAAAAATGAAATGTAATTTATTTTGAATTTGGAACAAATAAAGAGTGCAGACATTTGAATTTTAAGCAAGAATTTTTAGAGATAGGAGAAATGGATGTAATGTCGGCCTAAATTCCCCTACTTTAGGCCCATACATAAATTCAGTAATCGACTAAATTTTCAATAGCGACTAAAAATATCCATTAGTACCGTTCCAATGACGCGTTCATCTAGATAAAATTGATAAATAGCAGATTTTTAGCGATGGACCCAATCTTAGATCCAAAGGCAAATATTAGAGCCATTTCCCCTATATTAATTTAAGTTGATTCCTTCTAGCGTCCTTTTCCGCAGTACCTTTTGCAATTTCACAAATCAAAATATTTAATTTTTTATGAATGCGCGTAGCTGAAACAACTACTTCTCCTTCATATTTTGCTTTATTATTTATTGATTTATTTACTATATATAATTCCATCTGACTTCAAGTCTAAATGAAACATAAGGTGGGGAAAGCCTTTTTGAGAATGCACATTTGACTCAAAAAGGCGTAAAAACCCCATATTTTTTTCACAAAACAGTACACATTAACGTTTTCACAAGGCATTATATGGTATACGGATTATAAATAAAACATATATAAGTTCTTAAAGTGAATCAATCAATAAAACAATTTTTAGTTGGCAACTGCAAATAGGTCACTCGTCAGATGGCAGGAACCAATGTCGTGTAGGTGATGGCGAATCATGAAACAACAAAAAACACCAGGTAGCACATTCATTTTCCTAGTTAATTATTGGCAGATACTCAGCAATTGCATTATTGTTCGATTCAATATCGTTCATTATTATTTAGTTGGCTCAATAAGTTCATTATTATTAAGTCAAATCTGCTAGCGATTTCGTTAAACCGAAGTGTCATGAATCTGATTGGATCATGTTGTCCATAACGAGTGTGACGGTCAGCTAAATGCAAGAAATTGCGTCGTCTCAAAGGTCGTTCTGGAACATATATATTCAATTCAGCGAGAATATCTGGGGCGTCAATATCGTTGGTCAACACCATAGCCACGAATACAGCTTGCATAGTCGATCTTCTTTGTTCCAGGGTATCAATTCCCAGCAGCATACAGCGATGTTCGTATGGAGGAAGATTCAGTGCCAGGGTAAGTGTAGAGCTAAGCGCACAAACTTTTTCTGTACAGCCTCGAAGCGATCGATCCAGTTTCTAATGTATGGACACCATACTACTACGGCAGATTCCAAAAAAGAGCGTACTAGGGCACAGTAGAGGGACTTCAGGCAGAGAGGATCGCGAAATTCATCAGCAAGCTTAAAGATGAACCCAAGCTGCTTGTTAGTTTTTGCTAACACATCTTCACATGTGGTCGGAAAGTGAGTTCACGGTCCAATATCACACCAAGATCCCTCACCTGATCCATGCGTGCGAGAGTTTGCCCAGATAGCTTGTAGTTGAAATATAACGGTTGAAGCTCTCTACTAAATGAGATCGTGTTGCATCTGGCTATACACAAATCAAGATGATTACGCTTGCTCCAGTCCTCAAACAAATCCAATAACCGTTGCCAGTCTTGTAAGTGGTCACGGTAGTCGACACATTTTCTGTGATAATTGACTGCCTTTGCCCCCGACACTTGCAAAACAAGCTATCATAGTACAGTACCAAACTGAAATGTCATGCCTGTCATATAGCTCTGTCATACGACACTGTCGCCGAAGACCGTCACCAATGTATGTATTTTAGTTTTTTCTCATAATAAGAGCTGCTGATGTTGTGCTTGTGTGAATTCTGAAAATAGCAAGCAATGATGTCCTAGTAATAATATTTCTGATCGGAAATGGTTTGATTTACACCAAATTGAGGAATTACAACGAAATCACACATGTCAAATGATAGCTATTTTGATAATTTTCTTTTAGCTCGAATGTTATTCTACCGCTCGTGTTGTGTGAGAGAGACGACGGTAGAGCATGAGTGTTCGAATACAAACAGACTGTCACGAACAACAACGAAGCGAGTGTAGTAGAAAACGTCGACTGTTTCAATCCCTGACCGTTGCAGCTCCTAGCAGTCTTCAATAAAAGTGATTACCATAAATATCTTAACGTCATCTGCATAGAATATTCGCTGTCCGCGTGGCAGAACAAATGAAACATCATTTATGAATAAAGAGAAGAGAAGTGGGCCTAGATTACTTCCTTGCGGTACGCCGGAAGGAATGAAAAATTCATCTGAATATGAAGAGCCGATCCATACATTCACAGACCTTCCAGTCAGGTACGATCTAAACCAGTTTACTAGGTCGGAGGAAAGTCCAAGTTTCTCAAGTTTTCCAAGTAGGATATCATGGTTCACTCGGTCGAATGCAGCTTTGAAATCTGTGCACACGACATCTACTTGCGTACCAGCGTCCATCGAGCGTATGCAGATTAAAGTAAACTGTGTGAGATTTGTAGTGACAGATCGTTTCGGGAAGAATCCATGCTGAGAACAGGATATGTAGTTCGTGCTAGCCTCAAAGAGAATATATTTAACGATAATCTCAAAAAGTTTAGAGCAGGCACTCAACGAAGTAATTCCCCGGTAGTTGGCAAAATTTTATGAATCGTAAACAGGAATGAAGTTCCATTCAGCAGGAAATCTTTTCCTTTGAAACGAGAGGTTAAATAGTTTTACTAATGGTTTCAGCAGAGCACTTGAACATTTTTTAAGTACGGTTGAAGGAATCCCATCAGGACCAGGTGATACCGAATTTTTTACTTACGTAGAGCATTTTGGACGTGCTCCTCGGTGATCTGAAAAATTCCAAGTTCAAAGCTGTTAGACGGAGTATTACTGAGGGCAGCGTCGATCTGCGTTTGCTTGGTCAATGTATTTGAGAAGGCATTCTTGAAGTGATCGGCAAATAGCTCACATTTACTAGACGCTGAACTAGCAGAACGCTCATAAAAGTACAAGGATGTAGGTAATCCATCTTCCTTACGTTTAGTACGAACAAACGACCAGAAATTTTTCGGATGCACACGCAAGTTCCTTTGCGTTCGATCAATGTACCGAGCATACTTGTTACTAGCAGGCACAAAACGATGCTTCAACTGTTGACACCTATTGCGACTATACTTCCGAAGCGCAGATCGTCTTCTTCTTCTTCTTCTTCTTCTTGTTCGCATTTCAAGCTTATTGCTTAGCGCATATTAGCTTATTGCGTGCTCTCAACTTAGTGTTCTAAATGCACTTCCACAGTTATTAATTGAGAGCTTTCGATGCCGATACCAATGCATGAATTTGTATATTGTGTGGCAAGCACAATGATACTCTATGCCCAGGGAAGTCGAGAAAATTTCCTACCCGAAAGATTCCCTCGACCGGACCGGGAATCGAACCCGCCGCCTCCGGCTTGGTAATACCGTGCCTTTACTGACTAGGCTGTGAGGCCCCACAAGCGCAGATCGTCTACGGCGCTTCAATTGGCGAAGGCTGGAGTTTGACCAAGGCGGCTTCAATGGAGAACGATGAAGAGGCACGTTGTAATAGGGTCGTTTAGCCCTTAGCTGGTTCGGCTTTTGACACTACTACTTTTTGTTTGCTGTGAACTAGCAACCAATGTCTGAAATTCACAGATCTATAAAGCTCGTAAATCTTGAGATGTGTGCTCTTGCAATTGCGAAGTGTGGTAAGAAAAAGCAATGTACATAGAAACAAGAAGCAACCTACACAGAAATCTTCCAATATTTTACAATCATCACTCTATTTCAATTCTACTCAGTGACTGAGTAGAATTGTATTGTCTTCTCCTTTCTCTCACGAAAATTATACTGCTTCGCATTTCAAAAGGAAACTTACTCAGTTTCTGAGTAAATTCCCTTTCGAACTGTATCTGATTAGCATTTGAGCATGAGCACGGTTGCTACTCTGTTATTGTCAGATCATTTGTAATTACACAGAGAACCAATAGATGATGCAATGTGTAAAAACTGGTGATCTCAAACTGGTCGCTGGTCGTGCCCGAACGCAGATCAAGAAAGGAACACCCAACTTGGGGTATTTAAGATTTGCTTACAGTAATGAGGCATTCATCATCATCAAATGAGGAGTATATTACCCGAGTAGGAGAAAATAACTAATGAATACCTAATTCTGATCTGGTACTAAAATTTGGTGTTGATCAGCATGAAATCCCGAGCAGGAACCGATAGCTAATCGATAACTAATGAATATCTTAATGTGGTATGATACCAGATTTTGGTATGCTTGTGGTATAAAACCTTGTTTTGATATTATTCAGTTATAGAAATATTTTATATAATATCAAATGAATACCCGAATAACAAAATGTGATCTTTCGGCTTTTAGAAATTAATACCTACCTAAAAAAGTTATTGAATTGGTATTAGAAGACCTTCAAAATAACAAACTATTATGACACCTTAAAAAGAGTCTGTTATCCGTTTGTTGTTGTAATAACTAATTTATTTGTTATTTCGTTATTCGTAGAATATTTTTGAGGTATTATTTTTGGTATTTAACCTCTTATGTCAGCCTCACTAATACCATATTTAGGTTGCCAGTTATGCTATTTTCATGCCTGAATTTGGTAATAATAAGTTACTTTTTCCTGTCCGGGATAAGAGGTAAAATACCAAAGAATAATAAAAACAAATGAAATGCAAAATACTTTGTAAATAACTAAAATTGATATTTGATACCAAACCCGAGCAGGAGAGAATAACTAATGAATACCTAATTTTGATCTGATACCAAAATTTTGTATTGACCAGCAAGACACAAGAGGTAAAATACCAAAGAATAATACCAAAAAATTACATGGAAAATATTTGGTAAATACCAAAAATTGATATTTGGATATCACAAGAATACCTGGGTGGTATTGTTTTGGTATTACATTATCATAATTTGGTATTGGAATGGTATTGTGGGAACATTTTTTGAGTATTATTTTTTGGTATTTTACCTCTTATGTCAGGCTCATCCATACCAATTTAAGGTATCGAGATATTCGGTCAGGTAGTGAGTGGAATAAATCATTACGGAAAAAAAAGGTTGCCGACTGGACTCCACAACCACGAACGTTGCGATTATCAGACCTGTGCTTTCTCCACTGTTCTTTGCATGCTTCGGAATGTGGATGTGCTCAAAACGAATAAAAAGTGCTCACTTCCTCTCATACTCGAATTCGTATGCTTTTCTGCTGAACGGGATTTGGAAAGAATCGTGGCAAGTCTGTGTCGTAAACAGAACACGAAATAAAAAAGATAAAAAATAATAACGTCGTCTGCAAGGTTTACTTAAATCATTCGCTGCGCAGGATGATAGTAAATTTATTTCCATTTCGTCAAGCCAGTGTAGACTACATACAATGATTATTACAATGTTTACTTACATACTATGCATTAATTCTATTCTGTTTTAGCTTAGTTTGTATTTGCTGCTTGGACATAGTGATGTCAATAGTTCCGCAATGCAAATTATATAGGCGCATCATTCGATTGATTGGGCTATTTTTTGCATAGTTTGTTCTGTACGATGTTTCTGAAAATAAATTCCGTGTTCTAAGATATCGACAAGGTGTGTAAAAATTTAATTGTGCGAGAATTTCTGCCGAATCTATGCGCATTGAAATAATGTCGTTGATGAAGAAAAGCATTGCAAATTGGCGGCGCTCCTTAAGTGTTTGTATATTGATGAGCATGCAGCGCGCTTTATAAGATGGTAATGGAAATGAAGTCCAATTCAATTTACGTAAAGCATATAAAAGGAATTGTTTTTGGACAGATTCTATGCGTTCTTCGTGTATGGAAATGTATGGATTCCATACTAGGTGGCAGTATTCCAGAATTGGCCTTACATATGTGGTATATAAAAGCTTAATAGTGTATGGGTCTTCGAAATTATGACTGAACCTTTTGATGAAGCCTAGCATTCTGTTTGCTTTACTAATGATAGTATTATAATGTTCTATAAAAAATGCAACTAGCATTCTATTTAATACATTTTTGTTTTGCGTTTATGGGTAGCGAGTGACGTGACACTCGCTTTGATGGCACATGGAAGCCAAGAACTGCTCTGCACTTCCACGAGTAATTACTGGGATGTTGGGTTTACAACAGGGTTCGTTTTGGTAAACGATAAGCTGAATTGATGTCCTAACGATCATATAAAGCAAAGGAGCTTGGGATTGAACCGAACGTCTTCAGTAAGCAAAAACGATTACCAATAGGCAAACGAGATTAAAAGGGATTGAGCTGTTGTTATTATCATGTAGTCATTATTGTGGAGAGGACCGACTCATTCAGCAGATAATATATAGTGTTGATGTCTTTTAGTCAGCTACAAAGCTATAATAATATATGTATTAGCTTATATAAACATTATATAATATTACTTACAAATTCGGTAACTTGTTATTCGAAAACAATTGATTCCAACCGGCACATCTTCACTACAATATCTTCACGATTGTACTCAGTTGTCATTATTAGACTATCGGTTAACAGATGTTAGGGATGATCATTTTTTGAAATTGCTAAATTCTGAGAAGCGCAAATTTACGCAACAGTCATTTTAACAAATAAAGCGGTTGACGAATCTTGAATGCGGATGGGCCTGAAGTTAGAGTGACGATGTTCTGCTCAGTAAGCAAAAACGATCGCTCTAAGGCCACCGAGCCCCTCGTATAACATCATGCCGTTACTTGATCTTTTGTCACCATTCAAACCTGGCACCGAAAACGATGATAAGTTTCGCAAAATACACGATAGACAAGCGATTTGATCGTAAACATCTTAAATATGAAAGGATCTAGCACCGCATTTTTCTGCTCCTCACTTCAACCGACGATCTCTCAACT
The DNA here is from genome assembly GCF_037179485.1 of Ochlerotatus camptorhynchus. NCBI lineage: Eukaryota > Metazoa > Arthropoda > Insecta > Diptera > Culicidae > Ochlerotatus > Ochlerotatus camptorhynchus. Next base: position 4,155,282 of record NW_027040527.1, on the reverse strand, counting down.
CCAAAAACTAAGAGCTACGAAAAAGCACTTACGCCTTCATTAAGTAACTTACGCGACGTTCAATGTGTTTCGATTTGCTCCTTACCCATTGTTCAGGCTATCGTGCCTCTTACATCATAACAAGATATGACCGACGTGACGATTGATTAAGCCCTCGTTGAAACTACGTTCTCAAAAGCAGTCAATATTTTTTGTATTAGGCACAATTGAATGAACTTTTCAGTGCCTAAAAAGTTATGATTTGTTAAAAAACTCAAGTTTTTGGGAAAATATCCAAAACTTGGTCCATTGGTGTAACAATTTAAAAATATCTACTTTCAAACCGCTACATCTCGAAAACGGTGCGACTTAGCAACATTTTAATCGGGTGAATTTGTAAATTGTTGTAAATTTGGTGTTCTTTCATTATATAAAGTCGAAAAAGTAATTGGACTAAGTTTTGCATATTATCCCAAAAACTTGAGTTTTTTTTTTAAATCATAACTTTCTTGTCCATCATTTCTCTATCTTGACTTAAAGTTCAATAGATGGCATTTTTTGTTTCCTAAAACATATCAACAAATAAAAAATACAAAAAATCATTTTTTGAGAAAAATTGTTTTTAAGGCTTTCTTTGAAATAAAAAAAAAAGTTGGGTAATTTTTTTAGAGAACATATTTGTTTTCAAATAGTCTCGTCTATTACCTGCAATATTTCCCGAGACACCAAACCGATAGGACAAACAGTTTTCGAGTAAAATTTGTCTGAAGATAAGCTTGATTTTTTTTCTATATTCCCTTTTCAAAAATAAGGCTGGATTCAAAATGACGATATGAAGATGCAAAATGGCATTGTCGGTCATAAGGAACGTTTCCTCAAATTTTCAACCAAATAAAAAAAATACAAAAATTTACCGATTTGCGAATTCGTAGGGAATTGTTCACATGTTATTTAACAGTTTATATAATCAGTCCAATGAGATAACGAAACCCCACCGCCAAGCTCCTCCCCTGATCCTATCCTTCGACAGTGAACTTCTGTAACCTCGGGTAAGCCGCGAGTATTCGGTTCAATTTCTACTAGACATAGAAATAAGTGAATTTTGTTACAAACAATGAACAATGAATTATCAGCTCCGTAAAGCCAACACGATTGAGCCTTTACAATAAACGACTTATTTAAAAAAAAAACAATTTATATAACTTTTGTACGACTGGTTTTGATTGTATAGCAGTTTACTCAACTTAAGTATATGAATTTGTGTTACTTCGGTTTTGTTATGTAAGAACCTAACAATCTAGAGGAGTGTTCAGTTTATCGGCTCCATGGTCTTGAGTCCATTACATAAGTGCACTGACTGCATTTTTATTGACGAACGGTACTATCGCTATGACTCGAGCTACGTGAAAAATGGTCAGTCAGTCTATCTGGCATTCTTATCTTATTTATATTGTTTTGACAAGAGCCAGTGAACTGCTTTGGATTCATACATGGAGGGCTACACTTACAGCACACAACATGAGAATAGGGTGTTGACCTTCATATAATCGAGAGCCACCCATGCATCTCCATAAATTAAATAACAACCGATTCAGGGACGTAAGTTGGGTCTGTAAAATTCATGAATGGGTTAAGTATAAGCGCCTTCATCGCTCAATTCAATGATGTTTCTAGATTTGATCAAACGTTATCTTCGATTCATAGCTGAACACAGATCGCACGTGTGCATGATTTCGCTACATTTTACTTGTTTTTGTTTTTAACAATCGAACGCTACAACGTAGGATTGTGTCAATTGTATTTGATTGATGTAAGAAATTACTTCAATAATCATTCAGCTGCTATGAATTTGCTAGACAAATCATTGTTTGGGTGACAGAAATTTGTTTACGTTTATGTATCCTGCGTTATCTGTCACATTCAAGCTCCATCTTCTTGAACATATTTTAACAATTATTTTTAATTCTATTACGTCAAAAAATGTCACATGATCTTTCAGGGAAGATTGAATTTTCGGTGATTCATTCTTTAAAATTAAGTGATAAGATATGACATAATGAACAAACAACAAATACTTAAAGCTGATGATTTTTTAATTAGCCTGTGCTTGAAAAGTTGATCCGATAAGATTATATTCATATTTAATGTCATGTCTGCGACTGAAAATGCACCTAATATGCACATATTTTACAATTTCACAATCTTTTCAGTGAACGAAGCCGCCCAGATTGCCTATTCCGGCGTGTTTGAAAACATGGGCCAGTGCTGTATTGCGGCCACCCGTACCTTCGTCCAGGAGGGAATCTACGATGCATTCGTGCAGAAAGCAACCGAGCTGGCCAAGGGACGCAAGGTGGGAAATCCATTCAGCCAGGGAATTCAGCATGGACCTCAGATCGACGACACTCAGTTCAAGAAGATTTTGGGATACATCGACAAGGGCAAGCAGGAAGGAGCCAAGCTGGAAACCGGAGGCGTTCAGTCCGGTGAGGAAGGATACTTTATCGAACCGACCGTGTTCTCGAACGTCACCGATGCGATGACCATCGCCAGGGAGGAAATCTTTGGCCCGGTGCAGTGCATCATCAAGTTCAAGACGCTGGACGAAGCTATCGAACGAGCGAACGCTACCAGCTTCGGTCTGGCGGCCGGAATAGTGACCAAGGACCTGAACAACGCCCTTATCTTCAGCAACGCGGTGGAAGCCGGCTCGGTGTGGGTCAACACGTACCTGGCCGTATCGAACCAAGCCCCATTCGGTGGCTACAAGCAATCCGGCATTGGACGTGAAATGGGCAAAGAAGGCGTCGAAGAGTACCTGGAAACGAAGACCGTCTCCATCAAGCTGCCATCGAAAGTCTAAACCCTTCTACCAATGTAGGCGGTGAATTATCTGTGTGTTGTTATCGCAATACGGTTACTTCTTTTTTTTTTGTAATGCAAAAGAGTCATAACAACAGGTCATCGTGATCAAACAAGCGATAGATTTCAATTGTATACAGGCGTGAATAAAAATAATCTCGAGCCAGCCAATTGTTGACGATATGAACCGAATTCCCATTTATGGATCGTTGTGGTTCTCCTCCACAAAAAAAAAACTATCTCACCACGTAGGGGGTATCTCGTCAAGCGGTTGTCAGATTGGGAAGCCGAAAATTTCAAACCCAACAGATACACCCTGACATGGTCAGACACACATTTCCAAAGAAGAAACCCAATGACGCAATGAAGAGTCGCGGAGAACTCGCGAAGCGCGATGCACAGCGAGACGAATAATAATGATTAGCTTCGCTTTGTTCGCTTGCTCGATGAGGCAACAGAGATTCCTTCCACATCATTCTTCACTTCGCAGTGCACGATGCGTTGAATGTTCTCGAGTGCTTTTTACGTGTTTCGGAGCGACAACAAATACCAAGGTGTGTCTGTTTTTTTGCTTCTGTTGCAGGAAAGTAGACAGCTCCGTCAAAACCTAAGCAAACTTGTTATTGTCATTAAAAGTACTTCTTATCTTAGATATGGTAAGCAGAACCATATTCTCGCGTAAACAAGATGTGGTTGTAGCTGTTTCCAAACGATCATTGGATAGGGTTGATTTGTTAACCCTCTACTGCCAATGCCCACATTTTGAGCTATGAGAAAAGGAATATTATTTATCAGTGCACAGTGGGCCAGACATTAAATCTAGCAGGAAAAAAAAATAACGCTCTGGTATTGCATCGAATTGAGTTGACGTCTTCATTGAAGTTTCTTGAATTAATTAGGACTACAATTTGGTGGATAAAAATAGTTCAAATTTTTGGTCGCAAAGATGGCACCGCGATACAAACTTTTTGATTTCACTTGATACTTTATTTTTCTCAAACAAAGGTATGTTGCTAATGCCAAATGGCAACACTATGCGCTAGACGATAAAATAATTAATCATTTTGTACGACCATTTCCATAGAGATGGTGCTGTTCCGCTGGTAGGAAGTGATAAAAATCCCCATAAAGAAATTGAGAGAAGTGGGAATAATTCGCTTTCGGCCCATATTCAGGTAAAAAAAGTGCACGACAACCTAAAGAAATGAATCAGGGACTGTGTCGTTCAGTTTTTTTTCCCGGAAATTATTGTTAAACAAGCTACAATTAAATAAACATGATTTTCCCCACACAGTTTTACTTGCTTTACTACCAGGTCCCAGAGAGCCAAAAAAATCAAATTTGAGAAAGAAAATTTGCTCTCACGACCTGAATCTCTCAACATGCCATGTATTTTGTTGACACTTGATTTGTGATTTCCCTTTCACAGATTACAAAATAGAGTACCTGACACTACAAAACATGTCTGGTACCTCTATAAATGCATTTTCTTTAACATTTGACGTCCCTCCTTTTTTACATATTCTGCGCAAAAGATACTTTATGCCCCGCCCCATACATAAATTTCGGCGGGAAATTCTGTGAGGGTTGAGCTATTTTGTGTACAGAATGTCTAAAAAAGGAGGGACTTCGAATAATAATCTAAATGCATGTATAGAGGTACCAGACATGTTTAACACTGCAGTGTCCTCTGTGAACAATTATAGGAAAACAGATTGTGTCTAGTTTCCGAGAGATGTCGCCGCAAACAACAACTGTGACATCTGATGGAACATGAATGCAGAAGCTTGACCAATTATCTAGCTTTCTAACGCCAAAAGCATAGTGTTGCCATTTGGCAACATAGGGGAAATGGCTGTTATGTTGGCCTATGGATCTAAGATTAGGCCCATCGCCAAAAATCTGCTATTTATCAATTTTATCTACATGAACGCGTCATTGGGACGGTACTAATGGATATTTTGGACGCTATTGAAAATTTAGTCGATTGCTGAATTTATATTTGGGCCCAAATCAGGGGCATTTAGGCCGACGTTACATCCATTTCCCCTACTATCTTTATGTATAAAATGTGTGAAAACAATTTATTTTGTTAGTGTGAAGAAGTGTAACTTTAAAGTTAGCACATTGTATGCGAGAAATCCCTTTACATTCAGGCAATTAACATCTTTTTTCTTATCACATCGTTGCTCGAAGTGATCGCTTCCACTGGTACGAACGTCCTGGGAAAGAACGTATCTCATAAGACCGCGACTTTTGTTTGTTCTTGACATTTTGACGTAGGATTACACTCCCGATCATAAGTTTAAGGACACCGCCAAAAAAACATGACAAATTTGTTATGTTCATATCTCTGTCATGTTACGTCCAATTTTCGTTCTCTTTAGATCATTTGAAAGGTATTGAATGAAACTTTCCTCGTAGGCAAATTGTTCAATATATTTTTAAAATTTTGTGTGCTTAAAGTTCACCCAAAGTTACGTGACTGATTTTCTCAGAATTGGGTTGGCCAAACTTTGAGATAAAAGTAATAGTAGAACACTTATGCCCATGTTTTCGAGTTCACTTCACAATCACTGCGAAAATTATTTTCACTCTGCCTGCAGCATCGATCGATCGTTTGTACTGAGTTTGAGCTTATAAAAAGATGTTTCATTTCATCAGTTAATCATAATTTCGCAGATTTTCCCGCATTGTTCCCGGTTGTTCCAAGAATATTAGAAAGTGGGTAAGCAAATACTCGGTACCTATGTTCTGGCTAAATGATGACTTTCTGCAGGAAACCATGTCCAAGAAAAGGTTGTGCACATTCACGGATGATCTGGAAGCTGAATTTCCGTTAATCAAGCAATCAAAAACGCAGAACGGTGTGCATTGTAGCCAATGCAACAGTATTTTTTCGATTGCATCTGGTGAAAAAAATGACATCACTCGGCATCTCGCTACTGAAAAGCATAAGAAATCACTACTGGCAGCAGCAGCATCTTCCAAAGTGAGTTCTTTCTTTCGTAAAACGGAGTATGGAGCAAAGGGAAAAAAAGCTTGCTGTCGCCGAGGCTGTTTACGTGTACCACACAATTGCCCACAATCAAACTTTTCGGTCGTTGGATTGCTCCTCAAAACTCATCCGGATGTTGTTTGAACCGAAGTTCTCGTGTGCTCGTACGAAAGCTGAAGCTATCGTGAAACACGTTGTTGCCCCTTTTTCGGTTCAGGAAATGCTGAAAAAGTTGCAACAAATCGATTTTTTTGACTGTTTTTACTGATGCTTTTGACTGTGATTACTGATGCTCTAATTCGATACTTTGATTACAAAGTAGGAACCTAGATAAAATTGTTGGATTTCGTTTTTCTGCCAGGTGAAACGTCGGAAATAATTGCAAGCTCCATTTACGAAATATTGAAGACGCATAATCTACAAAACAAGGTAGTTGCTTTGTGTGCCGATAACGCGAATACTAATTTCGGGGGATTGCGATTATTGGTGTAGGATGCGCTGCACACATCGTACATAATACCATACAGTCAGCAGCAGATCAGCTGCCAGTTGACATTGAAGGAATTATCATTTAAATCTACGCTCATTTTCACATATATACTGTGCGAGTTGAGTTGTTAAAACAATTTTGCGAGGAAGCAGAAGTTGAGTACCATCGATTGTTGGGGTACAGCAAAACTAGGTGGCTGGCACTAATGCCAGCAATTGAACGTGTGCTACAGCTTTTCTCGTCATTGAAGTATTATTTCCTCTCAATTGATAATTGCCCAAGGATGCTAAAAGATTTCTTTGAAAATGATGGTTCCGAAATGTGGCTTTATTTTGTGCACAATCAAGCAGCAATATTCCATCAAACAGTAAAAAAGATAGAAGGAAACAATGTAACCATCGTTGAAGTTGCGTCAGAAGTAGGAGAGCTGAAGTTCAAGCTTGAAGAGAGGCTGAAAATGGAAAACCTTTCTTTAGCAGTACGGAGTCAGTTGACAAAGCTTGTAGACGACGCTTGGCCACAGGCAGGCGTCTTTAGAACTCGCACGCAGAATTTTTATCGAGCATGTAGTTTGTACTTGGAAGCTCGTAATGTTCAATTTGAAAAAGTTGATTGCTTTAAGTGGGTATGTTTGAATAAGGTACTTGAATGGTCAGTCGTTCAGGAAAGTTTTGAGTACATTGCAGAGTTCAGCGGAAATAATGATTTACTTGAGGCGGATAAAAATGAGCGAGACCTTTTCGAAGAAGTAGCTTATATTAAGAAATACAGTGATGAAGACAAAATTAAGGGTTGGAAAGAGAGCAACACAAAAGTTGAAAATAGATGGATGGAGATATTTATTTATTTCGACACAAATGGCATTCCAATTCAAAACCTCAGAGAGATAGTTGAATTTGCTTTGTGTCTTCCAGGAACTAATGCTGTTACAGAGCGAGTTTTTTCTGTAGTTAACAAAATTTGGACCACTGAGAAGACACAACTAACCGTTGATACTTTGAACTCTGTACTACAGGTCAGGCAAAATTTTGATGAGACTTGTGATAGTTTTCATAAGATGATTTTTGACACTCAGCCGAAAAATATGTTTAAATTTTCATAATATTTGTTAAATATAAATAAATTGTTGTTTTCCTTAGAAAAATGGTTCTTTAATTCATGCTCAGTATTTTGGACAGAGCGTCCCGCATTAACCTGGAAAATATCTGATCACTTTAGTTTACATGTATGAATTTTCAAGTGACACAGATGCGTACCGAACACACAGTACCGAACGGTTTGTAATTGTAAAGTAAGTGTTAAAAAATGGAAGACATATTAAAACAAATTGGATCTCTTGATGGAGGAGCAAGAGATCTTTTCCGTAAGTAAAATTAAAATACATTTGTTTTTTTTTTCATTGTACCTTGAAGATGGATCTTCAGATGCATGAAGATCCCATCATCTGTTTTTTTCTGCGGTCGGCCGATTCCGGGCTATATAGAGGGGCTCGGGTGCCATGATAATTGGCACATTGAAAAGGGCCATTTAGAAGAAAATTTCACGTTTTTTGATTGTACATACCCAAGATGCCAAATGCGCTATCAGCATTTGCGTTCCCTGAAGAGGCACATCAAGGAAAAGCATCCACCGAGTTCACAGCTTGAAAAAGCATGGACTCCAGGTGAACCTTCGTGTTTCACATCACAAAGTAGTGAGCAATTTCCTGAAACAAATGCAACGTCCAGATCTATAACATTGGAAGACATTAAAAAAGTGGCAGCTATGAGCATTTGTCGGCTCACAGCTAATGTTGGTATTACACACAATAAAATTGCGGAAACTGTAAGCATATGCCAGAACATGATAAGCCAAGTTTCCTCGTATCTGGAGGAAAAGATTGTTGAATATTTAAAAGAAAACAACATTGATGTGACCTCCGAATCAGCTATTATTGTTTTGAGTAAATTTAAATCACTCGATTTATTTGAAAATGTTAAGTCCTTTTCATGCCAACAAAGGTTTCTGAAAACATTAACAGGGAGCTATCCCAAGCCGGTGATGAAATGTGTAGGCTACCGAGATGCTGTTCGTCATACAGATGGAATTGACGAAACAGTTCGTGTAAATGAAACATTTGCCTATTCACCCATAATCGATACACTGAAGCTAATCTTCCGAAATCCTCGGAACCGCGATCTTCTACTTAATGAACATCTTGAGCAAGGAACACCTGACGTAAAAGAATATGTCTCTTACAGAACCGGATTAAGTTACGAAAAAAGTGACTACTTTAAAGCTTATCCCAATGCAATACGACTATCTCTGTATCAGGATGATGTAGAATTGGGTAATGCTTTCAGTTCCAGAGCTGGCAAGAACAAAGTTTCAAATATATGTTACAAAATACAAAACTTCCCAGAACGATGGAATTCATCTCCCAAAACTGTCTTTCCGGTAATATATGCCCTTTCAAGTACTGTGAAAATGGTTGGATTCAATAAAATTTTTGAACCTTTAGTGTCAGACCTTAAGAAGCTAGAAGACGGTGTGATTGTTCAATACGGAGAAGAGTCATTCGAGATCAGAGCAACAGTCACAATATTTTGTGGGGATACATTGGCAGCACATGACGATTTTGGGCTCTTTGGACCGGGGGCAAATTTCTTTTGCAGAATGTGCACAATATCTCGTCCACTGTTCCATAAGGATCCTACCTCAACATACCCTATACGCACAACTAGTTGGTATCAAACGAGTTTAACGGCTGTTCAGGATGGTATTATAAAACCATCAGAGTGTGGTTTGAAAACCAGTGGGTGCATCTTGAACAATTTGAAGAATTTTCACGTCACAAATAACTGGGCTCTAGATGTAATGCACGATATGGCGGAAGGAATTATTCCCTTAACCATTCAACTAGTACTTAGTTCATATTATATACGAAAAAAAAATGCAGTTCACGAAAAGTTTCATCAACAGTCGCATCAGCTCGTTTAGTTACGGATTTGCAGACCGCAAAAATCGTCCTTCGTCAAATATAACGGTTGAAATGTTATCTGCACCAGACAAGCACAAACTGAAACAGACAGCTGCACAACATTTCCTCTTATTGAGATCATTTACGTTCCTTTTCGCCGATAAAATTGACCAAGACTGCCAATTTATAGTGATGATAGGACATCTCATCAATGTTACCCGTATACTCTTATCGCCAGTAGTATCAGAAGACATGCTTGTATGGTTAAATGAACACCTTCGGCTTTTCCAAGACTTGTTCTACCAAAACTTCTCGAAGCGCATTAATAAAGGGCATCATTTGTTGCATTACGAAGAATGCATAAGACGGAGTGGTAATGTTAAGCAATTCAATTGCTTGCCCTTTGAGCAAAAAAACAGACCTTTAAAAACTCAAGCAAGTTCATGTCGTAATTTCAAAAACATCTGTAAGAGCCTTGCAGAGCGCCAAACCCTTACGATGGTGATAGATGTTCTGGACAATCCACTATGCGATAAAACTGTACATAAACCAGGTCAGAGGAAGCATAAAAATAACATAATCGCTGGAGATAGTCTGTTAAAAGATGTGTTTGTGTGGGTGATGTGGCATTGTTTTGTTAAATGGAGTGGAGTTCCGAAAAAAAATCTTCTGGTTGCTGGTCGTACGGAATAATCCAGGAGATAATCGAAAGTAACGGAACACTTCATGTTTTGTTAAAACTGTGCGAACGACATCCTGCAGGCGTACGAAGTACGGGTAATTGAAACTGATCAGCTGACCAGCTTGAATGAGATTTTCCAGCACACAACTTTCGCGTTGTGGAAACGGTGTTATAATCGCGATTACTAGTTTATTGACGTACATCAGTGAAAACTTCGCAAAACAGCAGAAAATCAACCGTAAACATCGATGTCAACATTATACTTGTTCTTCTTTATTGTATTAATTCAATAAATATCTAATATTGTCAGCACATATGTCAAGACGTCCCAGGTCAAGGTAAGAAAATTACGTGCAACTTTTCAAACTGACGTAACAACTTTTTTCAGTGAGTTGAATTAAAGCAGCGATTGAACCCGCTGTATTTTTTTGTCCACTTACCCACACGAACTAAAACTATCACAATGAGATCTTGTATTAATATTGGATCCTAAGAGGATTGGATCCGGTTGTTTTCTGACACACGTCAGTTTGGTCGTGTGTTCTTAAAATCCTTCTTAGCTTAAATAGCTTACAAAAGTAAAGCGCTCTAGTACTAGCGAGCTTTACACGAAAGCAGTTACGTCAATTTTAAATGTTGGGCTTGTGATTTTTATATAATACACGGAGCGAAAAAACGACCCAAACTAAATGGTGTTACTAACGTGTTGCCAAATCCGTAAGAGAAGTTTATTTTATGTTTAATGGATGTTTTTCAATCACATGTGTGTTAGTGGAACTAGGACCAAAATGAGTATTTTCTCTTAGCATTTTATTAGAGTTACACATAGATCTTTTGAACCCATTTACTCTTTAAGCCCACCACGTTTAAACTACCTTCTTATTGAGTTGAATACTATTTACTAAATTTTGACTTGCCTTACTGAACAGTGTTGATCGAAAGCTATTGCACGAAAACCTTTATTATTAGAATTTACTCAAAAAATCATTCGTTTGTTTTGGAATGGCTGTCCATAGAGGCTGAAGGAATCACCGACCTTTCAACTTTTTTGGAACTCAACGTCAAAGACTTTACTCGCTTGAGATTAAAAACAAACGTTATCAAATCAGTTCAACATATGCAGAAAATGTTTCTGGAGGAGACTATTTTTGAAGAACGGCTTGACGAGGAAGACGAAATCGAGAACGAAATAGAGAACTATTCCGGAGCAGCAAATGTCATCAGAGGTTTCATCAACGTCTCAGCTTCGGACAATCCGTACGAAGGGATTTTACTCGATAAGGCATGTTTTGCATGGGTTGTTATTCTTCAATGCAGTTAAGTTTCTTTTTCTCCTAGGAAATTGACATTGATACGGTATTCATATGGACTCCCGAAGGCAAAGCTACTATGGAAACTTTGAAAGAGGGATTGAAGTCAAACGATGCGTGTTTGTCCAGTATCAAGAGGATTCTGTGCGATTATTTAAAGTGGACTTACGGCTTGTAAGCTTGATTTATTACGTGGTAGTAGTAAAAATCTAAAGTGAACCCTACACGATTGCTTTTATTGACAATAATCGTACTGTCAATACATGCTATATTGACGTCAATATATCGAGATTGACAATATTTCTGAATTCACACCATCAATATTATTGTCAATAATACCCCTTCGCGTCAATATATTGATGCGTGTGGGGTTTGCTTAACACAACAGTTTTTCTCAGGCGTCCTGCAACTTTCTACAAGAATATGATAGCTATTTGTAGTTAACAAATATCCAACTCTGGGATCGTCAACGCCAGAAGTACGCCAAGCCTTATGGTTCCATCCTCATGCAAGAGAAAAGAATAAGCATTCTGGAAGAATCCATTACCACATTGGCTAGCAAATCCGAGGAACGGGTGAAACGCAGAATAGCAGGAGCTCAAGTACCAACAATTGAACAACGCATCGAAGTATGTGCGATTCCAGAGAGTGAATTAGAAGATTTGGTAAGTAGTTCGATTGAAATAATGGGGGCTATTCCGATGCTTTTGTCACTAGAGAAGTGAGAAAAATTACGTCGTGGTGACGTGACTCTCCATTTGATTTGCACAGATAATTACGTCACCATGACGTGGCTTTTATCACTTCAGTAATGACAAAAGTCACTTCGACTCTCGGAATAACCCCCAATTTTAAGGAACATAATAAAACCAATTATTTCAGAGAGAAGAATTGAAGTGAGTCCAGGACCAGCAACTCTATCAAGGGCCGAGGAGTTGTGGACAGCAACTTTCCCGGATCGTAGCAGCATTCGTCGGGCTGGAAATTTGTTGCCCTACCTAATGGATCATCCCGTTGCAGCAGCATTCGATGGGAAATTTGTAAGGTTTTTTTTTTGCAATTTGTTGAAAAATGGGCTTTGGTTAATTACTCTTGATTTTATTATTCAAATTTTAGATTACTATGGAATTTGAACATCTTTTTCCGAATGCAGCAAATTTCAATGAACGCTTCGAGGATCTTCAGGACAAGATACTAACCCGTTATCACGATATTTTTCAACACAATCAAAACGGTAATAATGTGTTAATTATTGTGATTGTTCTCTTTCATTTATTTATATTCATCTTATAGGTTTCTTGAGAACGTTGGCAATAATACGCCACAAAAAAACCGAACCGTGGTGCCAAAAGACTCAAATACTGCTCGAAAAAAACCTTATTCAGGAAATAATAGAGTGGACACAGGTAAATAACATTTCTTGCAAATCAAACACTTTCCTGCAAGTAAACGATTCCTCTAACTGACGATATTGTTAATTTGCATGTGTGAGCTTTTACAAGCGAGAAATAGACTGCTGGTAAATAAATTGCATAAATTTGTTAACAAAAGCAGTTTTGTCCTATTACAATGTTCATTAAGGCCCTTATTACGGGTGTCACTTCACGGTGAAAACGAAGTGAAGTAACAACTTTTCACTCACGGTAGAATGATTCCCATTTGATTTGCCCGGGAAGCTATTCACCAAGAATGACAACTTGTCACTTCACTTCGTTTTCACCGTCAAGTGACACCCGTAATAAGGGTCGAAATTTTGATTTATGATCTTTGAATAAATTTTTCAATAATTTTATTTTTAGAGTGATTTCAACACGGTGCCAAACGGTGAAGTCCCACTTTTATACCTAAAAGGAAATCTAATGGAGGATACTTCGGAGGGATGCATTGCATGGAAGGGATGGTCTGCATCCATCAAGAAAGATGCCAAGTATTGTTTCCGAGTGCTGTGTGAGTGCTTCGCTGCTTTCAATATAAGCTGCAAGCCCGAAGACAAGCAATTTTTCTTGTTTCTCTCTGCAATTTTTCAAGGCGTAGGAAACCTTACTACCACGGGGGAGAAATTTATGAGAAGCATCAATTGATCGAAGCAATGAAGAAATTTTGAAACTGATAAAGTTTAAAAACTGATTCAAATCATCATGGATTAATAAATGTAAAAAAACAATACAAATGAACCATATTATTATTCACAATCGGTAGTTTTTGCTGAACAAATTGTGAATTTTAAAATCAAACCAGTAAATTTTTACTGAATTTCGGTAAAAATCTGACAGAAAGCTTTTTTGTTCATTTTACCAATCATTCAGTTAAATTTGCAATGCGTTTCAGCAAATTTTGACAGCTTATATGAACGAAGTCAAATTTACTGAACGCACTGTAAAGCAAAAAATACCGAATAGATTACCGAATGTTCAGCTGTTCCATATTCGGTAAAAAATTACAGTATACTGTAAAAAAATCTTAGTGTGTATGACCATCTTGGTGGGATTGGAGCACTGAGCATGCCAGACGGTACCGATATTTATGCCTTTTAGTGCAAATTTTAAGCCTCTCATATTAAGAGAATTATGCAAACAAAAACTTGCCTAATTCTATAATAGAAGGAGCTTAAGATTTGCATCAAAAAGCATAAACGTAGGTAGGCCCAGAGTATATGATCGATGTATTTTCCCTAATACATTCTTGTCCACACCAAGGACACCAAGGACAAATTTCCACAGCATTGTTCAAAACCAGGACCACAAATGGCTGATAAAAGAGTTAACTAAAGAGTAACCCAACTAATAATTTTCGCAATTTAAACGCTTTACTCATTTCATTCATACAGCCTCAAGCTGTATTAAAATGTTTTACGATATGAGGATACCTTAACTCAACCTCTATAAAAGCAAATCTGGTGAACTTTGTCAGCTACTTATGACTGTTGTGACGGTTGGGACAAGCTCTTATTGCATATCTATTTACGCTTCTATTCAGCTGTTATCCTGCTGTTTAGTTGTGTGTGAACTTGAAAGGCGCTTACTCAACCTTTACCCGATTATCCAATAATCACTACACAACTTTCTCTTGAAATTCGGGTTAAATATTGTTCACGCTATTTTTTATGGAGGAATTTATTGAGTTTACTTTGCTGTGAATCAAATTAATCGAAATTAGTTATAAGCACACCACCCAATTATTTACGCTGTACCGAAACCTGGAATCGAACCAGAGACGACCGCATTGGCGAACCTTGATGCTACCAACTTCGCTACGCCAACACTTTGAACATACGTAAACAATTCTACGTGACCTTCTACAACAAGATTGCTTAGTAGAGGCTTTATAATAGTGAACATGAATCACTTTTCTCGACTAGTTAATTCAGCTTTGGAAAGGAGCAGAGTAAAAGCTGTAAAACTACACAAGTCTAAAAATAAACCTAGTTGACTGTAAAATAACTTTCAAAGTAGCGCTAACACAGTTTACTAGTTGAGTACAGGTTGTTTAGTTGTTGAATTAGCACTTTTGATGTTTATTTTATTCAACAAGAGTGGTTGGTTGTGTAGAAGCCATCAAATGAGTAATATATTCGCTTTATTAGCTTTGTTTTGTAGCTTAAAGTTGAAACCCAACTAACATTTTCAGCTTTGTAAGCCAACTTTTCAGCGTTGTGCTGTAAAGTAGCTGAAAAAAAGCTCCAGATACAGCTACAAGCAAAAGCTAGCAAAATAGTTTTGGAGAGCGTTTACTCAACTTTCTCACAACCATTATTCAATTTGTCAGTCGCACTGAATAACATCAGCCAATAAACGCTAATGTCACTTCTATACACACACTAATCAACTTTCAACTTGTAGCTGCAAAAAAAAAGCTAACAAAGTGAATATATTACTCATTTGATGGCTTCTAAACAACCAACCACTCTTGCTGAATAACATAAACATCAAAAGTGCTTTTTCAACAACTAAACAACCTGTACTCAGCTTATAAACTGTGTTAGAGCAACTTCGGAAGCATTTTCACAGTCAACTAGGTTTATTTTTAGACGTGTGCAGATTTACAGCTTTTACTCTGCTCTTTTATAACTAGTCGAGAAAAGTGATTCGTGTGCACTATTATAAAGCCTCTACTCAGCGATTTTGTTGTAGAAGGGCATGTTGATTTGTTTACATCAGTTCAAAGTGTTGGCGTAGTACAGTTGGTAGTGTCAAGGTTTGCCAATGCGGACGTCTCGAATTCGATTCCAGGTTCCGGTGCAGGGTAAATAATTTGGTGATGATTTGTAACTAATTTCGATTAATTTGATTCACAGCAAAAAAAAACTCAATAAATTCCTTCATAAAAAAAGCGTTAACATTATTTAACCCGGTTTCAAGAGAAAGCTGTATTGTGATTATTGGATAACCGGGAAAAGGTTGAATAAGCGCCTTTCAAGTTCACACACAACTAAACAGCAGGATAACAGCTGAATAGAAGCGTAAATAGATATGCAATAAGAGCTTCTCCCGACCGTTCCAACAACCATAAGTAGCTGACTAACTTCGCCAGATTTGCTTGTATAGAGGTTGAGTAAAGGTTTCCTCATATTGTATAACGTTTGAATACAGCTTGAGGCTGTATGAATGAAATGAGTAAAGCGTTTACATTGTGAAAATTGTTAGTTGGGAAGTTGATTAATTTTTGCATAGAAGTGACATTAGCGTTTATTGGGTGATGTTATTCAATGTGACTGGCAAATTGAATAATGGTTGTGCAAAAGTTGAGTAAACGCTCTCCAAAACAATTTTGCTAGCTTCTGCTTGTTGCTGTATCTGCAGCTTTGTTTCAACTACTTTACAGCACAAAATGTTAGTTGGGAAGAGCTTGTATCCAAGATATATCGTCCAAGATTGGCTTGTACTACATGGACATCGCCAGAGCACCTCACAAACAGAACTCTCAAATTGCTTGTGAATTTTAACCAATCAAACTTTTCCACTGATAACGAGTTAAGAAATCAATTTAATATGTAGGGGAAATGGCGCTTATGTTGGCCTCTGGATCTAAGATTGGGCCAATCGCTAAATATCTGTTATTTATCAATTTTATCTAGAGAAACGCGTCATTGGGACGGCACTAATGGATATTTTTGGTTGCTATTGAAAATTTAGTCGATTGCTGAATTTATGTATGGGCCCAAATTAAAAGCATTTAGGCCGATACTACATCCATTTTCCCTGCTATACTTTTGCTGTGACATCAAAACTACCTGGCAAAATCCTACGTCAAATCTACGGTCGTGTCTTGGATTTTCTACTTTACTATTCACAACGAATCGGTCAGTTTTTTTAAAGCGTTATTAAAGAGATTTTTAGCATAACACGAATCGGTCAGGTCTATTTTAAAGGCAGCCAAATTCAGCAGTTTGGGCTCGTTTCCTGCGTTCGATTTTTTGTATAGGACCCACGAATTGATTGCAGCCATAACCAATATATGGTAAAAAGTAGAAGAGTCTGTGCCTAGGGGCACGAGCGGAAGCTTGACGTAGGACCGCTAGTGGACGGAACAAATGTAAACATTTAGTTCTTTTAATTGATCAATCATCAATTATCTTAACTCTTTCCGTTTTTTATTTGTAAGCGTATCAAATTTGTAGTTTTTATTTTAAAGAGAAAGTTGATGAAGAGAATCCAAGAGACGATTAAGTTGAGTATTTTAGATTCATCTACCCGACTTTAAAAGGTTTATTTTGATTTTTTGTTACTTATGTATTTTTAAGTTTTGTGCATTTTGGTATTAAAGTGTATTCAATTCACCCCTCACAGGATTTAATTTCGAATTATATGAATGGGGCAGGGCGGAAAGTATCGTTTGTGCAGAATATGTAAAAAAAGTAGAGACTTCGAGAGATTGAACTCGTGAGAGCTGATTTTCTCACAAATTTGATTTTATTGGCTTTCTGGGGACTGAATATACACCCATTGCGAATTATTCCCACTTCTCTCAAATTCTATAACAGTTCCTACCAGCGTGTTCTGGAAAATGGTCGGACGATGATTAATCTCACCAATACATTCGGGCCTACAATTCCACACCTTCTATAGAGACCAGGTTGAGCCTTGATAGCTAGCTGCTTGCGGGAACTGATGACCTTGACCAATGTCCAAATAATACTCTTTAACAAATTTTTGGTGGCCCTGAAAAGGACCGTTTTGTAGTGATGGTTGAGTAATGCTGAGCTGGGTGTTCAACACGGATGAGGCTGTCGAGCTGTATGTCGTTTGGAGCGAGGGTGACACGCTTGGCATAGATGCCCGACCCGGAGCGACTCACGAAGAGCTACTGATTCCGATCCATAGCATAGCGATGCAGCTTCTTCCTCCTTTGATGGTTGCTTATGTGAGCTCTACAGCTCGCTGCTTGCAGGCAGCCTTTCGTTGTTACTGAAGAACTATTTTCAATGCCACACGCCGAAAGCACTGCTACTGCTGCTACTACTGCTATTAATTTCGACGACCGAACACCACCACACAGTGGTGTGGTCGTTGGGAGCGTGTGGTTCTGAGTATGGCGATGAGTGTGCAAAATATTACGCAATTCCATCCTCCCTATTCGCACGCACCCGAGGATCGGAGGCGAATGCCACTTCGACTTGTTTCGTCTACTTACTACTCTCTGACGACTGTGCTGGGGAAGCAGGTAATTGGTGGATTTGTTAGTTAATTCGTCGCTTTTGAACAATACTGGACATTTACTAGTTTTTTCAATAGTTTCTTGTTGAAAATCAACATTCGGAAGCATTGTTATCGATGCGTAGCCATATTTCTGATCGATTGGTGATAAAATTATTGAAATTGGACCAGGGGCAGCTGAGTTATTAACGTTCAAAATCTTTCTTAATTTGTTACATGTTCCATTTTCAGTTTTCACAAAGGGGATACGCTTATTATACGCATATAGAAACGTAGTTCTACGTCAAAAATCGTATGTACCATTTTCTATGTTTTACTCTTATCTTGTACCTGCCCAGAAAATTCTCTATAAAATCCACCCCACCCATATTAGCGATCTATTCTTTGATGATTTTTGGACAAACAATTCTCGATTACTTTTTCGAATGGAGGTATCAGCTTTTGTAAACAATGCATTTGATCGTTGATTTGGCGTAACTGGTAGCTCACCCACGCAAGCTAACACTACCATCAGATAGGGGTAATGTTCCTCTACCTGTTAATGGTATTAGTATGCGTGGGTGAGCTATCAGTTACGCCAAACTGATGATCAAACGCATTGTTTACAAAAGCCGATACGTCCATTCGAAAAACCAATTGAGAATTGTGATCTGCTTCTTATCCTTCTTATACATCTTCTGATGGTATCCACAGGTTCATCGCCATCATACGTGGAAGCTAGTGTCACGAATTTGTTATCTTTCCAACATGTTACACTTATAGCCACACTTTCATAGTTAGTAAGTTAATCTTCATAAGATCCACGTGTTACAGAGACGGCTTCATGAAACCTTTTTGTGCAGGAAGATTGCAATGTTTGCCCACGCAATTTCTTTGATTGGTTCCTAATGCGTGAATATCTTGAGTAGACAAATAATGTTGTAATGGTAGTATGGTGTAATAATTGTCGAAGTACAGTTTATGGTTCACATCCCTGGGAAGTGGGCGACATACACGAACTACTGTGTTTCCCACTACTCCAAGATCAGGCTCCTTCGAAAATCTTACATGCTCTTCTTTCCGGCTATATATTTCAAACCTGTAGGCATAGCCACTGAAGGAACATAATACAAACTAGATTAAGGCTTGTTTATAGAGGCATTATTCAATTTTAGCATTCCAATTTTCACTGGATTAATATTCGTTGTTCGGTTTTTAAAAATTTTGTTCTCGGGGTACATATCAGAGAACTTCAAGATAGTTCCATTAGTTTCAGCAAAATAACAGGAAGTTTATAGAAGATCTGATAAATTCAGGGAACTGAAAAAAAAATACGAATGTTGCAAGCTCTTTACTGTAATTCTAAATACTTCAGTGATGTTCCAAGAACATCAGTGAATATATGAAGCGTTCAGAGATGGTTCAAAACCTTCAAGAAAGTTCTAAGAACTACAGGAAATTCCAGAAAATTAGAGAAGATCTGTAAGGCTTGATTCCGAGGAATTCAGTTCAGTTTTTACGTGAACTTAGAGGAAGAGAACTTCACGACGGTTCCAATAGCTAGATAAAAAATTCCTTAGAATTGTATGGCAGTTCCATGACCATCTGAAAAATAATGAAAATTTGAGGCAAGTTCCTAAGACATCTAGCCGATTAACGTCATAAATGCAGGAACTTGACAGATATTCCAAGAACTGTAACCAGCGGTTACAATTAACCGTAGCAGATGACTTTGTCACCTTGCGATTATTTTTTTATAAGGTGTTCCATCCCAATACAGAACCCTATTCCCTAAATATCACAATCATGTCTGACTCTCACTGTTTGTTGGCAGCGGTTTGAACCAGCGAAATATATCGTTTGCCGCTCCGCGGCGCCGTAAATATAAAGCATGACCACAAATGATGCCACGGAAGAAAGTGACACAAAGAACATCGAGTGACAAAGACTCGATGTTTCATAGCATGGGTTGATCGGCTCAGCCGTAGAATTGTTCGCTCTCTTCTGTCCGTGAACTCCGTAGGATGTGGAAGTGCGCGCGCGTTCCTAAAATTAAAGATAAAAGTTTGATATATATTTATGTGGCGTTATAAAGTTAATGGCAGTAGTTAAAATCATTTAAAAGAAAATATTTTCTAATCTCCATTAGGTTTACTGCTGATACTGCATTCTATTAGTTTTTCGTGTTATCCAACGTAGAAATTAGAAAAAAGGTCAATTATCTGGGCCTTTTTTTTTCCTATTCGGACAAGTTCCGAAACTCTCTTCCGCAGAAAGAGCCAAGAGGAGCCAAGGATAGTGGCACCGGACCATTCGGCGAGCGTTCAGACTAGTCGCCACTTTAGTCACCGATACCAGCCAGGCGATCCACGTTAGTCAGTGGTATCGGAATCGATTTCTTCACGGACAGAAAACCCCATCAGCGTACAGGTCCACTATCCTCATCAGACATTCTTGGAAGAATCAGCGTGGAGCAGAAGATCCGCCATTGCTCTCGACGATCAAAAAGGCCACTCGAGAATAGACGAAGGACCGCCATCTTGTTGGCATCAAGCAAGTGGCATCATCCACATCATAACAACGATTCGACGTCGGCGTTTTCATCAGCCTCACCGCCTCACAACCAGCGCTCTGAACGGTCGATTGCGCCGATTGATCCACGTTGCCACCGGTGCTTCTATCGGCGATCACCGCATAATCGTAGACTCAACGGCGACCTCATCATCAGCTCCGACGGCAATCCACCAGCAATCGAGACAGCAGAAACGACGCTGAAATGTCAGCGATGTCATGCTGGTCGCTACCGCCGAATCACCGATGATCCTGCTACGAAGGTCGACCTACCCACCTACCAGAAAACCGCAAGTACCCAGTGCAAGTGCATGTGACGTCACCCTAGATTAAAATAAAAACAGCTAAAATGTTATAA
This sequence comes from Ochlerotatus camptorhynchus, assembly GCF_037179485.1. Taxonomy (NCBI): domain Eukaryota; kingdom Metazoa; phylum Arthropoda; class Insecta; order Diptera; family Culicidae; genus Ochlerotatus; species Ochlerotatus camptorhynchus. The sequence goes on along the minus strand of NW_027040527.1, from coordinate 4,134,441 downwards.
AAGGCGGCTATTTTTTAGAGAGTGCTGTCCTTTAAATTTATTCCACCACCTTTTCGTTTGTCCTCGTTTTCCCCGGACCTGAGAGGGGTCTTCAGGCCTCGTCCGGGAGTTCATAGTGCAGAAATTTAAACTTCGTTGGCTTTTGAGCTTCCCCATGTGTTTTGTGTTATTCTTTTTCAGGTGCATCGTTTGTGGTTATTGCTTACTTTTAAACAACATATACGTTCCTGCTGTTAACAGGTGGCAGTTGGATGTGAGTGTGATATTTAGTTCCGTAGGCGACCCTTAGATTTTTCCCGAGTTAGTCTAGAGGCTTACAGAACAAAGTCCAGAAAACTTTTTTTTTTTTTCCTTTGGTTTGTTTTTTTCCGTCGATCTTGTTTTCCGTGCTGAGCACCAATGCTACCGGCGTGCCAGGAAGGCAGCTCCCACACCTGGACCCTACCTATCGACCCATCAACTCATGAACCGGGGACCAACGGTTTTACTTCCCATCCGAAGGAAGGCGTGATCAGTGCTGTTATGCCTTAGAGCATCCCGGCGGCGCCGACTGGGATTGAACCCAGGCCTGCTGGGGTGAGAGATAATCACGCTTACCACTACACCACCGGCGCCGTTGTCCAGAAAACTTAAAAGAAGATAAAAGTCCCATAAACGCAAGAAAAAAAAAACTTAAAGGAAGTTCCATGAAATTTTAGAACATTTTGAGAACTTTATGTTAGCTACATTAACATCAGAAAAATTGCGAGAACCAAGGAATGCGGAGAAGATCTGAGTTTTTTGTTTTGCATTATCAGTAAGACTTTCAGCATGGATTGTGGAAATTCCAAAAACATCACGAACGTCCAGAACGGAGGTTTTAAGATCTTTAGGGTAGATTACGATAGCTTTAGGACAGCTCCATAGATTCCTGGAAAGGTTCGAGAACTTCAGGGAAGATCCAAGAGCTTCAGAGCAATTCTATTATATTCAGGAAAATGTAGGGAACTTCAGGAGCTTCCGTTGTAAAAACATCGTCGGCTTGTCAAAAATAATCACGGTGGCGCGCCAGCTCAAAATCATCGGCGGCGTGGGAAAAAGTGTCGGCGGCACATATGTCTACTCCAAAACCCCATTTTTATGTCTCCATCCATCCCTGCGGACATACCTCGCTTCAGGTGCTTTAATTAATTCTCTAAAACCAGATAAATGATTCGGCAAGTTTGAAAAGCCCTTTAAAAATTTCAAAAGTCACCCAGTCGACGACGGTTTGCAAAAAAAAAATGGCTATGATTCACGAGGAACATTTTCAAAAAAATAATATTACATTCGAATCGTAGAGGATGGTCTTTGTGGTCCCCGGAAGAATGCTGCCATCAAATTAAATTTCCTGTCACTCACGAACCCCGGCCAAACTCTCCACAATTTCGCATTCTTTCGCAGCAAATAAGCTTCACGTTTCGTGACAAAAAAAAAACCGCGTCCACCACGGTTGCCGTGAAACCTTTTCACCCGGTTTATCCCAGCCACTGCGGGTCGCATCTGGGCATCATGAAAGCATACAAAAAGCACCAGCAGCAGCAGCAGAACAGGTGTGTATCGGGCATTCCATTACAGCATTTCATTACAGTGTACCGAGGCGAAATTGCAATGCTTCAATTATCAAAGGCAACAGTCAACCCCAGGCTCTAACGAAATTACAACCCGTTGCTGCTGGACTGGTGTTTTTCTGTTCCATTTGAATGTAGGTTTTTTTTATTCAGTGCAAAGTTCGAGGAAAAAAGGTTTGAAGCAGTCTTCATTTCAGAAAAAAAGAGTAATCCTAATTAGGACAAATGGAATCGTTTGAAATTCCGTTCGATGTATGGAATCTGGGGGGGGGATCATAAGCAAATACATTTCTTGAAATGACACACAAACACACGGTTGATGGTAGTTTGATTCCTAAGCAACTCTTGGACGCACACTCGCAGCGTATAGACGGAACGGTATAAATGGATTGTTTGGCTAGCAATTTGGTGAGTAAACTTTGGAATGTGCTTCCGGAAATAAAAGTGAAATAGATGGGAGGGGAAATCCACTGCATTTGGAAGGTGAACCGAAATGGAACTCCGGAGGACGTGATCAAATGCTTCAAAAGGATTTTCAGAGCTTGGATCACATCGTAAATACCATGAGTAATGGATGCTGTTCACTTTTTTGTTTATTTGGACCAGTTTGAAAACTGTACAGTAGGCTATACCATTTGTCAGCAATGTTCTCACTAAAGAGGCTGAATTTATAAAGAGACATGTCAAAATTGCAACAATAGATTATCTGTAATGGGAAAAGTTATTCCAATCGAGCATAAGACCTGTCTAATGGTTAAGATTTCGCCTCTTTACCCAATTCAGTCTCTTTAGTTCTAACATTTGTGCTCCCTATAGTTCTCTGTGCAGGAAATCAGTTCATTTGCTCAACACAGGACCTGGTCCAATGCACTTTTATAAAAAAAACAAACAGCTTTTTGGCTAATCTTTCACTTTGATCGCTCATAAGCTACTCAATATACTATTTAACTATCTTGAACTGCCAGGGTTTTAAACTTTAATCAGGCATACTAACGGAGCGTGGGTTCGAGTAAGGGAGCGTGAGTACGAACCCCACTTCTGACACCATGATGCGCAATTAAAATGTTGCAAGTTCTGTAGTTCAAAATCAACTGTATTTCATTGAGTTTATAAAACAAACACAAAAGATACGAAGCATTTGATATAAGGCAGCAGCAAGTTCATGGTAGATTAAAGTTAGTCAGGTAGGCCATTTTCTAACACGATGCAGCTCCAGTGGCCGTGGCTGCTTCAAATGCACACTGGGCCAGAAATGCAATCTAGCGGAGCAAAATTAATAATTCTAAAACGAAGCATTTCCGCGACTTAGTGTCTTGGATAAAGTTTCTCATCATAATAAGGACCATCTATTGACATAAACAAATAGTTCAAAACTCTTCCGCAAATATGGCGCCACAATCTAACTTCTTTCGCTTACGTTTTGGAGACTTGATGTCGTGGGTAAAGTTGTTTGCCTTGACAAAATAAACAACTCTTTTGAAGGCGTAAAATTTTCACAGCCTATGGTTTTTTCTTTCTGTTTCGGTGTTTTTCTGCCAACCATATAATGTTATATTTTTCTCTTATGCAAATGCATTAAATAAATAACTTTTGTGAAGTAACATACTGGTTCAAGCTTCAAATTTTAAAGATATTGTTGAAAAACCAAAAAAAAAACAACAACAATTTTTGAACTTTAATATCTCTCAAGGCGCAAAAAATCGCATTCTGACATTTTCAGCAAAAATTAAGCAATACTCGATAAACAAAATATCAAAATTTGAGAGAGGTACATTTTGGTGTTTTTGAGATTTCATCATTTTAGTGGAGCACGTATTATTTCTATAACTTTTTTTTTATGCATTGAAATACATGTTTCTTAAACAAAAGTAGTTTATTTAATGCATTTGCATAAGAGAAAAATATAACATTATATGGTTGTCAGCAAAAACACCGAAACAGTTGAAAAAACCATATTTTCGACATTTTTTTCTTAAACTCTATATAACTCGGAACCAGTAGGCTGTGGAAATTTTACGTCTTCAAAAGAGTTGTTTATTTTGTCAAGGCAAACAACTTTGCCCAGGACATCAAGTCTCCAAAACGTCAGCGAAAGAAGTTAGATTGTGGCACCATCTTTGCAGAAGAGTTTTGAACTATTTGTTTATGTCAACAGATGGTCCTTATTATGATTAGAAACTTTACCGAAGACATCAAGTCGCGGAAATCCTTCGTTTCAGAGTTATTAATTTTGCTCCGCTAGATTGCATTGGTAGGGGTAAACAATAGTTGCAATTTCCAAACCTACGACTGGATGCCTTCCTTCAAATAACAACTGAAGTGCGGTAAAAAATCGGTAGAACTGTTTCAAACACGCAGTTGGTACTTGAGCGGTCGGTTTTCATCTATTTTTGCCAGTGGTGGCAGGGGGGGACACCCCTCACCATCCCTCTCCAAAGGGGGAGTTTGGTAAAGAGAGATGAAAAAACCGATTTATACCTTCCTTAAAAGTTGTCCTAGCTCGCTATTCTAATATCTATATGCAATCTTCACACTGCCGTACTCTAACGGAACTATCAACTCTATGCTTTCATCTACTCCATCTATCGTATAAAAATTACCACTACAGTCTGTTATTTGAAATTAGCATCTTCAACTATGTTTTATGTGTCATACTACCTTCTGTTCTTGCATCTTGTAAATAAGAATTATCAATAAAATATATCATAGCTTCAAAAAATAGAAAAATAGCATTTTAGCTGTAATGAGCATTTACAAGCTTGTTAGGAATCACTTCGAAATGTACTGAATCACTTAAGATTATAATTGAAGCACTTCGGAAAGTAATTATTCACTTCAGAAAAGTTCAAAATCACTTCAGGAAGTACTGGATCACTTCAGAAATGTTTTTGCGCACTTTGGAATGTTCTGAATCACTTCAGAAATGTTTTCAATCACTTTGGAAAAGTTCAATCACTTTGAAAAAGTATCACTTCGGAAAATACTGAATCATTTCAGCAAGTACTAAAACACTTATTAAAAAATCGGTATCACTTCAAAAGGTACTAAATCACTTCAGAAAAGTTTAGAATCACTCCGGAAAGTACTGAATCATTTCAGAATGATTGTAATCACATCCTCAAGTATTGAATCATTTTGAAAAGAGAGCTGAGTCACTCTAGGAAAGTTTTAAATCGCTTCAGAAAGTACTGAATCACTTCAGACAAGCTCGAAATCTCTTCGGATAATATTGAATCACTATAGAAATTTTCGGATTCACATTAGAAAGTACTGAATCATTCCAGAAAGTATGTAATAATTTCTGCAAGGACGGAATCATTTCGAAAACAATTGAATCAGTTAGAAATGCACTGAATCACTTCATAAATGTTCGCAGTCACTTTGGAAAGTACTGAATCATTTCATAAATGTTTGGAATCACTCCGAAGAGTACTGAATCATTCCAGATAGTTTGTAATCACTTCCGAAAGTGCTGCTTAATCACTTTTTAAAAATTTTAAATATTTTCTGAAAGTACTGAATCACTTCAGAAAAGCTCGGAAATTCTTCCGATAATATTGAATGACTTAAGAACATTTCTGAATCTCTTTGGAAAATACTTAATCTTTCCAGAAAGTTTGTAATTGCTTCCATAAAAACTAAATTATTTTGGAATGGACTGAATCACTTCACTAAACTTCGGAAAGTACTGGATCAATTCTTTAAAGTTTGCAATCACTTTCTCAAGAACTGAATCACTTTAGAAAAGATTGGCATCCCTTCAGAAAATATTGAAACACTTCTGAAAAATTTGAATCACTTTGGGAGCACAGAATCATTTAAAAAAAATCGAAATCTCTTCTGATTCTTATCACTAACCCATATTAGTACTCAATTGTGACACATCGAAAATGGTCTCGATTTTGGCAACACAGATGAAGTGCAGTCAACTCTCCACAACTCGATGCCCACTAACTCGATATCGAGTTCTAGAACCGTAGTAAAAATGAATGTCATGGCTACTGCGATAGCGAATTTGCATGGGATTGTTATTCTATAACTCGATGGTCCCTTCAATATCGAGTTGTAGAGAGTTCAGAATCACTTCAGAAAGTACTGAATAACTCAAGAAAAGATTAGGACCACTTTGGAATGTACTGGACCATATCTAAAAAGGTTAGCACGTACAGAATTACTTCGAATAGTACTGAACTTTATAAAAGATCCTTGTATTCAGCTCATGAAATATTTAATAATTTCGGAAAAACTTCAGTTCAGTTGCGAAAATGTTGAATAGCTCAATTTCGAAAGTGTTAAATTTTCTGGACTGATTTAACACTATCGGAAGTAATACAAAAAAAATTTTTATAAACGTAACATCTATATCTGGTAAAAAAAAATATCTGGTAACATCAATTAATCATATTGTCGAGCAGTTTTGAGACGACCTTCTACCAGCGATTTTACGGAAATGAAACAATAAATTCCAGATTTTCAAGCATATTATAAATAAGACCCTATTTTCTCGAGGTTGTAGAAGAAAAAATATCAATATATTGTTCTACGTTAAAGTTCGAGTGGTAGGAAACGTCATTTTAAACTGCTCGAATGATATGATCCATTGCAACAGCACAACCATCTTTGGTTGTTATTTGTATTTTTTTTTTCAAAAAATTGTGTAGCTACGATTGCGTATTGACACGAACGCATGGCCCAGGAGTTTGGCATTCCATTTTTGCTAAAAGTAGTAAAAGTTGGGTTCACGAGGTTCTTATACGAGAGCCACATGGGATGTGCCATTTTGCATGAATCTACTTATATTTATCGTTGCAGTTCTTTTATGCTGCCGATTAATTTATGCTATCTTAACAGTAGTCATAATTTATAACTACTCAAGATATCACAAATCCAAATCCATCATGCCGAATGAATTGAACAGCAACGTAGAAACCAAATTGGTAATGATTTTTAAAGCGAATCCATATTTCAATTTCCATATTGGGTGCGCCTACTTGGCTCAAATTTTAGGAACACTGCACTGATTCCGTCTGGTCTATTCTTGAGCCCAGAGCGAGAGGGGTGCGACACATCTAAATCTCGATTTTAAATGATCGAAAAATCTGACACTAGCGAATCAATCTACGAAAAATCTTTTTTCATCTCTTGCATCTAAACCCATCTACTTGTATCGCCCTCCACCTTTTTGCAGGAAATCTTCAAAATCATAATCAATCGTGTTTCTATCTATTAAGCGCGAGTGCATCTCACAACAGCAAAGCAAAAAATTTCCTGCATCTTAGATAGAGTCGCCCCCCTCGGTCCAGAGCCTGTACTAAGTCACACATATCTTTAGATCATCTGAGAGCAAGTTTGACAAAAGTTTGGGATGCAATATCTGTGGAGGAACTAACGTCCATCGTCGATAATTTCCCTAAGAGGTTGAAGGCGTGTGTACGAGTCAAAAAATCACATGTTGAGAAATTGTTGTGAATATCATAAACTATGTTGCTGTACCCACATTTCCCATACATATGTTTTAATTCAATACACAAGCAATAAAGTTACGACTAAATCATTAAACACGGATAATTATTCCTCACCCTGTAGAATGTATTTGATCACTTTAATTTTGATTGACTTGATTGAAAAGCAATAAAATCAAATCATTTAAAGTTTATTTTCTTAAATTAATAATGTAACATATTTTCGGCCGCCGGCAAGTCAACAAGCTACATCCAAACACTGACTATCCAGTGCCCGTCTCGATACTGCCAAATTATCAGCCAAGCCAAACCATGTTGGCTACGGTTGATTGAAACCAGGGCATTCCGCTGACATACACTGCCGTTCTACGCATATCTGTCCCATGTTTTAAAAGTAACATCTGAGAAAATCGCGCATAATGTTTGGATTCTTTTCTGCTCATTGGAAGACATATAAGTTAAATTAAGCTAGTACATTGTTCACATTTCAACAGAATCAATATATTTTAGTAAAAACTACAGACATTACATTCAATGAAATTAGTTAAGCCAATTTTTGTACGGAAACAATTCAGTGGGACTGTTATGCCGAGAAATTTAATCTGAAGTAGGAAATTCTACGCATATCAGTCCCACTAAGAACTATTACTCTCCGTGTTGCTTTGATGGCCACGTTGCGTTTGACGTCTTTACTCTTGTGGTTGTGGTTGTGTTTACCTGGACGTGCTTGAGTTCTCCGCGAAGTTTTGAAAGTGGATAGTTTGCATAGATTTGCATCATTAACTGAATCCAACAATAAGTGAGTTGACATTGCTGCAATCGTCGTTTGCTACATCTATAAAGCCTTTAAAGTATAAGTATCTTGAGAAACAAATGATAAATGCTCTGTGTAGAACACAATAAGATTGTCGATCATGAACTTCAATGATTTCAAGAAAGACTTTGGATAAGTTAACATTCATAGTAAGGATTTCTTCCGTACGGAGTTGACTTTTATACATGTATTATTATATTCAACCAAATACATCCACGGCAGTTTATTGAGAACATTCTAATGATTAAATTTACGAAAGGACGATAAGACAACGGATGTTCTGACTTAGTTAACAGGATTCTTATTTTATCTACAAAATATGGTAGAAGCTATCAACTTGATGAATTATTGCGACACATTCAACAGGGCATAACTTTTTTACCATTGGGTAAAAATCAACCAAATTTTGTACACTTTCTCATTGATGTGTATTGTGTACATGCTGTCAAACTCGAAGTCGTATTTTTCGATTCAACGAAAATGGAGGTGAACCAACGCGAGTTGAGAGAACAAATTCTTTCCAAACACCTGGAATTTCCTGACCTGTCGCACCGGTAGTTGGGAAAAATGTTGAACATTCACCATTCAACCGTCTCCAGAGTGTTGAAGCGGTTCCAGGAGCGGTTGACGTTGGACCACGGCAAAGGAGCTGGAAGAAAACCGGGACCGGAGAACACAAAGACGGAGGGAAAGGTGAAGCGGATGATTAAAGCAAATCCCAACGTCTCAAGCCGTGATTTGGCTAAAAAGATCGGCATGTCGCAGAGCTACGTCCAGAATGCAAAGAAGAGAGCTGAACTACATACATACAAGGTACAGAACTTCCCAAACCGCGATGAGCGGCAACAATCGACGGCTAAAACTCGGGCACGGAAGCTCTACGAGAAGATGCTGACAAAATATGGCTGCTGTGTGATAGACGACGAAACGTATATAAAAGCCGATTTTAAGCAAATTCCGGGGTTGAAGTTTTTCACCGGCAAGAGCAAGTTCGATGTGGACGACAAATTTAAGAAGAAGAAAATGTCGAAGTTCGCCTCCAAATATCTCATTTGGCAGGCCATCTGCTCTTGCGGACTGAGGAGTGAGCCTTTCGTGACAAAGGGCACAGTAAATGGCGAGATCTACAAATCTGAGTGCCTCGAGAAGCGCTTTTTGCCGTTCTTGCAGCAGCACGACGAAGCTTCGCTATTTTGGCCAGATTTGGCATCATGCCACTATTCTAAAAGTGTCCTGGAGTGGTATGAGGCCAATTCTGTCCATTTTGTTCCAAAGGACATGAATCCGCCAAACTATCCGGAGCTGCGCCCGGTGGAGCAGTACTGGGCAATAATGAAGCGGGAACTTCGGAAGAGCAAGAAGACAGTCAAAGACGAGAAGGACATGTTAAGAAAATGGAAAAAAAAACTGAGAAACTGGTACCGGATGACACTGTAAAGACTTTGATGGAGGGCATCAAGCGAAAATGCGTTCAATTTTACACTCAAGGCTCCATCGAATAACTTTTCTTTTGATTTTTGAAGTAAATATATGTATAAAACTACCCTAAAATTTTGGTTTGATTCTAAACATTATAAGAAAATTGGCATGACATTTTCGGTGTCGCAATAATTTCGTGTTCGCCCTTTACATACAACTGAATTTTAAAATAATGTTGTTTTGTATTTGGTTTATTTCAAGATTATTACATTGCATCTTATCCTTTTGATTATTACTCTACTAATGCACAGTTTGGAATCTGAACTCTAATCTGGTGTGTAATATGAATTCCAGTTTCTCTTAATATTTTTCATCATAAAATAAAGCCGAAATGGCTCATAAAGTTTCTTTTGATCATTAAAATCCTGTTTCAATAATTCGTGCACTCAAATCGATCCGTTAATAATAGGTTCTGTAAAAAAAATCTTTGTGGGGCAGCAATGCGTAGGATTTCAACATGGGTCAGTTAGACTTTTTAAATAAGCCCAGAACAAATAAGATGTTTGTCTATTTTCAGTTTACCTAAAAAAGTACTGTTTTATGAACAAAAGTGAAAAACATCCAAAGGTAACATGGAACAGATATGCGTAGAACGGCAGTACATCGGGAGCGGCAGGCCGTAGCGTTCGAGGATATTGTACTTAGGTTTGGCTAAAGTCTGATCCATTTAGAATTTGGCAACACAAAATAGGTCATTTCTCTAAGGGAAATGGTAATGTAATGGCAGTTGGCTATGTCAGGCCAGAACTTTACGGGTCCTTCGTGTGATTGAATGAATGGCAAAATTATAATCTGGAGACACTCCTCCTTGTAAAGTTGTCCATTCATAGTCGCTCCAGTGATGAAAACCTTTGTTTTCTTTCCGCAACTGCAGGTGCCTTGACAAATCATCAACTTGCGAGCGAATTGATCTTCAAAGACAAATTTGAATTTATCCACAGTAAAATTTTTGGCCCGGGATTTGTTCAAAGTCCATTTTTACATAAATTTCATCGTCCATCAAAATAAATCCGTTTTACTTGGTCAGAACATGCTCGTACAGCTTCCTTGCACGGTTTTTGGCAACCAGATTTTGTTTCAGCGTCCTGTTGGAATGTTTGCTGGCATGGTACTACCGGAAACCTTCTCGCATTCAGATTCGCCGAACTGTACTGTGTGCCGCACTGAACCTTTTCGCCAAATCACGACCGGAGATCCCAGGATTCTTTTGGACTAACCTTATGACCTTCGCTCATAGCTTTCGGTCATATGTTCCACTTCTACGTTTGTTTTGTTTTGCACGATCCAACGTTAGTGTTTCCCGTTAACGTTTAAGCACGGTATTAACAGTCGATTTTGGAAATTTGAGAGCCTTTGCAATCATTCCTCCTGACCACGTTGGATTTTGCCCGTGTTTTTTCACGTCTATCACGTTCCATCTTGGATCACTTTTGAACAAGTATATGAATCCTGATCAAATTTTTACTACTAAATAAACTACCCTTCCGGATCAAAACGCTGTCAATAGTATCTTGCGACCAAATACTAACTGGAGCAGACTTTACCTCCTGGAGCGTGAAGATCTTTCAACGGATTGCGAGGCTTAATTGACTGAAAACCAACAAAAATAAAAATCATTGATAATTAGAAGACAATTCAAAAAGTAAACCTACGCGATACGCGATAATTACAAATCCATGCGAATGCCGGTTTGAGTTTGTTTTTCGTTTTGTTTTGCCTCGGTTTTGCAACTGTTTTGTTTTCTACTCATCATGTGTATTTTTAACTTGGTACACATTGAACAAGTTAAATGCCGCTATTCGGGCTTTGCATACTCTTACAGAAATTTTTTATTGAATCAATGTATAAACATAAATTTAACATAAAATGGTTAAATTTAATCTTTCGTTGTATAGTAATATTTCTGAGTGAGGGTAGGAGCACTTTAAATAATTCTATAAATTATTAATCTATCGAGTATCTAAATCAAACCAAAAGATCAAAATTATATTATCTTACTCTGACTTGTTTTTCTTCCTCTCCTCCGCGTCAATGAATGTTTCGGACAATTAAATCGTCAAGGTGTTTGCATTCAGAATAAATTTATTGTACCTTGTATAATTAGGCAATACTATATTTTATATAAAAAAAAACAGCTGAATTTAATCAATCTGACTGTATGTAAATATAATTATATGATATAAAAATATAAATCCATCAATTAAATTATGTAAAATCGAATCACTGGTAGATAAATACTTCATAATCATTGAACCAACATCCCGTTTCCAATCATCATCGTCTACCTTGTATGCCCGAGACCACCAGCTTCTCTGCACACAAATAGATGCTCGATGATTACGCTTTGAACTTTGCGTCCTCCGGGAACTGAACGCCAATTTGCTTCCTTATCTCATCTTGAATGCGGGCAATCAGAAGACTTTCCCGGTGCGACACCGAGGCCGATTCCAACCGACCAGAACCGATGCATTTGCGAACCTCCTCCGACTCGTACCGCAGCCCGCAGCTGTTCTGGAAGATGAAGTTATTCGGTGCCTTCGGGAGGGGAAATTTCTTAACCGATCCATCAACATCCGTCAGCGATACTGGGCACCAGAAGTCGTGAAGCTGAAGAAATGGGAAATGTGAGGAAACTTTTTTCCCTGCGATTTAATTCTATTGATAATAATTTGTGCAACAACGCACACACCCACACTAAATACAAGCATCTCTCACCGTAATGGCTCCCTTCGTTCCCTTTATGGTCGCCTCATTGTCGAGTTTTTTCAAAGCGCTCGTTTTCATCTTCGCGATTCCACCATTGGGGAAGTGCAACTCCGCTTCTACCTCCATGTCCACTCCTTCCTCGTTCAGCTTACCCTTGGCCACGATCTTCGTCGGCCCATCCCGGAAGGCCCACAAACACACTTGAATGGTATAGACTCCCAAATCAAGCACCGTTCCACCACCAAGTTCTTTCATTCTCAGCCGATCCACATCGGAAAGATAGAATCCAAACGTTACCGTGACTTCCTCGATATCACCCAACTCACCAGCATCGAGCCGGTTCTTCAGATGAATATAGGACGGGAAGAACCTTGACCAAATGGCTTCCATCAAAAATAGTTTCTTCTGCTCGGCATGGGCAATAAGCCGCTTCGATTGACCTTCATTCATGCAGAGAGGCTTCTCACATAGGACATGTTTGCCGTGGTTCAGCATCATCAGTCCGATGTCGTAATGCGTTGGATTTACGGCACCGATGTAAACCACATCTGAAGGGCATAGGTATTCTAAATTTATTCACTGCACCGGTTATACAACACGGAAAAAACATCACTCACCGATTTCCGGATCTTTCGCCATCTCCATGTACCCTTCGTAGGACTTGGGAATGTTGTGCGTTTTGGCAAACTTTTTCGCATTCTGGAGATTCCTTGCGCCAACGGCCACCACTTTGTGGTCTTCCTTGGGCCAAGTAGCCAGAGCGTTGGTGAAATCGTGCGATATATTACCGGCACTTGCAATTCCCCATCGAAGCGGTGCCATCTTTTTTCAAGAGCAAACAAACAAACAAACTGAGTGTGACCGTGAAAGACAGCTGATAGATGTAGTATTATTCGAAGGCAAACTACGCATGCGCCGAGCTAAACCGGTTGTCGTCGTGAACGCTTCAAAGATGACTGGGAGAAAAGCCAACGGAACATAGGAAGGCATACAGAAGTAGCGAGTGTCGACTTGTTAGTTTGCTTTTCATAGGTGAAGTGTGCCCTGCGATAAGATTGGTTGGTACTATCAATATTGTTTTATAGGAAAACTGAGTTTGTAAATATGGCTGAAGGACGGTTTACAGAAAGAGGTTGGCCATGTTATCAAAAAGATAAGAGACAAGACACGACCCGCTTGCATGCACCGGATTGAACTGATAACGAACGCTTGGCATGACTTGGATGCAAGTCGAACTAGCTTGAATACAACTTTCGTTCGCGATCGCTTTCCGTTCTCATGCATGATCATTTTTCAAAGTTAAATAGCCATTTGTGAAAAATCTGTTTTGCTTTCATGAAACCACTAAAGAACCCATGCGGCATTACTTAAAGATAAATTTCCGACTGAATTATTTTTATCTGAAGCCATTTTGTGATGAAATTTATGTGCGCTTGCTTGGAATTTTTGGAAGACTTAACCCCTGTGGTTTCCTGTCGGCAGTTTTCCGCAGTCCCAGTTTGGATCACCATCGACGCAATTTCTGGAGTAGGCTGGCCAATTTTGATTCAGAACTCAACGCAAACGCCGTTGACAATATTTTAAGTATTCCAATGGAGTCTAATTTGACGGCTTCCAGTGCTTGATGGACCGCATTCACTCCGATGTGCGGTATTAAAGGTGAGGAGGAGATGATGCATTGGTATTCGTACAATGACAACATTCAAAACAGTAGTCGTGTGGCATCGTGTTTCTTATACTTGCTACGAACGATGTGAAAAGTGGTGACGTCACGTCTGTTATTGTCAATAACTTGCTGTGCGTAAAGCCGTTTTCAATGTTAATAACTTTCGAGTTAAAAAATGTTCCACAATTAAAGCGAAATCAGAATACACAGATTGTTCTGTGATTCTTGATGAAGAATTAGCTATGGGAAAAATATACAGGAAAACAGAAAGATTCCAGAGAAAATGCTGGAACGACAGATTGTATTTACGAAGACAACGGTGATGAGCCGTGGCAATTTGTCCCTAGAGAACGTACTTTAGAAGAAGTGGATGGATCGGAGTAAGCTGCTGGCTACGTAGCACGAGGACTTTTAAAAGAATTTCCTGATCTGGCTAATTATACCCATGCACTAGAACAAGAAGCAGAGGAAGGAGTGTGTTCCAAAAAATTTGTTCTGGATCTATCTTACGGTGGTCTATTGCAGCCCACTGAGTTGTGGAGTAATGTGTGCAATCAAATTAACTCTTATTTAGATCACAAACATAATAAAGTCGGACCTTTTTTCTCTGAAGAAATCGGTTTTCTAAACGCAGTTCTTAGACAGAATAGCAGGAAATTGAAGCACATTATCAACTAACGAGTGTTCATTCGATTTTTTCATTTAGCCGTAGGTATATTCAACATATTTAAATTTCAACTTTATGCAATGAGTTATAATTTTGAACATACTTTCCAGATTAAAAACTATATCAGTCAAGGGGTAAGTAACTCAGCACATTGTGCCGAAATTATATTCGGCACAGCTTGGGAACATCCTTCGGCACAATCTCGTAGGCATTAGATTGTTGTAAATAAAATGGGAGCACTGCTGGAAAACTTTATTGAAGTTGTTCTGAACATTACGTGCTGTTTGACTGTATGTTCAGGAACATCTTCTAATTGAATATACCAGAGGAACTCAGACCAGCAGTTCACTTATAGATCTAAATACGAAATGTAGGTTCCAGAGTGGGCTCAAGAGAAAGAGACAGTTATTCAGACCCCATTAGCAGTGATTCAAATAATGATGCAACTCACACAAAACAAACTATTCATCTTCCTCTATAGCCGGTCTCCAACAATGTTCCCACCGGTTCCATCTTTTTACGGCCGCTGATAGACCGTTGTTTTTCACAGCATTAAAAGGTAGGTTTCTGGTCTGCCTTTGAGGGCATTATTAAACCCAAAAACACAGGACTTTTAACATCCCATGAACATAAAACACCAACATTTCAAACACCCGCCACTTCCCGCGTCATCCTCAATCCGATTTATCATTGCGATTTCAAGTCAAAACATTCAAGGTGTCAAAAATACCGGGTTGCCGGGATGGGTGTTTTACAAAAAATCGCAGCTTGCTCTATGACCGGCACAATCGACCCCCTCGGGCGACATGAAAAAGTTTTTGTAAGAAAATATTTTTTTCCTTAAAAGTGCCCATCTCGCAATGTATGGACGGATGGTAGTAAACATAATTACCAGTGGCGTCACGTCCACATGTGCAACCTCTGCACGACATAGGCGTAAATAATTAAAAAAAAATGCGTTTGGATTTTTATAGATTTTATGGCCACATTATAGCAGTATTTCTTTACTCCAGACCACAAGTGACCATGAATAAACTGTTTTATAGTGTGGCTCAATTGAATCTTCGACCTTGGTTTTGAAGCAAACCAGCAAAGGATTAAATTCAGTTCGGATGGTCTGCCTAATCCCTAATGCATTGATTTCTAAGCATGTCGATATCACTACCATGACAAAACTCGTTAAAGAGTGTACCTAAAGCGAGCTTTTATGAGTGGCGGGTGGCAAGTTTGTGAATGATCAAATGCCTGATGTAAGCCAAGCAGACTTTCTATCACCTCTTGAAACATTCCACAAATTTCCCACAATACATGGCGGTTTGCACCACTGGTTGCAATTGAAGCATTCAGCAGTCACGCGTCAAACGGGAGCAACACGGAAACAGCAGTCTGGTACGCTTTGGACGTGTATCATACTTGCAGACTGGTATGAATGTGTGAGTTTAAATTAGAAGAACATTTGTGATGTATGGGTGCCTAAAGTGTGCATTTCTCGCTGTGCACTTGGATATCTGATTGCAGGCAAAGAGAGCAATGGAGAAAGAGAGCGCAAAAGCTCGCTCTCACGGCTCTCACCCTCTTGTCAGTTGTAAATCTCTCAATCAAATCTCTCTGATGGTTACGCCGGTGCACCTGTCCACACTAATGAGCTTCCCTGGTCCATTCTGATAGTGTTGTTCTGATGAATAAAGAGTTGATTAATTCAAGTTTGCTACCCAGGGGACTTCAGGAATTTTCTCTAGATTATGAAACTGTATCAAAAAATGTTTTCGGAAGTGTTTGACGGATATTCTTCATTACGCTTCAGTCGAAAGAGAACTCTTCGACTTCCTTGTGATAAAAACGAGAATTAGTTAAGTTTTGCAATTCCTCCTACTTCGGTTGACACAAAAAGGACCATACAAGTTTAGTTTACACAAGATGATAGGCCCTTCAAATGTTACGTTAGGTAGTGATTAATATATATAGTTATAGAGAATATGTCCTTCGAATTCATGGAGCATTGAAAAAAAAAAACGAAAACTATTATGTGGTGGAAAACTATAACGAACAAAGTTTGGTGCACAGGTAAACAAATGAGGCACGCGACGCCTCTGAATAAGAAAAACGGTTTCAATCAATTTATCGTAAAATCAGTTTCAAGTACTTAAAAGGCACGGTGTACTATATTATTGCAAAGAAATTCATATTGATCCACTGTACAGCAGTGATGGAAAAGTTCGCGAAAACTCACTATGACGCGCGAACTTTTCCCTTGGTGAACTTCGTGAAATATCGCGAACTTTTCCAACACTGCTAAGGATACAAACATCCAATTTATAGCGATCAAAATTAGTGACTTTACAAATTTATTATTTTAGATCAGGCGGAGTGACAACAGCTCTGGAAGTGTGAATCCTAAAGGTGGCACAGTTAGGAACCAGACTGGTGAAATCAAGATCCTTTTTTCCGGGAAATTCAATGCTTGCTCTTATTACCATGGTAATTTGGCCCATTGTATGATTGGGGAATGAAATCGATTTCACTACGTCGATTACACAAACCACAAAGCTGTCAAATGATCAACTCAGTTGAATTCAATTGGCTTCAAAAGTTGAGCCTGTTTCAACTTTTTTTTTTCAACTCAAGTGAGTTAATCAAGTCAGTTGAATGGCATGGTTTACACGTTCAATTAGCCTTCCAGTCAGTTGAATTCAACTGAATTGATCAATGACTTGCCATGTCTAAGCCCAGCTTAAGACTTCTTTTCATCCGGGACGGGACTTGACAATCGAGCTTCTCACTCTTCTTAATGTTTTTGAAGAATGCCCTTGGGAAAGTTGTGCGTGGTGTTTGACTGAGTTGACCAATGATGCCAGGAATGTAAAATATTGTTTCTATTTTAATTTTGATTTTATTCGGAGTTTCACCCGCAGTTTAGCAGCTTGTACATCATGTTTGCTCAACACAACCATAAACAAACAACAATATCCATCGCTTAAAACACGCAGTGCACTCAATTTGTCAACTTTACTTTCGGAAACATAAACAATTAACAACGCCATTGACGTCAACATTGATTCCGGCATCACTGCCAGCCACAGTGATGCGATCCCTCTGTCCTTTTTATTCCACGATTGCTACTGTCAAATCGACCAATCAGAAACTTGGTCGGATTTGACAGCAAATTGGCTTGAAATCGCTACCCGATTGTCCAGTCCCGTCCCAGCTTTTCATCATCAGTCGTCGCTTACTCATCTTCAAAAAACAAAAATAGGGTTGTGCCCTAGACACGACCGCAGTATGACGTAGAACCAACAATCAATACGAAACTAACGATTTTAAATTGGCTCACTACTTGACTAGCCTATTGATGCCAAGCAAACGATTAACGTACCCCATTCTAGTAGAAATTCTAGTACTACACAATGTTTGTTTTGATTCGATATGAAAATTTGACAGATAAAATTAGGGGTTAGTGGATTTTCCTATGTTTCGAGGGGTGAATCGATTAGCTTGGGACCCAAGAGAGTACCAGAGCTGAGCCAAAAAGTTGAGCACGTTTCTTCGGGACCTTCTAGTCTTAGAGTTACCTCTATGGTAGAACTGCGCAAAATTGATGTATGTCATGCATTTTTGAATATTATACTTTATCTTAAATTTTTCAAGTATTTCATTGTTTCGGTTATGGTTCAATGTTGGTTCAAGTATTTTTACTGGAATGTAATAAATTATGAAAATTCTAATGTGGGGTCCTAAACAAGCCGTTATTTATTTTGGATTAGCACCCCAGTATACTCCACAAAGACGCCACGCATGTTGTGGGATAAAACAATTGCCAAAAATTCATTAATTTGTTTTCTTTAGCTCCATCGTTAGTTTTAAATTAGGTCTCTGAAGCAGAGAGGAGAGTGAAGGTTGTGTTTTATGATAACGCAACAGACAGTTTTTTTTTTTCTTATCAGAAGACGGTACTTTCAATATTGAACAAAATGTTTGTTCATATGTCAGCGAAGTAGGGAGAAAGGGGTATAACGATCATACAGGGTTTAACCACCTCTTTTTTCTCCCATTTGGAGGACAACCCTAAAAAAAATTATGAAGCATCATCATTATGTAGTTTACAAAGTGCTCGTAGAATGATGCAAAATAGAATAATGTGACTTTTCTCAAATCAAACGTTTGGTTTCCAATAAGTAGGTTCTTAGTACAACATTAATTGAAAATTAAGGGGATTCAATTATTGAAATTTTTTTCAAAAAATTTTAAAGTCAGAGCAAAAGCTCGTATGAGGCATGGGGCAAATTACGACCTCAAACGAATAAAACTTATCAAGTTACACCTAAAATCATATTAGAAGTTAACAATTAGTTCAATGGTAGTCATTTAGGGGGCCCAGTTTGCCACATTGGCCACATTCAATCCCCTCGGAAAAGCGACCAATTTTGGAATATGGTCAAAAACCATTGAATCACATTAAAATTCAACAACCAGTTCAATGGCAGTTATTAGGAATAGCCAGGATCCAGTCAATTTCCAGAAACCCCGTAGGAAAGTAGCCAGTTTTAGACTTGGATCAAAATCCATTATGCGATGCTTCAAATCACATGAGAATTCATTTACTTCCTCTATGCTCTGTTTAAGAAAGCTGTAAGGACCCATGCATTAATTATGTCACGCTAAATCGAGCAAAAAATTACCCCCTTCCCCTATCGTGACGTTTTTCCTATACCTAATGCATTGCTTGTCACAAAATCTTAGACCCTCCCCCCCTCCCCCTTAGAGCGTGACATAATATATGCATCAACCCTAAATAGAAAAGTAAACAGAAAATTATCTTGCTGCGGGTAAAGGAAATTGTAAGCAAACCGAGGCACACCTGACAGCCAATGCAGGAAACAACAAGGTTCAACCATGATACAAATATAAATTAGGAATTTGGCCAAATATTCAAACTTTTCAATAAAATTAATGCAATAAAGGGTGAACACGAAATTATTGCGACACCGAAAATGTCATGCCAATTTTCTTATAATGTTAAGAATCAAACCAAAATGTTAGGGTAGTTTTATACATATATTTACTTCAAAAATCAAAAGAAAAGTTAATCGATGGAGCCTTGAGTATAAAATTGAACGCATTTTCGCTTGATGCCCTCCATTAAAGTCTTTACAGTGTCATCCGGTACCAGTTTCTCAGTTTTTTTTTCCATTTTCTTAACATGTCCTTCTCGTCTTTGACTGTCTTCTTGCTCTTCCGAAGTTCCCGCTTCATTATTGCCCAGTACTGCTCCACCGGGCGCAGCTCCGGACAGTTTGGCGAATTCATGTCCTTTGGAACAAAATGGACAGAATTGGCCTCATACCACTCCAGGACACTTTTAGAATAGTGGCATGATGCCAAATCTGGCCAAAATAGCGGAGCTTCGTCGTGCTGCTGCAAGAACGGCAAAAGGCGCTTCTCGAGGCACTCAGATTTGTAGATCTCGCCATTTACTGTGCCCTTTGTCACGAAAGGCTCACTCCTCAGTCCGCAAGAGCAGATGGCCTGCCAAATGAGATATTTGGAGGCGAACTTCGACATTTTCTTCTTCTTGAATTTGTCGTCCACATCGAACTTGCTCTTGCCGGTGAAAAACTCCAACCCCGGAATTTGCTTAAAATCGGCTTTTATATACGTTTCGTTGTCCATCACACAGCAGCCATATTTTGTCAGCATCTTCTCGTAGAGCTTCCGTGCCCGAGTTTTAGCCGTCGATTGTTGCCGCTCATCGCGGTTTGGGAAGTTCTGTACCTTGTATGTATGTAGTCCAGCTCTCTTCTTTGCATTCTGGAGGTAGCTCTGCGACATGCCGATCTTTTTAGCAAAATCACGGCTTGAGACGTTGGGATTTGCTTTAATCATCCGCTTCACCTTTCCCTCCGTCTTTTTGTTCTCCGGACCCGGTTTTCTTCCAGCTCCTTTGCCGTGGTCCAACGTCAACCGCTCCTGGAACCGCTTCAACACTCTGGAGACGGTTGAATGGTGAATGTTCAACATTTTTCCCAACTGCCGGTGCGACAGGTCAGGAAATTCCAGGTGTTTGGAAAGAATTTGTTCTCTCAACTCGCGTTGGTTCACTTCCATTTTCGTTGAATCGAAAAACACGACTTCGAGTTTGACAGCATGTACACAATACACATCAATGAGAAAGTATGCAAAATTTGGTTGATTTTTACCCAATGGTAAAAAAGTTATGCCCTGTTGAATGTGTCGCAATAATTTCGTGTTCGCCCTTTAATAGTTTGCTAGCATGAAGTGTACATATTTAAGTAGTATTAAACAGCACAAAAACTATGAAAATAAAATCAAACCTTCCTCTTGTGGACGTGGTATAAAATTGAGTCACATTGAAGAGAAAATTAGTTAAATGTGAGCTATTTTTGAAAGCATAATAAAACCAAAATTAAGTTGTTCATTAAAACAAATATTTTAATTTTTTTTTTTTCCTTTGGTTTGTTTTTTTCCGTCGATCTTGTTTTCCGTGCTGAGCACCAATGCTACCGACGTGCCAGGAAGGCAGCTCTCCCACACCTGGACCCTACCTATCGACCCATCAACTCATGAACCGGGGACCAACGGCTTTACTTCCCATCCGAAGGAAGGCGTGATCAGAGATGTTATGCCTCAGAACATCCCGGCGGCGCCGACTGGGATTGAACCCAGGCCTGTTGGGGTGAGAGGTAATCACACTTACCACTACACCACCGGCGCCGTTGAAAATATTTTTATTTGTCGTTATAAGCTTTTAGAAGAAGTTTTTTATACTTTCTTGGGCTAAATTAGCGCCGGTAAAAATAGGTCCAACATGATTCATTTTTGGATAGGTCCAACCAAAATTCATCACTCCAAAGGTTGTTACAAATTAATTTGATTTTCCTACCTCCGTGGATAGTTTCTAACTACCCTCTACCACCCCTCCAACTGTCTACTTAGTTAATGAACAACACCTAGGGGTGTTTATATCTGTGCTGATTCGCTGATGCTCTGCTTACATTATGCTGGCTACTTTTTTGCACAGTGTTAGTACACTAGCGATAGCAAATCCGCATAGATGTAAACACCACATTAACCGCTGACTTGCTCATGCTTGCTGCAGGAACCAGTTCCACGCCGTCCAAAGCGGTTATGAGCAGAGGTATGACAGCAGCG
Source organism: Ochlerotatus camptorhynchus (assembly GCF_037179485.1). Classification (NCBI taxonomy): domain Eukaryota; kingdom Metazoa; phylum Arthropoda; class Insecta; order Diptera; family Culicidae; genus Ochlerotatus; species Ochlerotatus camptorhynchus. The sequence goes on along the minus strand of NW_027040527.1, from coordinate 4,112,891 downwards.
CTGTTTTATATCTTTTCAGGTCCAAGCAGAACGATGTGTAACCAGCTCAATTATGACGACTGGGCTCGGAGAAAACGTTTATTTCATGAAAACAGTGATAAAATTAACATTTGTACATTTTTCAAAAGTATTCTTGTGATAAATTTTAAAATTACTTATATCAACAGATTCGTAAAGTAATATCCTATCGATTGGCGTATTTGGATTTCAATTTCATCTATAAATGACAAAGTATCAACCATTCAAAACCTAACACATTTTCACCATACATATTTTTTGATTTGCACCCCACTATAGTCGACAAAGACGTAGTTCTACGTCAAAAAGCTTGTGATTATAATGCAAAGCCTTCTGTCAAAATTCTGATAAAGATCAAATCAAATCCTTCACCTGAACAACATTACACCATAAGAAAATAGAGTCGGTCTTGTTGAGTTCTTTAATATCCTGCACCCATAACAAACCAAAACGCTCTCACATAACCATTACCAAGTGCAAATTTGTGATTCGATTAAATTTCTTGATGTTTGAAGTATCTGATTGTAGCAACATGAATTTGGCTGGTAGTGTACGTTTCATCCAGAAATAATCCAACTCACTAGACTGTTGCAAAAATGTTAAATAGTACGTTACAATAATGTAACTATTTTTCAACACATCATGAAAAGATTACAACAAGTATTTTTTACGTTTCAGTGAGACGGTGAGTGGAAAATGAATGATTCTTATTGAACTGTAACATCACCGCAACGGTTTGTTAACATATCTGCACCATTACGTACTTTCGATGGTTTCCATGTTCCAGTTAGGCCGGAACTAATCACAAGTTTTTCTTTTGTCACTCGATGCTCGCACCAGTCGAGGGGGGGAAGGAGGAATAAAAAATAAACCAAAAAAAAAAAAACATTTTAAATTCGTTTTACATTACATCTAAACCATATATTTCAAACGCTAACATTTTTTCTAAGCCTTCGCATTAGCCTTATACTTCTTTGAAGCCGTGATTTTTGACACTTATGCCACAAATGTTGACTTTATTATATGTAACACTCGGGTGATCAACAAGACATTTCGCGCATAAGTTTTTGTATCCTTTCAAGCATGAACATTGGTACTAATGTAGATGAATAGGAGCAATTGATTTTTGGGTATTGATAAATTCCGGATAAAAAACGTTCTGTTTTCGATAGTTCTTCCATATCCAAATATAACTCAGTTTTCTCAACAATTGTGCTTGCTTCAAAAAATCTAAATAGACGTATGGATTCAGGAAGGTCTATTCAACAAAATCCAAGTGAAAAATTCAAAGGAAGAAGCCAAAATCTATCTTGGTTGAACATAAAAACCAAATTTTAACAAAAATACCTAGATTTGTCAATTTAAAGCTAGCTTTGTGTGTGCTTAAAAATCATCACATATGAATTCAGCAAGGTCAATTCTATAAAATCTAAGCATAACTTTCAAAGGATAGCATCACAATCCAACTTAGCAGAAAGGGAAAACCAAATTTCGAAAAGAAAAAATACTTTTCGAATTACAAACCCGGTTCAACCTTCACTTATGGATTCAGCAAGGTCCATTCTATAAAATATAAAAATAGGCTTTTTCAAAGATATGACCCAAACTGCAATTTGGCAGAACCGAAAAACCAAATTTCTATGAAGATGCGTATGGATTCAGCAATTCTGTAAAATCCACGCCTATTTTTCAAAGGAAGGAGCCGAAATTCAACTTGGCTGAACAAGAAACCCAAATTTCTATAAAAATGAGTACTTTTGAGAATTGAAACCCAGTTTTCTAAAAAAAAAATAGTGCATGCTTCGAAAAATGTATCATCACGTATGGATTCAGCAAGATCCATTCTATAAAACCCAAGTCTATTTTCAAAGATTGGAGCTGAAATTCAACTTGGCAGAACATAAAATCAAAGGTTTTATGAAAATACGTACTTTTGTGAATTTAAACTCGATTTTCTCAAAAATTGAAAAAATTCAACCCTCACTTATGGTTTCAGCAACTTCTATTCTATAAAATACAAGTCTATTTTTCAAAGATAGGAGCCAAAACTCAGTTCGACAAAACAGAAAATTCATTTTTTTATGAAAATACCATCTTTTGTGAATATTTGTTCGTTCTTCCGGTATTCAGCAACTTCCATTCAATAAAATCCAAGCACAAATTTCAAACGATTGAACCGAAATCCAACCTGGCTTCAAACAAATCTACCATCACGAATGAACTCACAAAGGTCTATTCTATAACAACCAATCCTGTTTTTCAAAGGACAGAGACAAAAACCATCGTAGCTGATCAAGAAACCCAAATTTCTATAAAAATAGTACTTTTGTGGATGTAAACCCAGTATTCTCAACGATTGTGCTTGCTTAAAAAAAATCTAGTATCCGTTTTGAACACACAAAGGTCCATTCTTCCATTTCTCAGCCTAATTTTCAAAGGATGTGAATCTCACAAGAACGAGGAAGGGGTCTAAAGGAGCGGAGTCTACGCTAAAAGTTAGTTAAATCACTACAGGAAAGTTCAAACTAACATTAAATCAAATTCAATCGCTCAACAGAAAAGTTTGGACTCCCTAAAGAAGGTTATGAACCACTTTAGAAAAGATGTTACTCCATTTGGAAAATTTAACCTCAAAATGTGTTAGAAAACTAAATGACCTAAACAAGATTGTGTCTTTGCCAAATGCCAAAGCAGTTAAGAACAGTTCGGAAAAAAATTGAATCAATTCAGGAAACATTTGATTCATTTAGGAAAGGGATTAAATCAGCTAATGTTGCCTCACTTCAGAAAATTCAGAGAATTCAATTCTTTAAATATTGGATTCGGGATTTGTTGAATCACTCCAGGAAAGCTTTGACAAATTTAAAAAGGATTGAATAACATATCAGAAGACGAGGCTCGGTACCGTTTCAGTGGTTACCGTTTCTGCTTACTGAGCAGAAGGTTGGGAGTTCAATCCCAGGCCCGTCCCCTTCCTTGCAATTTTTCACTTTGCCTTATTCTATACCCACTAGATTTTAATGAAATCAAATTCTTCTTTAACACCGATCGCATCACTTACCACAGTGTGGGTCCTGATCTAAAAATAGAAATTTGATGAGTGCGCGCGCGTTTGTGTGTATGTGTGTGTGTTTGTGTATTATAATCGCTCTACCAAAAACGATCCCTGCGTGTGCGTGTGCAACCTTTCCCCACATCCAACATCCCAGTGATTTCTCGTGGAAGCGCAGAGGATTTCTCGGTTTCCTTCACAGCGAGTACCACGTCAACACATTCCTTCCCATTCCCTAGTTGACCTGCATTCGGACACGGCCGGCGCTGGTATTGCTAAATATTAGATCACCAGCTCTTACACATTGAGGATGAATGTTAGTCCCAAACATCATCTGTTGGTTCTCTGTGTAATTGCAGCTGATCTGGTAATAACAGAGCAGCAACCGTGGGCGGTCAATCATGCTATGCTATGCTAAAAAGGATTGAATAACATATCAGAAGAATTTAGACTTAGTTAGAAAAATGTTTGATGACTTATTCGAAAGTTTGAACTCACTTCAGCAGAAAAGTTCAGACTCAGTTTTGAATCTGCTTTGAAAAGTGTCACCTCAGTTAGGAATTTCCTGAATCTTTTCTGATTTGGTCTCCCTTCTAAAACATTTAAACCAATTTTGAAAAGAATGGATTTAGCTCGAAAATGGTTGAATCACTGTAGAAAAGAATTGAATAATTTAGTATCATTTCAGCAGGTTTGTAAGTTAAGAAATTTAGATCGAATGCAACAATCTGGCGACTATGGTGGACAATGTCGGATAACGACCCAATGAGAATGGTTCTTGGTAGTGATCTGACTGTAAGACACGAAGATGTGCGCAACGAACAAGAGGGATCGATCAGATTGAAGACGGCTTACCTAGTGAGTTGCCAAAAAAGATTAGGAATGAGTTCGATAAAATCCGTTTTCAACAACTGATCTAGCAAAGCGAGTATCCATACCCAAATGAAATAGCGATACTCGAAACATAAATATACACTGAAAGTTTTTTTTTAATTTCCCCCTTTATGATATTCCAAAATTTTGAAGAGGGTGACAAAAGAAAAACTTGAGATTTGTTCCGACCTTATGATGAAAATAAGTAGCAAATACGTAGTTTTAAAAATCTTAGAATGAGTTGAGTATGTGCGTGCTTTAAACGTCAATAGTAATGTGGCATCGAGTGATACCGACGGTGCAGCTCCTCCGTCAGCAGCCATCAGGTTTCGGCATTAGGAGCCACTAGCCACTAGCCACTAGTCCACTCACTGGTGTCGTTTCCAGTTCTCCAGCAGTTCCGGCAAATACGCGCTCCGTATCAGCTGGACATCGGCATAAAAAACTGATCACATATTTGGTGCACCAGCTACAGCAACAATCGATCTAACGTAACCTCAGGCTTCTCACCGTTCTCTTTGGCCCTTTGGAACACCCTCTCAGCCCACTATGGCCACGCCAGCCGCTGTTGGCATCGTCTTTAATCACCATCGTTTTCCGCCATCCGTAATTCAATCGGCCTAGTCGTGGTCTTGCTCAGCATGATAATTTGTTATTTCCATGTCCTATGCATATGTTAGCACATGCATTACGATTTCCAATGTAGTCCAAAAGTATTTAACAACATCACAGTGACAAGATATGTTGAAGCCATGTTAGATATTAGATAGTTGCAACAGATCTTTACAGTAACAACTTGATTCAGTAGGTTGCAACACGAAGTTTGGGACTAGGTTGCAAAAAGGTTCTTCTACACATCTTGGTTCGTCAACTTTTTAGTAACATCTTGAAACAGTTACTCAAAATTATTTATTTATTTATTTGTCTGCATCAACAGGCTGTGTATAGCCCCAATGATGATTTAAGTAACTTATATAGGGAAGTCAAAAAATAAAAACTAAGAATAAAATACATAAATAAAACACACAATCATTCACGGTTAACTGCAGTTGACGATCATTTCTCATTGCGAGAAGACGCTTTTGTACAATCGCCGCGCTGAAAGTCATATAATTAGCTACCGTTCGTGTGTATTTCCTTGTCAGCCCTAACCGGCTACCTTTGTAAGGAAAAGGAAAACAAAAAGATGTCCAGTGGAATCGTCAAGAACACACTGAATTTCCAGTTCCCGGATGGAGCCCCTGGACCCACCGTTGTAGAAATTGGTCGATTTGTCAAAGGGTTTGATGCGGACAAAGCAGACATGGAAACAGGCTACAAACTTTCCGATGAAAGGGTTGTTTGCATCAAATTCAGATCTGAAAGAGCAATGAAGGAGGCTCTCCTGCACAACCCGGAGGTTCATACGTTCCACTACTCCAATGGTCAATCCGTGGAAGTTCGTATGACGGTCGCTGGAGGGTGTATCCACTACGTGAGAATCTTCGATCTCACCCCGGAGATATCGGATATTGACGTATCGTTGGTACTCGGAAAGTATGGAACCGTGAAACGCATGATCCGCGAGAAGTTCCCGGCGGAATTGGAGCTAGATCACTTTACCGGTGTCCGTGGGGTGTATATGGACATCAAAAAGGACATCCCATCAACCATCCATTTCCCCAACCGCCGAGGGAGAATCTACTACGAGGGACTGAGACAGAAGTGTTTTTTGTGTAAGCAGGAAGGGCATCTGAAAGTTAAATGTCCACAGAACAACGCACAGCAAGAATCAAGAAAGGATATGGAAGCAAAGCAGGAAGCGGAAAAATTGAAGAAGACGGCAGCTAAAGTGAGCCAAAAGGAAGAGGTGGACGTACCTTGCAATGACACCTATGCTGGAGCCGTTCAGGGAGCGGCATCATCGTCTAAAAACAGTAGCAATTTGGAGCTGTCAATGGTCAGGTTAGTTTCGTTGACAAACGGGACCTCAGCCGGGGTGTCCAGCCCGAAGCAGATTCAGGATTCAGAGGTTTTAATCGTTGAGGTGTTGGAGGAACAAGAAGCAAGTGTCGTGGACAAGCCCGCTGAAGCTAAAAAAGTACCGGAACAGGAATCGAGCGATGAAGAGATGACCGACGGACAAGAGCGGTCGAACAAGCGACCCCTTGTTTCAAGAAGCAAATCGGAATCGGAGGAAAACGGCCAGGATTTCATCACGGTTGATAGCAAGAGCATGAAATCTCGTAAGCAGAAGCGCGGTGGTGGTATGCCAACGGAGCAGAACCCGCTGGAAGTGATAGCTGCAGGGTCCAGTAGCGAAGCTAGATCTAAATGTTCCAGATCACTTCGAAGTACGACGAATCGATCACGCTCTCGAAGTGGTGTGAAGGTAAGCAAGGCTGATCTTCGGAAGTGTTAGTGACAATCGAGATCAGCTGACTTTGACATATGACGACATTGGCAAACAACGTCAAACGGACCTTCTTTATCGATAATACGTAACACCGGTTACTGAATACTCGATACTTTGTAAAAGAGATGAATTACGTAAGGAAAATCTGTACTGTGAATATTAATGCTATAGCGATAGACTCTAAAAAACATTTGCTCAAGGAATTCATCATACGTCACGATTTGGATGCTGTTTTCCTGCAAGAAGTGTCGTTCAATGATTTTAGCTTTCTGCCTTCACATCACGCAATTGTCAACCGTAGTGAGCAGAACGTTGGTACAGCAATACTTATAAGGAAAACTATTCCTTTCGAGCAGATCATGATGGACCCATCTGGACGCATCATCTCCGTTGTTGTCGACGGAGTGAACTTAGTGAATATTTATGGTCTCTCTGGGACGCAATACAATGTCGAAAGGGATGATCTTTTTCAAAATCTGATATCCCCGCACTTAAGCAAAGGAAATTTGATGATCTTGGGAGGGGACTTTAACTGCATCCTGGATACGTTAGACAGCAAAAGTAAAAACAAGAGCTGCTGCAAAGAGCTGCGCACTCTAGTAAACCTGTTTAAGCTAGAGGATTTGGGATCCGCGAGAGTGGCATCCCATCCTTGGAGGGAGCCATTGGAAGATAAACGATTTTCTATTCAAGGATGAAGGCACATCTGAAGGTTTCATTCGAGTCTTTGCAGAGCTAAGGCAACGTCGCAAACACGAGATGAACTTTTCGGAGTGGTGGTCGTACGATTTCAAAAGCAAGGTAAAACATTACTACAAGAACAAGTCTTATGAGTTCAATCAAACTAACGCAAGGAAGAAGGCAAAACACTACAATAAGCTAAACAAACTGATGGAACAGCAAGCAAAAGGTTTAAACGTGCTCGATAGGATGAACGCGGTCAAGTCTGCTATCGTCGATGTCGAAGAGCAACGTCTTTCCAGTTTCCGCGGAAAGGTGCAACCGTCAACAATGCTTGAAAGCGAAAAATTGAGCATATATCAAGTTGCGAAATTAGTAAAACGCGGTCACAACACACCAGTGATGAGTCTGCACTCACCAGATGGTCTAACTACAAAGCAATTAGTACATAATCACTTTGAGGAACAGTTCCGGAAGCCGCAAAACCAGCAAGCAAATTATGCTGCGCTTCAGCACGTTCGCAAATCGTTACCTCGAGATCTTGGAATCAACCTTGTGTCACCAATAGAAGAAGAGGAGCTTCGCGTAACTATTCAAAATGCAACAAAAAAGAAATCACCTGTGCCTGACGGTCTAACTTACGAGAAACACTTTCATTCTCTCAAACAAGATCTGTTGCGTCTCTTCAATGGATTTTTGGATGGCTCCATTCCTATGCAAGAAAACTTTGCGAAGGGAATAATCATTTTAATTCCAAAGTCGAAGGATCGAAAAATGACTTGCAGAACTATAGACCGATCAGTTTGCTGAATACAGACTACAAGATTATCACCAAAATTTGTGCAAGCAGACTCAAGGCTTGCATGAATGCACTAGTAGGTGAAGGTCAAACTGCAGGGCTGGAGGAGAAGTCTTGTGTGCAAAACCTGGATAAGATAAGAACGGTCATAGCAAGGACGCAGCAGAGTAAACGGGTAAAGATCGCGCTACTCAGTGTGGATCTTCAGAAAGCCTTCGATTCGGTGGACTATGGTCGGCTTTGGGAAACACTGGAGAAACTCAAAATTCCAACGCAGTTTATAACATTCATCCGGAGACTGTATGCCGAGTTATGGTGAATGGGTTTCTCACTGCTTCCATAAAAATCGATCGTTCCGTGCGGCAGGGTTGCCCACTCTCGATGCTTTTGTTTTCGCTCTATGTGGAACCTCTCATCCTTCAACTTCATGATAGTACGTTAGGCTTAATGATTGATGGTAACTTGATAAAAATAATGGCATACGCAGACGATTTAACGTTGATCGTGAGGAGTGACAAGGAATTTGATCTTGTAATGTCTGTCATAAATGAGTTTGCACTACAGGCTGCTATATGTATTAACTTTGAGAAATCGGGTTATATTAGATTCAACAACTGCAAGCTGGGCCCCCAAATGATCCAAGAGAAACAACAAATGAAAATATTAGGAATAATAGTTAAAGACAAATGGAAAGATATGATAAAATGCAATTTTGATAAATTATTGAATTCAATTACTTTTGCTTGCCAGATACATAGTGCTAGAAAACTCAATTTATTAGAAAGGAATACAATTCTAAATACGTTTCTATTATCAAAGCTCTGGTATGTTGCTCAGGTCCTGCCACCTAATAATTATCATTTAGCTGAAATAAAGAAAAAATCAGGCTATTTTCTCTGGAATTCCAATTTTTTTAGAGTTAATAGGAATCAGCTATATCTTGATTATAGCAAGGGTGGATTGAAATTGATTGAACCAGAAAGCCAATGTAAGGCGCTATATATCAGGAGTTTGTTGTTTAACTCAGGTAAAAGAATCAATCATTTTCTGTTGGAACAAGCTAATCAAAACATATTATCCTTAAACAGTAAAAAATGGATTGAAGAAGCAAAAAAAACTTTCAAACAATAATTGTATAGAAAATAATAGGAGTTTATACAACTATTTCATAAGCGAAATGAAAACACAACCAATAATTCAGGAAAAGTATCCACATTTGTGGTGGGACTGCATATGGGAAAATATTATCAAAGTTTCCTCAGTTCAAATGCTAGATCAATTCTTTATCTTGTTTTCAATGATGTTATTCCAAACAAAGTTAAATTGTATAACTATACTGACAAAGTTAATAATAATCTCTGCGAAATTTGCAAAAAGCCTGATACAAACATTCATCGAATAAAAGAATGCAACCATTCCGGGTTAGTCTGGAAATGGATACAAAATGTCATAGCAAAAAATGTAAAAATCAAACTGCAATCACCAGAAGAAATTTTGTATTACGGTATATCAAAGAAAAGCCATAAAAAGAAAGCAGTATTATTTATAGTAGTTGAGGCAATGGCGTATAACGTTGTACATTACAAAAATCCAAGTTTATATTCTTTTCAAAAAATAATAAGGGATTATAGATGGAAAAACAAAAAAGCATTCAATATAAACTTTAAAAAACATCTTAAAATCTGTTAACTAAATAACCAATGTTAAGATTTTCAGTCATAATACTATTTGTGTATATAGATGCTACATGAAACAGTTGTAATTTTTATATTTTTATAATACTCAGATAATAAAGACAATTTGTAAAAAAAAAAAAAAAAACTGTGCCAGAAAAGAACGATGAGAAGTATCTTCGTAGCAGCTGTCGAGGCATATGGAAATCGAAGATGCCCGAGACTCGATTGAACACTCGTTGCAGTCCACCTATTGCACCGTTCATGCCATAGTTTGTGCGCTGAAGTGGCAATCTCAGCATAACGTTGTTACGTAGCGCACGGGGTTGGACGTTAATGTTGACTTGCCCCAAGATTGCACTGCAATCAATTGTAAAGTGTCCGCAATGAACAGGGCCCTAGAGGTGTCTCTTCTAGTTCGGAGAGGCTCCAGATCAATCAGCTGGCAACGACTTTCATAGCTGGGCAGATGAAATGGGTCTCTCCAAGGCAGCTTCCGCAGAGCGAAACTGCACTCAATGACGTAATTCCATGATAGATGTCCACATCCCGTTTGCTGCCCTTTTTGTGGATAGGCAACATATGTGCGAATTTCCAACAAGATGGAAATGTACAACTAGAGATGGACAATCGAAATAGGTGAAGCATGGGCATCAGCAAGCTGGCGATAAGCTTTTTCAGGAATACGGATGGAACGCCATCGGGTCCTGGATTGAAGGACGACTTGAGTTGTGATGTGGCAGTGGAAATCATCTCGACGTTGACATCCATCGCACCCAGTGATTGACCGTACAGTGGAACATTACTAGCTGCTAGGGTAACGTGTTCGTCAGTTAATCTCTCATTCGTGAAAACACTGGCGAACTTCTCAGAAAACAAGCGACAGATCTGCTGAGGAGTGGAAGCAACTGCTCCATTCAACACCGTTGAAGAAGGTAGGCCGGATTCCTTGCGCTGCTCATTTACGTAATTCCAGAAAGACTTCGGGTGTGACTTGAGTTTCCTCTAAATCCCTTGTTGATATCGCGAATAGCATCGACGGCTAACTCGCTGGAACTCATAATTGAACCTAACGTAGTGACGTTTCAGCGAAAGCGTACGATACTTAGTGAATTTTTTTTTTTTTTTTTTTTTTTTAACTCTTTATTTGTTCCAAATTCAAAATAAATTACATTTCATTTTAACCTAGGTGCTCCAGTTACTGCAGTAACGTACCAGCCTTAATTGTTATGATATATATCTAAGTGTTTTTACATTGTTCATGTCTTGGCAATTCAGTATTTTAAACAGGTTTTTAAACCTGCATGTCAGTATAACAATTGATATCTTAAAACTAAAAACTAAAACTAAATCTTATCTAAGTATAAAGGGAATTAATCGTTGCAATTGAGGATTGCAACGATTTTTGCCTGAAATTATTAATTATTTTGTTGGACATTTGTGCTAAAGTCTCAACATTCGAAATTCTATGTACTTCGGTTGTACTGTACCAGGGAGGCAACTTCAAAATCATTTTCAGAATTTTGTTCTGAATCCTTTGAAGTGCTTTTTTCTTGGTAGTGCAGCAACTAGACCATATTGGCACAGCGTAAAGCATGGCCGGTCTAAAAACTTGTTTAAATATTAGAAGTTTATTCGTCAGGCAAAGTTTGGATTTCCTGTTTATAAGAGGATACAAACATTTTATATATTTGTTACATTTGGCTTGAATGCCCTCAATGTGATCTTTAAAAGTTAATTTTTGGTCAAGTATTAATCCAAGACATTTCACTTGGTTTGACCAGGAAATTGGAACTCCGTTCATAGTGACTATGTGACTACTACTAGGTTTCAAAAACGAAGCTCTAGGCTTATGTGGAAATATTATAAGTTGAGTTTTGGAAGCGTTGGGAGAAATCTTCCATTTTTGTAAATAAGAAGAGAAAATATCTAAACTTTTCTGCAGTCTGCTGCAAATAACACGAAGACTTCTTCCTTTAGCGGAAATGCCTGTGTCATCAGCGAACAAAGATTTGTGGCAACCCTGAGGCAAATCAGGGAGGTCCGAAGTGAAAATGTTATACAATATAGGCCCAAGAATGCTACCCTGAGGAACTCCTGCTCTAACAGGTAGTCGATTAGATTTGGAATTTTGATAATTTACCTGCAGAGTTCTGTCAGTTAAATAATTTTGAACTAATTTCATAATATAAAGTGGAAAATTAAACTTTTTCAATTTAGCAATCAAACCTTCATGCCAAACACTGTCGAATGCTTTTTCTATGTCTAGAAGAGCAACTCCAGTTGAGTGGCCTTCCGATTTGTTTGAACGAATTAAATTGTTAACTCTTAAGAGTTGATGAGTAGTTGAATGCCCATGGCGAAATCCAAACTGCTCATCTGCAAAAATTGAGTTCGTATTGATGTGAAGCATCATTCTATTCAAAATTATCTTTTCAAAAAGTTTACTTATTGAAGAAAGCAAACTTATTGGACGGTAGCTAGAAGCTTCAGCTGGATTTTTATCTGGCTTCAAAATTGGAACAACTTTTGCATTTTTCCATTTATCAGGAAAGTATGCCAAATGGAAACATCTGTTAAATAATTTTACCAAGAAAGACAAGGTACTCTCTGGGAGTTTTTTGATGAGGATATAGAAAATTCCATCATAGTGAATTTTCTTAATGCGGCTCTCTTGGTCGACTTCAACTTAACGCAGTTCACTCGTCTGCCAGGGAGGATGGGAAATTTTACGGCGAACTCTTATCGGAACGTGCCTGTCAATGACATAAGCCAAGACATGTGAAAATGTTTGCGCAGCGGTTTCAACATTATCAGAATCGAGGATGCTCTCCTAGATACTAGATAGCACGTTGACGATACTACGGTGATCGGCTTTCCGGAAATCGTATGACACGGTCGTGGAAATGTCGTCAAAGACCCGATCGTGATTGTCAGCAACAGTGACAACCAAGGGAGGGTGATGATGTACTTGCTTTACTAGTGGAGAAGGTACCGTGGAGATGAAAGGAGCGGTGTCCTGAACGCTAACGAAGCAGAGGTCCAGGCTACGGTTGTTTTCGTTGACTACGTGGTTTATTTGAGATAGTTTTGCTGTACTATAGCAGTCGAGAAGGCTAACTGATCCTGTATGAAATACAGAGTGTACAGGGTCTGGGTAGAGAAAGCCGCTGTGAGATGGTTTCCAGGAAACGCCGGGTAGATTGAAGTCACTCAGAACGATTATCTCATCAATTGGTGTCGCACTCTCCATTATGGTGAAAACGGACCGGCAATGGGTATCGATAAGTTCGTTGTCACGAACCCGGTCAGGTGCAATATACACCGCACATAGGTACAGTGTGCGATCGCTCAGTTCTACGGCCACCCAAACTTGTTCCACAAGACGTTTTCAATAGCTCTCGCCTTTAACCCGGAACGAACTGCCTCGAGAACACCACCTCCAGTAGATTTCCGACTGTTTTTCGGATTTCTGTCACAGCGGAAAACCTCGTATTCGGATCCGAACACCTGGATGAAAAGCGTTCGAGAATCGAGCCAAGTCTCGACAAAAACGATGACATCGTAGCACCGGTCCGATACAGCTAGGTGGTAGTCAAGAACATAAGAATTCATTCCGCCTACGTTTTGGTAGTAGAAAATGACGTCGTGTTTACTACGGTCGGTGGTTGCACGAGGTAAGGCGTTTCCCCTGGAAGTCATGGAAACATCAGGTGGCGAATGGACATGAACAATCTCAAGTGGATACTCGCCGTAGTGAGAAGGTAGGAAGACCCCCTCTCCACATCCAACCACAGGCCCGGAACGACTATGAAGATCGGAGGCGGCAGATGGCAGGACTGGGTCAGAGGGATTGGGGGCTTCCACAATGCTTTCTACAGCGCGTCCCAGGTTCCAATTAACAGGAGTAGAAGCATTTCCTCGATCGGTGACATCCAGAGTGCTGAAATTCAACTCGGCATCAGGCAGCGAATGTTCAGAATAATATTTGTACTTGCCTGACATAGCAAGTTGGAAGACCCCCGATCCACATCTAAGCTCAGGGCCGGGACGACATTGATGTACGCTGGCAGGAATCGGCACGGCTGAGTTAGAGGAACCGAGGACTTCCCAAGTGCTTTCTACGGTGCGTCCCGGTTGAAAATACTCATCGTTCCTGCGATGCGTATATTTGTCCGAAGTGCAGCAGCAACAGGATTCTCTTTATCATGGTCCGGACAGCTAATGATAACCTGGGTGCGGGAAAAGATACAAAAAACATATTATTCACACTCTGTTGCACTAAAGTTTCAAGAAAAATAATGTTTTATGGTGCTCTCACACAACAAATACAACACAAGTTAGATTTGTTGCTCAAGTGTTTCACGATATCACTTAGCATATAACTTCATATCAATTTGAGGTAACATGTTTGCTCCTTCAATTTGATGCATGTTTTGAGAAGTCAGCCAAGTAGTACATTGCAAAAGTTGAGTTTCATTATTGATAACCTAAGTAAATCAATCAATAAACATGAAACAGTTTCGTATCAACATGTATTTCTTCTACCATTTCATGAATTTCACTAAATAAACAACATAAATAAAAATATAAAAAAATTGTCGAAGCAAGGAAAGTACGTTTACCAGCCAATCCAAAGTGATGTCTAATTAATTATTCAGAAGCGTAAAGAAAGATTCCAAATACTTTGCAGTAAAGCAATGCCCTCAAAGTTGAAAACGGTTCACCGGAAGGTAATTATCATCTCGTTATCTACATACATCGTTTACTTTCAACCCTTATCACCAATCTGTAGGAAGCTCTTTCGAATTGCTGCCGATGACATTTACCTATACCATCCATTAGTTCCTGTAAAGTTCACTCCACCATTCGATCCGTCGTTGTCATCGACCAGCATCAATGAAGCACTAAACAAGCGATCTGAATAAGCGATTGGCTGGGTTGTTCGTCCAAGAAGGACTCTCGAACGCCGACGACGAACGTGTAAAGTGTCACTTTCCCCGTTTGCCACCTGTTTTTCCATCAGGAACACCCTCTGTCGGTCGTCGTCACCCTGATCCCGCCATCCGCCATCATCTCAGTTGATCACAGAGAGGAGCACATGTCACGCGTCACCGGTCCACTCTGCCTTCGACTGTGTTGTGTAGGTGACCTACATTCGATCCACTTGTGTCCGAGAAGCGAGATAGCATTCAAACTGTACTTCCGCCGATGCTGACGATGATGATGACGACGACGACGAATCATGTCCAAAGACAAAAGGACCCACCTCGGAAATGATTGCTTTATGACCGAATAATTAACGAGTTTGGGTGTGTTAGTGCGAGTCCAGGACCGTTTCTCGGTGCAGATTCGTAATAAAGAATATCCTCTGAATTGACCCCCACAAAGTGTCAATGAATTTCATGATTAATTCACCTACAAACTTCCCATCGCATCCAGGCTACCGCCATTTGAGAAGTAGGAGATTTTATGGGATACGTTCTTGGCTGCTTGATTTCACTAGTTGAAGGACGACAATGTGAGGGGGTGGATGACCGGGATAACAGGCTAATGGATTAGCTGGACACCAAACCGGATGCCCAGAGCAGAAGAGGATGTGGAATTAAGGGAACCAATTTAGGCATTTATAGAGATATTTGACAAATCGATTCTTGGCTTCCAGTCGGTGTGCCACTGCTGGGACTGGGACATCTGTTTGCCGTGGGAGATATACGAACACGCTGACGATGCCGATGACGCTTTAGTGATTATAATTCCCGGTGGCCATTGAATGCCGCACTGTCAGTGTTTGTCCGATGGCTACTGACTGCCAGATGAGAGCAATTAATGTTACTGCTGGTGGGACAGGGATGAATTAATTCTTATAGCAAGGATAATGAAATCTGTACCATCCTCTTGGTAACAACCCTGCCATCACACTGAAACCGGTCCTGTCCCTTATGTCCATTTCCGGAAAATATCCCATTCGTGGAAGCGAACGATCAGAACAAGCGTGCACAGCGAAGAAATTAATTAAATATTGATTTTTGCTTTTTTGTATCCGTTTTGTATCTATCGGCCACCCCCCTCCCTCTGGAGCATTATCACCCACACTGCTCATCCCCTCCTCCTATCCTTGAGCATAAACCAATCCAATCCATTGTTATGGTCACCATCATCAGCATCGCGCGTAGTCGAAGGGGAAATTAGGGAATGACAGCATCTTTCGGTCCCATGAGTCTTTGCCATCCCTCCTCCCAGCCCCTTAACTTCATAAACCTCTTATCCGGATGGAAGGTTGCCAAGCATTGAACAACCTCATTCCGGACCAGTACACACACACACACACACACACCTCCACGGGATATCGTTCATCGGAAGTGAAGTGAGACGCGGTCGGTGCAGGATTACTACCTAGTCATCGCCGTGTGTCACCAAGGACGGATGTCACCCACCCACCTCTCCACAACTGACTCTCGCTCATCCTGATGATAGGTTCGGTAAATAACCTGCACCCGAAAATTATAACCGGGACACAAAGGAGATGAAAACAGAACGGATAAGATGAGTTATTTTATTATACCCGTAATTGGATTTTTCCTTTCGCCTCTGCTTCCTCTGAGATCCGAGCCGTCCCATCCCCTGGATCCCCTCAGCGATTCATCGTCCGTTGGTCCTAAATATTATTGAAATATGACAGGCAACGAGGTGATTTGGGATTTTTACATGCTGTGAAAGCTAATTTAGCGCAATCATAAATTCCGGCTGATTGAAAAATGTGTTTCTGCCTATGAGGGGCTCGGTGGGCGGTGGGTGGACATTTTTGGCGTTCCTTCATTCGTCTTTTTTGTTCATTTCCGCTCATCTGCTCGGTTCACCCAATAGCTTCGGTTGACATAATAACTCCGGTCAGCATTTATGTGTACATTTTCGAGGGGAGCTGAACGGGACGGGACGGGTGTTCGAGGTTTTGCAATTTGATTATGACCCGCGGGTTTTTTTTTCTGCGAAAGAACTCAACGGCAAAATGGAGAATGAACAGATATTTTAACGATTACGTTTTGCCTACAACTCAGTGAAAGCAGATTGGAGACCGATTCCGTAGATTAGTTCTCTGTGCTACTGTAAAGCTCCCAAACAATTTGTGATGATTTTAAAACATATCTGAAACTCTCTAAACTTCTTAAAAATCTTGGTAATTCTCGAAATTCCCTTTTTCTTAAATTAATCGAAATACAATGATCTTCCCTGATGTTCCCCCAATTCTCGAGATAGTCACGAATAAAATTAAGAAACACTAATTAGAATTTTTATCGTAATGCCCTAGCAATTGAGTAATATCAAATCGGACAGAAGTAATATTTTGGACAAATATTACTGTGTTAGGGGCTGTTAACAACGTGGGCAGCTTTTTTTATCCTTGACCCCCATCCCCCTGCGTAGGCAATTGGCCATACAAAAAAAATTGTTTGGGCCGCGGATAATTGCCAACCCCCCCCCCCCCCCCTCAAAATTATCTACGTAGTTTATAGGCAGCCCCTAATTTATATTTATAATAATATTGATAATTTTTTATTTGCTTTATTTGTACAGGCTCAATCGAAAAAAAAACTTTACAGATCCAAGTTATCATTTTCGTTATACATTATTAACCTTTGCGTGCCTAACGTCTAAATTTGCATAGATTTCAAAATTTAATTAGCTCTAAAAACATAATTTCTCAATCTTTTTCTTCACAACAAAATGCATTTCGTCAGGAATCTATTGAAGTTTATATATTCATCTGGCAACATTTTAATAAATACATGGTTCCAGAGTTATTCCGGTTCCCGTTGGGGTCACTTTTGGTCGGCATTCGGCTTTACTGTTCTGTAATAAGTATACACACGATGAACATCATGTTTTTTTTCTTCTCTCAAATGATGTAATTGGACCAATGGCAGCTATACTGACGTTCCCCGGTCACATTGGGCATCCCGGAAATGTTCCTGTGTCCCGGGGGATGTGACCAATTCTCGACAAGAACCAAAACCTATTGTGCGACATATCAAACTTCATGATTTTACAAATCTTGGCCGGTAATGGCCTTATTGAGAGTCCATGGTCACACTAGCCCTCCCGAGCACGTTTCGGTCCCCCCGGGGAAGTGGCCAACTCTCAACAAGAACCAAAACCCATCGTGTGACATATCAAACTTCATGATTCTATAAATCTTGGCCTGTAATGGTCTTATTGAGAGTCTACAGTCACACTAGCCCTACCGGGCATATCCTGGTGCCCCCGGGGAAGTGGCCAATTCCCAATAAGAACAAAAACCTATCGTGTGACATATCAAGCTTCATGATTTTATAAATCTTGGCTGGTAATGGTCTTTGTTGGAACAGAGAACACTGATTTTAACGGTACAGTAGCGGCTCGGGCGAACTGGCAGCTAAACTGTCACGTTGACAGAGCTGAAGGAGAGAAGGAAGATAGACCGTGAAGATCTGCTGTGTCATCTATCTAATTATAATAGAATTTCATAGTGAAGGTACGGACAGAAGGAGAAGAATAATTAAAAAGTGAAATTTAGTTGCATAAAGCTAAATAAAGTTGTCTCTTACAGCTAGTTAAATTATCTTACGGCTATATACTTAAACCTAGTTGTTCTATCTTTGTGAGTCTTGCTATTTTATGCAAATTGTAAGTTCTAAATCTAAATTGTTAAAACGTATCCTAGGTTGTGCTAAATCATGTTTATTTATTTATTTATTTCGTCAAGTAAAATAGACTACATACAATCAGTGTTGGCAAAATCAGAAATTAATTGATATTTTTCCGCTCTCATGCGCTCGCAATATCACGCGTGATATTGGAACAAAATGTCATGCTTGATATTGATTTTACAAGCTCCTTTGATATTGCGAGACTATTTGCAACGTGCAAACATCAAGCTGAAAGTTGACTCGGTACAAAAATGATTCCGTTGCACATCGTTTTCTTAGAAAGAGAAAGTATAGTTTGCTATCTCTTTTTACTCTTCACCGATGGCAGACACGAAGTGACTGCTGCCAGCCGTTATGGAAGTTTCGGTTGCATTCGGGTGTAAAGCAAAAATCATGAAACTCAATCTCACCACAGTTTGGTGAGATTTGCAGCTGGTGAGTTTTGTTAGCTTGATATTCCGAGCTGCGATATCACAGCTTGCAAAATCAACCGCAGTTGTTTGCTTGTTGATTTTCGTCTACGAAAATCAAGCGTAATCTTGGGCGTTGGTGAGATTTGATTTTTTGATATTTTCCCAACACTGCATACAATGGTTACAATGTTTTACTTACATACTATGCATTATTTCTATAATGTTTTGTTTGGTCTTAATTTCTTTTTTTGACTGTAACCGTTCGTGAAATTTCGCTGAGGTTTTGATTTAACTCAGTGGCTTAAGCGCCACTCTCTATTAAGAGAGACCACTGGTCGTGTTAAAGCTTTGCCCGACAAATGAGACTTTTCTCTCAGAGGACCTCTTGAACGGTCGTTGGTTACTAACGGCAATGAAAAAAAAAACTATTAACCTTCTGGAAATGCCAAGTCCTTCAGTAATACAGGAATGGAGCGCATGGACCAAATAAATAAACCAAAGGTATTACTCTGACTCACCCCCGAAACGAAACGGAAAGAGAACGAAGGAATGCTGACTCAACTGAGCGGAAACGAAAGAAAACAGAACGTAACGCAGTAAGTGTGTTTTATTCAGGGAGTAGCATTCAAAACGTTCGAAAAACTAATCTTCAACTTTTTCTTTAAACTATATTCTAGCATTCATCCGCATTGGATTTCTGAGAGGGGTTTAAGGGAAAGAGCAAATCATGGCCATGAATTAAACATGCTCTCACATACCTGCGCAGGTTTTACTTAATCGCTGACTGCTGACCGATGAGGGCTCGATGACTCGATGATGGCGGCGATAGACGACCTTCCAGGCGGTGTAGCGATGGCGGCGTAAACGTGATGGTGCCGCTCACGTGCTGCAGTATGGCGCCCAGCAACGGAAGGTGACTCGTACGTGGTATGGCCGAATTAGAGTTGCGGAGGGAGTGGCGGCTGGACGGAAGACTTCCGATTTGGCAATCGAGAGCTGAGCCACGACGAGAAGTCGTGCTGTCCCGGGAGATTCGCTCCGCAAAGAGAAGAGGCCAACTTACCTTCGGACGGCTTCGCGTACTTTGTTTCCGCTATGACCATCCGTGATGAAATGAACCCCCTCTCCCGTTCGATTGAATCCGGACCGCGGCACGCTTTTGGCGACGCACTCACACGGTCCGAGCTCTCGGAAATAATGGTCCACGGGGTGTAGTGGAAGGGACCTCGTCGACGGATGATTGGCGACCGTCGGAAGATATTTCGCTTCGAAGATTAGCGAACTTCACCCACCTTCGTTTAGCTACCTTCGAAAAGGCGGGCCTTAGCAGGGCGCACGAGTCACGGGAAATGTCCGTCTCCCACGAACGATGATGGCGATGCCACAGATGGAACCCCCAATTCGGCGTTGACGATAGCCGAACGGAACGTATATCCAGCCCGTACAAAAAAGCGCAACGCGCTGGAAATCCAACGCGAACTCACATTAAAGGGTGATACGGTCAAAATTTGGTCAATATCAACTTGACGTATTTCTTTCAATTTTGCATTTAAAAAACCTGAACACCCCTCATTTTGAAGGTGTGTGTGTGTAGAATGTTGCTCTTATTTTGATTTTGGAATTCACTCTTCAGTTGTCAAAATGCCGTCCAAGCAAGAAGAGCAGCGTATCAAAATTTTGCTCGCGCATCGCGAAAATCCGAGCTACTCGCACGCAAAGTTGGCAAAATCGCTAAAAGTTGCCAAATCAACCGTTACAAATGTAATTAAAGTGTTTGGGGAACGTTTGTCGACAGCCAGGAAGTCTGGATCGGGGGGAAATCGAAAACCGGAAGCCGCTGAGACGACAAAGAGAGTTGCCGGTAGTTTCAAGCGAAACCCTAACCTCTCTCTCCGAGATGCCGCAAATAAGCTGGGTGTATCGTCTACAACGGTGCATCGAGCCAAAAAACGAGCCGGACTATCGACTTACAAGAAGGTAGTGACTCCAAATCGCGATGATAAACAAAATACGACGGCCAAAGCGCGATCCCGGAGGCTGTACACGACGATGCTGACGAAGTTTGACTGCGTGGTAATGGACGACGAAACCTACGTCAAAGCCGACTACAAGCAGCTTCCGGGACAGGAGTTTTATACGGCAAAATTAAGGGGAAAGGTAGCAGATGTTTTCAAGCACATGAAACTGTCAAAGTTCGCAAAGAAATATCTGGTTTGGCAAGCCATATGTACCTGTGGCTTGAAAAGCAGCATTTTCATAGCTTCCGGGGCTGTCAACCAAGAAATTTACGTGAAAGAGTGTTTGAATAAACGTCTGCTGCCTTTCCTGAAGAAACACGGTTGTTCCGTACTGTTTTGGCCGGATTTGGCATCTTGCCATTACGGTAAAAAGGCCATGGAGTGGTACGCCGCCAACAACGTGCAGGTGGTTCCCAAGGACAAGAACCCTCCCAACACGCCAGAGCTCCGCCCAATTGAGAAATACTGGGCTATTGTCAAGCGGAACCTAAAGAAGACCAAAAAAACTGCTAAGGACGAGCAGCAGTTCAAGGCAAACTGGCTTTCTGCGGCGAAGAAGGTGGACAAGGTGGCTGTACAAAATCTGATGGCAGGGGTCAAGCGTAAGGCCCGGCAATTCGGATTTGGAAAAGCGGAAGCCTAACTGAATATTTTTCCTGAATTTTATACTAATTGAACTTGAAAAAGAAATTTAATTTGATTTTTTTAAATAAACGATTTCACCGATTTACACGCGTTTTCCCTTGACCAAATTTTGACCGTATCACCCTTTACTTATACAATTCTAAATTTTAACAAAATTCAATATTACCGTAAATTACCTTTTTTGTACAATATCACAAATAAACGCACTGAACAGACTACGCGGACTTTAATACGGACTTATGTCCACTGTACAAAAAGAAAGAAAACGTTTAAAAAAACCACTGGTTGATAAAAACTCACTCACTACTAGTACCTTTAGAGAAACTTATCGCACAAAATCAATTTGATTTAATATAACTCGAGAACGTAAAGTAATTCGCGCACTTCTGTAATCCAGCCGATTTGAAAGCGAAATGGATGAGTCAGAATAATTTTGCGAGCAGGAAAATTCCTAACGACCTTTTCCTATTCAGATAGGTCATCTTTTAAAAACTCCCTCTTTATTCGAGAGTTGCGCCAAACCTTTCGAATGGCGACGGACTTCATGGCACCTCCAGAAAGAATGTACAATATAATACAGCTCACTATAAGTTGAGCTTTTATGGCGAAGTTGTAGCCTAGACACAGTAAATATGGCAAAGTTGTAAAATCGACACAGTAATGGTCTGATTTTATTTACACGGTTTAAATATTTCATTTCTTAGCAAACTTGACATAAAAGGATTTAATTGTTAATTAAATTAGATTTCAACGAAAAACTATTTACAAATAAACGTAAAACGTTACATGACATAGTGATGCTAATGACTTCACAGTGTAGATTATACTGTCGCATCATTCGATTGAAGGGGCCATTTTTTGCGTAATTTGCTCGGTGTGATTTTTCTGAGAATAATTTTTGTGTTCTTAGATACCGATAGGGTGTGTAGAAGTTTAATTGTGAAAGTATTTCTGATGATACTATGCGATGTGAAATAATGTCATTGATGAAGAAAAACATTGCAAATTCGCGGCGTTCTTTGAGTGTTTGTAAGTTGATGAGCATACAGCGTGCTTCATATGATGGAAGAGGAAATGCGGTCCAATTCAATTTCCGAAGGGCATATAAAAGGAATTGTTTTTGGACGGATTCTATGCGTTCCTCGTGTATGGCAATGTACGGATTCCATACCAGGTTACAGTAGTCCAGAATAGGTCTTACGTATGTAATATATAATAATTTGATAGTGTGCGAGTCTTGAAAATTATAGCTGAACCTCTTAATGAAGCCCAACATACTATTTGCTTTCGTTATGATTGTATTATAATGTTCTACAAAAGTAAGTTTGGAATCTAGGATCACACCTAGATCCCTTACAATTTTACATTTTTCTACTTTTTGGTTGCCTAAAAAATTTTCAAAAAGAGGCTGGGAGAGGTAGCTCATCGATTCTTCCGGTTCGCCTCCTAGCATCGTGCTATAAGGTACCAGGCGATAACCAGAGTAGTTGATCGATAGCTCGATGACGTCATTTCGTAGACGTCTGCAATGGGAAATTCTCATAGCAGGCGTTGACGATGGGACGTTGTCGAGTTGTTGAATAGCAATTATCGTGGTAACTCACCGACTACCTGTCGATCTGCCAAATTTGGAAAGACGTCTGCATTGAATTGTCTCATATAATAATATTCCGCCCACTATATCACAAGAAATTGCGAGTAGCTGAGTGGAATGGAGATAAGTTAAGCATTGGGTACAGGACCAAGTCTCCCCTGGGTGGTGCCAAAAGATGAGCGCAATAGAATCATCAAGTTGCCATAAGGCACGGAATGAGACTATTGCATGGCCGGAGTTGTCAAAGTCTTCTATTCGTTAGTCATTTCAGGTGGATTAGAACAGGTTTAGATGTGCGTTGGCCAGATTTGGATTATTCAGATGTAATCTTGGATAGGACCCTGTCATTGAACGTCGCGTGAAAGTGGAACTTAATGAAGGCCTAAGTACTTTTTCGTAGTTTTTAGTTTTCGGATTTGAAAGATCGTCGGTTACAGTGGCCTGCTTACTGAGCAGAAAAACGCGGTCCCAGGTCCTTACATATCAAAGAGATTTATGGTAAAATCACTTGTGTATCGTGTATTTTGCGAAACTCGTTGTTGTCGTTGGTTCCGGGTTTGAATGGATACACAAATTTGAGCAACGGTATTATGTGATATGAGGGGCTCGGTGGCCTTAGAGCAACCGTTTTTGCTTATTGAGCAGAACATCATGAGTCTAATCTCAGGTCCATCCACATTCAAGATTCGTCAATCGTTTTATTTGTTAATATGACTACATGGTAATAACAGCAACTCGGTGATTAAAAAGGTGCTCGTCTGCCTAGTGGCAAACACTTTTGCTTACTGAGCAGAAGACCGTGGGTTTAGTCCCAAGCTCCTTCGCGTTATATGATCGTTAGGACATCAATTCAGCTTATCGTTTACCAAAACGAACCCTGCTGCAAACCCAACCCTCTTATCCAACATCCCAGTGATTCCTCGTGGAAGTGCAGAGGTGTTCTCGGCTTTCATCAAAGCGAGTGTCATGTCAACACAATCCTTCCCATTCCTTTCTTGACCTGTGTTCGGGCGCGGCCGGCGCTGGTATTGCCTAATTTAAGATCACCAGTTTTTACACATTGAGGATGATTGCTAGTCCCAAGCATCGTCTATTGGTTCTCTGTGTAATTACAGCTGATCTGGCAGTAACAGAGTAGCAACCGTGGGCGGTCAATCAAGCTCAAGCTAAAAATATTTCAAAAAGACGTGTTTCTTGTTTTCTGCTAAATACAATTACGTTGCATTTTTTTTTACATTGAGTTGGAGTAGACTTTTACTACACCAAGTGTTGAATAACTTGATTTCATTCTGGAATTCTTCTAAGTCGCTAGAATTACTTATTTCCATGAAGAGCTTCATGTCGTCTGCATATATAAAAACTTTTTATTTTTTTAAGTTTGTAGGAAATGTCGTTTACGTACAAAATAAAAAGAATTGGGCCTAAATGAGAGCCCTGGGGCACCCCAGAGGTGACCGAAATAGGTTCTGAAAGTTTATTCTGAAAACGAACTAGGGGAATTTACGTATTATCGGCAACCTAAGCAGCGACCTTCTTTCTATAGCCTTTTTCTCTATGGAACGCACACATATGCAGTATTGGTTTGTTTACAATCTTTTGCTGCCAGCTGCTCTAACAATTTCAGTCGAAAGAATTGTCAAAAACTGTTTTGAAACGCTTTTACAAAGCTCCAATCTTCTCTAGTGAGAGCGAGTATTGTCGGCAACCAGTTTTTCTTCGGCAACCGTTCCATTTGAACTGCATGTAAATCTGCTGTTCTATTATCGGCAACTCGAAATCAGCTAAAATTTGTAGTGCGTGTGTTTCATTTCAAGAAAACCCTGCTAGATTGCTTTTTCTCAGTGGTAAAAATATAGTCAAATTGAAGCTGAAAGCATAAAGAATCGTTTGCATGCATTCAGCGAAGTGTTTTCGAAAGAAAATCCAGTGAAAATAGTGTTTCAATTTGGGTTGCCGAAAATAGTCTGTCACGCCGAAGCCGTCATTTCCCCTATTTGTTTGCGTTGCGTTAAGTATGATTGAAGCCAATTCAGAAGTCTAGATTCCATTCCTATTTTTTGCAATTTAAAGAGTAATAATGGTATGCCGATTCGGTCAAATGCTTTACTAAAGTCAGTATAAAGTGCTTCCACGTGCTTGCAATTGTCCATTGCATTAAGAATGAAGGCTACAAATTCAAGAAGATTAGAGGTAGCTGAACGACCTTTTAAAAAGCCTTGCTGTTTGTTTATAATTTGATTTTTTACTTGCTAAAATTTTTTGTCGTTTACGATTGATTCAAAAAGTTTTGGGATGCAAGAGATAGTGGCAATTCCACGATAATTACGGATGTCAGATTTCTTGCCTGATTTGAAAATAGGCACCAAATGAGACGATTTCCAAATTTCAGGGAATTTCCCATTTTTCAGAGACATATTGAAAAGGCGTTCTAAAGGAAAGGTAAGTTGTTCTGAAAGATTCTTCAAGAATACAGGTGCAATTCCGTCAGGTCCTGGTTCTTTAGATGTGTTCAAATTTTTTAGTGCATTGAGGACTTCATGTTGAAATATTTGATTGACAAATATGTTGTTAGATACTTCGGGAATGAATGCATAGAAGTCGCGGTCGCGGTCTTTTTCAGAAAATGTGGTGTATACTTCCTGAAATAAATTTGCAAAGAGATTGCAGATTTCAGAAGGGTTTTCACCTACATTTCCATCAAAATGCATTCGTGACGGAAAATTATTACTTTTCAATTTCGTTTTTACATAATTGAAAAAGTTCTTAGGATATGATTTGACTTCATTTTCGACTTTACGATTATATTCCGGATTTACGATTATAAACCGGAACATGTAGGAATAGCGTGAAAATAATTGTCTGGGTTTTGGATTGTCCTTAAACCTACACATGCAGACCGATTTTTGTTTGTA
The DNA here is from genome assembly GCF_037179485.1 of Ochlerotatus camptorhynchus. Lineage (NCBI taxonomy): Eukaryota > Metazoa > Arthropoda > Insecta > Diptera > Culicidae > Ochlerotatus > Ochlerotatus camptorhynchus. The sequence goes on along the minus strand of NW_027040527.1, from coordinate 4,087,131 downwards.
AAACTAAACCTATTGAACTACTCGAAAACTAAACTAAAAATGAACTTATAGCTAAAGCTACATTACAACACTAATACCGTCGTTGTGATTTGCTCGAAGAAATCGTACCGTGGGACATCTCCAACCGACAAACATTGGGAACAGTCTTATTCAGAGTGCACAGTCACACTAGCCCTTCCGGGCATGTTCCGGTGCCCCGGGGAAGTGGCCAATTCTCCACAAGAACCAAAACATGTCATGTGACATATCAAACTTTATGATTTTGTTGAACTTGGCCGGTAATGGTCTTTTTGAGAGCACACGATCCCATTGGCCCTCCCGGGCATGTTCCGGTGTCCCCGGGTATATTTTCAATTTTTAGACAAGAACGAAAATCCGTCGTGCGACATATCAAACTTCATAATTTTGCACGGCCAGTAATGGTCTTAGATAAACCACAGTCCCATTAAATTGGCCCTTCCGGGCATGTTCCACTGCCCCCAGAATTAAGAGTGGAATAGCTATGAACAAAATCGGGCGTTTTTCCGGGTCCTGGCCATGTAATGTGTGATTCACGTAAATTTTAAGCGTCAATTCTTAATCAATTGAATTACATTTTAAAAACCTTTGCGGCCTAATAGGAGCGCTTTTGAGGACATTTATTGTGTATAATCTTGCCGCATTCATGTTGCAAGAGTGTGATGTCAATTACTCAAGGTCTAACCCAACTAGCATCAACTCAAATTAGGTACTGCAGCATACATGAAGTAGCAATTTCAGGTGAAATGGAGCATTATTTTTCGATATGTGTGTAATTGAAAATTCGAAGTGGAAGTGCATGTATAGCCTTCGTGGGGGCCATTTATGGACTCTACAAAGAATCACTCTAAATCTTGAAGTTTTATGTATGGCGGGTTATGGTTCAGACTGAGAATTAATAATTTCCTTGAGGCACTTGTACATTGCTGGGGGCACTGGGACATTTTCGGGATAGCGAATTTAACCATGAACTATAAATTAGACCATTACTGACCGATATAAGAAAAATTATGAAGCTTGATGTGTCGCACGACAGGTTTTAGTTCTAGCTAAGAATTAGTCACTTCTCCGAGGGCACCGCAGCAAAGTCAATATGACTGTGGGGTTCAAAAAGGTCATCACCGGCCGAGTTTTGAAAAACCATGAAGTTTGATATATCGCACGACGGGTATTGGTTCTTGTCGAAAATTGCCTGCTTCTTCGGGGCACCGGAACATGCCCGAGGGAGCTAGTGTGACCTTTGACTGTCAGTAAGGCCATTACCAGTTTTTTAAATGATAAACTGTACTGTGTCGCACGACCAATTTTAGTTCGTATTGAAAATTGACCACTTCCCCGAGGGTACCGGGGGTGGCCAATGTGAACATGTCATCTCAATAAACCCATTACCCACCGAGTTAAGAAAGTTTGATTTGTCGTACACACTTTAGTTTTTTTTTCTACCGAGCTCGGCTATGCAAATCTCGGCAAAAAATAGTTTCACTAAGATTTCAGCAAAAGTGACATATATGATTGCTGAGTCTCAGATAATTCTTAGCTGAATCTCAGCAAACAAATGAAATGTTTGCTGAAATCTCAGTAAAACATTTTTTGCCGAGATTTGCACAGCCGAGCTCGGTAGAAAAAAAACTAAGTGTGTACGACGGGTTTTGGTTCTTGTCGAGAATTGGCCAGTTTATGGGGGCACCGTAACATTTCTTAGGGCGCTAAAACATGCCCGTGAGGACTTATGTCCGTGAACTCTCATTAAGACCATTACCGGCCAAGATTTGTAAAATCATTGATCAGCCTTAGATTAGATTAGAATTAATTTGAATCTTTGAAATAGAATCCAACTACAAGCAAGAAAATCACAAAGAATAATTTGCCAATGGAACGCACTTCTGTACAGTATTGTTAATCTTTTTGCGTTGTTATCAACTGTTCGGCAGTTCCTTTTCTTTTTTATCACTTTTGTTCTTTGAGCTTATAGTGCAGAGGTTTAGCCGTTCACCAGCAGCCATAATAAAAAAGTGTACCTTAACGCGATAGTGAAAAAAGTTATTTTTCCTTGATTTCGTGGATTGTAAATAAACCAAGTAGTTTGTAAAAATATACCTACGCGTGATTAGTGTCGAAGTGAAACCGAAAATTATAGCCCGTGATTCGATTCCCTGATAAAACATTTGGTACCGTGACCAGGATCACGGGTGTTGGATTTTTTCCTCGGATCGACTACGACGCTAACCCTACATTCACCCATCGGAATTGGAGTTGCAGATAGCAGTACCTGCTTAAAAAGTACAAAGCCTGTTGAAGACAGGCTCCATGTGAGTATCTGTCCAACCTATTTTACTTGTTTGAGAGGTACTTCCTGGGTCTTTTTTGGCCTATTCAGATTTTCCCGCGTGTTGCTGCTGTGGATTTTGGACCCGCGTTTGCTGCTGCTGCTGCTGGTGCATACTCATACGCTGTTCGTTAAAATTCCTATTCCTACGACCGTGAAGGTCGATTACTGCATCACGTTAAAGCGGAAAATACGTTTCGTTACCATCTACTGGTTGCAACTCATCCCATCTGGACATCCCATAGCCCATCCAATTGTCATCCGATCCAACGGTATCCAGAAGTTCGAGAGTTCCTGCATATAATAAAATCCAAGGCCTATCTTTGGACGGGCACAGATGAGTGTCAGTCCAAACGCTTACCACCAACCGAAAGGTGCTTCCTGTGTCCTCTGTTGCTTTTAGCCATACTTGACGTCATCACTGCTGTACTACTCTCATCATGACGGAGAAGAAAATGCGGTTAAAGGAGCTGAAAAGGAAAAATGTTATGGATTCCATTCAACGCATTAACGACTTCTTGCAGAATTTCAACGCGGAACGAGACACGAATGAAGTAGCGATACGTCTGGCTAGACTGGATACGTTAATGGAAGCGTTCGAATCGATTCAGGGCGAGTATGAAGCATTTGACGACACTGCCGAATTTGTGGCGGCTAATGCAAAGGTAAGAACGAAAGTGGAAGAGCGGTTCTTTCGGGTAAAAGGTGGCCTCGTCATGAAGATCCCCCCCTTCCTCCAAACCCAGTGGATGGTCAGATCTAGCAAGGGGTCCTAGCCATTGCTCATGTTACCGGCGTGAAGCTTCCTGCCATTGAATTACCACGGTTCGATGGCGACCTTAACGAGTGGTTGACATTCCATGACTCGTTTTCCTCGTTAATTCACTCGTCACCAGAGATACCCTGCATCCAAAAATTCCAGTATTTGCGCTCGGCCTTGCGAGGTGATGCCCTGAAGTTGATTGAGTCCTTAACAATTACGGCGAACAATAATGCGGTTGCTTGGGAAGCCCTACTAAACCGCTATTCTAACACCTATTTGCTGGAAAAGAAGCATCTTCAGTCATTGATGGTCCACACGAAGGTGTCGGGAAAGTTTGCTGCAGGTCTTCGGGTTGTTGTAGAAGATTTCCAGCGCCATGTAAAAATATTGAATCAGCTGGGAGAACCTACACCACATTGGGGTAGTCTTCTTGTTCAACTGTTGTGTTCCCGAGTCGATGACCACACGCTGAAGGAATGGGAAGAATTTGTCTCTGCGAATGAGGAACCAACGTACAACAATCTCATTGAATTTCTAACTCGAAAGATTCGGACTCTGGAGTCGTTGTATATCTCGGCTGAGCAGTCCAATTCATCTCCCCAAGGAAAACACTGTCAGGCAACCAAAACACCAAACCTCAACATCTCCTAAGATCAACTCCTATTCAACAGTAGAAGATTACCAACCTGGGTGTCTAGCTTGCAGTGATCATCATCCGTTGGTTAAATGTCCAGTGTTCGAGAAGATGCAGCTGAAAGACCGTTTACACTTGGTCAACACGAAACGGATTTTCAGCAATTGCTTTAGGAGCAACCACTTCGCACGAAATTGTGCCTCCAATTTTTCCTGCAGACACTGCCAAATAAGGCATCACTCGATGTTACATCCTGGTTTCGATGCGTCAGGAACAACTAGTAGCAATCCCAACTCCAGTTGTCAACCTGTTCGAACAATTTCCAATCCTCCAAAGTCCAAGGAACCATCTGCTACAACTTCTGGTTGTTCGAACACACTTTCTTCCAATTTGGTGATAGAACCCCATGGCATGAACACAGACAAACAGACGTAACTCTTTGAAAAAGTTTTTCTTGAAAACATAGTATCTCAAAACATAGGTCCTCAGTAACGACATCTCTCTGGCTTCTCGCGGAAAACAAGCTTGCTCGCTAACTCGCAAACAATATTGCATAAAAGTTCTATAGAATGTATAGAAACGTCAAAGTGATCCGATGCCAGCGCTGCGGCGAGTAGTTCGTGGAACTGATAATATTCAAATCAACCGTTAAATACGTGAACGAAGATACACAATGAAGTGTTACGTCTGTTTGTCTGTGGCATGAACGTTTTCCTATCGACCGTCGTCGCCAAGGTACTGGATGGTTATGGAAACGAACATTTGGCCCGGGCTCTTTTAGACAGTGGATCACAAAGCAGTTTAATGAGCAACCGGCTTTGTCAAAAGCTTCGATTGTTTCGGCATCGTATTGATCAGCCCATTCTCGGCATTGGCGAATCTCCAATTCGAGCAGTTTGTTCGGTTTCTACCGAAGTTAGATCTAGAGTAGGTGATTTCTCCATTCCTCTCAATTGCTTGGTGCTTAGAAAGTTAACTGTCGACCTCCCGGCTGTGACCATCCCTACAGCAAACTGGAATATACCGAGCGACATCACTCTCGCTGACCCTGAGTTCAATGTTGCACGGAAGGTGGACCTGGTCATTGGTTTGGAACATTTTTACGTAATTCTACAAGGTGGCCCGCTGCAAATTAACCCACAAGGACCAACCTTTGTTGAGAGTAGGTTTGGATGGTTTGTTTCAGGAAAGTCTTCCTACCACCCAATGCCCCAAGCTCTGGTATGTTGTACATCTACTCTAGAAAGCCTTAATCGGAACATCGAGAAGTTTTGGAAATTAGAGGAATTGGACAAAGTCACGCTTTCACCCAGCGATCATTTCTGCGAAAAGTTCTACAAGGAGACGGTCACAAGAGATTCCACTGGGCGCTACACGGTGAAATATCCCAAGAAAAAAGGTTTCCAAACACTGATAGGCGAGTCTTTTACCAACGCAAAATCACGGATAGAAAGTTTAGAGCGTAAACTGGACAAAAACCCCATTTTGAAGGAAAGGTACCATGCATTTATGGCAGAATTTATTGAATTGGGACATATGCGAGAGGTACCTGCGGATCAACCCGATCCTGTTACCGTTTGTTGTCCTCCCCACCATGCGGTTCTGAAATAGTCAAGCACAACGACCAAGGTGCGGAGCGTGTTTGACGCTTCTGCCAAAACAAGCACTGGATTTTCCCTCAACGATTCTTTGCTAGTCGGGCCTGTCATCCAAGATGAGCTGTTGGACATCCTGATCCGCTTCCGCAAAAATTTGATTGTCCTGTTAGCCGACATAGAAAAAATGTATCGGCAAGTTGGAATCCATCCAGACGATCGTCCGCTCCTGCGTGTGTTGTGGCGGTTCAACCAGAATGACTCTATCACTAAATATGAGATGACCACAGTGACTTATGGATTGGGTCCATCGTCTTTTTTGGCGACACGAATACTATATCAGCTTGCCGAAGATGAAGGTGAGTCGTTTCCTCTCGCCGCAGCAGCCGTGAAGCGAGATTTCTATATGGATGATTTTGTTAGGAGCGAAGAGAGTATCACAACAGCGATCCAGTTGCGTAAAGAGATGGATGAGTTGCTGAGCCGTGGAGGATTTTCCCTGAGGAAGTGGTGCTCAAACTTTCCCGAGGTCTTGGAAGGAGTTTCGCCCGAAAATGTAGCCCATCAACCAAACCGAATACGCGGTCCTGGAGAAGTTGTAAAGGCCTTAGGAATTGCTTGGGAGCCTGCAACCGATCTATTCTGCTTCAATTTTGGCCCATTTCTACGGACGGCCGAATCACCAAAAATCGTATTTTTTCGGTAATCGCCCAACTATATGACTCTTTGGGATTAATCGCACCTATCGTCGTAAGCGCTAAGATACTCATTCAGCAGCTTTGGATGATGTCAATTGATTGGAATGAGGAAGTACCTGGAGAGATCCGGATTATGTGGGAACGTTTTGTGGAGGACCTATCATCGTTAGCCAATTTTCGGATTCCACGGTTTGCCTTTGACGTGGGGGAAGTGCAGCTGCATTGCTTCACGGATGCGTCGGAGTAAGCTTATGGAGCTTGTGTTTATGCACGGACTAGCAAGAACAACGAACAGGTGAAGGTGATGTTACTGGCAGCGAAATCTAGAGTGGCACCTCTACAGAAACGGTGCATCCCGAGACTGGAATTATGCGCCGCTCAACTTGGCGCTCGATTATCTTCTAGAGTCATCACTGCACTGAATATGGAATCAATTCCTGTTTTCTATTGGACTGACTCCATGGTGGTTGTATATTGGCTTCGTGCACCACCACAGACCTGGAAAACATTTGTGGCGAATCGTGTAGCAGACATTCAAACCCTAACGAACAATGCTTCATGGCTACACGTACCCGGTGTGGATAACCCAGCCGATTTAGTATCCCGAGGAATGACTGTGCCGCAGTTCTTGACCAGCAAGAAGTGGATACATGGACCCGATTGGTTGAAAAGGAGAGAGGAATATTGGCCTGAATTGGATACCCCGAGAACAACACATATTGATGGAGATACTGAGCGGAAAACAATCACATTGCTGATGCAAAATCCACCACCACTAAACCCTTTGTTTACTCGATCGTTTTCTTACAACCGTCTATTGCGTACGACTGCGTATTGTTTGCGATTTATTCGTCATGCAAGAAAGGGAATGAAAGAAGCTATCATCACCCTTGCTCCTAGTGAACTTGAAAATGCAAGGGATTGTTTGGTTAAGATTGTCCAAGCTGACTGCTTTAAATCCGAGTTGAGTCTGCTCAAAAAGGGAAAACCGGTATCCAAAAGCTCCTCACTCACACTTCTGAACCCTTTCGTGGATTCATCGGGGATAATCCGAGTCGGTGGCCGGCTCAGACTGTCGAAGGAGTCTTACAGTACCAAACACCAAATTCTACTACCTGCTTTCCACCGATTTATCAGAATGCTTTTGATGTCATACCACTGCAAATTGGTTCATGGTGGAATATCGCTCACTTTGGGAGTAGTCCGTAACGAATATTGGCCTACAAATGGAAGAAGGGCTGTACGCAGCGTAGTACGAACTTGCTATCGTTGTACTCGTGCCAACCCTCGCCCACTGCAACTGGACAACTACCCCTTGCTAGAATTATCTCAAGCCGCCCTTTCGCATCCACTGGAATCGATTATTGTGGTCCTGTGTTTGTTAAGTCCGCCAACCGCAAGACTGCTCCTACCAAAGCTTATATTGCCATATTTGTCTGCTTCAGTACAAAGGCTGTACATATTGAGTTGGTGGGAGATTTATCCACACCTTCGTTTCTGTCTGCTCTTCAACGCTTCGTGACTAGACGTGGTAAGCCCACCGATGTTTATTCGGACAATGCCACGAATTTTGTCGGCGCCAAAAATGAGCTACATGCCCTTTACCAAATGCTCTCCAATACAAACGAAACTACTCGAATTGCTACCACCCTTGCAACTGAAGGAATACGATGGCACATGATCCCACCTCGTGCCCCAAACTTCGGTGGTCTATGGGAAGCCGCTGTGAAGGTGGCGAAGAAACATCTAGTTCGTCAGTTAGGCAACACATCTCTACTGTACGAGGACCTAGTGACGATACTGTCGCAGATTGAAGGAGCCATGAACTCAAGGCCATTGGCACAGTTGTCAGAGGACCCTAATGACTTCGAAGCCATCACTCCAAACCATTTTTTGATTGGCTCACCACTTCTGGCCCTCCCCCATCCGGATTTGAAGGACGTTCCGGTAAACCGCCTGAGAAACAGGTACCAAATCATCCAACAGAAGCAACAGCAGTTTTGGTACCACTGGCAGACAGAGTACCTGAAGGAGCTGCAACGGCAGTTTACTAGTAACCAGCGCCAAGTTGATCTCAAGGTCGGCCAAGTGATGATTATGCAAGACAACCTCCTGCCACCCGTGCGCTGGCCACTAGTGCGAATCTTGGAGTTGCATCCTGGACTAGACGGTGTAACACGTGTGGTATCCGTGCTCACATCAACCGGTGTGACGCTGACGCGAGCCGTGACGAAGCTATGTCCGTTACCTATGACGGATGAGGAGGATCGAGATATGCAGGGGAATTCAACCCACAATCCCGATGACATCGCAAAGGAGTCCTCGGAGAGGCTGAATTTGATTAATTTAGCTTAGATACTAGTGGAATGTTTCATTTCAGGTGGCGGGCTATGATTAGTTTTAGATTAGATTAGAATTAATTGGAATCTTTGAAATAGAATCCAGCTACAAGCAAGAAAATCGCAAAGAATAATTTGCCAATGAAACGCACTTCTGTACAGTATTGTTAATCTTTTTTGCGTTGTGGGCACGACGACGGACCATGAGGAGTTCCCTTACAGTACACGCATTTTGGTACAGTGACTGTGCAGGCGCCGTAAAATCACTAAGCTGCTTATCTTAAGAAATAACTAGAATAAATAAAAATATGAATTTTGAAACATTGTTGAAGTTCGTTTCTGTGTGTGTTTTTTTTTAGTTCAGCAACTTTTAATGCATTTTGAATGAGATAAAAGCTTCATATTTTGTAAAAATGTGGAAATAGCGTAAAAAAACCGCGTAAAAACTTCAATTAATCGGTGATAAATTTACATATTTTTATTAAATTTCTGGCTTTGCACCAAAAATAGAGATTATTTTAACCTAAATCAAATAATGCGATTGTCAAAACGTTTAAAACGAACCGCGTTAAATCCGGCGCTAGTTTTAAATAATAAAAATTGCTGACATTTATTCTAACATTTGGCCCGCAGGCCCTAGCATCTCCACCAACAGACTGTTATGTCCATTCACTGAACTATACTGGAACTCTGGGGCTTTAGACGTCGGATAGGTTTAAGGATTAAAACTGAAGTGTTCAGGTTGATGGTCAAAACTAGAGTGCCGACTCGTTTGAATGTTTATTTACAAGAAACCTTTTCAGGTGAGACAGCTATATGTACGCTACTGTTTTTGTCTCTATTATCTTCATGTGTATACGATCAGAACTGTCATTTGACAGGCTTTTACAGTTCTTCCCCTATTAGAAAGATCATTATATAACTTATAACAAATTTTTATATTCTTCTTCTTTCGGTTTCAGCTTATCTTCGATGGTGAACAAATTGAGAACAAATTAAAAATTTATAAATTCAAAGCTCACTAATCTCGAAAAAAAAATAGTTCTTTAAATTTTAACCATAATGAAAGTCACTGTCGACATTCGCCGTTCTTTTCGTCTTCGAACGCCTTAATCCAGATAGTGGAGACTCTGACAAGATATCAGCATGCTTCCTCTTTAAACTGTTCCCAGTTGTCCTTTTCTCCACCTCCGGAAGGCTTCCGAGCTGATCTTCGTTTTGGCCATTTGATTGTCCTACCTTAGGAATTTGATTGGACAACGTTATGTTCGGTCTTAAAAGCACCGCGTTAGTAGTCTTCCGCAGCTGGTTTCGATGGGCCATTAGGCGAACGCTTCCAGTTTCCGTTTCCACCTGTCTCTGACTCGTCGCTGTCTGAGTCCTCTGTCCGCATTCGGCTTAAAAGATCTGCGATGCGGCCATCTTCGCTTGGTCCTGGCTGGTACTGGTCCACCATATTTACTGCATCTCGTTGCATGTTTTTTAGCTTAAAACATTTACGCTGGATGTGTCCTTTCACACCACAGAAGTTGCACGTCATGTCCGCATAATTAGGCTTTTGTCTCCAACCACCCGGCTTGAACTTTTCAGTCTCCCTCCAGTAGTGTCCTCTCGGTCTAACGTTATCATCAAATTTCCTAGTGTATGGTCTATATCCCAATCTATCTTTGATTGGAACACGGGGTGAAACCCGAGTTCCCGAGGTGCCCACGTTAGCTGCATTATAAACTGCGAGCAATTTTTGCATGGTTGATCCAGGTTTTGGAGGTGGTTGCGTCAATGATGCGATCTGACCGTACTGGTCATCGTTAGTTCCACTTAGTTTTTTTGCGTTTTTGTCGGCTATTTCCCACGTCGCAATAATTTTCTCCGCAATCGCAAGAGTAAGCTTTTCTTCACTTAATAATCGTTCCCGAAGGGATTTTTCGCGGAATCCTGCTAAGATGCGGTCCCTTATAGCTAAGTCCTTGAAATCCCCAAAAGAACAAAATTCTGCCTGTAATTTTACAGACAGAACAAAATCTTCAACCGTTCCATCCGGCTGTTGAACACGATTATTAAACTTCAGTCTCTGCATCAGGTCAGACTCAGTTTTATCCAACCTGGTCCGTAGCTTGGCTATCATGTCGTCATAGGACACCGTATTCAAATTACTAGTCGGGAACAAAAGTTTCAGTTCATGAAATATAACTGGGCCACTAAGGGTTACAAAGTATGCCCTTTTAGTCTCAATGGAAACTTTGTTCAAGGCAAAATAAAACTCCAGGCGCTCTACCCATTCCCCGAAAGGCATACCCTTACGGTAGGGTTCAATAGTAGCTGTCACATTCACATTAGCCATTTTATGTTGTAAGGAGTTTAAACTCACTAACCCAGTTGGACACTGCAAGAGCGAGTTAATCCTGCACTCACCAACTATCGTAAATATGAAATTAACACCACGACAGTTTTGATACTGTAAAACGCACCGTCAATTTTCCTCGGGTTGCTGTACACCTGGATCCTATAACTGAGATAGCAGCTTTCCACGGTTGATTCGATTTAGTTCGCCACAAAAGAACAACGGCAGCAGATATTACCACCGCAGGATAGAAACACTAATGAGTTGCAGAGCAGCCGTACTACGCTGGCTATTATTAGGCGGCCGGAGACCAAAGCAGCAAATAAATTTTACCGGATGGTGATAACAGGTACAGATGCGCTCTAGTGGAGGATGCGAAATCTTCCTGGAATACACGTATTCGGTTGAGGCTCTCAATGTGTACGAAATGATGTATCTCTGCGAAAAATTCAACGCTGCTTCCCCGCCGAGGACGAGATGATGTTGCTCCGTAATACCTTCGTCCTTCAGAGCACTGGGATGGAACGTGGATCCAAGCGTAAATCCGTGAAGTAGTCACCGTTTCGTTCTTGTCCGGAATATTTAGCACTTTATGCCGCAGTAAGCACTTCAACTTTTCACACGCGAGAAAAATAAATTTTAACCAGTCGTCGCCAAACTGTTATGTCCACTCACTGAACTATACTGGAACCATGCATGTCTAAACGCAACACTACACTGTGTACTGCCTTTTTTACACACCACCAAGAGCATTGAGTTGTACGCTCCGTACCAGTGCTCGATAGAAAACACCAAAAGCAGCAAACAAGGCACTGGTACCGGTGCCCGTGTTTGCACCGGTGTATGGATCTTCGGCAAGCACCAAAGCCGAGTGTTTCTGACTTCGGCAAACACCGCAGCCGAGTGTTTTCGATTTCGGAAAACACGCTTGCTGCTCGCAGGAGTTTTCTTTGGGCGACTTATGAAAGATTCTGCTGTTCCACAAGGTAGCTTTTCAACGCGTCTAGAGCTGATAGATAAGTGGTCGAAGCACTGGTCTCATAATGCCAATGTCCATGGTGTTCGATTCCGGTATGTCCCTCACCATTTTTTTCTGTCTACATTATTTTCAAAAGGTAATCTTATTTCATAGATTTCGATTTCTTTTTGGCTAAAAAGCATTACGCAATCTTATGAATCTTATAAGCTCAAAGGATCATCAACAAGGATTATTAAAAATACGTAAATCACCCACTTCGAAAGAGCGTGTTTCTGTTGCCGTCCACCCACTGGTATTTCTTGGCTTTTTGTTAACTAATTGAGCTGATTGTTTTCACACGATTTGAGTGTGATCAATCAGCAAAAATTATACCCAACAACAACAAAACAGCTACCATGGCTGATATGGAGCTAGTACCTAGGAGGTAGAATGCGATCCTTCTTGAGCGCGTTGTTTTTATTTAGGGGAAAACAGCCCAAAATGCACCTCGCGGAAATCGCTCGATGCAATTTTTCATAGCATTCCCGTTTTTAATTCATAAATTTGGCAAGTTACAGTGCTAGTTTAGTACTTTACCTAGCATTTCGGCAAAATTAATAGTGGAATAGCCATGAAAAATCAAACCGGGCGTTTGGCCCGGGGTGCATTTCGGGCTGTTCTACCCTACATGAATGGTGAGTAGTTCTGTTCACCCACCACTGTTTGGGTGTTTACATCTGTGCTGGTATGCTGATGCTAGTGAACTAAAGCTGTACTTATAAATAGTCGTCAGCATCGTCAACGTCTGCATCTACCAGCATGAGATTACAGGAGCCTCTGAAATTCGTGCTAGTTAGTTGAGTTGGTTGAGCTTTTTATATTATTTATTATCTAATAGTGAACCAGCATATAATATATTACATATTATGTAAACACCCCATATATCTTTATTATTATTCAATCAGTTGAGCTGTTTGGTTTGGTTGGAGATAAGTTATGATTATTATATTGACTCTAATCAAATTAAATCAATCAGCTAAATTATTTAATACAAAGCCAAGAAATAACACGCTCTTCCGAAGTGGGTGATTTGTGTATTTTTAATAATCCTGGTAAAGGGTGATACGGTCAAAATTTGGTCAAGGGAAAACGCGTGTAAATCGGTGAAATCGTTTATTTAAAAAATCAAATTAAATTTCTTTTTCAAGTTCAATTAGTATAAAATTCAGGAAAAATATTCAGTTAGGCTTCCGCTTTTCCAAATCCGAATTGCCGGGCCTTACGCTTGACCCCTGCCATCAGATTTTGTACAGCCACCTTGTCCACCTTCTTCGCCGCAGAAAGCCAGTTTGCCTTGAACTGCTGCTCGCCCTTAGCATATTTTTGGTCTTCTTTAGGTTCCGCTTGACAATAGCCCAGTATTTCTCAATTGGGCGGAGCTCTGGCGTGCTGGGAGGGTACTTGTCCTTAGGAACCACCTGCACGTTGTTGGCGGCGTACCACTCCATGGCCTTTTTACCGTAATGGCAAGATGCCAAATCCGGCCAAAACAGTACGGAACAACCGTGTTTCTTCAGGAAAGGCAGCAGACGTTTATTCAAACACTCTTTCACGTAAATTTCTTGGTTGACAGTCCCGGAAGCTATGAAAATGCTGCTTTTCAAGCCACAGGTACAGATGGCTTGCCAAACCAGATATTTCTTTGCGAACTTTGACAGTTTCATGTGCTTGAAAACATCTGCTACCTTTCCCCTTCTTTTTGCCGTATAAAACTCCTGTCCCGGAAGCTGCTTGTAGTCGGCTTTGACGTAGGTTTCGTCGTCCATTACCACGCAGTCAAACTTCGTCAGCATCGTCGTGTACAGCCTCCGGGATCGCGCTTTGGCCGTCGTATTTTGTTTATCATCGCGATTTGGAGTCACTACCTTCTTGTAAGTCGATAGTCCGGCTCGTTTTTTGGCTCGATGCACGGTTGTAGACGATACACCCAGCTTATTTGCGGCATCTCGGAGAGAGAGGTTAGGGTTTCGCTTGAAACTACCGGCAACTCTCTTTGTCGTCTCTGCGGCTTCCGGTTTTCGATTTCCCCCCGATCCAGACTTCCTGGCTGTCGACAAACGTTCCCCAAACACTTTAATTACATTTGTAACGGTTGATTTGGCAACTTTTAGCGATTTTGCCAACTTTGCGTGCGAGTAGCTCGGATTTTCGCGATGCGCGAGCAAAATTTTGATACGCTGCTCTTCTTGCTTGGACGGCATTTTGACAACTGAAGAGTGAATTCCAAAATCAAAATAGGAGAAACATTCTACACACACACACCTTCAAAATGAGGGGTGTTCAGGTTTTTTAAATGCAAAATTGAAAGAAATACGTCAAGTTGATATTGACCAAATTTTGACCGTATCACCCTTTAGATGATCCCTTGAGCTCATAAGCTTGCGTAATGCTTTTTAGCCAAAATAAATCGAAATGAATTTCATAGATTTACCTCATGAAAATATTGTTGACAAGAAAAAAAAACTGGAAGAGGGACACAGACTGGAAACGAACCATGGACATTGGTATCATGAAAAAAATGTTTGACCACTCGTCTATCAACTCTGCTCAATACAGATGATGCTAAACGCGTTAAACAGCTACGATAATCTTTCTGAAGTCGCCTAAAGAAAATTCCTACGAGCATCAAGCGTGTTTTCCGAAATCAAAAACACTCGGCTGCGGTGTTTCCCGAAGTCAGAAACACTCGGCTTTGGTGCTTACCGAAGCATCCATACACCGGTGCAAACAATTATGCACGGGCACCGGTACCGGTGCCTTGTTCGCTGCGTTTGGTGTTTTCTATCGAGCACTGGTACAGAGCGTAAAACTGGTGGTGTGTTTGTAGGCAAAACTGCCACCCGTGCAAAAGGGTTCAGTGTTTTTACCATGGCTGACTGGAACTCTGGGGCTTTGGACGTCGGATAGGTTTAAGGATTAAAAGTGAAGTGTTCAGGTTGATGGTCAAAACTAGAATGCCGACTCGTTTGAATGTTTATTTACAAGAAACCTTTTCAGGTGAGACAGCTATATGTACGCTACTGTTTTTGTCTCTATTATCTTCATGTGTATACGATCAGAACTGTCATTTGACAGGCTACTACACAGACAAAATTGGAAAAATGTCCCCGTGTTAAAAAAAAAGGGTTGGGTGTACTTCTAATGCGACTTATTTTAGAAAGCTCATATTTTTCGTCATCATCTCCCCGTGTTGTTTATTTACTCATCTTATCCCAGAAGATGAAGCAATCAATGGCTTCCGGCAAAACCTCTAGAGTGGCCTTCCCCATAGACAGTGTCGATATCAATATCCTCTTTCTTCGAACACCATTGAAAAGCTGCCACTTGATCGGGTCCAATACCTACTCGAAGATCTTTTCTTGGCTTCTCTGTGAGAAAAAAAAATCGAAGCGAAAATAAAAAATCTAGATAAGAAAACCAGATGGAAATTCATCCTGAAAAGAAGGGAAACTTGTTTTCTTTTTCCTTCGTTTGGGCAAAAGCACCCTCAGCTCCGGCTGACTGAAGATGTTGTTGCTGAAATAATTTCTTTATCCCATAGAAACGACGGAGGTAGGTAGCCCAAAATAAACTGAAACGTTTTGCTGTTGAGTCTGCCAGGGACAAGAAGGACCTCGAATGAGTGCCTATACAGTAAAATGGCTTATAAATCCCGTTAAAAGGAACCATATTAGCGTGTTTTCCACTGCTGCATGGATGGAGGCAATAACTGAGTACGGTCACGGTCGGTCGGACGGGCGAAGCTATCTTCGAGATGTCCACTCAAGTGGCTCTCCACTTAAGCAACTGCTGCTCTGCGGCGGCAATTGGCGAACAATGGGGTTTCACTTTGGTGAGTTCATTTGAGTGGAAGTCCTTTCCGTGGCGCATGTTAAGATTATATTGCTATTAGCTTGGGAGTAATTCTCCAAGTTGTCAGAAAATATCAAACTTGAAATGGTCTCGAATTGATATCCAAATTGTGTTTCGAGTTCTCACCATTTGCCAGAATTTTCCGATGCCACTCGCGTGAACGTGAATCCCAGCAAGTATGGATTGGCAGCCAAACGCCGTCAGCTGACACAGAGGTTTCGTAACGTTTGCTTCGTAAACACGATTTTGGGTCATATCAATAAAGGCAAACTGACTGTGACTGGGAGCGTTAGGACTATTCAGTAGATGCGAACGCTGAAGGCATGGATACTACCATCGGTTTGAGTTAGGTTCTGGGTAAATTGAGGCAATTCGCGGAAGGCCTGTTCAGTTTGGCCCCTTCCCATACACTTCACTGCTAAAAGTTCCCCAATCAAACGCGCGCACTCACATTCAAACGAACGACAGCTAGACGCGTTCCATTTTTTGCCCGACACTCTAACCGTCGCTTCGCGGCGATGTTTGTTGGGAATAGTAGCTTTGAAAACAAGCAAAATTTGTTATTATTTATTCCTTCGAGCCGATTTTCCCTGTAGCTCGCAGTCAGATCCAATGCATACGACACCCTCTCTCCGTTCGGCAAACCAAGGGGGCTAAAATACGTCAAAACATGGTTCTTCTCCGTCCCTGTCGCCGTCCCGTCGCTTATGCGTTCCGCTCCGACTGTCACACCGGGCTGCCGAATGGAAAACATACAGTAACCTACCGTTATGTATAATTCATGATTTACGGACTCTGTCGTTTGGCAAACCATTATAATTCTACCACCAGCAACGGTCATCAGCAGCCTCCGTGTATCGTGGCCGTCGTTGGAATCCGTTGACATTTTAACGCTTCAGCGAGAATCTAGCTTTGGCACGTCTTGACAGCTCGACAAACGACCCAACACCACCGTGGTCCCAACAACGTTACGCTTGGTGCTAGCTTGTAAGGCCCTACACGATATTTTCGGAATACCAGCCATATTCGAAAAACCCTGAACCGAACCTGATACATCTGTTCGACGAACGGAGGAAAAGTGCAACCCGAGCGTGCCAGCCTGAATTCTGCCTGCCTGTGATAAAAAGCTGGATGTTTTGCTTGAGTTGATGCGCTTGGAATCGACTACAACGAAATCCATCCAGCGTGCAGGATACCTACGATGCGGGTCTGTGACGCCAAGCCAAGTCAGTCAGTCAGTCAGTCGGCCCCGCGTGACGACGGCGGCACTAGCAATAACATAAACTCCGGCTGCTGCTGCTGCTGCTGCTGCTGAAAAGTATGATGATAAAAATTTAAAACTGTTTAATCTTTAATAGCTCGTGAATAGTTTGATGTCGGTTGTTCGCTTTCCGAAGATAGTAACAGCAGTCGTCGTTTGCAGGGTACATTGTACAGTGATTCGCATTATATTTAATGGAAGGAAGCACTACCATTGTTCACAATTGACGAGCTGGTAGATTTACGAGAAATATTTCTCGTGCATATTCAACATGCGGGAAATTGGTATTATTAAGGGTTGACAAAAGAGTGTTGTGGTTCGTAAGCGTGTGAAAATAAAATGAAATGTATTATTTAAATGCTTGACGGAGCGTTATGAGTCACTATATATGGTTTTAATTTAAACGAAGGGGCAAGGACTTTGGTAAATAGTTCGCTCTCATCTTATACCGAAACCGGCAGCAGCTAGCAGTACCTCTCAATGTGTATCATGCCATTCTCGCGTCACTTTTCAAATATACCAATGCACAGTGGCCCAGAATGCAGATTAAAGTGGAACTTGAGCCTGAAATTGAACCTTCAGACTAAAAGTCTCTTCTACAAAGTTGTTTCTTACTTATGTATTTATTTAGTTGTCTTCGTATAATAAAAACGCACAGACAGAATTATTAATGTCTAGTTAAAGAACTAATCCTATTTTAAAACATGGTTTTCGAAATATTAAAATCATAATCTTCACACGATTCGTTGAAACGACGGCAGCAAACATCCAGTGGATTGTTTTGACCGTAGACTGTACGATGCTGAGGTATACGGAGAAGGTCATTTTGTCGCGTCTGCCTAGCCGGTGCATTGAACTGGATTTTCCCTAGAAGTTCAGCACAATCTACATTGTTGTCCAGAATGTCGAATATGAACAGCCGTTGCAGAAGAATCCTTCTATCAACCAATGTTGAAAGACGAATTAAAGCACAGCGATCCTCGTACGGCGGATGAACAACCGGATCGTTCCATGGTAACAGTCGTAGACGTTGCAGACAAAGTTACGTTGAATCTTTTCAATGCGAAAGCAAAGCGTGACGTGATACGGTGCCCATACTAGAACGCCATATTCCAGTATGCTACGCACTAGTGAACAATACAATGTTTTTAGACAGTATACATCCTCAAATTGCTGCGTGTTGCGCTTGATGAACCCTAGTATCGCTTATGCTTTGGCTGTGGTTGTTGCAATGTGCTCGGTGAATTTCAGCTTACTGTCCAGTATTAATCCAAGATCCTTGATTGATGACACACGGTTGACACTTGAAGCGTTCATCTTATAATCGAAAATGGCAGTTGTCCTAGATCGGTTGAACGAGATGATGTTACATTTACGAATATTCACTTCCATTCCGTTTAATGAGCACCATTCAAGAACCGAGTCGCTATCCATCTGAAGAGCGCAAGAATCGACCATGAAGGTTATCAGGCGGAAGAATTTCAGGTCATCAGCGAACATGTACTTCGGTGATCTGATGAGTCCGCACAGATCGTTAACAAACAGCACGAAAAGTAATGGTCCCAAATAACTTCCTTGGGGAACCCCGGAAGTAATTGAGAACGTTTCAGATGAGGTTCCACCGAGGCGTACAAAAGCCCAACGCTCAGACAAGTACGATTCAATCCATTGAGTAAGCCACTGAGGGAATCCCATGCGTTTGAGTTTTTCCACTGCCAGTGCATGCGGCACTTTGTCGAATGCTTTAGAAAAGTCGACATAAACTGCATCGACCTGTTGTCGCTTTTCAAGGCTGTCCACAAGAGAAGAAACGTAGCACATCATGTTGGTTGTTGTTGACCGCTTCCTGACAAATCCATGCTGACTCTCTGATATCACATGTTGAACGTTACGATACAAAGAATCATGGACAAGACTCTCCAAGACTTTAGGAAAGCAACTCAAAATCGAAATTGCACGATAATTTTCGACGTCATTAACATTACCACTTTTATGAATGGGAGTGATGGCTGCAGTTTTCCATTTGTTGGGAAATATGCCCTCCGAAAGAGATCTGTTGAAGAGTATACTCACAGGCAAAGCGATTGACTCCGCACACCGATTGATGAAGAAAGGTGACAGACGATCTGGACTTGCTCCTTTCGAAGTGTCGATAGAAACCAGCTTAGCAAAAACATCTTGCCGAGAGAAGTTGTAGACAGTCACGTTCAAGTCGTAGTTAGGCCCTCATTTTTATGACAATGAGTTCTAGGGTGGTTCCTATTATCACTAAAATCAAAAATCTAACTTTTTTGTTTGAATAAATTAAGGTATAAATTCTTTTTTTTTTTTGTAGTGATCCAGTGGCAGCAACTTGTTAAAACTCTACACTGGACCCCTTTTATTGATAAATTTTGCTTCTATGAGCCTCTATTTTAAATCAACACACAGACGTTCCTAGGCTATGGTGCCCGTTTGGTCACTGTTGTTTTTGTGCTGATCCAAATAGGTTTGATAATATAATTGCGCATTCTTGTTTTTTTAAAAGGTTGATTTTCGTCCCAGTCTTGTCTTCTGTCGTCACTTATTTTGTCATTTTGTCTTGTGTATTAACCCCACTTGTCTTGTTTATTGTGTCAACTTGTGTCTATTGTCCTTCCCCATCTGTTACTCTGTCATGACTAATTTCATTGATATATAAAAAAAGTAATATCAATTACAGGATAATATGGTGATTTCTCGATTACTTTCTCAAAGGGAAGCACCAGCTCCTGCAAACAATGCATCCGATCGTCGATCCGGCAGCTCGCACACGCTTATCAACACCACCAGCAGGTAGAGGAAAATTTCCCCTATCTGATGATAGTGCCAGCACGCGCGGGCGAGCCACCAGTTATGCCAAATCGACGACCAAACGCACCGCCTACAAAAGCCGATACGCTCCCTTGAAAAAGTAATCGAGATTTCTACTAATTAATGAATTATTGACAATTACCTCTCATGATCCTTGGCTCTGATTTTAACTTACCACTTTTTGATTATTTATCAAATACCTCTCCCAGAATATATAACTCTTGCTTTGTTGGTTTCTGGTCTCATTTGGATTTGTCCTGAATTTGTTTGACATCCTGTTCGAAGTAATTCTTTGAGTTCCAGCTTGTACGTGTCTCACGTCATATGATTCGCCATTCATAAAGATAATGGGTTAAAAGGGAGTAAAACATACATAAAGGTAGATTAGTATTAGTTGTACTTGATCCAAACAATAGAAAGAAGCATAGATGACTTAGTAGAAAAATAAAACTAATATATAACTAAAAGTGCAATGGATAAGTGTTAGTTCCGGGATAATTTTAGTGTTAGTAGTTATGTTAGTTTTGATCCGTATTCAGCCCTGCCAGCACTATTTGCAGCAATTGTGATAAGATTATGCGACACTGCTACTACTACTATGTTAGATGTATGACTTGTCAATTTTCGCAACGCAATGTTTTTCAATAAATCACTCAATCAATTTGATGTTTGAAAATTTGCTCAAAAGGGCTTTGTTGACACATCATACCTTACCGAAAACTAAAGCACAACAATCCTAATTCTTATTTCAAACCTATCAACATATTTAACACATCTTTCCTAAAACTTCACTTGTTCGTAAGCGCCTGGTTGAAGATATGACTTTCGCTATTGACATTGTCTGTAATTAACAAATACACTAAATGGGAAGATTTATTATACATTTTCATAGGCTAGTCGCCTCCCTAAGCGGACCCCCCGCGTCCTATCTCTTATGTTAATTAACTTTCTGAATTCTATAATTGAAGTTTATTTAATAAATAACTGAAATCTATAATCTACCTACATAACCCATGCTTTTAAACTACAATTTAACGTGTTTCAAGTACTTCTGGCTTTTACATATCTTATCTTATATCTTTGTTCGTCCCAGATGACACCTTCAAGTGACTAAAATGCTTCTTTTTGAAGTTAGTTTCCAAGCTAATTTTAAATTGTATATTGTATAGGGTAAATGTTCCAACTACGCTCTCACGCTTCCACTATGTGGCACCACAAAAATACATATGGGTATGTCACAATAGAAGCACACCACAGTGGAAATCCCGAGCCATAGTTCAAACACTTATCCCAAATCAAAATGAAGCACTTATAAGATTAGTTGCAATACCATGTACAAAAATGATGTTTAACATTGTTTCCTGAGTAATAATTCAATGAAAACAACAATGAAAACTTGTCACGCAAATAGAAGAAGCACTGTTGGGCACTTTCTGAAATATTTCAATAGTATAATTCCCTTGCAAACCCAAATAAATCTATCTGCGTAAAAATAAATAAATTAAGAGTGATTTGCGGCAAAACCCGCCAGTATCACACCCAACGTCAGTGCCTATACGTAAGCGTACTATGACGCGGCTCTCAATCGAAGGAGTAACAAGTGTGATACTATCACTGCTAGACTAGATCTTTGGTTCTCTCATGCAGTGGTTTATCAGAGAGGGGAAGCTTAGTAGTCCCCATTGCCTGCCCATGACGCCATTCTATCGCGGCATGAGCCAGCAACGCCGGCCATAAACCTACCGTCTCCAACACTCCACTAGCATGAAATTAAGCCCGCCCACCAACAGCAAGGTGCAAAAACTAGCCAAGGGGAGGGAATAAATTAAGGTATACATTCTTCAACAAAATTATAGCTGAGCTAATTTCAACTTTTTTGTATTTCTTAAATTGGCGAATTTAGAGCTATTTTCTTGAATTGAGTTAGCGTGACTCTAAAAAAACAGTTGTTTTGCTCTATCATTGTCATATTCCAATTCCAGGCTCAGAACATATCATTCCACCTAAATCTGCATTCTGGACCACTGTGCAATGTAACAGAAACGAGAAAATCGAAGTTGAAGTTCTACAGATTATTATTTTAACTGTTTAGCAACAATGCATTTTGCAATACTATTTTTAATGTAGCCAGTGAATCATAACATTGAAATTCATTAGAAACGGTAAAATCACTATTTTACTTTGAATGTCATGCTACAATATAGAAAAAATAACCACATAGGACGTATTAACGAGTCAAATTGTACATCGGACATGTTACATCGGACAATTTTTCTCAATGACATAATCAATGAGTGTTACATTGGACGTTTTGTTCTACATGATACTAGATTCCCTTTCACAGATTTCAGAGTAGAGTACCTAACATGAGATTGGCCCCGCCTTTGGAAAATAAGCACCAATCATGTTAGGCAGTCCAAATGACCGAAGTAACAATCATGTACCGATCATTTCAAACTGTACATTGGACAATTTTTGACCTATGATTATCTTAAATAAATGAAAGTAAATTTATGGATGTTTTCGTATTGATAGAAGAGCAATAATTTGTATCGCTTAACTTGATTTGTTCACATTTGTTACGTAGGACCTTTTGAAAAGTGACGCGCGAATTGTCTTTCATTCGATAGCAGCTATTGTTCGGTGTGCTTTGTTTATCATCTGCAGTTTGCTCATTCGATCCTATTATTGTCTATGATGAGTGTTTAAATGAAGACCAAGATTTGTGTTCATTTCACCAATGAAAGCGCTTCCCGAACAAAGTTAGAGATCAAATTGAAAACTAAATATGCTGTTTTGATGTTACAAATACTAATGTACGCACCGCGGAAATATACTCACCTTGTGACGCGACCTACCATCGAAACTAAAATAACGTTGGTACTGTTATGGTACTGGTACCAGTATGAGCTTTTTCGATCCGTTACACCGTTTGAAAAATTCATGTTAACGCTAGATTTGGCATACAATAACGCGATATTTCGTATAAATTTAAGCACAATATAGCATAAATTAGCAATATTGTATGCAAGCTTGTAAATGATTTCGATGTTTATGCCAAGTATAGCTAAAAATTAAACGAAGGGAGATTCAAGCGATAGTTAAAATTCAGAATTTTTTGTCTGTGTAGGATTGCTGTCTTTCTTCACGTTCTAAGGGAAGCTGTTGATCCAGAACTTGTGACGGAGTGGATGCAAATGGGACCAGCAAATCGATCAATATTGCGCCGAGAAGTGGAATCAGTTGATTACAAGACTCCCAGAGGTTGAAGAAGTGCGCGTTCCTTGGTATTACTTCCTAACAGCTTCACGTCTTCGTCGATGCAAGTGAATACACATATGGTACAGTAGGGTGTTTCATTCTGGAAAAAAGATTGATATTTTTGATAGGGCACCCCCTAGTTCAGTTTGTAACACAAAAAAAAAAACATCTGTGCAAAGAATCAGCTAAATTGGTCAACGTTAAGAGGTCGCGCCAACGATTTCAATTTTGTTCGGAGTTTTCGTCAAATTAGTATGGGAGAAAATGATGACCCATTATAATCATTCTAACTTTTTTCTTAATGAACCGATTTGCATGAAATTTAAATATGTTATACTTCAAACTATAGTTAACAACTTAACTGCAAGTCGATTTGATGCTCCAGAAAACAGAAATTGGCTTTCGGAACTCAGATTGCAGATAAACCTTGATTTGAGCAGAAAAGCAAGTATGCTGATAGGGCATATTTCATTGTATGCTTTGCAATTTTTTTTTTACCTCAATGTTTATAAACATATTGTGCTGTCATCTCTGGATACAATAGTGCCATAGAGTTGAGAAGTGATACGGAAACCCCAGGCTGAAGAGCAGTGGTTGTCTGCAGACAACTTGCCAAACTAGAAGAAAAAGACATTCTATCGGCACTGGAAAATCAAAACGTCTCCAAGGTGCAACACATATCCAGGACAAATGGCAACGAAAAACGAATCAACACAGGCGTCGTTATTCTAACGTTGTCGAACCTAACACCACCCGACAGGGTAAAAATCGGATGGCATGTGTGCCGTACCAGCAAATATTACCCAAGACCTATGCAGTGCTACCGATGTTATGAATACCAAAATATCAGCAAAACTTGCAAAAACGAAGAACGCTGCCGAGACTGCTCCAAAGCTGCCCATAAAGAGGGCGAAATATGCAGCAAACAAATATTATGCATCAATTGCACACAAAACCACACATCAACTAGCAAAAGCTGCAATGTTTACCAAACAGAACAGCTAATTATCAAAACAAAGGTAGACCAAAACATCTCATACCAGGCAGCTCGCCGTATGGTAGAATCCCGCACAGGGAAAGATAGCTCTGCTAACAAAACCAGCGATGCCGAACGCCTGATCACGGAGGCACGTTCTAAATGGGAACGCGAAATGGAAGATATAATGCGATTCATTACCGAAAAAATGAGGAACTCTCCAAAAAGGAAATCGAAGTAAAAAAAGGGTTAAACTACGTCAAAAATAAGGAAAAAGAAATGAAAGCTTTCATGAAGAAAAAAAAGAGAAGGACTACGCTGCCCTTGAAATTCACTGCAATTACATGACAAACGAAATGCAAAAGAAGGACGAATTGATCTCAACCCTTAAACAACAAGTAGAAAAAAGAAGCAAAAATCACTCAAATTAAGGAAAAACATGTGAAAAAACCAAAAATGGATAAGAAACACGACTCATCCCCGGAACGTGAACCCGACGGAACACCGAAACGAAAAAAAAAAACATGGAAAAAAAACGAGACATAACACCCAAGAGTCTGACTCAGAGGCTATCGAATGCATTGATGACGACGAAATGTGACACTATGAAACCTACAAGCAAACATTACAATGACCACGCTAATTCAATGGAACTGTAACGGTATTCAGAGCAAATACTCCGAACTTCAACTTTTGATCAAATAACACGATCCTACAATAATTGCATTACAAGAAATAAAAACAAAACCTGGAATAACTATGAAAATCAAAGGATACAACATCCTATTTGCACACCGCCCCTCTGAAAAAGGGAGTGTAGCCATAATGGTCAAAAATGGAGTCAACTTCACCGAGAATCATTTAAACACTCACATGGAAATCATTGCAATCAACGTAAAAACGCCTTACCAAATGACAATAGCATCAGTATACATCTCTCCAAACACAACAATAGATACGGAAGAATTCGACAAAATCATTGCCTCTCTCCCGAGACCACTAATAATAGCTGGAGACCTTAATGCCCATCATTACTCATGGGACTCACAAAGACAAGACGCGAGAGGAAAGGAAATGGAAAAACTGATAGAAAAACACGGACTCATCACTCTTAATGACGAAAATATCACTTTCATCCATTCAGTAACAAGAAATGAACAATGCAGTAAGTCAGCAATAGACGTTACAATATGTGGCCTCGAGCTTGCTGCAAAACGAGACTGGCAAATAATAAACGATCAACATAACAGCGAAAAACTGATATCAACAGATCAGGAATATACTATCGAAGAAATAACAAAATCAATCAAAAAAGCTGCCACCGCAGCCATACCACAAACCTCTAATCACACCAATCCTAAATCTGTACCCTGGTGGAATGAACTTACAAAAACCGCTGTTCGTAATAGACGAAAAGCGCTCAGGAAACTAAAAAACACTACAACAGATAATCCTAATTTCAAACTATTCCAAAAAGAATTCCGTAAAACGAGAAACAAAGCAAGGAAAATCATAGAGGAAGAAAAACAGAAGTCGTGGCAAGAATATGTATTTGGAATAAACGAAAACACAACTCCTAAGGAAGTTTGGAGATTGATCAGAAGTTTATCTGGAAAAAAATCAACCGACCCAATATGGACCATAACAGCAGAAAACAGAAGCACAAAAGACCCCCAAATAGCAGATTTATTAGCAACCCACTTCGCCAGAGAATCAGCTGATGAATCATACCCGGCCCACTTTCTAACGAAAAAAAGAAGCAAGGAACAAAAACCAGCAGTATACCCTATTCAAAGAAATGCAGCATACAACGAATCATTCACTATTGCAGAATCACTATATCAGCTGGACACTCTAAAAGGGACCCTGATGAAATTCACAACGAAATGCTTAAGCGACAACCATTCTACATTAAAAAATTACTTCAAGCTTACAATCAAATATGGACATCAAATATTTTCCCAAAAAACTGGCGGGAATCATTCTTGATTCCAATTCCGAAACCAGCAAAACCAACAAACGAACCGAAAAACCTTCGCCCCATATACCTAACAAGCTGTATTATGCAACCCTTCGAGAGAATGATAAATCGTCACGTCATGAACGAGTTAGAAAACAAAACTATTCTCGGATCGGATCAATACGCATTCTGAAAGGGAAGACAAACACTGGATCCACTCACGGAGATAGAAGAAATTTGTTCCCAAGCTATCAACGACTAGCGGCGCCGGTGGTGTAGTGGTAAGCGTGATTATCTTTCACCCCAGCAGGCCTGGGTTCAATCCCAGTCGGCGCCGCCGGGATGTTCTGAGGCATAACATCTCTGATCACGCCTTCCTTCGGAAGGGAAGTAAAGCCGTTGGTCCCCGGTTCATGAGTTGATGGGTCGATAGGTAGGGTCCAGGTGTGGGAGCTGCCTCTCTGGCGTCGGTAGCATTGGTGCTCAGCACGGAAAACAAGATCGACGGAAAACAAATCAAAGGAAAAAAAAAAAAAAAAGCTATCAACGATCACAAACATGTTGAACTACTGTTCATCGATATAGAAAAAGCGTACGATAAAGCAAGGCGACATCTCATCAAAAAAAAAACTTTGCAAAAGCAGGCATTGGAGGCCATATGGCAAAATTCTGCGAGAATTTCCTTCAAGAGCGACGTTTTAAAACAGTTTATCAAGAACACCAGTCAACACACAACACACAACAAAATGGAGTCCCTCAAGGATCCGTATTAGCAGTAACTTTCTTCTTGATAGCCATCAACAGCATCAAAGAATGGTTACCAAAGAACACATTCACGCAGCCGACAGCCGACGATATCACTATAGCAGTAACTACACGCTCCGCCAGATGGACTAGACTCCGCATCCAAAAAATACTAAACCAAATTGAAGAATGGAGCAACGAAACAGGTTTCACAATATCAACACAGAAATCATCAATATTGCACATTGGAAACCGCAGAAAGCTACAAAACCAACCACCAGCAAATTCCGCCAACACCCAATCAACACAACAAAAATCACGAAAGTATTAGGCGTATGAATCGACTACAAGTTGACCTACAAACATCATATACAAACAAAACGAGAGGAGTGCAATTAGTTTAAATGATCTTTATTTCAGTTTAACTTGGACGATTACCATATAAATTTTTTTTACTAAGTGATTTAATTGCTTTCTTCATCTTTAGGTATGGGCAAAATTCAAAATTTGTTTTACAGAATTAGTCCTAGACTTAGTACACGGTCGACCACCTTGGTGGGATTGGTTTGTTTTGTTTTTAGAATTTGAAGAGAAACTACTTAATACTACTATTTACAGCTTAAAACTAACCTACTCTACTATATACACTTAACCTACTATGTACAAATTGCTTATTAAAGCATGTTCAGAAAGATTGCATTTTTGAATAAATTTAGTTGTCATATCCTCAATTTTGGAATCTACTTTGGGAATTTCTGCCTCTTGATGGAGGTCTGCTATTCTTGTGTCGAATGGATGATCTAGGATCATCCTCAACACTCTATTCTGTGCAACCTGGATTTTGTTCCTGTGGGTCTGAGCGCACGATTCCCACACCGGGGCGGCATAGAAGATCGTGGGGGCTATGATCTGTTTGTAGACAACCAGTTTGTTTTGCCTTGAGAGGAGGGATCTGCGGAAAATGAGCGGATACAAACACCTAACCAAGGCAAAGCACTTAACTAGGGTTTTCTCTATGTGCGAGCGGAACAGGAGCTTTTCATCGAACAACATCCCGAGATAAGTAACATCAGCGGACCACTCGACCCTTGTACCATCCATTATTACGGTACAGGAGGGAGACGGTTTAAGTTTTGGCGATTGTCTGTGAAGGAACATGATCGCTTGGGTTTTCGAGGCGTTGATTTTGATTTTCCACGTGGTGGCATAATCAGTAAAGGTGTCAAGGCATCGTTGGAGCTTGTTCGTAATTTCACGAGGCATCCTACCCTTGACGGCTATCGCGATGTCATCTGCGAACAGGAAGAACACGCAACCGTCTCCTAGAGGAGGGATGTCCGACGTGTAGATGCTGTAAAGCAGTGGTCCCAGCAGACTCCCTTGCGGAACACCTGCTGGGATCGGAAATTGTCCCGAAAGGGAACTATTCAACGACACCCTGAACGACCTTTGCTGGAGATAGTTACGGGTGATTTTCACAAGGTATGGTGGAAAGTTGGAGTTACAAAGCTTGTATATAAGTCCGTCGTGCCAGACATTGTCAAACGCCTTTTCGACGTCTAACAAGGCCATGGCTGTGGACTTGGATACAGCTTTGTTACTTCGGATGTTATTCATCACCCGCACTAGCTGATGATTGGTGGAATGCCCCTTGCGGAACCCGAACTGTTCCGGAAGAAGAATGTCATGTTCCTCCACAAACTTGTTTAGTCGGCTGAGGATCAATTTTTCGAACAGCTTGCTCAGCGCTGAGAGCAGGCTAATCGGTCTGTAGCTTGACGGTAGTGAAGGGTCTTTCCCAGGTTTGCGGATCGGGATGATTTTTGCCACCTTCCAGATGCTTGGAAAGTAGTGCAGCTCCAAGCATCTGTTGAGGATGGCAGCCAGCAGCGAGTGGACCCTCGGGCTGAGATTTTTCAACGCTAGGTTGAATATTCCGTCAAACCCGGGAGCCTTCATGTTTTTACTATATTTCAGCGCTGAGCAAATTTGTTCCTCTATAATCCGTTCTTCTGGAGGTACGGCACAAGGGGAGGTATCTAACGTCTGGACGCACTGCACAACCTGGTTCTCGAGTGGACTTGGGATTGTAGAGCCAAGCAAATGCGACTGGGCAATGTGCTCCCCAATTGCATTGGCCTTCTCTTCGTTGGTGATAAGCCGTTCGTCATTGACTCTAAGTGGTGGAATGGGCTTGGGGTGAGACTTCAGCACCTTGGCAACCTTCCAGAATGGTCTGGAACGGTCGTCCAGGTTCTGAACGAGCCGCCCGAAACTCTCGTTCCGGATTGAGACCATTCTGGAAGCGATCTGCCGATTCAGATCGACCATTTCGTATTTACGCTGCAGATCCCCAGTCCGCTGAAACTGGCGTCTACGAACATTTCTGAGCCGAATCAATTTGGTGTGGGAATCAATTGCTTGAAACTTACCCCTCATAGGAACTCGTCGAACGCACTCTTCGTCAGCCACGGATATGGCTTGATGGAGACCCTCCAGGGCCCGGTCGATGTCCTCCACTGTGTCGAGCGGTGGGTTGTCGTCGATGTGGCGGTCGACCACGCGTCGAAACTGGACCCAGTTGACTCGATGGTAGTCCTTCCGCTGGCACGGTGCAGGGGCCACGTTGTAGCCCAGCTCGGTCAGCACCGGTTGGTGGTCCGAACTCAGGTCGTTGACGGCAACCGGCTTGGCTAATCTGGTGTTTGCCAAGAACAGGTCCAGCGTCGATGGGTTGCCCGTCGGTGATGTGAAGGTTGGTTCGTCCGGAAACCAGACGGAATAGAGACCATGCTGGGAATGGTCGAATAGCAGGCGGCCGTTCTGGTTCTGCTGGTAGTTCCGCCAGGCCTCGTGCCGGGCGTTCAGGTCCCCTCCGATTACGAAGCGGGCATTGGTGCGGGTTATGATGGCAAGGTCGTTCTTGAACTGCTGTGCTGTACCATTGCTAACGGTACATTGCCGGGGGCAGTAGGCGGCGATGAACCGGACGTTTCCGGTCGATGTTTCCACCTCAACGCCGACGGCCTCGATGATGGAAGTGCGGTAGTGGGGTAGGGTGCAGTACTTGATGCCTTTCTTGATGATGACCGCGACACCGCCCCCCCTGGAGCTGGTGCGATCAAGCCGGACAATGCTGTGGTCGGGCAGCCAGAAGCTGTCACCGGTCTTGAGGTGGGTCCCGGTGAGAAGGCCCACGTCGATGTCGTGCTTGCGGAGGAAGTCTGCAAGCTCAATGTTTTTCGCCCCTACGGAGCGAGCGTTCCAGTTGGCGATCTTTATGGGTTCACGGTCCATAATTAGCGACGAAGGAGATGATAGCTTGGAGCTGTTGTGTTCTTGTTGCGCAGGTGCGCTTGATGATGATGGCCTGGGCCAACAGTGTGACGATCTCATCCGTTGACAGCGGAGAATCGTCTGTAGCTTCGCCGGTTGTACCGGCCAATCCCGGAGCAGGGGGATCCGTCGATGGGCCGGAGCCTTGACCGGGTACTGCAGCGGCAGCCGACTGGGCAGCAGCCAACTGTTGGTTGAGCGAGAGCGGCGGCAACACTGGTATTGGCCGTGATTGGACCGGTGATAACGGAGGAAAGTTCTGCGCGTTGTTTTCTGGAACCTTCTTGCGACCGGGCTGGCTGTTGGACGAGGCCTTCTTCCGGATCTCGGCGTATTCGGCCCGCTTCGGACAGGCCTTACTCGTGGCCTTGTGGGCGGCACCGCAGTTGGCGCATGTGGGAGTGGCTTCCTCGATGCTGTCGCAGTTGTCGATCTTGTGGTTTTTGCCGCATTTGATGCAGCGGCTGGCCATGCGGCAATTCCTGGTGCCGTGCCCGAACAATAGGCAGTTCGAGCCCTGAGTGACGCCACGGTGGGTCGGCTTATACCGCTCCCACTTCACTACGATGTGGAACAGTGTGCGTGTCGTCTGGAGATCCTTCACGGTTGTGGAGTTCTTCTCCAGATGGACCAGGTAGAGCTGGTCACGATACTTGATGGCCTTGCTGCGGGTCATCTTGTGGACTTCGACCGGCTTGAGGCCGTTCGCCTTAATCGCGTCCATTAAGGTGGTGGTGTCCATGTCGTGGAGCCCGCGCAGCACCACTTTCAGTGGCTTGGTGGCCTCGATGTCGTGGGAGAAGTACTCCAGCTTCATCCTGTCCAAGAGGGCCTGAACTGCGTTGAAGTGTTTTTCGGCCGGGACCATCAGTTTGTAGCCTTCCGTGCACCGTTGAATGGTGCAGCGAAGGCCCTGCTTAATGTAGAAATCCAGCTGCTCCCATAGCCCGGGAGGGAAGCCCTTCACATAGAAGGGTGGCAACTTAACTTTTTTCGGCACCGTCTCAGGGTCCGACTGCGGCTGGGCTCCGTTCTGCAGGGCCGAGAACGGATTGTTGCTCAGCAGCTTTTTTGCTGCTGATGCGGTGGCGCTGCTGTCTTCAGGTCTGGGTCGTTTAGTTCCGGGAGGCCCCGGCTGCGGGTCCGCAACGCCTGTCGGGATGGGCAATGGGGTTTTCTTCTGCTTCTTCTGGGCTGGCTCGGTGGTCGCGCCGTCTCCTGGGAGAGTCTGTTTTCCCGGTAAACCGGCACTCGCGTTACCGCGCGATTTCTTACCCATGGCTGGGTCAGCGAGAGCGTCACTACACAACGCGGAGCTAATTCGACTTGCGAACGAACGAACGAAACTAGAGAGAATTCAAATCGACTGAACTGCTCAACAGTCTGGCAGCGAATCGAGAGGAGTGCAACAAAATCATATCGCTTATGAGATGTATCAGCAACACAAATTTTGGAGCTGACAGGAAATCACTACTACGAATCCTCAACTCCATGTTAGTCCCAAAGCTCATATATGCAGCCCCAATAATTAGCTGAGCTAACGAAAATGAATTAAACCGGCTCAACCCTGTATATCAGCAAGGTATCCGCATTGCAACCGGGGCATTCCACTCGAGTCCCATCGAAAGTCTATTATCAGAAAGCGGTCAAATCCCGCTACAACTGAGAATAGCAGAACAACTCATTTTATACTCAGCAAAACAAACCATTAGGGAAATAATTCCTACGGGATGCTCTCTGGTCCAACGAGCAGCAGAAAAAATTGAAGAAATCAACATTCCACCTACAAATATCGAATCAACAAGACCCAAATACAACCGCCCGGTACAAATACATGGAATAAACCTAGAAATCTCCGACTCACTTACAACGTCGGAGAAAAAAGCACAATTGAACCCGAAACTAACAATATCAACACTCCTTATGATGACTTCAAAAAAATAAAGGGTTGTGCCCTAGACGCGACCGCAGTATGACGTAGAACTGCGCAAAATTGATGTTTGTCATGCATTTTTGAATATTATACTTTATCTTAAATTTTTCAAGCATATCATTGTTTTGGTTATGGTTAAATGTTGGTTCAAGTATTTTTCCTGGAATGTAATAAATTATGAAAATTCAAATGTGGGGTCCTAAACAAGCCGTTATTTATTTTGGAGTAGCACCTCACACAGATAAAAATTCTGAATTTTATAAATTTTGAATATGATGTAAACATTCATTCACGTAAATCTGTATTTCATTTCACGCAACCGAGCAGCTTGCAAACAATGTTGTTTACAAAGATGGGCTTTTGTATACAATATTTGCTATATTGCATGAAATGTGTCAGAACCTTACATGATATATAATGTAAACGTATATGATATGTGACGCTCCATTTATGTGCATCATCATATTGAACAGAAATTTACACTACTTTTTCGAACTGTGCAGTATAGTCCACAAAGACGCTATGCATGTTGTGGGATTAAACAATTAACAAAAAATACATTAATTTTTTTTTATTAGCTCCATCATTAGTTTTTAATTAGGTCTTTGAAGCAGAGAGGAGAGTGAAGGTTGTATTTTATGATAACGCAACAGACAGTTTTTTTTTCTTATCACAGGACGGTACTTTCAATATTGAACAAAATGTTTGTTCATATGTCAGCGAAGTAGGGAGAAAGGGGTATAACGATCATACGGGGTTTAACCACCTCTTTTTTCCCCCATTTGGAGGACAACCCTAACAAAAAACTATCAAGCATCATCATTAGGTAGTTTACAAAGTGCTCGTAGAATGATGCAAAATAGAATAATGTGACTTTTCTCAACTCAAACGTTTGGTTTCCAATAAGTAGGTCCTTAGTACAACATTAATTGAAAATTAAGAGGATTCAATTATTGAATTTCAAAGTCAGAGCAAAAGCTCGTATGAGGCATGAGGCAAATTACGACCTCAAACGAATAAAACTTATCAAGTTACACCTAAAATCACATTAGAAGTTAACAATTAGTTCAATGGTAGTCATTTAGGGGCCCCAGTTTGCCACATTGGCCACAGCTGGCCATGATTCAATCCCCTCGGAAAAGCGACCAATTTCTGAATATGGTCAAAAACCATTGAATCACATTAAAATTCAACAACCAGTTCAATGGCAGTTATTAGGAATAGCCAAAATCCAGTCAATTTCCAGAAACCCCTAGGAAAGTAGCCAGTTTTAGACTTGGCTCAAAATCCATTATGCGATGCTTCAAATCACATGAGAATTCATTTACTTCCTCTATGCTCTGTTTAAGAAAGCTGTAAGGGCCCATGCATTAATTGTGTCACGCTAAATTGAGCAAAAAAAATACCCCCTTCGAACCTACCCCCTCGCCCCTTAGAGCGTGACATAATATATGCATCAACCCTAAATAGAAAAGTAAACAGAAAATTATCTTGCTGCAGGCTAAATAAATTAATCATTTTGTACGACCATTTTCCACAGAGATGGCGCTGTTCCGCTGGTACGAAGTGATAAAAATCCCCATATAAAAATTGAGAGAAGTGGAAATAATTCGCTTTCAGTGCATATTCAGGTCAAAAAAAGTGAACGACAACCTAAAGAAATTAATCAGGGACTTTGTCGTTCAGTTTTTTTTCCCAGAAATTATTGTTAAACAAGCTACAATAAAATAAAAATGATTTTCCCCAAACAGTTTTACCACGACCACAATCTCTCAACATGCCATGTATTTTGTTGACACTCGATTTGTGATTTCCCTTTCACAGATTACAAAATAGAGTACCTGACACTACAAAACATGTCTGGTACCTCTATATATGCATTCGCTTTAACATTTGAAGTCCCTCCTTTTTTTTACATATTCTGCGCAAAAGATACTTTATGCCCCGCCCCATACATAAAATTCGGCGGGACATTCTGTGAGGGGTGAGCAATTTTGTGTGCAGAATGTGTAAAAAAGGAGGGGCTTCGAATAATAATCTAAATGCATATATAGAGGTACCAGACATGTTTTGCACTGCAGTGTCCTCTGTGAACAATTATAGGAAAAACAGATTGTGTCTAGTTTCCGACAGATGTCACCGCAAACAACAGCTGTGACATCTGATGGAACATTAATGCAGAAGCTTGACAAAATGATCAATTGTAAACAAACCGAGGCACAACTAACAGCCAATGCAGGATACAACAAGGTTCAACCATGATACAAATACAAATTAGGATTTTTGCCAAATAGGGTTAACTACCCCATTTCCAGCCTATTAAGCACAACCCGCACTTAGTCTTTCTTAATCTAGAGCAGTTTAGCACCAAACGGAATGTTAGTATTACTGATAGCTTCCAAATTTATTTACCTTTCCGTACGTACCGTAAGATTTGATAAAGAGAAAACAACCGTTGAGATATTGTCAAAAGTCTAACACTGCTTCTTGACGCCAAACTCGGCCTTCGGATTCTAAACTCGGCCTAACGGATTGAAACGCAATTGAAACGCTAATGAATTCACTTCGGCCTATCGGATGAAGATAAAAATTGATTCGGTCGGAGCGCTTGTTTTGTTTTTGGGAATAATGGTTGCAAACCTTCATATCACGCGTGCTCATTGACTTCGTTCTGTAGCTTATTAACTGAAGTATCGTACCAAACGCATAATAGACTTGTTAACACTGAAATCATGGATTTATTTGAAGTTTTCTGATCGATAGGCCCAAAATGGGCGATTAGGCCGAAGTAGTTCTCTACCCTATTCAAACTTTTCAATAAAATTAATGCTAGCATGAAGTGTACATATTTAAGTAGTATTACACTGCACAAAAACTTCGAAAATAAAAGCAAACATTCCTTTTGTGGACGTGGTATAAAATTGAGTCACATTGAAGAGAAAATTAGTTAAATGTGACTGGGTTCGGGGAAAACGTTTATTTAATGAAAACAGTGATAAAAATAACATTTGCACATTTTTCAAAAGTATTTATGTGATAAATTGGAAAAGTACTTATTTCAACAGATTTGTAAAATAATATCCTATCGATTGGCGTATTTGAATTTTAATTTCATTTATAAATGACAAAGTTACAAGCATTCAAAACCTAACATCTTTTCACCATACATATTTTTTGATTTGCACCCCAGTATAGTCGACAAAGACGTAGTTCTACGTCAAAACTTGTTCATTCCCACATCAGATGCAGGTGGGAAAATATTTGGCACCATAATATTGGACATCTCAGAGAAATCAAGAACAACACTATCGAATGGTCAACATCCAATATGCTCAAACGGAAAGAGAGCCAAATCATTACAAAAGAATCGGACACACCAGAGCGACCCACGGACACTTCGCCCGAAAAGAACCAGAGTCCAGATGCACTACCTGTTGTACTAAAACAAGCGTAAAACACATACTCCCAGACTGCCTCAAATTTGACAACATAAGAAAAGAACTGAACATTGCACCGTCAATTTTCATTGCGCTAGGAAACGACATAAGCGAGCTTAAAAAAACGATTCGTTTTATCGAAAAAGCAAATCTTGCAAAAAAAAAATATAAAAAAGCCAATTGGCAATCATCACGAGCCATATTCCAACCCACGAAGTCAGCAATATTACAATATTTAAACCAGCCATACACCTCAGCACAGCAATCAGTCGAATCAGTATCAATACACAGCGAACAACAACTTAAGTGTAAGACGTACAAGATGTTACAATCATCGAAAACCAGGAGGTCCACCGGACTTCTGGAGAACAACGATCTTAAACTCACCATGATCCTCATCATTGTGGCGCTTCAACTGACGTACATCATAATCAAGTTCCTGCAGACGAGATGGGAGAAGTAAGCCATAAAAGCACCGAACGGCGCCGGTGGTGTAGTGGTAAGCGTGATTACCTCTCACCCCAGCAGGCCTGGGTTCAATCCCAGTCGGCGCCGCCGGGATGTTCTGAGGCATAACATCTCTGATCACGCCTTCCTTCGGATGGTAAGTAAAGCCGTTGGTCCCCGGTTCATGAGTTGATGGGTCGATAGGTAGGGTCCAGGTGTGGGTGCTGCCTTCCTGGCACGTTGGTAGCATTGGTGCTCAGCACGGAAAACAAGATCGACGGAAAAAACAAACCAAAGGAAAAAAAAAAAATTTAAGGTATCAATTGTTATACTGACATGCAGGTTTAAAAAACATGTTTAAAATACTGAATTGCCAAGACAGGAACAATGTAAAAACACTTAGCTATATATCATAACAATTAAGGCTGATAAGTTACTGCAGTAACTGGAGCACCTAGGTTAAAATGAAATGTAATTAATTTTGAATTTGGAACAAATAAAGAGTTAAAAAAAAACCATAAAAGCAGCTAAATCCGTGATGTCCCTCAACGTATAGGATGAAGACCCGACCCGGCCATCACAGTAAAAAATCGAAAATTCAAATTTCAAATTCAAATTTCAAATTCAAATTTCAATTTAAAAATTCAAATCAGTGCCTAGAGTATAAGATACCATTATAATCTAAGACAAAAATTGTATTTCAACACATAACATGACCTAAAAGGTTAAAAGGTCGATAATAAACAAACAAACAAACAAACAAACCTGTGGGCAACGTTTCATAAAATTTCTGAGAAATTGTGGCCCAAATCTTTCCGACTGTAAAAAAATCCCATATTCTTAAAATAGATTGTAGAGTAGAAGAAAGCTTTTTCAAACTGAATATTTCGTATAAAACCTTCACGAGAGGATTTTCTACACAGCCAAAAATTTATTTTAATATCACATAAAAGTGAATGCAATTCAATTATCCAAAGTAAGGTGTAATATTACTTTCCAAAAACGACAAAATTATCATTAATACAGTGCATGAACTGACACTAAGCTGCTTTTTGCGTTTGTTTATTTTTGTGGCCATAAAAATTGCATGAGATTTTCAACAGGATTAAAGTGCATCTTCTTGGATGTAATATTAAAATTCATTTTTTGCTGTGTAGCCACATTGCATTTCAATTACAGAATCTGTTCATGCGGTGAATCATAATAAATTCGGTTTACTTTCAATGCAAACTAAACTAGAATCCTACATTTCCCGCTTAAGGGTAATCAATTTAAAACTTAATATTAAATACTAGAGAATTCGATGACCTTTGCAAAAACTCTAGAAACCTGAGTGCTTTGAACTTTATGCTGTGCAAAACAAACCCAAACAGCTCGGATCATGGTCATTGCATTCCAAGTAAATTGATGGGTCTGGTTTTGTAGACGAAGACGCCAACCGGTCGTTAAACGTACACGCTCTAGAAGACGCCCTAGATACACTCATACTTTAACACATGAATTGCTGTTTTGATACTTTCAAATGAAAAGCTCCCCTTGGTAAGTGACTTCTTCTCGATGCCGGTTTTATTCATCGATGGTTATTGCCTGAGGAAAGTGGGTTCATTGAATTCAGTAGAAAGCCAGCACATATCATCGAAATAAACATCAAATACATATTTTCTCTAATGGTTACCGACAGTAGTGACGGTTTATGTAACCATTTTTTTATATGTCGTGTGAACTCCATCCATATGGAAATCCATCAATTTCCATCAACCCCGTAGCAGGGCAACGTTTACAGCGCTGGACTTGGCTGTTCAAAGTCACCGTTTTCCACAACGATCACATGATTTTTTTGACAGAGAAATGACGGATAACGAAAGCGTTCCACTGTATTAGAGTATGTGCAAAAAAGAAAATTCACTCACTGTGCGTTTTCGCATTTTGAATACTGCCATCAGCGATCGGTGCGGTTACTCCCCACAAAATCCTACTCGATTAAAAAAAAAAGACCAGAGGAAGTGCAATTGTGTGATGAAGCGTAAAATTTGAAACAACCGAATTTTCCTCTTCACGTTTCATTCCAGTCCACCCCGCACGACGACAACAGTGGCTTAGCGGAAGGGTGCCGGGATTAAACTTCAGGAAACGCTGTGGGACCAAAATATTTTTTCCCGACGTTTTTTTTTTTGCTTCTCTGGGATCCTGTGTGTGGTTTTTGCTGCTGAAGCTAGTGGAACCTAAATTGGTTCGCGCATATACCTATAGCTGCTCGGTATCATTTTGGATGGAACCTGATGCAGTATGTGTGGTGGAACACCACCGGTAGTGTGCTATAAGCCACAATCGAGGAAAACCGCTGCCACGCGAGGAAGAATCAAGCGGAAGACCGGCGAATAATTAAATTTTGCGCTGGTCACGAGCGGAGCGTTGCGCGCTTCGCAATGATTCGGCTGGTTCAAGCTTTCTAAAAAAAAAATTGTCACTGGCTGCACGGAAAGAAAATTGCCAGTAAGGCCGGAACAAATAATAAAGTTTACTTCTGAATTGCCTTAGAATACTTGTCTGCTGAAATTTCTTGAATCTCTACAAATTTCTCCTTCTCCAGAATTTCTTTAGAACCAGGGGAAATGTATGTAATGTCGGCCTAAGTGTCCCTAATTTGGGCCCATACATAAATTCAGCAATCGACTAAATATTCAATAGCAACCAAAAATATCCATTAGTACCGTCCCAATGACGCGTTCATCTAGAAATAATTGATAAAAAGCAGATTTTTAGCGATGGGCCCAATCTTAGATCCATAGGCCAACATTAGAGTCATTTCCCCTATCTTCAGAGTTCGATTCTCTTTATTTCTTTAATTTATCCTCATTATTGGGTATATATTGATGATTATGATGGTGGTCCCACCTTTTACCTCTACAAAGGTTTGAGCTGGACGGTTTATTTTTAAGATAATTATGTAATGACATTTTAACCAGGTTAGCAAACCAAATAGAACTGGTTACAGTTACAGTTATAAATTCCCTCTAGAGTTAACAGTTGCTTCACAGCGATATATATATGTGGAAAAGCTCAGGCGTCCACCTCTTAGTTCGCCTTTTTGTCCACGTAAAATATTCATACAAGCAATCAAGAGTTAATGAACAATCAAAAAAGCATCCTATTACACTAGCAACCCCGCACTCTGATGCTATCATTATTTTCAGCAATGTCAGGAATGCTCACGAACCCCCAACATTTGCCAGAAAACTTACTACTAACTCAAGGTATCTTCCAAGTAAGCTTAAAAATTGCATTTTTTTTTAATAAAATTTTAAATTCCTCTAAATCCGTAATACGCGTGCGAGGCTCAAACCTTTGTAGATTTTTTTTTAAATCTACTTTTATTAAATCAAATATTAAAAATCCATCATCACCATCGTGGTGAACAGAAATAGTTTTTGCAGTGCTACAATAAATATTAAAAAGTCATTATGACAGCTATCCTTACAAAATAATCCGTTAGAAATAACTTCGTCAAGATACATAATTTATCAATTCATAAAAAAATCACTGTATAACTTTTCAAGAGACAGTTTTAACGTGTGAAATGCAGTGTTTTTAAATTCAGTAAGTGTTGCTGAACGTTTGATATGTCTAGGCATCGAATTGAAAACATTTATTCCTTTATAATATAATGAATTTTGTGAAGCATAAGTCAAGCAATATCAATTTGTATTATATCTATGAAAGTCACTTCCTCTTTCAATTCGATCACACAAATATCGAGGCAGCAAACCGTTAACTTCTTTAAAAATGAACACCATAGTCAAATATACAATTCTTTGCTTCACCGACAACCATTGTAAGGCGTCTAGCATCAAGGTTGAGGAAGTGAATCTATTACATCTCAAAATCAAACGCATTATTTTATCCTGCAAGCGCTGTAATCTCGATATTTGTGTTGCAGTGGCCAGAAATAAAATAGAAGGGCAAAAGTCTAGCTGAGGAGAGATGATTGATTTGTATAGCTGTATTTTACTGCCAATAGTTAAATCGTTTTTCAGTCGACATAGAATTCCATACTTCTTGGCAATTTTCTTGATGACATTGTCAATGTGAGAGTTGAACTTAAGTGCGGCATCAATAATCACGCAAAGATATTTAATCTCCCGAACGCGATCAATAGTCTCATCATTAATTACAACAGAGGCGTTCACATTTAATCAATTCCGCGAAATTACCATGAATTTAGTTTTAATTGTATTCAATTTCATCTGCTTATACTTCAACAATCTACTAAGAAAACGCAAATCTTCATTCAAGTGTGAAACGGCATCATCTAAATCCTTAGCTGCAATGAATAACACAGTATCATCTGCAAAAAGATTAATGTCGCAAAATCATAAAACACGTCGCAAGTCATTAATATACATAATAAATTACAGGGGCCCTAATACACTTTCCTGGGGCACTCCAAGGTTATTTAACACGGGACTGGAAACAGAATCATTAAAAGCAGTACGTTGAGTTCTGTCAGACAAATAGCTTTCAAACCATTTATATGCAGTGCTCGTAATTCCAAAGCACTTGATTGATCTTAACAATAAGGGCCTAGAAATTGTTTCCAAAGCACGTTTAAGATCCAAAAAAACAGCAACAATCGTATATTTTTTTTTTGTATATTAATTTATTTGATAAGGCTCAACCGAATTAACTTAACAGAGCCGAGGATTCATGGTCACTATACAATAAATCTTAAAGCTATAGTCAAAAGGTACAACACAATAAACACTTTATCTTCCGCTATCCAAAAAGCCTCCTCCATCAGAACTGGAGCCGCTTCCAGTAGTTTCATTGTATGGCAAATTGTTGTACGCCATCGAGGGTCAGAGCGCGTCCATTGCAGCAATGGACGCAAAACGTGGTCAGCACTCACACAATCATCACGAAACGGTTGCTTTCCAAAGTCGACGACGCATCGACCGAAAGAACTGCTGATGAAGAACAATGAGGAGGACCACACAATGGTTGCTGCCGAGTAAACAGACGATCGCGTAGCACACATCGAGAGTGGCCTGCTTTTGTCGACAGCCGAGTGAACACTGTCAATCGTATATTTACACCCCAAGTTATTATTCCACTTCGCTTATACCAAATTTAACACGGTTTCACAAGAATGACCTTCCCGATATCCCGATTGTTCTGGTATCAACAAACTATTACTATTTAAATACTCCAACAGCTGGCCTTTAACAACAAGTTCTAAAATTTTCGATAATGTCTGTTTTATTTCGTCAGGTTTATCGACCAATTCAATGGATTGATTAATCAATGAAACACTGTCTTCAAAATAATCATTAAACTAAGATGCAATTACTTGTTCTGACTGTTCTAATTTGCCATTATAAGTTATGGACCACGGTCTGCAATTACTAGGTTTTAATAAAGATTTCAAAATTTCTATAACTCTTTGTTGTTGTTTTGATGCTGATCAATCTTCCTTTGAACATATTCACAACGAGTTTTCTTTATCGATAGTGAATACTTATTACGCGCTATTGTGTACCTACTCCAATGATTGTCATTATTTGATCTAAATAAAATGCGTTGTTTACAAAAGCTGATATGTCCTTCCGAAAAGTAATCATCTGCAGAAATAACACGCAACCGTTTCCCGTTACGGGAGGAATGTCGGAAGTGTAGATGCTGTATAGCAAAGGGCCCAACAGACTTCCTTGCGGAACACCTGCTGGGATGGAAAATGTGCTTGAATTGCAACCATTTAACGATACCCTGAACGACCTTTGCTGAAGGTAGTTACGGGTGATTTTAACCAGATGCAAAGGAAAGTTGAAGTTACAAAGCTTGTATACAAGCCCATTGTGCCAGACATTATCAAACGCTTTCTCAACGTCTAACAATGCCATGGCTGTGGACTTGGATACGGCTTTGTTACTTCGGATGTTATTCATCACCCGCACTAGCTGGTGATTGGTGGAGTGCCCCTTTCTGAACCCAAACTGTTCCGGAAGGAGAATGTTATTTTCCTCGACAAACTTGAGCAAACGATTGAGAATGAGTTTCTCGAACAATTTGCTCAGCGCTGAAAGGAGGCTGATTGGTCTGTAGCTTGAAGCTAGCGTTGGGTCCTTCCCGGGTTTGCGGATAGGTATGATTTTCGCTGTCTTCCAGATACTTGGAAAGTAGTGCAGTTCCAAGCATCTGCTGAAGACAGCAGCCAGCAGAGAGTGATCCTGCATGCTGAGATTTATCAACACTACACACTAAGATTTTGGTTCCGTGTTCGGTAAATTTTACCGAAATCAGAACAGCTGAACGTTCGGTAAAACTTTGACCTTCATTTTAAAGGCTATTGAATTTGAAAATAGTTTGAACACATGTTCAACCCTGTTTAAATG
Organism: Ochlerotatus camptorhynchus; assembly: GCF_037179485.1. Taxonomy (NCBI): domain Eukaryota; kingdom Metazoa; phylum Arthropoda; class Insecta; order Diptera; family Culicidae; genus Ochlerotatus; species Ochlerotatus camptorhynchus. Next base: position 4,044,971 of record NW_027040527.1, on the reverse strand, counting down.
ATAAAATCTGGTCATTTTAGTGGAGATTTAGTTTCAAAGTAGCTGAAAAGCAATTGAATTGAATTGCATAAATTTTACCGAACAGTTCAGCTGTTCAGATTTCGGTAAAAATTACCGAATTCGGCGATAATTTCTATGTGTGTAGGTTGAATATTCCGTCAAACCCGGGGGCCTTCATGTTTTTGGTGCATTTCAGCGCTGAGCAAATCTGTTCCACTGTGATTCTATCCTCCGGAGGGATGGCACAAGGGGAGGAATTGGGGTGCGTCTTTAGTGCCTTGGCAACTTTCCAGAATGGTCTGGAGCGGTCGTCCAGATTCTGGATGAGCCGCCCGAAACTTTCGTTCCGGAGTGAGACCATTCTGGAAGCAATCTCCTTGTTCAGGTCGGCCATTTCACGTTTACACGCTAGATCTCCGGTTCTTTGGAACTGGCGTCTACGAACATTTCACAGTCGAATCAAGAGTTGGGTGTGGGAATCAATGGCAATAAACTTACCCCTCACAGAAACTCGTCGGACACACGCCTCATCAGCCACGGTTATGGCTTAATGGAGTCTCTCCAACGCTCGGTCGATGTCCTCCACGGAGTCAAGCGGCGGGTTGTCGATGATGTGCCTGTCTACCACGCGTCCAAACTGGACTCAGTTTACGCGATGATAGTCCTTGCGTAGGCTTGAAGCAGGGGCCACGTTGCAGCCCAGTTCAGCCACCACCGGTTGGTGGTCGGAGCTGAGTTCGTTCAAGGCTACCGGCTTGGACAAGCCGATATTTGTCAGGAACAGGTCTAGCGTCGATGGGTTGCCCGCCGGTGAGATGAATGTTGGCTCATCCGAAAACCAAACGGAGTACAGCCCATGCTGTGAGTGGTCGAACAGCAGGCGACCGTTCTCGTTCTGCTGGTAGTTCCGCCAGGCCTCATGGCGAGCATTCAGATCTGGTCCAACAACGAAGCGGGAACCGGTAAGGGTGATGGTGGACAGGTCTTTCTTGAATTTAGCCGCTAGTCCGCTGCTGGCGGCACACTGTCGAGGGCAGTGGACGGCGATGAACTGGACGTATCCAGTCGACGACTCCACCTCCACACCAAGGGCCTCGATGATAGAAGTGCGGATATGGGGCAGACTGCGGTATTTTATCCCTTTTCTGACGATGATCGCAACACCACCCCCCTGGAGCTGGTACGATCAAGCCGAATGATGTTGTGGTCCGGTAACCAGCAACTGTCGCCGGACTTGAGGTGGGTCTCGGTGAGGAGGCCCAAGTCGATGGTATGCTTGCGGAGGAAGTCCGCAAGCTCGATGGTTTTGCTCTTAAGGAGCAAGTGTTCCATGTGACTATGCATAGTGGTTTAGACGACATAATGCATAGCCAGTTTCACGATAGTTTCGAACTGTTCGTTCTTGTTGGTGCACTTGCGGAAAGCGCTTGTAACATGGACGAACATGTTCCAACACTCTTCCACCAAGTACATACCTTCTAGCGTTGGCGGTGTTCTCCAGGGTCCAGGGGGGATAGGAATTTGTTCACCGGGCGTTGGTTGGAGGGGGGGGGGGAGCGGGTTGAACTCGCGGTTGCTGGTTGGTTCTTACGTCCTGGTTGGTTGGAGGTCGATGCATCCTTTCGGATACGCTTGAACTCCTCACGTTTGGGGCACTGCCTGTCAGAGCCCTGATGAGCACCGCCACAGTTGACACACTTGATAACCTCAGGACTGTCATCTGGGCAGTCGGAGGAGGCATGGTCCTTGGTGCAGAAGCTGCAACGTGGGTGCCGTACCCGAAGTTGAGGCAGCGCTGACACTGCGTTACATCACGGCGGCCACCACGGTAGGACTCCCAACGGATGATGACGTTGAAGAGCGAGCGGATTGCTTGCAACGCATTAAGCGTCACCGTCCCCTTCTTGAAGTGTACCAGGAAAAGGCAATCCTGGCACTTCCTCTGGTTTTCGTTCCCCCTCTTGATCCGAAAGACGGCGATGGGGGCCAGCTTGTACCGGTCTTTAATTTCAGCTTCGATCACCTTCGTTTCGAAATTCGGAAGGCCTCGGATGACTACCTTAAATGGCTTGTCGCCCGGGATGTCGAGTGTGAAGCCAAAGCTTTGTTGTAGTCCGCTTTGGTGTAAAGGATGATTTTCGTGCCAATCCCGCACAGATTGTACTCGGCAGTGACGCCAAGGGATGCCATCACTTGAGTCAGCTGTCGAGTGGTGCTGTTTTCACCACCAGAGGTGGGAGTTTCACTTTCGGACCGTTCTGGCCGCCCGTGGCCATGTTTTCAACGGACCTGCCGAAATCACCGACGTCACTACCGTTGATTGCTGTGGCCTTATCCTGGGGACCACTATTCTTTGGGGTATGGACACTTCGGGTCGGATGTGTCTCTCTTCGTATTTTTGCCGCCTTGGGCAGCGTTAGACTGGGTTGCAGGGTTCGAACCCTGGTTCGAGCCTGTCTTCTTCTTCCACTTCGACATCACACGTGATGCACCGAAACGACCGAAAACGTGAGCAAACGCGTAGCACTACTAATATCACTGGCACTGAGCGACCGAATCAAACAACCGACTGTACTGCACAACGGTTTGATGCAGAATGATGAGTTGAGGCAGTAGTAGTAGTAAAATTATGTTTATTTCTGTTGATTATGGTAGTACATTGATTTATCATTTTAATTGATTAGCCTACTTGGCTCTTCATCTTTGTTTAATTTGATATTCTAATTTAATATCTGCGTTTTTCGACTAATTTACAGAATATCCCTTTGGGGATGTGTTTTATTTGAATTGAAAAAAGTGATAACCTACCTAACTACGAGTATAACTTAACCTAACGTGCTAGATCACGTATGATCTGATGATTTGATCTCAGACAGGTGTCTCTGAACCTTTCCAGGATGAATACTCTCCGTTCTTCTAATGTTTGAATTCCAGCCAGGAGGTGGATCTTAGAATTTATAGTCCGTGGGGGACTGTTTAGGACCATCCTAAGGATCTTGTTCTGGATCCTTTGGAGTTTAAGGTGATGGCATTTTGCGCAACTCTCCCAGATTGGCATACCGTACTCTATTACAGGAAGGATAATTTGTTTGTAGCCAGCAAGCTTATTTTTCAGGGACAGGGTTGACTTCCTGTTGATAAGTGGATACAACGATCTTATTAAGATGTTGCACTTAGTTTTCGTTTTGTCAACGTGCTCCCTGAAACGAAGCTTGCTGTCTAGTGTTAGCCCGAGGTACACGACCTCTTTGGACCATTTCACCACTGTGCCGTTCAAGCAGATCTTGTTACTCTCCAACGGAACAAGTCTAGGAGATTTAGAGTGTGGAAAGGTAATGACCTGGGTCTTTGCCGCGTTGATACGGATCTTCCAGCTGTTGAATTATTCAGACAGGACGTCCAGGCCTCTCTGAAGTTTGGCAGTCAGAGCTCCGATGACCCTACCCTTGTAGACGATGGATGTGTCATCTGCGAACAGAGACAACGACCCACCATCAGGGAGAGCTGGCATATCGGAGGTGAACAGGTTGAATAGGATGGGGCCAAGGATGCTTCCTTGTGAAACCCCGGCACCGATGTTGGAAGTATCCGATGTGATGCCATTCAGAGAGACTCGGAACGTTCTGTCTAATAGATATTTGTTTATTATCTTCACTAGGAAGATTGGAAGACCATACTGCTGCAATTTGAACACCAGGCCATCATGCCAGACATTGTCGAACGCTTTTTCAACGTCCAACAACGCCATGGCAGATGTTTTCGAAACAGACTTGTTCCGTCTGAGAATGTTTGTTACTCGAGTCAGCTGGTGGACAGTCGAACGACCATTCCGAAAACCAAACTGTTCCTCGAGTAACAAGTTGTTTTCATCGGCAGATGTTAGGAGCCGAACAGTTGATTGGTCGATAACTTGAAGGAGTGGACGGATCCTTCCCAGGTTTCCGGATGGGTATGACTTTAGCTGACTTCCAACACGAGGGGAAGTAGCCAAGTCTGAGGCACTGATTAAAAATCAGTGCCAGATGGTTGTAGAATCTGGAACTCAAGTGTTTGAGTTCCAGATTCAGGATGTTGTCGAAACCTGGGGCCTTCATGTTTTTAGATGATTTGATATAGGCCAACAGTTCGTCAGCCGAAATCTCGGATTCCTCTGGAAAAATGTTAGGAATCTGAAGAAGATGTTTTGTCCGAGATTATAGGAGCTGACGAAGTGTTGACCTATCGCGGCAGCCTTCTCTTCAGGAGTTATCAGATGAACTACTGGGTCACCGGGACGATCAAGTGGGGTCAGTGGTGGAATGGGCCTAGGCTTGTTTTTAAGAATTTTTGTAAGTTTCCAGAAGGGCTTAGCACAATCTGGGAGAGAGCGGATCTTACTAGCAAAATCGTTATTTCTGAGATCCACCATCCTGGCCTGAATGATCTTTATTAATCGATTACAATTGGTCTTCAAGTTAGGCAGGCCAGTACGCTGGTACTGCCTACGAATGGTGTTACGGAGTCTAATGAGCTCTTTGGTAGGGCTGTCAAGGTTCAGAGTGTTACTCACCTGTCTGGATACTGGCACGTGTTGTTCCCTGGCCCGGGAAATCGCCTCCTCGATGGTTTGTAGACACCGGTCAACATCTTCCGACGTCTCCGGTTGGACATCGTAGTCGATGGTTGTGTCGACGCAGTGTTGATATTGCGCCCAGTTGACTCGATGGTAGTTGGGCCGGAAAGCTTCGAATCGGTTTACCGAGGATCCAACTTCAGCCACCATAGGGTAGTGGTCCGAGCTCAGTTCCTGGAATGCCACAGGTTGCGAGATGTTGTGTCCCATGTTGCTTACGAAGATGTCGATGGTCGCATGGACCCCAGACCGACTCAACCGGGTGGGAGAGTCCGGGGCCAAGATGGTATAGTGGCCCTCTTGCAGGTCTTCATTGAGGATGATGCCGTTTCTATTGCTCCGACCGTTGCCCCAAGCTTGATGTTTTGCGTTCAGATCGCCAGCGATGATAAAGTTCCCGCTCCTCCGGGTGAGTTTGATGATGTCTTTGCGGAGGGCCACTGACGACCCGCCCCTGATGTTGGTTTGCTTGGGGCAGTAGGCCGCGATGATGGTGATTGGGCCAAGTGATGTGCTCACCTCCACTCCGATGGCTTCAATTGTTTTCAGCTGGTAGCAGCCGGCAACTGATGTTCCGTCTTGCAGCGATGGCCACCCCTCCACCTCCAGAGCAGGTGCGATCAAGTCTGACGAGCCAAAAGTCGGTAAGGAATATGTTCAGTTCGGGCTTCAAATGCGTCTCGGTGATAATAGCAATGTCGACCTCCTTGGTGTTGAGGAAATCGAGTAGCTCTCTATGCTTGTTCGTCAGTGAGCAAGCGTTCCAATTTGTAATTTTTATAGCTTCACATTCCATACTTGGTGACGAGTGACAAGGCAGCATGTAGCTGTTCAGAACGAGTCTTGCAGGTGCGCAGAATGACGATCACCTCTGCAACCAGCGTTACTAGTTCCTCTGATGTTAACGGAGATTCGTCAACTGAGTCACCTGAGGCAACCAGGCGCCGAGGCAGAAGCTTGATTTGGCAGAGCTGCAACAGCAGTGAGGCGATGCTGAGCTGAGGGGGCGGCTCGTTGACTGTTGTTGAGAGGTAGCGGTGGAAGATTTGGGACCAGACGACGAGGATGGATTGCCGGGTATTGTTCGTCCGTGATGGCTGAGTCGAGGCACATTAGCAGCGCTGTTTTATAACTTTTCTGATTTAAGCAGCACGATATGCAACCAAATTGTACTTGATTATGAGGACTGGGTTTGGGGAGATCATTTATTTCATGAAAACAGTGATAAAATTATCATTTTTGATTTGTCCATTTTTAAAATAGTTTTTTATGAAAAATTGAAAAAAAGTTTATTGCAACAGCTTACGAAAGGAAATTTCCCCTACATAAATGTGGCCCAGTCTATTATAGACCCCTTTGGAATTTTTTAGAAATTTGTATGGCCCGTAAACACTTGCCAAACCCACCTAGAGAATTCACGTAGCTAGTTTTTATTATTTTCAGCTACTCAGAAACCACAATTTTTTTTCAGTGCATCAAAACACCGCGTTGTGCCCACGACTGGCACGGCAAAGGATTCACCCCGGGGCCGAGGGCACATCCAGCGGACGGAATTAAAATTCACTGAGTGTGCCAATACCATCCTCTGACGGTCGGTCGGTCGCTCGGTAGGTCGTGCTAAAATAACAGCAAAAAATATCATCCTCTCTCGTTACATTATGCTCCGAAAAAAAAATTCCAGCCAAACCTCAACAACACTGTTCGAGTGCTCTTGGTAATTGGAAAGCTTGCCTATCAAAGTCCCATATATTGGTACTTTTTCTCGCAGCATTTTCCTCCCCGACACACACACACACACACACGTCCAAATTGTTTCATGATACATAATCAAACAGCCATTAGAGCTGGGCATTGATTTAGCGTTTTAAATTGGCATAACTTAGTGCGATGCAAAAGTGGATGTTGTTGTTGTTGTTGTTTCAATTCTCCAATTCAGTCAAAGCAGCATCAAACAGTAGTTAGGTTCACAGTTTTGCTACCGGCTTTCAATGGCAACTTTCGCAATTGATGAGCCCTCGGGTGTAATTTATCGATTTCCAACTGTATGGAAAAGAAATAAATGAAAATCTCTGGTCAGAAAGTTTAAAAACATTGCATTGGTGGTCGATGGTGGAAGGCAAAAAAAAAATAAAGAAAAGCGAAAACTTTCAACAGTCTCGGGTAGGAAGTGCAGGGAGCAATTTTCACTGTCCTCATCCATCGACGACCGGTGTGTGGTGTGGGGGGGTGCCATGTAGGAAATGTACGGTGTGAAAAGTTGTGAAATGAAAAGGACGATAAGTTTTCTTCTTCCCACCTGCATTACTTCCATGCACTTCCACCACATTCTCATACGAAAGGCGATTGTTTTTAAGGGTGCGGAAGAGCATCAGGGGGGAATTTGTAAAAGAATAAAATCGATGAAGAAGCAAAGTTTTAAAAACACGTAATGGATTGGTCAAAGGCGGAAGAGAATGTGAGCAGAATGGAGTAAGTTTTTTTTAACTGCTCCGAAGTTTCGTGAGTCATCCCCAGGGACCTATTGTTCGATTCGGTTACCGAACGGGGTAAGATGGGAGGGGTGCGACTTTCCGGATAACAGCATAAAGTGGGTTCTGAAACTAAAAGCATTGCGGTAGCAGTTTTGTTTCGGTATATTCGACCGGAATTATATCCGATTGTAAGCATTACACTGGGAACTGGACTGGAACGAAGCGAAAGCCAAGCTAAAATGCAAGTATAGTAAAAGTTTTGCCTTCAACATCGTATATCACACCATTGTCACGCTGCTGTCCGTGGAAAGGAAAACAATTACCGGGACATATAGTTGAAAGTATTTCCTAGAGGACTCAACGGGCAGGGATGACTTTTGAGATCGGTTTCTTTTTATTTTCACTTTTTTTTTGCGAAGAGAAATCCAAGCGAGTTCTAATGATAATTTCAACAGCATTTTGAAGAGAATTTATTTTTTTGCAATGCGAGACATAATCCTCAACTTGCTTTTCTCTGTCCATATCCTTTTCCTTGGTAGTAGATAGTAGTTAGTAGTCAGAAGTAAGAATACACCACAACTGCTTGAGGAACCATAAGCAGCTTATAATAATCCGGTTGTTAAATAAAATATCATTGATGGAAAAAACTTAAGGAAATCCTAAATATTATTTCCAACCATTCTGAGGAAAAGAATTCAGAATTCCGCGGATGGTGAAAGGAAAATAAAATTTATTCTAGGGGAATCGATTGACATGGAATCTTTGAAAGGATTTATAAAAATTAATTGAATAAACAATCTGAGGGCATTCCTTGAGAATTCAGCGTAGAGTTACAGGAATATTTTGAAAACAATTTAAAGAGCACCATACAAAATTATAGAAATTTTGAGGAGAATTTTCAAAAATTAAGAAACATGCAAGGGAGTTTGGAACAATACTTCGGAAAAGCAGAGCAGAATCTTAATGACATTTTCTGAAATTTTTTTTCAATAGTTCAGAGCAACCCTTGTAGCACACTTGTCACCAATCGATTGAGATAACTCCTATAGGAATCATTTGAGTCACAATCAAATCGCTGAAAATTTGTGTGCTACTTGGGAAACTTCAAACACAGTTCTTAAGTTGTTGTTAATTATTTTATTTGTACAGGCTCAATCGAATAAACTTTACAGAGCCAAGTTGTCATTTTCTTTATACATTATAAATGTCTTAAATCTAAAATTAAAGGATTGGAACCGATTACTCGCGGTCTTCTCGAGGTTAGTGGATGACAATTGTTTGGATCGGGAGAGGGAAAAGGAGATTTGGAATATGATTTATGATGAACATATACTTAATCCTATCGACGTTATATCAACTCTGTAATTATACAATTATTACAGAAACAAATCTACAAAAAAACAACACACACACACACACACATACAAAATACAAACTAAACACAAAGTTAATCAAACTTACAATCTATGGTTAATATTCTTCAAGAAAACATATATGAGTTGCATAAACTCCAGATCGCGTCTAGCCAAAATATCCCGAACTGGAACATAAGGTTGTCTACCTCGAGCCCGAAGGGAATCGTACAACTCACAGTCCTTAAGTGAATTTCAAAAGAATATTTAAATGGTGTTCCAATGTTATTCAGAAGAGCTTACCAAGAGAATTACCCAATGATAATTTTATAGAGAATTCAAAATTATGGAGGTATACCAACCCACCCATCACCATAGATCCAGTTGGTAACGACATTCAGCCAACGGGCATCCCACAGATATCTTTTGGACCACATCAGCAAAAGCCATCGACCCATAGACCCATAGGTTGTTAGCAACGACAGCGATCCATCGGACATTCAACAATCACCCTTCGGACTACATCAGCATAATCTAACCACGCCAACCAGGTGACAGAAACACCAAACAACATTTTGACCCCATCAGTAAATAGCATCCAGGCAACAGCAAAGACGGCGGCGAACGACCCTTGGACGAACATTGGAAGATATGGTAATGCTAGGTCAGCAATTAAGTAGTTAGCACAGGATAGATTTCAAGTGTCGATCAATATAGAAGTCAGTCTTTATCGTGCAGTGTAAACTAAAGGTGGGCAAAACAGCACATCTGGCTGAGTGGATAAAACCCATCCAGCTCACTAAAGGGAGTCGATTTATTTTAACAGCTCTTCAGCTCATATTGGAATTTTAGAAATTATGATACAAATTCAAAATCGGAAAATTAGGTGCATAAAATTGTAAAAGTAGTCTAAACCAACAAATCCGTACCTTACAACATGGAACAGCTGGACGGGTCCGAGAGCCAAACGGGTCTGAGAGTTGTCATCCTAAACAGCTCCGAGTGGATCATTCGAGTCGATGACTCGGATCCGGAGCTGAGCTGATAAACTGGAGCTGTATTTCGCTTTTCGGTTATTTGCTTTTGTGCGGATCTTCCGCTCCCTCAGAGAATGATTGGAGGATAGGTGAGAGCACATATGCTGGAGGAATAACATCAGCAATAAGAGCCGAGTACATACATAAATTGGATAATACCTACCAGTAGAAAACTAAGATCGTGTAGCACATGTACATATTTCTCTCGTTCTCTCTCGTCTTAGTTTACGTGGTGACTGTTCAATGCGTAAGTGCACTAATGTGTCCTTTTTTGAAAAGTTCTGCTATGAGTGATAGATTGAATGGTTTAGACTTGTGATATCAGTGAGCCGATGAGCTGCGGTTCCTAAAAAGTGAACCGTGGGTCATCAGCTCACTTTAGAGAATTGGGTCTACAGAACAGCTCGGGAGCGGATCGCCCATCTCTAGTGTAAACGTTCAGATCTATTTTAAAAACCCTTATACGACTATCCGTTTCTTAACTTACTTAATTGAGGTTTTTGAAGATCTTCAACTATCCAACAATTCAAATCACTACTTTCAGATATTCTCTCAATAAACCAGGTTGCTCAGAAATTATTCAAAAGACCTCCAGGTGATCAGAGATCTCCAAAAAGTTCTCAAATATTTGTCCAAGACTTCAGTTTGATTCAGTTACCATTCTGAAGATCTTCAGTGGTAAGCATGCTTGGTATGCACAGTTGTACACACCAACTGCTCATTAGTTAATAAATTTTAACTCAGTTGTTGAAATTTAGTTTTCTTTAAAGTAATTGATAGTTTAGGATCATAGTTTACTGTAGACATGCAAAGAGTAGGTAAAACTTATCATTTGAATCAACACCAATAAATTTTTACACTTAAAGTTCGAGATGTGCACTTCATTTTTGCAACGCAAAATCAAATACAGTTTATTACTGGAATTAAAATATACTTTTTTCACATATCTATAAATAGCTTAAACTCTATTCTATCGACTGCTTCAAACAGAACTATGTTTCGTAGACTCTGTACAAAGTTATTAGCAAATGAGTAGTTCGTGAGCAAACCTGTCTATGCCAAGCATGGTGGTAAGCGTGACTACTTATCACTCCAGTGTGTCTGGGTTCATTCCCAGCCGAGATTGGTGGTCTTTTTCTGAGGCATAAAGATATTTGGTCACGTCTTCCTTCGGAAGGAAAGTAAAGCCATTGGTCCCGACCCATGTGTGGAAGTTATCCACATGGCTATCGACTGTCGTCAATGAATGTCCATATCACATCGCTCAGATTTTCTATCATATGAAACTCGATAGCTTAGAAATTATTCTAAAGTCCTAAATGTGTTTTAAGACCTCCATAAAGTCGTTTGGATATTTTTTCAATACTTCAGGTTGATCAGGTACTAGTGTACTGAAAATCACAAACTGTTCATCCATTCATGATCACCTTCATGATCCAAGGTGCCTCAAAAAATATTCCAAACACCATTAGGTGATCAGAGACCTTTGTTTTCTTTGAAGCCTTTGTTTGCCTTTCAAGTTTTGTCAAATCAAATTTTCAACTATGCATTGTTTCACTTGGTATGTTTTCCTCATCTTACCTTTCTATACATAACTTTTTTTTATCTTCACCAAGCACAAAGAGCTCAAAATTGTTAAAATGCATCAAAGGTTGTTGCATTTACCTTATGCTTGGTTGGGTTGGTTGTCTGTATTAAAGAGATTTTCAGCCAGACGCGGACCACCTTATGCTTCTTTTTGACGTAGGACTACGTCTGTAATTTCTATATGGAGGTATAACTTGTGAAAACCAAAAATGGAACATGTAACGAAATTATGAAAGATTTTGAACGGTAATAGCTCAGCTGCCACTGGACCAATTTCAATAATTGTATCACCAATCGATCAGAAATATTTCTACCCATAAAAATGCTTCTGACTGTTGATTTTCAACAAGAAACCATTGAAAAAATCTGTAAATGTCAAGCATTGTCCAAAAGAGTCGAAATAACTAACAATCCACCAATTATGTACATGCATATGCTGCTTCCCCAACACAGTCATCAGAGAGTTGTTAGTAGACGATACAAGTCGAAGTGGCATTCGAACATGTCCCAACTAAAATTCATATCAAAAGATTCTTTTCAGAGCAATGATAGTCATACCACAGACAAACAGACATAACACTCGCAAGTTGTTCATCGAACAAACATTTAACGGTCAATTTAAAAGTATCGTAGTTGGTTGTACCGCCAACTGTGGCGCGCATAGTCAATTCCGTTGCGTTTGACGTTTACACACTACCGCCATCTGTTCAGCGCAGTGCCCACCACAGTTTACTCAAAAGATGGCAGTTTTGTTTTACCGACGATGTTTTACAGTGAGAAATATTCAATGCGTTATGTCTGTTTGTCTGTGGTCATACTAAAGAGTATAAGCAGAGAGAACTTTGAGCTATTTCTACACAAAATACAACTTCCTGATGTAGCTAAAAAATAGCATTTATTATATAAGACCACGTAGTCCGACGTCATCATTGCGTACAACCCCATAGGACTGTCTCTTATAGTTTTTTTAAACCAAATTCAAAATAAATTACATTTCAGTTTAAACTAGGTTCTCCAGTTACTGGAGTAACTTGCCAGCCTTAATTGTTATGATATATATCTAAGTGATTTTATATTGTTCCTGCCTTGGCAATTCAGTATTTTTAAACCTGCATGTCAGTATAACAATTGAAATCTTAAAACTAAAAACTAAAACTATATCTTATCTAGGTATAAAAGGAATTAATCGTTGCAATTGAGGATTGCAACGATTTTTGCCTGAAATTATTAATTATTTTGTTGGACATTTGTTCTAAAGTCTCAACATTCGAAATTCTTTGTACTTCAGTAGAACTGTACCAGCAACTTTAAAATCATCTTCAAAACTTTGTTCTGAATCCTTTGAAGTGCTTTTTCCTGGCACAGCGTAAAGCATGGCCGGTCTAAAAACTTGTTTAAATATTAGAAGTTTATTCGTCAGGCAAAGTTTGGATTTCCTGTTTATAAGAGGATACAAACATTTTATATATTTGTTACATTTGGCTTGAATGCCCTCAATGTAATCTTTAAAAGTTAATTTTTGGTCAAGTATTAATCCAAGATATTTCACTTGGTTTGACCAGGAAATTGGAACTCCGTTCATAGTTATTATGTGACTACTACTAGGTTTCAAAAAGGAAGCTCTAGGCTCATGTGGAAATATTATAAAATTAGTTTTGGAAGCGTTGGGAGAAATCTTCCATTTTTGTAAATAAGAAGAGAAAATATCTAAACTTTTCTGCAGTCTGCTGCAAATAACACGAAGACTTCTTCCTTTAGCGGAAATGCCTGCGTCATCAGCGAACAAAGATTTGTGGCAACCCTGAGGCAAATCAGGGAGGTCCGAAGTGAAAATGTTATACAATATAGGCCCAAGAATGCTACCCTGAGGAACTCCTGCTCTAACAGGTAGTCGATTAGATTTGGAATTTTTATAATTTACCTGCAGATTTCTGTCAGTTAAATAATTTTGAACTAATTTCATAATATAAAGTAGAAAATTAAACTTTTTCAATTTAGCTATCAAACCTTCATGCCAAACACTGTCGAATGCTTTTTCTATGCCTAGGAGAGCAACTCCAGTTGAGTAGCCTTCAGATTTGTTTGAACGAATAAAATTGGTAACTCTTAAGAGTTGATGAGTAGTTGAATGCCCATGGCGAAATCCAAACTGCTCATTTGCAAAAATTGAGTTCGTATTGATGGGAAGCATCAGTGTATTTTAACTCATTTTTCGAAGAGTTTACTTATTGAAGAAAGCAAACTTACTGGACGGTAGCTAGAAGCTTTAGCTGGAATTTTACCCGGCTTCAAAGTTGGAAAAACTTTTGCATTTTTCCATTTATCAGGAAAGTATGCCAAATGAAAACATCTGTTAAATAATTTTAGCAAGAAAGAAAAGGTACTCTCTGAGAGTTTTTTTTTTATGAGGATATAGAAAATTCCATCATCACCTGGAGCTTTCATATTATGAAACTTTTTAGTTATAGATCTTACTTCGTCCAAATCAGTCCGCCAGGAATCATCAAAAATTTTCCCCTAGAGAAAATATTCAGATAATCCCGAGCAACCTGATTCTCAATAGGACTAGTAAGACCCAAACTGAAATTATGGGAACTCTCGAATTGCTTAGCAAGTTTCTGAGCTTTTTCCAAATTTGTGATCAAAATTTTACCACCCTCCTTAAGCGCTGAAATAGGCTTTTGAGGTTTTTTCAAAATTTCCAAAAGGGTTTGGAACTCGGGTCTAATTTAGAAACATTATTTTCAAAACTTTTGTTCCTCAGGGCAGAGAATCGCTTTTTAAATTGTTTTTGCAAGTCCCGCCAGATAACTTTCATGGCAGGATCACGTGTTCTTTGATATTGTCTCCTACGGACATTTTTAAGACGGATCAAGAGCTGAAGATCGTCGGCTATTATAATTGAATCGAGTTTAACCTCGCATTTTTTGCAGGTCTTGCTTCAACTATAGAAGTAGTCAGAGATTCAATTTCATCTTTGGTTTGCAAAGGAATGTTTAGCTCGAAGTTACATTCCATAAATGTTCGATATTGCTACCAATCCGCTCTATGGTAATTGAAAGTAGAGCTGTTGCAGCTTGGACGCACTCATTTTCCAGACCACTAGGCGTTTCACCATGGCCCCAAAAGGTATCATATGGTGGGTGAGCCTCCAGGTTTCATGACAAAATGCAATTTTGAGACACCAGGAACAGGCAATATTTGAAGTCCACCAATACATGTTTTTGTTTTTGCAATTTAAAACTTAGTTTCTAGAACACCGTTTTTACGAGAAATGAACGTATGAAAAGATATTCATAGAAAACCAATTTTTCAGGGGCCACCTAAACCTGCTTGTTTGAATAAAATCATAACTCATGAGCCATAAGAGATGGAAATTTGGTGTCTTCATCAAAGTTACTGCAAATTGATTGTTCTGAAACTTTTTAGAATATTGCATTGGTTTATCTTAAACAATAAAAAAGTTAACATTTTCAATTCACCAATTTTATGGATCACCCTTTTTTCACTAACATGAAAAAATCGGCCAAAAATATGAAGAAACTTTCCCGAAAAAAACCATATGCCTTAAACCAACGGTTTTAGCGCAAACATTTTTGTCTTCCTTAAATAATACGCATTTGGGACCATTGTGCACTCCTCTCTTATCCTAGACCCTCTCGATTAAAGAATGTTCTCGTAAAAATGCAACAGGAAAAAAATATCACCAAAAATTAATTTTAAATCAGATATTTTTGAAACTCTCAGGAAATAAATTAACACATATTAGCTATGTTTTTGCAAAGTTGGTTTATTCAACCTCCTCTCCTAGGATAAATGTCCACACCTTGAACTTAACGCTACCCATCAAATCCTGTGCAACACTTGCGTCATCTTTTTTACACACTTTCATCCACTCTTTCTTCAAAACCTTGTCGTTTTTGAAGGCCTTACCTATTTTGCGGAGCTTGCCCTTCACAATTGCCAATTTATTGGGCGAAGTTCAGGCGAGTTTGGTGGATTTGCCTCCTTCGGCACAAAAAAAGAACATTGTTTACTTCGTACCACTCCATCGGTTTCTGCATCCGCACCCACAGATCACCTACCACAATAAGTATTTCTTGGCAAATTTGTTGATCTTCTTCTTCCGGATCTTCTCCGGAACATCCAGGCGAGACTTGCCGACGAAAAACTCCTGCTTAGCGTCCACTTTAATATACGTCTCGTCGTCCGTTACGACGCATTTTGGCTGCACCAACCACTCGCGGTACAGCTTCCTGGCGCGGGATTTGGCCACCGTTTTCTGTTTATCGTTTCGGTAAGGCACCTTCCATACCTTGAAGACATGAAGTCCGGCCCGCTTCATTGTCAGCTGGATGAACCAAACGGAAGAATTGACCTTCTTGGCCACGTCTCGAATCGAAAGGTTCGGATTGCGCTCGAAGTAATCCCTCGCCTTCCTTGCGTTCACGGGGTCGGTCGTCTTCGCTTTTCTTCCGCTACCAGCTGACCACGCTGGGTCTGGGTCTCCTGGAACGATTTTACCACCCAAGACACGGTCGTATTGTCGATTCCAAACTCTTTCGCGATCCTCCTGTGAGATTGGCCTAGATTTTCCACGACCGTTCCCATAATTTTTTGTTGATGCACTTCTTGCTTGGAAACCATCTCGATATCCACTTGACAGATTGTGACGAGATTTTGTACATGCAAACATTACACTCTAAACTAATTTTACTCAAAATTTCATCAATTTTTACCATGCAATAAAAAGTTATGTCGATAACGGAGCTTCTGGGAGACAAAAACAATTATAGAACGTGAAAAATGTTCAAACAAGTGCTTGATATAATTTATAAAAACCGCGATGTACTAAATAAAGTGAAGAAATGTTTTTTTTTATCTAAAATTACTAAAATATTGTCAGTAATGAATGCATTTCTTGTAGTTCACAGGCTGTGGAAACAATCATATTTATTTACTTTGCTTGTTTGGTACCCCGCTTGATAGTTCGATTGGTACTTCTGGCTTCACTCTTGGCGGGACTCTTATTATAACATTGACTCTGGTTAAAATGAATGTTTCTTTAAACAGTATACCAATCGAACTAATGTAGTTTTTCAGACATATAATTCACATGATGCCGTGATTTTCTTTGTTATTTCAAAAATGCCCATTCAACATATTCAGAGACGCCTTTAGCTGGTTTTCACACTATAACGATATCCCCCAGGCAATCCATCGTCGTACATTGATTGGATTCGTCTAATCCATGCCCGGAAATTTCATGATTAATGCAATTTAATATTCTTGCTCCGATGATTGATAGGTTCAAACAAATTGAGAAGCAGCAGCCACATCACCGGAAGCAGCATCCAATTTGCCTAATACCGTATCATTCATTATCTGCCCAGGGTCAGGTTAATTTGCTGGAAAGAATATCACATTGTGCGGCTTGATGCGATCTTGCTGTTCTATTCGCTTGTGCCTGTCATCCTATAGGACATGTCCAGGCAGTAGCAGCAGCTTGCTCTTCCTGAGTTGGTGAATCCAATATAAAAAGATGAAATTTTCCTCCCCATTTCGCCCGAGCGCCGCAAATCAAATCTATCAAGCGTAATTGTAAAAATTGCTCTTTGTTATCAGCGCAGGAACCGACCTACCGACCGACCGACCGACTTTCCGTTCTCCTGAACCGGAGCAGCAATAACTAGTTAGCAGTGTACGGGGAGTGCTCCTTCCCGCTTCGGGCTTCGAGCGCAGTGACGGGGCACAATGAATGGCAGCTTCTGGTTGGATGTATCTGCATCCCTTGTTCCTGACAGCAGACTAACAACTACGATGGACGATGACGACGATGACGATGGACGACGGCGAGGACCATGGAGCACACTTTCAGAGCAAAGGGATCATTGTAGCTCGAGTTGAACGATACAATGTTGCTCGGTTGAGATTAAAAAGCAGATTAACCAACAACAAAACGGAGAAAAAGGGTTTCAGCTTTGGATGAACTGCTTCTTCATCTCTAGCATGGAACAGGGATGGGGTGGGGGGGGCGGTGGGGGTTAAATGGCAGCGCCACCATGAACAAGGAAGTGCAGATGCTTCGGATGATGGAAAGGAATTATCCTTCAGGTTGTCTTGATGTGTGCTTTGTTGCGCTTGGAACTTGTTAGCTTGCATTATGATTTGAGCTGGAAGAAGAAGTAGAAGTACTGCTAAATTTTGGGAATTTGTTATTCGAGGATTGCTTCCAATTGTTAAAGGGTTCTCTTTTTCATTTCCTATCATTGAATTAGGATGGACGTAATGTCTAAGAAGAACAAAAGGGTTGATTAGAAGGTGAGGCTTTCTGTGTTGACCCAGATTGAGTTTTCGAAATAAATCGCTCCCACCAACCCTTCCTTTAACGGAATGCCTCTTCCACTTAACACGGGATTTGTTCAACAGCAATTCGAGCCAGTTGATGGCATTCAACTTCACCCGGTAGCACTCGAGGAAAAGCTTTTTCCGTTTATGATGATTAAATAGTGCCCTTTCGCGACCGTAAAAGCGGAAGCAGGTTTGACCAAAGTTCTACGCTCTAGATTCAGCCCTCAAGCAAACAGAGAGTAATCTGCTTCTCCGAGGTGCTGGGGTTCCGGCCATAGGGAAGCTGAACAAATCAAAAAGAATGTCTATGGCTACTCGAGAAATCAGAAAAAGCTTTCAACTCGGAAGCGGCTGCTAGCAAAACAAAACTATTCGCAATGAAGCTCTGCAATTACTTTTGTTCTTTGGCTAGCATTTCCGTGGAAAGAGCGCTGCAGCCAAGGAGAGAGATCAAGGTAACAACAACAATCGAGTCAGCTCAATGCCAGCGTGGAAAGGAAACACAAGTCAAATAATTAATTTCAACTTGGGGCAAACTTTTTCCGCTCTTTTGCCGAGGAATCAGAACCACCGAAAGCTAAAATCCACTCCGGGAACACAAAGTTTGTTGGTGAAGAAAATCGTTTCATTTGCACCGGGGAATGGATGATGATTCCACGGAAAACCTCTTTCCCTCATTGGAGCCCAAATGGAAAAAGCCGTCCGCCTTTGTTTCATTCAATTATTCGATTAAGATAAGTGGAAATGACTTGTTTGTGCCGTGCGCGTTGTTTGCCAAAAAAGCTTTTCTTTCGTCGGCTTTGGCATGACTTTCTGACATTGTCGTTCGTGATGATGTGGCGCACCAACGTAGGAAAAGGACTATGCACGGCGAATGAGAACGACCCAAATTTGAGTTTAGTTCACTCATAATCGCCAAAAGTGCAGGAACTCAGCGATGAGTAAAATTTGTCTCATGTTTTCTCAGGTTTTTCTAGGATTTTTCAGGGAAAAATTCCCGAATTTGAGAAAATTAAAGATTGGATTCATTCAGTCTATTGGTACTGATCCGAGACTGAATAAATAATTCGTCAATTTCCTCATTTTCCGGCATATTTTTTAGGTTGTCCACAGGAAACCATGAGACAAATTTACTCATCGCTGAGTTCCTGCACTTTTGGCGATTATGAGTGAACTAAACTCAAATTTGGTTTGTTATCATTCGCCGTGTGTTGAATGTTTTCTTTCTGGGATGAATACCTTTCGCCACACACATGAATATGGAGTACCGGAAAGGGGTGGTGGTTGGACGTCAAACGAGCGAACGCGAACGCGTCATCGGATAAATTAGCTGATGACACATTAGCTGACGGGAGAGGAAAAGTTTATGACAGACGAGTAGAACGATATTGTTATTTTGTTTTATTTTACTTTGGGGTTAGGATTCATATGATAACTTCCAACAGCTTGATGGCTGCCGAGTTGGCAAGAAACACGCTAACTTGAAAGTACCCATTAATGAGTAAAAAAAGAACCATTTTGAAGAAAAGTGGCTTAACTCATGAAATGAGTAAAACCTATTTTACTCATTAATGAGTATTCAGCAAAAACGTCAAAAAATGGATACTTTTTATCCATCATGTTTTTTCTGCACATGAGTAAAAAGTACCCATTTTATTGATTCGTATTTTTGCTTCAGACTGCTTTTCAGCAAACGTTTTAAAAAAATTCAAATCATAAAAATACTTCATATTCTTTATTGCACATAAACACTTAATCATAATCACAATACATATTACACAAATAAGTAGAATATACCAATAGGCACGGTTGCAGACATTCAAGCTTAGTATTTTCCGCCAGAGCGGTTTCAACATTCGGTCCAGATCACTGCTGGGAGCTGTCCGCGAGGGATGCTATTGATCGAACAGACCCTTCTGCATGTAAATCACATTTTAATTATAGATGATTTTCACTGACCTAAAACGGAACACATTTGTAGAACATATACAATTTACATCATAATTGCACTTTTAATATTTACCTCGTAACAATAGGTACCAGATCGTTTCTTCGCTATTCCGGGTCTTTCGGTTTGACTCTCATCATCTTTGTCTGAAGTGAAGAAAAAATTAAACACTTGGCCGTAGCACTATTACCAATAAACATTTCCACCACAATAAACATTGGCCGGATCAAACTACTAAATCCATCTCGATATCCATTGGACCTCCGTCACATAATCGCAGTACTCGTCTAAATATTTTAAATGAGATTTTTTACCGATTTGCACGCAATATAAAATGATTACACATTCTGTCCTGCGCTTCCAGTTCTTTAGAGATGTCTTGAAGTTAATTGAAGACACATATTTAACCATTTTAACAGTAGAATATATTTTCAAAAATGGGGAAAAAGTACCCGCTTTTCGTTTTTGGATAATACCCATTTTTTGACAGTTTAGAATAACTTAAAATAATGAATACAAGAAACTCATTTAATGGGTACTTTCGAGTTAGCGTGAACAAGCCGAAAAACGAGACGGTTTATCTTTATTTTATTTTATTTTATTTTATTTTACACGGCCAGCCACATTAACTCAGTATGTGGGTTACTTCTACTCGCTAGTCAAAACAGTAATTTTGCTCATCAGACTATTATTTTTCAATAATTAATATAATTCTATAATTTATATCGTTTCGCAGCACTACGATGCATCGAGTATGTTCGATATTAGTCTACCCGACAACCAGAGCAGCAGCCATCACCGTGACGAAACTGGGTTCCCTGGTTCGTACAGCTCGAACCCCCACCAAAACCGATAAAGTTCCTGTTGCAATGGAACATCAACGGTTTCTTGCATCATCTACCGGATTTGGAGCTGTTATGTTAAGCCAATTTTCCAGCAAGTCAACAAGGTAACAGTTTAGCCGATGAACCGTTCGTTGGATAGATACTGCTGCACAGTTAAACGTGGGAACAATTTCCGACACTCCGTCGCCATCGGGGTTCTGAAGGAGGTCCCGTTTCAGTTTATCGACCTTATCTCACCCAAGTAACCAAAAAGCCCGCTAATTCGCCTTTTTGAAATATATGGCTGATACACGGCTTAGATAGGGCATGCTAAGCTTTAAATTAGAAGCATATTAGCCTTATATTGCAAAAAGGCGAATTAGCGGGCTTGTTGGTTACTTGGGCAGAGCTTCCCATTTTGGGAGTTTGCTTGGAGGAACCAGCCAACACCGCAGTAGCATGCGCATACCTGCCTTGTGGGAGATTCTCAAACCTCAACGGTCAAATCGACAGCATCTTCGACAACCTACCTGAACCGCGTATATTTTAGGGAGACTTGAACGCGCACCACTCTAGCTGGGGGTACCCCCGGTTCGACTCGAGAGGTTCCACGCTGTTAGACAAGTTCGAAAGGGAGGATATTATCATCCTTAATGACGGATCGCCGACCTTCTTCAATGGACGGCACACCACGGTGCTCGATTTAACTGCTGTTAGTCGTTCCCTTGCTGGAAGAATGCAGTGGAGCCTCAATCCGGACCTCTACGGTAGCGATCATTACCCAGTTCAGGTGCAACTCTTTGCCGTCGCTATACCGGCAGCAACGCGGTGACCTCGGTGGCGCTATGAAGAAGCCGATTGGGAGAGTTACGGTGAAACCTTCCAGTCGCTCCTTGAACAACGTAACCCTGACAGCATCGAGAATCTCACTGAATAAACGCAGCTGCGTCAGCAACCATCCCGAAAACCTGCAGCATTCCGGGGCGTAAAGCCCTCAGATGGTGGAACGAGGAATCGAAGAAGGCAGTCAAGGCCCGGCGAAAAACCCTTGGAAAACGCGCTCTGTACCTATCGAGAACGGCACAGCCAATGTCGTCAATTGGTCCGAGATGCCAAACGATCCACTTGGACGGACTTCCTCGAAAGCATAAATACCTCACAGTCTTCGGTGGAGCTCTGGGGTCCACGCCCTCAGTGACAAGCGCCGTACGGCCACACTGCATATACAGGTAGACGACCCTGCAGTCGCCGACCCCGCAACCGTTGCATCTTTGCGATTACCAAGCACGAGGCGACCTTTCAACGGCTAGCAAACCCATCGACTTCGTCCGTAAGCAGTTTTCGAGTTTCTCCGGACACGAACAACCTGATGATCAACCACAATTTCACCTGGTAGGAGCTTCAGGTCACGCTTAGTAGAAGCAACGGGAAATCAGCCGGCCCAGACGAGATCGGCTACCGGCTGCTCAAGAACCTGCCTACCCCGTTTAAAGTAAAAATGCTATAACTCTTCAACCAGCTTTGGCGGATAGACTCGAATCCAGAGCATTGGAGGGAGAGCTTGGTTGTCCCCATCCCTAAAGCAAACGAGCCGACACGGGACGTGGCGAAGTTCCAACCCATCGAAGTTCCGACCCAGTTTCTTGAGTCTGGTGACCTTCTAGACCATCGCCAACACGCATTTCGGCAATGCCACGGTACATCCACGTATTTTTGCGACGCTAGGAGAGCTCCTCAAGGATGCCAAGGATAACGGTCTCCATACGGAGTTGGTTTCCCTGGACATTGCGAAAGCTTTCAACCGTACATGGACGCCCACGGTACTGAAGCAACTCGTCAGCTGGGACCTTAGCGGCCATATCATCAGTTTCGTCCAAAATTTCCTGACTGGCAGATCTTTCTGAATCTCGGTAGGTAATACCAAATCCCGCACTTTCTGCGAGGAAACTGGCATTCCCCAAGGTTCAGTGATCGCTGTCATCTTGTTTCTGCTAGCCATGACCAGTGTCTTCGAGCGGTTACCAGCGAACATCTACATTTTCGTGTACACAGGCGACGTGCTAATCGTAGCCACAGGTCAAACTCCGGGACAAACGAGGATTAGAGCCCAAGCAGGGGTTTCCACCGTAGCTAGATGGGCCGCTTCGAAAAGCTTTCAGCTGTCTGCTGGAAAGAGCGGTAGGTGCCACGTTTGCCAGTACCGACATCGGGTCTGCGGACCTTCCATAAAGATCGATAATCAAGCCATCCCATTGAAGAATACTGTGAAACTGCTGAGGGTTGCCAACAAGGATTGCCAACAAAGCCACTGCATTTTCAGTAAATACCGCCGAAAACGACAAAATCTGCCTCCTCAGCGAGGGGGACAGAGTTCTCCGTACAATCGCCAACGCAGAGCTCCCCCAGTGGCCAAGATTCACTGGTACGGAGATAAGAGTTGGCAATCTCCCGCACCAAACATCGACAGCCGGATAAAGGAGAAATTCAGAGCCGGGGACAATTCCGTATCCCTTAGGAGATCGGCAGCAGAGCTGACCGGATTGTACCCAAACTACATACATCGTTACACGGACGGGTCAAGATCGAGAGCTGGAGTCGGGATGGGAATCACTGGTGACATTTCCCCAACGAGTAGAAGTCTGCCAAAACAATGTTCAGTATTCTCGGCAGAAGCAGCGGCTATTCTTCATGCCGTCACGGTTCCTGCGGATCGCCCCTATCCTGATCATGTCGGACTCCCACAGTGTTATTCAGGCCCTTTCGTCGGAGGTCCCGGTCCACCCCTGGATCCAGGGCTTCCTGAAGGTTGCGCCACCAAACACTACCTACACATGGCTTCCCGGACACTGTGGGATCCCAGGGAACATCGAGGCGGACAACCTAGCCGGGTCAGGCCCATCTGGTCCTCAGTACTCGCGACATCGGAAATTGGACGGTCTTTGCAAACCTGCAAGACCAGAGGATGTTTTCCAGACTCCGGACAGGACACTCTCTAATCTCACGGGATTTCACAGGAAGACCTGTGAATTCTGTCATATTTCGTCGAAAGTGGAGCACGTGTTATGCGTATGTCCACTATTCGAGCACCTTCGTTGCCTCCACGTTCTGTTTGCCAGCGTACGGGACACACTAGCAGACGTGCCCTCAACTCAAGCAGCTGTACTGAGCTTTTTGAAGGCGGTGAATCTATATTGCAGGATGTAGCACCATTTGTTCTTCTTAATTTGTATCTTTTCAGGCTGTTTTTTTCTTATGCTGTTCACTGTGTTATTTTCCAAGCTGTTTATATTTTTAGCTTAGTAGATTATCAAAGGCTGAAGTAGCATGATACTCAAGCAATGTGGCTGGGGGACCTCATTCTAAGGCTTCCCACCCTGTACGGAGATGAACTAGCCTATGGTTAAAAATCTCCTAAATAAGGAAAGGTATTCTTTGGTGCAATAAGACCACTCAAAAATGCATTGGTTTTGTAGAATATTATAAAATATTTTCAAAAAGAGGGCTGACAAAATAAGGTCTTCACTGTGATAGAGGGCTACAAAATGGTGAGCGACAATCTGGAAGGAGCGATGTACCTAGCTCTGGTCCTCACAAGTTCCTACCTCACGCCTCCACGAATCATATGATCACAAAAGACTGCCATCTGAAACATGGACACAGCTGGTTGGCATAGCCTGGGCAATGTTGTCAATTCTACAATAGCAGAGTGAGGAGGTGCGACACGAACACTGGCGCGGTAACCATAGCACGGTGATAGAGGAAATGCTTCGCCAACCCGAGCGTCTGTTCACCATGGAGGTGCGTCTCATTGGCATCCATCGGCTGAATAAGAAATGCTCTTCCCCGGAAGCTACACCTAAGATGGCAACTCCATCACGGCGGAAGGAGACCTTAGGCTAATCACCTACTGTCTCTGAAACCTTGAACAATTAAGAAACCAACAGAGAAAGACTTCTTCTTCTTTCTTCTTCTTCGCATTTCAAGCTTATTGCATATCGCATATTAGCTTATTGCGTGCTCTCAACTTAGTGTTCTAGATGCACTTCCACAGTTATTAATTGAGAGCTTTCAATGCCTGTGCCATTTTTGCATTGATATGATTGTGTAGCAAGTCCAATCACACTTCTATGCCCAGGGAAGTCGAGAAATTTTCTAACCCAAAAAATTCCTAGACCGGACCGGGAATCGAACCCAGCCACCTCCAGCATGGTCTTGCTTTGTAGCTGCGCCTTTACCGACTGAGCTAAGGGAAGCCAAGAGAAAGACATCTAACTGATTTAACGGCAACGACTTTTAGCGCAAAACAACGGACACGAATTGGATCATGGAATGTATTGACGTTAGTCCCGCAGGGCAAACTGGCACAACTCGCCAACGAGATGCGACGCATGAAGCTAGAAATCCTGGGACTGAGGGAAGTTCGTTGGCCAAACTTTGGAGAACACAAACTGCCGTCGGGACATTTACTACTATACTCTGGTATTCGAGGTGAAAACGCTCCCCGCCATCGTGGAGTTGGTCTCCTTCTTATAGTTCAGGCAAGTGCTGCGCTCATCAAGTGGAAGGCTATTAATGAGAGGATAATCGTTGCCAGAACACGGGTTCGTAACCTTACCATAATCCAATGTTATAAGCCAACCGATGCTGCCGAGCTACAGGACAAGGAGAATTTTTACAGTCAACTGAATGCCGTCGTGGATAAGATTCCAAAGGATGACATCAAGATCTACACTGGCGACTTCAATGCGAAGATCGGCTCCGACAACACGGCCTATGAGCGTGTCATGAGACGCCATGGTCTCGGTGAAATGAGCGAGAACGGTGAGCTGCTTGCAGAATTTTGTGGCAATAACGACATGGTGATCGGGGGCTCGCTCTTCCCCCATCGGCCAGTGCACAAAGTCACGTGGTTTTCCCGTGATGGATATACCTAAAATCAGATGGACCACATCTGCATCAGCCGAACATGGAGACGGAGCCTTCTTGATGTCCGGAATAAACGCATCGCCGACATAGTGTCTGACCGTTGTAGCCAGCCCGGACGATCCGCCTTAAAACGTGTGGCTTAAGCGCCACTCCACAAGGGAGACCACACAACCAATGTAAATTTGCCCGGTTGAGACTCTCCTAAGGGCGAGTCCATTAAATTTCCTAGAAAGAATTTACGGATCAGGCAAGCCGGCTTTCAACTAACCATCCAAATGGGAAAACCCTATTATGTCCGTAAAACCACAAACATGATAATCACTCAGAGAGTCGGTGAGAGCTCACCCATACCAAAATAACCTCTACGAAAGAGAATTTATCCTCATCGGCAGTCTCGTCACTTGCCACTAGACGTCGCCCCGATCTGGAAGTGGGCTACCCTTCCCAACATTCAAACTCTCAACAAGAGGACGGGACCCGAAAACTACAACGGAGAACGCGAAGTGATGTCAAATGCATTCAATCAAAAGCAAGGGAGATGGTTCGTTTAAGGGGGTAGTACACTTTGAACGTCCAAAAAGTAAGGCATTTTCGTTAATTTTTTTAAGCAAAAAAACACTCAGGGAGGGCAAATACGTTATAACCCATTTATTAGTCATCCTTCGAACTACAATTTGTATTTTTTTTTTAACTCGATTGGCGTCTCCCCGTGGCCGGTGCACCAGGTCGCGCGGGCGTCCTCGCGCGGAAGTCGGAAAACGGCGTGGGAAAATACTCCTTTCCATGTGATCCTGGAACATAAATCGAACACAAATCCTGATTAGTAATGAAATTTGGGTTAGAAATAAGTATTCCGATTTTATTTTAAATTAATTTTTTCAAAGTTGTGGCCTTAGGGAAAAAAATCCATTTTTTCACCCTAAAAATGCTTACAAAATCGTGGATTAAAAATCCATTTTTGACAAAATCGAAAATGTGGATACGTATTTCTAAGCAAAATTTAATTTTGAACAAGAAAACCTAGGCGATATCCAAATTTGATGATAACTGGTTAGAGTTATTTCCCACGCCAGTTTGAAAAACCCCGTTTCGAGATAAACGCGTTTAAAGATAAAATTGCTCTCTCAGCGCACCGGTACATGTTCTAGGAAATCGCTTCGTAAAGCAGTAAGGAATATTCTGGCGGACTTGGAGTATTTTCTCAATTAAAATAGTAGTAGTACATCCCAAAAAACATTTTAAGCCAAAAAATGCATTTTTTTGAAAAATCAAAGTGTACTCCCCCTTAAGAAAACATTAAGTGCTACGAACTAATACCGTCTGAATACTAATACCGTCTGACGGAATAACAGGTATTTCAATATTACTTAAGGAGGTAGTCCACTCTGGAAATTTCAAAAAATCTTTTTGTTTGGCCTTAAAAATACTTTGGAATGTCTACTTTGATATAGACTTGACCGCAAGTCCGCAAGTGATATCGTTCCAAAGTTAAAGGCCGATTAGTGGACTCGTGTCCAGACGCTCCAAGCGCGTCTCAAAACTTTAAACGCGATTATATCTAAACGATGTTTTCAAAATTGGCGGGCGCTGTATTTTAGAAACGGCTCATTCGATTTAAACGGCGATTGAATTTTCGAGTTAAGTACCTTTTTTTTCTAGTCTTGTACCTAGCCGATTTTCAAAAGAATCAAAAATGGATTTTTGGTGCAAGCTTTTATCTCCAATTTTAAGGTAAAAACGGACTGTTTTTTTTTTTCAAAACGTCGCCAAATTTTTATTTTTCAACCAAATCAAAAACGGCGACTCAGACGGTAGGTCTCCTGGGGAACCTGGTGCAGCGGCTACAGGAGACATCCAATCGCGCCAAAAAAAATCTCAATTAAAGAGGACATTTCAATTTCCTTTTTTTGAATTGATCGTTATTTACCCTCAAAAAATTCGTGAAAATGACCTATTTTTCATGCCACCAGAGTGGACTAACCCTTAACCTACATAGATTTACATGTTATCTTTATCGATTTCTATTTAATTGTGTGTGTTCATTCCTCTCTCCTATACCAAGTAACATTGTTAGTTTTATCAAGGTTTCAAAGCATGCTACAAGTCTGAATCATGGTCTCCAGAACCCTCATAAAACCAGAATTGTTACTTGGGATGTGTGTGCGATTTCTCTCTCCCTAACTACAGTGCTCATATGCTCTTATCTGTTCCTTTGTGTGACAACTCAGCTCTTAAACGAGTCTGCGCTCCTGTGGACAATGAAGTGGCGTTGGAATTCTTACGCGCGCATATTTTACAGGCGAGAATGCCACATCACGACTTTCGGAAAAGCGTGTCACGGAAACTCGGCGTTATTCGCTCCTCAGTCTTAGACTAACAAAAAATCACTCCGTGGTGCCCTCACCGAACGCCACACTCCAAAGTAAAAAAGGATTGACTCACCAGATGATCGTTGGCTATCGATGGCCTATGTACGGGTTCGACGCACTCGTTAGTGTTCGTCAATGGTGGTCCGATGAATAGAGCTCGAGCAATGGCGTTTCACACGCCGGTGCGATGGCGGTTACTCTGCCGTGCCGGTAGGTTGACGAACCGACGGGTGAACCGTGTCCACGTGGAGATCCCCTGAGTCTTCTCGGACACATTTTTTTAACGGATCCGTCAGCTTCCAGCCGGTTGACGATTGCCGGAGAAATTCCGTCCGTCGGGGAGAACGATTTAGAGATTGTTTCACCAGAACGGTGAGCACAAGCACGGGCACGGGCATGGACAGCACATATTGAGCACATCTAATCACTTGCAATGTTATAGTCTGCCTCCTGATCGCACACAAATTCTTCACGCACACTCTAGCTTCTGCTAGCTATGGAAACGAACAAAAATATTTAATTAATTTAAACACTTGACATCACTTTCAAATACATACTTTAATTTGAAAAACAACAACCACGAACAAACGCGCACAATTCAAGTTCGTTGGGAAGTCACGGACAAAAATATCGAGACCGTGAAACCTCAGATTAAAAAAAGTGAAGCTCGGACGAACCGGAAGTCCATCATTTCCCGAAACCCTTCGTGCGGCTGTCCCTTTCGTTTAATCGTGCGGCTGTCCCTTTCCTACCTTATCCATAAATTAAATGAACCCCTCTTAGGAAAGATTTCAGCAAACATGCTTGTGTCTTCCTACTGCCTACACTAAGGAATTTAATTCAAACAGTTATAAACAAATTTATTCAAAATTCCTGATCGTTACACGATTACCATCACCAGATCCACCTAGCAACGGCGCGGATCCAGCGACGGGAGAAGAGACTCGGGCGGCGGTTCAACACACGCCGACTTGAAGATCTAACGGTACAAAGGTGTTTCGTTGAAGAGCTTGAGACTCGAACTGCGGACATTTCAGAAGGTGGCAGCGTAGAAGAACAATGGACGGCCATCAAGAATGCCTTTATAGAAACAAGCGAGAACAACCTGGGTGAGCTGCGCACCCAGAGGAAAGAGTGGATCACTGTTGAAACCTGGCGGAAGATTGAGGAGCATAGAGAAGCAAAAGGCACGATAGAGCGGGCGAGAACCAGAAGAGTCACGAACGAAGCCCGTCAACGGTGTTTGGCTCTAGAAAAGGAAGTCATAAGTGCTCTTGCAGACGGGACAAGCGAGCGTGGGTGAACTCCCTGGCCGACGAAGGGGAGTAAGCCGCAAACACTGGCGATATACGGCTCCTCTACGATACCTCGCGATGCCTGAGTGGAGCAAGGATGAATCCGAGGATGCCAGTGAAGGACACTATTGGACAGTTGCTTACCGACCCCACTGACCATCTGAAACGCTGGTTTGAGCATTTCGAACAACTTCTTCAAGTTTCGACGGCCAACCAGCCATCAACATCTCGGAATGATCCGCCTAGGGTGCGGCGCATTGAAGCAGCTATCCGAAGCATGCTATCCAACAAGGCTCCAGGGGTCGATCGCATATCAGCATAGATGCTCGAAGCTGACCCCATGCTATCGGCTCAAATGTTGCATCAACTATTCTGTAATATCTGGGACACCACGACGTGTGCCCCAATTGGCGAGGTATCATGTTATTGTGTATTGTTCTCAAAGTTCTGTGCAAAGTTATCCTGAATCGGATACAGGAGAAGATCGACGTGACAGGCAGGATTCTGGGCCAGGAGATCTTGTGTGAACCATATTGTCACGCTCCGCATCATCCTGGAGCAGGTCAATGAATTTCAAGAGTCCCTTTATTTGGTATTCATTGACTACGAAAAACCTTTCGACCGTCACAATCACGAGAATCTGTGGGGCGCCCTGAGACGCAAGGGAGTCCCGGATAAAATCGTCAACCTCATCGAAGCGCAGTATGAGGCTTTCACGTGCAGAGTTCTGCATAACGACGAGATCATGGTAGGTGCAATTGACCGTGTACCGAACCGTGGGCTGCTTTGGCAGCCTATCACCAAGGAGCATCTCAATGACTTCGATTTGGCTGATGATGTTGCTTTACTAGCACAACGGCGCTTTGATATGCAGAGTAAGCTCAATGACCTAGCCGAAAGCTCCTCTGCGGCGGGTCTCATCATCAACGTCAACGGGCAACCGTTCCAACTTTACGGTAGCGGGGCAAGCAGTGGAGAAGGTCGAAATTTTCCAATATCTTGGAAGCCAACTAGCGTCGGACGGCGGGACTAAGAGCTGGTTTTCATCAACCGAAGCCTGCGGTATATAATTCGTGCCAGGTGGCCTCACAACTGGAACTCGAATGCAGAGTTCCATCGTCAATGTCATCAGAAGCTGATAGCAACAGAAGTTCGAGAGCGAAAATAGAGGTGGGTCGGCCACACATTTCGCAAATACAACCTGCCCACACATCATTTGTTCACCGATTTCAAATCCGCAAGTACGGATTTCCAAAAAAACTGATGCGATTGGTCAAGGCGACGCTGGATTGAGTGATGTGCGTTGTTCGAGTATTGGGGACACTATCGAGTCCCTTTGAAGGTCGAAGGGGGTTACGGCAAGGCGATGGACTTTCGTGTCTGCTATTCAACATCGCGTTAGAAGGTGTGATCAGAAGTGCTGGAATAGACACGAGTGGCACGATCTTCAGGAAGTCCATCCAGCCTCTTAGCTTCGCCGATGACATCGACATCATGGCACGGAACTTTGAGACGATGGCGGAAACGTACATCAGACTGAAGGCTGAAGCTAGGTGGATTGGACTTGCCATCAACGCATCAAAGACAAAATACAGGGTGCGTGACGAATTTTCGCAGTACATTTCAAATAGTAATTTCTCATGCTTGTGCATCATGATTTAGATATATTTGGCAGCACTGGATAGCTTATACTGTTAGGTGTAAGATTTAAACAAACAATGTTGAGTAAACGTAAAGATGTCGAAACAAGAGAGCAATCTGTCAGCCGTTGTCGCTTTGTTGCGCGCCGGAGTATGCATGAAAGAAATAATTCGGTCGGTAAATGTGTCTGAAAGAACAGTGTATAATATTAAAAAAGGCTTGGGAAAGTGATAAGACGGAGCACCTGCTCATACTTCTAAAGCACAGAAATGGCTTACGGAAAATATTTCGTAAATTTGGGAGGAAGAAATTTGGCCCCCAAGCAGTCCCGATATCAATCCGTTGGATTATTTTGTATAGGGCGTCGTCCAACGGGATACCAATAAAAGCTAAAATCAAGGCAGTGATGACATCTATGGATCGAAACATTTTAAAACGTGCATACTGCAGTTTCCGGAAGCGTCTAACTACAGTCGTCGAAAGGGAAGGCAATTTTTTTGAATAAATTTACTTACCATATGTTGCGAAAGAAAATAAATCGCACAAAATTCATTGCTAGAACAACTAACGCACCCTGTACATGAAAGGAAAAGGTTCTATGGAAGACAATGTTAGCCTCCCACCCCGAGTTCAGATTGACGGTGACGAAATCGAGGTGCTCGATGAGTTTGTGTATTTGGGCTCCCTGGTGACCGCTGAAAATGATACCAGTAGAGAAATTCAAAGACGCATTATGGCAGGGAATCCTGCCTACCGGCCTGTAGATTTGAAGACATACTTCAAATCTCCGCCTAAATCGTACGGGTTAGGCAAAAGGTGTGCGTTTGACTTTGTACTGTCGCATTAATGGCCCTTCGCTCATTTTCAACTTCAATTCAATTTTTATACTGCCGTTCTCTAATGGAACTATCTACCTATCCTCTCCTAAAGACCATTTTCTAGCTAATAAATTATCACACGAAAGCTTCATGTTAGATAGCATTTCCAACCAACTCTGGATATCATAATAATTTTGGTCAGCTTTGACGTACTAACTGCTCCACTGTGCTGTGGTTGTGTTAGATTGCGTTGGTGAGCTATTAGTTTCAACAAATTGACGTTTGCAGCCAAAAGTTCTAACGTCGGTATGAATATTTGTCCACGACGTGTTGAAACATTATTTTCCGAGATTCGTCCTGATGACCATCCGGACTAATGACTAGTGACCCAGCATGATTTCCAGATCCAAGTTTTAAATTGCAGATCGTAGATGAAAAACAAATCTTAATATCATGCGCCTGACGTCCATTATTTCCATTCACAAGCAACATTTCAAGTTTTATCGAGGTTTTTAAGCATTCTTCAAGTCTAAATAATGGTCTACAGAACCCTCATAAAACCAAAATTGTTACGTGGGTTATACGCATCTATGCCCAACATCCATTATCCCTAACGTACGTAGGCTTAACACTCCTTTCCGACACCGTAAGATGCAATCCTTTTTGGCTTCGCATTTGTATCGTACATTAAACGCTTCGAGCAGATGTGCAAAAGTATTTAATTCATGACTTTAAAGCATCATACTTAGCGAAAGCTGTCCACATTCAGTGTTTGCATTGTTTTGATATCCAACCATGGACATAATGTCAACGATGTCATCTGCTCAGTTGACTGCCTCTGCTAAACCAACAAATCCCCAATAAATCTTGCAGAGCTTAAAACTGCCCAACTGTGAAGTTATCCAAAGGAACATGCATCCCTCAGTGCGTTACATTACGCAACACCAAGTGTGGTTTCACTCTCCGGTTGCACATAAATCAATTTGAAGCGCTTATCCACCGATTATGAGTGCTTCAACGCCGGTGTTAATGTAAATCCCTGTGGGCTCTGTGTAAATATTTGCCCCGGGAACTGTACACCGGCTGCGATGCACTCCCACACTCGCATGGTGCGTTCCGGGAATTCAAATCAATCGAGTAGCAAAAAGACAACACGGCATGTCCTGTGACCCACATGCACTCACACAGGCCCATTCCGACGATGCATATCATTGTCTCAAAGAGGTGATTCGTTCGGTCGTTCGTTTTCCAACAAACGTGGCCCCTTTTTGATTGGGTCAGCCGATTGGTCCGACCGAGGAAACGAGAGGATTTGATTGGATTAAGTGAAGCGTATCTCATAAGCCGTTCGGTCCCATTCCATTGGGAGCGTGTGAAACGAGATGCAGCTGTTGCAATGGTAAATGCATTCGCTAAAAGCGACCTACTGCAATCTACCGGGCCCTCACCGATGGTAGCTGGCATTCCCCAAGCTAGACCTTGAACATCTATGGGATGGCGATCCAACCACGAGGAGCGGAAGGTTGTGTAATAATTCATATCGGAAACATCATTAAAGCCGAGATCTTCCACTTTCGCCTCCCATTCGAGTGGCACAGTTCTTTATGTGGAATGCCTGACAGCTGATCCCCGACTCCGAAACGCACGGTTGCCGTGCGGACGGACGTTCCGGGGTAAAATGCGATTTTATCAATTTCCCCCCGCTGTCTCTCTTTCTCTCTGGACCCATCATTTATCTGCATCCGTAAGCTCTGCAATCGGTCATGTTGCATCATAATCAAAATGACCAGATGTGTAAATATTGGGATTAAGCAAATGGAAACCGGTGCGGGAAGACGAGATGCGCTCGAATACAAACGAAGTCGGAAACTTTGAATAATGATGCCCTGTGGCAAGAGAGCTCGGAAGGATGTAAATGCTCTGGGTAAATCTTGATTCCTACTTCGGTTGGTTCCGTATGTAAGCAGGATCTGTGAGTAATGAACTGCGAATTTATTTTCTTCTTGTGGCTTTAAGATATATGCTGTCATGTGTGATATTTGAATGAGAAGTGCTCGTATGGAAATGAGAGTGCTGAGATTATGATTTATTGAAGTCATATCACATGATTCAAATTAGCACCCGGTCGTTGTATGCATGATTGAACGTTAAAAACAATGGTGAACGTTACAATAGGGATGTGCTTTGTTCTTACTATGGCATCCACTAGGCAATCTTGATTGACGAGCAATGTTATTGACACCGTTCCAGGAAGATATTGATTTGCTCAGCTGGGCTCACGCCCACCATAATGACGCAATATGGCAAAACTCAAGGCCCGTCACAGCATGTAAATTATGCTAATGATCTAATAAAATTCAATCGAACGTCTCATACATCAAATATCACGTTCATTTTTGCCGCTATCTCCGGTATGTTGGAACCCACACATTTACAGAACCAAGCCCCGTCAGTGTGGCATCAACTCTACAGACTTGGAAAAGACAGGCGGTACCCAAGTGTCATCGTCAGAAGTGATCCCTTCCGAGACAGGATTTTTCGGAAAGAAATCCTTCGCCCGGGATGTCAATGTTGGCTGGCAATATTAGGAGAGGTAGATGGTTTCGTCCTTCGAATAGTGTAGGTAGGAACACCGAGCTGCTTCTTTTGGTGGGCAACAATATTGGCGAAAAGCTCACCGAAAGCTGATTCGTTAGTCGTTTAGGAATACACACGGGTGGAAGGGGTGGCTTACAAGATTGATCTGAAAATCTACCATGTGTGACAGATGGAATCTGGATGGAACGTTGTGCATGGTAGCGGCATGGTGCGTGCCTTGGGTTGGCTAAAACTGAAATGTGTTTATGGCAAAAAAAAAAAAAAGTTTGCAAAATGATCTATGATGGTTTTCAATACGATGGCTACTAAAAAGTAGGGATGATCATTTTGCTTTAATTTATGAATCTTCAAGAAAAAGCAAGATGAGATGGAATACTTTCATTGAAATTACTTGTATTCTATGCATCTGATGTTCCACTTAGAGATAGAGCATTTTTTTTAATAGTAACGACACGTGACATTGCCTTCAATCAGCACTTGCTCAGACTGCATAGTTAACACCACATCTGCTGCTTACTACATGAGTAACCAGCTCCAAAAACCGATTTGTTTTCAGAGTTGATTGGAAATGCTTTACTAATACCAACATGTGATAATTTATTAACTAGAGAAAGTATTTCAGCAAAACTCCGAGATCTCCAGGGAAGTACAGAGTACTTAAGAGCAAGTTTGAAATTCATCGGCAACTTCATTATTTTCAGGGATGTTCCGAGTACTTGAGGGAAGATCAGACAACTTCAAAGCAGCTCCATTAAATTACTCCAGGAAGTTTGCACCCGGTTGAAACGGTCCGGTGCTCGCGCCACCATCGTCATCTACACCAGCAACATGGCCCACTTCTCGCAACCGGTTGTCTAGCAGGAACTCAGCTTAGGCTGGTTCTCCGGTGAACAGATTCGAAGTTTCCCAGCGCAACTACCATCGTGTCAACTGGGATCAATATCAATACTGTGTCAAAACAACAATCGACTATGATGTCCAACCTGAGACGTCCGAAGACGTTGACCGGTGTCTGCAATCTATCGAGGAAGCAATATCCCGGAACAGCACGTGTCAGTATCCAGACAGGTGAGTAACACTATGAACCTTGACATAACGATTTTTCCGATAATATCCGTTCTCTCCCAGTTTGTGCAAAGCCTTTCTGGAAGCTAACTAGAACCTTAAAAAATAAGCCCAGACCCATTCCACCACTGGTTCATCGGATAACTCCTGCTGAAAAGACTGCTGAGATGGGCCAACACTTCGTCAGCTCCCATAATCTTGGACAAAACGTGATTAATCCACATGAGGCTGCTGTTGCTAAAAATGCAGCCAACCTCCATTTGATTCCCAACAACTTCCCCGATGTTTCACAGACTTCAGCTGACAACCTGATGGCCTACATAAAATCTTCCAAAAACATGAAGGCCCCAGTTTTCGATAACATCTTGAATCTAGAGCTCAAATATTTGAGTTCTAGATTCTATGATTACCTGGCACTGATTTTCAATAAGTGCCTTAGGCTTAAGTACTTCTCCTCGTGTCATACCCATCCGGAAACCTGGGAAGGATTCGTCATTTCCTTCCAGCTACAGACCTACTAGCCTTCTCTCAGGGTTATCAAAGTTCATTGAAAAAGCGATTTACCGGTGTCTTCTAACATCTGCTGAAAATAATAACATCTTACTAGATGAACAGTTTGGTTTTCGACGCAGTCGATCGACTACTCACCAACTGAATCGAGTAAGTAATATTCTCAGACGAAACAAGTCTGTATATTAAACATCTGCCGTGGCATTGTTGGATGGTGAACAAGCGTCTGATAATGTCTGGCATAATGGGCTCGCGTTTAAACTACAACGATACGGTCACCTAATCTTCGTTGTGAAGATCATCCAAAATTACCTCTCAGAGTCTCTCACAATGGCATCACTTCTGATGCCTTCAACATTGGCGCAGGCGCACCGGAAGTATCCTTGGACCCATCCTCCGACATTCCGGCTCCCCCAGATGGTGGAACGATGTCTCTGTTTGCAGATGACACATCCATTGTCTTCAAGAGAATGGTCATCGGAGCTCTTACTGCCACACTTCAGAGGTGCTTAGTTGTCCTGGGGAAGACCCAGGTCATCATATTTCCACATCCTCAATCTCCTAGGCTTGTTCCGTCTGAAAATAATAAGATTTGCTTAAACTGCTCTGTGGTGGAATGGTCCAAAGAGGTTGTGTACCTTGGCCTAACGCTAGACAGTGGGCTTCTTTTCAGGGAGCTCATTGACAAAACTAACACCAAGTGCAACATCTTGATAAGATCACTGTATCCAATTATTTATTTATTTAATTTGTTTTTCTTCATCGGACTTAACGTGTCTAAATGAAGCCTGATGGGGAAAAGCCTAGAAAGGGCGTAAAAACCCCATATCTGTTTGAAATACATGAACCACAATAATGCAATACAATCACAACGAACATTAATCAAGTCTATAGCATAAAAAAGGTTATCCTCCTATGGCATAGAGTTGTCCGTGAATCATTTTTTTTTTTAATTCTTTATTAAAGAGATTTTAGCCTTAGGCTAGTTCATCTCTATGCCCGTGAATCAAATAGAAGTCCTCGTCATGCAGTTGAACCGGAAACAAAAAATAAACAGGTAGCACACACCTTCACGTGTACATTAAATGGACAGCTACTCACCTTCTCAGGAGTCTGCGTTGAATACGGTGACGAAAGGTTTCCGCTGCAAAGCCGTTAAAGCCGAAAAACTCGTAAAACTCGTTGAAACGCCCAGACATGAACCGTATTGGGTCATGCAAGCTGTAGTTCGCAGCACGATTTCGAATTCAGCCAAGATTCCTGAAGAGTCGATACCACCAATAAGTACTTTCACTGCGAACACGGCCTGACTAATCGTCCGCCTATGTTCTAGTGTTTCAAGACCCAGGAGTTGAAACTCTGAGATCCACCTCCTGGTAGATCGGAAGAACGGAGAGTTTTTATCCTGGAAAGGTTCAGAGACACCTGTCTGAGATCAGATCAACAGATCATACGTGATGAAGCACGTTAGGTTAAGTTATTCTCGTAGCTAGGTAGGTTATCATATTTTTCAATAAAAAAAACTACTGCCTTCCCCCGAAGGGATATTCTGTAAACTACAGTCAGGAATCCTTATTGTCGGGGTAACGGGGCGTGAATAAGGAACCGCGAATAAGGATACCCACAGCTTATGGGATTTTCACTTATTACGACTGTGGTGGATTATCTCATTTGTTTTATTACATAAAACCATACTGTCTAGCACACAGTTGTTGTACTGGGTTAGATAAGCAAGTCTGTTCCGTTGGATTCAAGTTTAATTGGGAACTAATCCGCTAGAGGCGCTTCACTTTTATATTAATCATGGCGGACGCTATGATATATGGAACTTCAACATAGAATATTTCGTGATCCTGGCCAAACAGAAAGTTGTTACATTCAAAGTGTTTTTATGTTACTTCATACGCGAAGTTAACGATTTTCAGAGTTGGTTGGAAATGCTAACATGAAGCTTTAGTGTGATGATTTATTAGCTAGAGAATGATCTTTAGAAGAGGGAAGCTGGATAGTTCCGTTAGAGTACGGCAGTATGAAAATTGATTAGAAGTTGAAAATGAGCGAAGGGCCATTAATGCTACAGTTTTTCAAGATTGACGCACATTTTTGCCTAACCCGTACGATGTACGCGGGGACTTGAAGTATGTCTCCAAGTCCACAGGCAAAAATGTGCGTCCCTCTTTTTGCTCATAAACTGACTGCGGCTGTGGAATAGTTCTATCGACGTTTTCGGCTTTGACGTAGGTTTCGTCGTCCATTACCACGCAGTCAAACTTCGTCAGCATCGTCGTGTACAGCCTCCGGGATCGCGCTTTGGCCGTCGTATTTTGTTTATCATCGCGATTTGGAGTCACTACCTTCTTGTAAGTCGATAGTCCGGCGCGTTTTTTGGCTCGATGCACGGTTGTAGACGATACACCCAGCTTATTTGCGGCATCTCGGAGAGAGAGGTTAGGGTTTCGCTTGAAACTACCGGCAACTCTCTTTGTCGTCTCAGCGGCTTCCGGTTTTCGATTTCCCCCCGATCCAGACTTCCTGGCTGTCGACAAACGTTCCCCAAACACTTTAATTGCATTTGTAACGGTTGATTTGGCAACTTTTAGCGATTTTGCCAACTTTGCGTGCGAGTAGCTCGGATTTTCGCGATGCGCGAGCAAAATTTTGATACGCTGCTCTTCTTGCTTGGACGGCATTTTGACAACTGAAGAGTGAATTCCAAAATCAAAATAGGAGCAACATTCTACACACACACACCTTCAAAATGAGGGGTGTTCAGGTTTTTTAAATGCAAAATTGAAAGAAATACGTCAAGTTGATATTGACCAAATTTTGACCGTATCACCCTTTATTTTCGAAAAGGGGACGACGTGTAGAAGTCGGAAATCTATTTCGGGCGCCATTTGGAAACCCAAGGAGGCGGGCATCGGTTTCAGAAGAAGTGTAAAATACCCTACAATATGGATATTTTCAGGAAAGGGAACGACGTGTAGATGCCAGATAGCGATGCAAAACGTCGTTTTTTACATTAAGATGGCGGCCTTTACTTTATCGTAAACTTTAAATAGGGACGACATGTATAGGGTCGATATTCCGTTAGGAATGAGAATTTGGTCTTAATAATGTTTTAAGGTATTTTGGAGATCAACAACTAAATAAGGCTTTTCAAGCATATTGCATATCATTTATTGTGAATAACGTATCATTAGCAAATCTTGCATTTTTTCACACCATTCGACATTGCTGTCCAATGTGCAGAAACTTTCGAACTAGGAGAGTTGATTTATTTTGAACTCGATTTCTGCCGCACTGTACATGGGTCCAGCTCGCTAACAATTTCATCTGCTGTTGCCGGTTCATCTCTAACGTTATCGATGATTTCACTGTGTGTCATCCTCGGTGCACCAAACTTTCCACCAATTTGTTGAATTTTGGACATGATCTGCTAATCCTCGTTGTCGTCTTCATTGCATTCCGAATTAGCGAAATACGACGGAAGAATTTTCTTCCAGCAGTTTACTAACGTGCTTCGTTTTATGTCCTTAGAGCCACATCCAAGCAGTCGAAACAATTCTGCATGTAGAACTTGTTCCATGTATCCGCTAGTGAAAGGCCTTCATTCACGGCTGTTTCCAGAATAAAACTGCAGCTTCTCTTGCCATGGTTTTTTTCTGATGATGCTTTGATCGATAGGTTGAATCGAATATGGTGAATCAAGAATCAAAGGTGGCATGTATAGAAGCTTGATGTTGGGATTTCTTGTTGTACGTGGATGCGACGGAGCGTTATCAAGGAGCCGCAAAGCCTTGAAGCTAATGTTCTTGGGTGCCCAAAACTCCTCCAATTGTGGTGAGAAGCAGTCGTTTATCCAGTCCTCAAATAATTCTCGTGGAGTGGATTATCGCCAAAACTTCTCCCCCGTATACGGTCCACATTAACTGTGCTGAAATGATACGAGGCTATCCATAGCCACAAATTGTCACTTGTAAAGGCAAATGCCACCATTTTGGATCCTACACTGGTGGCAGATATAGATATTGGGACTATATACGTCGTCCCCATTAATAGTTTACATTAACGCAAAGGCCGCCATCTTGGATTAAAAAATGACGTTTGGCATCGAAATTCGAATCCGAAAATATCCATATTGTAGGGTACTTGACAGTTTTTCTTGAACCGATGGTCGCCATCTTGGATTTGAAAATGGCTTATGGTATCGATTTTCGTTCTCTATGCATCGTCCCCTTTCCAAAAATACCCATATTGTAGAGTATTTGATAGTGTTTCTTGATCCGATGGCCGTCATCTTGGATTCCACAATGGCGTCTGGCATTGATTTCCGGTCGCTACATGTCATCCCCTATCCGGAAATTCCCATATTTTAGGGTATTTGACACTTTTTCTAATAGCAATGGCGGTCATCTTAGATTCAAAAATTACTTCTGACATCGATTTCCGACCTCTACACGTTGTTATTGTAGAGAATTTTACAGTTTTTCTTGTTCTCATGGCTGGCATTTTGGTTTTCAAAATGGTGTCTGTCATCGATATCGGGCCTCTACACGTCATCCCTATTCCGGTTTCTGTTCTACCATTGCACATCTTATATGGACAAGCTTTCGAGATATAGCATATTAAGGAAGTTCATGTGCACACTATAGCCGCGTAATGAGGGAGTTCTGAACTAATATGACTATCATCCGAAAGGACTTGGTCACCTGAACAACTTTGCTGAACCCTGATGAATGTGAGTGTCTTAGTGCAATACCTGTATAAAGATAGAGAGAAGTATTAGTAATTTCCATTTAATTCCACGACCTTCTTTGCTTATTCTTGACAGATATACGTATTTCGTCTACAATGTTAAGACTTCTTCAGAGTCTTGTACTCAATACTCGACTTTACTGGAGACAGTAATATTCTATATGGCCTGGTTCTCGAGATACAGCTTATACAGGGAGTTCACATGCACACTAGCGCTGCGTAGTAAGAGTATTCCGAACTAATATGACCATCATCCGAAAGGACTTACACTACTTTGCTGAATACAGAAACTTTCTATACGGCCAGGATTTTGAGATACAGTTTATATATCGAATTTTTGTGTGCACACTAGCGCTTCCTAGTGAGAGATTTATGAACTAATATGGCCACCATCCGAAAGGTCGTAGTCACCTGAACAACTTTGCTCAAGACAGCAACTTTCTGTATGACCAGGATCACGAAATATTCTATGTTTTACCCATGTTCCATACATTACAACGCTCGTCATAAGTAATATAAAAGTGAAGCGCCTCTAGCGGTGTAGTTTCCAATTAATCCTGAATCCAGGCTTGCTAGTCTAATCCAGTACAACAACTTTGTCGAAGACAGTATAGCTTTATGTATTGAAACAAATGAGATAATCCACCACAGCCAATATTAGAGAAAATCCCACCTGAGGTATCCTTATTCGCGGATAGCCTGGAAGTATGGATTCCTGACTGTAGTTGAAAAACGCAAATAATAAATTAGAATAACCAATAAAACAAAGAAGAAGAGCCAGATAGGCTTATCAATAGAAATGTTAAATCATAATCAACTACTACTACTACTACTACTACTACTACTACTACTACTACTACTACTACTACTACTACTACTACTACTACTACTACTCTACTACTCACTACTAACTACTAACTACTAACTACTACTACCTATACGACATCGAATCAGCAAGCTTATATTCGTCGAGATATCGTTAGAGCGTTCCATGAGGATATTTTGCAGGAGAGGTTGTCCAAAGAG
This sequence comes from Ochlerotatus camptorhynchus, assembly GCF_037179485.1. Lineage (NCBI taxonomy): Eukaryota > Metazoa > Arthropoda > Insecta > Diptera > Culicidae > Ochlerotatus > Ochlerotatus camptorhynchus. The sequence goes on along the minus strand of NW_027040527.1, from coordinate 4,003,783 downwards.
ATTGAAATCTAACTTCAAGGGTTTCCAGTCCAGTTCAACCGAATAATGCGCTTCAACTGTTCTGGACCAGGGACGTACGTCCCAGATCATCTTATGGATTATATGATATGGATTTAATTTATGTTATTATTACACCGAACTGGGAGCCTCCATGGCATTGGATTGCTTAACTGCAACCAGGTCCCAGGGCTTGTCTGTATGTTTAAATTTTGAAAGATGCACACTAGTGATGCCAGTTGCGATGCACCGGACCAAATGTTTGTTGGAATATAACTACAAACCATCATTAAATAATTGTACAGTTAAGAATTATGATTTTAACAATGAATTGTGTTTCTAAATAATTAAGTGTGATGGCTGCAAAAATAAAAGATTTTTTTTTTTTCATTTAGTTCAACACTTTTGGAATGCGACATCACACAGGTACTATCTTTGGATTTGGCTTGATCGAGTGGCGATTTTTTTTTCTTTAGATCAAGACGATGAAGTTTTGAAGAAGACAACGATCATAAATCACAGATAAGAAAAAAAGTTGGTCGCCGTATTATACCTGGAAAACTAGTGAGAAACAGGAAATCAACAGATCGGGCCATTCCTTGAATTTCTGGAAAGAGGTGGCAAATAACAGAAAACAATTTAAAAACGCCACCTAAAACGCCACTACAATGGTTGAATCTGTGTACGAAGCGAGCGATGGAATAGTATCAGACGATAGCCATCAGAGATGACCTTTACCCAACGAAATTCGAGGGATTCCCTGATGAGGAAATAAACGCCAGGCTCGGATTTTCATCGGACTCATCGTCAGACCAATAGAGGGCGGCGTCATCAATAGCTCCAACAAAAACATCACGGTAAAGTCAGGCATCATAAACAATCAGCTAATTTCTTACTAATTATACCCAGGCTTGCAATTGCTCATTACAGCTAAAATGCTATTTTTCGGTATTATAAAACAATGGTATAATGATAATTTTTATTTGTAAGATGCAAGAAGAGGTGGTAAAGTTTGCATATGACATATAAAATTTGTCAATTTTGCTTTCAGAAGGTCACAACTAGCGATTAGCTGTAACGATGAGCAACGCAATGAGCGAGCAATCAGCGATGATAAAATCGCTAGTTGTGACCTTCTGAAAGCAAAATTGACAAATTTATATGTCATATAAATACTTACCACCTCTTTTTGCATCTTACATATACAAATTATCATCATAGTTTCCCATTGTTTCATAATACCGAAAGATAGCATTTTAGCTGTAATGAGCAATTGCAAGCCTGATTATGCCTATATTTTACTTATACTCGAATTAACCACCTTAAGACACAGCTATCTATGAATCGACACATACCCCTCCTCCCTTGTCTCTTCCCTTATGGCAGCTAATACATTAATTTTTAGATGGGGTCTTGGGGTCAATTGCTCATTAAATGGGGTTAGTTGAATTATAAGCGGTTCATCAAATGGGGCTAGCTGAACAAGATCTGTTTAAGTTCTGGATAACTGATGTTTAAATTTTTTTTCGAACAGTTTCGTAGTTCAAAAAAATTACCGAGCAGCGGAGGCCTGCATTAGTGTGTATAGATAGTTAATTAAATTTAATCTTTTTTCAACCTTTCATATTGAACCCGGCTCCGGTGCAAACATGCATTAGTCTTTCTTTAGATGGTTCTGAATGAACAACTACTAGTGTACAGAATACCTCTTGGGGGGGTGTGTGTTATGTTTAAATTGAAATAAAGTGATAACCTACCTAACTACGAGTATAACTCAACCTAACGTGCTAGATCACGTATGATCTGTTGATCTGATCTCAGACAGGTATCACTGAACCTTTCCTGGATGAAAATTCTCCGTTCTTCTAATGTCTGGATTCCAGCCAGGAGGTGGATCTCAGAATTTCTAGTCCATGCGGGACTGTTTAGGATCATCCTAAGGATCTTGTTCTGGATACTTTGGAGTTTGAGGTGATGGCAGTTGGCGCAACTCTCCCAAATTGGCATACCGTACTCGATTACGGGAAGGATGATTTGTTTGTAGACAGCAAGCTTATTTTTCAGGGACAGGGTATACCTCCTGTTGATGAGTAGATACAGTGATCTTATCAGGATGTTACACTTGGTTTTCATTTTGTCAACGTACTCCATGAAAATCAGCTTGCTGTCTAGTGTTAAGCCGAGGTAGACTACCTCCTTCGACCATTCCACCACTCAGGCAGATTTTATCATTCACCTGCGGAACAAATCTGGGAGATTTAAAGTGTGGAAAGTTGATGACCTGGGTCTTTGCCGTGTTGATACGGATCTTCCGGCTGTTGAAATATTCAGACAGGCCGTTCAGGCCTTCCTAAAGTTTGGCAGTCAGAGCTCCGAAGACCCTACCCTTGTAGACGATGGATGCGTCATCTGCGAAAAGAGACAACGATCCACCATCAGGGAGAACCAGCATATCTGAGGTAAACAAGTTGAATAGAATGGAGCCAAGGATGCTTCCTTGTGGAACCCCGACACCGATGTTGAAAGCATCCGATGTGATGCCATTCAGAGATACTCGGAACGTCCTGTCCGATAGATAGTTGTTTATTATCTTTACTAGGTCTTCCACGTACTGCTGCAATTTGAACACCAAGCCATCATGCTAGACATTCTCAAACGCTTTTTCAACGTCCAGCATCGACATGGCAGATGTTTGCGAAACAGACTTGTTCCGTCTGCTGGTGGACGGTCGGACGACCTTTCCGAAAACCAAACTGTTCCTTGAGTAACAAGTTGTTTTCTTCGGCACATGTTGAGAGCCAGTGATATGGATGAACAACTGAACATCCCAACCGTCATAGTCGACCAAGCCATTACAAAACTTGTCCAATCGATGCTAGGGCGTCATAGCCGGGTAGCACAAAAATATAATCGAAACCCGAGTGAAAAAACAACCCAAAACGGAAAACACATCCTTCCAAATCGCACAAAAAAAAGGGTGGAAGGATATCAGATAATATACTGAAGCAGATCAGATAATTCCTAAATTATTCAACTCAGGCAGCACAGGACCTTTCGGAAACCGCTGCTAGCTGTCACAGCTGGAAAGAGGAGCAAGATTCCCATGCACACCCCGTCATCCGGCTGGTGGGGGCGCTGGGTTGCTTCAGTTGAAGATTGCCAGTCAAGACGGGCCTGAAAAAATCTTACGAATAGCAAATGAGAGAATGTTTTCGTTACTCTTTCTCCCCACTCCTCTTCAATCCACCCAGGCACGCAGCGGGAAAAAGATGGTTCCAGCTGTGAGAAAGACTGCAAAACATCGGATTTTTTCCCCTATCCCCACTTATTCGGGGTGACACCCAACCAACGATGGAATGCCAACGAGAACAGGATGGTACCTACTTAAGTGAACGAGTTCGCATCTCTGAGTCGCAGGAAGAAAAACACGAGGTGAGGTATATTCTAAGTTGAATAACAATTTAATCCTCTTACAGGAAAATGTTCGTTTCCGTCGAGTGTAAACACTTACTTCAAGTGGTAAGGCCCCGGTACAACCCAATGGGATCCGATGGGAGTGTAACGCACGCATTCCAACTCGCATTAGGTGCCCATTGCACACTTACCACTTACGGTAATGATTTGCGTCAACCCCGGAGGTATTGCAAACGACCTACTCGTTTACAGGTCATTTACACGTTGTTAGTTAACTTACCGATCTAAATATAGATCTCTTTTGTGCAGGATCTTAGACCAGTGTGTAGATTGTTTCTTCGTGAGTTATTAGAATTGGCGTTGAGTTTGTCAATCATACTTCTTCGTTGCCAATTACCAGCAGAATGTATTAATAATCATCCATAAATAGAATTGCTTGGAATCCTATTTCGATCTGGTTTAATGTCTGTGATGCAATATGACCTTGAGCATCCAACGTCGAATCTACGATTAATTGGCTATGGAACACCGAGTGACACCAGAGCATTTAAATATTCGTTAAAAGCGTTGATCGTCTGTATGGAACTTCATTCTTCTTAACACCACTCTGAAACGATTCATTCGAAATCAAATGCTTCCCGCCTTCAAATTGGCCCCCTGATTCAATTGCCACCGGCGATTATTCGATCAAAAAATCCCGAACCAATTTTCTCGTTGGCTTATGCCACCACCACCCCCACCACCATCGCCAAGGCACCACACCGAATCAGTTCCGCGTCGTCGAGTGAGCAAGGAGAAAGCAAATATAAAGTAAACACCCTCCACTCCGGTTCATAATCCAATTTCAAACAGATTAATTTATCGGGTTACTCAAATACACTCTCGCAGACACCGGCAGACGCTCGCTCCCTCGGTGAACTCGGGAATGGGAATGATGCGGTCGTTCGGTGGTCGGTGGTCGGTCTCCTCCACTAGACTACTGAATCTTCTGCCCTGAGTCCCCAGAGCATTCGTTCGTCTAGGTAACGACGCCCGGTTAAACCATACTAAAAATAAGCTTCTACAATCCTAGCCCATCGGACTTCGGGCGCTGTGGGTGGAGGACGGTCCTGAAGAGTAAATTTCACACGAAGAAGAGTCCAACCTCCTACATTTCTTATTGAAATTTAATCTATTTTCAACTTTGAGCAGCAGTTGCTTCCCCCCTGACGACGACAACCAACAATGGCAAACGCATTGTGGTTGCTGGGTTCTGCTTCATTTCGGTTCCAAGTTTTCCAGCATTTGTGGTCTTGGACCTAGTGGCAGATTCGACCCAAAAATATCTTCTGGATTGGAAGGAATTGTGCACCCTCTTCCATCCATTTTCTTCAATTACATATCGTAGGAAAACCACAGTCCGGTTTGTATGTGTACATCTACGGCGTACCTACTGCTAGGGCAAACGAAACGAAATATTGAAGCCAGCAATTTCCTCGCCCCGTTTCGGAGGAAGGTATGCATGACTAATAATCTAATTATGCGGAGCCATTTTCCGGAATCAAGAGCGAACGGAGTTTGGGGAGGAGAATAAGCGCAAGTTTATAGGAAGAATCAGGATTGAGTTATTTTAGACTTTTGCTCAGTTGATTTTGTTTTATTGGTGCATGATTATTGGATAAAAGGGAGTGAAGGGGGCCATTTATAGTCCACGTACACCGAAATAGGACACTTTTTAAACACCCCTCCTCCCTCGGTGAAGGTGTATCGTTCCAGCAACCAGGTGACGGTGGCGGATATGTGTCTCAGATCACCCGTACTAATGCGTTGCTGAAGCTAGTTTGGCAACCTCCACCATAACGCAGTAACCATTCCGGGGGAAATGCGGGAAATAACAATCTGCCTCTCGGTGGACAGTGGGTTAACAAATTTGGCAACGCTATAGCAACCGACTCAAGTGTTGCTATTTGTGTAATACCTATCATTTTTGATTTTCCATTGAAAATTGTTAAAAATTACTTGCAATGATAATGTAGGGGAAATGTCTTTAATGTTGGCCTATGGATCTAATATTGGGCCCATCGCTAAAAATCTGCTATTTATCAATTTTATCTAGATGAACGCGTTATTGGGACGTTACTAATGGATATTTTTGGTTGCTATTGAAAATTTAGTCGATTGCTGAATTTATGTATGGGCCCAAATTAGGGACACTTAGACCGACATTACCTGCATTTCCCTAGGGGTAAGACAACTAATATTTTTCATCAAATAATGTTCAAACAATCCTCGTCTGACAGAATGTTCTGATTTCAAGATTTAGTTTTCATCCAATTTAGATGGCTCTTGTCCAGGCCAGGGGATGTTTAGGTCTCTTTTGCTTTCTAAGATGGGTGGCTAAAGTGTAATGTCTTTGAAGTTTTTGGTGATGAGGTGGTGTTAGTGTTTCCATATCCCAGCCATTTCAACAGCTGTAGACTCTTCCCAGGAACCGGGAAATATTTTTGGTAGTTATTTATTAAAACTTGACTTCGTCAGGAATTCTCTCGGACGATTTTTCCGACAATTTCTGGAAGTTTCTTCCAGCTTCCTCTTGAAGATTTCGACCAGCTTCTTCGAAAGTATTCTTATGATTTCTCTGGGAGGTTTCGTCTGACTTTGCACGAAAGTTTCTTCCAACATTTACTGGAAGTTTTTTTTAAACTTGCCCTGAAAGAATCTTCCACCTTCTACCGCAAATTTGGTCCATTGTTCAACGGAAGTTTCATCTTCTTTTCATTCCAACAGTATCAGATTACAATCAGAAGTCCTACCGCTGGAAATGGAAGCTATTTCCCATTTCATCCGGACTTCCCACGGAAAACTTTTCTGAATTATTCTGAAAGTTTCATCCGGCTGCCTAAATTTGCATGGAAGTCTCTTCTAACTTCGCCCGGAAATTTCTCACAGCGTCTACCGGTTTCGTTTGGAAGGTTCTTCGCCAGAAAGCTTTCCTGACTTCGCACTAAAGATTCGTGAAACTTTCTCCGGAAATTGCTCATTTGTGGTCATTTTTAATATAAAATATATTCATATTCTTTTTTTCATACTGGGATTGTAAAGCATTGAAAGCGCACCGTTTAAAATGTTGTTACTTTGCTTTGCTTGACAGGTTGCTATGTGTATTTTATGTTGAGCAACGCGAGTTACTCAGAGTTACTCAAACTTAACTCCGATTTTACTCATGATCAAAAGCTGTCTTGCCCCAAGGCATTTCCCCTATATGAATAAGTTAGAATCTGGAACCAAAATTTTGAGCTCGGGGACAGCAAACCGGTCCTCCGGAAGACCAGGAACATCCGTAAAAGTGGTCAATTCATATAAAACATTCTAAAGTTCAGCGGTTTATTTGAAATCACTTATTTTGATGCTACATTAATTAATTTGAATCTGGAACCAGCATGCGCATTCTGCTAGCCACAGACTTGTTCTCCGAAAGATCCGGACCTTCCATAACAGAGACGTAGCACATTTATGACCAATTTTAGACCCTCTTCCTCTCTCGTAGCGTATAACATAAGTGAACAAACATAATGAATGACCGGTTCCAACTTTTGCAGCCCCTCCCCCCTAGCTCTCCGGTTTATTTTAAGTCACTTGTTATTATGCTACAGGTATGAATTAGGATACAGGACTAGCATATGCACTAGCGTGGTTCAAAATATTGATACTGCTCCACCAGGCTTAATCGATTCTAGATCAGGTCCTGATCACTCTCTCAAAATTTGAGTTTTTTTTGGATGCGAATTCATACTTTGAAGTTTGTATGGGAATTACTAACGGAAAAGTGAACTTTTTGTTCTCAACATCCTAGCACATAATAATTTACGGCTAAGCTTGCTACCAACTCTTATATGAAATTCGATCAACTACAACTTTGCTGAAGATCACGTTTTGATTAGGCTTTAAGTTATTAATTGATTTGGAGTGTTGTTGAGTACTTGGCACTGATGAAGTCTGCAAGTAGTAGACGAAAGACGCGTATCGGTCAAGAGACAAACAATTATAACGGAATACAAAGGAAATAAACCAACACACTCAAAGCTCTTCATAAAGGGATTCTGGTGTGAGGTTCGACAAATTTAAAAAGATTGATTTAGATGCCGATAACTTTATGTTATGATCAATCAACTGCATTCAGGGCAATACTGCACATAGTAGCCTGGATGTTTTGCCGAATTCTTGGCTAGCAGTTTATGCAGCATGTCAGAAGAATATCATCTTCCTAATCTATTTAATTAAATCTTCAACATAATGTTGTACAGATATTTTCTAGGCTAGGTGTCGAATTCTATGTCTGTAAGTAGACTTACTAATGTGAAAATCATATACATCAAACGTTTCATTAAACACACGACAGCACAAAGTCCACGGTTCGTTGAATCCATAGTTGGTCCGATGGGTAGGTTGCCACAGAAGCGTGTAACTACGTAGAACTCTTTGAGGAGCATTGATGTAGATTTGGCTCACAAGAGAGTTGCAATCCACGTCACCATTAAGCAATCCAAACACGAAGTAGTTTCCTCCTTGCTGCCAACTTGTCCAGGTCAATCAGCCTGCACCGTTCTTCGTAAGGCGGCAAATTTACCGAATCGTTCCAGGGCAGAACACGTAAAGCGTATCTTACGAAGTTTCGCTGAATGGCTTCGATTCTGTTAGCTTGAATAGCGTGAAAGGGTGCCGACACAACAACAGCATACTCTAGAAGACTGCGGACGAGAGCACAGTATAGTGATTTCAGCGCGTAGATGTCCTGGAATGCGTTTGTGTTTCGTTTCAAGAAACCTAATGTAGCGAATGCTTTAGCAGTTATCATGGAGATGTGCTCATTGAATCTGACTTTAGAGTCGATGATAACACCCAAATCCTTAACTGAAGAAACGAAGAGCAAACTACTGAGTCCTATCCTATAGTCATGTCGTAAGGGCTCGCGTGAACGGCAAAAAGATATTGTGCAGCATTTTGTGACATTAACCTGCATACCGTTCAATGTACACCAGCGCAAAAGGGAATCAATATCCTTCTGGAGTGCGCAACAGTCAAGTCTTGACTTAATTGTACGAAAGATCTTTAAGTCATCGGCGAACATAAGTTTCGAAGTCGACTACACAGATCGTTCACGAACAGGATGAAAATTAAAGGCCCCAAATGGCTACCTTGGGGAACACCAGAGGGTATCTCGGAACTAGGCGAATTAACACCGTTAATGCTCACATAGGCTGAGCGGTCAGTTAAGTAAGACTGTAGCCACTTCGTGGCTCAATTAGGTAATCCCATACACCTCATTTTGTCCACTGCAAGCACATGTGGAACCCTATCGAACGCCTTACTGAAGTCCACGTAGATCGCATCAACTTGTCGTCGTTTTTCAATGGAGTTGATCAGCGAGTTGACAAACACCATTAAGTTGGTTGTGGTAGAGCGTTTCCTCACGAAGCCGTGCTGATGTTCGGTAATTATTGGCCTAACCGCTTGATATACGACCTCATATACGATCTTCTCCAGAGCTTTTGGGAGGCAGCTTAGAATCGAAATTCCGCGATAATTTTCAACGTTGTGGATGTTTCCAGCTTTGTGAATAGGTGTGATGGACGCAACCTTCTACATTGTGGGGAAAACACCACTAACTAGCGAACGATTGAAGATAATTGACACAGGTGAAGCGAGAGATGCAGAAAATTTCTTAATGAACGATGGCGGCAAACAGTCTGGACCAGGGCCTTTAGAAGGATCTACAGATGAAAGAACTTTCATCACCTCTTCAACAGATACATCCAACTGCGTCAAATGCAAGTTGTAATGAGCTATGCTGCTCATCCAAGTTACCACCAGGGCACGGTACACCAGCATCGAAGAACGCCGCGACTCAGTGCACCGAACCGCAGACACATTTCATGCTGGAGTTAGCATATAGGATGGTAGTTGCTAAGTACAAGGTTCAGCTAGGGTAAGCATATTTGTAGGTTCGACCGTGTGATCGATATCATCAAACGTTGAAAATAAAGTTAGTTCTAGTTTTGACTCCGTATGGAGATGTTGTATCTTTTTTAAAAAGCTCTTCGAACGTCATCAAACGTAACTTCCAGTCACGACGATCATCCGGAGAATGAGCGGGAGGGTAGTCGAAAAAACATCCTTGAAGAATTTTGCGAAGAGATCAGAAGCTTCTTCCGCGGAGTCAGCACGAGATTCTTTATAGGACACATCGAGTGGTATACCGCCATTCCGCCTAAGTTTCTTCACGTAGGTCCAAAAAGACGATGGATCCCGCTTTGCCTCCGACTCAATGCGCAATACATATTCATGGAAAACTGTGTTCAACCGGCTGGTGTAGTGCTCCTCCAAGTCGTGAAGTAATCGCCTGTTTTCCTCAGTCCGTTGTTTGAAAAGACGTTTCCTTGCTTTCCGTAACCTGTTTCGGAGGTTCCTAAGTTCCGTGGTCCACCATGGTTGATTGTAGTGAACACGGAGGCAAACAGCATCGTCAACGTCACAATCAGTCAAAAGCGTCGTCCAGTCTATCGAGCCTATCCCGGCGTTGATAAGGGGTTCATTGCAGAAGTTGAAATCGTAATAACAGCGGTCCAGCCCAACGTCGTCAGTATTACGAAGGTAGTCAAATTTGATGATAAAAGATTTGTGATGAGCGTCGAGTTTTAAAATTCCACAGGGCGATTCGAAAAGTTCGATTCTGTCAGTATCACTAACGAAAGCCAGGTCAAGTAATCTCTCGTTTACGTTACGTACATCCTAAACCTGCTGTAATCCACATGCAAGGATCGACTGGGTCAAAGCGATTTCTTGTTCCTGAGGTCAATTTCAATGCGCAGCACAGTTTCAGCTGGGAAAATTTCCCATTAAAGTAATTTGCCAATTATTGCACACCACCCAATTGTTGTACACTTCACATTTTTTACTGCTCAGAATTTATCCATGATCATAAAGTTTACCAATCATGATGGCATGCTAATCAGTGATCAATTGTTGAATTATGTGTGTTTTTATATTCAGCATAAGAAATATTGTGATCAAACATGTTCTTTCATTTTCATTTTCATTTTCATTTTGCAGCGTTTGGTGGGGCAATGGGAGCGCAAGTCAATCCAAAGCCGAGGATAAAGGACGGGTAATGGCTGAATAGTCTATGCGGACCACTTGAACGCCATGGGAAAAGGAAGGGATTGAAGAGGCCGGTTATTGGGGGGGTTTTGAGGAAATGATACATAGAATGTAAAGAAACCGAAAATCCATCTCCCACTGATTCATCCTTTCACATATATACCAAATTGATAATTTAAAGCAATAATCAAAATAAACAGGCAATACATGAAAAGGCTAGTTGCCAGCTGCTTTAAAGGCTAGTTGCCTCCCTAAGCGGACCCTCCGCATCCTAACTCATCTGTTAATCCACTTAATGCTACTAGGCTGTCTAAATTTTCTTATTTAAGTTCGTTTGATGATTATGATATCTCTAGTCTAATTTAATAAATAATTGAAATCTCTAATCTACCTAACATGCTTTATTAAGTACCTGCACTTGTGCATGTAATCTAAAATTTAACGTGTTTTAAATCGCAGCGCAAAAATACGTATGGTTATGTCACAATAGAAGCACGCCACAGTGGAAATCCCGAGCCATAGTTCAAACACTTATCCCAAATCAAAATGAAGCACATATAAGATGAGTTGCAATACCATGTACAAAAATTGTGTTTAACATTGTTCCCTGAGTAATACCTCAATGAAAACAACAATGAAAGCTTGTCACGCAAGTAGAAGAAGCACTGTTGGGCACTTTCTGAAATATTTTAATAGTATAATTCCCTTGCAAACCCAAATAAATCTATCTGCGTAAAAATAAATAAAATAAGAGTGATTTGCGGCAAAACCCGCCAGTATCGCACCCAACGTCAGTGCCTATACGTAAGCGTACTACAACGCGGCTTTCAAATAAAGAAGTAACAAGTGTGATACTATCACTTCAGGCTAGAACTTTGGTTCTCTTATGCAATGGTTCATCAGAGAGGGGAAGCTCAGTAATCCTCATCGCATGCTCATGACGCTATTCTGTCACGGCATGAGCCAACGATGCCGGACCTAAACCAACCGTCTCCAACGCTCCACTATGAAGCATAAGATTAGGCCCGCCCACCAACGTCCAGGTTAAATAACTAGCCAAGGGGAGGGAATATTGTTATCAAACATGTTCTAAGTATTTTTGACATTGTGTATGTGATTTCATGCAATTTCTTAATTTTTGAGCAAATATTCCTCAGTTGAAAAATATGTAATATTATTAGCTAAAAATGTGATTAAATTTATTACTCTGTGCAGGAAGCTGATGGTTATTATTTTATCAATCGATGCATTGCAATACATCTGCATCCATGCAAAATTTACAGAAAATATCATAATTTCCATACACATTGCAAAGGGCCAATACAGTATAAATTCCCATCCAAATGAGCTCAAATTTTGGTATAATTACCTGATTTGAAATCGATCTAGCTTGCTGGAGCAAAATTGATATATACACTCAAGTATCCACGGAGTGGTCCTCCAGAAGATCTGGAACTATTTCAAATAGTAGTCAGTGTGCCAAAAAGGTTCTAGAGCCCTAAAAAAATCATCCATGTTTCCCAGACATATGCTTCAGTGGGATACACCCTAATGCATTGCAGCTATAATCCATTATCCTACCCCTCGTTGTTATGTCAAACGTATGAATGAACAGAAGGATGCACTTAGCAACGGAACGTGATTGACATCATCGGCGGGTAAAATACACGACTGTTTTTCTGGCTTCATTTGTGGTCCCAAACAACTGTGCAAAATTTGGCGACGATTAGTCAGAGTCCACATATACCTGTCCTATTTTTTTTTTTCCTTGATTTGTTTTCCGTGCTGAGCACCAATGATTCCAACGCCAGGGAGGCACAGCTCCCACACCTGGACCCTACCTATTGACCCATCAAACTCATGAATCGAGGACCAACAGCTTTACTTCCCTGATCAGAGATGTTATGCCTCAGAACATCCCGGCAGTGCCGACTGGGATTGAACCCAGGTCTGCTAGGGTGAAAGGTAATCACGCTTACCACTACACCACCGGTGCCGCTTATATATCTGTCCTAAGACAATCAAAAATAACCTCCGGCCATCCCGTTAATTTAGCATTCCATTGACGTAATCTCTACCATATTTTCATCAACCTTTTAACAGCGATCCAGGATAATAAACTCATGAGTGCAACGCCGCCGAGCCGTAAAGTTTTCTTATGCTACTGTAGCTATACCACCTACCGAGCTCGGTATCTAGCACGGCAAACTTTCTCCAATAATGCTTATTGCGTACACCTAACGCCGTAGCTAAGTTTACGGCGACTATAAATTCTTGTTACCTTTCCCTGTCCTGGGTCAGGCCTAGGATGTAGCAAACAGATGCCAGAGGTGTGAAACTGCACCGAAATACAAAGGAATTATGTTTAGGGATTGGTAAAAAAAATATATCAACGAAATATCATGGGATCAAGCAAATATGTTGAAGAAATGGCCAAGTACCACTCACCAGTTTGGATCAAAAATTTCTTTGCGTGTTTCTTAGGTGATAACAACTCACCGACTGTTTGGAGAAGGCTTCCGGCTGTTGCTGCTGCTTCTGAATTCGAGTCATTGGAAAAAAGCGGAAACGTAAACAAGCCTCGTAGTCGCTCTCGGGGCTAAGTTTGCTCTAGTAATTAGTTTTCATTTGCACCAGGATAATCTTAATTATATGGCGCAACATCGTCGGAAAAAAACACTTTCCAATTTCGTTCCGGTGGCCATCGTTACCTAGGCGACAATGGAAAGCTCGACAAATCCTTCGAAAAATGCTACACTTGACGTCGTAGCTTCCCTCGGTAATGAATTAAAATAATTCCAAAGCATCTTGTGCGCCTTGTTAATCTTCCTCATTTCTCTTCGATAAGACAACCGATCTGAGCTGAGCTGAGGCGCGTGTGCCCTTGCGGGGCTATCAAATTTACATTAATTTAATTGTGTCAGCAAAGACACCGGCAGCTATCATTCGCGCAGAAGACGCAGATAAATTTGGCACTTTTGGCAAATTCCCTTTGGTGTCTCTCCGACGCCGGGATGCCGATCAACCACGTCGGTCCGGAATCCATATCGGTAAATTACCTCCAATTAAAAGTTATCCGAGTTTGACATTCTTTACACTTCGATTGCTTTTGGCAGCGACACCAGCAAGGGGCATTCCTTAATGTAAGACAAAACGACGGAACTGTCACGTGCCAAAAAGAAAGAGACAGACGCACAATAGGTTTTCCTGACACAATCGTGACGTGCTTCAAGAATAATTATTGATTCGGTATCCTTTCCGGTTCTGATGACGGTGGTGAGGGTGAGCGGCGAAGGATGTCGTTTACGTATTTCTAGATCGAAGAATTTTAATCCCCCTGCATCGGCATGGCAATTTTTGTTTAAGCAGAGCATGAATTTTGATTTCTGTCGCAATTTGGAATTCCAGAACGAAATGCCTTTAGAGTCATTTTGAATAATTGTTATGCATTCCATCAACACAACTGCTTTTAAGAACCGATTGTATTTTTCCACTATACATTCATCCGATGGTTGTCCTCAAACCACTTGATGAAGTACAACAAGATAAGGTAAACTGTGCAGAGGAATGACGGGAATTGTCAGAATTGACGGTGTTCGATAGCCAGTGATGGTTAGTGGATGAAATGGGGAACTTCGCCGTAATTTGTCTGCTGTTTTTTCCCCTCTACTTCTTTGCGGACATGGATCAAAATCTAGATAGAGCTACTTGGCCGTACCTTGACTTCCTAGAAATCCTGGAGAGTGTACATTGTATACAAAAGCTGTGTCGCCCTAATTCCAGCTCTATCTAGTAATGTTCTCGAATTTTTAAAGCATAAATTGAGGTAAATTAAGCATTTCCAGCTGTAATCTGCCAGAAAAAGTCAAATCTGGCTGAATCTTTCCGATCTGTATGAAACATTCAACATGTTTTCAGGATTGTAGATTATGATTTTTCCACAGATCATGAGAACATTTTGATTCAAGACTAATTTTTGAAAAGGGCAAATGTGTTTCACCTTAAACCGTTAATTGTATCAAAATTGTGTCTGAGAAGAATTTGTAGAGAATTGGTTGGATTTTAAGGGAAAAAAAAAACAAAAAAAAATTGTTGAATTAAAAAAAAAATATAATAAAAGTATATAATCCTGAGTACGATTTCAAAAGATCTTAAGTAACAAAGTAAACAAATCGAGATAGTCGATGCAAACTATTGCTTTTCTATTATTGTATGTGCCACAAAAACACCCATTTCTAAGTACTTTAATTTGTTTAAGATAATCGTATGTGTCCGATCAACAGTTAAGAATGGTTGGTCCAAGCACCCATCATTCTTAACTGTTGATCGGACACATACGATTATCTTCGATTACGAATTTCTAGATCGAAGAATGTTAATCCCACGGCATGAGTAGGGCAATTTTGTCTATGCAGAGCAAGAGTTTTGATTTCTGCCGCAATTTGGAATTCGGGACATGGGAAACCAATCTAAGGTTTTTAGTAAAGGTACCAGCAATGTTTCCGGTGTTCGGTACTCTATTCTGAAGTCTCTGAAAGAGAATCTTGGTGATGTAGAACAAAACGACCAATATAATATAACCGAACAACATCTTGACTAGTCAAAATGTCCAATGTTATTTTTTCCACATTGTAGCACGTAATTCAAAATAAAAGTATGATTTTGACATTCCTGCTGAATATTCTGAATCACCGTTATTAAAGCACTGGAATACACTGAAAAAAAGTTTTCACTTAGTTTCTATTAGGAACGCACATAGTATTTTTCGAAAAACAAAAACAATGATTTTTACCTGAATATCACATAGCATTAGAAATTCATAGATTTCATTGGAAACATAACGTTCATGTGATTTAGTGGTGCAATTTTCAATTATGGGATCACATGAAAGTTATGTGAAATTCACATGGATATTTTCCACTGATTATGTGATTTATTTTATGCGTGTAGGCTTTTGGAGTATTTTCAAAATGTTTGAGAGATTCCAAAAGGGTTTGGAACTCGGGTCTTATTTAAAACATTATTTTCAAAACTTTTGTTCCCCAGGGCAGGGAATCGCTTTTTTAATTTGGTTTTTGCAAATCCCGCCAGATAATGTACATGACAGGATCACATGTTGTTTGATATTGCCGCCTAAGGATATTTTTCAGACGAATCAAGAGCTGAAGATCATTGTCTATTATAATTGAATCGAATTTAACCTCGCATTTTGGAACTGAGGCAGCTCTTGTTTCGACTGTAGAAGTAATCAGAGATTCAAGAGCATAATTAATTTCATCTTTGGTTTGCAAAGGAATGTTTGGATCAAAGCTATATTTCAAAATGTTCGATATTGGTCCCAATCAGCTCTATGATAATTGATGATAATAAGTAAAGCTGTTGAGTTAATAAATTATGTCTTGGGGGATTTTAAAAGTAACTGGATGATCATCAGAACCGAAGTCAGCATGGGTATCGAATTTACTAAAAAGTTGACACGAATCAGTTAAGACCTAGATAGTTGTGGGATTTTTTGCTAAAGAAAATAATGTTTGGCTGTTTGAAATTACGACACTAATGATATTTTCTTTAAAAAGTCGTTCGACGGCAAGATTTCCTCCTCAAGAACGTTATTTTTTGTCAAGGCCGTATATTAATGTTTTCGATCATTGTAAATATGACTAGACTTGGTCAATCACAGACGGGACGTTTTCTTCAGCTCCTAGAGTCTTTCGGCAGGTTTTCACTATTTATGCGTCTGTCTGAACTGGTGCAAACCGTCAGTTATTGCCGTTCGTTTACATTCTACTGCCCAATTAAGGAGAGTCAACGTAGAAGAATGCATTGAAGCTGGTTAAAAACATTGCGTTCGACAATGGAATTGACCTTGTCCCACGAATTGTGGTGACAAAATTCGTTAAGACAGATGTTGGGTAACCGGACCCTTCCCAACATCGTTAAGAGGGGTAATAAAAGGCACTGCCGATTTTGGGGTGGGACCTTCTTGGGCGGCTTTATAAGAACGGATGTAGACGCTTAGTTTGGTTTCTTTTTGAGGTTCCTTCCATCAAAATTATTTACAACACAGCACACTCGTCCACTCAATCCCACATCACATATATTTCCATGTCAAATTCATACTATTAACATACAATTTATTTTTCAACACTTTACATATTAACAAGGTCCACACATAAAATATTGAATCCTTGTGGCTCTACTCTATCCATCCTTCTTTGAGAGTGAGAGCCGACTGGCTATTCATAAATATCTTATAATTGTCGATCCATACACTGCTAGACGATCACCGCAGTGACATCATTAGTCCCGATCGTTATCGCTACCTAATCTACTCCAATCTGTTATCGGTTCCGCGGTTGTGACTGTACGAGAGGAGAAATGGTCCGATTCTACGTGGTGAGAGTTTGGGAGAGTTTCTGTACAAACGACAGTGGCGTAACTAGGATAGGGTGAGGTTACTTCCGAACATACTCACCCACCCGGAAATGTCCTACATTTCTGAATAATTCTTCCTTGGTGCCAATCCTCGATTATTGTAGTATTCGCCTTTCTCATCCTTGGTCCAACGTGCTGTCCTTGAATCGGTGTATTGCTGTTGACTTGCACAACTCACCCACTGTCGAAGACCTGCGTCTGCCGCTGATGACGCTATCGCACCGCTCTCCTTTCTCCATTTCCATTCATGGATTCGGTATCAGGCCGATGCTATTTGGCTATCTTGCAGCTTATGTGCTCCTGTTCCCTGCATATTGGTTCTTGGGTTCTTTATCCTGGTTGATGTCCATGTGACCGATTCCTGTCTCGGTAGTTCACGCCTTGCCGATTTTCCTTGGTTGGCCGGATGATCTTTCCGAGGTTCGCCCATTTTACGCCTATTGGATGGCCTTCGGTTCCGCTATACTCAATTGGCTCGCAGAATACGTCTTGCAGTATGATATTTATCATCGAGGGACAATTCCGGGCTCAGTGGTCCTCAGGTTGGGTGAATATTCCATGTTCGTATCCATGTGTGGGAAAATAATGTATGTAATATCTGTTATAAATGTTGCTTCGGCTGGTACATACCCAAGTAACCAAAAGTTCCGCATTCAACGATAAAACTCACATCCAAGTTCCATACAGTTCAAATAAAGTTCCGACAGAACTTTCAAGTTCTATAAAGTTCAAATAAAGTTCCGACAGAACTTCCAAGTTCCATAAAGTTCCGACAGAACTTTCAAGTTTTATGAAGTTCAAATAAAGTTCCAACAGCACTTTTTTCGCATGCAACCAAAAGTTCCGCATTCAACGATAAAACCCACTTTCATGTTCCATAAAGTGCATATAAAGTTCCAACAAAACTTTCTGGCTACTTTAGAAGCTATAGAAAGCACACGAGGAACTTCAGGCTCTCGAAGTTCAAAAAAAGTTCCAAAAAGCATCCCTAAGCACTTCTTAGGAACTTCAGGCAAAGCTGACAACATGGCCACAACAAAGTTCCGAACAAGTTCCCAGCGGAACTTCTTAGCAATTTGGAAGTTTCTAAAAAGGTTAGTCATAGCCCACATGAAGCAATCCGCAAAAATCTTTTTTAGGAACAAAAATTAATGTACGTAAATATAAAATAATCAATGGCTCAAATAAATCATAATTCTTATATTTATACAGTGTATCAATATTCCATTCAAACATTGAACAAATATTAAAGAGCAATTTCCTGGTTTCGCCACCAGTGTGTTGGAATACCATCACTTTAAAATTCATCAAGGTGTTGTGTTTCGTATTCAAGTCAGTCAGCTGGCACTGAAAACTAAAACAGTAGGTGGGACAACAGCTCACTTTAATATATCTCAGATGACGTAGCAGTTTGTGCTGGGGCTCGCACGCAGAAGGACTGGGTTTAACTCTTCAAACAGCTCCCCAATACTAATACTAATACTGATGAACCAATTCACTTCAAACCTGCCTTTAGAAGTAACTTTCATAAAAGTGCGAACTAAATATAAAATTAGTGTAGAAGACAAAAACCATTTTTCATTTATTTTCTAATAGCTACGTTCAAGTTCCACCAGAAGCTACTTAGAATGCTCTTCAATTATGATACCGGAACTTTCAAGTTCTTATAACAACTTTAAAATGAAGCTGCTTAGAATTCTACAGCCTTTAATCAGAACTTGTTGATACTTGGGTATACTGTTATTACTAACCTGGTAGAACATATGATCGTCATCCATCGCAGCCAGAAGTTGACGAAGTTCGGTAGATTCGCTCCAATTCGAATTTTGATGCCAAATGTTTGTGGTATATTGTCTCCGACTATCCATATCCGCGAAAATGTGGGACCATCCAACATCCGAATTCGTTCTTTCTGGTTTGAATGGAATGCTCCTGGATCCGAGAGGCAGACTTCAGGCACCCCTATTGCTTACAACCTTGGTTGGTGAATCCGTGAACACCCAGTGTCCAGTTGGAATTATACTTGAACATCCGTTATGTCCAAGCTAGTGTATCTTATCCACCCTGTGTACCCAATCCGTGGTGTTTCATTTTGAGCACCTTTGTACTCTTGCCTTGGGTGAGTTTTCGCACCCTTTGTGCACAAACCGTGGAATGGCTGGAGGACACCCTTGTGTCCTTGCCTTGGAATTGGTTCAAACACCCTTTTGTGCTCGACCCTTGGAGTTTGCTAGAACACCCGTGTGTCTTAGCTTGGGATGGCAAATAGAGTACCCTTTGTACTCGATCCTTGGATTGACGAATAGACACCGTCGTGTCGTAGCCTTGGAATTGGTAATGAGCACCGATGTGCCCAAACCGTGGAGTAGGTAGCTGACACCCTTGTGCCTGCTTCGATATTGATTGAGTACCCTGTGTACTCAAGCTGTGGTGTGGCAATCGAACACCCTTGTGTCTGACACCTTGATAAACAATCGAACGCCCCTAGCAATCGAATTGGATTTGGATCCATCAGCACTCGTAGTGATAACATGGCATGAAACATTCTGCTATTGCATCCATTTCTTGATGTAGATTTTCCGTGTAGGTGGTGTTATTGGTCCATGATGAACAATTCGTGATTCCCTTCCGTTATATCGAACGATCTTCAGACCAGGCAGAACATAAATACCGTGGTGATCGTGGGTATGACTTCGTAGAATTCGAAAACCCGGTTGTAAACGGAACCATTCCATGTGTTGTCCTTTCACAGATCAGGCAGAGTCAGCGCAAATTAAAATCCTCTTCAAGCGATCAGCTGATCGATGAGCCGTTTGCCTGTCTTCATACCAATGGAAAGCGAAACTGTTTCGTGTGTTGCGTTGTCTCCAAGGTTTTCGTGGTAGTATGCCAAACGGTGGTGACGTCACGTCGAAGATGATTTGGTGATTGGTGTTATTGCCATGAAATTAATGCTTAGCTCAGCTAGACATATACGTGTAAGCTGTTTACCTTACGGTAGTGGAGATACGGTCCGATCCGCTCTCCTTCTTCGTGGCTACATGGGGTCCAAATCCGAAAGTGCAACGGAACTCAACCAATATTCCACCGATCAGATGTGTACCGTGACGGTTGTTGTTATGTGCGGCTGCGGTGTTCGTTATTTGATGCGTGTCCAAACTGTATCCGATCGCATCGTGGGTGTACCAAGTGTATTCCTTAGCTCGATTTGTTTCCGTGACGTCGGCTTCGAGAAAATCAGCTGATCAGATATGAGGAGATTCGAAGGAAAGGGGTGTAAGTGACTTTGATCGATTCTCTTCATCGACTTTCTCTTTTGATAGCCACAGCTTTATAAACAGATTTTGCGAAATTTCTTCCACATAGTTTGTTAAAGAAGGTTCTCATCTAGCATCCACAATGGCACACGAAACAAGGAATATGTTTTCAGCTGAATTATTACCAAAAGAGAAAGTCGATGAAGAGAATCGATCAAAGTCACTTACACCCCTTTCCTTCTAACCTCCTCATATCAGCTGTAATCTTGGCTGCTGGGGAATCCATGTTGTTCGTTGCGAGATGCTATTGTTGACACTCACTCCACTTCAGTGAATGGTCAACGTGGAAAACCAAGATTTCCCCAAAAGTTTTGGTATGTTTATCACGGTCTACCTAGGGGCATACCGCGCATGACAAACGCAATTGATGGTTTTTATAACAAATGTCCGTCTTCTCAGTGCTTTTTAAAAAATGCTTATATTTAGGAGTATCTGATGTTGTCATCATGATTAAAAAAATGTGTGAGACAATGATTTCCGATTTCTTCTCGATATCACCGGTTTGAAAATACCTGGAAATATTGGATTCAAAATGGCATTGGGCATTTATTTTTGGCCTCTTTAAGCTTTGATCATTCCAAAAGTACCCATATTTAAAGATTTCAATTTGTTGGTTTTGGCAATGAGTATTGGTTTACGGCCTCATGGCATTGCCAATCCAAACTATTTCTATATTTACTACCAAAACTAATGACAGTTTCCACCAAATTCCACATGCATTGACCTGAGCGTAACCAAATTCTGACCCAATCAGTATTGATACAGTTACCCAAATAAACCGTTATCATTTCGTAGCCATCCCTGCCATGGCTCTCTAGGAAAGCAACGTTAAATCAAATCACCATATATCAAAAATTTCCCCCGAAGCATCAACGGGACAAAATCGAAACTGCTCCTCGGCTGCAAGCTCATCAATCAATGCTCATTAATAATAACGTCTGACAACTATTGTCATGTTTCCTCGTTAGATTACTCCCTAATGGTAGCATATATCGTATCGGAGCTCATAAACATTATGGCAGCAGGCAGCAGTGCCATTTTGCCCGGCTAAGGGAGATGATCAAACGAAATGCAAACGTTAGTTTCATCGCTCACAGTGTCATTGGGGAATGGGGGGCAGGGGGCCGGGGTCTGGTTGCCTCGCAAGAGCGATAGAAGCATCCTCCAGGAGAAGGCGACACAATACAAGCTAAATTTATTGATGTTTGATTGTTTTATATGAAAGTACGACTGTTGACTTTTGCACTCTTCTCGTTTACAATCGAGTACAATGTATGGACGAATACTCTTATCTCTGCATCCAACGCCATGCCTTATGCAACTCTGTACCGTGTATCAGCTCATCTTGGAGCTGAAAGACACACTGCGGCCAGAGCATCCTTCCAGATATGTCCGAGAGGCTTTCCGGATCGAACCGTAGGCATGGAGCACCATTCAATGGACAAGAACACACAAGGAAATGAATTATTATTAAATTGCTTCCAGCCGAGGCTTTCTTCCCTTCTGCTGGTTTTGTGGATTAGAGATGCGGCTAAGAGAAGGCACTCCGGCTCCTTGTTCCGATTGGATTCAAAAGCCAAATGGGCCATGTATTGATTTTGGAATTTGATTTTCAATTTCCCATTTTCCTGATCCAATTGCCATCCTATCGAACGAACAAGCGGTCAATGGTGATGATATCCCATGGGAACGTTTACCCAGTTTGTTACATGTTGTAGCAGTTGCATTTTCTTTTGCCTGGTGTGCCACAACCAGAGGTAATTTATGTGAAATACAAAGTACAACAAGAACTCGATAGGATAATCGAATGGTGAAAGTTTCCGAGACGAGGCTGTTCGTAGCGTCAGAAGCGTTTGATGTTGGCACTGGAACGATTGAAGCCAGTTTGACGGCTTTTACGGCTTCAGCTACAAGAGTGAGCCGATTGGAGAATTGAAAATGGTTTGGAAAGGCTCAGGAAGACTGCAATCTTGGCTTAAGGTCTCTAAATCGTAAAGTTGTGACTACCTTTGATCGGGAGAAAATATTGATCATCGGAGGAAAATTGATCACCATGGGATTTCATCAGCCAAGTGTGCAAATCAACGTCAACTGACGAGTCGATACACAGAAATCGTCTCCATTCCACTCGATCCATGGGTGCATGTCGCACAGTGCCCCAGAATTATCTCGTGAATCTTGCTTTTTACACTTGCTTCGCAAAAGTTTATGGATATAAGAAGTTCCTTCTTTTGACATTGACAGATCAATGATTAATCTTCCTAGAAGTGAGATTCACAATTTATTTCCTCAAAAATTAAATATTCAGGATCGGTGTCTTTGGTAAAATTTTAGATGATATCAAAACAAGAAACTTGCTAAAGACACTAGGTGCCTATTTCTTCAACTGATTTAAATATTGAACATTTTTCGTGAAAAACCCCTTCAAACTTTAAAAAGACACTTTCTTGAAAATATAAAAAGACACTCTTAACTTGGTTTGCTGTCCAGAAACTAGTGACCAGAACATCTTCTCTTTGTTTTTTTTTTGCAGTTGTGAGCGGAAATTGGCGTGTTTCGGTGGCGAATCCAGCAAGGGACTACGAGCGGTATTGTTCGGGTGAGTCATTCTTTTCATTATTTATTCCTTTTGTTCGATTTAGACGCCATTGTAGGCGTATTCGGTGGCACGAATTATGGCG
Organism: Ochlerotatus camptorhynchus; assembly: GCF_037179485.1. Taxonomy (NCBI): domain Eukaryota; kingdom Metazoa; phylum Arthropoda; class Insecta; order Diptera; family Culicidae; genus Ochlerotatus; species Ochlerotatus camptorhynchus. The sequence continues at coordinate 3,980,802 of NW_027040527.1, read as the reverse complement.
TTGTATGAATATTTAGAGCCTTATGTGCCAGGATCTTCGTTTTCTAATTATGTGGAACGCTATGAATATTTTGTTTCGAGTAATTCGATAGCCGACGAGAAGAAGAAAGATATTTTCATTAATTTTGCAGGAATAGCGCTGTTTAATGAGTTAAAATTGCTTTATCCTGCGACCGATTTAAAAACGTTGACCTATAATGATATGACAAAGAAACTTAAAGATCGGTATGACAAAGTAGATTCGGAATTTTTTTTTTGCGTTACAAGTTTCGGTGCCGTACACAAGGACCTTCGGAGTCAGGAGAAAACTTTATCCTGGCTGTGAGACTTTTGGTGGAAGCATGTGATTTCGGAGCTTTCCGTGATTCCGCTATCAGGGATCAACTCGTGTTCGGTGTGTTTGATAGGGATGTCCAACAGCGTCTTTTTAACGAGGAAGAGCTAACTCTTAAAGTTTTCCCTAGTATACCGAATTACACGCTAAATCTGACTCATGCAATTTTCAGTTCATCTCACAAAAACAAGTTTGTGCTTTATAATTATTTTCTATAAACTTCTAATGGTTTGAAATATTCTACAAAGTTGTTCAAAGCATCAATACACAAAAATTTGATGAATATTTTAGCACACTTGATCGACCAATAAATAAGTTATTATTAGTCCGCATCGTGCTCTCTTGCCGTGCGGATCTCTTTGCTTTTTGCTGAAGGAAGTGTTAACCAACCTAAAGCTACAACCAATTTAAACAGCACTGTAAAATTTCTACCTTGTTAAACTCTTATCCCTCTTTGATCCTTGTTTGGACCCTACCCGAGGCAATCCTTCTTGGATATCGATTTGGAAAATTCATCTTCAATCCTTCAGATTCTTATAGTAATCTGCTTGTAAGTGGATTAGGATAAACAAATTACTGCCGCCATGGCGCCTAAGCCCAAAAGAAATGGGAAAACTCTTGATCCCCCTTCTGATGAAATTAATTTGAGCTATCAATTTTATTTGCTCACGAATCATCATCCAGGAAAAATTCTAGTAAACTTTCCCGGCTTAATGCCAAGAAGGAAAAGATTCCCCCTATTGTGATAACCATTTCCGATTTCCATGCTCTTCGCATGGAACTTTTGAACTTCGTGAAAGTTAAGTTTTCACTACAAATTGGACGTCGGGGTGAATGCCGTGTATTGGCTGAAACCTTGGACGGATTTAAATGCCTTCTCAAGTATCTTACTGAGAAGAAGCACAAATTTTTTACTTACGACACCAAAACTGAACGTGTGTTCAAGGTTGTCATGAAAGGACTGCCCAGTGGTGAATCCCTGGATCAGATCAAAGATGAACTGGCAAAATTACTTGGAGTTGTGCCACTCCAAGTAATCAAAATGAAAATGAAATCCCGTCCTGGCGATTCGTGCAACGGGATTTCTAATGATTTTTATTTAGTTCACTTCAAGTCTAGTGAACTAAACAACTTTAAGGTAGAAAAAAACTAGCCTTATGCTCCATGTCCGAGTGAAGTGAGAACACTTCAGGAAGACTGGAGGAAATTTCCAGAACCTCACCCAGTGCCATAAGTGCCAAGGATGGGGTCACGGAACTAAAAATCTCTACATGCCAGCTAAATGCATGAATTGTGGTGATTCCTTTCACGCAAAGGACGACTGTCCTGTGAAGGAAGATCCTAAGAAATTTAATTGTTCATATTGTGGTGAAAACCACAAATCCAATTTTTGGGAATGTAAGACTCGCAAAGCGATCCTACAATCTCGTTCTAACCGTCAGGTAGGAAACGCTCCACGTTTCCGAACAGGTACAAATTCCTCTGTTGTTGACAACGGTCAGCAAGGAACAAATTCTACATTCGTACCCGTAGGTACAAATATCACCCCTGCTTCAAATTATTCATCTATACCTACTCCCCTCGCTGCTAACAATGTTCAGCGAGTTAATGGAGCCACCTATGCTGCAATTGCAACGGGTAGAAATCAAAATACTAACCAACGTAATTCTAACGGAATTTTCATAATTTTGACGTAGGAAGCATTACTGCAATCATTAATTGACAGGATTACTGATATGCTTAAATCTAACTCCATGTTTGATGCTATTCAAACTGGAGTAAAATTTGCCAGCAATATTGTCATGACTTTGAAATTCAAATTTAAAATTTGAAATCATTAAATATTTTAAATTGGAATGCTCGATCTCTTAGAGATAATGAAGACGAGCTATTTAACTTTTTGAGAGTTCATAACATGCATATTGCCGTTATAATTGAAACGTTCTTTAAACCTGACCATAAGGTTAAGAGGGACGCAAATTATTTCATTTATAGAAATGATCGTCTTGATGGAGCCTATGGTGGCGTTGCCATCATTGTTCATAGACGAATCAAACATAAAATTCTTTCTTCATTTGAAACGAAAGTTTTTGAAACTTTCGGAGTTTCTGTTGAAACAAAATTTGGACAACTTACGCCTATTTGCCATTCCAATGCGTAGGTCAGCAAAAGAATTTTCTCAAGGGTGACCTTCAGAAACTTACCTATCATAGGTCTAAATTCTTCATGATTGGTGATTTTAATGCAAAACATCGCTCATGGAATAATGCTCAAAGAAATTCCAATGATAATATTCTGTTTGATGATTGATCTTCAGGTTATTACACTATTCAATATCCAAACAGCCCAACATGCTTTTCTTCAGCAAGAAATCCCTCAACTATTGATTTGGTCTTAACCGATTCATGTCATTTTTGTAGCCAATTGGTTACCCATGCTGACTTCGGTTCTGATCACTGAAACTTTTGAAATATCCCAAGAAATAATTTGTAGTCCCAACAGCTCTACTTTCTATTACCTTAGAGCTGATTGGGAGCAATATCGAACATTTATGGAATATAACTTCGATCCAAACATTCCTTTGCAAACCAAACATGAAATTAATTATGCTCTTGAATCTCTGACTACTTCTATAGTTGAAGCAAGAGCTGCCTCGGTATCAAAATGCGAGGTTAAATTCGATTCAATTATAATGGACGGCGATCTTCAGCTCTTGATCCGTCTTAAAAATGTCCGTAGGAGACAATATCAAAGAACACGCGATCCTGCCATGAAAGTTATCTGACGGGAATCGCAAAAACAAATTAAAAAGCGATTCTCTGCCTTGAGGAACAAAAATTTTGAAAATAATGTTTCTAAATTAGACCCGAGCTCCAAACCCTTTTGAAAACTCACGAAAATTTTGAAAAAAAAACCATCAAAAGCCTATTCCAGCGCTTAAAGAAGGTGGTAAAATTTTGATCACAAAATTTGGAAAAAGCTCAGAAACTTGCTAAGCAATTCGAGAGTTCCTATAATTTCAGTTTGGGGCTTACTTGTCCTATTGAGAATCAGGTTGCTCGGGATTATCTGAATATTTTTTCTCGGGAAAATATTTTTGATGATTCCTGAGGGACTGATTTGGATGAAGTAAGCTCTATAACTAAAAAGTGTTATAATATGAAAGTTCCAGGTGATGATGGAATTATCTATATCCTCATCAAAAAACTCCCAGAGAGTACCTTGCCATTTTCTGGTAAAATTATTTAACAGATGTTTCCATTTGGCATACTTTCCTGACAAATGGAAAAATGCAAAAGTTGTTCCAATTTTGAAGTCGGATAAAAATCCAGCTGAATCTTCTAGCTACCGTCCAATAAGTTTGCTTTCTTCAATAAGTAAACTTTTTGAAAAGATAATTTTAAATAGAATGATGCTTCATATCAACACGAACTCAATGTTTGCAGATGAGCAGTTTAGATTTCGCCATGGGCATTCAACTACTCATCAACTCTTAAGAGTTACCAATTTAATTCGTTCAAACAAATCTGAAGGCCACTCAACTGGAGTTGCTCTTCTAGACATAGAAAAAGCATTCGACAGTGTTTGGCAAGTTTGACTATATGTTTAGTATTACTTTTGCGTGAAGTCAACGATTTTAGCACCATGGAAGTCACCAATTCTCTCACCACAGTCGAGCCATTCGTGCCAGTGTTCTACAGTCGTCCCGGCCCTGTGTGTGAGTTGAAAAGGTGGTCTTCCAGTCTGTTACGTCAGGCAATAATCATCTGTTTCTCGACCAGTACCACTCCTGATTCGTTAATTGGTTCCAGCGCATTATCAGTTATCAATCATCCGTCACCTAACGGTCGCCTAAGAACTCTGGGACGCATTTAAGGTGGCACTACGGAAGCCCCTTCTTCTCCCGCCACAGTCGAGTCATTCCAGTCATCGTCCCGCAGTCGTCCCGCAGTCGTCCCGGACCTGTGTGTGGGCTTGGAGAAGGGGTCTTCCAACCTGCAATTCAAGGCAAGTATGATCGTGTCATGATCTGTCTCGCTCCTGATTCGTCCATTGGTTTTAGCGCTATACCAACCTTCAACCATCCATCGCCCGCCTGTCACCTGAACACTCTGGGACGCATTCAAATTTGCCCTACGGAAGCCCCTTCTTCTCCCGCCACAGTCTAGTTAATCCAGTCATCGTCCTACAGTCATCCTGGACCTGTGTGTGGGCTTGGAGAAGGAGTCTTCCAACCCGCAACTCAAGGCAAGTATGTTCGTGTCATCACCAGTTCCGCTCCTGATTCGTCCGTTGCTTCCAGCGCCTCACCGCCTCAAGAGCAACAACCGGCTGGTTCATACGTCATACTCCGATGGCTTCAAATCCCACATCACCGATGGGACATACAGCACTGCACCGGATCGTTCTCGCCACGTTTTGGAACACCCCAGACCAGAACGCGCTGCCTGCTGCCTCAAGGAAGCCCCTAAGGCACTCAACCCAGTCGCGCTTGCTGATTTCTGTCATCGTAGTCGTTCTGGCCCTGTGGTTGAGAATGGTGAAGGGGTCTTCCAACCTTCTACATCAGGCAAGTATGCGTTTGTTGAAAACAGTTCTTCTCCTGATCCTTCTCTGTGTTCCAGTGTACCACTATGCTCGTTTCGGCTTATCGATCTTTCTGCAGACCTCCAACCGACCGCCTGTTGGTGTATTACCAGAACATTAGTGGCCTGCGAACAAAGATTGATGATTTTTTCCTGACTGCTGTTGACTCTGACTACGATGTCATAGTTCTTACGGAAACCTGGCTCGATGACCGCATTAATTCATATCAATTATTTGGCAGTCTATTCACGGTATTTCTAAACGACCGCAACCACCAGAATAGTACCAAATCGCGTGGGGGAGGCATCTTGATTGCGGTATCCAAACGCCTAAGCTCCTGCATCGATCCTGCTCCAGTTTGCACCTCTCTAGAGCAGCTGTGAGTCAAAATAACGACGCCACGTAGATCAATAAGTATTGGCGCCATGTATCTACCTCCAGACCGGAAATCTGATTCGAGCAGCATTGCAAATCACATCAGTTCGATTGGTACCGTGTTCTCTCGACTAGAACAAAACAACGTAGCTCTGGTATTTGGTGACTACAATCAGTCTGGGCTCTCATGGAACGTTCTTGCAAACGATCTTCCTAGCATTGATGTTCTTCGCTCGAACATGCCCGCATGGCTTAACGCAAATCAACTCGATACTGAATAGCAACTCTCGGCTGCTTGATCTCGTTCTGGCGAACGAAGCTGCAGCACTGGATTGTTCTATCCTAGAAGCCCCAGAGCCTTTGATTGGCATCGACACCAATCATCCTGCGTTGGAAGTTTCCATCGACCTATCTGTTCCTGTTCGCTACGATAACCCCCCTGTTGATGTACATGAGCTCGACTTTCGTAGAGTAGATTTCGTCGCCCTGAGTCACTCGCTTGCCCAGGCAGATTGGCAGTTCCTTGACACGTGTTCATCTATTGATGAAGCCGTCAACTACTTCGCTGAGGTCGTTGGCCGGGCAATAACTGATTCTGTCCCATTGAGGATACCCTCTCCCAAACCCGTATGGCCCAATGCTCGACTACGGAATTTGAAGCGTCTGAGATCGAAGGCCCTCCGTAGAAACTGTCGCACTCGTAACCCATTAACCAAACGATTAGCGAGCAACGAATATCGCACATATAACCGCATTCTTTACAAGGGCTACACAAGGCGTGTGCAGGCTAATTTACGGCTTAATCCAAAGCAGTTCTGGTCATTCGTGAATACCAAACGAAACGAGGAGGGGCTACCAGTCGAAATTCACCTGGTTGATAGAATCGCCAGTAATTCCCTTGAGAAATGTAATCTTCTGGCAGAACATTTCAAAAGCATTTTCAATGACACTACGGCTTCGTTGTCCCAAGTTGCTGAAGCGGTGAGGGACACTCCCAGTGATGCTTTCAATTTTTCGATTACCTCGGTTACAGTACATCTCGTCGAATCCGCCATCAAGAAGCTGAAATTTTCTAATGCTGCTGGCCCTGACGGGATCCCCTCAAGCATCCTGAAGCGATGCTGTTCAGAGCTTACAACACCGCTTTCGAAGCTGTTCAATATGTCATTACAGCAGGGGGAGTTCCCTACGCGTTGGAAATCGTCATTCATGTTCTCGATCTACAAGAAAGGAGACAAGAGAAACGTTGAAAATTACCGAGGGATCACATCACTCAGTGCCTGCTCCAAAGTTTTCGAAATCATCTTCAACGACGCATTATTATCTAACTGCAGAAATTACATTTCTCCTGACCAACACGGTTTTTATCCCAAGAGATCAGTTTCAACAAATCTAGCTCCGTTCATTTCTTCATGTCTTCGGAGTATGGAAGCTCGAGCGCAGGTCGACGTTGTATATACAGATCTTAAGGCTGCATTCGACCGAGTTTACCACTCCATACTGCTAGCTAAACTTGAAAAACTCGGTGTATCCTCGGGTTTAACTCGTTGGTTCAAGTACAATCTGACCAATCGGGAACTTTGTGTTAGAATCGGATCAGAGCCATCGGACTATTTTACAAACAGCTCCGGTGTTCCTCAAGGTAAAGGGTGATACGGTCAACATTTGGTCAAGGGAAAACGCGTGTAAATCGGTGAAATCGTTTATTTAAAAAATCAAATTAAATTTCTTTTTCAAGTTCAATTAGTATAAAATTCAGGAAAAATATTCAGTTAGGCTTCCGCTTTTCCAAATCCGAATTGCCGGGCCTTACGCTTGACCCCTGCCATCAGATTTTGTACAGCCACCTTGTCCACCTTCTTCGCCGCAGAAAGCCAGTTTGCCTTGAACTGCTGCTCGCCCTTAGCAGTTTTTTGGTCTTCTTTAGGTTCCGCTTGACAATAGCCCAGTATTTCTCAATTGGGCGGAGCTCTGGCGTGTTGGGAGGGTTCTTGTCCTTGGGAACCACCTGCACGTTGTTGGCGGCGTACCACTCCATGGCCTTTTTACCGTAATGGCAAGATGCCAAATCCGGCCAAAACAGTACGGAACAACCGTGTTTCTTCAGGAAAGGCAGCAGACGTTTATTCAAACACTCTTTCACGTAAATTTCTTGGTTGACAGTCCCGGAAGCTATGAAAATGCTGCTTTTCAAGCCACAGGTACAGATGGCTTGCCAAACCAGATATTTCTTTGCTAACTTTGACAGTTTCATGTGCTTGAAAACATCTGCTACCTTTCCCCTTCCTTTTGCCGTATAAAACTCCTGTCCCGGAAGCTGCTTGTAGTCGGCTTTGACGTAGGTTTCGTCGTCCATTACCACGCAGTCAAACTTCGTCAGCATCGTCGTGTACAGCCTCCGGGATCGCGCTTTGGCCGTCGTATTTTGTTTATCATCGCGATTTGGAGTCACTACCTTCTTGTAAGTCGATAGTCCGGCTCGTTTTTTGGCTCGATGCACGGTTGTAGACGATACACCCAGCTTATTTGCGGCATCTCGGAGAGAGAGGTTAGGGTTTCGCTTGAAACTACCGGCAACTCTCTTTGTCGTCTCAGCGGCTTCCGGTTTTCGATTTCCCCCCGATCCAGACTTCCTGGCTGTCGACAAACGTTCCCCAAACACTTTAATTACATTTGTAACGGTTTATTTGGCAACTTTTAGCGATTTTGCCAACTTTGCGTGCGAGTAGCTCGGATTTTCGCGATGCGCGAGCAAAATTTTGATACGCTGCTCTTCTTGCTTGGACGGCATTTTGACAACTGAAGAGTGAATTCCAAAATCAAAATAGGAGCAACATGCTACACACACACACCTTCAGAATCAGGGGTGTTCAGGTTTTTTAAATGCAAAATTGAAAGAAATACGTCAAGTTGATATTGACCAAATTTTGACCGTATCACCCTTTAGCAACTTGGGACCATTGCTATTCTCGATTTTTGTGAATGAGGCCGAACTGATCCTCCCAACTGGTTGTCGATCGTTCTACGCGGATGATGTGAAGATCTATGTGATTGTTCGTAGCTTCACCGATTGCTTGCGTGCTGAAGCCGATACTTTCGAAGAGTGGTGCTCAAGAAACTATCTCACGTTGAATGTACAAAAATGTAATATTATCTCATTCCATCGCAAGCTGAAACCAGTGGCATTCAACTATACGATAAATACATCAACTTCTGCAACGTGTGGACAATGATCGTGACCTAGGAATCACGCTGGACTGCACCTTAACATTCAAGCTTCATTACTCGGGCATCGTTGCGAAAGCTAACAGGCAACTCGGGTTCATTTTCAAGATCGCTGACGAGTTTCGCGATCCTGCCTGTCTAAAAGCTCTATACTGCTCTCTAGTGCGATCGATCTTGGAATTCAGCTCGGTAGTATGGTGCCCGTATCAAGCAGTTTGGATAGCGAGGGTTGAATCTGTACAAAGGAAATTTGTTCGGTATGCCTTTCGTCACCTTCCTTGGAATGACCCTGTGAACCTTCCGCCGTACGAAGATCGTTGTCAACTCTTGGGTCTAGAAACACTAGAACATAGGCGGACGATTAGTCAGGCCGTGTTCGCAGCGAAAGTACTTATTGGTGATATGGACTCTCCAGGAATCTTGGCTGAATTCTAAATCTACGCACCCGAACGAGTTCTTCGGTCGAGGAGTTTCCTGCATCTTGGACCTAGTGCTGCGAACTACAGCTTGCATGACCCAATACGGTTCATGTCTGGGTGTTTCAACGAGTTTTACGAGTTTTTCGACTTTAACTGTGCAGCGGAAACCTTTCGTCACCGTATTCAACGCAGACTCCTGAGAAGGACGAGGACTTCTACCTGATTCACGGACAACTCTATGGCATAGGAGGATAACTTTGTTTATGCTATAGACTTGATTAATGTTCGTTGTAATTGTATTGTATTATTGTGATTTATGTATTTCAAAAAGATATGGGGTTTTTACGCCATTTCTAGGCTTTTCCCCACCAGGCTTCATTTAGACACGTTAAGTCCGATGAAGAAAATCAAAATAAATAAATAAATAAACAGGAAATCCAAACTTTGCCTGAAGAATAAACTTTTAATATTTAAACAAGTTTTTAAACAGGTCATGCTTTGCACTTTGCAATGCACTTCAAAGGGAGTCAGAACAAAGTTCTGAAGATGATTTTGAAGTTTCCTTCCTGGTACAGTACTACCGAAGTACATAGAATTTCGAATGTTGAGACTTTAGAACAAATGTCCAATAAAATAATTAATAATTTCAGGCAAAATCGTTGCAATCCTCAATTGTTATACTGACATGCAGGTTAAAAAAAACCTGTTTAAAATACTGAATTGCCAAGGCAGGAACAATGTTAAAAAAACTTAGATACATTCCAGATCATAAGTTTAAGGACACCCCCAAAATAACATGAAAAATTTGTTATGCTCATATCTCTGTCTTGTTACGTTCAATTTTCGTTCTCTTCAGATCATTTGAAAGGTATTGAATAGAACTTTCTTCGTAGGCAAATTGTTTAATATATTTTTCTTATTTTGTGTGCTAAAATTTCACCCAAAGTTACAATATTTTTCAAAATTTACTGTGAAGAATCGTCACTGATTTTCTCAGAATTGGGTTGGCCAAATAAAAGTAGTAGTAGAACATTTAGGGATCGTCCATTAATTATGTCACACTTTTATGGGGAGGGAGGTTTTTGTAAACTGTGACGGGGGGTTACAAAAATCAATTAAGGTCCATATAAAAAATGTGACAAACGGGGAAGGGGGGGTTGAAAATGGGCCAATTTTGCGTGACATAATTAATGGACTTCCTGTTATGCTATACCATTTATACCATTTCAAATAACCTTTGGAGATCGAAAATTGAACAAAACATATTTGCTCGGTTTTTGGGGGTGTCCTAAAACTTATGATCGGTAGTGTACATCATAACAATTAAGGCTGGTAAGTTACTGTAGTAACTGGAGCACCTAGGTTAAAATGGAATGTAATTTATTTCAAATTTGAAACAAATAAAGAGTTGGAAAAAAATAAAAAAAAAGTTATTATTGATTCAGCAGGAAAAATATATATCTTTGCCACTTGATTACGATTTACTACAATTTCTCATCATATCCCACGACAAAACCAATTGGAATAGAACTGATGAAGAGTGTTTTCTTAAAAAAACATCAACATTTCTTGCAGAAACATACAGAAACATTAATTAAATGTGAAATACTGCATGAAATGGGTGTTTTTTCCTTGGTTTGTTTTCCGTAGATCTGGTTTTCCGTGCTGAGCACCAATGCTACCGACGCCAGGGAGGCAGCTCCCACACCTGGACCCTACCTATCGACCCATCAACTCATGAACCGGAGACCAACGGCTAAACTTCCCTTCGAAGGAAGGCGTGATCAGAGATGTTATGCATCAGAACATCCCGGCGGCGCCGACTGGGATTGAACCCAGGCCTGCTGGGGTGAGAGGTAATCACGCTTTCCACTACACTACCGACTCCGCTTGTGCAGAGTTGTTCATCATATATGTGGCTATCACCCAGCGGTTAAATTTTATTGATTCAGTTTTCAATTTTAAGTTCATCAACGTAAAATGTGATTTAGCGCCTAAATCGCTAAGGGGCTGTTCATTAACTACGTAGACAGTTAGTGAGGGGGGGGGTAGCAATTAACCGCGGCACATACATTTTTTTTAAATGTGTATGGACAATTGTCTACGCAGGTGGAGGAGGGGGGAGGTTCAATAATCCCAGAGAAAACTGTCTATGTAGGTAATGAACTGCCCCTAATCCGTTAATCCGTTAACAGCTAAATTATTAAGGCAAATTAACTAAAAACCAAACCCTAATCAGGAAACATCAGTAGCACTGCACAGTGGTCCAGAGCGGAAAAATACATGGAAATTGGGTTTTTCACAGAATCTACTGGTTTTAGCGTTTTGATGTCTTCAAAAGAGTTGTTGGTAATGAAAAAGCACATCTTTTCATTGGATCAGTCATTAGAGTGATTCAGTTTTAGGTTGACTTCAGAAATCTAACTCTTCAGGAAATTTTTTGGCAATTTCTTTGACTGCCTCAAAGTTGTAGAAGATGCTAAATCAAGCAACTTTGTTCAAGACGTAAATTTTGTATCTCATCATCTACGCATTCTACGAACTGAAACAACTAGAAGGCTAGGGTGATTCATGAAAAAACCAGTATTTTTACCATAACTTTTTTTGCTTTGTATTAAGAAAAAAAACTGTTTTTCAAAACACTTTAAGGTTTTTATAAAACACACATTCTGATTGCCTAAGTATGACGTTTGGACCAATGAATGAAAAGATATAGTCATTTTAAGGTAAGAAACGATTTTATTTTAATATAACTTTAAAACGCGCAAGCCAATTTCAAATCTATTGAGATTAATGGAAATAATAAATGTGGTTCAATATTTGCTGAAAAAATGGCAGAGGTATCATTTTATTAACTCGAGATTTTTGAATTAGAAAATTGTCATTTTTTAAGGAAAAAAAGCCATAGAACATGAATAAAAGTGGCAAAAACCGGTCATTCACCGAAGTCAGTAAAGTTTTACCGGGTTTTTGAACAGCAGATCAAGTCGGTAAAATTTTCCAATTTTTCATTACCAACAACTCTTCGAAGACATCAAAACGCTAAAACCAGTAGATTTTGCGCAAAACCCAATTTCCGTGTATTTTTCCGCTCTGGACCACTGTGCACTGTTGAATAGCTTGGTATCAAAGGAACACCTGTACCAAAATTCGTTTTAATCTGAAATCATAAATTTAGAAAGAATACTGATTTCCGAAAGTAATTTATCGATTAGTGCTTTATGTGCCCACCTCTGGCTGCTAGCCAAAGGAGGATTTCAGCTTAGAAAGATGGTTCCAAACAACCCATTTTTCTGGAAGGACTGGAAGCGTCACAGATTGTTGTCCCACGCAAAAGATTGATCACGAATAACCCATCTAGGGGCATTAGGAGTCAGTTGAGAACACAGGAAAAGCCCAGTTGCGATTCGATTCTACCCAAGAAGTGATCTCCTCTGTCATCCGGATCAAAAAACCAGTCGTAATTTGAGCAAATATGTTACTGCTTGAACTCTCTCTGCAATCCTGAGGATGAGAATACCACCGGAACCAAATGGAACACCTACTCAGTCGTGCTATCGAAAATATTCTCCTTCCGATTCAACCGATATGCATTCTTGCCGAACCCCATTCTTGCTCACCTTCGTGGTTGCTCGGTCCACCAGGAATTTCAACAATTACTAGCAAAATACTAAACATCCGAAATTAAATTAGTGCAAATGAATAACGTGGTCAATCTCTGCGTACATCGAAATTACATCGCACAGCGGAAAATACATTACCAAACAATAAATTAGTTCGAAGTAGCGCAAATAGAAATTAGTTTCCATTTTCAGCTCACATCTCGTAGATATAAATGGATGCAACAATTTACCGGCAATTTATGAGGTGCCGAGTGACACCCCACTCATGTGAATGCACGCACCCACACATGCCGACATCTAATTGCAAAATAATCACGCAATCCATTATTAACAACCTCAACCAGGGACAGAAACATCCCGCTGGGCCGGGAGGCACTCGTTCCCACATAAATAGCAAGAAAACAATATTACCAGTGCAAACAAATCCTCCGCTTGACAAATTGCTGCATATAAAATTTCACCGGACATACAAATGCATGCTCTCGGTCTCTGCTGCCTGCTCATCGGCGGCGGCGCCGGCACCAACCTGGGCCAACAAATTGTATGTAGATACCTTCATGCCAAAGTACACTACTCTTGCTAGTATTGCACGAGGAACACGAAGGCACCAGCTGGCAACCAGCGACAGACGACGGGGGTGGCTTCCCCGAGAGCTAGTTACCAAATTTTCAACAACTTCAAACCAATTCACGCCGCAGCTCGTTAGTTTGCTTCTGCTGGCTGCTACTCCTTCCTGCTTCTGTTTATGCAAATTTGTTTCAAATAATAAAACCACACTCATATATACACGCGCCAGAGAGAAGTGTTCAGCTCGTTCGCCGAGCCTGGATAGGTTGATGAATACGGGAATGCACTGTTCCTCTGCGGGGACGATCACGGAGCCTGTCGTGCTACAAGTGCCACCCCATTCCTACTTACTAGAGCGTGGAGTACGACAGCTTTGATATGGGGTGACCTGCTGTACGGTTTCCCGTATAGCTGCAGCGTCTGTCTACTATTTAAACCAACGGCTGTCAAATACAAGGAACTAATGCTACCGACTGGTCAAAATGAGTGCAACTCATAAAGGATGTATTTGAAATTCACAAAACTTTCGGACATCCCAGCGCACAGATAGTGATAGTGAGCTTCGAAGTTAGAAGCAAAAAAACAGTTGACTCCTAATTAAAATATGGTGGATCAGTGCTCCTAGGGAGATTTAAATCTTCGAAAAACAGAAACCATCGGTTGGCATTACTTCGATTCTGAAACATTTTTCAAACAAAAATATATCATACAAAATAATTGTAGGGTAACCCGAGCAAAGTCTGTGATCAAATTGAAATCTAAATTTGATGTTGTGATTGCGCTGATAATGATTGCTCAGGTTGCTGTCGTATTACTGGTTAAAATATTAAAATTGAGAGCAAAAAAAATCTTCCTGTGACATCACTTTGAAAACTATTTCTGCTATCAGCAGGCATGGAAAATCATTTGCATTCATTTCGTGCATTCATTTACATTCATTTGCCCCTAACTTTTTTATCAACTGAATTCCGCAAAATAATGTATTGAGTTTTTGTAGGTTTTGTTATTAGCTACAACTTTTGTTAACAACTCAAATCCGTATCTCTTATGCATGACGAACCAGAGTGAACAGAATCCACTACTGTTTTTCGGTGAATGTGTTTTACATTCACGAAGTTCTGTTCGCTCTAATTCGTGATGCATAAGAGATACAGATTTGAGTTATGGGCAAAAGTTGTAGCTAATAACAAACCCTACTAAAGCTCTAAACATCATTTTGCGGAATGCTGTTGATGAAAAAAGTTAGAGGCAAATGAATGTAAATGAATGCACGAAATGAATGCAAATGATTTTCCATGCCTGGCTATCAGTGACAGCGAACTGAAAACTCTATTTGATATCAATTTTTCCTGTTGGTAACAAAACAAGTATTCGATTTGATGTTATGCTAAGACAATGAAAACAAACCCGCAAAAATATATTTTTGAAGAGCAAATGTACAGCAAAATGAAAACAAAATTTATCAATTGCATAAACTGAAAACAAATTAGGATTTCACAGTGGCGTTTCCTTAACCTCAATCTACCTGTGCACCAACTCTCAAAACATAAACAATTATCATAATATTACTTGCAATGTATAGATATCGAGTAAACTAGAAGATTGCGTGTATGTTTCAACCGATTAGAGTATGAATATGGCATTAAATCTGGTTTTGAAAGTTGGTGCACCGGTAAAAAGTTAGGTTACGGGACACCACTGGGATTTCAGCTTGATGTTGATATCAAAACTTGATTTCAATTTGCTGTCATTTTGATGCTGGACTTTGCTCGGGAGAATATCCGAAGTGTATTGGCGTTGACGGCACCGTCGAAAAATGTCTCTTCTAGAAAAGATTGACAGTGTCTTATGTGATTTTTCGGTGGAGTGAAAGGATATTACGAAGTCTGCCATGTTTCACTCACAGTCTGACGTTTGCTTATGGACTTTACCATAGGAGTAAAGAGCTACATAGTCACCATCAACGCCAATTGTCGACATTGACTTCACTGCAGAGACTGATAGCTAGTTGTTCCCTGTTTGCCTTGCCACCCAGTTTGCCGGAAATGATCAGTCGCAAGCCAACTTCTGAGCCACGGATTGATTGTTGATATCCATGACTTCACCGAATCACCGAAAGGAATACGTCAGTACCCAGAATCACATCGATGGGTCCTGATTTGGGATGAAAGAGAGGATAGGCTAGGTCACAATTGAGAGCAAACAAATCTTCCTGTGACATCACATTGAAAGCTATTTCTGCTCTCAGTGAGAACAAACCGAAAACGAAATTTGATATCCATTCTTCCTGTTGATAACAAAACAATATTCAATTTGATGTTATGCTAAGGCAATGAAAACAAACAACATATTTCTGTCTGCCTATAGAAATGTCTCTAATGTTGGCCTCTGGATCTAAGATTGGGCCCATCGCTTAAAATCTGCTATTTATCAATTTTATCTAGATGACCGCGTTATTGGGACGTTACTAATGAATATTTTTGGTTGCTATTGAAAATTTAGTCGATTGCTGAATTTATGTATGGGCCCAAATTAGGGACACTATGGCCGACACTACCTGCATTTCCCCTATATCAAATTTGTCAATTGCGTAAACTGAAATCAAATTATGATTTCAGTTTGATGTTGATATCTAAGCTTGATTTCAATTTGCTGACATTTTGATGCTCGACTTTGCTCGGGAAACGCTCCTACAGTTGCGGTACGTTAGAAGCGTTAGGTTCCAATAGTTGTGTATTGAGTCTCCACTACACAATTGCCTGGACAACAAAACAAGTAGGGGCAACGCTCCTATAGTTGCGGTACCAGGGCTGGTAGTGCTGATGCGATATAACAGTAGTGACTTTAGTGACTAAAAATGCGGAAATCGTAATTGTGAAATACTAAATAAGAAACCATTTATATGGTAGCTTAGAAATTCAAATGCGGTTTGATGGTGAAATAAGCTTTGTTTGTCATGGAACCTAAAATGAAATTTCATAAATTCCTCTAATTTAATCGAATCTCACCACGACATCTTACTTTTGCTTACGTTATACATGATGACTAGCAAATAGTAATTCCCATTTTTTTATGATCTTGAATTTGATTCTGCATTCGAAATCTTTAAAATTTTGATATATCTAGGTAGATAACTTTGATAATTCGCTAAGAACCTTTCACAGAATTTCTTCAGAATGATCTCAAGAACTTAGAATAATTCCCCTTCTCTGAAACTTTGAGGCAAATAAGCTTTTACAAAAATAATATTGCATTCTTGGTAATCTTAGCAGAACAATCAACAAAATTATTGGAAAAAGATCATTTTCGTAGTTGGAAATGCTTAACATCAATTATCAGGATTAAAATGGATATTTTATACGATAGATGAGCAGATGAAAGTGAAGATAGTTTCGTTATAGTGTGAAATTTGTATATAGAAAGTAGAAAGCGCACAAAGGACAATTTTGAGGAAGGTACAAATCGGGTAGAGCATCTCCTTTACCAAGCTCATCCGTTAATGAGGGATGGTGAGGGGTGTTTCCCCCTGCCATCGGCAAAAGGGATGATCGTCGATTTGCTCATCTACCTCCGATGTGCGGAAACAGTTCTGTCGATTGTTTCACAATCAAGTCTCATCTGACGTAGACAACTACCTGATTTGTACCTTCCTCAAAGTTGTCGTTGCTCGCTTTCTACTCTCTATATACAATTTTCACACTGCCGTACTATAACGGAACCATTAACTCTATAATTAAATCTCCTCATCTATCGTATATAATCTTCACTTTAAGCATCTCCGACTATGAAAACCGTTAAATTCACGCATGAAGTATTAACACATGATTAGTTAAAGTAGATTATTTTCGACTTTTTATTGATTCTCCTTGGAACTTCCTGAACTTCAGCTTAGAATTTCCATGCAATGAACCTCAGAAATTTCATAAATTTCTGCTTAGAATAATCTTGAACTCCTCCCCTGCATTCAATTGGAAATTCAATTCGTATTGTCCTTAGAATTCCCATAGTATTTCCTCAGAATTCTCAAAACAAAAATCCATCACAGAATAACTTTGAAACTCTTCTCAGAATTTCTTTGAGATGGAACCCTCAAAATTCGATTCTATTGGAATTCTTCTCGAAATTTATTTCGAACTCCTTAGAATTCTCTTGGAAGTATCTTCAGAAATCACCCCAGAATTCTTTTAGAATTATCCGCAGATACCATCTTTGAAGTTCACAGGATTTTCATGGAATTTTCATCAGAGCTCCCTTAAACGCTGTCCAGACTGGAGAGTTATAACATGTTATAACGGTTGTCAAATAATTGCAACACAGAAACCACCATCAAGATAGCGCTATAACATTTTATAACTCTGTAGTCTGAACGTACTATTAAGCAACATGTCTAATAACTCTAGACCAACAATTGAAATAGGCGGAACAACCAAACGTGAACAATGGCTTTAAACACAACATTCTCGAGAATCAAAATCATAATCATCAGATAAAAGTCAGGACCAGAATTTTGTTCAGCTTCATGTAGATGCCATCTTTGAAGCAAACAGACGGCATATCGATATGGGTGAGCTCGTTTTGTTCGGTGATTTCAATCAACCTCGTCTGTTCTGGAAAAGTTCGAGCAGTGGATATGCCTTCGCTGATCCGATACTGTCGCAGACTTCAATGGCCAGTCAAATTATTCTTGATAGTATGGCATTTCTTGGATTGAGGCAGCGTAATTTAATTCAAAACTGTTCTGACCGAGTACTAGATCTAATATTTTCAAACGATTCAGCTCTCTCTTTCTCTGTGGTTTGTGTGTCTCCTGTATCATTTCATGAAGATGTTGACCTTTCTGAGCGTAACTTTCGTCGAGGGGATTATGATAACTTGAATGAACTGCTGTCGCAAGTTGATTGGTCTGAAGTATACCAAAGCCATGACGTCGATAGCACCGTCAGCTCCTTCAATCGTATTTTGCATAATTGCATCATTCAAACTGTACCGCTAAAAAGGCCCCCAAGGAATCCTGCTTGGTCCAATGCGCATCTTCGCACCCTGCGTCGACGGCGCGCCAAGTTACTGCAGCGATATTGTCGTCAACGATGTTTGTATCTAAAGCACCAGTTTGACGAAGCTAGTCGAATCTATCGTGGATACAATCGTTTTTTGTACAAAATGTCTTCGGCGAAACCCGAAACGGTTTTGGAGCTTTGTAAATTCAAAACATAAGGAGAGCGGATTGCCGACTACGATGCACTTAGGAGATGTTCATGCTCTTTCTGCAGAAGCAAAGTGCGAGCTTTTCTCTCAAAAATTTGCCAGCGTGTTTGAGAATCGTATGCCAACTGTGAAGGAGATAGTTGTAGCTGTTGAGCTGGTACCAAGAAACGCGGTGGATCTTAATGTATTCAACATCAACACAGTGACGGTTGAATCAGCTCTACAGAAACTCAAGCAGTCTTATCAACCTGGTCCGGATGGCATTCCTTCGTGTGTATTGAAAAAGTGTAGTGCACTTTTGGTTGCTCCTCTTCAAGTAATTTTCAACCAATCATTGCAGCAACAGTGGTTTCCTTCTGCTTGGAAGACCTCCCATATGTTTCCAGTGCACAAGAAAGGTGATAAGTCAGATATTTCTAACTACCGTGGGATAATTTCGTTGTCAGCTGGATCTAAGTGCCTCGAAATCATCGTCAATGAAGTACTGTTCAGCTCTTGCAGGAACTACATCAGTGCCTCTCAACACGGATTCTACCCCAAACGATCAGTGGACAGCAATCTGTGTGAATTTATCTATTTTTGCATCGGCACAATGGACGGTGGAGCTCAGGTTGATGCTGTATACACCGGCATAAAGGCTGCTTTTGACACCGTGAACTACGATATTCTTCTTGCCAAGCTACTTCGACTAGGCGTTTCCAAAAGAGTATGTAATTGGCTTCGTTCGTACATAAGCAACAGGCAACTCGTGTTAAAATTGGATCAACAGCGTCTGCTCCGTTTACTCCGTGCTCTGTTATTCGTATTATTTTTCAATGACATGACGATCCTTTTAGCAAATGGGGGACTGCAGGTTTATGCAGACGATTTGAAAATTTATCTCGTAGTACGAAATGAAGCCGATTGCAGGCAACTTAAAGAGTTACTGGATCGATTCGCTCATTGATGCAACTCCAGCTTCCTCAAAGTGAGTGTATCTAAGTGTTGCATCATCTCGTATCGGCGGTGCAAAAAGCCTATTCTGTACAACTACACGATCGATGGACAGGAACTTGAGCGCGTTGATAAAGTGAAGGATCTTGGAGTGTTGCTGGATCACCAACTCACATTCAAGATGCATTATTCAGTTTCAGTTGTTGTAAGTTTCGTAATTCAGTTGTTGACAAAGCCAACCGTCAATTAGGATTCATTCTAAAAATCGCACAAGACTTCAATGATCCACTTTTCTTGCGTGCTCTTTATTGCTCTCTAGTTAGATAAATACTAGAATTTGCATCGGTTGTTTGGTCACCGTATGAAGCTGTGTGGTTCTCCAGGATCGAATCTGTGCAACGTAAATTTGTCCGGGCTGCACTACGAAGTCTACATTGGCGTGACCCAGTAAACCTACCGCCTTATGAGCATCGTTGTGCCTTGCTGAATATCGAACCGCTGGCAAATCGTCGTAAGATGGATCAAGCTGTATTTCGAGCTAAGATACTTCGCGCAAAGATTGATAGTTCAGCCTTACTGAACCGTATGAGGATTTATGCCCCAGAGCAAGTGTTGCGGTCACGACAACTAATCCAACCAACTCCGAGGAATACTTCATATGGCTCCAATGACCCTTTGAACTCTATAAGCAGACGGTTTCAAGAAGAATATCCTGTTTTTGATTTTAATATGTCTACAAACACTTTTAAACAACGTTAACGATCTCTGCATATATTTAATTAAACAAGGGTTAAGAATTTTTCATTAAGACCACGATGTCGGATGATAGACAACAATAATAAATAATAAATAAATAAAAGCAACCATAAAACCATTCGGTTTTAAATGAGAGCAAAAAGCAGATTTTGTTGTTGTTTGGACTTGTTAAAGTTTATTTTAAAATCCTCAATTACTCTGTTTACAAATTGAACTTAAAAGTTGGATCCTCATAGTGAATAAAAGCAAGATTTATGACAAGGAAATCTCGAAGGGTACACGAAGTAGGATGAAAAATTCAAACGATGTAGACGATCGAAGGGAAGTCAATTTCAGCAACGATTGAGCATCTGGCGTTTGTCTCACGTTCTGACCGGTGTTGACCGTCTCCTATATGAAACATCTGTACATACAGCAAACCACTGAAACTGTCAGTAAGCAGAGATTGGCTGGTTTCCGATTCATAGCAGTGATTTTATTCAGCGAAAGGGTCAACATTTCATTCAAGCGTACTTAATTTAAACTGCATCGTTTGATGGTGCACTTCAGGTGCACTTACGGAAACGATTGAGATTCCAGTAGACAGTCACTAGCGTGCACAGGAATCTTGTTAAGGAGGTGCAATTTTTTCTATAGTGCACTTAATCTAGAAATGGGGAGTACTCCAAATTGCGTGGTGATCGGTGCTGTCCACCCACCACTGTTTCCCTACTGTTCAATTTAGCTAATTTAATTTTTTTTGCTACGCTGGTGGTTCATCTTCTTTAATGAATACTGCTTTCAGACAGCCAATGGAAATTGACTATTTAATCCCATCGACGATGCCGATGATGATCGATTCGTCATATGGTTGCGATAGTAGGGGTTTAACCGAAATGATACATTTACTGGAATGTTGCTGCCTTGGTGGTTGGATTCAGCTGAAGTCACGTCAGATGGTGGTGATAATTCGATTGTGTGGCGATCTAAATGACAGGTGCTTTGTTGTGTTGTTGAATCAAATGGTAAGCAAATCAGATATTATATTGATTTGAGAGGCCGATAATACTTGGAAGTCAATAATTATTTGCTTCTTATTGAAAATGCTAAATCAACACGGTTTCTTCAATAAAGTTGTTCAGAAACTTTTGATTAATATAATTAATTATCCATGCACCAAATGGAGCTTCTTCTCTACGAAAACGGGCTTCTAGAAACCAACCATTTGGTAATAAATTTGTCATGAAAGATAATTACAAACCTTACCATATTGAGATGAAATTTTTTACAAAAAAAATAATTCATACTAATCCCTCCTTCAGAAAAAAAAATGTTGCTTATGTGATATCTCTTACGAAAAATCAAAATCACTGAAATAATCAGAAATCATTAGGTGAGGCAATGTAAATAAAACAAATAACTTACCCGCCTAGTCACAGCTTTGCAACATTCGATTGCTTTAGGTATTCAATGTCAATGTCAAAAAGTCAATGCATGCGAGCTTGGATTTATTAAGTGGAACCGGTGGTGCTTTCGGGAAATGAAAATTTCTGAAATAATCGGGAACAAAGTAATAAGAAATCCTCCGGAAGCAAAATAAGAAAAATTAATGTCTTACCACTCAAGACATTCCTTTGACATTTTCGTCTCGGATGCATGGCAGTCGCATGTGAGCATCGATCTATTCATTGCACTGTAGCTGGCAACGGGTTGAGCAGATTCGTTGAAGATATCACCATGTGTACCACCACGGGTGCATTTGCCCGTCCATTCACGAGATTTTTCGCCAACCAGTTAACTAGTCACCAGAGCGATGTCATTTGTACACTAGCGATTTTCAAAAAAATTTGCCCTACATCAAGAATTTTCTGTAAAGCTTCGTTTTCCACAACGATGCAAATTTTCCACCATAAACCATTAACCAGTTCTGAGCAAATTTTACACCGAAAATTTCCGGTAGAGATTGCCAGTCTATTCTGTAGAACATTCTCCAATCATCAGAACGTTGCAAATTTTACACCAGACATTATTAAAAAAGTGTGTTTCTCTTTTCAGCAGAAGTATGCAAATTCAACACCAAAAATTTTCAGAAAAGCTTGCCCATCCGTTCACCAGAACGGTGCAGATTTTCCACCATAAATTTTCGATATAGCTTAATTTTAAATAAAGCTTGCGCCTTCATTTACCAGACCAGTGTAAGTTTTCCACCAGAAATTTTCTGTTCAATTCATTTATCAGAGAGATGCAAATTTTGCACCAGAAATTTTCAATAAAGCTTGCTCCTCCATTCACCAGAACGGTGCACCAAAAATTGTCAGTGAAGTTTGTTTCACTATGCACCTTTGTGGTGCAATTTTCAGGCTTTGCCTCTTCATGCACGAGAATGGTACAAATTGTCCACCATAAATGTTCAATGAAGCTTGCATTCATCAGAACGATGCAAATTATGCACCAGAAAAATGAATAAACTTTGCTTCTACATTCACCACAGCGTTGCGAACTTTCCATCAGTAATTTTCAGTTAAATGTGCACCTCCAAACTTAAAGCGTTGTTCAATTTTTCCACCAGAGTTATTTATTTTGATTTGTCCCTCCATGCACCACCTTGATGATATTTTTTCACCAGTAATTTTCAAGAAAAAGCTTTTGCTTCGATGTACCACCACGACGGTGAATTTTATCAACCTTAAATTTACCCTCTTTTTTTAACCCTCCATGAACCACCTTGTTAAAAAATTACACCAGAAATTTTTTGACCAAAAAATTTCATTGAAGTTTGTCCTTTCATGCACCTTTGTGGTGCAATTTTCAGGCACCATCTCAAAAGAATTGAAACAACAGAAGGTTTTCAGTGCTCTTATATTATGAAATCAAGTTATTTTACCTTCAAATCAAGTTATCAAGAAATCATGTTATTTTATATCCCCCCAATATGCCCCCCCCCCCCCCCACCATGCCATTCTCTGTGAACGCCAGTGATTATTTTGTTAAGATCGGATGGTATTTATAAATGCTTTTCTATCTTCATTGATGATTTTTGTAATGGATTCAGAAAGCGGCTAGGGAAAATGGCTTGAAAAAGGTTTTTACAAATGCCAAATAGCTTTTATTGTAGCTTAAATACGGGTTTCAAATAGTTCACAATACGTTTTTCATACATCCTTTTTGCAGTAAATCAATCTTGAAGAGCTTCAAAAATAACCCTTGAGAACCTTCTCCAGGATGGGCCAACTAGACAGATTCTAGTCTTAATGAGGTTTTGTTGGATGCATCAATGACAAAGTAGGTTTGACCAGAGTTATATGAATGTTGTTTTATAATAGCTTTGTATTACTTAATAAAACTTAAAATGTTACTTGGGTATAGTTGTGCATGGAGACTCAATACACAACTATAGGAACCTATCGCTTCTAACGTACCGCAACTATAGGAGCGTTTACCCTACAGTGAAATAATGACGAATGCTAGCAAAACTCAAATGAAGCGTCGAAGTGATACTGTCATCCGTCTACTGCGATCGAATATCATGGAGACCATTAAGGACAACCCGAACACTTCAGACTGCGAATTATCACTTCACCACTGCATGCATGCATTCAAACACAAGATTTGACAGGGAATTCCATGTGAATGGTTGATAAAGCTATGTCCATTTAGAATCCGGAATAATAAAATTATCTGTATCTCGGATTGACGTACCAGTAAGGTTAATACATCAAAACAAAGTTTATTCACTGTTATTTTAGGAAAACATATCAATACAAATAATTTCTCTTCGTTTCTAATGAAAATTCGCACTTTCTTCTTTATTCCTCCCATCAAACGCTGCACACCTCCGGAGTCAACTTCCTTGGTACATTTGTTCGACATTTTGGTCATCTGAATCGCGTCTCGAGCCGTTTTTCCACTTTTCTTAAGCTTCCGCTTCATTATTGCCCAAAATCTCACGATGGGCCGGAGCTGTGGGCAGTTGGGTGGATTTATGTTTTTATAGATGAAATCTACGTTATTATCGCGATACCACTGGATGACTTCCCAGCTGTAGTGGCAACTCGCCAAATCTGGCCAAAACTTCACGGGACCTTTATGGGCTTTGTGGCATTCTTCCTTGTAGAGCTTCGAATCCATCGCCTTATTCGTCACTAACACTTTGGTCTTTGCTCTGCAGCTGCATATCCCTTGCCAAATCATCAGTTGTTTGACAAATTTGTCCATAAAAGCAAACTTAAAATTCGCAGGAACATCTCCTCGTGCCGTCGCCATGTAGAATTTTTGGCCAGGAAGCTGTCCGAAATCCATTTTGACGTAGGTTTCATCGTCGTTGAGCAGGCATCCTTGGTACTTCGTCAAAACTTGCTGGTAAAATTTCCGAGCTCGAGTTTTGGTGACGAAACTTTGCTTCAACGTACTGTTTGGTTGCTTGCTGGCTCGATAAGAACGATATCCTGCTCGCAAACGAATTTTTCGAGCGGTACTGCGAGCAGCAGCGTATTTTGTGCGATTTCATTATCTGATAGTCCAGGGTTTGCTCTGACGGTTCTCAACACCTTCTGGTTCAGCTTGCGGTCATATGTTCCACTACGACGCTTACCTTGAGGCACTCGATCCACGCTCATTTGCTACCTGAAACGTTTGAGCACATCATACACGGTTCATTTGGAGATTTTCAACGTTTTTGCGATTTTTTTGGCGGACCACGTTGGATTATCAACGTGGGTGTGCAGAATTTTTTCTCTCCTCTCGGCTTCCATCTGGAATAATTTTTGACTAACTGCACGAAACACCGTAAAATTTATACCACAGAAAGTGGGCGCCTAGGTAAACAAACAGCTGTAAAATAATTTTTGCAGCGGTCACTTTCCGTGCCGCTACAACACAATAAGTGATTCCGGATTCTAACTGGACAGAACTTTAAAGATGAAGTCACAAAACTGAACACTCAGAACTCGGCGCAGGTCGATCACATTTTCGTTAAGAGACTTTTCTTGTGCCCAGGCTTGCTGGCGTGAGAGGTTGTTCTTGATGCCTAGGAAGATAAATCTATGGCCGCCAGGGAGCACATTCTGGCCACAATGCCAAATTCTTTCATAAAACCCTTCATCAAACGAATACGCAAAAACACTCAGCTCTAGGAGCACTTTCACTAATTTAACACATCAACAAGAGTGTTCGAGAAAAAAACATGGAGCTCTAGGACCAGCTTAATGAATTGACCACTTTAACGCATGTTCCGGATCTTTCAATGGACCAGTATTAGCCCTTCAGGGTACATATTCGGGCCACAACGCCATATTCTTGATTAAAACTCGCCAATAAGTGCTTTCGCTAAAAACTGTGCAGCTCTAGCTCCAATTCAATGAATTTACCTCTGGTACGTTTGTTCCGAATCGTACAGATGACCATTCTGTGCCCCGCTGGAAGACAAATTGTACCAAAAGGAGGACAACTGCTTAGCAACTTCTTCCAAGACACCTGGAGGTTATCTCATAATTTGACCTCAAAATCAGAGTTTATTTCCAATCAGCTCAAATAGCATATGGTACTAACTAACTTATCCACGTTCAATTTCTTCGATTATTTCTTCAATCATTCGCCGCTCGTAAGGTACCGCAGGACGCAGGGTAGATTATTATGAACCTTGCTGCACTTTGCTACTGCCAGAGTTGGTGCGGTAGAAAGATTGTGTTTGCGATTCCTTATGTATCACAACTTTGTTTTTCTCTGTGCGGCAATGATATGTACGGTTTAAAGTTATATACAATCATTGAACGTGTTATTCAGTGAACTGTTGAGATCGTTTTTTTTTTTTTGTATTCCATATAGAGCTGGAATTAAGGCATTACAGCCTTTGTAAACAATGACTTCTATCGATGATTTCTCAACGTGGTTTCACAAGAATGACCTTCCCAATATCCCGATTGTTCTGGTATCAACAAACTATTACTATTTAAACACTCCAACAGTTGGCCTTTAACAACAAGTTCTAAAAATTTCGATAATCTGTGCAACATGTTGATGGGACTAAACTCTTCGGCATTAATCGTTCCAGCAACTTTTTGAATGGGGGGCACTAAGGATTCATTAATAAGGTCCAGTAAGATGTGGCCAAGGACATGAAAGCAATCTTGAATAACTCTAGCATTAAAGTTATCTACTCCAGCCGATTTTCCTAATGAAAAACAAATAACTCTAAGTTCATCTAATGTAATTGGGTGAAAACCTTCAAATCTATTTGAACCCAGGCCTGCTGGAGAGAGCGATAATCACGCTTACCACTACAGCACCGGTGCCGCTTCCCCCTACTTCCGACAGCTCTTTCATTTGGTTCAGAGGTCCCCAACAAATGTGCTAAATTTTAACAAATTTGGCTACGATCTGGATTTGCGGAAGAGCTTTATAATTTGTATGGGAAAATGTATGGGAAACGGTCCGAAACTGTTCAATTGCTTATCAAAAATTCGAAATCGTTCAATTTTCATCAAACCAGGGACTTGGAAAACTATACAGAACAACTTCGTTGAAGACTGCAAATCTATTCGACTTCTGTGCAAAAAGTTATTGCTTTGTGTTCACGGCCATGTGGCGCTGCGAAAATAACGCGTTTTTGTTTTGCTGCGTCGTTTTCGTTCTAGTGAAAATGTTATAAATTTACAATTTCATTTATAAAAAGTGTTAACCTACGTTCTAACCTACGCGTAGCTACGCTCAGCTAAGTTTATTTACCTTTTCGTTCCTCGGTCATCGATAGTAAATATCCATCTAATTCAAGGCGATTATTTCAAAACTTCTCTGTTCTCTGCATCTCTCTCAAGTAAGTGTCGGACTAACATTCCTCCCCTTTCTCCACCAGAGGCAAGCACGTGGCCAGGACAGCTCTGGTCTGTTGGAGGGAGACACATCCTTTAGAGGTAGTAATTAATCACAAATAACTATCTAACAGCAACGGATGAAGGTGGGTCTCCTTCTTTACAACAGTTTAGAGCTCGTACCACTTACTACATTGTGCAACCTGGTTTATGCTATACTGTGCTATGCAGTTGTTATCGGACGTCACCAATGATCCGATGTACACAAATTCATCCACCACCTCGAACTCATCTCCGTCGATTGTCACGCTTCTGCCTATGCGAGCCCTATCCCGCTCGGTTCCTGCAGCTAACAGATTCTTTGTCTTCACCTTTAATCCAACCTTCTCTGCTTCACGTTTCAGCCTGGTGTGCTGCTCCGCCATGGCCTGAAACGTTCTTCCGACAATGTCCACGTCGTCAGCGAAGCAGATGAACTGGCTGGACTGATTGAAGATCGTTCCCCGCATGTTAAAGCCCACACGTTTCACAACACCTTCTAGCGCAATGTTGAACAGGAGGCAGGAAAGACCATCGCCTTGTCGAAGTCCTTTGCGAGTTTCAAACGAGTCCGATAACGCGCCCGATATCTTCACGCAGCACTGTACACCATCCATCGTAGCCCTGATCAGTCTAGTCAGCTTCCCGGGAAAACCGTTCTCGTCCATAATCTTCCATAGCTCTTCACGGTCAATAGTATCATAAGCGGCCTTTAAATCGATGAACAGGTGGTGCGTAGGGACTTTAAATTCACGACACTTTTGGAGGATCTGCTGCAATATAAAGATTTGGTCCGTTGTCGATCGCCCGTCCACAAAATCGGCTTGATAATTTCCAACAAATCTGCTTGCTAGCGGCGATAAACGGCAAAAGATGATCTGGGAAATCACTTTGCAGGCCGCGTTAAGAATAGTGATCACTCGATAGTTCTCACATTCTAGTTTGTCGCCTTTTTTATATATACTGGGCATATTATTTCCTCTTTCCACTCCTCCGGTAGCTATTCTGTATCCCAGATCTTGACTATCTGTCGGTGCAGACAAGTGGCCAACTTATCTGGGCCCATTTTGATAAGTTTCGCTCCGATACCATCTTTCCCAGCTGCTTTGTTCTTAAGCTGTTGGATAGCATCCTTAACCTATCGTGGGAGCTGGCATGTCCCCCTCATCCGCTGTACCGACGAAGCCATTCCTCCTGCCACCTTGGTCCTCCGCCTCTGCGCCGTTCAGATGTTCATCGTAGTGCTGCTTCCACCTTTCAATCACCTCACGTTCGTCCGTTAAGATACCCCCTTCCTTATCCCGACACATTTCGGCTCGCGGCACAAAGCCTTGGTGGGATGCGTTGAGTTTCTTGTAGAACTTGCGTGTTTCTTGGGAACGATACAGCTGCTCCATTTCTTCGCACTCCAGCTCATCCAGGCGGCGCTTCTTATCCCGGAAAAAAAATGGGTTAGCTGTCTTCGCTTCTGTTCCTTGCTGCAGCATCGCTGCGTTCTTCTCGTCCAAAACCGTCTGACACTCTTCGTCGAACCAATCGTTCCGTCGATTTCGCTCCCCGAACCCAACGGCGCCTTCAGCAGCATTGTTAATGGCTGCTTTCACGTTGATCCAGCAGTCCTCAAGAGAGGCTTCGGTGAGCTCTCCCTCATCCGACAACGCTGCGTCGAGGCATTGCACGTACTCAGTTGCGACTTCGGGCAGCTTCAGTTGCTCAAGATTGTACCGTGGCGAGCGTCGGTACCGAATGTTGTTGGAAACTGAATGTTTTTGGCGCACCTAGACCATTAGAAGGTAATGGTCTGAATCGATATTTGCACCGCGATAGGTCCTGACGTCGATATCGTCCGAGAAGTGCCTTCCGTCGATCAAAACGTGGTCGATTTGCGATTCTAACTGCTGCGGTGATCTCCAGGTGTACCGATATGGGAGATTATGCTGGAAGTAGGTACTACGTATGGCCATATTCTTAGAGGCAGCGAAATTGATGAGTCTAAAGCCGTTGCCAAGGCACCAACACGAACCCATGGGGGGATGCCTACGAAATGGTCATGGCCAAGACCCGTGGCGTGATCGCCGGCGATGCTGGCGTCGATCGTTGGGTTCTTGTTTCCGCGTAGGGACGTAGACTCCTGGCCGCGGATCCCAGTCGCGGATCAGGGAGAAGTGTCTAGAGTGACAAACAGAGAACTGAGCGATATTGCCAAGTCGCTGGTGGTGGGCAAGGCCCCGGGCCCAGATGGGATCCCGGTTGTGGCTCTGAAGGCAGCCGTTGCAGAAAATCCAGACATGTTCCGTTCTGTTTTTCAGACCTGTCTTGACGTAGGCATCTTCCCGGATGCGTGGAAGCGGCAGAAGCTGGTGCTGCTCCCGAAACCAGGAAAACCCCCTGGGGACCCACTGGTAAACTGCTTGAGAGGGTCATCCTCAACAGGTTGTCGGCTTACACTGAAAGTGTAGACAGCCTGTCAAGCAGCCAGTACGTGTTCCGTAAAGGCAGATCCACGGTAGAAGTCATCCGCGACGTCATCCAGACGGCAGAGGTGGTCCACCGGAAACGAAGGGGTATTTTTGCTGCGCGGTGGTAACCCTAGACGTGAAGAACGCGTTCAACAGCGCGTACTGCGGGGCGATAGCCCGCTCGCTACACCAACTCTGAATTACCGGAGGGCTGTACAAGATTCTGGAAAGCTACTTCCAGAATCGTGTGTTGACGTACGACACAGAAGATGGCGAAAAATGCGTTAGAGTCACCGCAGGAGTGCCACAAGGCTACATCCTGGGCCCGGTGTTATGGAACGTCATGTACGATGGAGTGTTGAGGATAAGATTCCCAGTAGGCGTGAAAATGGTAGGTTTTGCCGACGATGTCACGCTAGTAGTCTACATGGAATCTCTCGAGGAGGTAGAGCTGACAGTGGCTCACTCCGTCAAGCTTGTGGAGAAATGGATGAGATCCAGGAAACTGGAGCTTGCCCATCACAAGACGGAAGTGGTCGTAGTCAACAATCGCATGTCGGTGCAGCATGTGACGTTGACAG
The DNA here is from genome assembly GCF_037179485.1 of Ochlerotatus camptorhynchus. Lineage (NCBI taxonomy): Eukaryota > Metazoa > Arthropoda > Insecta > Diptera > Culicidae > Ochlerotatus > Ochlerotatus camptorhynchus. Next base: position 3,950,915 of record NW_027040527.1, on the reverse strand, counting down.
TCGGCGAGAGCACAATTAGATCTGTGCGCTCTCTGAAACTCTTGGGGGTTATGCTCGATGACAAGCTCAGCTTAGGCTGCCACGTCGAGTACGCCTGAAAGAGAGCGTCTACGGCTGTGGGGGCATTATCCCGTATGATGTCAAACAGCTCGGCAGTGAATGCCAGTAAGCGCAGCCTCCTCGCTGGGGTCGTAGTATCTATCCTCAGATACGGCGGCCCTGCGTGGGCTGCGGTACTGGATATTGACTGTCACAGGCGGAAATTAGAGAGCACACACAGGTTAATGTGCTTGAGGGTGGCCAGTGCATACCGCACCATCTCGAGGTATGCCGTCTGTGTTATAGCAGGGATGATGCCAATCGGCCTCATCATTAAGGAGGACGTGGTGTGCTATGACGCGAGGACCGTTCGAGGGGTGCGCAACAACGCGCGAGCGGTGTCGATTACGAGATGGCAGTCGGAGTGGGAAAACTCCACAAAGGGGAGGTGGACCTACCGCCTGATACCTTCCGTATCAAGCTCGGTCAACAGGCGCCACGGGGAAGTAAACTTCCACCTGACACATTTCCTGTCAGGCCATGGCTGCTTTAAGAGTTACTTGCACAGGTTCGGACATGCAAGTACTCCCACCTGCCCCGCGGGCGCTGGCGTCGAAAAGACGGCCGAACACGTTATGCTCGCCTGTCCACGCTTTGAGCCAGTATCGAGCATCCGGATAACATCGCCCCTAGGATGTGTGGTATCACCGAGAACTGGAGCGCGGTGGTGACTGCGGTCACCCACATAGTTTCGGAACTACAACGATAGTAGCGTGCCGAGTAGCAGTTGCCTACACAGCAAAAAAAAAAAATTAATATCACATCAAAGTGGATGCACTTCAATCGTGTCGAAAATATGGTGTAATATTACTTGCGAAAAAAGGCAAAATTATCATGAATACAGTTTGTGTGGCCATAAAAATTACATGAGATTTTCGACATGACTGAAGTGCATCCTCTTGGATGTAATATTAAAATTTATTTTTTGCTGGGGGGCGACCCCGGCGTAGTGGTTAACATCCATGCCTCTCACGCCAAAGTCACGAGTTCAAATCTCACCCCCGGACAAGTCACGAATAACCCAAGAGTGTTAAAGTGACTACAATAAAAAAAAAAAAAAATATTTTCTGCTGTGTACTGCCCGACTAGATCGATAGAGTATTGCTAGAGAAGCGCCATAGCGAAGTAATCCCTTTGGGCGGTTCCGGGGAGGTCAAGGGCCAAGCGCACAGCGTAAGGTTTAGTGGGTCGGGAGTGAAATTCTCCCATTCCCACACCCTGAGTTCTTTCTCAGGTGTCTGTGACCAGATTCCCCTCTGTATAAAAAAAAAAAAAATAAAAAAAGGCCGTTGGCGTTCGTTAGCTGGTGAGCGCTGAACTTTCCTATAACCGGTCTGAATTCCTCTTCCTGGCCGACCTGAGTGTTAAGATCACCGATGACGATTTTGACGTCTTGGCTTGGGCAGCTGTCGTATTCCCGTTCCAGCTGCGCGTAAAAAGCGTCTTTATCGTCATCATGTGATGGCAGGGTGGGCTGTGAGGGCTGTGCACGTTGATTTAGCTGACATTGAAGAAACGGCCTTTGATCCTCAACTTGCACATTCTACTACGATTGGCCACCACCCGATCACGCGCTTCTGTATTTCGTCCATCACGATGAAAGTTGTACCCAGCTCATGTGTATTGCCGTAGCTCTGGTAGATGGTATAACCATCCCTATACGTATGTACCGACGATCCCTTCCAGCAAACCTCCTGCAGCGCTACGATGTCGAACTTGCGGACCCTCAATAAATCGGAAAGAATGCGGGTACTTCCCAAGAAATTGAGATATTTGCAGTTCCATGTTCCGAGTTTCCAATCGTTAGTCCGTTTCCGTTGTTTGGGTCTATGCCGATTGTTCCGGTCCGTATTTACATTGCTTGCTTCCTGTACTTTTGTTTTTTACGGCTGGCTTGTAGGGCCTGCTCCAACCCCCATTGTCTCGCCGGGGGACCATCGTGCACAGCACTGTTTAGAGTCCCACGCTGGCACCAGGACGTTGATCAGCCGCTCCTAACATGGAGAACAGACGCCGGTTTGAGCCGCACCTCCATGGTGAACAGACGCTCGAAGACTGCAGGAGGAGAAGTCCCCCCCTTCCCTGTCAGCATACGACCAAGGTCCCACCGGTTACTCGTACCCCAGCCGGAACCGCGGGGAGGTAGGGATAGGAGCTACTGGACAAGAGGCTAAGGACCGCTAGTGGGGTCTATTTTATTCCTGCAGATACGCGAAGTATCAATAGTACGCATTGTCCAGCCGTTTACCAGCCATCGCGTAAAATTTCCATTGGTATAAACAGCGAATTCTTTCCCAAGCTTGGTCCCCCGGCGAGTGCAAGCTTGCATTCAATAATGCTAATGTTACGATCGAACTGTTACGATCGAGAGTTTACTTTTTAATCATTTCGGTTTTTAATTATTTCGGATCACTATTGGAAAACACGTCTTGATAGTTGCGATAGTAAATTCACTGTGAGCTTTATTCAACCTATTCATACACATACACATTCATTGAGCGATATGAGAATATATCGCATCGCTCCTCTCATCTCCCCCCTTTAGTATGTTTTTTTTTTTAATTCCTGTAGTTTTATGAATACTTTTGTTATGCTAAGAATCCAATTTTAATGATCAATAATTCTGCCTTATCCTACTGTGGCTTATGTATTATATACTATGTTTTTATTTTGTTTTTTTTTTAGATAATAATTCCAAATTTAGATTCCTATGCTTCAAGCTTTTGATTCTACTTGAGCGACGTACGCTTTGGTATAGATTCTGTTTAAACTTTTTTCCTGTTCTTGAAGAGTTCTTACTTGTGATTGATTTTGTATCTATTTATTTGTTTTCTGGTTCCACCGGAGCAGAATCTATGTAATTTTTTAAAACAAATGGTGTTTGTGAAATGCGCTTTAACTGTTTTTTGTGTGCTGTTCGCGTGTCGCCGTTTATATCAATTAAATATGTTAGCTTTGATAATTTCTTTATGATAATAGCTTCCGAGCTGAATGCTCGTCCATTTGCTTTGTGCATGTAAACTACTTTTTCACTGATTTTGAAATCTTTTGCATTAACTTGGGAATTACAGGTTCCACTGAACAGATTTCTATTTGTTTTTATGTTCGATAGCTCTGTACGAGGAGAAAAAGAAAATATACGTTCATTGGGAATTATTTTGTCTTCTGTAGTAGGTGTTTGACGATGATGATGCAAGAATTTATTAACTTCATTGTCGATCTGTAATTGTGATTTGTGGTTTGTACTGCCCTTTTTGCTAGCCCATTGCTAGCTGGATGGTAGGGCGGAGAAAGAGTGTGTTCAATGTTTCGCAATTCGCAATACTTCCTGAAATTGAAACTATTGAATGGATACCCATTGTCGCTCACTATTACCGCTGCAAACCCAAATATAGCAAAAATATTATCGAGCTCTTGTCCAACAATCTCTGCGTTTGTTTTACACATTTTGCGGACTTCAATCCACCTAGAATAAGCATCAACTAATATCAAGAATGTACGATTGAATTTCTGAAAGAAATCTATATGAATTCTTTCAAATGGTTTGGTAGCTGCTGGCCAGTTTCCATACACTCTAGGAGTTCTGTCTATTCCTAAAATTTGACATTTTTTACACGAACTTACGTATTTTTCAATATCTGCTCCCAATCCATCCCAGTACAAAAATCTTCTAGCAATTTGCTTCATTTTTTGAATTCCTCGATGATTCGAATGTAACAACTGAAGAGATGGCAGTTTTAAGGCACTTGGAACAACTATTCTTTCGCCAAATATTAGGCACCTGACTCAGCATTTAGTTCATGTCTTTTTGAATAATAGTTTTTGAGATTTTTATCTTTTACATGACTTGGCCAGCCTTTTTAGACATAGTTTAATACTGTAGATATCAGTGGATCCCTAGCAGATTATATGCTTATAACTTTCGCGTTTAAGTTAACCGTTCGATCATCAACCAAGTAATTCAATCCATTGAAAGAGCTCTGTTGACTTTCTATTAAATCTGCCTGACTTAAATGTTCGTCCAAAGGTAATCTTGATAAACAATCTGCTACGTGGTTTTCCTTTCCAGCCATGTGAGTAATAGTGAAATCAAATATAGATAATCTCAAGAAATATCTTTGTAACCTTGTAGCGATTACTGGCGGCCCCCCTTTTTTCCGGTTGAAAATACCCAATAAAGGTTTGTGATCAGTAACAATGGACATTTTTTGTCCAAGCAAGTACTTATAAAAATTTTCCATTGGGAAGATCCTAGCTAAAGCTTCTCGATGTAATATAAGGTACTTTTGTTCTACTTTGGTCAGACGACGGGAGACAAAAAATACTGACATTTCTTTATTTTTTTCTGTATGACTTAAAACACCTGAAATGCCATCGTCACTTGCATCACAAGTCACAGTGATAGATTTAGAAGGATCCAAATGTGTGAGTATCTTTGCGCTGCAAATTGCTTTTTTACTACTTTCAAATACTTCGTTGCAACTGAAATCTCAATTCCACTTACTTTCTTTTCTCAAAAGGTTGTAAAGTGGAGAAAGAACTAAACAAAGCTTTGGAATGAAATTTGTGTAAAACGTTATCATACCGAGAAATACTTTGAGCTGTGTTTTTGATTTTGGCACTGCCACGGCCGTAATCGCTTTCACTTTCTCCGGGTTTGGCGATACTCCTGCCTCCGAAAGAATGTGACCCAAATATTTCACTTGAGACACAAACCACTCACACTTCTCGGCATTGATCTTTACGTTATATTTCGCTAGCCTGCTCAATACAATTTTGATCGTATGAGGATGTCATCGATGTAAGTTTGAACATTCGGAATGCCTTGTAATATTCTATCCATTACTGAGTGAAAGATAGTGGCCGCTGGTTTCACTCCGAATGGTAGCCTTTTATAAGCAAACAAACCTTTATGTGTATTTATTACTAGAAGTTTTTTAGTCGTTTCAGATACAACCAACTGTTGGTATGCTCCTCTAAGATCACTAAGCTACTGTTTCTCGGTGTTTGAATGCAACTTTGTATGGTTTATGAACAATAGGTTTCGCATGGTCATTTATTCTGATATCTACTACTACGTCTCTTATTGGTTCGGTCAAATCGTCATCGAAAGCTTCAGAGAATTCTTGCTTTAACCTTTTGATCGTATGTTTAACCCAAAGCTCTCTCTTCATTTCACAAAGAGAATTGAGATTAAATGTGTCCCTCCAGTGTGGCCATATAACATTAAGCCAATCACGCCCTAATAAGGGTATGAAATTTTTAGGGGATGTAATGACTAATAGAAAGAGAGTCAATATTCTATCATTTAACTTCACATGTACTTTTATTTTGCCGAATACTTTAACTGTTTCTCCTGAGATGACAAAAAAGTTTCTGTGATCGGGTAATAAATCACACATACTAAAATTTTCTTTATATGTATTTGAGGAACAAATTGTAGCGCAAGCACCCGTATCGCACTTCATCAATATTTTTTTATTTTCACCTGTTAATTCCACAAAAGCAGGTGTTAAACTCTTGGACTCACCTAACATCACGTTGTTTACCCAGTTGCATGATTCATCTTCATCGTCCTGTTCTTCTGTCGATTCTCCGTCGTATGTTTCGTCATCTTTTTCTAAACTCATCTTGAGATTTTCCATGGCTGCCGACAGTTGATTAATCCTCTCTTCGTATGCTCTTTTTCGGTTCACGTTTCCTATAGGGGGTTGCAACCCAAATCATGGTTTTTTCGCCGTAGGCAACGATAAGTGTTCTTTTTTGTAGCAATTGTAGCACACAATATCACTATTGACTCTAAAACTACCGCGATTGTTTGACAGATCTTTATGTACCTGATCTCCGTACGTCTTTTCATTAAATTTCCCTGGTTTGAAGAACCCTCTGCTAGGCCCCCCACCGTTGTTTTCCACATAGTTGAACTTATTTGCATCTTGCTTAGCCATTTTTCGTGCTTCTAGAGCAGCTATTTCGATTGTATTAGCCTTCTCTAATAACTGCCCGAGGTTGAGATTGTGGTCGGCATCGCGTAGCATTGATTATCTCGTTTTATCATTTCGTAAACCGGCCACGAAAACTGATTGTACCAACGTTGATTCTGTTTCTACACTCACACTACAGTGTTCAACAATATTCTGTAGGTCGATTGCGAAATCATCCAACGATTCGCCATCTTCTTGCCACCGGATTATTAAACGATGCCGTTCGGCAAACACGTTTTTGTTTTCTTCATGTAACACTCTGAATTTAGTCACAATTTCAGCGTAAGTTTTATTTACGATTTTATCGGGTTTGAAGCTACCGATAATTCTATTGGCAGTTTCTTGCCCTACGCTTGTTATAAATTCCAACGCTTTTTCTTCGTTGGGGGTCTTGTTAAGCGCAAAATAAATATCCACAGTTTAAAGATACGAGTTCACATTAAGCCCGGGTACATACACAGGAAACCTCCCTTTGGTTCTTTTTTCCACTGTCACAGTAGCAGGCTTCTTTTCTTCTCCTGGTGGATCCATTTTGAAATAACCTTCACTGATATCTTCCTGATATTACTTAAAACCCTTGACCGTTTAGATCACTTTCAAACTGTGCGCGTGAAAGCTAAATTTCTCTTCGTGCTGCACGCAATTCCGCGCCGATTTATGGCTCGTCAGCAGAACTGTTACGATCGAGGGTTTACTTTTTAATTATTTCGGATCACTATTGGAAAACACGTCTTGATAGTTGCGATAGTAAATTCACTGTGAGCTGTATTCAACCTATTCATACACACCCATATATATATATATATATTGAGCGATATGAGAATATATCACATCGCTCTTCTCAGCTAATTGACCACTTTGTCAAGCAGTTTTGGCGTGACTTTCTACCAGCGATTTCACAAAACTGGACCAAATAATTTATATTTTTTTATGAAACGCACAAATGTTGGCTACTTTTCTCGAGGTTCTAAAAGAAAAAATCTCAAAATAATGTTTTATTTCAAAGTTTGAGTGGTAGTAAACTTCATTTTAAGTGCTCAAATAAAATGGTTAATTAATGCGATATTGTGCTTAAATTTACACGAAATATCGCGTAAATTTATGCCAAATCTAACGTTTATTTTATGTGCGCTATATCTCGCAGAAATTAATATTAATTTTTCGAATGGTATAGCATAAGAAATTCTATATGAGAAATCATATAGATTTCATCGGACACATAATGTTCATGTGATTTAGTTGTGCAATTTCCAGTTATTGGATCAAATGAAAGTTATGTGAAACTCACATGGATATTTTCCACTGGTTATGTGATTTATTTTATAAGTGTATGCAATGACAGGTGGCAATAACGGATTAGCTACCGCAGCTCATGATCATGCTCATATTCAATATTTTTTACTGCAATTCATTAACCATATCAAATCAAGAATTAAGAACCATTAATTTTACGTTCAGGAGTTCAAGTACAAACAATCATTTCAATTTTAACCCATTTGGCGTCAGTCAGAACAATTACTTATTATTAGCTATCCAGTGAATATAATTTGCCAACACTTCCAAAAGCATCGGTTCATTGCAGACCGACTGAAACTCTGCCTTATTTTCAGCTCACGAAAAAACGGTGGTAATGCTTGTTAATTGTATCGGCGACAAGTGACATCCGCTTCGCACCGCATCGCACATAGCGAGACATGTGCCTACGAAACTCGATGACCACCACCATCAGCCAACACGATTCGCAAATTTGCGACAAGGGATAAGGGCCACCGCCCTGTCCAAGCGAAAGCACACGAAGGAAGGCTCGGTGAAAGGATACAACAATTTAGAAGTTTAATTAAACATTAAAAACTTTTGAAATTTGTCAGTTTAATTTATCAATATTGTGCGCTCTCCGGGTGCTCGTCCTCAAACCACGACTCGGTTTCACCGATCTGGTGGATGTCATTTCTTATGGTACCTCATACCCTGCCTCCGGCTTCCAGTGCCACTATCAGCATTAGTGTTGGCGTGATAAAAACTTTTCACTAAAGTATGTGTGTAGTAAAACAGAAGCCGCACCGATACGAGCACAAAGCGAAGGGAATGTGAGTGCTAAGGGCGGGAGGGGGTCGGATGGAGGTTTGGAGCTTTATCGAGCAAAGTTTAACCCACATGATCTGAGAATTTATGCGCGCGGGTAATTTGTACCACTTTGAATTATCGCTTTGGGTACACTTTCCTCGGTTTGCATTGCATTGCGTCTGTGTGCTGATGTTGGTTACGAGAGGACAATCCAATTTGTGGTGCTGTTTTTCATAACTTTTCATAACGATTATGCACAGTAATTCGTCAGGTTTGAGAGCTCGAGAAACTTTTCGCCTAATTTGCAAGACGGAGGGAGGTAAACTCCAATTACCTTTGTACCAGGCGAGGATGCATGTAACGTGTCGTCATTTATTAAACCACGTTGCAGCGATGCACGCTATCCTGGAATTTTGGTGCCAGCAATATGTGTACTAGGTATTGAGCCAGTTGCAGAGCGGAAATGGCGTTGGTTGCAGCACGTTTGGTTGTCGGTCGCTTAGAACACGTGAGTAGCTCAGCGCTTCCGCAAGAGATGGATGGTTCGAGATCGAAAATGTGCTTTATGCTGGCTGCTACCAAGAAGAGCGTGTGTGTGTGTCTGTGTATGCTTCCGGAACGTGTGCTGGCGACAATGTTGCCTGACGTCGATAGCAAACACACAAGCTCAGACATGCACTTTGCTGCTGCTGAGAGTGATGAATTGAATGAGCGAACATCAATTCAACATTAAAGTTTGACTTGCGCTCAATGTTGACGAAGGCGTGGAAAATTGAAAACCGGATCATCATGAGGAAAATGCTTCCTCGCTCATTCTTAGCTAAGGGCTGGGTGACTAGAGGAAATATCTTACGGAGGCAGCTTACAAGTACATATACAGCCCTACTTTCTATCAGTAAATTTTCTTGTAGTTCAGATAAAAAGTGGTCCCCATATATTATCATAAGCAAGTCAGTGCAATTTCAGGTTACTACCAAATGAGCTAAAATGTTACGTTGAATTGGGCATTGTGGAGAGAACAATCGATTATTTGAACCACCCTAACGCACAGGTGCTCGCATCAATGCAGCATTCGCCTCGGCACTTGCACAAGTTGGCAGAAATTAGATCCCATATATTGCTCAGCTCATGTCGTTAGAGGAAAAAGTTTTTCGATTTTCAGCTCACATTCATCCTCACTCAGCCTCAGCAGCCCCATAATAACGGAGAACAGTATCACTCAACAGAAGCATTTCCTCCACGTCTCGCTTCCAGCGCCTACTAATGAAAACTTTCTCAGCCTAATACCTTCAATCATCGACATTGCCGACAGCCGCCCAGCAATTGGCTCTAATCCTCGTGCCAGAAGAAAGCAAACTTCCCATCAAATGGCAGGCCTCATTTCATAAGCACACAACACTCCCTCCAGGTCCCTTTTCCCCATAGCCGACCCATCCTACAGATTTAGCAACATCAACCGAACAAACATCCCGAGCCTTATGCTTCCACATTTTTTTCCATCTCGCTGCTATTGCTTTGAATACATGGACTACTCGGCCAAGGAAAATAAAACTTTATTGACCCAATATTGCGGAATGCGTTTTGCACAACTTACGGCCAGCCGGCCGGCGATTCGAGCGATCGAATGGCCTCCCCCTCTCTGTGGGAGCAACCAACAACAACGAGACGACTGAAGCATGAATAAGGAAAAATTCCGCCGATAAACAACGAGAAAGCTAGCATATGAAGCCATTTAGGACGAACGGACGGAAAGAGGATTTATTCTAATAGTGTGTGAAGCGCGCTAGCTGGCTAGACGCCTGCCCGGTGGATGACGATGATGATGATGTGTACGAGAGGGAATCGATGTATTGGGCCATACGCAACGTGGAAGCAAACTTTTCGATGTTGGAATGCAGGGACAATCTGCAATGATGAAGACCGTCGAAAAAGAGGGCGGCGTTGTTTTCTTTCTTCGTACAAACATTTTCGCCAGGAAAGTAAAGTACAGTAACCCCATCCATACATGCGGTGGGTGGTACCGTTCACCCGTCGCTATTTATTTACTGTCCTTCAACCAATTGAGCAGGTTTTCTGTAGATAACTAGTTTATGGTTGACACCTAGGTCTGGCGAAGACACGTCGTAGTCACCCCTTCGGTGTCAAGTAGGTAAACAAAGCAAATCAGTGCATGAGCTATGCACAGCTGGCTGATATGCCGCCATGTTATTGACACCAACATCTAAAACGTCACAATTCAAGTGTGAACTGCAAAAATGGCGTGACTAGATTGTCTTATTATTATAAAATGACATTATTTTCCCTTTTATGCCATATAAATGGTTGACTTCGTTGTAGAAAATCAGAAAATAATGCTTTATGAGTTCAAAGTTTATGTTTCACAAAATGTAAGCAAAAATATTAAGGATATCCAAAATATCAGTCACGCCTTTTTTTGAAATTCTGGCTTGAATCTTCCATTTGTTTACAAATTATGAGCTGTCAGTGGGGCCCACAATTCGCGGGCCCGCAGCGATGTTAGCTCTTGTCAAGGCAAGGCAAACAAGTTAGGGTAGCCACCTAGCTGGCTATGATGACTTCACAGAAACAAAATCCATTGGCAAAAATACTATATTGATAGTTTAAATTAAATACTCCCACCAATAGATTTTTGCGGAAACAAAATTCATTTAATTTTACTATTTTTTCTATCAAAACTACTATGCCGTTTGAGTAAGCATAGTAGTTTTGACAGAATGGTAGTAAATTTGATTATATTTATAGCCAACTATACTGAAATCATGGTAGATTTAACGGTTTTAAACGTAGTTATACTGAAAATAAGTGTTTTCTGCAAAATAGTATTCCTAACTATTATCTTTGTTTCAGTGTTGTAACGACAGTAGGAGAAGACGGGGTAAGAACGCCTGGTGGTGTAAGAGGGACCACAACCAGTTCTACATATATTAGATCATCAAGATTCTTATGGGCTGTCCATAAACTACGTAGACAGCTTAGGGGGGGGGGGAGGTTGACAATTATCCACTGTCCATACAAATTTTAAAATTTTTGTATGGGCGATTGTCTACGCAGGCGGGGGGGTCAAGAATCCCAAAAAACTGTCTACGTAGTTTATGAACAGGCCCTTACCAATACCCAATACAGAAGACTTTTTGATGAACAAACCAAGAGCAAATTTTCATTACGTCGAAAGTAACAAAGGTAAACAAAGTCGAGCTATCAGTGTCAATTGATTCTCCTGCTATTACACTATATACTGTCCGAATATAGGATCACATCCCATTTTTAAACTTATTTACCAGTCAAATTGCTTTTTGACGTAATCACCTTCCGATCAAAATAGTTTTCGATGTTACTTAAGTCACCCGATTTCTATGGAGATGCCGTTTGACTTAAGCAACAGCGCTGAGAAACCCGTGAAAAGTGTACGTTCGTCGTTTCGCTTTCTCATTACTACTTGATTACTTGATGGGCTACGAATCGCCAGGTTGATTCAACGCCGAACAAAGTACTCTTCTCCATTGGACTCGGTCCTGAGCCAATCGCTTCCAGTCGCCACACACTACCAAAAAGTCATGTAAATTTCGGTGCCCTGAGACCGACACATGCAAGCGGCCCAAATGACGCAAGAATCAGTTGAAAGAAACGAAAAAATAAATTCAATCTATCGTACTTTTTGTCGAGTTGCGTATGTTTTGGTTTGGGAACACTTAATTTTACATGACATGTTTGTTTACGTTCCATAATTTACGTCAAAGATGGATTACGTCTCGTGTAAAAATAGTTATTTTTAAGTGTGCATGAACGTTTAGCGACCTGATGTCCTCCTCAACTGCAAATAGCCAACGTGTCCGAGGTCTACCCCGGAGTCGACGACCTCTACCGGGTTCTCTGCTGAATATAATATTTGCTTGTCGTTCTTCCGGCATCCGCACTACATGCCCAGCCCACCGTAGTCTGCCGTGTTTTATAAGCTTCACTATATCCGTACCGTTATACACTTGGTACAACTCGTGATTCATGCGACGCCGCCAGATGCCATTCTCCTGTTTACCGCCGAGTATTGTTCGTAGCACCTTACGCTCGAAGACACCAAATGCTCTCCGGTCAGACTCTTTTAACGTCCACGATTCGTGGCCGTAGATGGCTACCGGAAGTATCAGCGTCTTATATAGAGCGAATTTCGTTTTCGTTTGCAGGCTACGGGACTTCAGCTGGCTACGTAATCCGTAAAAGGCCCTGTTTGCAGCTGCAATACGTCTCTTCACCTCGCGGGTAACATCATTATCGCATGTCACTAGTGTTCCAAGATACACAAATTCTTCCACTACCTCAAATTGTTCACCATCTAACAACACTACACTACCAACACCACTATTGCTCCCACGCTGTCTACCGGCTACCATGTACTTCGTTTTGGTAGAACTTATCGTGAGCCCAATCCTCGCCGTCTCCCTCTTGAAAGGCACAAACGCCTCTTCCACTGCTCTACGGTCAATTCCGATGATATCGATGTCGTCCGCAAAGGCAAGGAGCATGTACGATCGTGTGATGATGGTACCGTTCCTCTGCACACCAGCTCTCCTAATCGCTCCTTCAAGAGCAATGTTGAACAGTAAGTTTGAAAGTGCATCACCCTGCTTCAATCCATCTAAGGTCACGAACGAGGTCGGAATCTCATCTGCAACCCTTACACTTGATTTCGATCCATCTAGCGTTGCGCGAATCAGTCTAATTAGTTTCGCCGGAAAACCATGTTCTAGCATAATCTGCCAAAGCTCATTTCTCTTCACTGAATCGTATGCTGCTTTGAAATCAATAAACAGATGGTGAGTCTGCAAGTTGTACTCCCGGAATTTATCAAGGATTTGACGCAGGGTAAACATTTGATCCGTCGTTGATCGGCCCTCACGAAAACCAGCCTGGTATTCACCGACGAAGGACTCCTCAAGCGGTCTCAATCTGTTAAACAGAACGCGTGACAGTATTTTGTACGCCGAATTCAGAAGAGTTATTCCTCGATAATTGGCGCACTCGAGTCTGTGCCCTTTTTTGAATAATGGGCAAATGAGGCCATCCAACCAGCTAGCAGGCAGTTCTTCGTCCTCCCATATCTTCGTTAGAATACGGTGGATTGCTTGATGCAGCTGCTCACTTCCGTGTTTGAAAAGTTCGGCCTCGTCCTTCCCAGCAGCCTTATTGTTTTTCAGCTCACGTATTGCCTTTTTAACCTCGTCTAGCGTTGGAGGCTCCACAGCTTGATCGTCGTCTGCGATGTTTACTCTGTTCCTCGATACTCCCTCACTCTCTCCATTCAACAATGTCTCAAAATGTTCTTTCCACCTGGCAGCCACCATTGTTTTATCTGTCAGCAAATTCCCCTCAAGGTCATTGCACATGGCGGGAGATGGCGCTGCAGCTATGGCAGATTATGCACGAGTACGGATTTCCGGATAAACTGACGCGATTGGTCAAGGCGACGATGGATCGAGTGACGTGCGTTGTTCGAGTATCGGGGACACTCTCGAGTCCCTTTGAATCTCGAAGGGGGTTACGGCAGGGTGATGGACTTTCGTGTCTGCTATTCAACATCGCGTTAGAAGGTGTGATCAGAAGAGCTGGGATAGACACGAGTGGCACGATATTCAGGAAGTCCATCCAGCTCCTTGGTTTCGCCGATGACATTGACATTATGGCACGGAACTTTGAGATGATGGCGGAAACGTACATCAGACTGAAGGCTGAAGCTAGACGGATTGGACTTGCCATCAACGCATCAAAGACAAAATATATGAAAGCAAGAGGTTCTAGGGAAGACAATGTTAGCCTCCCACCCCGAGTTCAGATTGACGGTGACGAAATCGAGGTGGTCGATGAGTTCGTGTATTTGGGCTCACTGGTGACCGCCGAAAATGATACCAGCAGAGAAATTCAAAGACGCATTATGGCAGGGAATCGTGCCTACTTTGGACTCCGGAGGACGCTCCGGTCGAATAAAATTCGCCGCCGCACGAAGTTGACTGTCTACAAGACGCTGATTAGACCGGTGGTCCTTTACGGCCACGAGACCTGGACTATGCTCGTGGAGGACCAACGCGCCCTTGGTGTTTTCGAACGGAAGGTGTTGCGTACCATCTACGGTGGAGTGCAGATGGATGACGGAACGTGGAGGAGGCGAATGAACCACGAATTGCACCAGCTGCTGGGAGAACCATCCATCGTCCACATTGCAAAAATTGGGCGACTACGGTGGGCTGGGCACGTCGTAAGAATGCCGCACGACGACCCAGTGAAAATGGTTCTAGAAAGCGACCCAACAGGAACAAGAAGAAGAGGCGCGCAGCGGGCAAGGTGGATCGACCAAGTAGAAGGTGACCTGCGGACCCTTCGCAGACTACGAGGCTGGTGAACTGTGGCCATGGATCGAGTAGAGTGGAGACGACTTCTTCGGACAGCAGAGGACAACAAGGCCTTAGCCTGATTGGTAAGGTAAGTACGGTCGCTTACCGGTCTCCACCGCATAACACGCTTCATCTGCTTCCCGATCACTATGAACCCTACTCCATGTTCTGCCCTATCGCCACCGCTGTGATAGATATGATACTTGAAGGAAGTGTTGGCGATGGGATCCACCGCCCGGAATTCACGTTCTCCGGATCTAGGCCACCGTACTTCCTGAATAGCAGCTACGCTCACATTCACTTTTTGCAGTTCACGAGCCAAAAGGCCCGCTCGTCCAGGTTCATTTAAGGTTCTGACATTCCAAGTACCGAGTTTCCATTCATTGTCCTTATTTCGTTGCCGGGTCGGTTGCCGAAAATTCCGTTCGTTGTTTTCTCTTTCTTCGTTTTTCTGAGTAATGTTGGGGGTTTCAGTATGCTACCTTACCGGGGTCGCTATACCTACATCATGTTGGTGGGGCTGCCACCTTAGGTGTAGCTGACGTGATACAGCATTTCTTATTCAGCCGCTCGCTCCGAGACAGACGCTGTTTAAGCCGCACCTCCATGGTGAACAGACGCTCGAGGGTCGCACCTCCTCACTTTGCTATCACCACGATCCGGATCCATGTTTTTATCGTGGTGACATTGCCCAGACTACGCTACCAGCATCTTTTGCTGGCGGTCTTTGTCATCGGCTGACCCGTGGAAGCGTGAGGTAGGAACTTGTGAGGACCAGAGCTGTTGGGACAACACTCCTTCCAGTTTGTCGACTCACCATTTGTAGCGCTTTCTCATTATTAAAGTGAATAAATCGAACTGTTTGTTGCTAAGATGATTTCGGTGGTCCTAAAATGATGAATGGGCTGCACGCAAGGAGACGTAATTGATAATTCTCCCGAATATCCTGGTAAATACACTTTGACTTAAGTAACAATAGGGGCCACCAAACGACGTATAATAACTTTTGACTCAAAAACCAGTATTTTTAAGCATGAAAGCTAGCGATTTGCATTTGTATGATTAAAACCCTGCTAAATATGTTAAACATTGCTATCACTATGAGATTATATGTGTTTAATTGGAAATAGAAATCTCTTTTCGGTCATCAAAACAAAACTTTATTTTTCTCGGATTGGCGCGAATTTTACTTACGACATAATCAAAATTTACTCTTGAAACGATGTTTTCTGACGTTTGTTGGTACCTGTTTCCTGCAATAGGCTGTACTGCTTCTTCTGTGACTGTAGATAAAGGTTTGTAAAAATGCATGTAACATGTGAAATATATCATATTGTGAAAAATATAAACCAGGAGTAAGCCGGACCACTTTTGACGGGGTAAAAGCGTCCCCGTGTTTTTATTGCTCAATGACCTTGATTGAAACTGAAATGATGTTTTTCCAGAATAAGTATTAAATGGCATTGGTTTCTCTTACACACGTAGAAAAATTTATGTAAATTTAGGTGCTCTGAGACTGACACATACGAGCGTCAATTTTGACATAAAATTGAGTCATAATAGACGCGAAATTCAGCTCAATCAAACGTACTTTCGATCTTTTCAGTCTCGGAGCACTTATTTTTACATGACATGTTTGTTTACGTCTCATCCTTTATGTCAAGGATGGATTCCGTCTCGTGTAAAATTAAGTATTTCTTAGTGTGTAGCTATAACCAATAATAAGAACCTGGATTCATCAATCTATGGTGAGATGTCTCTATTCTTACTAATTTACATTCGCACAAAAAAAAATGGTTTTGCTCCCGGGTGGTATCCAGGACATGTTCGAGAGTGGCCAATATTTATATTTTTTAGAGTTCTCATTTTCATTTTTTTTTTTTTTCAAGCACAGTAACAGGCCCAGTTATTACCAAACGAGTTGTACTTGCGGACACGGCTCGATTATTCGATCCTCTTGGCCTGGTGGGATCAGTCGTCATCATTGCGAAGATGTTCGTGCAAGATTTATGGAGACAGAAGTGTGACTGGGATGCATCGCTACCAGAAACAATGCAGAACTTATGGATCGAATACAGAAGAAACCTCTCCGCTTTAGATTCGCTTTCGATTCCTCGGTGGGTGGCGTTCTGTACGGACCTTGCTTCAATTCAAATTCACGGCTTTTGCGATGCGTCCAAAAAAGCCTACGGAGCATGCATGTACCTCCGGAGTACGACATTCAGCGGATCAGTTGAAGTTGAAGCGGAAGAAGAGGGAACAAACTACACCACGACTGGAATTGTCAGGCGCGCTACTCCTCAGTCATCTGTCCGAGAAGTTCGTCAGCAGTACTGGTATCCACCACACAGCTCACTTTTGGACCGATTCTACGATCGTGATGTACTGGCTGTCATCCTTACCATCAAGATGGCAGATGTTCGTGGCGAATCGAGTGTCTGAAATCCAGCACATTACAAAAGCAAGTTCATGGAAGCATGTAGCCGGTGCAGACAATCCGGCCGACATTATCTCGCAAGGAATGATTCCAGCCCAGTTACAGTATGAAAAACTGTGATTCGAAGGTCCTCTGTGGCTTCGCCAAGATGCTAGTATATGATCGTCAAATGTTCCAGAAGAAGAAGTTGATCAAGCGCTCTTGGAGGAAAGAAAGATCGTTGCACTTCCAGCAACATCGGAACATCGGGACCAGTCAGTGAAATATTCAGCCTTCGTTCGTCGCTCTTTAGCTTGGTCCGATTGATCGCAAGAATACGCCGTTTCGTCCAAAATACACAGCATAGAGATGAGAGGCGTATTGCTTTCCTCTCGTACCCTGAGCACGAAGAAGCACTAGCAGTCCTGGTTCGACTGGCACAACGAGAATCGTTTCCGATGGAATTCGCTGCATTGGAGAAAAGAAAGTCTATCAGCCCGTCGTCAAAGTTGTACAAGCTCAACCCTATCTTCATCGATGAAGTATTACGTGTAGGAGGTCGATTAGCAAAGGCACCAGTATCAGCAAGTCCGAAGCATTCGATAATCCTGTGTCACCGTCATCCGTTGGCCAAGTTGGTCCCAGACTATTATCATCGCAAGAACTTCGATTCTGGGATGCAGCTGCTTGTGTCCACAGTGCGGGAGCGATTCTGGGTAACACGCATCAGAAGCCTAGCCAACACTGTCATTCATGAATGCGTCCAGTGCTTCCGTAGCAGACCGAAGGTGTTGGATCAGCTAATGGCTGACCTTACATCCGAACGTGTATCTCCAGCGCCACCATTCCTGAACGTAGGTGTGGATTACTGCGAACCGTTCCTGATTAGCTATCCAATCCGCAGATCCTTCCCTAGGAAACACTTTGTTGCAATCTTCGTCTGCCTTGTAACGAAGGCAGCCCATTTTGAACTGGTGAGCGATTTAACCAGTGAAGCCTTTCATGCTGCCTTCAAACGATTCGTGGCACGCAGGGGAAGACCAGCCCTAGTCATGTGCGACAATGCCCTGAACTTCGTTGGAGCCAAGCGTCAGATGGATGAATTACGGCAGTTATTCATGGATCAAGGATTCCACGATTCTGTTGCACGCGGATCAGTAAAGGAAGGAATAAAGTTTCGCATCATTCCAGCAAGATCTCCCAATTTCGGCGGCTTATGGGAAGCCGCGGTGAAATCGTTCAAAGGGCATTTCAAGCGCACTATCGGCGACAGAGTGCTCCAGCATGACGAAATGTCTACAGTGTTGCCACAAATAGAAGCCATCCTGAATTCTCAACCGCTCACTCCGATCAGTAACGACCCGTCGGATTTCGAAGCGTTAACTCCTGGACACTTTCTCGTCCAGCGACCATTGACAGCGATTGCAGAACCTTTGTTGGGAGATATTCAACACAATCGGCTGTCTATTCGGCAGCGATCTCAGAACTATGTTCTGCAAATCTGGAAGAAGTGGTCTATCCAGTACCTGTCCGATCTTTAGAACAAAATGGATCCGCAAGCGCGTGTCGTTGACATCCATGCTGGCTCAGATGGAAACATTCGCGTAGTTACTGTCAAAACGCAAGACGGTCTGCACCGAAGGGCAATTTCCAAAATTTGCATCCTACCGATACGTGACAATTTCGATCTCTCTGCTTCCGAGCAAAACTAAACTGCGCTCTGCTCGTACTTCGGTACGACCAGACATAACCACTGTCAACACCATTTTCCAATTCCGGGACTCCGGAACATCTTGAGGTCTACCAAGTCCAGTCCATCCGTCCGTAGTTCGCTGATCCATCATTGGTGATTGTAAAATATCAAAAGGAGTCGAATAGTGCGAGCTTTTTGCAATTTGAAATAATGCGTCGGAAAAACTGCTTTTGAAATTTTCCAAAAAGCATCGAAGTAAATTGAACCTTAAGTACACAAATATCAGCTTCCACGACACGTACCACAATGAAACTGTTACTCCACGTTTGCTACGCTGGAGCCTACATGCAGTAACAGTTTCAGATGAAATGGGACACTAATTTTCGAGATTTGTATAATTGAAAATTTGAGATGGAAGTGCATTTATAGCCTACGTGGCGGCCATTTGTGGACTTTACATCGGCAACTCGAAATCAGTAACATTTTGTAGTGCGTTTATTTCAAGAAAACCTTGCTAAATTGCTTTTTTCAGTGGAAAAATATAATCAAATTGAAGCTGAAACCCTAAAGAATCGTTTGAATGCTTTCAGCGAAGTGTAAGAAAATCCAGTGAAATTAGCGTTTCAATTTGGGTTTTCGAAAATAGTCTGTCATGTCGAAGCCGTCATCGAAAATCCATCGTCGTTGTGGTATTTTATCAACTATCGGTAAAGATCAGCTGGTATTTCCGTGGACGTCACCTACGGTAGTAGAAGCTCCATCACCGACAACGCTTCTGCTGACCTTTTCGCTGACTTTTTCCGAAGTTTTTTCGAACCCGATCAAACTTCTTCACCGCAGCAATACATTGATCAGCTACCAAGATACGACATTCACCTGCAGCAGCTCATCTTCAGTCAAGATGCTATTCTCAAAGCCCTTTGCTCACTCGGTCCATCGAAAGGTCCAGGCCCGGACCATATTCCACCGTCTTTCGTCAAGAAATGTGCAGCATTGTTGGCCACTCCCGTTATGTCTATTTCCAATCGATCGCTTAAGAATGGCGTTTTTCCGGATGCCTGGAAGCTCGCCTCAATTACACCAATCTTCAAGTCCGGTAACATGCACAAAGTGGAAAATTACCGACCTATCTCGATTCTGAACTGCTTGGCCAAAGTTCTCGAAAGTCTTCTGCATGAGAAGTTGTATCCAGCTGTTCAACCCATAATCTCAGAGTTTCAGCATGGATTCATGAAAAAGCGCTCGACAGTCTCTAACTTGATAAATTACACGAACACTCTTATAGGTAGCATTGAGGCTCTAAGGCTTTTGACAAAGTCCCTCACGACCTAGCCATTATGAAGCTAAGCCACCTTGGTGTTCCACCGTGGATCGTTTGTTGGTTGAAATCATATTTATCATCCAGGAAGGCTTTCGTTAAGGTACGTGATTCCAGATCCGAGGTATTCCATATACCATCGGGGGTTCCACAAGGGAGTCACCTAGGACCTCTCATTTTCGATCTGTTAATTAACGACGTGTGTGATATGCTAAGTTCCTGTCAGTTGCTATATGCACATGATCTTAAGCTGTACCGTATGATCAAATCGATCGTGGATTGTTGCGCACTACAAGCTGATATAGAGCGATTGTCATCCTGGCGTCAGATGAATGGAATGCAAGCCAATGCTGCCAAATGCAAGGCCCGCTCTCACTCTCCGATCATTTTTGATTACTCTATGAATCAATCGCCGCTGGAAAGGGTTAATGCCATTAAGGATCTTGGGCTGATCTTGGACAGTAAACTACGGTTTAACGAGCACATATCCATGACAGTTGCAAAGGCCAACTCCATGCTAGGATTTTTGCGCCGCAATACTGCACAATTCGACGACGTGTACGCCCTGAAAGCGCTGTACTGCTCTATGGTCCGCAGTGTTCTTGAATATGCAGTACAAATTTGGGCTCCATATTATTTTGTTCATGTACTGCGCATCTTTTTTTTTCGCACTGCGTCCTAGCAAGAAGTACGGTCGACTTGTTTCGCGCTCCGTTAATATGGAAGTTTTCTCGCTATTATCTGACGTAAATAATCAGTTTTTCTCGCTTAGCGATTCCTGGCATAATTCCCGATAAATTTATCAAAAAGTGAGTTTTTTCTGAGAAGAAAGTGTGTTTTCGGCATCATCGAAAATTGTTTTTGCGATTGGCAATTCGCCAATCATTTTGCGCACCATCGGTGCGTGGTCACGCATACCTGTGCACACGGATCATCGTCATCGAGTGTCAGCATCTGCCTCCACATTCAAACCGCTCATCCATCATCGTGAGTTCAGCTGAGTGCCGAGCTTCATACAAGCACACACCAACGAAGACCGCCCGCACACGCAGATCGAAGATCATCAAAGCTGCGCGTCGCTCCGCTGCTGTGTAAACGCTCGGTGATAGTAGTATAGGACTATCAGATAAGTTTTTGTTCTTGTTTCTTTCTTTCTAGTTAGTATTTTTTTTTCTTCGTGTATTGTGTCTGAGTAATTTTGATTATCGTTGCAGTGGTAGAGCGTTTTTCGCTCCCACTAGTACGGCAAAATGGACATTTTGTCGGAAGACGAAATGAACGTTTTGTCGGAAGATGACACCACTTTGCCACGCGATAGCAAGAAGGGTCGAAAACGTCTGTCATCCCAGAAATCAGATGATGCCATCCCTGCTTCGTCATCTCAGTCTGGTAATGGACAGGGACAGATAAGCCCCCGATCGCGAGCCTACCCAGAAGACTCGACTGGCCCATGGGTTGTTTACTTTCAGCCCAAAAAGAAACCTTTGAATGTAATGCAAATTACTAATGATCTGACGAAGCGGTTCTCGGCCGTGACCGAAATCTCGAAGGTGAGGTACAATAAACTTCGCGTTGTCGTCTCTAACCTGAAACAAGCTAACGAGATTGCTGCCTCCCAGCTCTTTACACTCGAGTATAGAGTGTACATCCCAGCTCGTAATGTGGAGATCGAAGGTGTGGTCACCGAAGCGAGTCTGACCCCCGAGATCTTGGCGAAGCAAGCGGTTGGCCGTTTCAAGAACCCCTTGCTTCCCACGGTTGAGATACTGGAAGTCCAGAAGCTGAACTCAGTATCTTTCAGCGAGGGTAAAAAGAGCTTTACCCCCACAGACTCGTTTCGGGTGACCTTTTCTGGTTCAGCCCTTCCTCACTACATCGAATTGGGAAAACTTCGGCTACCTGTGCGTTTTTTTGTTCCTCGGGTCATGAACTGCCAAAACTGCAAACAGTTGAGACATACGGCCTCTCACTGTGGCAGCAAGGCACGCTGTTCCAAATGCGGGGAGAAGCACGACGATGGCGCCTGCACAGTCACTGCACCAAAATACGTGTACTGTAAGGGAACTCCTCATGGTCTCTCATCGTGCCCGGCGTACAAACAACGCGGGGAGAAACTAGAACGCTCTCTTAAGGAGCGTTCCAGGCAGTCTTTTGCAGCAATGCTAAAGACAGCCACACCATCAACCAACGACAAAAATCCCTTTGCTGTTTTGTCTGATGACGAGTCTGACTCTGACTTGGCTGAGGAGAGAATTTTCCATCTCTCCCGGGGACATCCAAAACCCCTGATGGTCCATTTTTAAGAACAGAAGCCCCTTCTTCATCCGGGTTGTTCTCATTTGATAAAATTGTGGACGATATTCTCAAGTAACTCAATATTTCTGATCCTCTCAAAAGCATTGTTCTGGCAATGCTTCCTTCTGTGAAGACCCTCTTGAAGCAATTGACATTGAAGTGGCCCCTCATTGCAGCAATCATTTCCTTCGATGGATAATTTTCCAAACGAGGCCCGGGATTTGATCACTGTTCTACAGTAGATTTGTCGAAGTCTCATTCCTAAATTAGATTCTTTTAAGTTTTTAGTTAACAATAATGATTGTGATGCATTTGCTGTTTGTGAAACTTGGCTCGCTTCAGATATCGATCTTCCTTTTTATGATTTTAACATTATTCGACTGGATCGTGAGGATTCGCGAGGAGGAGGGGTACATTTGGGGATCAAAAAGTGCCATTTCTTCTATAGAGTGAATCTCCTAGAGCCGTTGTTAATCGAAAACAACTTTCAGATATCTGTTCGGTACTTCCTGCTCCACGGTTGATTATGGGAGATTTTAATTCCCACGGTACAGGCTGGGGGGAACTGTATGATGACAACCGTTCTTCTTTGATATATGACCTCTGCGACAGCTTTAATATGACAATTCTTAACAATGGAGAAATAACACGTTTGGCTGGTCCATCCTCGAATGGAAGTAGATTAGACCTCACACTTTGCTCTAACTCTTTATCGTTGGATTGCACGTGGAATGTGATCCAAGATCCCCACGGTAGTGATCACTTGCCGATCAAAGTTTCAGTTGCCAGTGGGTTCAATCCGTCGGAACCCGTTAACGTCGCGTACGATCTTACCCGTAATATCGATTGGACAAAGTTCAAGAATGTGATAGAAGATGCCCCAACGTCGGTAGAAGGGCTTCCACCGTTGGAGAAATATAACTTCCTCTCCAATCTGATCTTGGACAGCGCGCTTCAAGCTCAAACTCGGCCGGTTCCAGGAACGTCTTTCCGTAGGAAACCTCCTTCCCCTTGGTGGGACCAGCAATGCACTGAGGTTTATCGTAAAAAGTCCGACGCGTTTAAGGTGTTCCGGAAACGTGGAACACCCGTACATTTCGAAGCGTACTCGGCTCTTGAACGCGAACTCAAGAGCCTCATCAAAGCCAAGAAACGCGGATACTGGCGGCAATTCGTGAACAGATTATCGCGCGAAACGTCGATGAATACGCTTTGGAATGCGGCGCGAAGGATGCGTAACCGGTCTTCAAACAACGAGAGCGAGGAGTACTCCGATAGTTGGATTCTCAAGTTCACGCGAAAAGTATGTCCTGATTCTGTGCCGGCACAGATGATTCTTCGCGAAACGACGAACTCGGTAGACGAGATCACCCAGCCTTTTTCAATGCTGGAGCTCTCACTCGCGCTCCTTTCGTGTGGCAATTCGGCTCCGAGGGCTGATAGAATCAAGTTCAACTTGTTGAAGAACCTCCCAGACGTCGCTAAGAGGCGCATGTTGAACTTGTTTGGTCAGTTCCTGGAGCTTAATATTGTTCCGGATGATTGGAGGCGGGTGAGAGTTATAGCCATTAAAAAGCCTGGAAAACCCGCGTCAGATCACAACTCGTATCGTCCCATTGCGATGTTATCGTGTATTCGAAAATTGTTAGAGAAAATGATCCTTTTTCGCCTGGACAAATGGGTTGAGTTGAACCACCTACTCTCAGATACTCAATTTGGTTTCCGTAGGGGCAAGGGAACGAACGACTGTCTCGCGTTGCTTTCCACTGAAATTCAGTTGGCTTTTGCTAATAAAGAGCAAATGGCTTCTGTCTTCTTGGATATTAAGGGGGCTTTTGATTCAGTATCGGTTGAAGTCCTTCCAGACAAACTCCACGCTTGTGGCCTTTCTCCATTAATTAATAACTTTTTGTACAATTTGCTGTCAGAGAAACATATGAGCTTTTCTCATGGAAACTCTACAGCTTCACGATTTAGTTATTTGGGTCTCCCCCAGGGCTCATGTTTAAGCCCCCTTCTGTATAATTTCTACGTCAGAGAAATTGACAACTGTCTAAGGGACAACTGCACGTTGAGACAACTTGCAGATGACGGAGTAGTGTCTATGACAGGACCCAGAGAGGCCGACCTGCAAGGACCCTTACAGGATACCTTAGACAATTTGTCTACTTGGGCTATCCAGCTAGGTATCGAATTCTCCACGGAGAAAACTGAGTTGGTTGTTTTTTCTAGGAAGCATAGCCCAGCACAACCGAAGCTTCAACTTTTGGGTAAGCCGATCACTCATTCCATGTCTTTCAAATATCTTGGGTTTTGGTTCGATTCAAAATGCACCTTGAGATCCCACATTGAGTATCTGAAGCGGAAATGCCAACAAAGGATCAATTTTCTCCGAACAATTACCGGAACGTGGTGGGGAGCCCATCCGCAAGATCTTCTAACGTTGTACCGGTTTTAGAGTACGGTAGTTTTTGCTTCCAGTCGGCGGCTAAAACGCACATCATCAAACTGGAACGGATCCAGTATCGCTGTCTTCGTATCGCGTTAGGATGCATGCACTCGACTCATACGATGAGTCTCGAAGTGTTAGCGGGCATGTTGCCACTCTCTGATCGGTTTTCAGAATTATCCCTCAGGCTCCTCACCCGTTGTGAAATTATGAACCCACTGGTGATTGCAAACTTTGAGAAGCTTCTTGAGCTAAACCCTCAAACTCGTTTTATGTCATTGTACTACGTGTACATAAAAAATGTCTCGTAATTCTAAGGCTATCCATACAAGCCATCTATTATTTAGGATGCAGGAACTCGTTCAATTTTCGACCAACGATTGAAAAGGACCTATCAGCTTTTGTAAATACTATGCAAACTTGCTTGGGCGATCTCTACTTTGCGAGGAAAGGTTTCGTTTTGTTTCATTTTCTTTAGCATTGAATTAATGTACTGTAATATTCAGCGTCGGTTTTAAAGGGAAGCTAAATACACAATTCTCGACCCACAATTGGAAAGGGCCCATCCTTTCCAATTGTGGGTCGAGAATTGTGTATTTAGCTTCCCTTTAAAACCGACGCCGAACATTACAGTACATCATTTCAATTGGAATTCATCCTTCCAGCAGCCCGCCAACATCTGACTCAAGTTGTTGCTCATTCCACAAGCTACGAGCGAATGGAAAACCCTCGAAAAAGGCATCCACAACTTGAGTAAAATTCAACTTTGAAATATGAAATGCAATTCAATTCAAATTCCACTGCTGAGTCATGTGCTCGTACACATTCCGAACGATTCTGTTTCTTTTTTTTTCTGTACTTCGCTTAAACATTTCTTCCACCTTTCATCACTCCACGAAACAGAGTTTGCCACTCCTCTCACCTCCCAAAAGCGGCGAAAGTGTATTTCTTCAACCTAGCTGACTCCATCATTCACCAGACAGGCAGCACCGCCTTCATTTTCATTTGCATTTTGAAATTCATGAATTTTAAAACGGCAGTCGAGGAAAACTAAAAACCGGGTGGAACCATGCGGCTCCTTCGGATTGAACTGTGTGCATCATAACCTACCTGGCGGCTCCTACTGAGTGTCGACTCTCACAACTCACAAGTCGTCGCCCGGAGGGGAGGAAAAGTTGCACTTTTTTTATGAATTCCATTATCGCTAGCTTGTTTGCTGTTGCTTCAGGTGGAATGGAATGATGGCGATGGTAGGTATGCACCAAGTGCATTCGGGTAGATTCCGTTCAGTTCTAGTTTTTTGATCGTATAGTCTCCGTTGCGTTGGTTCGGTTTAACTGAAGCACACGGAGTGTACTCGAGTGAGAGGAGCAAAGTCGGTGATTGCACGGCAGTAGTGTTGAAAATATGCAAATTATCACGGGACCGGTAATTGTCGCTTTGTGATTTTGGCAGCCGGCGGAGTGTCTAATAACTCCCTGTCGCCAGTTGTTGTTGGCTTGGTTTGCGATGTTGTTGAGATGAAGATTCTATGGTATCAAAGAAATCATTATCCTGAGAATAGCCATGCCATGGGTTAACACCATGACTTCAGGGAACTCTTAAGAACAAAGAAGAAAAAAGTTCATTTTAGGGCTTAGCTACAGAACCAGAGCAGGTCTTTTTTTAAAATCAGTTCTGAGAAAAATGAAATCAATTCAAACATTTTCTTTGCAAGTGATAGGCAGATCATTGATCGAACAGGCAAAAACTAAAGCCATTATCCTAGAATTCTGAACCACTCGTTTGATTGGAAAATCTCTTGACAATGTCCCACTATCGAAAGCTCTCTGCCACCAGACGCTGCTGGTATGCAGATAAACTTCCGCCCCGACGTCGAAGGTCGTCCTTTCACCTCGTAAATAAGGTTCACAATTTCCCGCATCAATGGATGGACCTCTATCATTGAATCATCCGGCACACATCGTCTATATCGAGCTGAGACGTTGAACGGCTGCCTGTAAGGAACAAGAAGAGGGTAAAAACCTAACAAATGTTGTTATCTCATAAACGGTTCCACTTGGGGCTTTCATTTCAAGCGACAGCTTAGAATTCCGATACCTACCAGTACCAGTATCGGGACAAGGAAGAGTGATGCTCACACTTGCCGGCGCGTCTCCGTTCGGTCCGGCTGCAACACATGAGGCGAAAATGGAAGACATCGAATGTCACTTTGCTGAAGCAACATTTCATTTGGAGAATTTCTCACTTTTGCTCTTTTGATTCCGCCGCATTGTCGTCGTCGTTGTCGTCGTCCACTCGTATTTAGAATTAGTAAAAAAAAATAGAAGCAGCAGATCCTATTGCGAAGGGATTCTTTGCCATTTTCCCATCACTACTGGCATACGATACGTGGCACATAACGCTCGATTCTACAAAGCGAATACAGCACAGAAGTATGAATAGAATTTCCATTCTTCAAGCTGCAAACTTCCTTCGTTGATGCAGCAGCATGTGGAGCTTAGTCAAACGCAGATAAGAAAGGCTTTTTCTCGTTCCAATCGACTTTGGACGGTCGAAGAAGAAGCGGCAGAATATGGAGCAAGTGGTTTGGATTTTCCTGTAACTTTCATTGATTCACCATTGCCGTGGGGTAATCCTGGGAAGGAAGAAATCTTTCCGCATTGTTGTATCGTTCTATCGTTGGAACACTCACTTAGGGTTTACTGGTTTATCGATTGTCGCAGCTTGCATATAGGTCCACATCATGTGGTGGCAAAAGTGTCCAACATTTTATCTTATTATCATCGATCATTGAATTTCGGTACTTTTTTTTAATTGTCTTGATTCCTATAGGATGCCTATTAGACTGATGCAAAATTTGAAATTTTCGCTTCACAGTGTTCAAACGGTTTCAAATCGGGTCCTGATTAGCTTCGGAAAGTTTAAACTCATTTGATAAGAATCTGACTTGGCACAAACCATCTGAAGTTTATATGGAAATTACTATGGGAAAACAAAACTTCATTGCCTTTTAGCCTTTTTACATATTGTACTGTTAACAAATTCTATTAAAGGCGCCAGTGGTGTAGTGGTAAGCGTGATTACCTCTCACCCCAGCAGGCCTGGGTTCAATCCCAGTCGGCACCGCCGGGATGTTCTGAGGCATAACATCTCTGATCACGCCTTCCTTCGGAAGGGAAGTAAAGCCGTTGGTCCCCGGTTCATGAGTTGATGGGTCGATAGGTAGGGTCTAGGTGTGGGAGCTGCCTTCCTGGCACGTCGGTAGCATTGGTGCTCAGCACGAAAAACAAAAACGACGGAAAAAACAAACCAAAGGAAAAAAAACAAATTCTATTGCTATCCTTATGGGAATTTTTATCAGCTACAACTTTGCAGAAAATCGCTTTTCAGCCAATCGTCAAATTAAATAGTTATTAATTGTTTAAGAGATTGATAATCTTTTGGCAAAATTAAGCAACTGTATTGTGGGCAGCACTGTATTCTGCAGTGTGACATAGTAGCCATGATTTTTGTTCTCTATTCTACGCGCCATAAACACCAATGTTGCCTGCTGAACAATTAATTGAGCATAATCCTAAGATATCAGTGACTTGAATCATTCATAATTTTTGTTCCTTACATTTGATCGAAAAGTGATCTTCAACAAAGTTGTAGCTGAGAAAATTTTCAACAAGCTCAGTTATCGTTTTCTAAAGTAGAGGGAATTGGCTAATTTTGAGATAGATATGAACCGAAAATATGGTTTCTCCATAGTAATTCCCATATAAACTTCAAATGGTTTGTGCCAAGTCAGTTTCTCACTAAATGAGTTCAAATTTTGGGAGGCTAATCAGGGCCCAATTTGGAACCGTTTGAACACTGTGCACAGTGGTTCAAACGGCGAAAAACGTGATCGTGTGAGATTACGCAAAATCCTTTGACTTTAGGTATATAGTGTCTTCAGAGAAGTTTTAAGGCATAATTGGCGCCATCTTTTGACGGCAGCCATTTTGTGATCAATCCCCCTAAAAGTGGGATCCAACACTCATTTTTTTTTTTATAAACTTGAGATAGAAGATTTGTGTATGCAGCAAAGTTGTAGATTATGTTAATACAAACAACTTTGCTCAAGACATGAACCTTCTATCTTTTTGCTCAATTGATCTATAAAGCGTTTTTTGTGGACGTGCCTATTAAATCATATTTTTTTACCATAACTTTTTCTATGTAATTTTTACAGGTTTGCAATGTTCTAAGGACTTCTTTGTATTGTTAAAATACATGTTTTGTAGAACATTGTTTCTCACTATTTCCTATATACTTGGAGATATTTGGGATTTTTCAATAAAATTGGCCTATTTTTGAACTCAAATATTTCATAAGGTGGCAAATGGTGGCAGATCAAACAACTTACATTTGAAAGTACAACAAAAATGCTGCAAAATCATGCCGGAGTTGTCTACATCGGACTACATCCGGAAAAGTTACAGCTGTTTTAAGAAGGGATCAAAATCAAATGTCTCCTGTTAAATATTTGATCTCATTCGAATGGCAACATTCAGCTATTCAATTTTCTTGCCCGTAAGGATTGCCATGAATACGTAAGGATTACCATGATCACAAACCACGTGTCAGCTACGTTTGTGGCGGTAAGAGAGCTGTCAGCAATCTCTTTTGTTTAGATTTTTATTGGTTTAGTTTGATGTGTATAAAAAGCATCTCACGCACACTTGTTCAATTATCTCCGATAGTACAATGCTCTTTGTAAAACCACGGCTTGAAGGTCACTTTGGAAGAAGCTTTCATCCGTAGTGCTCGGAAGTGTTTTTTGTGAAGTGCTCTAAGTTTTCTTAAATTCAGCCGAAATAACTTCTTAACTATCCGGTAAATATATTATAATGATTATTCAGATATTTTCTTCTATTCTGGCGTTCAGCATAATTTGAATGCTTTCCAATAACATTAATATGGTAACACATTATTTACTTATATTATACTAAAATGTTCTATCAGTATCTGCAGGAGAAATGGATTATCGTCAGGTGTTTCTGCTTTGGAAAAATGCGGAAGGTGACAAAAAAACCAAATTGGGTTTTTTGGTTAAAGAAATAATACGATGTCTTGAAATAGATGCAGAACTTATTGATGTTATGTCAGAGATTGAAAATTACTTGGATAACATTTGCAAATATTTCAGCCAGCTGTGGCAGAGGCATAACCGCACAATGGCTAGAGTTCTGGAAAATAACGTTGCTTATTTTGACAAACCATTTTGTTTACCGCAGCATATCCTTAAAAACATTCCATCAACGTCCAATGCTACACACAAAATAATTAAAGCGTTTGTCGAAACCTCAGACTGTGTGAAAAGACGTAGAACAGCGGTGCTTCGCTCAGCTCATAATGCTGATGAGTTGACCTATGCTGCACAAATGTCATTGCGTTCAACTGGGCAAAATGATGCTGCTTCTATTGTCAAAGAAGCCACACAAACTTCCCCAACTCGTGCGACAAAAATTTTAAAATCCTGGAAATCATCGAAACTTCCGGAAATAGTTCCCTTCTCTGACTCGGAAGCGTTAGCTTTGATTATTGAACAGGATTTGACAAAATCTCAATACATCAACATTCGAAAGGGTGCAAGATTGAGAAATGCGCAATTATATCCTTGGTACCATAAGGTTTTAGCAGCAAAACAACAATGTTACCCTGATGAGGAATATATTCATGTTAGCGAAACTTTAATTGAAGTACAACTGCAACAACTCTTGGATCACACTACTTTACGGATTTTGCAATCTTCTGCAGATATAGTGAAATAGCTTTCCGCCGATGAGCTTTTAAAAGTGAAAATGATTGTGAAATGGGGGTTTGACGGAAGCAGCGATCACAGCCAATATAAACAATGGTTTACAACGGACGAAGATGCATCAGATTCGCACATGTTTTTAACGTCAATTGTCCCGATAAAGGCGGAAACTAACGGAAAAATTGTTTTTCAAAATCCCACCCCATCATCAACTCGGTTCTGTCGGCCATTAAGAATTCAGTTGATCAAAGAAACAACAGAAGTATCGGTAACCGAAAAACAAATTGTTGATCGTGAAATAACAGATCTCGTTCCATTCAAAACGAGCATAAATGGGAAAACTGTGATTGTGGAATACAGCATGGTTTTAACAATGATTGACGGGAAAGTTTGTAATGCTATCACATCTACAGCATCCTCTCAAAGATGTTACATTTGTGGTGCAACTCCGAAACAGATGAACCAAATCGAAGATGTTCAAAAACGCGTTGCTGATAAAACAACGTTCCAATTCGGACTATCGACTCTTCACGCCTGGATTCGATTTATGTTTATGTTTCATGTAGAAAAAATGTTTCGTATAGGCTTGATATAGAAAAATGGCGAATTCAAGGAGTTGAAATTGAAAGGATGAAAGAACGGAAGAAGACAATACAGAATCGGTTCAAAAGGGAACTTGGATTAATAATCGACAAACCGCGTTCGACTGGGGCAGGAACGTCAAACGACGGTAACACAGCTCGTCGATTTTTCAGAGATGCAGAAAAGTCTGCAGAAATCTTAGGTAAATATATATCAGTTTATACTTTTCTTTATTCCAGCACGCATTTTTCATTATCTAGGTCTAGACTTACATGTGATTCAGCGATGTGGTACAATTTTGCAAGTTCTGGCTTCTGGTCGTACAGTAAATGTGGAAAAATTCGATATTTACTGTATAGAAACGGCACGAAAACTAGTTCAGCTGTATCCGTGGTTCTACTTGCCTGCCTCTGTGCACAAGATCCTGTTACATGGTTCGAGAATCATCAACCAACTTATGGTGCCCATTGGTCAACTTTCCGAGGAGGCACAAGAATCGATGAATAAAGTCATCCGACAGACACGAGCGTTCCATTCAAGGAAAATTTCTCGGGTGGCAACGAATACCGATCTGCTGCATCGATTGCTTGAGTTGTCTGATCCATTCATTACAATGAATAGGATTAGTACGTGCAAGCCAAATATGTTATTTTCTAATGATGCTCGATTCCTACTAGATATGAACGACTCAAGTACTGGGTCTGATTCTGACGATACTGATAGCGAATAAAGCAACATAAAAAGTGGGTTTTATTTTTATTTTAATTCAAAAGAGAGTGTCATTAACGCAACATATCAATACAAGAATGTTCATAAAGCTTTGGAAAATGATCTAACGAAGAATTAAGATCTTTATAAACATACCAGACAGATAGTCACAGTATCTCGCTTGTCGCCTTTTGAATGAGATCAAATGTTTATTAGGAGACATTTGATTTTGATCCCTTCTTAAAACAGCTGTAACTTTTCCGGATGTTGTCCGATGTAGACAACTCCGGCATAATTTTGCAGCATTTTTGTTGTACTTTCAAATGTAAGTTGTTTGATCTGCCACCATTTGCCACCTTATGAAATATTTGAGTTCAAAAATAGGCCAATTTTATTGAAAAATCCCAAATATCTCCAAGTATATAGGAAATAGCGAGAAACAATGTTCTACAAAAACATGTATTTCAACAATACAAAGAAGTCCTTAGGACATTGCAAACCTGTAAAAATTACATTTAAAAAGTTATGGTAAAAAAATATGATGTAAGAGGCACGACCACAAAAAACGCCTTATAGATCAATTGAGCAAAAATATAGAAGGTTTATGTCTTGAGCAAAGTGGTTTGTATTAACATAATCTACAACTTTGCTGAATACACAAACCTTCTATCTCAACTTAAAAAAAAAATAAATGTTGGATCCCACTTTAAGGGGAATTGATCACAAAATAGCTGCCATCAAAAGATGGCGCCAATTGTGCCTTAAAGCTTCTCTGAAGACACTGTATACCTAAAGTCAAAGGATTTTGCGTAATCTCACACGATCACGTTTTTCGCCGTTTGGACCACTGTGCTGTGGAGCGAAAATTTCAAATTTTGCATCAGTCTATTGCTTATAGAGCGCCAAATAACGACCTTCTCCGATTTGCCATTGCGTCATTCTTCAATATACAGTGCCTTCCCGATTTTGTCAGCTTTTTTCCCAATTTTGACAGCCTGCATATTTCACTAAATTTTTCATTTTTTAAATATTAATTCTCAAACTTTTCACTCTGAATGATTTTTATTCTTACCCTTCGCTGAAACATCAATGTTAGGAGAAGTGAGGGTTAAATTGGCATACGGGGTAAAATGAACAAAAAATGAGAGTTCAGCTTCGAACTCCTTCGGATAGGTTGTGTTTTAAGTATGCTCTGCGTTTTGTGCGTGCGTTCGCTTTCGTAGTTTTCGGCTGCTTTTGCCTGATTAGCGCTGGCACTCTGTTTGCCGGACGGTTATACATGTAATAGTTTTAGAATCGAGAAAGAAAACATGATTTATCATGTTTGCAAGCATCAGAAGAGATGTCGTTATCAGCGATCGAAGTGTGCTCTGCTTCTGAAAGGACGTGAAAAATGTCCGAGTGTCAAATTTTAGGCTTCATTTCTTATCAGCATCCTTTTCATCAAAGCTGTTATTAGGTTGGAGGCGGATGGTGTAAGAGTTTCTTTGAAGATCCGATGGAATGGTTTTATGTGTTGAGCTAGAATTAGAAGATGCAACAGTCTTCCAAGTTTTTGCTTCACGGGCAAACCATCGTTCATTTGGTAAGTTTGTTCTTGTTTAGGGTAGGTGTTCCAGTAATAGTGGTGTACCTATAGTTGCGGTATGGAGGTTGTGCCGGAATAGTGAGGAGGACCCGGATAAGATTATTTTTTATCGGTAGCAATAAAGCATATTTGCATATTTCAAACTTAAAATTAGCCCAAAAATTACGGAAAATCATTCATTTTCCTTAAGGTTTTCACACCTTTGCACCTATAGTTGCGGTAGTGTTCATTTAATAGTGGAACCCATAAGAAACCAACGCATTCCACTATTATAGGAACCAAAGTTAGCAACTACCACAACTACTAGAACAGTGTTCCTATTAATGGAGGATGAGTTTTCTAAAATTGTATGCAATTTTATTACAGTGTAATATTTTTCTATCAAAATAGATGTTGAAAGCTAAAGATTGACGTATAACAATTGTGTGTACATCATATATTTATTGTTTAATTAATAAAATAGCTTAGTATCTTCACTACTGGCTCACCCACCCCATATATTCACCTGTTTCGGTTTCTACAACTTTTCCTTAGACATCATCTCGGAGAGCCGCTTTCGTGCTGTATTTTGATGAGAAATCAAATGTCGAGCGCACTATTATCAAAGGTTGGGAACGAATGGGTATAGCCAAGTTCCAACATAGATTTGCCAATTAATTAATTTGGCAAGAGAGTCTTCCTAGTGTTTTGTATTTGAAAGTTCAAGTGCTCATGATTTTTTGGACTAGTTTGGAAATAACCCGGAAAAGTCTTGGAAATGCCTTTGGTTCAACAGTAGTGGAGCAGAACAGTAAGAGTACAAAATTATGAAACTGGCTGAGATTTTCCCTGTATTTTCATTTATATGTTCTTTTACTTTTTATTATATCTTTATTCTATTACTCTCTACTGAAATCTAGTTCTCATCTGTTCGTGTTCAGCGTTGGAAAATTTTGCGAGGTTTTTTATGAAGCACAAAAAGGAAAATTTCGCGAGTCATTGGCCCTTATTACCGATGTCACGTGAGTCACTGGTCACTTCACTTCGTTTTCACAGTGAAGTGACACCCATAGTAAGGGCCATTGTGAGTTTTAGTGAACTTTTCCTGTAAATTGATTAGATACCCGCTTTTTCTCAAGGGAAGATAGAACTAGGGTTCCTTCCTGCAATTCCTTTCTCCTACGGCCTTTTATTCCATTTCACTCTTTTCAGAAAGCGAGTAATGGCGCTTTAACCATTAGCCATATGGGCTAGGACAAGAGTTAGTGCTCATGTCCCTACCGCTCGAGGAAAATTGAGCATCACTTAACTTTTTTAGACAAGATGCTGCCAACGACCAATCATTTATAAATAACAATACAGCGGAACAAACGGTACGAGATGTCCACGTTTCATCGATTTATTGGATTCTGAAGCATCGTGTTTTAATCTTTGATTTTAATAGGCCCGATGCTTCTGAATCATCTTGCCCCTTTAATACTGCGCATTTCTGATGTTCAAAATATACCAAATAGACAAGAAAAAGAATGGAGGTATATCTATAATTTTCCAGTTTGCTTTCATGAACTGGATGTGTTGGTGTTAGATTAGATTAGATTAGATCAGAAGAGATAACAAGAATATGGGTGA
The DNA here is from genome assembly GCF_037179485.1 of Ochlerotatus camptorhynchus. Lineage (NCBI taxonomy): Eukaryota > Metazoa > Arthropoda > Insecta > Diptera > Culicidae > Ochlerotatus > Ochlerotatus camptorhynchus. The sequence continues at coordinate 3,915,919 of NW_027040527.1, read as the reverse complement.
TAAACCCAGGTACATTTTCACTTAGAAGCTAGGCGACACACCGAACGGGTAAACAGATCCCATCAACCTTCACCACAACGCCGAGGGTTCACTCCATTGATGGATTGGTTATCAACCGATCGACGACCGCATTCACGGAAGAACAATTGACACACCTCAACAAGGGGCTATGGTACGCGGTTACAACCAAGCCAGACGTAGAGCAGATCATCATTGACATAGAAACAGCTATTACCAAGACACTTCCAACATCATCACAGAATACGAATAGCACATCGAACATAATCAAGGACGGACAGGAACAAAGTCGCGCCAACGAAAAGGAAATTCGGATTGTAAAGGAGCTGAAAAGTAAAGCAGTATACTACGTGAAAGCAGACAAAGGCAACGCGTTCGTTACGACAATCAGATGACAACGAAGATTAACAACGGACCGTATAGACAGCTTCGAGTAGACTCCTTACAGAACATAGTGAAACGCGTGGAGAAAGCACTGAAGGAGTGCAGATGGAGCAGGTCGCTTAAGGGAACCCAATCCCATTATACACCGGGGAATGAAATGCGAGAGATCGTGTTTGCAGTTGGTTCCCCCTCCCACAAACTAGCAAAGTGGCTAGTCACAGAGTTCCAGAGTATGCCGAATCAGTTCCAGAGTAAAGCAGTTAGTAACACCCAGGAGTTCTCCCAGCAACTACAAACTTCAGGAGACATCTGCGAGGACGAGATTATGGTATATTTCGACGTCACAGCTCTTTTTTCCCAGCGTACCAGTCAAGGAAGCGATCAACCATTTGGAGGACTGGTTATTAACACAACGAGAGGATGCAGCATGGCGAAACAAGGTTCGGACGTACCTTAAGCTGACCCGCCTTTGTATGGAAGAGAACTACTTCTCTTTCCGAGGTAACTTCTACAAGCAGACGAAAGAAGCCCCAATGGGAAACCCCCTATCCCCCTTTTTGTGTGAACTTTTCATGGCCAACTTGGAGACAATCCTGAAAGAGAAAGGACTATTACCAAACCGTTTGTGGAGGTTTGTTGACGATATCTTCAGCGTAGTTAAACGGGAAGCCCTTCCACAAATTTTAGATGAGATCAACCGAATTCACAAGGATATCAAATTCACTCACTAGAAAAAGACGAGAAACTCGCATTTATCGATCTTCTTGTCATCAGGGAATCGTCATCATCTTCCTCGCTTGAATAGGAAATTAACAGGAAACCAACAAGCACCAAAAGAGTTATCCCCTATACTTCCAACCATTCGTTCCAGCAGAAAATGGCCGCCTTCCATCACATGATTCATCGGCTGCAGACTCTTCCACTCAGCGATACAGGAAAGGTTAAGGAATTACAGTACATCTTCGAAACAGCAAGACTCAACGGATACAAGGAGACCACAATCCAGGCAATCATTGATAAAAAAGAGAATTCTACAAAGGAGATTACTTACAACCCTCACAGCAGCACCTGAACCATTGAAACGAGTGTCCGTTCCATTTGATCAAGATATTACTTGTAAGCTAAGACCACAGTTAAAACAATTCGGATTAGATTTAGTTTTCACCAGTAGACATAACCAGTTGAAATCATTGTGAGGATCCACTAAAGACCCAGTTAATATTTTAGGTAAAGCAGGTGTATATAAAATAATCTGAAATCATTGTAACAAAGTATACGTAGGACAAACCAAGAGAACTTTAGCAACTAGATTTAAAGAACATATAGCGGAGGTTAATAAGGCCAAAAAGCAAGAGGGAAAGGCTTAACATACGATTTCAAATCAAAGGTTGCAGAACACATCTTCACAGAGGACCACCAACATCACGATTTTACGGGCCGTATCTACACCATGGAAATTGGATGTTGCAGAGAGCCTCGAGATCAACAAACAACGTAATTCAACTTTACTCAACAGGGATCAAGGAAACGGACACACATGGCTTTTCAAGCTACTACTTAGGACCTATATTCAGTCGAGTATTAGTACAAGACACTGCTGAAGTATGCACATTGTTGACGTAATACGCGTATCTGACAAGGATAGGCAAATAAGGTAGTGGAATTAAATGGAAATTACTAATCCTTCTCTCTCATCATACAGGTTATTCCACTAAGACGCCCACATTCATCAGGAAGAATAATCAAATTTCAAATACCTACTGAATAATTTTTATTTACAGTACAGTGTAGCATTGGTATGTCAATGTGGTAAAATGCCTTGCTAATGTCTGTATAGAGGGCACAGAGAAATCGTAAACATTCGCCTATACAGTTCATACCCATCAAAACACATTTAAATTTCGAGCACATTTCACTAGCAAGAGTGCAGAATCCACCTCAACGCAAGAAATAAGCATTCACTCACAGTCTCATCTCGCCAATCACCAATCGACCAAATTCCGCGCATGCGTCCCCCAACCCATCTCATCCGATTTTTGCTCTCCTGAGAATCGTCCCACTCTCAACAACAGTTGCACACCGAACGATGCAAACCTGAATTCGCTCACCAATTACAATTGCAATTTCGACAACGATTACGAAGACAACGATCTGTTTTAGTCTGAAATTGAAAGCATTCCCATAAACAAGCACCTAGAGTTTGGACATTTGCTTGGAAACGGTCCAGCGAGAGCTAACAACCAGCATCCATCGTCGATGGGCTGTGGTCCACGTGTGTAATCGCATCGGTTGCAATCTGTTACGTCACGCCGTCATACAAAAACACCGAAACAGTATAGCAGCACCCAGTCATCCGTAACATCGAACGTAGCCGGGAGCTCAAATCCTAGTGCAAATAATCGACTGTTTAAATTTTAATTAATTCGATTTTAGTTTAATCATTTGCGAGTGTGTGTGTTGGTACCTCCGACCAGCAGTCTCACAGCTACTGACCGGATTTGATTCAATGCGGGTGCTCTCTAAAAAAAAGAAGTAGCAAGCATGACAACTGGGTAGTTGGCTGATCGTGGGTGCTCTTGAAAACATGAATGACACACGCAACTCATCCCTGCGGGCTCGTAGCCGCTTTGGAACCAAACAGGGGCTGCAGCACGCGGAGTGAGCTTTATACAAATTTGATGCATTTATTTGCACATCAGACTCTGGGTAGTGCCAGCTGTAGCTCTCGCATCGCTCCGGCTTGTTTCAATATTTGATGAAAGATTTTTCAATTTAGGAGTTTTCAATTAGTGCCGCGCCGGTCATAAAATCGAGTGGCAGCCCCTTAACCCATATCGCTTTTCACTGTTAAACTGCACTCCGGGTCAGTTGTAGGCATTGTAGCGTGATGCACGTATGGAATTCGACGAAATGCATTTTTAAGTGATTCGCGCTTCCATTCACGAGTATAATAAATTTACAATTCTTTATACTAGTAGCATTTATTTCACATGATTGTGGTAGGATCGGGTAAAATAAAGTTACCAGTGATTCTGAAGCTGATGGGTTCAAAACTGCAGTTCATTTAAGAGATGAAGAATAATTTTGGTTTCGTCGAAAAAAGCAACATTAAATAGTTAAAGTACACCCAATAGTCGATTGGGATCAATTGAATGGAAAGGTTTCACGAAAAAACACATATTTATCTGTTATCAGACAGCGGTTGCAATTCACAGAAATATTATTTGCAGACCAAATAAAGCTTTTTATTTTGCATCATTTTAACTATCAAACGGAGCATATCACCCACCCAATTAAATGGAATTCAATCAGGAGTACACTAGAAATCACACCATTTTCAATTGATACTTCCTGCTAACTAAAGCGTGGTCCACTCACAATCTGTACGTATGAAATCAGCTTTATCTCAGAAATGGTTTGACGTAAGAAAAATGTTAGGTAGGGGAATTTACGTATTCTCGGCAATCTAAGCAGCGACCTTCTTTCTATAGCCTTATTCTCTAAGAAACGCACACATATGCAGTATTGGTTTGTTTACAATCTTTTGCTGCCAGATGCTCTAACAATTTCAGTCGAAAGAATTGTCAAAAACTGTTTTGAAACGCTTTTACAAAGCTCCAATCTTCTCTAGTGAGAGCGAGTATTGTCGGCAACCAGTTTTTCTTCGGCAACCGTTCCATTTGAACTGTATGTAAATCTGCTGTTCTATTATCGGCAACTCGAAATCAGCTACAATTTGTAGTGCGTGTGTTTCATTTCAAGAAAACTTGCTAGATTGCTTTTTCTCAGTGGTAAAAATATAGTCAAATTGAAGCTGAAAGCATAAAGAATCGTTTGCATGCATTCAGCGAAGTGTTTTCGTAAGAAAATCCAGTGAAAATAGTGTTTCAATTTGGGTTGCCGAAAATAGTCTGGCATGCCGAAGCCGTCATTTCCCCTAGTTAAATTGTTGCATTTTTGTAGCACTTTCATAAAAAAATGTCAGAAAATTATTCCATTGCACTCATGAAAAAATCACGAACTTTTATTAAAATTACAAAAAAAATTGATACAACTCTACAGCATCCCGTGTAACTTTGCCAGATGCTAGGTAGGTAATTTCCCAAACATTTTCGATTGGGCAAAATTGGAGGCAATTGAGTGGCAATTGACAGGTAACTCTAGAGTTGGTTGGAAATGCTAACATGAAGCTTTAGTGTGATGATTTATTAGCTAGAGAATGATCTTTAGAAGAATGTAGGTGGATAGTTCCGTTAGAGTACGGCAGTATGAAAATTGAATAGAAGTTGAAAATGAGCGAAGGGCCATTAAAGCGACAGTTTTTCAAGATGACGCACATTTTTGCCTGTGGACTTGGAGACATACTTCAAGTCCCCGCGTACATCGTACGGGCTAGGCAAAAATGTGCGTCATCTTGAAAAACTGTCGCTTTAATGGCCCTTCGCTCATTTTCAACTTCTATTCAATTTTCATACTGCCGTACTCTAACGGAACTATCCACCTACATTCTTCTAAAGATCATTCTCTAGCTAATAAATCATCACACTAAAGCCCCAAACGCAATGTGGGCGGAAGCGGAACGGAAACGGAAAGTTTGACAGTTGTCACTAATGACATCAAGACGCCTAACTGAAGTCGATTTGGATCTAATTAGTTTTCAATCCGACAAGTAGGCTTACTCAGATCGGACTTTTCCGCTGCCGTTGCCGTTCCGCTTCCGCCGTCATTGCGCTTGGGCCTTAAAGCTTCATGTTAGCATTTCCAACCAACTCTGAAAATCGTTAACTTCGCGTATGAAGTAACATAAAAAACACTTTGAAGGTAACTCTAAAACCAGAAGGTCCCGAAGAAACGTGCTCAACTTTTTGGCTCAGCTCTGGTAATCTCTTTGGTCCCAAACTAATCGATGCACCCCTCGAAACATATGAAAATCCTCGAACCCCTTATTGTATCTGTCAAACTTCATAGCAAATCAGAACAAACATAGTGTAGTACTGGAATTTCGACTAGAATGGAGTACGTTCAACGATGTACTCGGAACTGATAGGCTAACCCAGTGTGAGCGATTTCAAAATCGTTAGTTTTCACCGGTTGGTGTTGCTGCCGAAACCATGAAAGTCTTCAGGAGATCCACCATCATATAAGTAGCCCTTATTGCCGGATTCCTTATTCCCGGGCTATCCACGAATAAGGATACCGACAGCTTATGAGATTTTCACTAAGGGTTGATGCATATATTATGTCACGCTCTAAGGGGGGAGGGGGGGCTAAGATTTTGTGAAAAGCAATGCATTAGGTATAGGAAAAACGTCACGATATGGGGGGAGGGGGTATTTTTTGCTCGATTTAGCATGACATAATTAATGCATGGGCCCTAATAGGAGCTGTGGTGGATAATTTCGTTTGTTTCAATATATAAAGCTATACCACAAACGAAGTGACAGACGGAGCAGCTCGAAAACTTTGGCTGCTATTGAAATTTTTAAGTGTCCCACAACTACTGGATTGTACATACTAGTATTTTCACCAAATGTACTATAATGTTTTGGTTCTATCTCTTTCACTCTACTCAATACTAAAATGCATAAAAAATGACAAAATAATACACTCTTTGCACACAAAATCAACTTAGTTCAAATCAAAACAAAAATACTAGCCCATCAGGTGGCTGATGGAGCCGGCGCCGGTGGTGTAGTGGTAAGCGTGACTGCTTTCTAACACCCCAATGGGTCTGGGTTCAATCCCAGCCGAGGTCGGTGGGATTTTTCTGAGGCATAAAAATCTCTGGTCACGTCTTCCTTCGGAAGGGAAGTAAAGCCGTTGGTCCCGGCCCATGTGTGTTGTGAATGGGTGCGATATCCTACGCAGGTGTGGAAAGCTGCCTTCCTGCACATTTGGTTGCCGTCAATGGATGGCAATCGATGTCCGTCGGTGATTGGCACTAGGTTGCGGAACAGAGACCGACGTTAAATAAAGGAAAAGAAGAGGTGGCTGATGGCACAAGCTTCTAAGAAAATTCTTTCACAGCGAACCACATTATTTTAATTGACTTCTTCGCCAGTTAGTCATCTGTCACTTCGTTTGTGGCTATACTGTGTTGGACAAAGTTGTTATACTGGGTTATTAAGACCATCAAGTCTGCGCTATTTGATTCAGGTTTAATTGTGAACTACGCCGCTAAAGGCGCTTCGCTTTCATATTACTTATGACGTGAGCTATATGATATGGAATTTGGATCCATCGTAGAATATCTCTTGATCCTGGACACGTTGAACGTTGCTGTCTTGAACAAAGCTGTTCAGGCGACCAAGCCCTTTCGGATGGTGGGGATATTAGTTCAGAACTCTCTCACTACGCGGCACTATTGTGCACATGGATTTCCTGTATAAGCTGTATCTGGAGATCGTGGCCATATAGAAGGTTTCGCTCTTCAGCAAAGTTGTTAAGATGACCACGGTCTTCCGGATGGTGTTCATACTAGTTCAGAACTCTCTCAATGCGTGGCACTAGTGTGCATGTGGACTTCCTGAATATGCTATGAATCGAAAGCCTGCCCATATGGGATGTTGCTGTGTAATATGAAAATTTCCGGAACAGCGGCCGTGTTTAGGCCGGATATCAACTGTCAAATACCCTTCTTCTTCTTCTTCTTTCTTGCATTTCAAGCTTATTGCGTATGGCATATTAGCTTATTGCGTACTCTCAACTTAGTGTTCTACACAGATAAAAATTCTGAATTTTAATTATGATGTAAACATTCGTTCACGTAGACTTGTATTTCATTTCACGCAACCGAGTAACTTGCAAACAATGTTGTTTACAAAGATGGGCTTTTGTATACAATATGTGCTGCATTGCATAAAATGTGTCAGAACTTTACATGATATATAATGTAAACGTATATTATATGTGACGCTCCATTTATGTGCATCATATTGAACAGAAATTGACACTACTTTTTCGAACTGTGTAGATACACTTCCACAGTAATTAATTGAGAGCTTTCGATGCCTGTACCATTTTTGCATTAGTATAATTGTGTGGCAAGTACAATCATACTCTATGCCAAGGGAAGACGAGAAATTTTCCAACCCGAGAAATTCCTAGACCGGACCGGGAATCGAACCCAGCCAACTCCAGCATGGTCTTGTAGCTGTGCCTTTACCGACTGAGCTAAGGGAGGTCCCTTAGGCCAAATACCCTACAGTATGTTTCTTTTTCCTAACAGGAACAACGAGTACTGATCGAAAATTGATGTTGGACGCCATTTTGTAGTCCAAGATGACGGCAATTGATTTTAGAAAAACTATCAAATACCCTACAATGAAAACTTATGTTCTTAACTTATGATTCCAAAAATACCCATATTGAAGGATATTTGGCATTATTTCCCAGTTTTTCTATAACCGGAAGCCGCCATCTAAGATTTCAAAATGGCGTCAGACATTGAGTTCCGGTGTATATATGTACGTCATCCTGATTCCAAAATACCCATATTGAAGGATATTTGGCATTATTTCCCAGTTTTCCTATAACCGAAAACAGCCATCTTGGATTTCAAAATGGCGTCGGACATTGATTTCCAGTATATATTCGTCATCCTGATTCCAAAAATACATATATTGAAGGATATTTGCTAGTATTGCCCAGTTTTCCTTTAATCGGAGAGCAACCATCTTGGATTTCAAAATGGCGTCTGACATTGATTTCCGATCTCTAGACGTCATCCTGATGCCAAACATACCCATATTGAAGGATATTTGACATTATTTCCCAGTTTTTCTGCAACCAGAAGCCACCATATTGGATTTCAAGATGGCGTCTAACATTGATATCCGGTCTATATACATGAGAGAGACATTTAAAACTTCAAGGAAGCTCAAATGTTTTTAGATAAATTTTTGAGATTTTTAGGTAATTTAGAAGATCTTCAAGGAAATTTTCAGATCTTCAGATCTTCAGGGTAGCCCGAGAGAATACAGAGGAATTACGGAGCTTCAGACAACATTACAGAACTTCGAAGATATTTGCAGAACTTCAGAAGAGTAGGTATTAAGAGAAATCTGCAGAACTGCTAGGAATTTTGCAGAACTTCAGAGACATTCAGTGGTTCAGAAAGCTTCACAGTTTCAGAAAAATGTGAGATCCCAAAACAAATCACAGCAAATGCAAAGCTTCAGCAAAACTCATAGAAGCTCACGAAAGTTCACCGATCTTTTGAAGTATTTACACAGCTTTAGAGAAATTCGTAAATCTTCTGAGAAATTTTAAAAACTTCAGCGATGTTCATATATTTTCAGATAATTTGTAGAGCTTTGGGGTATTTCAGATCAATCTGCAGAACTTTATGGAAATCCAAGAATCCACAATGAAATTTACAGAACGTTAGAGAGGTTTGGAAATCTACAGATCAGAAATACAGTACTTCAGAAAACTTTACAGAATTTTAAAGAAATTTTAGGAACTTCGGAAAAGTTCAGAGAGTAGATCGTAAATCTGCAGATGTTTAAATAATTTTCAAAATTTTATTGTGATTCTTGGATGTTAAGAGAAATTTACAGAGCTTCATGGAAGCCCGCTGATCTTTAGAGATATTTGCACAACTTCAGAAAAAAAATAGTAGATCTTCAGAGAACTGCCTAAATCTTCCGGGAAGCTTAAAAATTTCTGGGTAAACTTTCAATACTTAAGGGAATTGTGTAGATGTTCGGAGATATTTGCAATCATTAAAATCTACACAGAAAATTACAAAGCTTTCGAGAAGTGCACAAATTATAAGAAATTTAGTGAACATCAGAGATACTTGTTGATCTTTAATGATCCTAAATCTGCAGGGATTCAGGAACTTTGTAGATTTTTAGAGAAATTTGCAGAACTTCTGAAGAACACACAGAACTTCAAAGAAATCCACAGAACTACCGAGAAATTTGCAGATCTTCAGGAAAGTTTGTTGATCTCTGAAGATATAATACCAGAGAACAGAAACAAAAACACCAGGGACGTCCGAAATTCTTCAGAGAAACATGCAGAATTGAGTTCTTAACAAAAAATTTCATAACTCAAGGAATCATTTAGATCTATAGAGTACTTTACCCACTACCTTGTCGAAGGTTGGTATCGACATCCTGGCGCAGTTTTGAAATCCTTTTTCATCTTCATATCGCAGTTCTTGAAGGACCAGATCCCTGCCAGGGTTCCTCCTGAGCAACCATATCCAACTCCACAAAGTTTACATTCTCCTTCTAATTTTATTTAAAATAATAAAAACAAATACGTCTGTTGAAGCTAGAGTTTCCGGTAATTCAAGGTGGAATTATTTACTTATGATAAATGATACAGTTTTGTTTTGAAATCAAAATTGACAGTTCTTTCGACATGTGCAAGCAGTGTGAAAACCAGCAAACAGGGGTGTTCGACAAAGTGTGTCGAATGTAAATTCGAGCAGATTTTTCATTATTGAGGCGGTCAAAATCAGACCAAGAAATCAGATAGTCTAAACGGACCTTTACTGTTTGTCTAATATGTCCTATGATCATCGTGTTCACTGTTTCGTGGTTGGTAATACCCGTGGGCATTCGTTGGTTCAGCTTGGACTCGGATGTATTTTTCCGGTGGGCTAAACAGACTCCCATTTATAATCTGTTTGGCAGGTCTGCCCTAAGGCTGTGTTCTATTTGGTGAATTTGCACTTAAACTTGACACATGTTCAAAAATTCCTTAGTTGTTTACCGTTCGATTTTCGAGAAGGTGTTTGTCAAAATTGATTCCTGGTCTGTCATAAATAAGTCTGGTACAATAGCAGGTTTATTTGAAAATATTCCATCTGTCAAATTAAAGTGAAAACTTACTAAATGGAACACAACCTAAGGCTGTGTTCCATTTAGTGAATGTTCACTTAAATTTGACACTTCGAAAATAAATTAAGATGTTTGAAAATCCCTCTGTTGTTGATCTTCCTGTTTTCAAGAAGGTGTTTGTCAAAATTTATTCCTGGTCTGTCAGAAATAAGTCTGGTACAATAGCAGGTTTATTTGAAAATTTTCCATCTGTCAAATTTATGTGAAAATTCACCAAATGTAACACAGCCTAAGTTACTAAGTTAATATGATGTCTTTGGTTACACGCAAATGAGCTCAGCGACCAAGAACGGTTTTTATAAATGATGCCAGATTGTATATGTAGGATAGATGGGATCAGTGTTGAGAAAACCTCAAAAAATCTCAAGCATGTACCACAAAAATTTAATAATAAAACGTAATCAAATGTGTTCACCCTGAACTTATTCACATGCCTCTACAGGTAACCCTAAATTGCATAACCGAAGAAAACTGCTGCCAAATTCAAGCAAAATCCACTAATGTTTGGAAAACACACCTCAGTGTGAAAATTTTGAATTGAATGCCCTTTTTCAAACTACAAAAGATTTACAGTATATCCTAATCCCTTCACTTAATATTTTGCAATGAATTTAACTTTCCTGTAAAATTTACTGCTGATAGCAAGAACATCCTTTCCAACCAATTAAACATTAACGCTAGACAGCTTCAATAATTATGCGCAGCCATAATTCACACTCACACAACCATTTACTCGTACATGGAACAATCAATGTGAGTGACAGCAACCAGTGTAAGCTAGCATTATTCATAATGTCACACATTTGATCTGTGCCATTACTCATATTACAGACTCTTTATCTCTCTATGCTATCAGTTTCATTAGCCTCACTTATTACACCGTCATCGTGTCACGCTTTAATTGGCTGCCGTTTGTTTTATTAGCACAACAATGTACACACACATAGACAATTAGCAAACGAGTCCCCACTGTGTCTGTTTATGTATAACTGGGATGCCAAGAGAAACAGAGGGAGTAACCTAAAAAATTTGACAGTCAAAGTGACATCAATTTTACCCAGATCCAGACTCTCCATATGATACGTAGGGGAAATCAACCCAAAATGCACCCCGGAGCAAAACGCCCGATGCGATTTTTCATAGCAATACCGATTTTAATTCATAATTTTGACAAGCCACAATGCTAGTTTAGTACTTAAACTAGCATTTCACCATAAATAATCCCAGAATTAAGAGTGCTATCAAAAGCCATGGCGTTTTGCCCCGGGTGCATTTGTCCCCTGTTCTACCCTATGTCTATACTTAAGTATATCATTCGTATCGCAAATATCTGTGACACGCAAACCATCAAATTTAATTGTTTTCCAGCATCTAGTGCCCCCCGTTTCCAGCCGCTCCCCTCTCATATACAATAACAAAAAATATTACACTCTTGATCATTCGCAAATTTCACCTCCAGGCTGTCTCCATAACTGGGTTGTCCTGATATACCTTTCGAGATGAAGTGTCCTAGGGGTGATCAAAATAATTTCAAATTACGTTGAGTAATTACTGCACCCACATTTCGTCCGATAAAGTTTACCCAAATATTTGTTTACATTTAAGACCAAACGAACAACCCCATTTACCTTCCGAACCGGTACTAGGAGTGGGTGTGTGACAATGGAAATGAACAGGATTTGCGCCAGGGGAGGCATAAATCTCTATCCCCAAACGCGTCCTGCATTGTCGCTCACTGCTGCCTCGTGCTAACAACCGTATTTAGCTGAACAGTAGGCAGCTGCAGTGTAGCACCAGACTTCTGCTACTGCCGTCTTCTGTTGTACTTCGCCCCCTCGTGTCAAGCAAACATGAATGGGGAGCAGAAGGGGGGCTACCATGATGAGGCACATAAAGTGTTAATTACCTGTGGGCCGGATGATGCAAAAGCGGCAAACTGTTTGTGGAAAAAATGGCCCATTATTCCATTCAATTCATACACTCTTCTTTCCGCACATCATCCCCAGGGCGGTGAAATGGCGACGCGGTGGGATTGATGCTCGCCGTGAAGGATATATATTGCCAGCATAAGTAGTGAAGATGGGAAACAACTTTTTTGCAGATGCATCAGCATTGTTATAGTTCATACATTTGTGAAGCCTGATGAACATTTGGGCTGAAGAACAATTTAACACTACAATTACAGGAAAGTGTACACCTTAGATTGTGTGTATTAAAGATGATTTTGAAGCTCGCAGTGACCTTGTAAAAATTAAAGCAGAAGGCGTTTTTAGGAAGGTATCACATTTTTTGTTTATTTTTGCAAAATTTTGAAGTTTTAGAAAATCCCTTGATGTTCCAATTGTCATGAAATAAGAGGGCAAAAACAGATGCATAATGAAAATAGTGATATTTGACGCTTTTCTGACGAAACATGTACCTGCCAATTTTACCCCGCCTACCCATTTTACCCACACCTCCCCCATTCCTCAGATACCAAACATTTTTAAAATATGATTAACAATGCCTACTTTGCTCATGATCTTAATTAGCTTAACACTTAGAATTTTATCCTGGTCATTTAATATCGTTCTAAATCATTACACATATGCGTTAATAATAGTGTCGACTGGGACTTGATGGAAATTGCCATTTAACCACTTTCTCAGTCTTAAAACATCTAACGACTACGATGTAATCTGCCCAACGTTTCTTCATGACGTAGGAATTATTAATAATTAATCTTTTATTCAAAATTGTAATCCCAAGGAGCAAACATACATTATTTTCAAATACCGTTCGATTTTGGCATGGTGCCAAAATCGAACCCCATGCCAAAAACGGACGGTTTTGTTGTCAATAATTTCCCGTGGTACCAATATATAGTCGGCTAGGTGTACACCCGAGCGCAAGAACATAGTTGATGCTTGAGGGGAAAAGACATTAGGATCTATCCCAGGCCACTATTGTAGAATATTGTAGCTGATAATTCTCGGGCGAAACGATTTGAAATGTTTAGACAAATAGGACGCGCGCTTGATCCAGTTTTATTTTATTGAAAGATCGAGGTATGTATTTATCCAGAAACCACTTCCTTGACCTTACAAAAAGTGTGTCATCTGATAGGTTATCGTCGCGAATAAATATACTAATAACAAATTACATTACTGACTGCTTTCGATAATGTGATTTCAAATGAATAGCTTGCTTAACCATTGTTTAAACAACCGTTGCGTCAGTCGTAGCTTGTTATGATGTAGGAGACACGATAGCCTAAACAATGCGTTAATAGCAAATCGAAACATTTAACATCACGTTAAAGTAGAACTTAATGAAGGCCAAAGTGCTTTTTCGTAACTTTCATACTTCGGATTTGAAAGATCGTCAGTTGCAGCGACTTATTTACAGAGCAGTAAAACAGGTTCTTTTATATTAAAGAGATGTATGGCTAAATCGCTTGCTTATCGTGAATTTTGCGAAACTTGTCGTCATCGTCGGTACCAGGTTTAAATGGTTACAACAATCCGATGATGTGATATGATGGGCTCGGTGGCTTTAGAGTGACCGTTTTTGCTTACTGAGCAGAACGTTTGAGTCTAATCTCAGGCCCCTCCACATTCAAGACTACATGGTAATAACAGCAACTCAATAATAATAAAAGGAGCTCGTTTGCATAGTGGCAATCATTTGTGCGTACCGAGCAGAGGACCGTGGGTTCAATCCTAAGCTTCTTCGTGTTATATGATCGTTAGGACATCAATTCAGCTTATCGTTTAGCAAAATGAACCTTGCTGCAAACTCAACCCTCTTACCCAAAATCCCAGTGATTCCACGAGGAAGTGCAGAGGATTCCTCGGCTTTCATTCCCGGCGCTGGTATTGCCTAGTTTGATCACCAGTATTTACACATTGAGGATGAATGCTAGTCCCAAATATTGTCTATTTATTCTCTGTGTAATTATAGCTGATCTGGCAATTACAGAGTAGCAGCCGTGGGCGGGTAATCATGCTCATCGTACTCAAATTACTCAAATTAGGTTTTACCAAAAGTCCAGTTGTTGATATTTCTTTGAAAAATTACCTAAATCGGCGAGAATTTTGTATATGTAAGCTTAAACATAAGTAGCTCTTGAATGTAGTGGATAAATCATTGGATATTTTGTGAACTGCCATCGTTGACTTCAATTAAAGGGAGCATGAAGACCAGGATGTGTCAGTTTAGTGAATATTTCAATTAATCTCATAGTTGAGCAGATTTGGAGCTTGCTTCCACCTAGATCCAAAAACAAAAATTCAAGTCTAATGACAACCACTGTAGCTAGCCCGGACTATCTGGCTTAAATACGCCTGGCTTAAGCGTCACTCCACAAGGAAAACCACACGTCTAAGGTTAATTTTCCCTAAGGGCGAGATTAATACCTAGATAGGATTTACGGATCATTGACAGCTTCCAACTAAACCACCAAACGGGAATTCCCTATTATCCCCATGAATTCACACTCCAGAAAATCACTCAGAGAAACGGTAGAGCTCCTGCATACCTTAAAACTCTACGAGAGAGAACTTCTCATCATTGGCCAGTCCCGTCACTTGCCGCTAGACGTCTCTCTAATCTGGTAGTGGAATGTACATTCTATTCAACATTCAATATTCAAACTCAACAAGAGGACGGGCAACGAAAACTAACACGAACGCGGAGTGATGTCAAACACATTCAAATAATTAAAGCTAGGGAGATTTGGAACGGGAAACCAACATTTATTTATATCATGACCGACGATATATTGAGTGCCTCTTATACCCCTTACAGACTATGGCTTATATAATGAAATATAGGCTGTCTTGCAATGAGCACTCATACATCTAGTTTTCACTGGAAATCCTACGTATGAGTGCTCATTGCAAGACAGCCTATATTACATGATATAAGCCATAGTCTGTACGGGGTATTGCTGTTTATTTACATTTCTAGAAAGAGCTGGAACTAGGTCGTAACAGCTTTTGTAAACAATGACTTATTTCGATAGTTTCTAGAAAGTCAAGGCTCGTCAACGGAAATCAACATCACCATCGGATAGGTGAAGACTCCCCTACCCGACGATTATGTTGGTTAATTCCAGCTCCATCTAGATTTGTACTAATTTCGTTTTATTTCTGTTTCTGTGTGTTCGTTCCTATTCTCCTCCCTATCATACTCTCATTCACGATTTTGTTTTTCATGTTCTCATGTGCTCAGTGTTAAGCTGGGCTTAGACTAGCGGTGGGCAAAACAGCTCATCTAGCTGAGTGGATCAAACCCATCTAGCTCACTAAAGGGACTCGATTCTTTTGAACAGCTCTTCAGCTCACATTAAAATTATAGAAATTATGACACAAATTCAAAATCGGAAAATTAATTTGCGGTTTTAGTGCATAAAACTGCATAAAATCGTGAAAGTAGTCTAAATCAATAAATCCGTACCTTATAATATGGCACTACTTTTCAATGGAAAACGCCAATAAAGGGTGTCCACGATGAAATTGCCACACACAAAATTGGTTCGCAAAATTCGAGTTTTCATCCGATTGCCATCAAATTTTCAGGGATTGAGAAATAACTATTAAACTTCATTTTACCATTTTACTCGTATTTTATTTACAGTCCATACGCAAATGCCCGCACCTTGGCCTTAACCCCGGCCATAAGATTCTGCACAACCTGTGAATCAACCGTTTTTTGCATGTAAACCCATACTTTCTTCAGTTCCTCGACTGTCTTCACTACCTTAGGTCGTTTAAGAAGGTGCTGCTTCATAATCGCCCAGTACTTCTCGATGGAGCGGAGCTCCGGAGTGTTGGGAGGGTTGAACATTTTCGGCACGAAATTGACCTTATTGTCCGCATACCACTTCAGCACGTCCTTGGAGTAGTGGCATGAGGCCTAATCCGGCCAGAAGATTGTTGGGACGTTGTGGGCCTTCAGGAGAGGAAGCAGCCGCTTCTGGAGGCACTCTTTTATGTATACCTGTCCGTTCATCGTGTCCTGGGTCACAAAAGGTGCACTCCGCTTCCCGCACGTGCAGATGGCTTGCCAAACCAGGAATTTCTTCGCAAATTTGGTCATCTTCTGAGTGCGGACATGCTCCGGAACGCTGAACTTATCCTTGGCCGTGAAAAACAGGTTGCCGGGGATCTGTTTGAAGTCGGCCTTCACATATGTTTCGTCGTCCATGATGCAGCATTCAACTTTCGTCAGCATGTTGAGGTACAACTTCCTGGCACGGGTTTTGGCGGACTTGTTCTGCTTCTCGTCGCGATTAGTGGCCTTTTGTACCTTGAACGTTCGAAGCCCAGCCTTAGTTTTGGCCTTCTGGACAAAACTTCGGCTTAGGTGCAGCTTCTTAGCCACATCCCTAACGGAGGCGTTCGGATTTCGGTTGAAGGCCCCAACTACGCGGTTGTGATTTTTGGTGTTGTACGGAATACTTTTTCCTTCACTTCTGGGCTTCCGATCGGTGGTCAACCGTTCCTCGAACCGCTTAATCACTCGCGACACCGTGGAATTCGCGATTCCCAACGTTTTAGCGATGGAACGATGCGAGAGATCCTTGTTCTCGTGATGAATGCGCAAGATTTTATCACGCACGAGCTGTTCTTTCGACTCCATTTCCGCGAGTTTTGATCACAGGACTTTAAAACTTGCAGGATGTAAATAATGCACTATGAACTAAATCCACCCAAATTTTCATTAAATTCTACCCAACGGTTAAAAAGTTAGAGCAATTTCATAGTGTGGCAATTTCATCGTGGACACCCTTTAACGCAACAACTGATCAACCATCGCGTAAATGCGCGCAATATGTGCCAACATCATATCAGTAAAAGCAAAAAATGTATACGAGAGAGCTACACCTATGTCACACGCGATGATATGATTTACATCGTGGCACACGATGTTACGCCTTATCTCAAGCTATGCAATCCAGTCTACATACAGTTATTATTTCTGATGTTAATTCTCCAGCAGAATTTCTCTCACTGTTATCGGCTTCAGCTACACAGAAAAAAATAGTTGCACAGAAGTCATTCCGCTGGTGGTGTTATATTACGTTGCACGATGTATACCGATTTTGCGAACAAAATTACATCTGTTGATGTAATATTGTATCTGATTTCTGCTATTACATCATTATTTCATACATCAGCTTGAATTACGTTCATCGATATTACATTTTTTTTCTGTGTACAGCTCAGCTCAGATCCGGATCCGGAGCTGAATCGTGAAGAATCGAGAGAGAAAAAAGATCCGAAGAGCTGGACGGGCCCGAGAGTTGTCAACAGCTCCCAGTGAATTATTCGAGTAGATGATTCGGACCCGGAGCTGAGCTGATAAGCTGGAGAGCTGCATTTCGCTTTTCGGTTATTTGTTTTGTGCGGATCTTCCGCTCCTCTAGAGAATGATGGGAGGAGAGGTGAGGAATAACATCAGCAATAAGAGCTGGGTAAATAAATAAATTGGATAATACCAGTAGAAAATTAACATCGCGTAGCACATGTGCATACTATGTCTCTCTCTCTCCCAAACAGCCGCTTGGAAGTTTGCATTTAACAATGGTGCTGTCGATCAGTAGGCACATGGTGTATTACGATTGCGTCTGGGTTTACGCGATGACTATTCAATGCGTAAGTGGAGTAATGAGTCCTTTTTTGAAAAGTTCCGCTATGAATGATGGATTGAATGGTTTAGACTTGTGATATCAGTGAGCTGATGAGCTGCGGTTCCTAAAAAATGAACCGCGGGTCATCAGCTCACTATAGAGAATTGGGTCTATAGAACAGCTCAGGAGCGGATTGCCTATCTCTAATTTAGACAGGGCAAGTCAATTGATCAAGTCAGTTGAATTCAACTGACTTGAACGCGAATTGAACGTGTAAACCATGCCATTCAACTGACTTGATCAACTCAATTGAATTGAAAAAAAAATGTTGAACCAGGCTTAACTTTTCAAGCCAATGGATCAATGAAAATGCTGAGGTTTTGACAGAACTGTGCTGTGGCTACCACAGTATTTTACATTTGATCGTCCATATAAAGTAGCGCCAAAAGCTTGCTGTGGTGGGTTCAAAGCTTGACCATCCAAAATGATCAATTGAATTCAACTGCCTAGTCTAAGCCCAGCTTTATGTGTTGTTGGGTGTCGTCACAAATCGGTAGCTCAGCTCTACAAAGGCATATGCCTGGTGACAAGGATTTGCAACGTTGAATTACGCATGTATGTTTTTGGCGGAATCGACGAGTTTTGGCAAGTCATCACGGACCTGATTTACATAGTTGAAGATGCTAATTTCAAATAACAGTAATTTTTATACGATAGATAGAGTAGATGAAAGCATAGAGTTGATAGTTCCGTTTCATCTACTCCATCTATCGTATAAAAATTACCACTACAGTCTGTTATTTGAAATTAGCATCTTCAACTATGTAAATCGTTGACTTCACGTAGAAGTAATACTAAAACATATAGTCAAAGTACTTAGTGGCGCCCTGACCGGACGCCACACTCCACAAATAAATAAAGGCATGGTTGACTCACCAGATGATGGCTTGTTGCAGCTTACGTTGGTTTTGCCAACGGTCACAGTCGATGACCTGTCGACGGGTTCGACGCACTCGGTGTCGCGTAGAAAGCGTCACCCCTTTGATGACAGTAGCAAATGGCGGTTCGGCCCTTCACACGCCGATGTGATGGCGGTTACTATGCCGTGCCGGTTTTGATGACGAGCCGGCGTATGGATCCTGTCCACGTGGAGGTCCCTTGAACCTATTCGGACCGATGCTTTCACGGATCTGTCCGCTTCCGGCCGGTTGACAATTGCCGGGAAATTCCATCCGATGGGAAGAAGAATCGCGCTTGCGTGCGCAATTGGTTGCTGTGGAATGAAGGTACAACACTACAACAGAAAGGTGAACACTAGCACGAGTGCGGACAAAACAGCAAATTTCGAGCACACACGCGCACACTTCTGGATTGGTGGGAAGCCACAAACGAAATGATCGAGCCTGTGAATCCTCAGATTAAGGAAATGTAAGACCCATCGTGTACTTTCGTGAGTCTAAAGACACGAAAGATAACTTGGCCGATAGAAGTGCCTTAGTCCCTTTCCTACCTTATCTATAAATTGAAAGGACTTTTCTTAGGAAAGATACAGCAAAATGCTAAAGTTTTCCTATTGCCTACCCAAAGGAAATTTAATTCAAAACAGTTTAAGCCTGTCAATTCATATACAAATTTATACAAAATTCCTGATCGTTACACCACAGCTTGCTATTAAAGCTGATAATCTTGCGTTTTCATAGCCTCCTTAATAGCTTTGTACGATTATGAAAGAGTTTCTTTTTAACAGTCCCCTCATGGGTAGGGTAGGGTTAAACACTCCCTAAGGTATTAATTGAGAGTATTCTACATATGTCAACCAATGCATGAATTTGTATATTGTTTGACTAGTATAATAATACTCTGTTCCCAGGGTAGTCAAGAAAATTTACAATCTGAAAGACTTACTAAATCGGACCGTGAACACGCCAACACCTCCAGCTTGGTAATACAGCGCCTTCCCTGACTAGGCTATCTAAGGCCAAACTATCAAAAATCGTAAAACAAGAACATTTGATCAAATTTTAAAACTTTTTGTTAAAATATTTTTTTCATGTAAAGTATTCCCAGAGAGCAATGTTAGATACATTTTAAATAATGTTCTGTGGAAAAAATACATACGTACTAACAAAAAGTTCAAAAATTTTACCAAAAGTTCTTGTTCTGCGATTTTTGTTAGTTTTCAAGTGTCGATGGTTTTGTACATTCCAAAAGTTTGTAAATTTCATAAGCTTTTTATCATTATTTTTTTTATTTATTTTTCAAAAGACAAGCAAAGACATTTTAATGTAACTTGGTTTTGTTTTTTTTTAATAAAAAAATATTCATTACAGAAAGACATTATTTTTAACTATAACCTTGTCCTAGAGGTCATTTTATTCAGCGCATCAATTTTTTTAAAAAATTCAGGGGCGCCACTTTGAAAATTTTACAAGATCCAAAATGGCCGAGTTTGAGCAAAAATTTGAATCATTTATCATAACAAACAATTACGTAAAGTTTCATACAAATCAGAGAAGGTCAATTCAAAAATTCCGTTTTTTCCGTTTTTTAACCAGGAGCTGCTAATTTTTTTCGGATAGCACATATAATCATCGCAGCTTGTTGGCCATCAGCTTATAGTTTTCATGTTTGATGATGGTTCCCAAACAACCCAAAAAACTCCTTCAGCAATAAACATTGCTAGCATTAAAAAAGCAATACCCATCTTAATGATTGAGACTCAAAAAATTAACTGTCCATGAAGTCTAAATAGCTGCAACATATTCGACCGTTCTCATCCCAAAGGAGATAAACTTATCCCCAACTCCCCTTAGCTGGTTGATGAGTCTGCCATATAGTGAACGACGTGCACACGGCATACGCTCCCCCATCCTCCATTTCGCTAGGCAACGAACGTATGTGATTCAATGTGTGGTGGCTGCTGCGGTAGATCTTCGTTGGTAAACCGACAAGTGGCTGAACCAACCATCCCGCAAGGACGAAATCAACACCCTACTCTCCAGCTCGACCGAGGCGTGAGTGTATTATGCTCTTATGCAGATTCCCTCAGAGGAGCAACGGCAGCATCCCATCGAAAAAGAATACACAAGTTCAGCTCACGGGAACGCGAGAAAAACGTAGCTACGATGAGAGCGATACAAGAACCAACGATGCCTCTGTTTATTTCTCAATGAAACGTGGTTTGGACAAAACCGGATCCCGGGTGTGTGTGTGTGTGTGGCGAGAAAACGAAACCCAAAGGCGAGCAAGCATGCCGGCAAGCAAGTGAGCGGTGCGGTTTGGTTTCAACAATTGTGAGCCCTTTCCTCAGCGGGGGTGGGGAGGGTGTTGATGAGGCGACAAAGAATACATAGCAAGCAACAAGGATATGAACGTACGTGGGGTGGATATACGATGTTGCAAGTTGGCACGCTGAACGTGACGTTTTAAAAATGTGCTTCCGGCTCGAAAATTGTGGTATCGCTTTTCACCCAGGCAATCCCGATGGGTTTTCGGGAATGGATAGCATTTCATCAGCTGACAGTAAAAGTCAAAAGCAGATCGAAACAGTCAATTTGAATGAGGTTAAATATAGAAAGAAATACATCACACTGATCCGACTGCTGTATTCCTTTTCCAACGAAAGCTCCTCGCAATCAAATCTGTACTCCGTCAGCATGGTAATAAGCATCCTTTCGTGAAGCTAATATCTCTTCTGTCCGCTTCAATGCATCGCGTTTGATAGGTTTTCTAAGGAATTCAATGAAAATTCAAATGATAGAACATCGCACAATACAACGTTCCAACTGCCGAACGATACTGTATCATTCACCAACCGACGACTTCCCGAGACTTCGCGCTCCAACGAACAGCTGATTCTCGAGAGCGGAAACAATGCGAATATATACATACCTGACTACTGTCAAGCGCACATGGAAATGGTTGGTTGATTCTCGGAATAGGTATAGCTCTATTACTTGTTCTGCCGAATGATAAAAATACACCGTAAAACAAGCATCGAGTCGAGGGATGAAATTTAATATTTTTATGGTTCAAAGATCTCCGTAACCCGGAGCAACATCACTAGCCACCAGACTAGACATTACTTTATCTTCCGCTTGTCTTTGCCAGGGTCGAAAGTATCAGAAACAGCATTCAGAGTGCAATATTCTTTCGATCCTGTTCAGCGCTGCTTATACCTACATACACATAGGTAGGGTAGTACAGGCCAAAACGCACCCCTGGGATAAAATGGCCTCAAGCGGTTTTTTTTTTGGTAGCATTATTAATAAGTGAATGGAACGTGTAGCATTGATAGTTCCGTTCTTAAACTAGCATTTCGGATCATAAAATCTCAATACTTAGGAAAGGGGAAAGTAACCATAAACTGCGCGGTGCCATTTAACCCCATGGGGTGCGTTAAAGACTGTTCTCCCCTACGAGTTGGAAGTGCAAGAAACAATTGGTCCTGCTTTTTTACGATGGCACCGTCACCACCCATCGACAAGTGGGAAAACCAAGTAATTCACT
Organism: Ochlerotatus camptorhynchus; assembly: GCF_037179485.1. NCBI lineage: Eukaryota > Metazoa > Arthropoda > Insecta > Diptera > Culicidae > Ochlerotatus > Ochlerotatus camptorhynchus. The sequence goes on along the minus strand of NW_027040527.1, from coordinate 3,893,536 downwards.
GCTTCCTTACCCAGTTCTTATAGGGGGGAAATGGTGTAGAACGTGCCAGCGTGGTAATATAAAAACGACATTTAGAAGCCGGGCGTGGCGTAGTGGAAAGCATCCATGCCTCTCATGCCTAAGGTCACGAGTTCAAACCTCATCCCCGGGCAAGTCACGAATGATCAAAAATGTATTACAGTGACTATAAAAAAAAAACAAATTAATACAACGACATTGGAGTTTTCAAAAGAAATCCAATTATGTTTCATCCAAAATTCGTAAATCTTCGTTTTGGTTTTGCCAGCTCAGGAGTTTTTTGCGAGATTCGGCAAAAAATCTTGTGTGTAGGATTTATCATTTGATAACATTTTCATACCAATTGCTGCTAAAGAAGTTCGGCGCGTTTAACACCCAGTTCCCCTAGATGATACTCACTGAGATGAGACAATATGCGCGATACAGTGAGCCAATTGTAGGTGATTGCATAATAACAAATCAACAATTCAGAAATATAAGATACATAAAAGTGGGAGAAGATGTAAGTGGGGCAAGTGTGAGCAGATATAAAGCAAAATTTGATTCATCCAGTACAGTTCGGGGCTAGCAAATCGCACAAATCTTTGTTAAATTAACCAGACTTGGTAAAAACACCGCTCGGTGGGGCTCGGTGGCAACCTACTCATGTATGCACAGCACTGGGTTTCTTTGATGAACCAAACCGAACCAAAAGAGAAACCCGAACACTGTGCGATGCACATCGGCTCGGCACGATGCCAACGAACCGCTCATGATTTTGTTTATCGTTCGTCGTTGATGATGCGCTATAGGTGTGGACTGTTGAATTTGATGTTCAACTTGCTTGAACTACGAATTCAGCAACCAGTAATTTAGTTGATGTCCAGCTTTTTCGGTACGCTTTTTTACCACAACGTTTTGAGCCACCACTATCCCCCACACCAAAGAGCTCAAGTGAGCCCCTGGTAATAGACGCTTCTATCCCAGCTCAATCTGTGCAGCAAAATAAGGAACTAATAAAGCTAATAATGAGCTGATAAAAAAAACTACAAGAGACAGCCCTATGGGGTTGTACGCAATGGTGACGTGGTCTTATATAATAAATCTTATTGGTTAACTGCAGCAGGAGCTTGTGTTTTGTGTGGGAATAGGAATTTGAGCGGGGTTCTCTCGGTTTATACTCTTTAGTATGACGCGCTTGACATAGATGGCCCACAGCTACTCACGAAGAGCTACTGATTCCGATCAATAGCGGTACGGCTTCTTCCTCCTTCTATGGATGCTCCTGTGGGCTGCAGCTCGCTGCTTGCAGGCAGCCTTTCGTAGTGTACTGGAGAACACAACCACTCACCACACCGCAAATGTCACTATTGGAGTTGCACATTCGAGCAATTTCCAATAGTGACATTTTGAAAAATGGACAAGTCTTAATTTTAACAGATTAGTAGAAAAAAATTCCTATCGATTGGTGCTAAGAATTAAAATCCATCATATCTGGATCAAAATCTGACCACTTTCATGCCGCGACCGACTTTGGTTTTTGAAATTGCACCCCCAATGTTGCCGTCATCTCAGATTTAAACATATCTAGATAGAGCTGGAATTAGGCATAACAGCTTTTGTAAACAATGACTTCTCTCGATGATTTTTATAAATTCAAGGCACGCCCACGCAAACTAACATTACCTTCGTGTAGGGGAACTCTTACCCTACTTAATGGTGATGTTGATTTTCGTAGACGAGTCTTGACTTTCAAGACATTATCGAATGAAGTTATTGTTAACAAAAGCTGTTACGCCTTAACTCCAGCTCTATCTTGATATGGGAACTGACATTCGATAGATGACCTTGTCAAATGTCCAAAAGTGCTCTTTTACAAATTTATGGTCGTCCTGAAAATGACCGTTTGTCGTGATGGTTGAGTAATACTGAGCAATTAGCGTGTTAAATACAGATGAGGCTGGTGAGCTGTATGTTGTTTGGAATGAGGGTGACGCGCTTGGCACAGCAACTCACGAAGAGCTACTGATTCCGATCAATAGCGGTGCGGCTTCTTCCTCCTTCTATGGATGCTCATGTAAGCTGCAGCTCGCTGCTTGCTTGCTGTACTGAAGCACAATGTTCAACGCCACGCGCCGAAAGCACTGCTGCTGCTGATGATGATGCCGACGACCGGACACCACCACAAACGGTGATTGGAACTGAATCCGATCAGACCTCGATAGCTAGCTGCTTGCAGGAACTTTGACTATATGTTTTAGTATTACTTCTACGTGAAGTCAACGATTTACATAGTTGAAGATGCTAATTTCAAATAACAAACTGTAGTGGTAATTTTTATACGATAGATGGAGTAGATGAAAGCATAGAGTTGATAGTTCCGTTAGAGTACGGCAGTGTGAAGATTGCATATAGATATTAGAATAGAGAGCTAGGACAACTTTTAAGGAAGGTACAAATCGGTTTTTTCATCTCTCTTTACCAAACTCCCCCTGTGGAGAGGGATAGTGAGGGGTGCCCCCCCCCCCCCCACCACCACTGACAAAAAGGCTCTCCTAGCTCTCTATTCTAATATCTATATGCAATCTTCACACTGCCGTACTCTAACGGAACTATCAACTCTATGCTTTCATCTACTCCATCTATCGTATAAAAATTACCACTACAGTCTGTTATTTGAAATTAGCATCTTCAACTATGCTTGCAGGAAGCCTTTCGTTGTATACTGGAGAACACCATCACTCCCCACGCGGTGATTGAATAAACACCTTTTGATGAGACCAAATGGAATTCAACTTTGAAATCTGTGTTAGGGAAATCGCTTATCGCAGGCAATCGGTGATAATGTTGATGATAATAGCAACAGTTGCACATTCAATTTTAAATATTGACATAAAGTCTTAAAATAAACAGATGCGTAGGAATATTTCTGATCGATTGGTGACAAAATCATTGAAATTAATCCAGGGGCAGCTGAGTTATAACCGTTTAAAATCTTTCATAATTTTGTTACATGTTCCATTTTCGGTTTTCACAAAGTGTGCCTCCATATATAAATTACAGACGTAGTCCTACGTCAAAACAAATAGAAAAATAATAATAATAAAAGGAGGTTGATATTTATCATATTGTATGGATGTGATGTCCCAGTGGAAACGAATTTTCTTTTAAGGAACCCACTTGTATACAAAGCATTAATCCAAAAATTTACAACTATTTTAATCGAGGAACAATTATGCTTCTGGTAGGTAATACAAGATGAACTCATCCAAGAATGCCGTTTTAAATATTTTTTTTATTTGATTCTAAAAACACCGCGGTTGTTAATTTGTTTTAACTCTAGAGGCAAACGGATGTATGTCTTTGCACAGCAAAAAAATAATTTCGATATCACGTCAAAGTGGATGCACTACAATCATGTCGAAAATATGGTGTAATATTACTTGCTAAAAAGGACAAAATTATCATTAATACAATGCATGAACTGACATTACGCTGCTCTTACTGCATTTGTTTATTTATGTGGTCATAAAAATTACATGAAATTTTCGACATGATTGTAGTGCATCCACTTTGATGTGATATCAAAATTATTTTTTTGCTGTGTGGAACTATAATCGAAATCCTTTTCTGAGCAATAATTGTGTGAGCTCTTGACAGTTGTAAATTATTAACATTTCTAGTAGTAATTGAATAGAATGATGAAACTTAACGTTTATGTGGCCAACACAACAAACTCAAACTTCTTCGATTGTACATGAATTCAATGTTACGTTGCCAAGCTGTGGTACAGACTTCCTAGGGGAACGAACAAACATACATTTCGTTTTTGAAGCATTCAGGGAAAGCAGGTTAGCTGAGAAGTATTTTGATAAAGCCTGTAAATCCTGATTCATATCACGAACTATAAGCTCTACATTAGTTTGCGGATAGAAAAGAGCAGTATCGGCGGCAAATAAGCGTGGAACCCCTTTCAATTGAAGTCTGGACAAATCATTTACGTACATAAGAAACAGTAATGGGCCTATATTACTCCCTTGAGGTACGCCCACTCCAATTGGCTTTACAGAACTTTTAGATGTACGTATAGAAACATACTGTTTTTCCTGACAAATAGTCACGTATCACATCGTTTGCAACTCCTCTGATTCCATACCCTTCAAGTTTTTCCAAGAGAATGGAGTGGTTTAGCGTATGAAATGCTTTACGCAAATCTATGAATACCATTGATAACATCATCCAACAATTCAGCAGTTGCAGTAGATGTACTACTCATTTGCCGAAAACCATATTGTGAGCTAAGGGAAATGTGTGCAATGTCGGCCTAAATGTCCCTAATTTGGGCCCATACATAAATTCAGCAATCGACTAAATTTTCAAAAGCGACCAAAAATATCCATGAGTACCGTCCCAATGACGCGTTCATCTAGATAAAATTGATAAATAGCAGATTTTTAGCGACGGGCCCAATCTTAGACCCATAGGCCAACATTAGAGCCATTTCCCCTATATAATTCTTTATGTTTATTTAGAAAAGGCATGAATCTATTGAGCAGTAATTTTTCCAAAATTTATTAAAAATTGATAACGTTGAAATTGGACGATAATTACATGGATCGCTTGAGTCCCCGGATTTGAGAATAGGACCTACCGTAGCAACTTTTAAGCAATCTGGATAAAAACCTGTTTCCAGTATTTAATTGAATGCTTCCGCCAAGATTCGCGAAGAGTTATTTTTGATAATAACCGCTGAAATGCAATCAGGACCACAGCTTTTATTTCACTCCAAATTTTTAAATAATAAAGTAACTTCGTTCGCAGAAGCTGGGTGCAAGAAAATTGAATCAGAAACACGTTGTAAGCTTGAAAGAGGGTTCACTGTATGATCCTTTGGGTCTTATTGCTCTGGTGATTGTTTTGACAAAGAAAATCATGCAGTGTTTGTGGAAAGATGGTTTGGGTTGGGATGACTCATTGGAAGGTGAAGTTCTGCAGTCTTGGCTTACGTTTAGAGATTCGTTGAAGTATATTGATATGATCAAGATTCCCCGCTACGTGGGATTGACGGACGTTTAATTCGTCGAAATACATGGGTTCGTTGACGCTTCCAACAGTGCTTACTTACGGAGCAGCTGTTTATTTGAGAGTTGTTTCGGATAGCGATGTAAAAATGTCGTCGCTATGCAGTAAATCAAGAATTACTCCCTTGAAACCTTTGACGATCCCTAGAATGGAATTATGTGCCGCCTTATTGTTGTCAAAATTGGTTCCCAAATGCATCTCGTCGTTGAAAATAGACATAAATCGCGTGTATTTGTGGTCCGACAGTCGTATTGTACTCGCCTGGTTGAAAAAGTCTTCCAGCCAGCTTGAAGTCTTCGTCCGCAACCGTGTAACGGAAATTAATACAGCAACCGTTGATTATTCCTGGCATTACGTTCGTTCTATCGAAAACCCAGCCGACATTGTGTCTCGAGGACAGCTGCCACAGTATCTTGCAGTAAATGATTTGTGGTGGTGTGGGCCATCATTTCTGAAAATGCGCCAGTGTGAATTCGCAAGTCAGGATCTATTCCCAGAATCTGAGTTACCCGATTTTTGTCCGAGCATGCCAGTAGTCTCTGCTACCATTGTTCTGCAAGATGTTCCATTTCTTGAAGCTTTCGGCTCATTTCGAAAATTGCAAAGAGTGATTGGTTACGTCTTACGCTTTGCGAACAATTGCAGATCAAACCATGCAAACCGTATGTCTTCCGTTCACTTGACTGTTTCCGAATTGCGAAGGTCGATGATTTTTGTGATTGGGTTAGTTCAACATCTTGAGATGCCGGACGAAAAAAGCCTTATTTCGTCAGGAAAGCCTAGTCGTCGTTTTGCGATGCTGGATCCTATTATTGTGGACGGTTTAATAAGAGTTGGTGGTAGGTTGAATAGCTCCCGTTTGCCGTATGAAGCTTGTTAGTGAACTGCTCATTCGTGATATGCATTTGTAATATCTTCACCTAGGACCGTCTGGATTAATGTCGCTTCTACGTCAGAAATTTTGGTTAATCAACGCTAAATCTACCATTCGTAAGGTATTGAGAAAATGTGTGACATGTTTCCGTTCTCGCCCCCGTTTTCTACAGCCTTTGATGGGCAGTTTGCCCGAAGCACGTGTTGTTCCTTCCACTCCATTCTCTCACACCGGCGTAGATTTTGCTGGACCGATGTTCATAAAGGTCGGTCTACGAAAAACCGTTCGAACAAAAGCCTATATTTGTATTTTCATTTGCCTTGCTACCAAAGCAATTCATTTGGAATTAGTTTTCGACTTGTCGTCAGTAGCTTTTATAGCTGCATTACAGCGCTTTGTCAGCCGTCGGAGACTAGTGGAAGAAATACATTCCGACAATGGCACAAATTTTGCTGTTGCTAAATCTGATCTTCACGAACTTTTTTTGATGTTCCGTGATGATCAAGCGAAAGGAAATATCAATGAGTTCTGTTGTGCCCGCGAAATTGTTTGGAAATTCATTCCACCTCGATCACCCAATTTTGGAGGATTGGAGGAGGCTGGGGTGAAGAGTACAAAAACCCATTTGCGTAAAATTCTGACCAATGCCTCTCTCAATTTCGAAGAATTTTACACTGTTCTCACGCAGATAGAAGCAGTCCTTAATTCACGTCCACTTTTCGCTAGCTCGTTAGACACCCATGAACCATCTGCCATAACACCCGCCCACTTTCTTATTGGTCGAGAATTGGTTGCTTTTCCTGAACCTACTCTTGAGGGAATCCCTGTAAACCGTTTGACCCGTTGGAAATACTTACAGTCACTTCGAGAACATTTTTGGAAACGTTGGTCATCCGAATATCTTAATATGCTACAAGCTCGCACCAAATGGAAGAAAGGTTCTTGTAACATTGTCCCTGGTCTTATTGTCCTTCTTAAAGAAGATAACTTACCTCCACAGTCATGGACATTGGGCAGGATTTTGAAGGTTTATCCTGGCAAGGATTCAGTAGTTAGAGTAGTAGACGTGCAAACATCTGCTGGGGTATATCGTCGTCCAGTTTCTAAAGTCTGAAAGAAGTGTTACTGCTACCTAAAGCTGCAACTGATTTAAACAGCACTAGCTCATAATTACCTGAAATTTTCAACCTTGTTCGACTCTTATTCCTCATCGATCCTTGTTTGGACCCTAACCGAGGTAATCCTTCTTGGATATCGATTTGGAAAATTCCTCTTCGATCCTTCAGATTCTTATTGTAATCTACTTGGAAGTCGATTTGGAGAAACGTTTTACTGCCGCCATGGCGCCTAAACGCAAAAGAAAAGGGCAATCTCTTGATCCCCCTTCTGATGAAATTAATTTGAGCAATCAATTTGATTTGCTCACGGATGATGAGAATGATTCATCATCCAGTAAAAAATGTAATTAACTTTCCAGACTTAATGCCAAGAAGAAAAAGATTCCCCCTATTGTGATAATCATTTCCGATTTCCATGCTCTTCGCAAGGAACTGTTGAACTTCGCTCAATTTAAGTTTTCACTGCAAATTGGACGTCGGGGTGAATGCTGTTCATTGGCGGAAACCTTGGACGGATTTAAATGTCTTCTCAAGTATCTAACTGAGAAACAACACATATTTTTTACTTATGATATCCAAACTAACCGCCTGTTTAAGGTTGTCTTGAAAGGACTGGCCAGTGGTGGATCAGATCATGACCACTGGATGACCTGAATCAGATGACTTGACTAAATTACTTGGAGTTGAGCCTGTCCAAGTAGTCAAAATGAAAATGAAATCCCGTCCTGGCGATTCGCTCAACGGGATTTCCAATGATTTTTATTTAATTCACTTCAAGTCTAGTAAACTAAACAACCTTAAGACCTTAGAAAAAGCTAGCCTTATGCTCCATGTCCAAGTGAAGTGGGAACACTTCAGGAAGACTGGATGAAATTTCCAAGACTTCACCCAGTGCCAGGGATGGGGTCACGGAACCAAAAATTGCTACATACCAGCTAAATGCATGGATTGTGGTGATTCCTCTGACGCTAAGGACAACTGTCCTGTAGAGGAAGATCCTAAAAAAATTACATGTTCAAATTGTGGTGAAAACCACAAATCCGATTCTCGGGAATGTAAGACTCATAAAGCGTTCTTACAATATCGTGCTAAGCAACAGGTAGGAAATACAAACATCATTCCTGCTTCTAATTTTTAACTGATTCTTGTCAACTTTGTAGCCATTTGGCTACCCATGCTGACTTTGGCTCTGATCACCTTCCAGTAACTTTTGAAATCTCCCAAGAAATAATTTCTAATCCCAACAGCTATACTTTCAATTACCATAGAGCTGATTGGGAGCAATATCGAACGTTTATGAAATATAGCTTCGATCCAAACATTCCTTTGCAAACCAAAGATGAAATTAATTATGCTCTTGAATCTCTGAATACTTCTACAGTTGAAACAAAAGCTGCCCCATTACGAAAGTGCGAGGTTAAATTCGATTAATTTATAATAGACGATAATCTTCTGCTCTTGATCCGTCTGAAAAAATGTCAGGAAAGTATCAAAGAACACGCGATCCTGTCATAAAATTTATCTGGCTGGATTTGCAAAAACAAATTAAAAAGCGATTCTCTGCCCTGAGGAACAAAACTTTTGAAAATAATGTTTCAAAATTGTACCCGAGTTCCCCACCCTTTTGAAAACTCAAACAAAAATTAGAAAAAATAAACACTGAAAGAGTTTTTGAAACTGCTCTGAACTACGGAGGACTCATTTTCTTTAATCTTTAACATGGTTGCAAAAATATTGATAAATCGAAAAGAGTGTTTTAAACCATCGTTTAAATGATAAGTATCCTTTTCGCAGTAAACAAAAATGTTTGATAGTTAAGAGTTGACACCCAAATTAAACCCAAATTTAAAGCGCGCTCTTCGGGGGATTGCTGTAGTCGCTTTCGACTTGTATTCTACACCCTCGGCAGCATCGCGACGCACCAAAACAGCATAACCAACCGCAGCACAACAAAGGAAAGTGATTCCTTTTCAGCTCCTTGCAATACCTGCCACCAACACACGTATTCTTCCCTCCATGGGCTGGCTGGGAAACAACGGAAGCGTACCAAAGCAAAATCATAATAATACCATCGTGCAGCATTATTCACCCGGCGCCCACAACAACCAAAATCCCGAACAAAAGCAATATCGAAGGAAAGGTGGTACATATAAATATATTTATGATTCGCTGTATTTACGTTCATTTTTCTTCTACAAGCGATCCTGCCAACCGCATCTAGTTCCTTCCCTCATCACCCGCAAGCCATTTCGGGTCCAGATGATTCGACCGAAAAACAAACGACTCCATATAGAGAATCATACGTGTACGTGTGGTCGATGAGGGGGGGGGGGTGGAGGGTGGAGGGTTGTATCTGTTTTGTGAACTTCTGCTAGTCATGTACAACGCATTCACCTTATCTGGCGAGGAAAATATATGGTATCCATTTTCTACACATTTTCGAATCATCTTCTGTTGAGTTCTTGGACTGTACACACTTTCTCTCGTTTGCCTCGTTCTCCACCGTCCGACAATGATCATTGCTAACAATTGTGTTCAATTTATGTTTTATTTATTCAAATTTAGTCAATTTGAGAGCACGAGAGCTCAGGAAACTTTTCGGTTAGCACGACGGCAAGTACGGTACGTGAGTGAGAGTATATTTTTCTTGCCAGGCTATCCACCGTAGCCGTAATGTGTCAAATCTGAAGACTCTAGCACCGTCTCAGTACGAAGGATCATTTATCAGCACTTGATTCGAAGGTTGATGTTGGTTTAATGCTAGGAATGCACTAGTTATTATTGAGCACTCTATCAAAAATGTACCTTTTTTGATACAATCACGTTCAGTCAATTAGATAACCAAATTGATTTGCTGGTGTTAATCATTGAATTTGTCTGAAATGGAAAGCATGAATGAATCCCGCTAGATCAATAACTTACAGCATGTATGAGTAGTTTAAATACGATTGATACATTCTGTAATGATGATGATGGTTTCACCTCTTACCTCTATAAAGGTTTGAGCTGGACGATTTATTTTTAAAATAATTATATAAGAGCAGATCCACGCCAAATGACGCCACGACCTTCTTCGATTTGCATGAAACTTTGTGTAACTGTTTGTTATCATATTCATTCATATTTATTCTGAAATTTGGCCATTTTGGATCTTATTTTTTTTAAATTGCCGTATTTAACATTTTTCTATAAATCGTAGTACGAAAATGTCACTTCTAATCGACATGACGTCTGAGACAGAGTATTTTTGTTGGCCTTGATTTATTTTTCGTCGCTTGTTTTCCGTGCTGAGCACCAATGCTACAGACGCCAGAGAGGCAACTCCCACACCTGGACCCTACCTATCGACCCATCAACTCATGAACTGGGGACCGGCGGGGCGGCGTATTTTATTCGACCGGACAACTTAACTTCAACAAAGCTTAAAAAACTGAGGGTTGTTCAAAGTTTTTTAGGAAAAACCCTAAATTTTCAGAAAACTTTCAAAAGCTTCAGGGAAGTTCCTAGAACCTCAGGACTATGGTTTGGTGATAGAATAGTCATCTTGGAGAAGATACGCTCGATCACTTATGTACATGCTTAATTTGTTTTTCCTTGCTAAAATGTGAATGCTATGAGGCAGGGAACGAAACATTTTGATTTTTTGGGCCAATTTCACCGTCACTTACGGTAGCTAAATGAAAGAATGTAAAAAGATTCATTGAAATACCTCCTGCAAATTTTGTTTGGCATGAAATTTCGAGTGTCCTTGTTTTTATTCTCTGGCACAGACCTTATCCTTTGCAAAACGAATAATGTCACAAAATCTTACAACACGTTACATGTCATTAATATACATAATCAATAAAAGGGGCCTTAATACACTCCCCTTTCTGCTGTTAAAGTTCCTGGAGAAACTAACTCGACTCCCCATTACACAATCATTAATAATATCACTCTTCCATTCTTCCATTTTTTTCCGTCGTTGGATTCCCCGAAAAGGAGATTCACTCCCATCAAAAGCAATGGAACGATTCGGCAATGCCGGAAATCCATCTCCGATTTCAACTGGGGGGCAGCTGGCTTCATTAAAGTTTGCCAACAATTAAAATGGAAATGCAAAACCGGTGAAATTATGACGAACTTCTTGCGCAATGTTTATTCGCAGCAGTTCTTCGCCTCGCCCTTTCATCGCCCCATCACTCCTCTCTATCTCATGAATCCAGTCAGTCAGCCCGTCAGTTATCCTAGAAGATGAATGCGGCACCGGAATGATGTTCCTCGATGCGGAAACTCAACTAGTCGGTCGGTCGGTCGGTCCGTACCTACTGCTGCATCAACTCGCAACAACTTCCGCAATGGAGCACAACAGAAGAGACCAAACTACGCGTTAAGCAGAGAACCAAACTCATCAGCAAAGAAATTGAATCATTGTAGAGGGCAAGTAGTGAGTACTGACAGTGGGCCAAGGTGCCTCGTGCTGAATGCTCATTGTTAATTTGCCGGGTTTGGAATGGACAGTTCCTTTATTTATAAAAATGTATCGAATGTTAAAGGATCGCAATCAACAACTCATATTTTACACGTTTTAAGAAACTCAGCGGAGCCGAATAAATTCAAATAATTTTGGAAACACAGAAAACAAACATATTCATGATCTCTCTTTTATCCCGGGAGGAAAAATCTCTCTTCATGATCTCTCTCTAGAGAATGAGCTGGGAAATCTTTTCAGAATGTCCTTGGAATTCTTCTCGCAACTCTGAAAGAATTCTTCTTAGAATTACCTTAGTATGAGATGGATAATAACTAGGTAGGTCATGACTTTTCTTACACATTTCCTGTCAGTTGGTGAAAGGTCATTTTTGGATTCAGCTGCTGCACGGGTAAGTTGAACAATAATATCGGCGGATTTTAACATTTCTGGCGATCCTGCCAGGAGACGAACCTGGAATCTTGGAGACCACCGATAGGTAATAAAGGGCAAATCACCCACTTGCAAGGAAAATTGGAAATTTGAACGCGACCGGGACGGCCGTTCTGAGAAAACGAGTGAGGACGGATTTGCGAAAAATCGTCTCATCGAGGTGGCACGGCCACAGGATAAGAACGCGACCGAGACGGCCGTTCTGAATGCAAGTGAGGACGGATTTGCAAAAATCGTTTCCTCGCCGTGGCAAAGCCACAGGAGAGAACGCGACCGGGACGGCCGTTCTGAGAAAACGAGTGAGGACATATTTTCACAGGTGTGACGCCGGTCAAGCCCAGCAAAAAGAAGAAGTCGGAAAAGATACGGATTGCTCTGGTCAGGCACAGACGAGGATGCAAAAATGAAAACACTAGCTTCTCTGAAATTTGCATCCTCTATCCCCAGATTCCGGTCCAGTATCTGTGGGATTTGTTTGAGTTCGAGAACTGCAATGGGCACGGTGATTGGACAGCAAATCTGTTGCTAGAAGAGCAAAAGACATACGAATTCGAGACAACGGATAATTTGGAAGCCGGCGGCGATTGCAATGAAACAATGGTATCGCAAGTGCCTTCCGGTTATCCCTCCGGTAGTGGTGGTGGTGGTGGAGGGGGTTACGAAATCAATCGGTCTACCGTCAGCTCGAAATCACCCCGGAACACAACGAAAAGAAAAGACAAAGCGGAAGATTTGCAAAACGATCCCGAAGTGCTGGAAGTGACGTTGGGAATTAATCTCATAAGCCAGCTACACGCCACTTTCAAGAATAAGCATGGTTCGGTGCCATCTCCTTAGACGAACTAACCAATGAACGAACAAAGGTTTTCATGGCTTCCGAAATGGCAGAACAGCTGTATTTGTCGTTCTTGGATTCCATGTACAGCTGCAGGGGGAAAGCAGGATTTTATGAAAAAAGATGCTCGATTGGCACAGCAAATGGAAGCGAAGGAAAAGTATCCCGTTTTGTTCAAAAAGACCATCGAGGATTCCCCCAACCTGAACGACATTATGGAAATGGACTACGCCCTAACGGCGTACCGAAGCGAAATCAACGGATGGGCTAAGCAAGCTCCGCAAGATCTGGCCTCGCATATGACTTGTCATTGACGAGAAAGTCCTGGCAGAAATCCTACATGCCCACAAATTCAGCGACACTATAACCGTCCTAAACTATTCCATTCCGGAAGAGCTGAGAAACCAAATCGCCCGCGAACGGGAAGCCCTTATGAAGCGAGCAGAAGCTGAAAAACAGAAACCACTTCCTTCGTCCTCAACCTCGCCGCCTCCAACGGTCGAGCAGGTACCGTCATCCAGCGAAGACGACATCAATCTGAAAACGGCCGAAGAATGCCGCAATATGTCCCAGGACCACCAGGAACTGAAAAACGAATGCCACGAGAAGGCACGGAATGCCATTCAGCGGGGCATGGCCAGGGTGACCGAGTACTATGTCCAGGTTGCCCGGCTTCATCGAACCAAAATCGATATGTATAGCAGTAAGGCCTCGAATGCCATCATGGCGGTGCACAAGCTGACGCTGAACAATGTGGGCGTGTTGGATTTGCACTATCTACACTCGGAAGAAGCGCTGCAGTGTTTAGAGATTCCTAAAAGAGCACGGCAGAAAGTTGACCCACCGGACGCAGCAGTTCAAAGAACTGTTCATCATTACAGGACGCGAGTTGCACTCGGCGGATGGCATACCGATCATCAAGCACCGGATGAAGGCTATGCTGCGGGACCTGGGATTGAGGTAACAGGAAGCGATGGATCTAGATTCAGTAATTAATTATCATTAATTATTGTTTCAAAATACTTTTTATAACTTTTATACCAATGGAGAGGGAAGATACGAGATGGATAAAAACTAGGTAGGTCATGACTTTTCTTACACAGTTGGTGAAAGGTCATTTTTGGATTCAGCTACTGCACGGGTAAGTTGAACAATAATTAGCAGCACCGTGGGTGATTTGCCTATAACTAATATCGGCGGATTTTCACACTTAGCATTCTTTCCTGCATTCTCTAAAAGTTGCTCTCAGAATTCCCTAGTGCAAAAATATAAAACGCGATGCAAGTAGATGGATCTAGATGCAAAAAAGATGGGGTTTCTTGAATTCTGTAGATACCTTGCGATTTTCCGAGCATCATAGAATTGAGATTAAGATCTTAGAATTGGAGCAGGGAATAATAAGAAGATCGGCGATAGACTCGAGTGGTACGCTTTTCAGGGAGTCCGTTAAGCATCTTGTCTACACCGAATTGACCTTAAAGCATAGAACTTTAAAACGTTAGCGGCACCTGTGGTATAGTGGTAAGCGTGATTGCCTCTCACCCCAAAGGGCCTGGATTCCATCACAGTCCACACAGCCGGGATTTTCGGAGGCACAAAATCTCTAATCACGGTAAAGGTAAGTAAAGTCGTTGTTCTCCGGTCCATTAGTTGATGTGTCGGTAGGCAGGGTCCAGGCGTGGGAGCTGCCTTCCTTTCATCGGTAACATTGGTACTCAGTACGGGAAACAAATAATGGAAAAAAAAATAAAAATCTTTAAGACGATGAACAATGCAAAATTTCCCAATATCTCAAAAGGACGCTGAATTCCTGTTATGATCAATTACTTTTCCAAAAGGAAAAGATCTGAGGAATCGATTGTTCGTGCAGCTTCATACGCCGCAGAGCCTTAGAAATTAGACCTGTGCGCCGATCAAAATATTTTCGGCGGCGGTGTGATGTGTTATTTTCTGCCGGCGGCGGCGGCGGTGCGGCGTGGTCGGCGTGAGTTGCACATGGACAAAAAATGCTACCCACATTTGAGTTCAGATTACTCAAAATCGCTAAAACGTTGGACACTCATAGTTTGAGTAGATTTTCCGATACTTTCCCGGCCAAAACTTCTCCAATATGGGGAAAATTTAAGAAAACTGTACACATGTTAGAAGTGTACTAGTATACAGACTAAAATCACAATTAGTTTTCCTGGAAGAAGCGTCGGAAAATTTACTCATTCTATGAGTGACCTACGTTTTCGTGAATTTGACTAACCTGAACTCAAATATGAGTAGCTCTTACTCAATTTTGAGTTGTTCTCATTCGTACATGCGGAATTTGTGTAGAAAAGTATGTCAAGTGCTTGTTGGTGGAGTCATATGGCAAAGTATTAAGTATAAGAAAAGTACGTTATGTAGGTGTGGATAGTTGCTTTACGTAACATTTTAATGGGCTCTAATTCTTTCATTTACTGAGCATTACACGTTATTAATAAGTTGATAGCGATAAATGATGTGCTTGTATTACTCTGATACATATTTAAAAGTACACACATTGTAGCCATATACCGTATGCGTGATAATGTTTGCACCATTGAGCAATGTCAAAATTAAAAAATTCTCAAAAATTTCGTTTTCGAGATTTTTAATTTATTCAAAGGGGGGATGTTTCTCAGAGTCTTAAACTATGATAAACATCGATCGAGTTTCCACTTGCTGCAAATACGGCCTCCACACGCTTCCGGAATGCACGGCAGGTTCTAACAATGTAGTCTGGATCCATTTCCCCCCAGGTATGGGTAAATGTTTGTCTAAGGCTTGCTGTACTCGGATGGCGTTTAGGACAGGCCTTGGCCTTCATGACGCGCCATATTGAGTAATCCAGCGGATTAAGATCGGGGCTGGATGGCGGCCACATATCCTTCACCCAGAACGGAAGATGTTCCTGCAACCACTTCTGAGTGCGGTTCGAGGTGTGGCACGGAGCCCCATCTTGTGGAAATACAACATTTGGCTTCGGACCGTACTGTTCTTTGATCCACGGAAGAACACACTTGCTTAAAATCCCGATGTAGATCTCCGTGTTGACCTTGTCGCCTTCTGGAATGAACACCGGGTTAATTTTTTTGCCATCGAAAGCCACCAATCAAAACACCATAAAGCTAGCAGGATGCTTGGTCAGATACACGTTCTTGTGCTCGTTGGCCACGTATTTTAGAAGAAGAGAACGTCGGCCACGCCGGAAGAGAACTAATATACCAGTCGGTTCTGAAATTTGATACGGGATCGACGGTAAACATGCTCTCGTCGGTGAACAGGATTGCCGGATTTTTTTGCTTAAGGAAGTTCAAGATTTTCTTGCATCATTTGACTCGTAGCTCCCGGATGCGGTTGGTAATCATGTGAGTTTTTTTCCGTGCCCTCGACTTCGCCCCGCAATCTTCTTTTAAAATAGTCACTGATCCCGTTTTCCTTTGCCATTTTCCTTATTTAACGCACTGGATTCACCCCTTCCTTTTGATAGCAGCGATAACCCTCGGAACCCGAGCTGACCTCAGACGACCTGTGGTCACCTTCGCAGATAGTTGTCCTTTCATTTCTCGGTCTAAAACCCTTTTGACGGTCCACCGGGACACTCCCACGGCGATTGAAATGTCTTTTTGCGACATTTGCGCGTGCGGCAAATCACGAATATGCTGCCACTTCGTCATGGTGCAACTGACAAACTAAGTAAATCATTTTCTTTTATACACAGCCTACTACGGTATGAGCTATAGGTTACGTGCATGCAAAAAAAACCAAGGCATTGTATGCACAGGTGAAACGGGAACCTTATTTGTACGATGGTGCAAACATTATCACGCATACGGTAACCTTTTATTTATGTATTTGAAGATGATGTATTTCGGATATAGGCTGAGAGAATATCACGTATCATTCGAGCTAAAAATATGTTATTGCAATGTAACCTTGAAGCTGAGAAAACATAGAGCTGCATCTTATTATATGTAAAATATTAATTTTATCCATATAAATTTATATTCAGTATTTAAAATTTAATGTTCGGATAGACTTCATTTCTCCATTCCATGACACTTAGAAATAACTAATTTTACACGAGACGGAATCCATCTTTAACATAAAAGATGAGACATAAACCAACATGTCATGTAATATTAAGTGCTCCGAGACTGAAAAGTTCGTTGCTCGAAGATTTTATGACTCAAATTTATGTCAAAATTGACGCTGGTATATGTCACTCTCAGAGCACCTAAATTTACATGAATCTTTCTAAAGTGTATATTTTCATTATATAAATAAATACTGGGTTGGGAGGGAATATCAGGGTATCAATCAAACTAGATCTGGACGATGGTATGATTCACAGTCGGAGTCTAGGAGGGAATAACCATCATCATTTTCTTTGTCCTAAGGATTCGATTGTGGTGGTGTGAATTCTACTCCAACAGTTGCAGGGAGATTGACGCGCCCTTCTTAACAAACCATCCTGTGGGAAGCTTAATAAGTATTGCAAATTGTATTATTTTTAATGAAAAACCCATTAATGGTAATTGTGGAACCTTAGATATTTTAAAAATTATGGAAATTTACTTTGATTTTCAATGAAGGGGGCTTCGTCTGTTTTGGTTGATTGGTTGATTCTATATTTAAGATTTCGACTGTTTTCTGCATTTAAATAAGTAGTTCAAGTTCCGAAGTCAATCATGCCACAATTCCTTTTTTTTACCATTATGAACCGGTAAAAATATGATGGGTACCCGAGAAAAACCTTAACTTTTTAATGTTTTAGTCCAAACCCTGTTCAGAGGAAGCCTTTTGCAATGGACGTCTTCATCGTAAAAGTTTAAGAGCATCCTACTCTCAGCAGAAATTATGCCACTTATTCGTACTAAGCGACTTCTATCTCATGGTCATTCCAAAACAGGTATAGAGAGCCTCAAACCATAAAAACAAAATTCTATCCGGAGGTTAGCCATTTTTGTTTCATTGCCGCTTATCAAGGATAGTTTAATAATTGATGAAAATTTGTTGCACTGGGTGTATGTGCCCAAATGGACCGTTTTAAAATTGTTTTAATTCTTTATCGTGATGATGGTGGAAAACCACTAATGGCTGATGACACCCACAATTTTGAGTGGACCTATGAACACTCCATGCGCTCATCTGATGCTTCGAAGCCTTTCACACAGTTGAGTGGATCCATGAGCATTTCTCAGGATATTTGTTTATGACTTCAGCTTGATAAGGTATCATTCTGAAGATATTCTACTGTCCAACAATTTAAATCAACTATTCTCTCGAAATACCCGGTTGCTCAGAAATGATTCAAAAGACCTTCATATTTAACAGTTTGATCAGGAATCATTCTGAAGGTCTTCAACTGCCCAACAATTCAAATCACACCTCCCAGATATTCTCTCAAATACCAGGTTGCTCAGAAATTATTCCAAAGACCTTCAAGTGAGCATAAATCTTCAAAAACTCCTCAAGGTATTTTTCAAACCTTCAGATTGATCATGTATCATTTTAAAGATCTTCATCTGCCCAACAATTCAAATCACATCTCTCTGATATTCTCTGAATCAGCAGGTTTCTCAGAAATAATTTCAAATACCTCAAACTGATCATAGATCTCTAAAAATCCTCAAAATATTTGTTCAAGCCTTCAGTTTGATCAGGTATCATTCTGAAAATCTTCGACTGCACATCAATTCAAACTACCCAAGTAACATTGCAAGTTTTATGGATGTTTTATAGCATTCTACAAGCCTAAATCATGGTCTACGGAACCCTCATAAAACCAAAATTGTTGCTTGGGAGTATCTCCCAGATATACTCTAAAGATACTAGGATGCTCAGAAATTATTGAGATAACCTCCTAGTGATCATAGATTCCAAAAATATCAAAAAAATATATATCTTAGATCTCATCAAATTTCATTTTCTAAGATATTCTCAAAGATTCCAGGTTGACAAGAAATTATTTAAAATAACACCTTGAAAACCTCAGGTTGTTTTTGATCAGGTATCATTCTAATGATATCCAAGTATTCCATAATCCATATGGTATCTCTCATATTTTCACTCAAATTATTCCAAAGTCCTTCATGTGCTTTAAACTTCATCATCTTCTTC
This sequence comes from Ochlerotatus camptorhynchus, assembly GCF_037179485.1. Lineage (NCBI taxonomy): Eukaryota > Metazoa > Arthropoda > Insecta > Diptera > Culicidae > Ochlerotatus > Ochlerotatus camptorhynchus. The sequence continues at coordinate 3,874,595 of NW_027040527.1, read as the reverse complement.
TTCTTCTTCTTCTTCTTCTTCAAATTTCAACCTTATTGCTTATCGCATTAGCTTATTGCGTGTTCTCAATTTAGTGTTCTAGGCGCATTTCCACAGTTATTAATTTAGAGCTTTCGATACCTGTACCATTTTTGCAGTAGTAGAATTGTGCGGCAAATACAATCATACTCGATGCCCAGACCGAAAATAGAACCCAGCCACCAACATGGTCTTTCTTTGTAGCTGCACCCTTACCGACTGAGTTAAGGGAAGCCCCAGGATCTCCATAAAGTCGTCTGAGATATTTTGTCAAGACATCAAGCTGATCAGGTTCTATTGTACTGAAGATCTCAAACTGTTCATTAGACTGATGCAAAATTTGAAATTTTCGCTCCACAGTGCTCAAACGGTTTCAAATCAGGTATTGATTAGTCTCTCAAAATTTAAATTCATTTGGTTAGAAACTGACTTGGCAAATTACTATAGGAAAACCAAACTTTTTGTTCATTGGCTTCTACCCACTTTCCATATTGCTTTTTCGAAAATTTCTATAACTATTATTACGGGAAATTTTCTTAGCTACAACTTTACGCAATATTGTTTTTCAGCCAAATGTCAAATTAAATTGTTATTAATTGTTTAAGAGATTGACAATCTGATGGCATGATCAAGCAGCTGTTCTGTAGGCAACACTGTATTCAGCAGTGTGACATAGTAGCCATGATATTTGTGCTCTATTCTTTGCACCAGAAACACCAATGTTGCCTGATGAACAGTTGAATTAGCATAATCATAAGACATCAGTGACTTGAATCATTAATAACTTTTGTTCCTTACATTTGATTGAAAAGTAGTTTTCGACAAAGTTGTAGCTGGGAAAATTTGCTACAATCACTGCTATCATTTTTAAAAGCATAGTGATGTGGTGAATTGTTAGATAGATATCAACAAAAACATAAGTTTTCCTATAGCAATTCCCATATAAACTTGAAATGGTTTGTGCCAAGTCAGTTTCTTACTAAAGTAGTTCAAATTTTGGGAGGCTAATCAGGACCCATTTTGGAACCATTTAAGCACTGTGGAGCAAAAATTTCAAATTTTGCATCAGTCTACTGTTCATCAATTCAAATCACATATCTCCATATGCTCAAAAATTGCTTCCGACTCTACGACTCCGACTCCGACTCCACAGCGATGATAGTGAGGTGGTCAACGAGTTCGTGTATTTGACCACCGATAATGACACCAGCAGAAGATTTCAAAGACGGAATGTTACAGGGGATCGTGCTCCCCTTGGGTCCCGAAGGACGCTCCGGTCGAATAAAGTTCACCGGGGCAAGAAATTCTCTATCTGCAACACGCTGATTAAACCAGTAGTCCTCTACCAACACGAGACCTGGACTCTGCTTGATACTTGATACTTGATGGGCTACGAATCGCCTTGTTGATTCTGCGCCGAACGGAGTAGTCTTCTCCACCGGACTCGGACCTGAGCCAATCGCTTCCAGTCGCCACGAACGTTTAGCGACCTGATGTCCTCCTTAACTGAAAAAAAAGCCAGCGTGTGCGAGGTCTACCCCGGCGTTGACGATCTCTACCGTGTTCTCTGCTGAATATAATCTTTGCTTGTCGTTCTTCCGGCATTCGCACCACATGCCCAGCCCACCGTAGTCTGCCGTGTTTTATAAGCTTACCTATATCTGTACCGTACAACTAGTGATTCATGCGACGCCACCAGATGCCGTTTTCTTGTTTGTCGTCGAGTATTGTTCGCAGCACCTTACGCTCGAAGACACCAACTTCTCTCCGGTCAGTCTCGTTTAACGTCCATGATTCATGGCCGTTGAAGGCCACCGGAAGTATCAGCGTCTTATACAAAGAAAATTTCGTTTTCGTTTGCAAGCTACGGGACTTCAGCTGGTTACGTAATCCCTGTTTGCCGCTGCAATACGTCTCTTCACCTCGCGGGTAACAAAATTATCGTATGTCACTAGAGTTCCAAGATACACAAATTCTTCCACTGCCACAAATTGTTCACCATCTAACACCACTTCACTACCAAAACCACTATTGCTGCCACGCTGTCTACCGGCTACCATGAACTTCGTTTTGGTATAACTTATCGTGAGCCCAATCCTCGCCGTCTTCCTCTTAAAAGACACATAGGTCTCTTCCACTGCTCTATTGTCAATTCCGATGATATCGATGTCATCCGCAAAGCCAAGTAGCATGTGCGATCGTGTGATGATGGTACCGTTCCTCTGCACACCAGCTCTCCCAATCGCTCCTTCAAGAGCCATATTGAATAATAAGTTTAAAAGCGCATCGCCATGCTTCAATCCATCTAAGGTTACGAACGAGGTCGAAATCTCATCTGCAACCCGCACACTTGATTTCGATCCATCCAGCGTTGCGCGAATCAGTCTAATCAGTTTCGCCGGAAAGCCATGTTCTAGCATAATCTGCCAAAGCTCATTTCTCTTCACTGAATCGTACGCTGCTTTTAAATCAATAAACAGATGGTGAGTCTGCAAGTTGTACTCTCGGAATTTGGTGTTTCATGTAGATCGAAGACGGAATGTGGAGGATGCGAATGAACCGCGAATTTCACCAGCTACTAGGAGAACCACCCATCGTCCACACTGATAAAATCAGGCGCATACGATGGACTGGGAATGTCGTAAGAATGTCGAACGACAACGCGGTGAATTTTTTCTCAAAATCGACCGCCTGGAAACTAACTAGAGAAATATTATTTTTCTGCTGCAGATTATCGGTCAGTTAACACCGAACCCAACAGGCTTTCAGAGCCATTATAAATTCCAATCAGTTATACAATTTCATGACTTCTTCGTTCACCGTCGTCTTATCATCGTTTGCCATTTGATATATTGACTTCTACTTATTCCACCCGAGGGTTCGCCGTCATCGGTGTCATCAGCAGTATTGGATAGCATCGCAAACAACAACAATTTTCATCCTTGTTGCACCCTTTAGGGTCTATCCAGAAATTACGTGGACAGTTTTTGAGAGATTTTAGCCATTTCGAGGACACTCACCAAAAATCTCCCCCCACCAAACCCGCAACAGTCCACGTGGTATGTGGACAACCCCTTAGCCGTTACACGATGCCTTGTCGTGCTTTCTTCACACCGTTACACTAAGTTGGTATCGAGTGGAAAAATGACGGATGGATGCACAAAGTGGTTGCCTCCGGACCTAGGCTGCAAAATTATTAGTTTCTATAGAAGGTAGGTATATCAATTTGAGAGCAAGTTGCTCCGTCTGCTTGCCTTCTTGGTCTCTCGTGGATGGGAGCCTATCATGCCACCAGCCAGTGCTCCTGCTAGGTCCCAAACTATGCTGTTCACCAACCTTCCCGCCCAGACCCGCACATAATAATGCTGCTGAACTATAGACAAGAAAGAAAATATGTTTACCTGTCAGTTTGTGCAACAGAATATAAACTCAAACAGCGTGCAGCACAATTGGAAGACTGTTGTTGCTCCTGGGGGAGATTAAAATATACAAAGTTGTGGCAAAAATGCTTCAGAGCCCAGCATGAATCTTGCGGCTGAGCGAGTTTGGATTCTTTCCAGCTCGAATGGTAAGGAAACAATTTTGCCCGAGGTGTCGTCTGATAGCAAACTCCCACAGTTGCGTGTGTTGGTTGGTACTGCATGTCTGTGTGCGTCTGTGTATGTGGATAAAATATTAGATAAACAACTTATGAAACTTAAACGAGCTGGAATGGATGGGAAAATGCTGTTTGATCATTACACATACCTATACAGAGCTGAGGTGGGCTGGTGAAGATGCTTGGTGCTTTCTTTTTCCTCCGTCGTCGTCATCATAGTCTGATGTTTGCCATCTGGCTGTACCGGAACATGTTATTCTGTCGAAGGACTGACAAAATTGAATTTGAAACTCTCCAGATGGGCAACTTTGAAGCCTGAATTGAAGATTGACAATATGCAATTATAATCGATAACGAAATAGGATTTATAATCGGATTTACTCATTGAAAATTGAAGCTCAGCTTTGTTTCGAGATCTAAAGATATTAGGCCAAGCAATGCCAATTCATACAAGACATGTAATTTTGGGAGAAGGTTGGATGAACTTTGATGAGGAGCACAGCGCTGAGCTTTGGAGGCAGATTCAGGGAACTTCTAGAGCAGATTCATAATATCTCGAGGATACTTCCAGAATACTTTAATTGATGTTCTAGAGTCAAGGTTTTTGAGCTTTTCAAGCCACGGAGCACTTTTTTTTTAACATAAAACTACTTTGCGCAGCAACGATTATGGTAGAATTTTGTAAAAAAGGAAGACAACTCACAAAACGAAACAATCTATTCTGTTTCACGAAGTTAATGCCTTTTATATCGCCAGCCATTCCAAGAACCGTTACTCTGATATAACCTGGTATGAGATCTCCTGCTCAGGGCAGGCCAAACAGTTAACTCAGAACTAAACCAACGCGTACCATATTGACCAAACCAAATTAAGAAACGAGAAAAATATATATTTTACTTAATTAGGGTAGAGAACTGCTTCGGCCTGATAGCCCATTTTGGGCCTATCGAGCAGAAAACTTCAAATAAATCCATGATTTCAGAGTTAACATGTCATACTTTAGTTAATAAGCTACCAAACGAAGTCAATGAGAACGCTAGTGATATGAAGGTTTGCACCCATTATTCCCAAAAACAAAAGAAGTGCTCCGACCGAATCACTTTTAATCTTCATTCGATAGGCCGAAGTGAATTAATTGGCGTTTCAATGGCATTTCAATGCATTAGGCCGAGTTTAGAATCCGTACGCCGAGTTTGGCGTCAAGAAGTAGTGTTAGACTGTTGACAATATCTTAACGATTGGTTTCTCTTTATCAAATCTACGTACGGTACGTACGGAAAGTTAAATAAATTTGGAAGCCATCAATAATAATAACATTCCGTTTGGTGCTAAACTGCGCTAGATTAAGAAAGACTAAGTGTGGGTTGTGCTTAATAGGCCGGAAATGGGGTAGTTAACCCTACTAGATAACTTAAAGACAATCCAATACTAAGCGGTAGTGATAGGATAAATTTGGAGCTGAGCATGAGCATGAGCATGATTGACCGCCCGTGGATGCTACTCCATTATTGCTAGATCAGCTGAGACCGACATTACATCTATTTCCCCTAACAGGTATTTTTAAGGCAACATTCGAGGTGAAATGTCAAAAACCAAAGTCAGCCGTGACATAAAAGTGGTCTGATTTTGATCCAGATATGGTGGATTTTAATTCTTAAAACGCCAATCGATAGGAAATTTTTCTACGAATCAGATGTTAAAATTAAGACTTTATCAATTTTTAAATAAGTCACTATTGGAAATTGCACGAATGTGCAACTGTTGCTATGATAATTAAAATTATCACCGATTACCTGCGAAAACGCTTTCCCTAACACAGATTTCAAAATCGAATTCCATCCGGTCTCGTCAAACGGTATTTATTCAATCACCTCGTTGGACAAACGCACATTCCTACCAATTGTAACGATGAATCTCAGAATTCAAAGTCTACAAGTTATACAGCGCATTCTTGAATTTGTATTTGGGCAGCCTGCAGATTTCAATAAATGTTTCAGTTTTTAAACATGAATTCTCAATTTTTCGACCTGAATAATTTAGGGGAAGTGGTAGCCCGTATTGAAATGAAAAATAGACAGTGTTAAGTGCATAATCAATCAAATATCAATAAATTCATAATCAATAAATAGAAAGTTAATGTTTTCACCGTTCAAAAGCCCATGATAAGAATAAAAATAACATATATTTTTTTCCAGGAATCTAGGAAAAAATGATTCTTGATCTTGGATGAATTTATATCATTTCTAATATTTGTAGAAAAATCATGACAATATTTTTCGGTGATAAGCTTCTACTTTGTATGTAGTTGAAAATGATGGCATTTTTTGGTCATATAGGGTAGTAGAGAAAGCCGGGAAATACAGCATTGCAAGTCAAACTGTTTTAAGAAGCTGGGCCAAGACGCTGATGATGGTCACTTCCCAGACAGGTAGATTTAGTGTTACTATCGAAGCCTGAAAAACCACCGGAAGATCCTCATCGTATTGTCTTATATGCCTGCTGGATACACTAGGAAAACTCTTGGAAAGGATCATCCTCAACAGGCAACGAAATGTACAGAGAGTTGAAATGGATTGTCAAAGAAGCAGTTCGGAATCCGGAAAGGAATATCGACAGTGGATGCTACTCGGACAGTGCACTATGGGGAAAGTGGTGGCCAAAAATCGAAAAATTGACTTGCTTTGAATGACGTATCTTGTAAACCATTTGATATCCAGATAGTTCAAACCTAGATGCCCAAAATTTCAGCCCTCTGTGATGAAAACTCATTGCGCCACAGACATCAGACTTAGGAAAATTTTGAAAATTGTAGAAAAAATGCATTTGAAACAAAAAAAAAATCGTACAAATTAAACACTGGTTGAAAAGTGAAACTGTTAAATGTCAAATTTGGTCTTAAAAATGTTACACACTTAATTATTATTGTTGTTAAAAATGGGTAAAAACAGACCGAAAATTATCATTACATATAGAAACCGTATCTACTCAACTGGACTAAAAAGTTTTCAATGTTTTCGCGATAACCTTTTGATATTTTCAATACATAATAACCAACGGAAAAAGAAAGACCACTACCAAAAGGAAATTACCTGTTCGAGTGCCATTTTACAATTTCTACCCACTAAACATAGGTAAAACTATTATTGATGTTACCTACTTGCATTTAAAAGACGAGGACAATATTTTCAAATCATGAGTTTGTTTTCGGCTTTAACGCTAACAACGTGTGTGTGCTAACAACAATATTGTGCAGTAGTTTAATCGAAAATCTGAAAACAATTGTTTGTGATAATATGGATCATAGGAGCATCGTGTTACTATTTGATCCAAAAGAATCTCAAGTAGTCAATGCAACAAAAGCATTTGAATATATCAAGAAAAAATATAATATTGATCTTGCCAAAGAAGAACAACTTCTTAAAAAGTTGAAGGACGTAGCACAACATTTTTACAATGCGTGGCAAAAGGCTCACCGCCTACAAGAGCGCTTTGAGAAATACAATAAGAATTGGCTCGATAGTCATTTGGAACTTGCAGAGTAGATCGTAGAAACAACTTCAAGGTCAACTGGCCATGATGGACGCGGACATCCACAAAAACAGTTTGATGAGCTTAGTGATAGAAGTAAGCGAAGAAAAACCGATGAAATATTTGGCGGTAATGTTGGCACTATAGAAAGGGCTCTTTTACTCACAAGACAAATTGCGTATAGACATGGGGATTCAAATATGGTGAATTTGATTGGCCATGTTCTCAAAAATCGAGAAAGTGCATTTAAAATGTTTACGACTCTCAAAGATTCGCATGGAATGATGTCACCTGAAGAGGCGTTCGAATATTTTTTAGACTGCGATTTTTTCTAAATATGTATATGAGCAAACAGTGAAAAAGAACCCATCAAGATTTCCGAGCTACAATGTAATTAAGAGTATGAAAAAAGTATACTCACCTTCAGCCGAGTCAAACGAAGAGTCATCATCAAAAATTCAGGTAGACATAAATATCCACATATTTTTCCAGTACACCAACTTTAAATGTTTCTTTCTTTTCAGGTCAAATTACAGGCACTCATGAATCATACAACAGAAAGAATCATTCAAATCATCGATGCAGAAATCGTCCAACAAATGAATATCAACGATGACACAGAGCTAGTGCTTTTAAGCAGCTGGGGTATGGATGGCTCAACAGGCTATTCACAATACAACCAAGCGCTATCAACGCCAAATCAAAAAGATGACAGTGACGACTTTTCAGTGACAACTACTCCTATACAACTTTATTATAAGAACAACAAGAAATACAGTTTATGGCATAATTTAACACCCCAAAGCATTCGGTTCTGTAGGCCAATTATGCTGGAATTTATCAAAGAGTCAAAAGAGATGGTGCTTAACACCAAGAGATATATTGAAAATCAAATAAGTCAGCTTGTTCCAGTAAAAATTCAATTATCGAATGGTGAATATGTTTTGGTTGATTTTATTTTCGTTATGAGTATGATCGACGGCAAAGTTCTTAATTATGTAACTGATACTTCTTCCATGTCCAACTGTCCAATTTGTGGAGCTACTCCGAATGCAATGAGTGATATAGAGGTAATATTTTTTTTTTTTTCAAATTTTAAGGGCCATAAAAATAACAATGTTTTTTTTTAATACTTTACAGAAGTTTGAAGCAGGATACGATTCGAACGAAGATAATCTGCATTACGGCATATCTCCACTGCACGCTTGGATGCGATTTTTCGAGTGTTTATTACATATTTCCTATAGGATGAAAATTAAAACGTGGAAGATCACGAAGGATTTAAAGGCCAAATATCTTGAACGGAAAAAAACTCGTTACTCAAAAAATGTACGAAGCGTTCGGAGTACGAGTTGATCAACCCAGGGCAGGCGGAGCTGGGACCAGTACAACAGGAAATGTGTGTCGAAAAGCATTTTCAACTCCTGAATTACTTTCCAAAGTTTTGGATATCGACGAAGAGCTTATTATTAGATTTCGTAATATTTTAATAGTAATCAATTGCCAAGACCCGATCAATCCTAAAAAAATGGATGACTATTGTAAGGAAACATATCGGCGGTATCTTAATTTGTATGATTGGTATAAAATTCCAGCAACAGTGCATAAAGTACGCGCTCACGCTGGAAGCATAATAATCCATTCACCTGCTCCTCTTGGCATGTTAGCTGAGGAAGCAGCAGAGTGCCAACATAAACTACTTAAAAAAATGTCGTACCCATCATGCTAGGAAAAGGTCACGAGTTGATAATCTACATGACGTCTTTATTCGAGCTATGAACTCATCTGATCCTTTGATAAGTTCAATAAATCTAGGTAATATAATCCGAAAGCTGGTATCACTTGAATATCCAGATGTTGTGAAATCACTTTTAGTATTCGAAGATCTTGACAGCTCTGAAAATATAAACACTGAAGGCAATGCACTAGATGCATTAATGGATGATGTTGAACAACAGGATGATGATTTTGGTCTTGATGAAAATGTAGAAAATGAGTAGAATTGCTTGTGAATTTAATTTAGTTTTAAGAGAAAGTTATTAAATAAATTTTATTATGACAATTAGTCAAAGAAAATTATGTTTTATTTTGTAGTATATTCATCCCTGCAGTATAAAAAATGTAGTTCAACTTAGTTAACGATGTTGATATGTGTTCAGTAAAAATAATGGAAACATAGTAAAAAAAATAATCCTTTCGACTAGCTTTAATGATTTATTTCTCGCCTTGAGTATCATAACGGCATAACTGCATTGATCGATTTGTCTTCATCGATTTTCTCTTTTGTTAATAACTTGACCAAATCGAAGCCGATCGACGTGATTTTTTTACTGACGGAAAAGGATCATAACCAGTGCTGCAAAATTTCGACACTAAAAACTGATAATAACAAAACAACCCTGGTCACTCATTTCAGCAGAGAGTCACCATCAGTAGCAATCAATATCAATTGTCAGTGATATTACTATCAGTGACGGCGATGTGCAGTTTTTTCATTTGCTGAATTACTATCGAAATCAAATTAATTTAGCAAAACAGTAACATACACACTTAGTTTTTTTCCACCGAGATCGGCTGTGCAAATCTCGGCAAAAAAAGTTTTGCTGAGATCTCAGCAAACATTTCATTTGTTTGCTGAGATTCAGCTAAGCATTATCCGAGACTCAGCAATCAAATGTCACTTTTGCTGAGATCTCGTGAAACTTTTTTTTGCCGAGATTTGCACAGCCGAGTTCGGTAGAAAAAACTAAGTGTGTAGAACCATCAAAGTGAATACGAATCATCATCATTATCAGCCTGGAGAACAATAATGTGACACAGAATGCGCAAATTAACAGTTTTTTCACCAAGGAAATCTTTGTCACTGACAAAGAAAAGAGTGAGATTTTGACAAAGGAAATTTTGATTTTCAGTTCTATCAGTGTTGCTGCTGAAATGAATTTTGTCTATATCCACTGAAGTTTTCTCAATGAAAATGACAAATCGCAGCACTGATCATAACATCTTGCCACAGTCCAAAAATTGCGTCGATCGGTTTCGGTTTGGCCAAGTTATTAACGAAAGAGAAAATCGATCAATGCAGATACGCCCTTATGATGCTAAAGGCGAGATTTGGACGGAAAAAATATTTTCAGTAGAGGGGAGGTTCGATAGACAAATAATTCTTCATCAAAATACCTGATTGGTAAAACAATACTCTTATATCACATATATAAAAAAATGGGGGAGGGGTCAGGTCTTGGCTAGGAGGGGGGGGGGGTTTCCACCTCCACCTTTCCTATTTAATCTTATACACAGCAACCTTATTCTAGTTTTGATTTGCATTTGAACTGTCCCTAAAATTAAAAACAAACTTTCAAGTTTATTGTTCAGCAATTAGTAGCTCATTACTGGGTTTAATACTAGTTACACCTTCCGGATGCGATGAAAATACATAAATATGACTAATTTTATGCTTAACTTACTATAATACCATCAAAAAGTGCGGAAAAACCAATAAAATATTTTTGGCCACCACTTTGTATGGAGCCGCCCCATAGTGCAGTGGTAGAAAGACCCGAAATAGAAGTGGAGAAGAAAACGATATTGCGCCGTGAGAACGATCGACATCAAGAACGCATTCAACAGCGCCAGCTGGGAGGTCATCACCGAAGCTCTGTATGAGGGTCCTGAATACCTGTGCAGGGTGATGATCTACGAGACAGACATGGGACAGAGATCGATTAGAATCACGGTGGGATTTCCACAAGTCTCCATCCTTGGTCCAACACTCTGGACTGTCGGTGACGCTACCAAAAGGAGTTGAGATCGTTCGCTTTGCAGACAACATCGTCTTAACGGTAGTAGGCGAAACACTGGAAGAGGTGGAAATGTAGGTGACCGAAGGGGTGATCGACACGATTGTAAACTGGATATAAGGAGCAATTGGAAGCGCTATTGGTCGGTAACTACTGCACCACAGGCAGAAATCACCGTCGGGGAGCACGCCATAGCCTCTAAGCGCGTGCTGAAATATTTGGGAGTGATGATTGAAGACCGGCTAAACTTCAACAGCCACGTCGACTACGCCTTGAGAAGGTGGCGAAGGCCTTTAACGTGGTAGCAAGAATCATGCGGAACAACTCTGGATACCAATCGGCGATACTGAGGTATGGAGATCCAGCCAGGATTGCAGCGCTGGAAACAAATCAGAATCTAAGGAAACTGAACAGTATGTACCGGTTCATGGCCATACGAGTACAAAGCCATGCTTACAGAACCAGTCGGAATCAGTATGTGTTATCGCTGGAATGATCTTTATCGGTATCACCCTGGTGGAGTACAGTGAGAGCTTTAAGCAGCAGGAAAACAGAAGGGTGCGGAAAATGGTGAGAGCGGAGTCAATGACCAAGTGACAGCGGGACTGGGGCTCAGCGCAGAACGGTAGATGGACTCATCGGTTAATACCGATTCTCTCAACCTGAGTGGAGGAGGTAAACTTCCACCTGACGCAATTTGGACATGCACTCTCTGTTTGGAGTATGGAAACGTGGAGGATACAGGGGAGCACGTGGTCTTTGACTGCCCTTGATTGGAAGCAGTGCGAAGGAAGATGTCTGCCCATATGGGCTGTTCACACTTATGCTAGTTCACCATCTCAGCCAGCACAACCAACTAGAACGAATTTCAGTTGTTCCTGAAATCTCATGCTGAAGCCTTTTTTACATTATGCTGACTGCTTTTTAGTATAGTTCTAGTAGACTAGCGCTAGCAAATCAGCCCAGATGTAAACACCACATTGTTTTAAGTGGTTCGGCACTAACAAATGAGTCCCACACCGGACCATGGGGTAACATGTGTAGCTCACAGAAAAACAACATAACGCTATTGGCAACCATTTTGAAGGTTTTTTTTCTCCTTATACATGCTATTTTGAGGCTACTTAGTGACTGGGTGGATCGCACTCATTTTTGCATGCTGTATGAAGTTGTAAAAAAATGGGTAAACTGGGTTTGCACCGATGAGTCTATTTTACCCAGATTTTGGGTGAATGGTTCTAATATACATTTTTCATAAGTTCAAAATGGCACAGTTTAAAGTTTTTTTTCCTTTGGTTTGTTTTCCGTCGATTTTGATTTCCGTGCTGAGCACCAATGCTACCGACGCGAGGGAGGCAGCGCCGCTATCCTCAATGTGTAAAACTATTAATCTAAAATTAGACAATACCAGCACCGGCCACGCTCGAATTCAGGTCAAGAAAGGATTGGGTAGGGATGTGTTGACGTGATACTCGCTTTGTTGGAAGCCAAGGTATCCTCTGCACTTAAACGACCAATCATTGCACAGTGGTTCAGAATGCAGATTTAGCTGGAAGGTTTAGTTTTGAGCCTGAAATTGAAATTTTAGACAAAAAGTGTATTCTACAAAGTTGTTCCTTATAGCTTGGCCCTAATTTTAATAACAATGAATTCTAGGGTGGTTCTTATTATCATTGAAATCAACCTATCAATTGCCCCAACCAGAGATATTAACATTTGAAAAGGCATATTTTTAGTAGAAAAACTTCAATAACTCTTGATTGGCGAAGGATATCGACAAGTTCTGTGCAGCAAAAATTTGCGCCTTTTAAAGATCTAAAAGTCATTTGAAAACACCTTTGCTGATAAATTGGAAATATGAATATTAGCGCAAAACAACTGGTTTTTAGAGGCATCCTAACTCAATCATATTTTTTTATTGATAACGTCTTTCGGCAACCACCAAAAACCAAAATCGACCACGTTACGATAACTGGTCAAGTTTTTACCAATTATAACTCTGTCAATAGCGGATGGATTTTAATTCTAAACAAGCCAATCTATTGGACATTTATCTACGAATCTGATTGAATGAACTCTATAGCAATTTACAAGAGGTCACTATTAAAAATTGCACAAATGTCCAACGGTTGCAATAGTGATCAAAATTACAGATTTCAAACCCGAATTCGATCCGGTCTCGCCGAACGGTGCTTATTCAATCACCGTGTGTGGTCTCCAGTACACAACGAAAGGCTTGCCGCAATCAGCGAACTGCAGTCCACCTGAGCGTCCATTCACCAAAGAAGGAGGAAGAAACCGCAACGCTACTGATCAGATTCAGTAGCTCTTCGTGAGTCGCTGTAGGCCATCTATGCCAAGCGCATCACCACAACATACAGCTCGCCAGTATGTTGAACACCCTAATAGCTCAGCATTATTCAACCATCACGACAAAACGGTCCTTTTCAGGACCACCTTTATTTTGTTAAAGAGTATTTGTCAAGGTCATCAATCGGATGTTTGCATAACTTTCAATCTAACATAGGAGAAATGGCTCTAATGTTGGCCTATGGATCTAAGATAGGGCCCATCGCTAAAAATCTGCTTTTTTTCAATTTTATTTAGATGAACGTGTCGATTGCTGAATTTATGTATGGGCCCAAATTAGGGGCATTTAGGCCGACATTACATCCATCTTCCCTACCAGGTGTTTTTAAGACAACATTCGAGGTGCAATTTCAAAAACCAAAAAATCAGCCGTGGCATGAAAGTGGTCTGATTTTGATCCAGATATGGTGGATTTTAATTCTTAATACGCCAATCGATAGGAAATTCCTACAAATCTGAAAAATTGAAAATTGCACGGATGTGCAACTGTTGCTATGATAGTTAAAATTATCACCGATTGCCTGCGAAAAGCGCTTTCTCTAACAAGGATTTCAAAATCGAATTCCATCCGGTCACGCCAAACAGTATTTGTTCAATCACCTCGTTGGACAAACACACAGTGAACTATGCATCTCTTTGCGATATATTATAAGGATGAATGTTAGAATTTAAAGTCTACAAGATATACAGTGCATTCTCGATTTTGAATACCCCCGATTTTGTCAACAATTTCCCCGATTTCAATTAATGTTTCAATTTTTAAACATGAATTCTCAAAATTTTCAATCCGATTTTTGTTCTTTTTTTTAATCTCTATTTGTTCCGGATTCAACATAAATAACATTTCATTTTAACCTAGGTGCTCCAGTTACTACAGTAACTTACCAGCCTTAACACTCCGAACACGATGTGCCCGGTAAAATGTGTAACGGCAAATTGGCAATGTTTGAAAAATCATTGCTCAGCAATTTATCGATACATTTTCAATTTATTGGTGCCGAATATATCTTTAAAGTATTTTACTTCAAATGGCACCAATATATTTAAAAATTCGTCACTAAATGGCTGAGCTATGATTATTCAAACATTACAAGTCTCCCGTTGCACATTTTACCGGAGGCATCGTGTTTGGAGTGTTAATTGTTATGATATATATCCAAGTGTTTTTACATTGTTGCTGCCATGGCAATTCAGAATTTTAAACAGGTTTTCTCAACCTGCATATCAGTAAAACAATTGACATAAAAACTAAAAACGTAAACTATATCTTATTAAAGTATAAAGGGAATAAATTGTTGCAATTGAGGATTGCAACGATGTTTGCCTGAAATTATTAATTATTTTGTTGGACATTTGTTCTAAAGTCTCAACATTCGAAATTCTATGTACTTCGGTAGTACTGTACCAGGGAGGCAACTTCAAAATCATTTTCAGAACTTTGTTCTGAATCCTTTGAAGTGCTTTTTTCCTGGTAGTGCAACAACTAGACCATATTGGCACAGCGTAAAGCATGGCCGGTATAAAACTTGTTTAAATATTAGAAGTTTATTCCTCAGGCAAAGTTTGGATTTCCTGTTTATAAGAGGATACAAACATTTTATATATTTGTTACATTTGGCTTGAATGCCCTCAATGTGACCTTTAAATGTTAAGTTTTGGTCAAGTACTAATCAAAGATATTTCATCTTTGGAAAAAAAAATTGCAACTCCGTTTATATCTGCTCATCTCCAAAAATTGAGTTCGTATTGATGTGAAGCATCATTATATTTAAAATTATCTTTTGAAAAAGTTTAATTATTGAAGAAAGCAAACTTATTGGACGGTAGCTAGAAGTTTCAGCTGAATTTTTATCCGGCTTCAAAATTGGAACAACTTTTGCATTTTTCCATTTATCAGGAAAGTATGTCAAATGGAACTATGTGTTAAATAATTTTACCGAGAAAGCCAAGGTACTCTCTGGTAGTTTTTTATGAGGATATTGAAAATTCCATCATCACCTGGAGCTTTCATATTATGAAACTTTTTAGTAATAGATCTTACTTTGTTCAAATCAGTCCCCCAGGAAACATCAAACATATTTTCCCGGGAGAAAAAAATTCAAATAATCCCGAGCAACCTGATTCTCAATAGGACTAGTTAGACCCAAACTGAAACTATGGGAACTCTGGAATTGCTAAGCAAGTTTCTGAGCTTTTTCAAAAAATTTTATCAAAATTTACCACCTTCATTAAGCGCTGGAAAAGGCTTTTGTGGGTTTTCAAAATTTTTGTGAGTTTCCAAAAGGGTTTGGAACTCGGGTATAATTAAGAAACTTTATTTTCAAAAGTTTTGTTCTCCAGGGCAGAGAATCTCGTTTTAATTTGTTTTTGCAAATCCCGCCAGATAACTTTCATGGCAGGATCGCGTGTTCTTTGATACTGCCTCCTACGGACATTTTTTCATACGGATCAAGAGCTGAAGGTCATCGTCTATTATAATTGAATCGAATTTAACCTCGCATTTTGGTACTGACACAGCTCTTGCTTCAACCATAGACGTAGTCAGAGATTCAACAGCATAATTAATTTCATCTTCGGTTTGCAAAGGAATGTTTGGATCAAAGCTATATTCCATAAACGTTCACTTTTGCTCCCAATCAGCTCTATGGAAATTGAAAGTAGAGCTGTTGGGATTACAAATTATTGCTTGGGATATTTCAAAAGTTAATGGAAGGTGATCAGAACCGAAGTCAGCATGGGTAACCAGTTGGCTACAAAGTTGACATGAATCTGTTAAGACCTAATCAATAGTTGAGGGATTTCTTGCTGATGAAAATCGTGTTGGGCTGTTTGGATATTGAATAGTGTAATAACCTGCAGAATAATCATCAAACAGAACATTACCATTGGAATTGCTTTGAGCGGTATTTTGCATTAAAATCACCAAAAATGAATAATTTTGACCTATGACGGGTAAGTTTCTGAATGTCATTCTCAAGAAAATTCTTTTGCTGGCCTACGCATTAAAATGGCAAGTAGGCAGCTATAAACGTAAGTTGTCCAAAATTTGTTTCAATGGAAACTCCCAAAGTTTCAAAAACTTTGATTTCAAATGAAGAAATAATTTTATGTTTGATTCGTCTATGAACAATGATGGCAACGCCACCACAGGGTCCATCAAGACGATCATTTATATGAATGAAATAATTTGCGTCTCTTTTAACCTTATGGTCACGTTCAAGAAACGTTTCAGTTATAACGGAAATATGCACGTTATGGAATCTCAAAAAATTAAATAGCTCGTCTTCATTAAATTTAAGAGATCGCGCATTCCAATTTAAAATATTTAATTAATTAAAATCCATTGCTAAATTTCAATGTCATGACAGTATTGCTAGCAAATTAAACTCCAGTTAAAAAAAAAACATCAAACATGGAGTTAGTTGTAAACATATCAGTAATCATGTCAATTAATGATTTCTGTAAAAAATTCATTTTATGAGCAGTAATACTTCATAAGTCCACATTTTCAAAATTTCCGTCAGAATTACGTTGGCCAGTATTTTGATTTCTATCCATTGCAATATCAGCATAGGTAGCTCCATTTACTCGCTGAACATTGTAAGCAGCGAGGGCATACCTGATGACCCAGATGAAAAATTTGAAGCAACTGACCGTTGGTTGTTAACAGCAGAGTAATTTGTACCTGTTCGGAAACGTGGAGCGTTTTCTTCCTGCCGCTTAGAACGAGATTGTAGGATTGCTTTGCGAGTCTTACATTCCCAAAAATTGGATTTGTATTTTTCACCACAATTTGAACATTTCAATTTCTTAGGATCTTCCTTCACAGGACAGTCGTCCTTTGCGTGAGAGGAATCACCACAATTCATGCATTTAGCTGGCATTTAGCAATGTTTTTGTTCCGTGACCCCATCCCTGGCACTTACGGCACTGGGTGAGGTTCTGGAAATTTCCTCCAATCTTCCTGAAGTGTTATGGAGCATAAGGCTTGCTTTATCTAAGGTCTTAAGGTTGTTTAGTTTACTCGACTTGAAGTGAACTAAATAAAAATCATTAGAAATTCCTTTGAGCGAATCGCCAGGAGATTTCATTTTCATTTTGATTACTTGAAGTGGCACAGCTCCAAGTAATTTTGCCAGGTCATCTTTGATCTGATCCAGGGATTCACCACTGGGCAGTCCTTTCATGACAACCTTGAACACACGTTCAGTTTTGGTGTCGCAGTAAACAAAATTATGCTGCTTCTCAGTAAGATACTTGAGAAGAGATTTGAATCCGTCCAAGGTTTCAACCAATACACGGCATTCACCCCGACGGCAAATTTGCAGTGAAAACTTAAATTTCACGAAGTTCAAAAGTTCCATGCGAAGAGCATGGAAATTGGAAGTGGTTATCACAATAGGGGAAACTTTTCCTTTTCAGCATTAAGCCAGGAAAGTTTACTATGATTTTTCCTGGATTATGGATCATTCTCATCATCCGTGATCAGATCAAATTGATTGCTCAAATTAATTTCATCAGAAGGGGGATCAAGAGTTTGCCCCTTTCTTTTGCGTTTAGGCGCCATGGCGGCAGTAAATTTTTATCCAAATCGACTTCCAAGCAGATTACTATAAGAATCTGAAAGATCGAAGAGGAATTTTCCAAATCGATATCCAAGAAGAATTACCTCGGGTAGGGTCCAAACAAGGATCGAAGAGGAATAAGAGTTGAACAAGGTAGAAATTTTACAGGTATATTGAACACTGAAAAGTGCTGTTTAAATTTGTTGTAGCTTTAGATTGTAGTAACACTTCCTTCAGCAAAAAGCAAATAGATCCGCACGGCAAGAAAGCATGATGCGGACTGATTTTTGATTTGAATGATTTTTATTACTACCCCTGGCTGAAATATGCATTTAAAGGATAGTGGTGGCAATACGGGATAACATGAACAATTGACGCTTTTAAGTACATAATCAATCAAATATCAATCAATTCAACTCAAAGGCCTTTCAAGCAATGAATCCTTTTACGTTTTAATTAATTTACATTATAGTAATGCCCTTTTGATTACGAACGATAAAGTTTATTTTGGATCAACACTTAATCCTATGGAAGTAGAACCACGATATAATTTAATATGTTATTGCGTTGTAATTAGTACCATAGAAAGAGGGTTTGTTTTCATTCACATATTTGATTGGAATTTCAACTGAAAATCGCATTGAATCGGATAGCATACTCTTGAAAAAAAAAAGCCATAACCTACCCAACATCCGCTTTGTGCTTGGTTAATAAAATGCCTTATTTAAAAAGTGTTTGCTGATTGCTAATATTAATTTCCATCAGCAAATGGCTGAATGAATAGAACGTTCTGCATTATTGATAAAAGTTATTTCCCATTAAGCAGTCAATTTTATCAATTGCAGCGAAGCCCATCTATAATGACTAAAAATTTGTTCATTTATTCACGTTAAAAAAAAAAATGAGTTCGCATTACAGCGCATAAAAAAACGATTTCATTTCAATAGAACCAATTGACTTTGGAGTAGGGTCAATAGGCAAACTCAACTAATCCATTAACTGTGCCACCATCGCTCCATCGCATCCTGGGGCAGTAACCTGTTGTTAGTATTCGTCCCCGCGAATCCTACTTTATGAACTGCTAATACCTGACATCGATGGGAGTTGGAGCATTTCGAATAAAAAAAGCTCTTACCATCCAACGGTGCTTTCCTACATCGATACTCGGTATGAAGCGAATGAATATTTACCGGTGTCATTCCAGTTTATCGTCCTTCGGAATGCAAAAAAAATCCAACCGAACGGCTTAGCGACACGATGAGCAGATATCTAAATAAAGCAAAGCATTGCATTGTCGTCTTTTCGTACGACCTGGTGGATTTAGTCCGACGACGCTCGACAGTCTGCGCAGTTCCCTGTCTGGGAACTTGTCGGGAAGCTGCGAAAAAATATACCAAGCACGTACGGATCTGCACTCCACCCGACCGACCGGTCGGCGCGACGGAATATTGCAAGAGATGTAAACCAATTTTCATAATCATAAATACAAATAAACTTGAATCCCAAAATTATAATATAAAAACGAACAAGTTATCACGGTTTATTCCTTCCAATTCCCTCATCGGTTCAAGTTCATGGCAGGTTCGTGAACCAGCATCGATGGCGATACCTTTGATCGCATTCCTGCCGTTGGAGCAATAATCCGGTGGACCAATTTGGTTTTGATGCGAATCAGATGGACATAAAATGTAAACTAGATAGTTCCACCTATGCACACAAACTTGGCTACCGACCGTGTGTAATGGGAATTCGGGGCTTCAATTTGGGATTAGGGCAAAGCCTATCAAACACAGTAAATAATTCGAAGGGGTTGATGTTCAGGTGGACTGGAAATTGATTCCAATGGGAACACCCGTCCGAGGTGCTGGTTGGGATGGGGCAAAATGTATGTGTTTACCTAAATTCATGGGATAAAATTAGACATGTGCTACCCTTCCACATCAATTTATATTATTATTTTTTTGTTGATTCCAAAGTGTAATTCATTTTAGATTTACGATTTAGGTTAGCGACTGAAAGTCAATTTTTATTTGTTATTTGCGACAGTTAGAAGATACTGAGAGGTTAGCACATATCATCGGCAAGAGACGTGCGTGTGAGAAAATTTGCGAAAAAATCTAAGGGCACCGGTGGGATTCGAACCCACAATTCCCATTCAGTACACGGGTGCATTGCCAATTATACAACGGTGGACCTATGGTCTACGGATGTATTTGGCTAATGACATATGAGTTTCGAATCCGTTTCCCACCCTTAGTCTTTTTGCGCAAGCGTTCTCAATACACAACAATCGTCTATTACCGACGATATGTGCTTGTACCGCAACCACTCAGTATCGGTCGATGTGAACAAACACAACTCGTCTCTGTTCTACATCACACATGTTGGATACGGGATGTCCAATGCAGTATGAATAGAGCAATGAGCTGCTGGCCTCACCTCCGACCACCGGGCCATAGTGATTTACATTACTTCAACTGAGAATTTTAACTAGATCGCATATCCCAAGTAGCACACATTTGTCGTACAAAGTGGCAGCCACTTTAATTACTTACAAAAAGTCCAACAAGATGTCTAAATGTGTTGTTTAATATTTTTTGTTATTATTTGTTGAAATATTACAAACAGCCAGCGCTGATGGTGTAGTGGTAAGCGTGATTGCTTTCTCACCCCAATGGGCCTGGGTTCAATCCCAGCCGAGGTCGGTGGGATTTTTCTGAGGCATAAAAGTAGAAGGGTCTGTGCCTAGGGGCACGAACAGAAGCTAGACGTAGGACCGATAGTGGACGGAATAAATGTGAAGAGCATTTAGTTCTTTTAATTGATCAATTATCTATTATCTCAACTCTTTCCGTTTTTGATTTGTAGGCGTACCAAATTTGTAGTATTTTTGTCAAAGAGATAGTTGATGAAGAGAATCGATCAAAATCACTTGCACCCCTGCTTCCAAGTTTGGTTACAAGATTACAACTCTGGACAGCATTGTGTGTGGTCGTTGGGGGCTTGTGGTTCTGAATATGGACAAACAAGCACAGATAAATTCTATTCCAACTCTTTACTGATGTAAGCTTGATGGCCCTGAAAAGGGCCGTTTTATTGAAGAGGACATCCATGGCCACTTACGCTTGGCGTGTTTAGTGTAGGTGACAGCATCACGGACCTCATTTTCCAGGAACACCTTCAGCACACCTCGTAGATCAGACCGGAGATACGTTTGACACCACCACGGCGATCCAGACGACCGATGGCGGTTATCTTGAAGAACTTTGCGATGACACTTGGCACCTCCCTTACCAGACCTTTTCCTCCTTTGCCACGACCAGTCAATTGTTGCTTGTTAGGTGTGAAGAAGTGGACTAGCCACCACCTTCCTACTGCTGCTATTGCTGTTCACTTCCACGGTGCAACGCGACAACACAAAACGAAACAAATTCGAAACGAGATCTCGAGCGGAAAAAACTGACTGAACAGCTCAACAGTCGAGTAAAGAATGAGCTAATGTAGTAGTAGTAGTAAAATTTACGTTTATTTTCTGGGTTTTATGTTTCAACATTTGATTTAACATTTCAATTGGTTAGCCTTTGGCTCTTCATCTTTGTTCTAGTTAATTGGTTATTCTAATGTGATGATTGCGTTTAGCGCTAATTTACAGGATACCCTTTGTGGGATTGTTTTGGTTTGAATTTAAAAATTTGATAACCTACCTACTTGAGCACCTAACTACTTATACTAGGTTGCCAAATCACGAATGATCTGGTGGTTTGATCGCAGACAGGCGACTCTGAACCTTTCCAGCGTGGAAGTCTTTCGCTCCTCGAGTGTTTGAAGACCGGCCAGGTGGTGAATCTCAGAATTACGAGTTCGCGGTGGACTGTTAAGGATCATTCTGAGGATCTTGTTTTGGATCCTCTGAAGCTTTAAGTGGTGGCACTTTGCACAACTCTCCCAGATTGGCATACCATACTCAATAGCCGGCAGAATGATTTGCTTGTGGACAGCAAGCTTGTTTTTGAGGGACAGGGTGGACTTCCTGTTTATCAGAGGGTAGAGCAACCTGATCAAGATGTTACACTTGGTGGATGTCTTGTCCACATGGGATCGGAATAGCAATTTGCTATCGAGGGTGAGACCAAGGTAGACTACTTCACTCGACCAATCAATGGGAGTGCTATCAAGATGGATCTTGACGTTAGTAGGCGGAACAAGCCGAGGTGAATACGAATGTGGAAACAGAATGGTTTGTGTTTTAGCTGCATTGATACAAATCTTCCAGCTCTTAAAATAGTCGGACAAAACATCCAGGCCTGATTGTAGTTTACTCGCCAGAGCACGGATCACTCGACCCTTATAGATGATGGAGGTGTCATCTGCGAACATTGACAGGATACCACCACCCGGCAGGGGAGGAACGTCTGACGTGAAAATGTTGAATAGGATAGGCCCAAGCAGGCTACCTTGAGGGACCCCTGCATCAACGTTGAACGTATCAGAGGAGACATTGATCAAGTAGACCTGGAATGATCTGCCCGACAAGTAGTTTTTGATGATCTTCACGAGGTAGTTCGGAAAGTTGTATCGATGCAGCTTGTACACTAGACCATCATGCCAGACATTGTCGAACGCCTTCTCGACGTCCAACAATGCCATGGCAGATGTATTGGAAACGGACTTGTTCCGCTTGATGATGTTAGTAACCCGTGCGAGTTGGTGGATGGTAGAGTGGCCTTTCCTAAAGCCGAATTGCTCTTTGAGAAAGATGTTATTATCATTTG
This sequence comes from Ochlerotatus camptorhynchus, assembly GCF_037179485.1. Lineage (NCBI taxonomy): Eukaryota > Metazoa > Arthropoda > Insecta > Diptera > Culicidae > Ochlerotatus > Ochlerotatus camptorhynchus. The sequence continues at coordinate 3,851,947 of NW_027040527.1, read as the reverse complement.
AAAACACCAGCAGACGGCTGAGTATCAATTTTTCGAATAGCTTCGAGATGGAGGACAAGAGGCTGATGGGGCGATAGCTTTTGGCACTGGTAGGGTCTTTGCCAGGTTTGTGAATTGGAATAACTTTGGCTAACTTCCAGCATGCAGGGAAGTAGCCAAGCATTAAACACTTGTTGAAGACCACTGCAAGGTGCTTGAAGAAGTCAACACTCAAGTTTTTCAGCTCGAGGTTGACCACTCCATCGACACCAGCGGCCTTCATGTTCTTTGTTGATTTAATCGCTGCTATCACCTCATCAGCCGATATTCTACTTTCGTCAGGGACAACTACGGGGGTGGCAGCGACACTAGCCATTGCCTGTGATACTGCAGGCTCGTGGGGACTCACCATGGCGTGGCCAAGGTTATGTGAATTTACAAAGTGTTGTCCAAGAGCATTGGCCTTTTCAAATGGGGTTATTAGTAAAGATGGGTCCGAATTTTGGTTAGGAGAGGAAAGGGGAGGAATGGGCCTCGGCTTATTTTTCAAAACCTTTGCCATTTTCCAGAATGGCTTAGCACAATCTGGGAGAGAGCGAATCTTGTTTGCAAAATCGATATTTCTGAGATCCACCATCCTGGCTTGGATGATTTTGTTCAAACGGTTGCAATTGGTCTTCAGATTAGGCAGCCCAGAACGCTGGTACTGCCTACGGATCGTGTTGCGGAGTCTAATGAGGTCTTTAGTAGGCCTGTCAAGGTTCAGAGTGTTACTCACCTGTCTGGATACTGGCACATGTAGCTCCCTGGCCCGGGAAATTGCTTGATCGATGGAGCGCAGACACCGGTCAACATCTTCGGACGATTCCGGTTGGACATCGTAGTCTACAGCGGTGTCGACGCAATGTTGGAACTGACCCCAGTCAACACGATGATAGTTGCGCCGGAAAGCTTCAAATCGATTTACGGAGGATCCCACCTCAGTCACCACCGGGTAGTGGTCCGAGCTGAGTTCCTGATAGGTGATAGGTTGAGCGATGTTGTTGCCCATGTTGCTGATGAAGATATCGATGGTAGTGTGACCACCAGACCGACTCAACCGGGTGGGAGTTTCCGGACTCAAGATGTTGTACTGCGCTTCCTGCAGGTCGTTGTTCAGGATGGTGCCGTTTTGATTGCGCCGATTGTTGCCCCAAGCTTGATGTTTGGCGTTCAGGTCGCCAGCGATGATAAAGTTTTCCCGTCGTCGTGTTAGCTTGATAATATCTCGTCGCAGATCTGCTGCCGATCCGTCCCTGATGTTGACTTGTTTGGGGCAGTAAGCCGCGACGATGGTGATGGGGCCGATAGGAGTAGAAACTTCCACCCCTACGGCTTCGATGATCTTCAGCTGAAAGCTGGGCATCAGTCGACAGCAGATGTTTCTCCTTATTGCAATAGCCACTCCTCCTCCTCCAGAGTTGGTTCGATCTAGCCTCACGAGCCGGAAATCGGGAAGGTAGACGTTTGTTTCAGGCTTCAGGTGGGTTTCAGTTATGATGGCAATGTCGATGTTTCGTTCATTGAGAAACTCAACAAACTCGATGTTTTTGCTCTTCAAGGAGCAAGCGTTCCAATTTACGATCTTGATGGCTTCACGGTCCATACTTAGTGACAAGGGACAGGGCAGCATGAAGCTGTTCAGATCGAGTCTTGCAGGTGCGCAAGATGATGATGACCTCGGCCACGAGCGTCACAAGTTCCTCCGAGGTGAACGGAGAATCGTCAACAGGCTCACCTGAGACAACACCAGCGTATGATAAACCAGGGGCGGTGGAGGGACCTGGCATTGGCTGGGCAGCAGCAGCAGCGAGACGATGCTGGACTGTTCGATTGTTAGGAATACTCACATGCTTGACTTGTTGGTTGTTGAGCGGAAGTGGTTCTAAGTTCGGAACATGTCGACGGGGCTGGAGAGCTGGGTACTGGACTTCCGTGCGTGCAGGAGGCGAACGATGATTACGGAGGCGACCGGGCTGGTTATTGATCGTAGCCTTCCGACGGATATTGATGAACTCCACTCGCTTGGGACATCCGCGATTGGAGGCTTGGTGGTTACCACCGCAGTTGACACACGTTGGCTCGATGTCATCATCTTGCTCACAGGACGCAGTCGAGTGAGTTCCAGCACACTTGCCGCAGATAGTCTTCATATGGCAGTTTTTTGGTGCCATGGCCGTAGGAGAGGCAGTTCATACACTGCGTAACATCACGATGTTGGGATTTGTAATGTTCCCAACTGATGATGACCTGAAACAGGTCCCGGATTTTGGATCTCAGAGCCGCTAGACTGGTGGATCCCTTCGTGAAGTGCACCAGGAACAACTGGTCACGGAAGCTGGTGTTGTGGTTGGAACGCCGGTTTATTGGGAACACCGCCTCAGGTTTGAGCCCAAGCCGCTCCAGCTCGGATTTAACCACAGCCGCCTCGAACGACGGTAATCCACGCAATACCAGCTTCAGTGGCTTGCTCGATGGCAGGTCGTGCGTGAAGAAATCAACGTTGTTTTCCTTTAGGAAACATCCTGTTTGATTGTACTCCTCCAGGCTGGAGCACATGATTTTGGTGCCGATGCTGCAAAGCTTGAAGCGAGGCAGCAGCTTGTGTTTTGCCAGCTCGGCACGCAGCTTGGCAACATCCTTCTCCGGCGTGAAAAGCGGGGGAATCCGCTCTCTTGCAGCGATGGGAACGACGTCACCATCGCCATTTTCTTCGGGGAGCACCGCAAACTGGTTGGCTTGCAGTACCCGTTTTCCGGCGTCATCCTGCGACGCGCTGTGCTGGATTACCACCTTCTTTGAAGGGCCCGCTGCTGAATCATTGGCACGTTTACGCACCATTTGTTTCGTGTTGGCAAGTTGCAGTAAACTTGCCAGAACGCGCGAAGGTGGCGACGCTTCCACGGCGCAACGCGACAGCACAAACCGAATCGAAGCGAGAACTCGAGCGAAAAAGAAAACGAACTGAACAGCTCAACAGTCGAGCAAAGAGTGATGAGCTAATGCCATACAGCAGCGCTCTTTTATTTCTTTTCAGGTTAAAGCAGAATGATGTGCAACCAAGTGGTATAAAAGCTACAAAGGCTCCTCCAATTATGAGTAGTTTGCTATCAAGTAGCGACACTGGCTCTTTTCCTTTTGCGTACACGGCGAATGAGAACGACCCAAATTTGAGTTTAGTTCACTCATAATCGCCAAAAGTGCAGGAACTCTGCGATGAGTAAATTTGTCTCATGGTTTCCTGTGGATAACCTAAAAAATCTGCCAGAAAATGAGGAAATTTACGAAAATTTTATTCAGTCTCGGAGCAGTACCAATATACTGAGTGAATTCAATCTTTACTTTTCTCAAATTCGGGAATTTTTCCCTTGAAAATCCTAGAAAAACCTGGAAAAACATGAGGCAAATTTACTCATCGTTAAGTTCCTGCATTTTATTTCTTATTTCTGAGATAACTAAACTCAAATTTGGATCGATAACATTCGCCGTGATATCACCTTGAAAGATATCGGCGCCGGTGGTTAGCGTGATTACTTCTCACTCCAGCAGGCCTGGGTCCTATCTCAGTCGGCGCCACCTTCATGTTCTAAGGCATAACATCTCTGATCACGCCTTCCTTCAGGAAGTAAAGCCGTTGGTCCCCGGTTGAGTTGATGGGTCCATATGTAGGGTCCAGGTGTGGGAGCTGCCTCCCTGGCGTCGGTAGCATTGGAGCTCAGTACGGAAAACAAATCTCGCGTCACTTTCCAATAGGTCCTATCTACATTGATCGATTATCTTCATCGACACTCTCTTTCGTAAATAACTCGGCTTCACAAATGCTTCCTGCCGTCTTCGTCGAATTAGATGCTAGATTGTTGCTTCTTCCATCGAAAATATCCGTCCGTGGCGATTCAAAGTTGATCAAGGTTGATCAAAATAATTTGTACCCCTGCTTCCAGTTTGATTACATGAGCATTTGGTGTGATCGTTGGTTCTGAATATGGACAAACAGGCAGATGAATTCCATTCCTACTCTTTACTGTAATAAGCTTGGTGGCCCTGAAAAGAGCCGTTTTGTTGCCAAAGTTGGTGATGATTTAACCTCCGAAACCAAACAGAGTGCGTCTCTGTCACTTCAAAACGTAAATGACATCCATGGCCGCTTACGCTTAGCGTGTTTAGTGTAGGTGACAACATCACGGATCTCATTTTTCAGGAACACCTTCAGCACACCTCGTAAATCAGACCGGAGATACGTCAGACACCGCCACGGCGAGCCAGACGACGGATGGTGGTTATCTAGAAGAATTTGCGTTTGGCAATGAGTGTGCAAAATATTACGCAATTCCATCCTCCCTATTCGCACGCGCCCGAGGATCGGAGGCGAATGCCACTTCGACTTGTTTCGTCTACTTACTACTCTCTTACGACTGTGCTGGGGAAGCAGCATATGCAATTGGTGGATTTGTTAGTTAATTCGACACTTTTGGACAATGCTGGACATTAACCAGTTTTTCAATAGTTTCTTGTTGAAAATCAACATTTGGAAGCATTGATATCTTTGCGTAGCCATATTTCTGATCGATTGGTGATAAAATTATTGAAATTGGACCAGGGGCAGCTGAAGTATTAACGTTCAAAATCTTTCTTAATTTGTTACATGTTCCATTTTCGGTTTTCACAAAGTGTATCCCCATATAGAAATCAAAGACGTAGTCCTACGTCAAAAATCTCTGGTTACGTCTTCCTTCGGAAGGGAAGTAAAGCCGGTCCCGGCCCATGTGTGTTTGAATGGGTGCGATATCCTACGTAGGTGTGAAAGCTGCCTTCCTGCACATTCGATTGTCGTCAATGGACGAGAGCAAGAAGCTTGCATAAAAAGCCTAGGAAGGGAAACGGATTTGAAACTCAAATGTCGTTAGCCAAATACATCCGTAGACCATAGGTCCACTGTTGTATAATTGGCAATGCACCCGTAAACTGAATGGAAATTGGAGGTTCGAATCCCACCGGTACCCGTAGTTTTTTTCGCACATTTTCTCACACATACGACTCTATGATGATATGTGTCTACCTCTCAGTATCTTCAAACTTTGAAGTTAACTTTCCAGATGAAAAAAAAAACTAAAGTTCATCTACACAGCAAAAAAAGTTGTTGAATATTACATCGAAACTGCTGCAACCAGGTCAATCCATCGGTTGTGTAATATCACATTGTACGATGTACATCGATTTTGCGAACAAAATTACATCCATTGATGTAATATTGTATCTGCTTTTTTCTATTACATCATTATTTCATACATCAGCTTGAATTACGTTGATCGATATTACATTTTTTTTTGCTGTGTACCTACGCGATTGTGTTGACAAACATCTAGGAACAAATCTTAAAAGACAACACCGACAGCGACAGGAGGACGGAGTTTGCATCTTGTTTATAAACGAAATCAATTTATTGATAGAACACGCTTCTGCTGTCGCTGCTGCTGCGCTTCTGCTTCTGCTATAATATTCATATTTTTTGCTTCTTTCTCCGAAAAAAAACAACAAATTCATCCGGCTTCTCTACAAGTTATATCGACAAACGAACATGACACACGACTGCTAGTTGCAGTAACAAGCACATGGTTTCGTCATTTTCAGCACTTCTTGTGTGTGTGTGTGTGTGTGTTGTGTAACAGCGAAGCGAAGACTCGGTGGTGAGCTATCGACTGCATCGCGTTGTCGTGTCCCGTGTCGCCTTGTGTGATGAAATATTCAGACACTCGAAATAAAAAATCCCCATTCCTACAGATACACCCAGAGATACCAGCACGCAGATTGTGAAGAGAGCTGATTGAATTTCAAATCGTTATAAAAATTTCAGGAAGCGCATTCCGAAGCAGAGTCACAGACAAACGGGGAAGTTCTAGCTACTATCTACTGCGAGGGGTTGAGGGGGTTTGCGGAAACAATCAGCTGAAATATAGGGATGCAGGGAAGACACCAGGGGAGATTCATATTCTAGCTAGAAATATGAGATACAAGTGAAACAAATACAAAAATCCAAAGCGAACCGTACGTGACATGCAAGTAGGACAAAGGAAACTCTTTATTAGGGAAACCAAATTGAAATGTCTTCTACAAAGGAAATGGATTGTCTTTTCAAGTGAGCACTCGATGGAATTGATGGAGTGGTTGTGAAATTAAGTTGATTAACGTACGATCAAAGTGGAATAGTTGTGGAATTCTCAGCGTGGAAATACCACAATCTGTTAGTAAGGAAGCACTTTCAATTGTATTTTGAACCATGCGTCTCTATTCGCTTTAACGTCCCAATGGAGATGCCTGTTACATTAGAATAGAAAGAAAAAAGTTTGCATACAACAGCGATTTGTTTTCCCGGTATAATGGCAGAACGAGATGACATTTCCACTGGCACACGATTTATGCCCTCCCGCTGCGTCGTGACCCACAATAACGAAACAGCACCAGCAGCAGTAGCGGAGAGGGAAAGATGTCGATGATTCGCGAGCACATCAACCAACTCTATGTTATTTTGAACAAGACTCTTTTGCACGAGGAAAGCGATGAAGGGAAATTTATTACATTTGTTTGCTCTCTCTCTTCGGTTCCTCGGTCTGAGTGTTTGTGTAAGTAAAATACTTTCTTCTCGTTTTCCGACCAATTCCCAAGACTGATGAAGCTTTTCCGCTCCAACTTTCACGCTCGGTTGACATTTATGCACCGTTAAAGCTACACCGGACGACACGGCGCGCTCGGAGTTTCTTGGATTGTTGGAAATGTCGTCATCGGCATTAGTGCGATGTGCGTGGGAGAGGAGTATTTTTTAACTGATCGCTGGAGTAGGTATTTTGCGTGATAGAGTGTATTTTCTGCTGTGTAGGTTTCTAAACGAGAGTTAAAGAGTGCACGTTTTAGCGTTATAAAAGTGGATATCTTATATATCAATTTTGGAAAGTTTTGTAATCATTTAGTTTTGATGAGAAATAACACTGCTCAAAGATTTTATCTTGATATCCTGTCAACACTGAGACGGTGCATTTACAGATAATTTCGATAAGTGTAAATCACATATAGCATCTTTAACATTTTTAATCCATTAAAACCAAAGCCAACGTATTTGTGAAATGAAAATATTTCAATATATAATGCCAAACATTCCAATTGTTGTCCAACAAAAGAAGATTTTTTTCATAATGTGACGAACAGGAAGAACAACATTGTATTAAAGTCATATTGCTTCAGGTTAAAGTTGATGGAATCCACAAATGGCTGCTATTATGGTTAATTTGCTACTTCAAATTTTTGATGCCACGAATTTTTGAAACTATAAAGATTTCGGGCAGGAAATTTTAAACATACTGCAGTTCAGCAAAAGACTGGTTAAAATTTCGCACACTAAATCTATATAGTTTGTGAGATTCGTGCCATCCAAAATTCGTAGTGGCAAGGCAAAATAACCATTCGGGTATAGCCATTTGTGGATTTTTTTCAATTTTTACCTTACTGACTGTTAATGTTATAAAACGTATACACATTTTCAGTCACAAGGTTTTTTTGCTAAGAAACGAACCAGCTCAGGGCTGAAAGTATTTATAATAAAGTAAACGAAAGAAGACAAAAGAAGTACTTTTTTGTTTGTCTTTCTTCGGCAAGTATTTTTTGGTATGGCATGATCATCATTTCGGTCGGTTACTTAAATCCTTTACATTTTTTCTTGCAACAAATGCAATGTCAGTTCTTACAATTTGCTGTAGCGTACAAGCAATGTTGTTCGTGTAAAACCTTTACGAGATGATTTTCTAGCAGTGCTTTTGAGGAAACTAATGTTTCGTACCCGGGACACCTCGGTTAATTGACCAAAAATCACGATTCTCGATTCCTGGGAATCGCATACCTGCATACCCAATTTCCCGGGTAGCAAATTTAGTTGGGTGAACGTTACAATAAATTTCCCATAGAAGCAAAAATAAACTTCTAAGGAGAAAGTTTTGATTAACTTACAGGCAAATCTAAGGATATGGTAAATCGAACAAATATTCCAGCAGTAGGAAGAATTTTCCAAGAGAAGCCAGAAGAAATATAATATAATATATAGTCAACGATTTACATAGTTGAAGATGCTAATTTCAAATAACAGACTGTAGTGGTAATTTTTATACGATAGATGAAGTAGATGAAAGCATAGAGTTGATAGTTCCGTTAGAGTACGGCAGTGTGAAGATTGCATATAGATATTAGAATAGCGAGCTAGGACAACTTTTAAGGAAGGTACAAATCGGTTTTTTCATCTCTCTTTACCAAACTCCCCCTTTGGAGAGGGATGGTGGAGGATGTCCCCCCCCCCCCGCTACCACTGGCAAAAAGAGATGCATCACATGTTGAGCAACTCGAGTTACTCAGAGTTGCTCAAAATTAACTCAAATATTACTCACGACCAAAAGTAGTCTTGCCCCCAGTTGCCCCCCCTATTGATTTATTAATGATTTTTTTATTGTTTTTTATTATTAATTAAATAAAATATTTATTTTGTATTTCTTTATTGATGTATCTTTTTTATTATTGACTCAATCGTTTTTATTTTTTTAAATACTACTTTTTAAATCTCTTAGTAACTTATATCAATTGATTTATATACTTATATATATATATATATATATATATATATATATATATATATATATATATATATATATATATTTTTTTTTTTTTTTTTTGTTTTTTATTTTTTTTTTTTATTTATTCATTGATTTATTAATTTATTTATTTATTTGTTTATTAATTTTTCATTTATTTTTTTTATTTATATACTATTTAATTTTTTTATTTTTTTATTTTTATTAATTAAATAAATTGTTTGTTCAATTTATTAACATATTATTTTTTTATTTATTTGTTTATCTATTTTATTATTTTGTATTAATTTATTTATTTATTTATTAACTTTCTTTTTTATTTTTTTTACACACATGTTTATTTAACTTATTTCTTTATTCATATTTTTTTTATTGATTTATATATTAAATCTATCGTCGTCTATCGATCGTCAACCATTTTTAGCAAATATATTTTATTAAAATTTTTTATCACTCTTTGGATTTTCCGGCGACACTATTTTACAGATACAGCAGTAGCAGAAGCGATGAAATCTGGACCGGAGAAGTAAAGTAGCTAAGTGTGAACTTAACAACTAACACTAACACCACACAAAACACACTGTACACTAACATTTTTTTTTGAAGACACGAATGCATCAGCAGATGTAAAATGTCGGTAATAAACAGCAACAACAACAACTATTTTCGGTCAACAAGTGCGTTTTTGTGTCAGAAAAGGTAACTAATGTATTCTATAAACGTTACGAGGGATGCTTCAATGCTGCAATGTTCTTCAATGGGAATGTTTAGCTGATTTTAAATACGCCCGATAAAAAACATTCAGGTTTTCACCGTTTGTTTTGATCACATTAGAGATGAGCAAGTGATTTTCCAGACTTCTCTGTTTGAGAGAATTTATCTCATAGGTGTAGTATATAGCTAGTATTGAGTATTCTACATTTGCAGTGTGCTGTCAGTCACTCACAGACACACTATCATAACATATTGTACACTCCTGGTGAGAACCGATCGAAAACATAAATACGAAATACAGAGAGGCTATTGCTTCAGTTTCAGTTCAGACTTCACAAGTGGTGTTTTTTCATTCGCTCCCTTATATCGGTCACTTCAGTTTGGCGACGAACAAAACTAAAAAGTGGAAATAGTTTTCGTGCGTGCAAAGTACGGGGTGCGCAGTAAACGGTCCGTGTCACTGCAGGAGGCATCATCAGCAAGTAGTGAGGAAAAAGAAACGGGTATTCCACGCCACGAAGTAGAAACCATTTTCCGGCTGGAAGTGGAGCCATCGTTCCGGCTGCTGGTCTTTTGTCGGAGATTTACTGGTGATTTGGTGCTACATTCCTGGTGGCAGTAGGCCGTAAGTAGAGTGTGAAAGAAAAAAAACGCATTGATTGGTGCTCAAGGGCATCATTTCGACGACGCAGTGCGTTGTTCTTTATTTTTTTTTTCTCTACCTTTCGCTCTTCCCTCAACATGTAGGGAGAGAGACAGAATCGACTTTGTACGGGAGAGAGACAGACTCTGCCAGTATTATCGGTACGGAATTGTTCTCTAAGGGAGAATTTTACCGTACGGTGGTGACAATTTATACCACTAGTAAAAAAAGTGATATTTTGTGACGATTATTGATGATTTTTTGTGGTTCTGATTAATAAGAGTGTTATTCCTTTTATTTAGTTTAGCCCAACGCACTAGTGACGGTTTTTCTAGTGGCGATTTTGGTGTATTTGCGTTGCAGTACAGCAGTTAGAGGAGATTCAGTTCGGTGCCGTGAGGTGAGGGGTTCACTGATCTCGCAGGTAACACACACACATTCCAGGCGACGATTGTCGGGTTGACAAAGGTCAAATCCCACGGCGGTGAGTCAGACATTTTATTTTTACCTCCTTTATATTTATTGTAAACGAAAAATGTGCTGAGGGGACTTTTTATCTAATTGTCTGTTATACCATTTTGTTTCTATTTTTTCTCTAATTTGGGGCTTTTGTTATCAACCTAATTTGATTTCATTTTATTTCTGAATCTGAATAGTAGATAAGTTGGATTTTAATATACCTTGAGCATAAAACATGAGCTCTTCCAGCATGGCTTGTGCTATGGACCCATACCGTAGGGGTACCAGTTTTAATGACTGGTACACGCGGTTGAAGTACTTCTTCAAGGTAAATAAGATAAAAGATGAGGACAAAATGGCATATTTCGTAACAATCAGCGGTCCAGTAATGTTTGAGGAGATCAAACTGCTGTACCCGGCTGGAAATTTTGAGGAAGAAGTCTTTGATGATCTGATATCTAAATTGAAGAACCGTTTGGACAAAACAGACCCGGACTTAGTTCAGAGATATAAATTCAGCACGAGGGTGCAGAACCCGGATGAGACAACGGAAGACTTCATTTTATCACTAAAATTTCAAGCGGAATTCTGCAACTTTGCCAATTTTAAAGAGGTAGCCCTTCTTGACCGCATGATTGCGGGCATTAAAGACAAACATTTGAGGCAGCGGCTCCTAGGGGAGGAGAAGCTGACTTTGGCTAACGCCGAAAAAATTATAGCAACTTGGGAAATCGCAAGGGCCCCGCTGAAAACAATCAAAATGGAGGTCAGGGTACTTTAGCGGCAATAGGAAATAATTCAAGGAGGCAATATGGATCAGCTTTGGGGAAATTGACAGACACGTTCAGGTTAGCAGAGAAGTATAATTCGGATGTGCTTGATAGGGGTGCTGGAAGCAGTCAAGGACCGGTCAAGAATAGGTTGGGAGCTCGACCCTACAATAGGATGCAATATGACAACAGAGGAGGACAAAGGAACTTCGATCCGAGGACTGTTGGCTTCCGGCAAAGAGAAAGAAATTATGAACGACCGAGACCCGACTACTCTCAGATGGTGTGCAACTACTGTGGAGTTAAAGGCCACATCAAAAAGAAATGCTTCAAGCTTAAAAATTTACATCGAGATGCAGTGAACTTAGTAGATTCTTACAGGCCAGGCCCTTCAGCGGACAGACACATCAGTGAGCTATTGGAGAGGATGAAGACAAACGAATCGGATGGAGACGAATGTGATTCAGGTGAATTACAGTGTATGTTGGTTTCGTCTATTAATAGAATAAGTAACCCTTGTTTGGTTATTGTGGATATTGAGGGATCTTCGTTAGAAATGGAGGTCGATTGTGGTTCGTCTGTATCAGTTATCAGCAAAAACCGATACTTTTCCAGGTTTGCCAATCCATTACGAAAATATGACCAGAAACTGATTGATGATTGAAAATTGAGGGTGAGGCGACTGTCTTAGTAAAATTTAACGGTAAATAAGAATTGATGCAATTATTAGTGCTCGATTGCGACAACGATTTCTTCCCCTTGTTTGGCCGAACTTGGCTAGATGTATTTTACCCCAACTGGAGGCAATATTTTACAAATTCTTTGATGATAAACAACTTGAGTAATGGGTCACAAGTTGATAATTTGAAGACAAAATTTAAAAATGTGTTTGAAAAGGATTTTAGTCAACCAATTAGAAATTTTAAGGCAGAACTGGTGCTTAAGGAGGAAACTCCGATTTTCAAAGAGGCTTACAATGTCCCTTATAGGTTGAAAGAAAAAGTAGTTGACTATTTGGACAAACTAGAGAGGGAAAAAGTCATTACTCCGATTGATACTAGTGAATGGGCTTCTCCAATCATAATTGTCATGAAGAAGAATTACGAGATTCGGCTAGTAATAGATTGCAAAGTTTCAATTAACAGATCAATTATTTCAAATACTTACCCTCTACCAGCTGCGCAAGATATTTTTGGAAAGCTTGCGGGTTGCACAGTATTTTGTGCGCTTGATTTAGAAGGCGCTTATACTCAACTGGAACTGACGGAGAGGTCCAAGAGGTTTATGGTCATAAATACGATGAAGGGGTTGTACACGTACAACAGACTTCCACAGGGAGCTTCTTCAAGTGCTTTAATATTTCAGCAGGTTATGGACAAAGTTTTGGAAGGCATCGAAAATGTGTCATGCTATTTAGATGACGTTTTAATAGCTGGAACCAGCCAAGAGGACTTCAATAATAAGCTTTTGCTGGTTTTGGAAAGATTAGCCAATGCTAACATAAAAATTAATTTTGAGAAATGCAAATTTTTTGTTACAGAACTAAGCTATTTAAGCCATATAATAAGTAGCAACGGGTTAATGCCCTGCCCGGATAAAATAGCAACGATTGAGAGAGCAAAGGCTCCAAAAAATGAATCAGAGCTTAAATCGTTTCTGGGGCTAATAAACTATTATCATAAATTCATCCCAAGTTTGTCCTCTAAACTATATCACTTGTATAACTTATTAAAGAAGGATGTCAAATTTGTTTGGGACGAAAACTGCCAAGGGGCTTTTGAGGAGAGCAAAACATTGCTGATTAATACACATTTTTTAGAATTTTATGACCCTTTGAAACCAAAAGTTGTTATTTCATACGCTTCGAGCTATGGCCTGGGAGGTCTTATTGCTCATGTCGTGGATGAAGTAGAAAAATCGATAAGTTTCACTTCATTTTCCTTAAACATAGCTCAGAGGAAGTATCCTATTTTACATTTAGAGGCCTTAGCGCTGGTTTGTACGATTAAAAAATTTCATAAGTATCTATATGGACAACATTTTATAGTATATACAGACCATAAACCTTTGGTGGGAATTTTCGGAAAAGCGGGTAGAAACTCGATATTTGTGACTAGACTTCAGCGTTTTATTTTAGATTTGACTATATATGATTTTGACATAGTATACAGACCTTCACATAAATTAGGGAACGCAGATTTCTGTTCGAGATTCCCACTTAAGCAGGGTGTTCCTGAAGAATTGGACGCAGAAGTAATAAAAAGTATAAATTTTAGTAAGGATTTACCAATTGATGCAAAGTTGATCGCAGAGGGCACCAAGGAAGATGAATTTCTACAACAAATAATGGGTTTTATGCGTAAGGGCTGGCCTGAAAGAGTGGACAGACGCTTTGCGGATGTGTTTGCAAACAATCAAGATTTGGAACTTGTTGACAACTGTTTACTTTACAAGGACAAAGTAATCATACCGAGGATATATCAGAAACAAATACTTAAACTCTTACATGGTAATCATGCTGGTATGGTGAAGATGAAGCAATTGGCCAGACGAAGGAAGTTCTGAAGAGATTCCTAATGGAACCAGAGGTTGCGGCATTAGATTTGGAAGACCAGATAAATCTATTCCTTTTCAATTATAGGAACAACAATCTGACAAGAGATGGGCAATTGCCTTCTGAGAGAATATTCTCTTACACACCAAAGACGCTTTTAGACCTGGTTAATCCTAAAAAGCACTTTAAGAGACAGTTAGCCACACCACCACCAGATGACGAAATTAATCAACAACCTCAGGTCGGGAAAATCCCGAAACATTCAAATGAATCGGTTGATAATCTGATGGCTGGGGATGAGGTGTGGTATAAAAACCATAATCCACACCAACACGCAAGATGGGTGAAAGCCACTTTCATTAAAAAGTACTCTCACCATATATTTCAGGTACAAATTAGCCTAATGGCCCATCGGTCCCAAATAAGGAGGGTCGTCGAATGGCGGTAACCCAACATCATAATCACCTTACGTAAACCCGAAGACGAAGCGCAAGAACCTGATAGCACCGTTATAGATCAGCCAAATGGTGATGCGGAGGACGAGGCGTCGAACGAAACCACAGAAAGAGCCTACGAAGGTAGACGAGAAAATCCAAATCGATCTTCAGAAGTGAGGGTTAGACAGATGCGGAAGAGAAAACATGAAGGAAATAAGCAGGATCCGTTGAAGAGGCTGCGTAGATCAAAACGCATGCGAAAAGAAAATAAGATCGAAGATTATATTTATGATTAAACGTTGGGGTTTTGCTGGCTTGACAGCGGCCCCAGAAACAAGCTGGGGGATATTGTAGGTCCTGCAGACCGTCAATGTACGTGCACTCGCGGTGTTCCGAATGGAAGATCTTTCGTTGCTGATGATTGGCCATTTGCGCCAGGAATTGAGCTGCTCGTGAAAATAATCTCGGCTTTGGTTGTGACCCAGAACCGGCCATCGAATCCAGGTCCATCTATGGTAGTTGTTGACCGGATCAGCACCCAAGTATAAATCGCTGAAAATGTTCTCCAATTACGAGACAAACTATCTCACATAAATTATTTAAATTTAAATTTTAAATTTTAAATTTTTTCCAAATTTTCAAACGCGACAAAGAAAACAAACGTCACGGCCGTACGTATAATCTTTTTAACGGATTCAAATTCATCCGAGAAAAACTGCTGAGAATTTTGCATCTCTTCGACATCGGACTGCAACTTACTGATAGCTACATCAATACGGCTCGCCACGCCATCAATACGTTTCATAGTGTGATGGTTTGCTTAAGTGATATCTTGTTGACCTTATTTCGC
This sequence comes from Ochlerotatus camptorhynchus, assembly GCF_037179485.1. Taxonomy (NCBI): domain Eukaryota; kingdom Metazoa; phylum Arthropoda; class Insecta; order Diptera; family Culicidae; genus Ochlerotatus; species Ochlerotatus camptorhynchus. The sequence goes on along the minus strand of NW_027040527.1, from coordinate 3,836,878 downwards.
AGGTCATTTATGGACAACACTGCCGCAGCAGTGCTATCCCTCTCACATTCTTCATCCATTAGGACACCGGATCCGAACTGCTTTGTAGTGCGCTGCTGCTTTATTGTATTAAGCCTTGTATTGCTAGAAACCACAACGGTTTCAGGAGAGCTACTGGCTTGTCTTTTAGTTTTGTTACGTTTAATCATTCGAGGTGATCTCGCCTGATTCTCGCAGCCAAAACAGTTGTCAAAAAATACCGGAGCGAAACTCTCAACTTATATACTTCAACAATATGCCCGTAGACCAATGTTTTAAAGCCAGATCTGTTCATGAAGTCACAATACAGCATTGAAAATTATTGAAATTAGATCACTTAAATATCACTTTGCAATAATTCTCATCCAGCTAGAATGAAAATTCCACGTTCCTTCGTTGAAGATCGGTAGTAGTAATGTTTTTAAAATTTCAAACAAATTAAACGATCTTCATTTCACGATAACCCTTTCAGTGCTTATACACACGATTGTTCTCGGAACCGAACGCTTGCCAAAGTGCCGTGGTTTTTCAAGTAACGTAACGGAACAAACGTATTATTCACTTGTGCAAGGTGACATCATTGATATTATTGATGTTTTCTGCTCGATAGAAAGGAAATAGGCGATTAACTACGACGAAGAAGCGCTCTACCCTACCGCGCAAAAATAAAATCAAACACAAAATCGAAAAAACAATCACCGTTTCCGTAATTCAGGCAGCATCGCATAATCAACCAACCCCATCGCCATTGGATTCAATTTCGATGAAGACATCTACCCAAACAACGTAGAGGTTTTTCCCGGAAGGCCAAAATCAACCAAACAGTAGCAGAGCATATCACATCGCCTGCCAATGCGATCTCCCTTTCCCCTCTCCGCATCCATGATGACGATAACCTGAACAAGAATTCCAACCCCAAGGGAAGGCTTTCAATAATGACTGTTTGAAAAATTTATTCACGGAAACCCTTTTTCTAAATTATTCTCTTTATCTGTTTACACGTGCCCGAATTGAAAACGGAAATGAACGGTCTGATAGCTACAGATAAAAAGACAAGGAGCGATCTATCTCTCAATAGCAGCACCGGGATTCTTGAGAAAACAGGGCGGACAGAATTCCACATTAGAGACCCAAATAAAGGTAATCTGGCTGGCCACAGGTGAATAAGTTAACATACAAATGCACACACACACACTTTCATAGAGAAACACCCCCCCCCCCCTCCTTCCGTTTTCTAAACTGAAGCCAAAAGTCAGCAACCTGTGAAAATAAATCTTTCATTTCCTTTCGTCTTGTTTATTCATCTGAATCGGTGTGTGCGGTCCTTTTTCTGTATACCTACTCTGAGGGCAACAACTGGCCACAGGATCCGCAATAGAGAGCACAGAATGCGAAATCAATTTCAGTCCTAATTCAATATTTACATTTTGGAAGTCATATTTCTTCGGTTTTTAGCATCTTTTTTGGTTGCTGCTGTTGTTGTTGTTGTTGTTGTTGGGATGGGCAGAACCGGATGCCAGGTGAGGTGTAGGAATGGGAAGCCACAAATGTGGAAAATGGTAAATCGGATCGTCCTCTGTTTTGGTTTTTATTTTCCTGAACCTACTCCTTGGCCACCAGATGCTGGAGGTAAATGGAATTGTGGTTTTCCTCAGTGTCTGTCTGTTGGGCAGACTGACCGGTGCAGGTATTTTTTGTGTGGGTAAATATAGAAGAGGGAATTGTTGAAATAATTTATGATCATTGTGTGAGTGTTTCAGGTTAAAATCTGGCTGGAATGTGATGAAAATTTGCTGTTATTGATGTTTGTTGAAAGTAAAACGAGAGCGGTTTGAAGATTAATGTGTATGATTTGGTTGCTTGTTTTGGTTTTATGAAACAGATGTAGAGCCCTTGAGAAAAAAGAGATTTGTAGTGATATGTCCTAAGCAGTCTATCAACGGATTAAAGCGAAATCACGGCTTTCTAGTTGAACTGAAATCAATGGACCGTAGGGAGTTTTCGGTCTTATCAGCGTTTTGTAAATGGTACACTAGGCCGCGACGATTTTTAAGAGTGTCCCACATCAAATTGCATCATGGAAAAAAACGCTGTGGAAAATTTCCTAATTGACTGATCCTTTTCAAACTTTCAGACAATAAAAAAAATAACCCATTAGTAAGCTCTTGGCATTGGGGAAATGTATGTAATTTCGGCCTAAGTGTCCCTAATTTGGGCCCATACATAAGTTCAGCAATCAACTAAATTTTCAATAGCAGCCAAAACTATCCATTTGTACCGTCCCAATGACGCGTTCATCTAGATAAAATTAATCAATAGCAGATTTTTAGCGATGGGCCCAATGTTAGATCCAAAGGCCAACATTAGAGCCATTTCCCCTATTTATTTCATTCAACTTCAATACCATAACCGTACGCTTGCACCGTACGCTTAACTCCACTCATTAGGTTCTTTACAACATCTGACGGCAGCCCAGTATTTTTCGATGGGCCTTAGTTCCGGTGCGTTGGGGGAGTTCATGTCCTTGAGTACGAAAGTGACCCCGTTGGCTTCGTACCACTCCAGGACAACATTTGAATAGTGGCACGAAGCTAGATCCAGCCAGAAGATCGTAGGGCCCACGTGTTACTTCAACAGAGGAAGCAGACGCTTCTGTAGACCCTCTTTGAGGTAGATCTACCCGTTTACAGTCCCGGTAGTCACGAACGGCGGACTCCGTTTGCCACATGAGCAGATCGCTTGCCAAATCATGTGTTTCTTGGCAAACTTTGAAAGTTTCTGCATCCTTACTTCCTCCGGAACATCAAATTTGACGTAAGTCTCATCATCCATGATGAGACAATGAGGCTTCGTCATCATCTGGGTGTACAGTTTCCGGGCCCGTGACTTTCGTCACGATTTGGAGCCTTCTGCACTTTGTGCGTATGCAGTCTCTTCCGGTCCTTGGCTCTATGACCGAAAGACTTGGACAGATTCAACTTTTTGGCCACATCCCTGACCGAAGCATTGGGATTCCGCTTAAACGCTTTCACGACACACTTGTGATCCTGATCACTAAAATAACATCCATTCTGACCGCATTTCTCCTTGCGTTCGATGTTCAGAGTTTCGTAGTAATGATTAATCACACGACTAACCGTTGACTGCAAGATTCCGAGTTGTTTTCCGATGTCCCGATGAGAGAGTTGAGGATTTTCCAGGTGCTTGCGCAACATCAATTCGCGACGTTGCTTTTGGTGTGACACCATTTTTTCCAACTTTCGAAAAACTGACAGCGATAAAAATACAGTGTTAACAATACACTCTAAACTACTTGTACCCAAATTTTCAAGAGAAAATACCCAATGGGTAATTTTCTACAGCGTTTTTTTCCGTGATACAATTTGATGTGGTACACCCTATATTGAATTATTGGAAATAATACACCGTCACAAAAGATAGTAAACTGCCTAAATGCCCATGTAAAGTTTCAAATTTAAAAATCGTCTTGATTTCAAATTTTGTAGGATTAGGGGATGTAATGTCAGCCTAGCACTTCACTTTGGCCTATCAAGTAAATAATCCATTAATTCAGTAATAATACACAAACGCATCTGCTGTGAAATTGTAATCCGTAAATGAATTGCCTATTTTTGGGACAAATTGAGAACATTTGTATGTTTTGTGAAATTTTCATATTTTTCGATTTATATGCACGTGGCTGTCAAATACGAACAATCGTCGCCTACTTCACATAACTGGTTCCAAACGTAAACAAGCCATAAGAAACCTACAGGGTTTGTTTACGTTTGGAACCAATTTCATACAAGAATGATCAGTAGGCTGATTTGACAGCACGTCCCACCCCAGGTATTATTGCACTTAGGAAATGTCATTCGTAAAAGGATGGGTCGAAACGGCACACACGCTATTTCAAAACAACCCAAATTTGAGTAGGCTCTACTCATATCCGCCAAAAGTAGGGCCACCGACAAACCGACATGACACTCAATTCTCACTTATGCCCGAAAATCGTAAACGGCCGATTTAAATGTACAGTGATCTGAATTTTTAAAACCATAGGATTTTTTATCTAGATAAAAATAATTTGTCCAGAATAGATCACACAAACCAATTCATTGCTTTTGCATGTGGAATCAGTGTGTGCCAGTAGTGTGCTTTGGTCATAAATTTTATTGTTTTTGCTATGGTCATTTATGTCGGATCTAAGGATCTACTCATATTCGTCAAAAGTAGGGCTACCGAAAATTGAGTAAACAAAGTTGAGACTGACCAGATGATTAATGGACAACAATGCGTTTCAATGCGTTTCAATGCGTCGCGTACATAGTACTTGAGCAGCTTCTAATAGCAGACTCCAACCTTAACCGGATGATTCGTCGGACAGTGCTCTGTGAATCAGTTTTTGACCAGTGCGATATCGATCGCTCGGCGGCTACGTCCCGAGTAAAGGATAAACGTGCCCACAGAAGCGATATTCCCCGGGGACTTGGGCGAGGTGACAAATAACCTTAGTTTCACGTACCCACTTGCAAATAATAGATGTCGCCACACGACGTACACAAAGGGATTGTCTTTCACCACCGCAACGGTACTTTTTTATAGAGCTTTTGACGTTTAAACTGTGCACACTAATGTACCATTTAAACTGAAGGAGTGTGAGCAAGAGAGAAACAAATTAGCGGGAAAACAAACCAACCGTTCATCCCTGTGTGCTGGATAGAGAAAGACGATTAAACGTAAAAAAGATCTATGTAAAACCAACGTTTTGTTTCACCATGTGTGGATGCCAAACAACAGACAAGAATGCCATATGAAAAGAGCTAATTTATGATTTCCTTAGTGAAATAAAATAAATCCATTCAAATTGAACCGAAATTCATCTTCTTATATCATCTAATGGCAATAATCTAAAAATAAAAATAAAATGGTTACTTTCCCGTGTTTCTCTTACAATGTAAGTAAAGTAAACTGCTGAAATTACATATTGCATGATATATTACATAATTGGGTTAAATGCATTTAAGGCCTTCGAAAGACGTACGATGTTCACCACTGTACCAACCGGTGGAAACCAACGGTTTTAAATTGGCTCACTACTTGACAAGCCTATTGGTCCCAAGCAAATCGATTAACGTACCCCATTCCAGTCGAAATTTTAGTACTATACAATGTTTGTTTTGATTCGCTATGAATATTTGACAGATAAAAAGAGGGGCTCGTGGATTTTCCTATGTTTCGATGGGTGCATCGATTAGCTTGGGACCGAAGAGAGTACCAGAGCTGAGCCAAAAAGTTGAGCATGTTTCTTAGGGACCTTCTGGTCTTATAGTTACCTCTATGGTATCTCCCTACTCCGGCTTTCCTTACAAGCAGGCATACAATATTGCTAATTTATGCGATATTGCGCTTAAATTTACACGAAATATCGCGTAAATTTATGCCAAACCTAGCGTTAATTCTATGGCGCTGTATCTCGCAGAAATTTACATGAATTTTTCGAACGGTGTGGAACCTGTACTATCCAATTCGTTCGAAGCATTCACCATTGAGTGGCAGATGACGCGATTGTGCCTGTCTCATACCGGTTGTTCGAGAAAATGGAAGAGGTGCCAGTTATCTTGATATGTTGTCTTCGATTAAACCAAAGATAAAGAGCCCATCAGGCTAAATCAACTGGAATGTAAAAATCATAACCAATGGAATAATTAAGTTAAGAAATATGTGTTTAGAAAAGAGTTTTAACAACGCGACCCTCATTTTTCGCAAATCTATTCCTCTTCTTCGCGATCGATTAATGCTACATCTGACATTTCCGTTTCTAGTCATTCTGTTCTGATAGCTATGCTGCTGCCCGCCGGCCATTGTTCAAACCATCCCGATGACTTTTTGAATGAATATTTCGAAATCTTGAATTCATGGGGCCTAAAATGTTTGATGCTGATTGATTATAAATTCAAATGAATTCTTGAATAAAAGCTGAGGGGACAGATAAAATCTTTAAAAAAAATAAAAATTTAATGGGTTAACCAAAACAGACTGTCGCAACCAACTTCCTACTGTTTTATTATTTATAAGAATCCTTCGCCAAAGCATCTTGACAAAATTGACAAAAAGAAGAAGTCGCATTTTTCAACCGATTGCACCTAATTTCCTACCTCCGGAAGCAATCACGACAACGACGGCGACGCTAGCTAGATTAATTAATTCACCAAAGCTGGAAGGCTCCATTAAAGTACCCCTCCTTTAATCATGGCAAAATAAACTAAACTACGAGAAACAACGACGACAAAAAAAACAGTCTCCGCCGTTTCACTGCAGCATCGTTTGGCTTATATATCTATATCCTCCGGTTCGGCTTTAGTCAAGATCCTTTGAAGTCACTAATTATGAAAAGAATTTGATAGCTATTTACCTAGCGCCAGCTAAAGGCTAACTTTCGGAAAATATTTCACAAGTTTCCTGTCGTTGCTTTTGTTGTTGTTGTTGTTGGTTTTTGTTGCTGTTGTTGTTGTTGTTGCTGCTGCTGCTGTTGTCGTTGGAGGGAGGCGGCGACATATCTCAAAGTCACGGGCTACCACCCACTTGATAGGAATCTGCCACGATTTTCGTTGGGTTGGATGAGGATATGGACTGTTAGTCTACCAACACTTTTCGAACTTAAACTGAAGCGAGAATTTTATATTTCATCAAAGTATTTATTATTCGCAACAATTTATATCCTCTAATTTTATTTGATTTAGCATGGAAAAATTGTTTTATGAGAGCTGGATAAAAGTTGTGCGCATTCGGGCAGGGGTGCTGAGGGCAAAATGAGCATCCTAAGGAGATTGATGTTGATTATGGTGGAAATGATTGTATTCTGGTGGTTCTCGTTAGACGTAATGCTAGTTTAACTCATGTTCTTTGGTATCAAATATAGATATTAACATAGAAATATAATTGTTGTATAAATGCTTTCTTGTTGGATTTTTTTTTTGGGTGGCGGACAATCTTCGGGGTAAAGTGCACAATCAATGGTATAGTTTGTAAACCCCTTTTCGATGATTATTTGGTACTGAAGTAGCTTAAAATGATGCTTTTGGAGGTGGATAGCATATTTGACATTCACGCATATCATAAGAAAAAGGTCGCAGATAAAAACACATATGTACGAATCATTCAGCTTTCAATACCTTTCAAATGACGTTTTGAGAATGAAAATTGGTCGTAAAAGGGTAGAGATAGAAACAATAAACATTTGCATGTTTTTTGGGGGTGACCCTAAACTTTTGATCGGGAGTGTATACACGGATAGAAGTCCCCTTATACCTTTTGGCAAATTTCTATTGCTGATTATTCATTAAATTTATAGGTCAACTAATAAGCAAACGGCTTGCAAACAAGTTAATCAAGATCACGTGTCAAATGAAAAGTATAAATGGTCACACATACCTATGTGATTTGTCTCATGGAGTTTACAAGGCGAATGTTTTGTCAAAAATGAATAAGTGAACTAATTAATTTTCAATTCGTGTAGTTGTTATGAAGAAATATCGTAAGTGGAACCAATTTAATATATACTCAAGTATGCCTTCCGTTTATTCCCTCCAAAACCATATTAAAATGTTTTGATTAATTTGGATGGACTTCTGTCTTGAAAAAAAAGAAAGAAGCTCAAACCACCTCCGTCAAGAACCTAGCATCTCGAAGCCTTCAACTTCATTAACGAATCAATGCGACGAAGGACTGCTAGGAAGTCGAAGACATCCTCTATCCGATAGTGACATTGATTTGAATGAGCGAGCCTTGGCTTTCTAGAAATCATCGAGATAATTCATTGTTTACAAAGCTGATACGCCCTAATTCCAGCTCTATCTAGAAATGTTTAATCGCTTACCTCTCTTTCTTTTGTCACTCCATTGGTCTTTCTCTCAAGCTTAGTTGAAATGGACGAGCGAAAGAGCGCTCGACTTTGATAGTTTCGTCTTTCATGAAACACATCAACAGAGGTTTCATGACGTATTGAATTGATTGTTTAACTACAATATCGACGTTACTTACATTGCAAGCGATGAGCAAAGCAACGACGAGAAGATCCACAGACCACAGCCAGCCTTTCCTACTAAGCGTACTTCGTGTTCATTTTCGTTTCTTGCTGATAGTCTAGCAAGGCGTTATAGAAATGAAGCGTTGAACACGTTTGTATGAGTGAAACAAAACCCGAGTTCATGTTATTTTGCTTAACGACGTGTTCGGGGTATAATCCAAACCATTTGTGGAATAGTTCTATTATTTGGGTTATCGTTTGTTTATGGTATTTTTTATTAGGGGAGCCCTGCTCAATGTGTTCTACTGCCGCTACTGCCATCACTACGCTCACCCCATGGAATTGGACCATCTTCTCTCTCTCTCTCTCTCTCTTGCGAGCACCACTACTACTGACCGGACAGTACATTAGGTAGCGATAACGATAAAAGGAGATCGGGATTAATGACGTCACTGCAGTGATTGTCTAGCCAGGGCTACCAAATTGAAATTGCCCGCATAAATCTTTTCATCTTCGTTTTTTACAGAAAATGTTGATATGCATCAAGAATTAATGAATTAAACCCAATCAATAAATTCTTAAAATAGTAACTGAGGGATGGAAAACATGGTATTAACATGCACATAGCAAAAGAGAATGTGTCCCTTACAGTTTTCAGTTTTTAGTCGAATGCTAAATTTATGTATGGGCCCGAATTTGGGGAATTTAGGCTGACATTACCGTATGCATGATAATGTTTGTACCATTGAGCAATGTCAAAATTAAAAAAAAAATATCAAAAATTTCGTTTCCGAGTTCTTTTATTTATTCAAAGGGGGGATGTTTCTCAGAGTCTTAAACTATGTTAATCATCGATCGAGTTTCTACTTGCTGCAATAACGGCCTCCACACGCTTCTGGAATGCACGGCAGGTTCTAATAATGTAGTCTGGATCCATTTCTCTCCAGGTACGGGTCAATGTTTGTCTGAGGTTTGCTGTACTCGGGTGGTGTTTAGAACAGGCCTTGGCCTTCATTACGCGCCATATTGAGTAATCCAGCGGATTAAGATAGGGGCTGGATGGCGGCCACATATCCTTCGCCCAGAACGGAAGATGTTCCTGCAACCACTTCTGAGTGCGATTCGAGGTGTGGTACGGAGCCCCATCTTATTGAAATACAACATTTGGCTTCGGACCGTACTGTTCATTGATCCACGGTAGAACATACTTACATAAAATCCCGATGTAGACCTCCGTGTTGATCTTTTCGCCTTCTGGAATGAACACCGGGTCCATTTTTTTGCCATCGGAGCTACCAATCACTATAACGCTAGCAGGATGCTTGGTTAGATACACGTTCTTGTGCTCGTCGACTAATATACCGGTCGGAAGAGAACTAATCTACCGGACGGTTCTGGAATTTGATACGGGATCGACGGTAAACATGCTCTCGTCGGTGAACAGGATTACCGGATTTTTTCGCTTAAGGAAGTTCAAGTTTTTCTTGCATCGTTCGACTCGTAGCTCCCGGATGCGGTTGGACATCATGTGAGTTTTTTTTCCGTGCCCTCGACTTCGCCCCGCAATCTTCCTTTACGATCTTCCATGCCGTAAAGTCACTGATCCCGTGTTCCTTTGCCATTTTCCTTGCTGAACGCACTGGATTCACCCGAATCTTCCTTATGATAGCAGCGATAACCCTCGGAACCCGAGCTGACCTCGGACGATCTGTGGCCACCGGATAGTTGTCCTTTTTTTTCTCGGTCTAAAACCCCTTTTGACGGTCCACCGATACACTCCCACGGCGATTGAAATGTCTTTTTACGACATTTGCACGTGGAACAAATCACGAATACGCTGCCACTTCGTCATGGTGCAAATGTCAAACTAAGTAAATCTTTTTCTTTTATGCACAGCCTACTACGGTTTGAGCTATAGGTTACGTGCATACAAAGAAAACCAATGCATTGTATGCACAGGTGAAACTGGAACCTTATTTGTACGATGGTGCAAACATTATCACGCATACGGTACATCCATTTCCCCTACCTGAATACTACATTGGGGAATGTGGGGTGAAATAAAATATATGGCTATGGACTTTATTTTATTTAATTTTTTTTAAACGGTGTGATTATCTGAGTGATTAAAAAAGATAGATGCACAGAAATACACAGAAACTTTTTTTTTACGTAGGACTATGTCTGTGATTTCTATATGCGGGTACACTTTATGAAAACCAAAAATGGAACATGTAACAAACTTATGAAAGATTTTGAACGTTAATAGCTCAGCTGCCCGTGGTCCAATTTCAATAATTTTATCACCAGTCGGTTAGAAATATTTCTACGGATATATAGAAATGCTTTGACTGTTGATTTTTGACAAGAATCTATTGAAAAGTGGTAAATGTCAAGCATTGTCCAAAAGCGTAGAAATAACTAACAAATCCACCAATTACGTACATGCATATGTTGTTTCCCCAACACAGTCATCAAAGAATCATTTCTAGACGAAACATGTCGATGTAACATTGAAGCTTCCCCAACACTGTCATCAGAGAGTCGTTAGTAGACGAAACAAGTCGAAGTGGCATTCGCCTCCGATCTTCGGGTGTGTGCGAATAGGGAGGATGCAATTGCGTAACATTTTGCACACTCATCACCATATTCAGAACCACACGCCCCCAACGACCACACAAAATGCTCTCCAGAGTTGTAATCTTGTAACCACACTTGGAAGCACAAGTGCAAGTGATTTTGATCGATTTTCTTTATCGACTTTCTGTTTCGTTAATACCTCGAGGGAAAACACATTCATTGATAGAAGAGCATAGCAGAAATAGTGCGAAATAGATTAGTGAAGCCATGGTTATCAAAAGAGGAAATCAATTAAGAGAATTGACTTTCACCCCTCTGCTTCTAAGTCCCCTAATTCAGTCGTCGTCACAGCAATGAAAACTAGCATCGCTTCGCTTTTCGTTCATGGGTTACACTTGCTGGTTGCAATTCTGCTGACATTTTCCAAGGACCACCAGGAAACCTGAAACTACACTATTTTCTAGGGATGCCTAAGAGTTCAATTATTCGATTAACGATTAATCGCAAAGATTTTCCCAGCTATTCGATTGACTATTTATCGAAATTTCAATTATTCGAGCGTCGAAAAAAGTGTTAAGCGTCTTTCTGCTAAAGGCTAAGGTTTACCAAATTCTTGAGACAAGGAGTTTAACGAGAAAAAGTAAAATGGGGAGTAGCTTTACCTGGGTGGACACTGATATTCTGCATCCTTCCAACCTGTCGCAGACACCAGTTCAACCCCTGTCCAGCAGCAGACGAGCCAAGACTCTTGCGAGTGTCCAATCATTGAACCGAACGATATGGGATTGTCCGGTCCAATTTGCTGATCCAGCTGCCGACACGTCATGATCATCTTCCAAAGGCTTTAAGTAACGGGCCGATGATACATTTTCAGGGTCACCAAGATTTTCCTTTTTTAAACCGGAGATCCAACCACCACTAACCGATTGGCACTCAAAATCAACCTCGTTCGAACCGCTCTATGCCTATCGGGTACAATCAATCAACTCTTTCACCCCGACTACAAGATTCTCCACGTTTTCAACCCCCAAGACGTACCACAACACCAACACTACAACAAGAGCTTCACCGTCTTCAACCTCCAAAACCCACCACAGCTTCGCAGCAAACACTACCGTGTCATCCAAAACCACTACTTTCCAATAGCAGAGCCACTCTGGTATAAATGGATTACTATGTTATTGTCAAAACCGGTGGAAACTAACGAAATTGGTTCACTACTCGACTAGCCTATTGGTCCCAAGTAAATCTATTAGCGTACTCCATTCTAGTCGAAATTTTAGTACTACACTATGTTTGTATTGATACGCTATGAAAGTTTGACAGATAAAATGAGGTGATCGTGGATTTTCCTATGCTTCGAGGGGTGCATCGATTAGCTTGGGACCGAAGAGGGTACCAGAGCTGAGCCAAAAAGTTGAGCACGTTTCTTCGGGACCTACTAGTCTTAGTTACGTCTATGGTCCCACGGAAGTTGAGTCCACTCAGCATAAACAATCCTCAGCCGGTATCACCATTGTTGTTGCCAACGGCGGCGTACCATAGTCCACATGCCCGATGCGATATGCTGACGTTTGTATGGTTGCTATGTGGAGCGGTTGTTAACTCGTGCTCGGATGAGGCATACGATATAGGTATATGCTTTTACGGAAACCTAGCTTAATTGCAACACATTTTACACACAGGTATTTGGACGTGTATGTACTGTTTTCCGTTCTGACCTCACAAACCTGACAAGACTAAGCAATCTGGTATAAGGTGTGCTTTCGGCTGTTTGTTCCAACTACGAATGTCGGTCATTGCAACCTCCCAACTGAACTGCTGCGAACAGTATGGGGGGAACTGTTTGTCCCAGGCTTCACATTATTCATCTGTGTCATTCACATAGCTCCTGACCGTATCACCGATGCTACTTTGATGTCTAAATATTGTGAATAATTGACATGAAGTACCTCGCGCACGTCTTTGGCAGACAAGATCGTCATCCTGGGTGATTTCAACACGCGTTATGTGAACTAGATTCAAAGTTCATCGGATTACCTATATCCCGACCTTGTGTGTGTGTGTGTCATCCTCTATCCCTCACCCAGCCGAGGGCGTTGGACAAGTAGAACTGCGAATAATTTGATCAAATCTCATGCTCCGTAATGGTGCCCTTTATGTTGTGAAAACTAGTACTTCAAAAGGGTAACTTTTGAGGAAAGACAGGGTGTCCTCAACAAGTTAAGGAAACAGGATGCACTAGATGTCCACAACAGGTACAGCAATACATCACATAGACTCCCTTATTCACACTAACTACTCCGGGGGTAGAAGGTCAAGAAGAGCCACCGCCGCCAACTAAAGCTTGAACCGGGTACCTGGGACTCCCACGATATACCCGCGGCAATGGTCAGCAGACGATGCCCTGTGCGTATTTAGTATGTAAATATGTTTTATTTGGATACACGAAATGTTTGAAGCCATGCGTCATCTAAACCATAATTTGCATCACCACAAATACACTTGTCAATAATCTTCAACTGAAACGTACTCACCAAATCACTTCACCCGGGAGCGCATTCCCGATGCTTCCACGCATATTTTTCTCTAGTCATCCCTATCCTTCTCCAGCGACTCCAACCACACAATAACCTATCACTTTTCTTCGCTATTCTTTTTGAAGTCACTCCTTGCAAAAAAGCAATGCACATTGCAAAACCCTAACAATAGATCAGCGCCGTTCTCATCACCGCGTAAATAAACTAAAATTAAAATTTTCACTCGCGATGCCACAAATTTCTGGTCCGGAAGAAAAAATCGAACCACACAGATAGCGCCAAATCTTCCGATGCTTGCAATTTTGCAAACATCCCAAGTAACAATCCAGTAACCATTTAGCATCCAATCTGATTTATGATGGTTTTATAACGACAATGAACAATCCAATTAGTTTAAATATAGCATTTCAAAGTGTAAAACATTCCTGCTTAGTAATTCAGCTTTTTGTTGTTGTAAAAACCTTTTATAGTCTTGCAAGAAAGTCAAAAACTGTCTTGTTTTAAAAATAAATTTAAAACAGTTATCAATCCCTCCTTAAAACTGTTCTGTAATTCAAGCATAAACGTCATTAGCAATTGTTTATTAATGTCTTGATAAAATACTTTATAAACGTGTTCTATCATTATAAAAGCAACCATAAAACCATTTGGTTTTGCATTAGAGCAAAAAGCATTTATTGTTGCTTTTTAGGCTTTTTAAAGTGCATCATTAACTCCCCAATTACTCTGTTTACAAATTGAGCTTAAAAGATGGTTCCTCATAATTAATAAATGCCAATTTTATGACAAGGAAATCTCATAGGATAGACGAAGTAGGATGAAAAATTCAAGTCGATTTCAGAAAAATTTACTTCCTTAGAAGAATCAGCACACCATCAACGACTGACCATCTGGCGGAGAAGAGTAAACTGAGCGGTGCCATAAAACATTGTCGAAAGTTAAAACACATACCAGCCTTCTCCAGATCTTGCGAAGTATCAACCGACAGCAAACCACTGAAACTGTTCGTAAGCAGAGATTAGCTGGTTTCCGATCCATAGCAGCGTTTTAGAATCAAATCTTCGAAAATTTCATTCAAGCGTACATCCCTGCATCGTTGGATGGTGCACTTCTGTAACCATCCGGAAGAAGGAGATCTTTTTCGGGAACGATTGCACTTCCAGCTGTTCGACATGCGAAATGTTGTAAAACAGTATCGCAAACTATCTGAGTAACTGCTCCCAATCCATCGGGAGAAAACCGCCTGGAAGAATCCTGGATCTCATAGCGCAACTATCGAAAGATAAACAAACTTTGACGTTTAACTTTGTGCAGGCAACTTTGCCTCCATAAATGCTGCCATAAATCGGAACGGGTTAGAATCAAGCAAAATGGCTTTAGATAAATACAATTCTGCCTGCAAGTTTTCTTCATAAAAGCCATTTTAAACACTTATTAATTTGTTAAGGAATTCTTGAAAGCAAAACAACTTTTTCACAAATGACCCATGAAAATCAACTTTTATGCCACCGCCATGTTACAATTAGTTTGCTTGTTTTTTACAATCTTCGATTTTCAATCAATATTTTCTTAGATATAACTATGTTTTGGTAAATTTAGCAATGAGCAAACATTTAAATGTGAAAATCATAAAAAAAAACTCGGCCTAGCTCGATCTGAAGAATAATTTATTTTTGTCAATGAAAAATAATTAGTCAAATCGACGTTTTACGAGGGTGGACTCAATTTTTTCGATGTTTTCACGTACATTTCACATAAAATATAATATGGCATTTAAAACTATGCCACTTAATGAGAACTATTGTAATAAATTTGGATATTCAACAAGATTTTTATACTATCAGTTTCTATTTTCATTATTTTGATAAGATCGGATTCATAAATCCTTTTCTATCTTGATTGATGCTTTTCTAGTGGATTCAGCATGCGGCTAGGGGAAATGGCTCGGAAAGGGTTTTTATTGTCGCTAAATAGCTTTTATTGTAGCTTTCAAATGGTTATCAATGCATTCGTCATACAACCTTTTGCAGTAAATCAATCTTGAAGAGCTTCGAGAATACACCCTTCAGAACCTTCTCCAGGGTGGGCCAACTAGACATATTCTAGTCTTAATGAGGTTTTGGTGGATGCATTAATGACAAAATAGCCTTGACCAGGGTTTTATGAATGTTGTTTTATAGTTGCTTTGTAGTATTTCATAAAACTTAAAATGTTACTTGGGATGGTGAATCATGTTTTCTTTTCCGATTCTAAAACTTCTCGGAAAGCGAGAAAACCACCACTCACACACATATAACCGTCCGGAGGCAGAGTGCCAGCGTTAATCCGGCAAATGCAGCCGAAAACTATGAAAGCGAATGCACGCACAAAACAGAGAACAAACTTAAAACACAACCGTGTCCAAAGGCGTTCGAAACTCGACCTTATCCACTGAAAATCAACTCTCGATTGATTACAGTACCACGAGACTCATCCAGCTCAACTCTGTCTGCATGTTTAACCATCGCTTGCTTGAGCTCTGTTTTGCCAGATCTCAATCACGATACTACTGTTTCTGAAGCTCCAACCCCACTTGTTAAGAAATGCCGCCATCATCCGCCTCTCCAATTGTTCATAAAGGAATGTGTTCCTTAGGAATACATCCCTCTCACCGAAGCTACTCGTTATACATTCAGGAAATGGACCTGTTTTTATCCTCTATCGACTGCGTGAACATGTTGCAGGATTTGAGAGTCGAAACAACAGTTGATGTTTTTACTTCCGTCGTAGCTTACGACCTCGAAATAGTGTGTATAGACCCTGGTTCAACGACCTTCCCAAGCGCCTGATGTCGCTTAAAAGATCGGCTATTAAAAAACTCCCCAAGAATAACTCCCACATACGGTCGTATTACCTCGTTTGCAACAGTAGATACAAACGGCTAAACAAGAAACTGTGTCATACTTATTTGCGTCGGATTCAACGTAAATTGAAAAACAATCCTAAGAACTTATGGTCATATATCGACGAACAGCGGAAGTAAATAAGGTTACCTTCAACCATGAAGCTCTGCGATAAAGAATCCAAATAAAATTGTTATGGTTATTTTGCTTAACGACGTGTTCAGGGTATCCAAACCATTTGTGGAATAGTTCAATTATTTAGGTTATCGTTCGTTAATGGTATTTTTTAATTAGGGAAGCTTCTTTTCTTCCGACCTTAACTGACCTCTTTGAAAAACAATTCTCAGCAGAATTTACCGACGGAACACTTGATCCAAATCTGGTGATTGATGCTGCAATGTACATCGGATATCACATAATACCGTTGAATCAGCTTGCGCTCGGTTGAAATGGTCATCAAACTCCGGTCCGGACGGCAGTTCCTACCATTTTTGCCCCACCTGCCTGTTATACCCCCGACTCCCCTATGGGCGCAATCGCTGGCTGGTGGAAGCTATGTTTGCAGCATTCTAGCCATTTGCGTAGAGATTCTTCTGTAGTGATCTCCGTTGTGCCTTGGTACTTCAGAGGAGCCAAAAGTTGTTCGGTGTGGGATGCTTCGATAAACCAAATACCATTTTGATTAGACAGGAGTGGCTGTTCGATGAATCGGTGGTCGACGGAGAATGTTGTTTGGAAAGAATGCGATGTAAATGGGATTGTTTGCTGAAATTGAGCTGGTTGGAATCTGCGTTTAGTTTACCGATTTTTGTTGAACTCTTCAAAATGTTTTACTTCAAAGGAGGACATTTTCGTGCCTTAGATGTATTTACAATATTCGTTATTTTCCAATTTCAAAAGCATTATTGTAATTATCTGTCAACATTATTCGATGGTGTTTGAGTGGTCGTTGGGATTTTCAGAGGCAAAACATATCTGGCTACGTTTTCCTTCGGAAGGAAAGTAAAGTCGTTGGTTCCAACCAATGTGTTCTAGGGTCCAGGTGTGAAGTCACCTTCCTGACATCGCTGATTGGCACTCGCTTGCGGAACAGAGACCAACCGATACAATTAATTTGAAACACTTGAAAATTAAAAGAGCACTTCTATACAACGTCTCCATTTGAAGCGTCACTTCAGGAAAAAAGTTTAAACTGATTCAAATTTCATCCACCTGCTCAATATTTGCCATATCTTGTTCATAAGAGATGAACCTGCCTCCTGCAGATAGAAAGTCAACGATGGTGTCTCCGCAGCAGCACCCAGTCCGGGTTTAGCACCCAGTAAACAGATTTGCAGCAACACGACCTCGAAAGCATGTTGCTATAGGATTGGTACGAAAGCAACCCAAAATTGTGCTTGTAATCCACCCATCTTTGCGTCAACTGCAATTGTTACACAGCCCGAGCTGGAGATGAATTTATTTCTTCCTGTTTCTGTCCCGGCTCACAAACTGGCCGGCTGTTGGCTAGGTACCTTCTATTCGAAAAACATGACCTTCCGTTGACCTGGCCCCCGGCGTGAGGTCACACGAAGCAGGAGAGTCGAAAAGCTATGCACAAGCACAAGTATCATCCGAAAAAGGGCACCCTGATCCGATGTTGGGCCTAAATGTGGGAAAATTCTTCGGAATGATACGGATGTGCAGTGTGCAGTCGACGACGCCGGCACAAGAATGGACTTTTTCTGCGAAAAAGCAGTTAAGAACAGTTTAGAAAGTGTGATAGGGGAGCAGACGGGGGGTGGTGGTCGGTTCCATTTCTCGACCGAAAAGAAGATCCGCATAAGCCGGCTGCTGTAGAGATGGGAGCCTGTTGGAAAAGTTGCCCACTTTCCATACTTCAAAGGAGATTATGTGGTACTATAGAGAGAGACAGAGAGAGAAACTGTCTCTTTTCCTCTGGTTGCGTGCCCTTCCGGGGAGTTTCGTCGCATCTCGCTATGCATGCAAATGCGATTGTCGTACGCCTTAGATTATTCGACTTTGTTATGTTCGTTTGGCGAATGCTTCTTCTTGTCGGAATGTGATCCCTTGGTCGTCGTCGTCGTCATCGTTGGGGGTGGAATGCAGCAGCACTCACAAAGAACATACAGTGTATAGTGTCCATTTTATGTCGAGAGTGTGAGAGTTGCTTCCTTTTTCTTTTCAACATCCGAGAGAGAGATGGGGGATGGGTCTTGATCGGACAAAATTTGCAACATTGTCGATTCAAGTTGTTTGAATGGTCACATTGGGAGGGGAGTGGGTAGTATAGAACTGATGTCTTTGCGCACCGGGTGAATTAACACTTCTTCAAAGTTCAATTTTCGAATGCCATTTCCATGTTTTGAAGCCATGAAACTAATTCATGGGAGTGGGGACCGATAGCTGAGGGACGGGCTTATTTATCCTTGGAGTTAAGGTAATTGAATTTTGAAAGGCAGTGGATGATAGACCATCAGTGAGAATAATCGATGTCTTTCAATGAGCTTTTGGGGCTACGGTTGGACATGTACATTGAAATTTTTAATGAAGAGAATCTTTGACAAATCAAAGACCCGTATTTATGCATGAAGTGGACATTGAAGATCTGAGTTGTTGTTGTTGTTGTTGTTGTTGTTGTTGTTTTTTTCTTTATTAGGGAGACTTTCAGTGCTAGGCTAAAGATCTGAGGTCATAAAACTTATCCAAAATGCTGATATAACTCCATTCAGCATCTTTACTCCTTCAGAGCTTGGACAAGTGTACGTGACAATGGTGGACACAACATCATTGCCTTCCATGTTTCAAAACGAAATTTGATTGTGATTTACTTGTAGTTTAATGTATTAACGTACGTCGGCTGGTGTGTTACAATCTGTACTATAATAAGCTATTCAAATCCTGTCCGAACAGTGATTCTGATTAATTTTATCAGAAAAGTTATATAACAAAACCTTGGCGTGTTCACACATCATTGCAACGCGAGTTACATCACGATTTACCTACTAACAAAATGTGAGAGATCATATGGTGAGCCTGGCAATGAGAACTGTACCCAGAGATGAGATGGAGATTGGAAACTTAGCTTTCATGGAACAAAACGTCCTTGATGCTATTCAGAAACTGAAATCTTCCCCAGTTCATGAACCTGATGGAACTCCTTCAATTGTACTGAAGAGATGTGCTAACTCCATTGTTTCTCCGTTGACAATTATTATAAATAAGTCACTATCACAGGTAAAGTTTCCAGAACTGTGGAAAGAATCCATAATGTAAAACCGATTATTTCATCAGACCAGCAGTGATTTTTCTAAGGAAGGTCAATCGACACTAATCTCGTAGAGTTTTCGTCGTATTGCATCAAGGCTATTGAGAATGCTGGCTAAAATCACTCGACTAGGCGCTTCTTCACTCTTCACTGGTTGGCTGGAGGTCTTTCTTGGTGAACAGACGACTCATTGCCAAGCTTGGTTCATCGCAGTCCTACATCTTCACTAGCAGTTCAGGCGTTCCCCAAGAAGTTATCTTGGACCATTACAGTTCTCAATATTTTTCAACGATGTTTGTCTATTCATACCACCGGGGTATAGACTAATGTATGCGGACGACCTTACGATCTTGGTGAAGGATCTTGGAGTTCTGCTAGACTCTCAGCTTTCATTCGGAGATCATTACTCGAGCATTATTGCCAAGGATAACAAGAATTTGAGCTGAAAAGAGCTGTCAACGGTTTTCGAGATCCCTAGCCTTCAATCACTGTATTACGCTCTATTTCGTTCGGTTCTGGAAGCTGCATCAATCGTATGGCGCCCATATGTACACGCATGGATCAACAGGATTGAGACAATCCAATCCTGGTTTATTAGATTTGCGCTGAAATATATTCCTTGGCGTAACCCTGCCTGCTTGCCGACGTATAAAGATTGCTGTAGGTTGCTCGGAATAGAAACGCTTCAACAACGACGAGACTCCACAAGAGCTTTGTTTTTTGCTAAGCTGCTACTTGGAGACGCGGATTCATCTAATCTAATCTAATCTAATCTAATCTAACACCAACACAGCCAGTTCATGAAGGCATCCTGGAAAATGATATATATACCTCCATCATTTTTCTTGTCTATTTGGTATATTTTGTACATTAGAGATGCGCAAAATATATCAAAAACTGTGCAGCATTTAAGGGGCAAGATGATTCAGAAGCAATGGGCTTGTTTGAATCAAATACATAAACACAATGCTTCAGAATCCAATGAATGGATGAAACGTGGAAATCTCGTACCGTACGTTCCGTTGTTATAAATGATTGGTCGTTGGGAGCAGCTAATCTAAAAAAGTTAAATGATACTCTATTTTCCTCGAGTGGTTGGGAGATGAACACTAGCTCTTATATTAGCCCTATATGGTAATAGCTCCATTACTCGCTTTCTGAAAAGAAAATAAAATGGAATAAACGGCCGTAGGAGAAAGGAAAAGGAGGAAGGAACCCTAGTTCTATCTTCCCTTGTGTAAAAACTGAAAAAAGAGTATCTAATCAATCTACAGGAAAAGTTCGCTAAAACCGAGGGGGGCGACACATCTAAATCTCAAGTTTAGATGCTCAACAAATCTCACACTAGCTAATCAATCTTCGAAAAATCAGGGCTAGATTTCAGTAAAGATCAGTAGAAGTTCAGTTAAATCATGATCTCAAAATGGAACTTTAAGGTACAAAACATCAAACGCACTAGGACGACTCTCTTGCCGAATGAACCAATTAGCAAATCTATGTTGGAACTTGGCCATACCCACTCGTTCCCAACCTTTGACAATAGCGCAATCGACATTTGATTTCTCATCAAAATATAGCACGAAATCGGCTCTTCGAAATGAGGTCTAAGACACAGTTTTCGAAACCGAAACAGGTGAATGTATAAACAGAAACGATCTCACCAAATGAACGATGGTTTGCCCGTGAAGTGAAAACTTGAAAGACTGTTGCATCTCCTAGTTCTAGCTCAACACTTCAAACCATTCCTCGGATCTTCAAAGAAACTCAGTTACTTGGAGAGGCGGATTCATCCCAAATTCTTATATAGGTTAATCTGAACGTACCAGCAGTGTTCCTAAAATCGAGAGAATTTTTAGACCTTTGTTTAAGGAGAATGGACTACCGGCATAATGAGCCGGTTCAAGCTATGTGTCGGGAATTCAACTTTAAGAAACATATGATCGATTTTTCCCATTCAGCTAATATTTTTAAAAGTCGTTTGAAAGTCTTCAACTTGTCTGGGTGAGATTTATTTTGCTTGTTGACTGTTTAGGATTAGTTAAGTTTATTCATGTAGACTTCTTGTCAGATGAATTAAAATAAATAAATAAATAAATAAATAAATAAATAAATAAATAATTCGCCAAGATCACGTGATGGACTACGGCTAAATATCACGATAATAAAGATAAAAATCGTCAGGATCGGCTCACTTCTACCTCAGGATAGGGTCATTTGTAAACATAAACAGCAATGGATTTCAGATTCACTTTGCAATTAATAGAATTTTCCGCGCTCCTCCAAACAAACCAACGGATATTCCGATCGGGAAAAATATCCTGAATTAATTATTTTTACTAATTGCATCAAACGCAGTCAAGTGCATCGCCATGCAAAGCGTTCCACATTTGGTAACACTATTTAGGCACCATCCTTCGCTGATTGGATGGAGACCACAAGCCCGACAGGGTACTAGTGGGTAATGTGGGACGCACTTCTAGCCAGTTCCGATGACTCTAGGGTCCACCCGGTCCTTTATTATCAGTTATGCAAATAAAACAAATTTCTAAATCCCACCAACAATCACCTTCGGGGGGAGGCAACATTCGAGCTCGAAACCGTGGAGGGCTTTATCTCATCAATGGACTCATTATGGATAGATTTTCAAATATGTATAATTATCATCGGTCACCATCACTTTGCGAGCCATACCGCGATGTATGGTGATGGGAGTTGAAAAATCTATTTTCATAACATTGTTTGACGTCGGGAATCGAAAATTATTCACGTGCATAATCCCATCAGTTGAGTTGGATAAACGATGCGCACGCGGTCGATGCTGATGATGATGACATTGTAATTATTGTGTTAATCAACGGTTGGCCGTAAGGGATTAGGGGTGCAGAGAAGGATTAGGTTGCTATTGGATAGTTATTAATTTTTCTGCGGTTTTCATGCCTGTAAATTTAAGGGGATGGTAAAAAAATTTTTGATGGATTAACGTTTTATCTCCTAGAGGCTGAAATAATGTGTTCTGCATGAAGAGGTAAAGATTAAACAACGATGTGTGTTATTTGTTTTTAACGTTTGGTTTGCTTTATAAATGACACCTTCAACTCTGAGCACGTAATCATGAAACAGATTTTATGAGGGTTCTGTAGACCATAATTTAGACATGCAGAATGCATCAAAACTTCGTAAAAACATGCAATGTTGCTTGGGCAGGAATGTCATATATATTAAGATAAAAATCTTCAAGGAGATGACAAAAATGTTTTCACCACTGTCACTGCTTTTAAAATTTGCAACCGGGAGCGGGGGGTGTTCCATATATCAGACTTTTTAAACTGATTCATCACAGAGGCTTAGGAAAGTTGAGGGAACATCATTAAAATTCGAGGAGCTTCGTAGTAGTTTGGGAAACTTTGTAGAAGTTCAGGAGATTGTGTAGCAGATCAGAACTCTTTTTAGAACTGCAGCAAATGTTATAGAAGTTCAGCTAACATTATAAAAGTTCTCCGAACTTTGAGGAACTTCAGTGAATTTCGTAGAAATGCAAATAATATGGTAGAAAAACAACGATTTTTTTAGAAACTTGGTGAAATGTTGAGACTTTCATTAAGCTTTGTGGAAATTAAGCGAGTTTTAGAAAAGAACTTAATTTTTCAATTCAGGAATGCAATTGAAGTTCAGGAATTTCCCATTAACATCGAGGAATTTCTTAAAACTTCAGGGACTACGAAAAATATCAGGAAATTTAGAAATTTAGGAAACTTCGTAAAAATTTAGGAAACTTCGTAGACGTTTTGGAAACTTCGTAGAAATTTTGGAAACTTCGTTATAATTTTGGATACTACGTGTACATTTAGGAAACTTTGTAGAAATTTAGTAACCTTCGTAAAACTTCAAATAACTTCGTGTAAATTTATGGAATTTGGTCATGCAGGAAACATTCATCGAGTATTATCAAAGTAACCGCAAAACAAAAAAACTGATGTTCGGTCACAAGACAGTAAAAAAAAAAGTGTAAATGCAATAATTCCTGGTAGACATATTACTAACAAATTGACTCTAGGATCCCCAGTACTAGTTTAAAAAAAAATAAAATTTTAAAAACATTCATTATGGTAAAAAATATTTAGAATATACTTCAAAAAACTATCAAAGTTACCCAGTTTTATGGTACTTGTAACAAGTTTGGGGAAATTTGTAGAAGATAAGGGAACACAGTTTAATTCCAGGGAACCCAGTAAATTTTCGGTGACCTTGTTTTAATTGCAGAGCATTTCGTTGAAGTTTAGGGAAATCCGTACATTTTCAGGAAACGTAGAAGATCTGTGATTTTCATAGCAGTTCAGTGAATTTCGTAGCAATTCAGTGAACTTACTAGAAGTTTAGCAAATTGGGTTGTTTAATTTAGACATCACCTGAAAGAGCATCGTTTTCTGATCAAAATGATATTTTTATCAATCCCAGTTACATTCATCTCGATTTTTAAATCAAGATTTAAATATTCAATTTTCGGCACTAAATCCATAGACAAACAGACATAACACATTGAATATTGCTCATTGTAAAACATCGTCACTAAAACATCACCGCCATCTGTTGAGTACACTGTGGTGAATAGTACGCTGAACAGATGGCGGTAGTGTGTAAACGTCAAATGCAAGGGAATTTACAATGCGCGCCACAGGTGGCAGTACTACCAATTGAGATACTTTTAAATTGACCGTTAAATGCTTGTTCGATGAACAACTTGCGAGTGTTATGTCTATTAGTCTGTGCTAAATCTATTAGTTCACAGCTCGCTCCCATACAAAGTCCCACCGATGGGCGCTAAAATAATGATTTTCGCTAATGTAATCGCACTTCTTTAAAATAGTTCCAGTGCATCTAAGTTTATGAAATTTTGGATTACGGTTCAATTTTTATTGCAAATTTCGAATATGTATTTACCTCAATACCCCCAAACATCCCAGTTACGCAGCAATTCAAACACCTTCGATAAACTTCGTAGAAGCTCAGTGATGTTTGTAAAAGTTCAAAAAAAGATCGGCAAACTTTGCAGAAGCTCATGGAATTTCCTTCAAGCTAAAAAAAACCGTTGAAGTCCAGCCAACTTTCGAGAACTTCAGGGATCGTCGTATCACTTATGAGCAGTTCCACGGCAAATGACTAATCGAAAAAACTCGACCTCCTCCGATTTGCATAATTGTGAGTTATGGGCAATCGTTCCCATTTTTATAAAAAAAAATCGGTCATTTTGGATGTTGTAATTTTTTTCAACATGGCGTATTCATCATTTTTCAATAAATTGTAGAACGAAAAATTTCAATTCTTATCGAAATGACGGCTAACACAAAGCTGTAGAAAAAAATGAAAAAATAAACTCTTATTAAGTATGCTAAACTTCTAGGTTTCCGCGATATTCCACGAAGTTTCTTAAACTTGTACAGAATTCCCTGAATTTGTCAAGGTTTATTAAACTTTAACGGAGTACCCTGAAATTATTCCTGAATATTTACAAAGTTCCTTGAGTTCACTTAATTTCTCTAAAGTGCGCCAAATGTCAACAAAGTTCAATAAAATTCTGCAAATATCTATGAAGTTCCACAAATTTCACAGACCTTCTTCAAAATTTGATGAACGACCACAAAATTCTCATCACTTCTCCGAAGTTCACTGAAGTGCTTTGAAGGTCACTAAGCTTCTAAAAAGTAAACCGAACGACTTCGCAGTTTCCTGAACTCCTTCCTGAAGTTAAACGAAGGTCCTTGAAGTTCTGTAATGTACCCTGAACTTTTTAAAATTTTACTAAGCTCCCCGAACCAGGGGTTGAAACTGTTGAAATTTTTTACTACACTCGCTTTGTTGTCGTGCGCGACAGTCTGTTTGTATTCAAACTTTCATGCTCTACCATCGTCTCTCTTACACAACACAAACGGTAGAACAACATTCGAACAAAAAGAAAATTATCAAATAACTATCACGTTCTAATTATTCAATTTGATGTAAATTAAACCATTTCTGATCAGAAATGTTATTGCTGGCTATCTTTAGAATTCACACAAGTACAACATCAGCAGCTCTGAGAAAAACTAAAATATATACAATCGTGACGGTCTTGGGTGACAGTGTCGAATGATAGAGCCTGTCAAATGACATTTTAGTTTGGTACTGTAATTTGATAGCTTGTTTTGCAAGTGTCGGAACCAAAGACAGTCGATTATCACAGAAAATGTATCAACTATGGTGACCGCTTACAAGACTGCCCGAGCTACTTCGAAGAACTCTGAAATCAGGATTTTCCCTTAAATCTAGATAAAGCTGGAATTAGGGCGTAGCAGCATTTGTAAACAATGATTTCTCTAGTTGATTTCTCGGAATTCAAGGTACGTCTACACAAACCAACATATCCATCGGATACGAGAAGTCTTCCTCTTCTCGATGGTGATGTCGATTGGCCAGGAAGATCCATGACTTCCGAGAAATCATCGAGAGAAGTCATTGTTTACAAAAGCTGTTACACCCTAATTCCAGCTCTATCTAGAAATTCTCAGAACTTCTGTTAATACTCAATTTTATAAACCTGAACAAAACAAGCCCAAAATTTGAAAGCTTGAAAAGAATAGGTGAAGACATGTGAGAACATTCCGTCCATCTCGATGAAAATTTTCGAAATACACCTGGAATCCCTGCTAAGGACAGACATCGACAGACAGACAGTTCCAGTTTGAACATGTTTTTATAAGGTTATTATTATTATGATTCCCTTTTGTTATTCCCGGGATGAGCTCAACAAAGTGTGTTCAATTTTTTTCGGCTGGAGTGATGGGCCAAATATTCAAGCGGAAGCTAGATGTCACATTCTCGATATAACGGACAGACTTGACACTTTTTCTTTAATGTTTTTTTTTTTTGTAAAATGTTTGTAAAATTATGCTTTGAATTAGATTTTAGAATTCTCTTGGAGTTTTCTTGATTGAAATTCATTTGATGCTCTCTTCGCAATTTTCTTAGAATTATCCTTAGGATTTGCCACGGAAGACAATTCTCGCCGGAAGAATTTCTCCTGCCCGATGGTGTTGGCAGGAAAAGGGAATTACCAGTTTTGCTCACAACAGCTAATAGGCCCTTTTCAATACAAGAATTCTAACGTGAATTTCCTGGGAATTCAACGGAGAAATTCGACAAAGAATTTCTAGACTGGCAACTCTCGTCGCAATTTTCTAAGAATTTTCCTTAGGACTTACCACGAATCAGGAGGATCACAGAGCTACGTTGGAAGCAATCCTTATTTTTTTCTTTAAGTTCTTCTAATAACTACATTTGAATACTCCTCCTTGAGATTTATCCCTAGAACTCCCTTTAGTTCTTTGAGCATGTTCAAGAGTTTGAAAATATTCCATTTATTTATAGGGATGTTTTTTTTAAAATTCATGATCATGGAAAATTTTCAAGCCCAAATCTTTGTTTCAGAATCTTTAAAATTTAAACAAGCTTGGATTCCTTTTAAATCAAGCTCCTAGACCTCGATTTGTTTCACTTCTTAGGTTTTGAAATGTGATTAACTTTTTTTATATTTTTAGTTCAACATTATTGAATTTTTATCTTAGTCTTATCCTTATTAATTTTTGTTCAAATTTTCAAAGATAAATGCAATGTATTTTTTTTTTTGTTGGTCCACTTAGGTCAAAACCGTTCATTAGCTTAAACGAAAATTAAAATGTTCAAAGACTTTAAAAAGCTTTCGAGATCTGAGACAACCTTGTCTACGTCTAAGATAATTTCCTGCTATCTTAAGTCCATAAAGTACGTAGACAATTTCTGAAAGATTTCGAGCCCTACTCCTACGTAGATATTCATTCGTCCAAAAAAAAAAAAAAAATATCAATGCCAAGCTGTTTGCGAAGTCAAGATTCAGGATATTGGGAAATTTTCAAATTCTTGAATATTAAGGGGATATTTGCATCTCATTGCCACATCTGGGTCCGTGCTATAAGGTACTAGGCGATAACCAGGGTAGTTGATCGATAGCTCGATGACGTCATTTCGTTGGCGTCTGCAATGGGAAATTCTCATAGCAGGCGTTGACGATGGGACGTTGTCGAGTGGTTGAATAGCAACTATCGTGGTAACTCACCGATTACCTGTCGATCTGCCAAATTTGGAAAAGGCGTCTGCATTGAATTGTCTCATATAATAATATTCCGCCCACTATATCACAAGAAATTGCGAGTAGCTGAGTGGAATGGAGATAAGTTAAGTATTGGGTACAAGACCAAGTCTCCCCTGGGTGGTGCCAGAAGATGAGCGCAATAGAATCATCAAGTTGCCATAAGGTACGGAATGAGACTATTGCATGGCTGGGTAGTCAAAGTCTTCCATTCGTTAGTCACTTTAGGTGGATTAGAACAGGTTTTGGTTTAGGGTGGGCGTTGGCCAGATTTGGATTTTTCTGATATAATCCTAAATAGGACCTAGATTATTTAATACACTAGTAACCTCAACTTCTGTCACAATGTTTCATTGTGACTAATCAACACTCAATGGGTAAAATATCAAATTTGCGGTAAATTTGAAAAAAGGGAACTTGGAGTGTACAGCGCACTGCCCACTGGACGGTTCTGAAGCTTGACCAAGTGAGTGGGTTACGGGTTTATTTGATTGTACGTCATTTCCAAGTTATATATAGATACATTCATACCATTGGCATTTTGTATTTGAGATAAGACAGAGACAGGATGCGGAGGACCCGCTTAGGGGGAGCGTAACCCATGTTATGGCTTCCATTTATTAAATAGCTCAGATAGGCTGGAAATGATAGATTCATGGTGAGAAAATGTAGTAATGGTGCCCGTTCACTGATCAAAATTAGATTCAAATCGTCAGGCCCTGCCCTGGAATAAGGGGATTGACCATAATTTGTCAAGTTTCATTTTGAATTTGCATATAATTGTAAGTTTAGGTTTGCTTTTGTAATTGTAAGATAGATAGTTTGCCTCAATTGAAACATTGAGTTGTATAAACTTGACGAATCATACCTCTAAAATAGTAGCAGTTACAGTGCCGCATTATCTAACAACCACTGCCTGCAACTAATGTTGGAGAGGTCAGCAGGGCTGATTACGGATCAAAACTAACATAACTCTAACACTGAAATGATCCCGAAAATAACACTCACTCATTGCACTTTGAGTAATAAAGTAGTTTTATTTATTTTCCTTCTAATCAATCTACACACTTAGTTTTTTCTACCGAGCTCGGCTGTGCGGGTCTCGGCGGGAGGGTTTCGCTGAGATCTCAGCGGGAGTGACATTTGATTGACGTCTCGGATAATGCCTTTTCTAATAATCTACCTAAGTTTCTTTTCTTTGTTATCTACTTTATCCCCTTTTTATTTTTCTGCTCTTCTTTCCTCTTCTATTCTTTTGTTTTGTTTGTTTATATATAACTAATACTAATACCTCCTTGTTTTCTCTCTAATTTGTCTACTATGTCCCACCATCACGATGAGAGATGAGCTACCGTACATGGTACATGCTAATATACACTCCCAAAATAGTATGCCGCAAGTAAGTATATCACAGAGGCAACTAAAGATCCAGAAACAAAAACCGATAACGCTGAAGATAATGAGCTGTGGTGATTTATATGACTAAATAGTATTAGGGTAAATGTCGGCTTCGGCACCCATTGACTGTTTTCGGCAATCAAAATTTAAACGTTAATTTCACTATGTTTTACCATCAACACGCTTCCCTGAATGTATCCAAATGATTCTTTAGTCTTTCAGCTTCAATCTGATTATATTTGTAGGACCGAGCAATCCTGTTATGCCAGATTTTTCTTCAAATGAAGCATACGTAATACAAAATGGGGCTGATTTCGAGTTGCCGATAATAAAGGGTGTCCACGATGAAATTGCCACACTATGAAATTGCTCTAACTTTTTAACCGTTGGGTAGAATTTAATGAAAATTAGGGTGGATTTAGTTCATAGTGCATTATTTACATCCTGCAAGTTTTAAAGTCCTGTGATCAAAACTCGCGGAAATAGAGTCGAAAGAACAGCTCGTGCGTGATAAAATCTTGCGCATTCATCACGAGAACAAGGATCTCTCGCATCGTTCCATCGCTAAAACGTTGGGAATCGCGAATTCCACGGTGTCGCGAGTGATTAAGCGGTTCGAGGAACGGTTTACCACCGATCGGAAGCCCAGAAGTGAAGGAAAAAGTATTCCGTACAACACCAAAAATCACAACCGCGTAGTTGGGGCCTTCAACCGAAATCCGAACGCCTCCGTTAGGGATGTGGCTAAGAAGCTGCACCTAAGCCGAAGTTTTGTCCAGAAGGCCAAAACTAAGGCTGGGCTTCGAACGTTCAAGGTACAAAAGGCCCCTAATCGCGACGAGAAGCAGAACAAGTCCGCCAAAACCCGTGCCAGGAAGTTGTACCTCAACATGCTGACGAAAGTTGAATGCTGCATCATGGACGACGAAACATATGTGAAGGCCGACTTCAAACAGATCCCCGGCAACCTGTTTTTCACGGCCAAGGATAAGTTCAGCGTTGCGGAGCATGTCCGCACTCAGAAGATGTCCAAATTTGCGAAGAAATTCCTGGTTTGGCAAGCCATCTGCACGTGCGGGAAGCGGAGTGCACCTTTCGTGACCCAGGACACTATGAACGGACAGGTGTACATAAAAGAGTGCCTCCAGAAGCGGCTGCTTCCTCTCCTGAAGGCCCACAACGTCCCAACAATCTTCTGGCCGGATTTGGCCTCATGCCACTACTCCAAGGTCGTGCTGAAGTGGTATGCGGACAATAAGGTCAATTTCGTGCCGAAAATGTTCAACCCTCCCAACACTCCGGAGCTCCGCCCCATCGAGAAGTACTGGGAGATTATGAAGCAGCACCTTTTTAAACGACCTAAGGTAGTGAAGACAGTCGAGGAACTGAAGAAAGTATGGGTTTACATGCAAAAAACGGTTGATTCACAGGTTGTGCAGAATCTTATGGCCGGGGTTAAGGCCAAGGTGCGGGCATTTGCGTATGGACTGTAAATAAAATACGAGTAAAATGGTAAAATGAAGTTTAATAGTTATTTCTCAATCCCTGAAAATTTGATGGCAATCGGATGAAAACTCGAATTTTGCGAATCAATTTTGTGTGTGGCAATTTCATCGTGGACACCCTTTAGAACAGCTGGTTAACACGCAGTTCTAATGGGAAGGTTGCCGAAGAAAAAGAGGCTGCCGACAATAGTCACACTCACCTGAGAAGTTTAGAGAGTTGTAAAAACGCTTTCAAACAGTTTTGAAGAATTCTGTCGATTGGAATGGATAGAGAAGCAAGCAGCAGATGAATTGAAACAAACAGACACGTCATATATGTGCGTGACGCTGTGAAAATGCTAATAGAAGTGCGGACGCTGCTTAGATTGACGAGAATACGTAAATTCCCCTATTTATTTATACTAACCTAAACACAACGTGGGGTGACCCAAATCCAAACGATCACTAACCAAAATAATAGACTTATCTTTTTTTCAGCAGGTGTAATTTCGTATAGTTCTGTTTCTCTCTTTTCAGCAAAACAACAACAAAAAAACCTCTATAACTCTTCTCCATTCTTTTAATCTCCTACTATCCCCTATAAATGAATTAGAAACTAGTGGGACTGTCTGTGCAAACAGAAACAGGCCTGCTAGTGGAAGAAGGTCGTTATGCTATACGGTCGCTTAACGGCAGATTAGTTTACAGTGGTCGACCAGGGTGTGTGCTGATAAATTACAAAATTACAATTACATAATTATTTCATACATCAGCCTGAATTACGTTGATCAATATTACATTTTCTTTTTTGCTGTACACTACACCACCGGAGCCAGCAAAGTTCAACAATCCATCGTTGCTTATGCCTTTGTTGTCGTTTGGAACCAGTTTTGCGAGGTAGGCGACGATTTTGCGTATTTCTTGCGTAACTTTTGAAAAGGGCCTATTTATAGCCTGAACACTACGTAAAGAGCAAATTGAAACATTGAACGTCGCGTGAAAGTGGAACTTAATGAAGGCCTAAGTACTTTTTCGTAGTTTTTAGTTTTTGGATTTGAAAGATCGTCGGTTACAGTGGCCTGCTTACTGAGCAGAAAACGCGGTCCCAGGTCCTTACATATCAAAGAGATTTATGGTACAATCGCTTGTGTATCGTGTATTTTGCGAAACTAGTTGTTGTCGTTGGTTCCGGGTTTGAATGGATACAAAAATTTGAGCAACGGTATTATGTGATATGAGGGGCTCGGTGGCCTTAGAGCAACCGTTTTTGCTTACTGAGCAGAACATCATGAGTCTAATATCAGGCCCATCCACATTCAAGATTCGTCAATCGTTTTATTTGTTAATATGACTACATGGTAATAACAGCAACTCGGTGATTAAAAAGGTGCTCGTCTGCCTAGTGGCAAACGTTTTTGCTTACTGAGCAGAAGACCGTGGGTTTAGTCCCAAGCTCCTTCGCGTTATATGATCGTTAGGACATCAATTCAGCTTATTGTTTACAAAAACGAACACTGCTGCAAACCCAACCCTCTTATCCAATATCCCAATAATTCCTCGTGGAAGTGCAGAGGTATTCTCGGCTTCCATCAAAGTGAGTGTCATGTCAACACAATCCTTCCCATTCCTTTCTTGACCTGTGTTCGGGCGCGGCCGGTGCTGGTATTGCCTAATTTAAGATTACCAGTTTTTACACATTGAGGATGATTGCTAGTCCCAAGCATCGTCTATTGGTTCTCTGTGTAATTACAGCTGATTTGGCAATAACAGAGTAGCAACCGTGGGCGGTCAATCAAGCTCAAACTCAAGCTCAAGCTGAACCCCGGAATTGAGGGAAAAGTGCTAAATTTTGGGTAGTTTTTCATCTCCGCGTAGTTAAAAAGTGACGGTAAAGGCAAGGATAAGCAATAAGCTTGAAATGCGAAGGAGGAGAAGAAGAAGAAGAAGAAGAAGAAGGAGACATTTGCATCTGCATCTCCAGTCTTATTGTACAAAAAACACATTTAAACTGAGTTCACAGGTCAGAATGGTGAGAAATAAAAAAAAAACATATTCTCAGTCAAATGTTAGGGGCTGTCCATAAACTACGTAGACAGTTTATGGGGGGGGGGGGGTTGACAATTATCCACGGTTCATACAAATTTTATTTTTTTTTTGTATGGACAATTGTCTACGCAAGGGGAAGGGGGGGTCAAGAATCCCAAAAAAACTGTCTACGTAGTTTATGAACAGGCCCTTATGTATGCAATACATACGATAACATACGCCATCCACCTTGGACGACATCTATTTGAGCAGCTTCAAGTTGTCTGGCAGGAACGAAGGTTGGCTGTTAATTGTTTTGTCTACCATTTTTTCTTAATGAGCACGGATCAATCCCGGGCTGCTTGTAACTACAGAAGGCTTTTGTAACCATTTATTTTTTGTAGAAGCTCACTACAGGTCGAACTCGATTTTTTTTAGTAAAGGTTGACGTTTACGCGTTCCAGTTTCGAAAACATTTTTGGCTGCTTACGAGGATGAATAGATCATAGTGGTCAGTTGTGGTGAAGGGGCTCTGTGGCCGCAGGGTGACAGTTTTTGCTTGCTGAGCAGAAGATTGCGGGTTCTGTCTCAGGCCCTTTTACATTATCTAGTTGATTGGTTCGTATAATTAGCTTTCCATGCTTAAAGAGAGCGCATCACTTTCAAAAGTGAACGCATATCTTATTTACCCTTCCTACTACACCGATATATAACTCACACGTATTAACGCTAGATTTAGCAAAAACTTACACGATTTTTCATGTAAATTTAAGCGCCTAAATATGCCATGTTGAACACAAGCTTCTTAAAGTTTATGCCAACTATAGCTGAAAATCAAACGAGAAGAAATTTTACGCGATGGTTAAAATTCAGAATTTTTGTCTGTAATAGCCCAGGAGAAGCAGCGATGTATTCGGTCTCTAGTAAGAATGGATGTCAAGCTAACCATTCTTCTGGTCCCCCGATGACCACTTAAAGGATCTGCACAGTGACGGGAAGTCTATTCGGAAGATGTACAGAATCTGTATCATTATCGGCGCTCAGCAGTTAGCCCATATACATCGGCCATGATTTTAATGCCATCGGCGAAGCCAAGAAACGTATCAGTCGTGTTTATTTTACTGTAGTAAAACAGAATATTAAGTTTAAATCAAGCTTTTCATTCAACTTTTAAAGCAAACATGTTGCCCCATTTAATCATATTGAATATTATGCTATCGATCAAATATCGCAATTTTTCCTGGTAGAAAGGATCAATTTTTGTTTTGAATCCGCTATCAACTGTTAATACCCCGTTCACATTACAACGTATATCACGTGATATACGCTGTCTTGCAATGAGCACTCATACATCTAGTTTTCACTGGAAATCCTTTGTATGAGTGTTCATTGCAAGACAGACTATATTACGTGATATAGGCTGTAATGTGAACGGGGTATAAGCTTTTTGAAAAACACCACTTATGCAACATGATGAATTTATTTGAGATTGAAAATTATGTAATCCATAAATTTAGTTTTTATTCCATTGAAACAAAACTTGATGTTTATGTTTGAGCTTAGCACTTAAAATAAAAAAAAAATCCTTTTGCCACAGAAAACATCAATTAATCAAACACGCTACTATGAGTCCCACATTGTTTCGCACGTAATCAATACGACCATCAATTTATTTATTTCCCCGATATTCCACTCAAAACAATCGAATGCATATCCTCCGCTTATCCCGTTTCAATAGGCCGCTAATCTAAAATTAAATTTCCTCACCAACCAACCAACCAAGCGTTTGCAGCACGCGCCGCAATTTGGCTCGCAAATAATTGCATAATCTCTGGATAATCCCCTTGTTGCCATTTTGTGACTGGTGGCCAACGGCGACCGATATTCCTACTACTGTATTCTACCCAATCGATGCCGATGCCTGGGGCAATAATTGACCTTGCATGCTCCACGAGGCAGCCTTCCCCATCGGATGATTGTCAACGCTTTTCCATAAAGCCATCCCATCCCCGCCCACTCCCTCCACCCTTCACGACTGGAGAGTGCTTTATTTTTGGACACATTTATTGCTCTTTGAAATCGCGTATCCGAAGCCATTAGAAAGCATATTCTCTCATTTTTTTCCCCCGTCTGGGAGCTGGGTCGAGTCAGGCAATAAGTAAGTCATAAAATTCCATTCCAGATTAGCGCAAAATGAGCAGGAAAATAATCGTAAAAAAAATCGAATCTATCACTTTACCGCGAAGCCATATAAATTGGTTGCTGCCTGGGGGAGAAGATCCGTGACTGAAGTACCTACAAGAATTTTATTTTTTAAATTGTTAAGCGGCTCACGACGGCGGTACAAAATGGAAGCCGTAAAATCTGAAACGGTTACCTGGAATTTAAAACAATTTCGGAAAAGTAGGTGCTTCCAACCGTGGTTTAAGTACAGCCCGAATGCAATTCGAATCGCATTAACGGCGGTGCTTTGGAAACCTGATTGATTGAGTTTGGAAAAGTAATCACATCACGCCATCGCTCATAGCACGTCGGCTGCTGACTAAGTTGTTGCAGTCCTGTTGAAATGTAATTAATTCCAAGCGGAGGGGAGGATTTTCGGAACTGAACATCTAACCAGTGCTGTCATGGTAAATTAAGAGCTGCGGCTACTCACTGATTTTTTAGGTGCATGCGGTCTGTTGTTTCGTGGAAGCTGACATTTGTGCCTTTAAAGTTTCACGCTAAGGCTTCCTTAGAGTATCACCTTAAAGGTCAAATAGAACCAATTTCTACTAATGCTTTGAAGCGGTTACTATTTTGGTCCAAGTTCTAGCAGCCCTGGTTTAAACACATTTTCTTCATCTCATTTTCCTTCTGACGCAATACTCTAAAAGCTGACTAAAAGGAAATTGGTACGCACAAAAAGCCCTATAATTTGTGATTCAAAGAGTTTAAAAAGTCCATTAATGGTTGCTTTACAGAACTTTTATTAAAACTTCAAAGTTACAGCATAAGATGGTTACATTTCTCCAGTTCGAACGAAATCTCGAACCTTCCTCTTGATGGAGCCCATCAGCGCGCACAGTAGAAACGGACACGGAATCAGCGAACTTCTTCCATTTTTCCAGCATTTGCTGGATGTCCTTGACTGCCCCGCCGCTTTGCCGAAGTCGCTGCTTTGAAATTGCCCAGTATTTTTCGATTGGTCGAAATTCCGGGCAATTCGGGAGACTCATTAGCTTGGGGACAAAATTTATCTAGTTGGCAGCATGCCACTCCAGAACCACCTTGGAGTAGTGGCAGGTGGCCAAAAGATGAATATGCTCCTCTGCTTAAACAGGAAATCCACGCTTTTTCAGGCATTCTTCGATATAAACTTGGGATGCCATCGTCGAGGATGTGACCAATGGTTCTGTTTTCAGGCCACAACTGCAAAATCATTGCCTTCTTCGTGAACTTGTCGGCAGACACGAACTTGAATCCTCCCGGCTCATCCCCACGTTCAGTCGCGATGTAAAACGATGTAAATCCAGTTTGACGTATGTTTCATCGTCGATCAAAGTGCACCCTTGTGTTTCGTCATCGATCAAAGTGCAGCCCTTGTGTTTCGTCAAAACACGGTCGTACAAGAGCCTTGCACGCTTTTTGGCCACGGAATTCTGCTTCATGTTCCGGTTCGGATGTTTACTGACTTTGTACGACTTGTATCCTTCCCTGGCAACGATGTTCAGCACCGTGTGAAAGTTGGCGCTGTACCTTCTGGCCACATCTCGGATTGAAAGACCGAGGTTAACTTTAACGCACCTCAACACCTTGCTGCGCAGCTGACGATCCCTGGTTCCAGTTTTTTCGTAGGTCCTCTAACTTCTTTCTACACTAAGGGTTTCCTTGTTGTTTTCGGCATTTTCAGCACTTTAGCCAGCTTGGAACCGAACCACTCCGGATTTTCCAGGTGTTTGTGCACAATATTTTTTCTTCTTTGGAGTTCCATTTGACGTTATTTCTGAACGCGATCGACCACTTTGATCAAATTTGCACCAGTTGTTCTCTATAGAAGTGTAAACAAACCACTGTCAAAGATGTTCGATTCTTATCGCTAACGGCGCGCGAGGGGCGTACCAATTTACTTTTAGTCAGCCTTTTCATCATCATTATCCACGTCATCATCAAAGTCATCACCGGTAAAGGGCGAACACGAAATTATTGCGACACATTCAACAGGGCATAACTTTTTTACCATTGGGTAAAAATCAACCAAATTTTGCACACTTTCTCATTGATGTGTATTGTGTACATGCTGTCAAACTCGAAGTCGTGTTTTTCGATTCAACGAAAATGAAGGTGAACCAACGCGAGTTGAGAGAATAAATTCTCGATGAACATTTCAAATGGTCCTATCTGCTTTGATCGATTCTCTTCATCGACTTTCTCTTTTGATAACCACTGCTATGCAAACAGATTTCGCGCTAATTTAGCCACATAGTTTGATAAAGGAGGTTCTAATCTAGCGTCTAAAACGCCAAATACGACAGGAAAAGGTTTTGCAGCTGAGTTATTAACGAAAGAGAAAGTCGATGAAGAGAATCAATCAATGCAGATAGGTCCATTTGAAATGTTTATCTAGAATTCTTTCCAAACACCTGGAATTTCCTAACCTGTCGCACCGGCAGTTGGGAAAAATGTTGAACATTCACCATTCAACCGTCTCCAGAGTGTTGAAGCGGTTCCAGGAGCGGTTGACGTTGGACCACGGCAAAGGAGCTGGAAGAAAACCGGGACCGGAGAACAAAAAGACGGAGGGAAAGGTGAAGCGGATGATTAAAGCAAATCCCAACGTCTCAAGCCGTGATTTGGCTAAAAAGATCGGCATGTCGCAGAGCTACGTCCAGAATGCAAAGAAGAGAGCTGGACTACATACATACAAGGTACAGAACTTCCCAAACCGCGATGAGCGGCAACAATCGACGGCTAAAACTCGGGCACGGAAGCTCTACGAGAAGATGCTGACAAAATATGGCTGCTGTGTGATGGACGACGAAACGTATATAAAAGCCGATTTTAAGCAAATTCCGGGGTTGGAGTTTTTCACCGGCAAGAGCAAGTTCGATGTGGATGACAAATTTAAGAAGAAGAAAATGTCGAAGTTCGCCTCCAAATATCTCATTTGGCAGGCCATCTGCTCTTGCGGACTGAGGAGTGAGCCTTTCGTGACAAAGGGCACAGTAAATGGCGAGATCTACAAATCTGAGTGCCTCGAGAAGCGCCTTTTGCCGTTCTTGCAGCAGCACGACGAAGCTCCGCTACTTTGGCCAGATTTGGCATCATGCCACTATTTTAAAAGTGTCCTGGAGTGGTATGAGGCCAATTCTGTCCATTTTTTCCAAAGGACATGAATCCGCCAAACTGTCCGGAGCTGCGCCTGGTGGAGCAGTACTGGGCAATAATGAAGCGGGAACTTCGGAAGAGCAAGAAGACAGTCAAAGACGAGAAGGACATGTTAAGAAAATGCAAAAACTGAGAAACTGGTACCGGATGACACTGTAAAGACTTTGATGGTTCAATTTTACACTCAAGGCTCCATCGATTAACTTTTCTTTTGATTTTTGAAGTAAATATATGTATAAAACTCCCCTAAAATTTTGGTTTGATTCTAAACATTATAAGAAAATTGGCATGACATATTCGGTGTCGCAATTTCGTGTTCGCCCTTTATTGCTGGTTGTGTTGTTTCCGTTATTGTTTTTGTTCTGTTGCATTTTGGTTTATCCGTCGGTTTTTGTTAATGGGCAGATTCCTCTTCTTCAGATGCTGATGATAATGGTGGAAACTCGTCTCCATTCAACTGTGGATCACTCGATCCGTTGGGTGCTGCTTGAAGTGGTGTTTTGGTGTAACTAGCTGTTCTCAGAGTTTTCGCACAGTTTTGTTTGGGATGGGCTGCTTTTCCGCAGTGACGACAAGTTTTAGGCTGAGTATGTCATCAGCATTGTTTTGCCATCGATGATCACACATAACAGAATGGGGCGACTAATCTTTATCCGAAGAACTCGTACACTATTGTAGATTCCCGAGAAATGATACTTCCACCGTTCCCGAGTGATAGACATAACAACTCGATACCTCATGAAGTTGATGACGGTCAAATGCTGCGTGTGAGAAGGAAGCCCTAATAAACGAACACCATACATGAACGATACCACAAATTGTGCCACCGTGCCACATATTGTTGGGGTTATAACCCGAATAGGTTATTCGGCACTCCTTATGGTTATCGTTCATGCGGGAGGTCATGCACGCGCACAGTCACGGCCTCACTCTTGAAGTACACAGGAATCTTGAATTGAATTGAATCTTGGTTATATTGCAGCAACAACAATTTCCAATGGTTTTATGACGGTCATGACACATTGTCCTAAAAAGTAAGTTATATAAAATACTATAAGCTATCTACAAAACCCTAATAAATCATATCATAAAACTAAATGAAGTAACACGTTCTAAAACAGTGATAAGTACTCAATTCCAGCTTTTAAAATTGTAAACAACCCGCGCCACTAAAAACATTTTTCCACCATGAATCTATGAAAAATAATCAAGGTTTCTGGTACTTTCAAGTGAAATGTGCAGAAGAATTTCATAAAAATTTTAAACATGAGCAAACTTTTGTAAAATAAAGTGCTGCAGCCGGAACTTTCCACAAGTACACAAGAGCCAAGAAACAAGTTCTCCTAAGTTTTCTGCGGATGTCATGGAGGCAGCTCTACACTGAACCAAAACATATTCCTATCATTGAGTGAAAACTACTTCGCTTGCGCCCTTTAACAATATGCTGTCGAATTTTGGATGATTATCTTAATGACTACCATTGAATTGCAGTATGAGGTTGGCAGCCCTACTTTTGCTCAATAAAACAGATGAAATTATCCTTAATAAGTAAAAAAAATCTCCTTAAAATAGATCGGGTTGCTCCTTAAATGATTGATCAAAATACGTTAAAAATCTTAAAATGCTCAGTAAATATTTAAAGTACGCTCCCTAAAATAGAGAAAACTGTACATTAAGCATTTGAAAATGCTCCTTAGTATGCACCGCTTTGCACCATTTTGAAGTGTAACTGTACCATAT
Organism: Ochlerotatus camptorhynchus; assembly: GCF_037179485.1. Lineage (NCBI taxonomy): Eukaryota > Metazoa > Arthropoda > Insecta > Diptera > Culicidae > Ochlerotatus > Ochlerotatus camptorhynchus. Next base: position 3,797,389 of record NW_027040527.1, on the reverse strand, counting down.
TTCATCGGAAAAGCTGCTGTAGAAAGGTTAATAAGTACCATGAAATCAGCTGAAATGTTCAGTAAATCATTGCGTGCATTTGTGCATTTTTACTGAACATTTCAGCTGATTTCATGGTACTTATTAACCTTTCTACAGCAGCTTTTCCGATGATATATTGTACAATTACACTTCAAAATGGTGCAAAGCGGTGCATACTAAGGAGCATTTTCAAATGCTTAATGTACAGTTTTCTCTATTTTAGGGAGCGTACTTTAAATATTTACTGAGCATTTTAAGATTTTTAACGTATTTTGATCAATAATTTAAGGAGCAACCCGATCTATTTTAAGGAGATTTTTTTTACTTATTAAGGAACATCGTCATTGTTTAATGATTCATTTACCTTTTTACCTATGAGGTTTGTATCAAAAATCATTGTAGGTGGGCCGAATTTGGATTTTACAGATATAATCCTAAATAGGACCTAGATTATTTAATACTCTAGTAACTTCAGGTCTGTGCTCTGTCACAATGTTTCATTGTGATTAATCAACACTCAAAGGGGTAAAATATAAAATTTGGGGTAAATTTGAAAGAAAGGGAACTTGGAGTGTAGAGCGCACTGTACACTGGACGATTCTGAAGCCTGGCCAAATGAGTGGGGTATGGGTTTATTTGATTGAACGTCATTTCCAATGTATATATTGATACATTCAAACCATTGGCATTTGAGATAAGACAGAGATAAGATGCGGAGGGCCCGCTTAGGAGGAGCGTAATCCATGTTATGGTTTCCAATTCTTAAATATTTCAGATAAGCTAGAAATGACAGGTTTATAGTGAGAGAATGTACCATATTGGGAAAGCATAATTTTCATAGGGTTCAGAGCAGCTGAGCTTTTCGTTTGTAGTTTGACCTTCATTTAAAACCAATTTGGCTCTAGAACAGTGTTACACTTGTTCTGCATTATTCACATGTTGCAATTATTGAAAAGAGCTTGATATAAGATAGCCACAGAGAACAGACGTTGAGACTCCAAAATTTCTCTAAAAACTTGTGTAAAGATTCCTATTTGACTTAAGCGCCACTAACGGCGACTTCCCCACTTAAAAACCCTCTTTGACAACATGATGGCGCTGGCGTTGCAAAACTTACACTAGACACTAAGTGCTGGTAGCGCCAAGTGGCAATTTTCAGCAGATAATTTATCGATACTAACGCCAAATTGGTTGAAAGTGATAAATTTATAGAGAAAATCAGGAGATGCTAGCGCTACGTAACGGCAACGTTTCCACTTAACTTTACACAAGTTTCTAACCGAACTTGGACGTCTGGCCCAATTAAATAGAAATGCCAAAATATTACCGAGTAGTTTAGTTGTTTTGATTTCGGTACAGTTTGTTGAGGTCGGGTATAGTTTCTGAGTATGCATGCCCATTTTGAAATAACTCATATTAGCACAAAGTAATAGTTTTATTGCTAGGGAACTTTCTTTTGAGATCGTCTTTTCTTCCTACAATTCTCATTATTCATACTATATTAATCATGATCAGTCTTAGAAAATGTAATATGTTTAAGCCCCGTTCTAGATTTGTTTGTTATTCATATCTTATGCATTGCAGCTCACGAGAGGTTACCAAATATAGGTTCTTTTTCTCATCCACAATAGTTTGGGGGAAGGGGGCGATCTGAGAGCTGAATAGAGACAAATAAAATAGGGAACACAACACCATGACCCAAACAACTTACCAACGCATGCGGCTCACACTTAATTTGTTCTATTTCTTTCTTCCCCTCATGTACCAATATTACCTACCTGAGAACAAATGGGAACACGGCCAGATTTTCAATAGGAAGAAGGAAAAATAGCGAGGCCATTTGGAAAGAGCCAATTTATACTGGACGGAACTGGTAAGTAGGATAAGAATTGTAAAAGGTGTGTGCTTGCATGATTTACCTATTTTAGAATTACCTATAAGCCACATGAGAACCTCATTTCCTTCAATTACTACTCCATTGCAGCACACACCTAATAATGATCACTAACATTCATATAGTTTCAGCATTATCGACATTTATAATCAAAAGGTGAGTTGTAAAGTATAATTACCATGCATACATATGAGTTAATGTACCAGAACCTGGACGGACACGAGCCTACCCAGGGGAGGACCCGGATACGACCACCCATGTGTGTCTAGAGTATCGCACGAGCTGACGAGTGCAACGGGAAGGACAGTAGGTGTATAGACTAGGGGGTTAGTCCCTAGATAAGCCAACTTAGCGGTTGGCACAGCCTATACACTGAACAATTACAATTACAATTACAATTACAATTACAATTACAATTACAATTACAATAACAATTACAATTACAATTACAATTACAATTACAATTACAATTACAATTACAATTACAATTACAATTACAATTACAATTACAATTACAATTATCTTAATGACTACCATTGAATTGCAGTATGAGGTTTGTTTAAAAAATCATTGTAAAATATTCAGAGCCTACGGGATAATAATTTGACTTTTCGGAAGGACACTGAAATCGACGACTAGAGTGTTTTTTCGTTTAAACACTTATGTCCACCGACGTTCGATTTTGTAGCCGTAAAGAACGAATGTCTTACACGTCCGATACAAACCAGCGATGGGGGACGCCCACACAAATTAACACCACCATCACTTTTTGATGCTGGAGAATTTACCTTTGATTTTACGGCCATTTGTCAATTTATCCTTGAAATGTTCAGTGGACCCCAATTTTGGTGACTCCATAAATCAGATACGCTCCAAAAAACACATAAATAAATAAAAGATAACAGGTCTAATGCGCATTGTTTTCTAGAGCAATCTCATTCTTAGCAGCAAATTACTGGCAATATGCAATTTTCCATTTCCTATTCCATTTTTTCACGTTATTGACTCAGTCCCAAATTTTGTGGAAAACTCAAGAGCCAACCAAGCGAGAGCGATAGCCAAATATGATGTACGATTCAGCAGCCTCACGATACTTATTCCCTCCACCCTCCAAGTGCGATTCTCCATCCAGCAGGGGTCGATGAAATTGAACACTTGAAAGTTTATTAACATTCAAGTGCCCTCGCGTGCACTCATCATAAAATCTAAACATAATTTTGCGAAACTTTGTTATTGATATCGCAGACGACGACGAGGAGGAGGGGCTCGGTCGATTGAAACTGGCGATGCCATATCGTAATGGTACTAAATAAGCAGATCGGGGGTACTGAGCAGGGGGCACATCTGGCGCATCGGTGGAGGGCACGCGGGAAGTGAGTGGTGCAAATTGATATCAACAAGTTTCTTTATTTATGTCTCATTTTCATAGTCTTTAGATTTCGTCGTTCGGTTCCTTGATCGGTTTGAATGCTGCTGCTGTTGCACAGAAGACTGATGCGATGAAGCAAGATGAAGACACTTTTATAAAGCTGGAGGTGCTTCAGTGGTTTAAATTATTCAGAACGGTGCTGCCTGCTCCGATCGAAGAACGAAGTGGGTGGAAGGCACCTGACGGAGGGTCTACTGATGGAAGAGCTGTTTGATGCGGTGTGTGCTGAGGGCAACCACCACGTGGCATTTATTATGCATCAAGGAAAACCTGCACGTTTTGCTATGATTACTCGCAAATTGGAACTCCTCGAGGCGCTTTTCTTGTTTTGGGGGTTCGGGAAGGTATCTGTTGATCGGTTTGTGGTGGGCAGGGATGGTTCGCTCTTTTGGGGCTTTTTCATTACTTTTTAATATAGAATGCTTGCGTTAAATCGAAGGCATATTGATGTTGTCTTCGGTTAAATCACTTTGAATTTTCAGTTACCCATCTTAAAATAGATAGTTTAATGCTATTAATCTCCACACCGCAGGCCCACACTCTGTGATTTCATTAAGAGTGCACTTGAGAGCGCCCTCGAGTGCACCTTTAGTGAAAACACAGAGTGTGGCTCTACGGTGCGGAAATTTTGCATTTTTATGAAACTATCTATTACGATATGTTCACTGAAAATTCAACTGGACTTTACGGTGGCATTCTATTATAAGAAGTAATGAGAAAGCCCGTGAAAGAGTGATCCATCACTGGTGGGGGTGTGTGTTCAGTTTTTTATATTGAGTTCATTCCAGAGCGTGTGTGATTAATCATAAAATTAGCATGATTAATGATTATGATTAATGATTATGATTAATGATTATGATTAATGATTATAATTAATGATTATGATTAATGATTATGATTAATGATTATGATTAATGATTATGATTAATGATTATGATTAATGATTATGATTAATGATTATGATTAATGATTATGATTAATGATTATGATTAATGATTATGATTAATGATTATGATTAATGATTATGATTAATGATTATGATTAATGATTATGATTAATGATTATGATTAATGATTATGATTAATGATTATGATTAATGATTATGATTAATGATTATGATTAATGATTATGATTAATGATTATGATTAATGATTATGATTAATGATTATGATTAATGATTATGATTAATGATTATGATTAATGATTATGATTAATAATTATGATTAATGATTATGATTAATGATTATGATTAATGATTATGATTAATGATTATGATTAATGATTATGATTAATGATTATGATTAATGATTATGATTAATGATTATGATTAATGATTATGATTAATGATTATGATTATGATTAATGATTAATGATAATGATTAATGATTATGATTAATGATTATTATTAATGATTATGATTAATAATTATGATTAATGATTATGATTAATGATTAATGATAATGATTGATTTTTTTTTCCCTTGATTTGTTTTCCGACGATCTTTTATTCCGTACTGAGTACCAATGCTACCGATGCCAGGAAGGCTGGTCCCACACCTGGACCCTACCTATCGACTCATCAACTCATGGACCGGGAACCAACGGTTAAACTAGGCGTGATCAGAGATTTCATGCCTCAGAAAATCCCGGCGGCGCCAACTGGGATTGAAACCAGGCCTTTTGGGGTGAGTGGCAATCACGCTTACCATTATTATGATTAATGATTATGATTAATGATTATGGTTAATTATTATGATTAATGATTATTGTGGTAGCCTCCCAATTTGAAGCGATATTAGGATCATTCTTGACCGCGTTGTTTTTCCTCATAGCTGATTTGAGGCCGGTCTGGATATTTTGACGGCCGGTATGTTTCATATCATTTGCCAATTTTAGCGTCTGTAATATAATAAAAGTAAAGTTTTTTTTTTTTTTTATTCTTTATTTAAGAGATTTTTAGCCTTAGGCTAGTTCATCTCTATATAGAAGTAAAGTGTAAAGTTATGTAAAATATATTTTTTGTTTTGGTTTTTAACTAGTTTGTAGTAGTAGCCTTCCAAATATGCTCAATCGCGTTAGCTTTACGGAGCCGATAGTTCCTTGTTCTTTGTTTGTAACAAAATTCACTTAATTCTATGTCTAGATGGAGTTGGGCCGAATACTCGCGGCTTACTCGAGGTTAGAGAGGTACATTGTCGAAGGATAGGATCAGCGGAGGAGCTTGGGAGTAAGGTTTCGTTGTCTCATCAGAGCGTTGTCGCCAGTATGAATGGTAGTGCGGTTCTAGTTTCGTCTGGAGTTCGACCGGCTATGGTGGGTGACCAGTGGGCGACGATGAGACTCATCGAGACGGGGGGACAAGACAAACAAAAACTAATAAAGAGAGACAAAAGACAAAGGAATTAAATTTTTATACTAGACATTTGAAGAAACACATGAATCGACTGCATATAGCAAATATCGCGAATTCCCAACACGTATCTGATGGAACATAGGGTTGTCTTCCTTGGGCTTCGAGGGTATCCAAAAGTCGCTCTTTGGCGGCGTAATTATCCGTACATTGGCAAACTGCGTGATCGATGTCATCGTAACCGTTTCCACACCGACAGATGTTGCTGTCCATGAGGTTTATTCTATTGAGATGAGCATCTAGCGACTAGCGGTTGGACAGAAGTCTACTCATCACGCGAATGAAGTCACGACTTAAGTCCAAGCCTTTAAACCACGCTCTCGAAGAAACATTAGGAATAATTGAATGTAGCCACCGTCTAAGATTTCCATTGTCCCAATCGGTTTGCCAACTCGAACGGGTACTCTGACGCACTAAATGGTGAAATTCATCGTGTGAAATTTGCCTGTCATAAAATTCGCCTTCCTGCGCGCCCACCTTTGCGAGAGAGTCCGCCTTCTCATTACCAGCAATGTGAGAGGACCCATACAAAGGTAATCATATATGATCTTGTGACCAGTACACTCATCTGCTCCCTTACCTTTGAAAGGAAATACGATGAGTGCCTTCCTTGTTTTATCGACCGAATAGCCTCGATCGAACTGAGACTATCTGAAAAGATGAAGTAATGGTCTGCGGGCATGTTGGAAATCATCCCCAATGCCAGCTCAGCAACAAAAACGGAACAAGGTTCCTGGAGTTTGCGGAAGGCGCTAGAGTTTTCATTGAAGACACAGAAGCCAGTGGATCCACTGAGACGAGACCCGTCTGTAAAATATCTGTTTACGCAATTGACGTGTTGGTACTTTTCAGTAAAAATACGCGGGATAATAATAGTTCGAAGTTGATCTGGAATCCCGTTAATCACTTGTTTCATGGACAGATCATATTCAATTGAGGAACTGCGATTGGTGAAGTGAGCACAGTCTGGAGTATGACAAGGAAGACACATATCCGACTATATGTAGTGGTGGTAGATTCTCATAAATCGAGATTGTGTGTTCAGCCCAAGAATTTCTTCAAAATTTGCAATTATAAGTGTGTTCGTCACTCCGCATTTGATTAGTATTCTGAGAGAGAGCTCCCAGAAACGGTTCTGGAGGGGATTTACTCCTGCCAGAACCTCGAGACTCATGTTATGCGTTGAGTGCATACAGCCAAGAGCAATACGCAGACAACGATATTGAATTCGTTCCAATTTTATTAGGTAACATTTTCTTGCCGAGAGAAAGCAGAAAGAGCCGTACTCTAGAACAGAGAGAATTGTTGTTTTATAAAGCGTTATGAGGTCTCCCGGATGAGCACCCCACCATGTGCCGCAAATTGAACGGAAAAAGTTGATCCTCTGCTAACATTTTTGCTTCAAGTACGTAATATGGGTATTCCAAGTGCACTTTGAATCAAACCAGACCCCAAGGTACTTGAAAGACAATTATTGAGTAATGTTTCTGCCCAAAAGATTAAGCTGCATTTGGGCTGGGTACCGCTTTCTAATAAACACTACCAGTTAAGTTTTCTGCGGCGAGAATTCGATCCCTAGATTCCTAGCTCAAGACGACCAGTTATCTAAGGAACTTTGCAATGGTCCTTGCAAGTCCACGGCATGTGGACCTCTTACGGAAACCACACCGTCATCTGCAAGTTGTCTTAGCGTGCATTGTTCTGCCACACAGTTGTCGATACCTTTGACATAAAAGTTATAATGAAGAAGGCTGAGACATGAGCCTTGGGGCAGGCCCATGTAGCTAATTCTGGAAGTTGTCAGTTGTCCAAGGGAAAAGTTCAATTGCTTTTCTGACAACAAATTGTACAAGAAATTATTTAAAATTACAGAAAGTCCACATCTGTGCAGATTGTCTGACAAAATTTCAATGGAAACTGAATCAAAAGCCCTCTTAATGTCCAAGAATACTGAAACCAATTGCTCCTTGTGTGCAAAGGCCAGTTGAATATCTGTGGAAAGCAGCGCTAGACAATCGTTTGTTCCTTTGCTCTTGCGGAACCCAAACTGTGTATTTGATAGCAAGTTATTTTTTTCGACCCACTGATCGAGTCTCCGGAGGATCATTTTCTCCAACAATTTCCTAATGCACGAAAGCATCGCAATCGGACGGTATGAGTTATGGTTAGACGCTGGTTTGCCAGGTTTTCGAATGGCTATTATTTTGACCTGTCTCCATTCAGGCGGTATAATGTTATTTTCTAGTAAGGAATTGAATAAGTCTAGCAAGCGTATTTTAACGATGTCTTGGAAATTTTTCAGAAGATTGAATTTAATCATATCGCTTCCCGGTGAGGAGTTGTTCGATGAAAGAAGAGCCATAGAAAATTCCAGCATTGTGAATGGTCTATCCAGAGAGCCGCCGTTCGGAGACGCTTCTCGAAGAAAGTGTTGTGCTGGATCTGAGTCCGGACAGACCTTTTTAGCCAAATCGAATATCCATCGGTTGGAGTATTCTTCACTCTCATTAGAAGATGGGCGGTTACGCATGTTGTGAGCCACCCTCCACAAGGTGTTCATTGAGGTTTGTCGTGAGAGTCCCTCGACGAAATTGCACCTATAACCGCGTTTTTTTGCTTTGATTAATTGTTTCAGCTTTGTCTCAAGCTTTGAATATTCCTCGAAGTATGTGGAGGTTTTGTGTCTACGAAAAGCTTTGAAGGCATCAGATTTTTCTACATACAATTTTGTTCATTCTTCGTCCAATCCAGGTGTGGCTGGTCTCCTTTTGAAGGGCGCACTTGGAACTTTTCTTTTTTGTGCTTCCAGTGAGCTTTTGTGTATCAAATCGGCGAGGAATCGATATTCTTCCAATGGTGGAAGCGTATCTAAATATAAAGTTATAAAGATAACTAAATTATTAACACTCAGAGTAAGATCTTTCTTAAAGCTGAGTAAATATTCGTGAGAAATCTTAGATTATTTTATAGACTGTTTCAAATATAAACCCCCACGCGATATTTCTTCAGGTAGCGAACTCTCATTTTTATGCCCATCCACCCTACTCACGCCGTCGATCACATTTCATAAGGGAAGCGTAACAGAGAAAGAGATATCGCAACAAATTCTCTCTATCATACCTGTTTTCTAACACACGAAGTGGAAGTTGTTTCACCAACGACCCGATGAGATAGTTTATAGAAGCTACATTCAAATTCAAATCCATAAGTTTTTCCTTGATTTCATTGAACTTCGATGAAATTCTTAAAACTTTTCTGATATTATTAGAACTTCATTGAAGTTCGCAGAACGTCTCTCAGTTTGGCATCTTTTTTTTTCAAAATTATCAGATATTTCTTAAAGTTCACAGTACTTTCCCCTGTGGTTTACAGACCACCCTAAAGTTATCAAAAATTTCCTGGCGTTTTAGGAACTTTTTGCAGAGCATCATTGGAATTCATATAGTTATAGTTCACAGAGCTCTCTCAAGTTCGTATAACTTACCAGGAGGACATTGAACTCCCCTGAAGCTCACAAAACGACCCTGAAGTTGGCAGAATTTTCGTGAAGTTCATAGAACTTCTCTGAAGATCGAAGCACATTTTTAAAGTTTGAAGAATTTTCCTGAAGTTTGTAAAACTTTCCTTAAGCTTAATGAACTTCTCTGGAAGATGCGCTTCGATCTTCAGAGAAGTTCTATAAAGTTCAAGAAAATTCTATCATCATTCATTTCCATTTCCATGTGGTAGATAGAGTTGAGCAAGGAATAATGATAATAAGTGTGGGTAGTTCTTGTTTAAATATGAGTGAGTTTATGTTTAGCGTGTTGCAATAAATTTGTTTAAAAAACATACACACATGCATGCCCATACAAACCAAGCGAAGCTTGAGCCTGGCATGCTTGACAGTCTCGAGCAGCGTTGCCAGGTCATTTTCAGGAAAATCTGGACCAAGTAAAATATAAAATCTGGAAAATCTAGAATGCTTCAAAAAATCCTTTTTTTTTTAATAATGCTATTGAAATCAAAGTGATGTGCCAATCTCCCGTAAAAATAGGTCAGTATGATCATCTGGAATTTATTTAAAGTACTAGAATGGTTATAAATTACATGTTTAAAACAATTATACTCGGTGTGCCCAAAAAGTTCCAATATCCATTACGCAGCATTTCAAAAATTGAGTTAAATGTGGGTAAAAAACAGAAGAAAATATGGTTAAAATTGTTTTTTAAACTGTATTTTTTTTAAAGAATGAGAAGCAAAGAAAAGTGGTGCTGGTGGTGTAGTGGTAAGCGTGATTGCTTCTCACCCCAGCAGGCCTGGGTTTAATCCCAGTTGGCGCAACCGGGATTTTCTAAGGCATAAAATCTCTGATCACGCCTTTCTTCGGAAGGGAAGTAAACCTGTTGGTCCCCGGTGATGAGTTGATGGGTCGATAGGTAGGGTCCAGGTGTGGGAGCTACCTTCCTGGCGTCGGTAGCATTGGTACTCAGTATGGAAAACAAGATTGACAGAAAACAAATCAAGGAAAGAAAAAGAATCAAATAATCAAGGAAATTTGATGGGATGGATTTTTTGAACTAATAGTCGATGTAGTCCTTACTATTTGATGCAGTACCAGAAGATTTTATTAGTTCTAAATTATTCTAATATTACCCTGAGGTTGATCAGATTACAGTTTGATTCTTGACATCATACAACACACAACACCCAGCAGACCAGTAGCCAATTTTATTTTGAAGCAAAATTCACCGGGCTGAAGTGAGAATCAAAGCCTAACATCGTGGAACTCACACACAGTTTACCTAAACTACGGGTAACTCCACTATTCGCATGAACATTACGAATAATGTTATGCCAAAGAATGATTTTAGCTTGATAGCTTCATTTTTGAAATCTCAGGATCTTGCAATGATTCTAAATTCCGGAATTTATATTTTTCCTGCGTCCCAGATCATGAAATTTTTTGTTAGTCTGAATTTAGTTGGAACTCTTCACAGGATATCTTCGCCTATTATTTAGTTCAATTTGAATCATCCTAGAATTCCATCATATTTCTTTTTTATATTCCCTTAAAACAATCTTGATTATACCTGAACTTTTTCAGTAACATTCTAAGAGTTCTTAGCATTACCTCTTGTAATCTTTTATAAATCTCATTTCAATTCCACAACTCCCTCAAACTGGTAATAATTCCCAAGAATTGGCTCAATTTGGTGTCCATTTCTTCTATATGAAATTCTTAAAATATTCTTAACAATTTCCTTGGTACACTCTTCAGAATGATCGTCACACTCTTCTCAGACTTATCCGATAATTCCCTTTGAGCTGCGTTGTAGGTAAGGTCAGAATTGTTTTGAAATCCTTTTCAGTATTTCCTAAGTACTCAAGTACTTTGCCAAAATGAATTTGAAAGTCTCCCAGAAATTGCGCTTGAAATTTTATTAAAATGAATCTCCATAGAAACATTGGGCCGAATTCCATTGAAATTATTCTCTCGATTCGTATGAGCATAGTCGTTAAGTTTCATCATAAGAATTTTCTATGGTTTCTCTTCCGGATTGTATTATGCAATTGTCATCAGAGTTGACAAGACAATTGACACCGTCTTCAACCAGACGTTGCACAGCCTGAATATTCAACACTAGACAACGGACAACACACCATACCCAGTAGACCAGTAGGGAAATTTTCAGGTTGTTAAAATTTGCACTGGCTGGAGCGGGAATCGAACCCTCACTTCGTGGCACTTACAATACGCCTGAATGATGGGTGACGCTGCACGAACCCGAAGCCCACAAAGATGGATGTAAGTATAGTCAGAATTAGCTTGAAATTCTCCTTTGGTTTCACAAAGAATTCGCCTCACACATCACTGTGAACTATTTTCAGAATTTCCTTGAAATTCCAATAATGTCCAAAGTTGATGGCCTTTAATAATTAAAGTAGCAAGCTTGGCTTTTTTTATTTTTTGATCGCAGTGATATTTTTAAAGCAACATGTTTATAAAATCTGGGAAAATCTGGAACATATTTAAAAAATCTGGAAATATACGTGCTCTGTCTGTGTGCTGGCAAGACGACTAAAAATCTGGAAAATTCAGATAAATCTGGAATACTGGCAACGCTGGTCTCGAGTCATTCTTTGGGCGAACGGTCGTATTTACATTGCGTTCTTGTTGAGGCAATCGACCGAGGCTGGAAACCTCGGTCAGGTCACGACAATTATGTTTGAAGTTTATGATTAATGATCAAAAAGTGCTTGTTGTGAGTAGCCATCATTTGATTTAAGGGTCCACATTTACATTTACACACACAAATTTAGTTTTAATAAGAATTCTACTGAATCAATACGATGCGAAACGATATCGTTTACAAATGAGACCATGTTGCTAATTCACGACGCTCTTTTAATGTTTGAATGTTGATGGGCATGCACCGTGCTTCATAAAACGGAAGAGGTAATCTTGTTCAACCCAATTAACGAAGAGCAAATAATAAGAATTGCTTCTGTACTGATTCTAATCGTTCTTCGTGCGTGATTGAGAAAGGTGATTAAACTATGCTGCAATATTACAGTATTGTCCTCACATAATAAATTAATAGTATTGACACCGGGAGATCAACTGTTACTGTTCACAGCTGAAAATAAAAGAAGAATGGTCTCAACAAATGTACTAATTTTTCTATCCAGTGGTTTCACCTTTGCTCAAGCGCAGCGCTACTGTATTTGAAAATACGGTGCTAGCGGGAAGAGTTGTTGAACTAATGAATCTGCAGTTTTTGCCAAATAAACCTGGGGGCATCCCACTCTAAATTTTAGTTCCAATATTTATTAAATATTTTTAAATGTCTCGTAAGTATCGCTTTTTTAATATTTTAATTCTTGGTTTTATTTTCATCGTAGTAACGTTTTTTTATGACCGGTCGCCAGTGCTGTGTTTGTTGTTTTTTGCTCTATCCGTTCGATAATTTTAGTCGCGTGATCTGATCATTTTTTAGACTATAAAATGAGCTTATTTGAAATGAAGTATGAGTTCATTGTAAGGGGTACCCTTTACTTCAAATCTGCCTAAGAAAGGATATAAAAAAATGTATGTTTTTCAGTGATCTAAAATGTGAAAATGTGAAAATTCCGTTTTCTCCAACATCCAAGAATCCTAGAAGTCGATTGTGGAACCAAAGAGCTTTGTTCATCATATGGAAGTGTTCCATATTTAACCACCGCATATATAAATAACAAATAATTTGAAAATAACAATATGGTATTTTAAATTATAAAATGAAAAATTTAAAATAACGCCTTTTTGTAAGGTTAACGTTCAGCTCATCAACCCATTTAATGAGCATGCCCCCAATATCGCCACATTTTTTTATGATCTGTGACGTTAAATCCTTGTAACTATCCACTAGAAGCTAGTTCAAGCCTTTAAAGGAGCATACATCAAGTACGTCACGCTCTTAGGGGGGTTTAAAATGTGTGACAAGCAATGCATTAGGTATTGGAACAACGTGACGAATGGGAAGGGGGGTACATTTTCTATAATTTTTGCGAGGAGTACTTTGTAAGCTTCCCAACTCAATGGTTCCAATTCTAATGGTTTCTTTATGGTGAAATAATAGATTTTCTCCATACGAAATATATGATAGTCAATTTTAATAACCGTTCCATATTTTGTTCTGAACCGATTTTTCGATTTGAACTTGTCCAACTTGGCGACTTTTATGAGCTTCAAGTAGTAGAAGGGCATCGTATGGGGTTAAATCCATGGGAGTGTGGTTTATTTCTGCGGCCTAGGTATAATGCTACGAGCAATGAGACTCAGCTTTCCGGATGCCACAAGTTCTGATTCAGCTCCCATCAGCTTAAATGTTCATAGTCATTATCACAGGATCAAGATCCTAGTGGGTGAAAACCTCGGTGAAAACTATACTTATAAACACGATCGTCATTTCCAGATCTGTATTTTGAACGATAAATTTAAACTAGCAATAGTCGAAAGGTTCCAATGTCCATCAGTATAGCTTCCTCCTGGGACTGGATCAACGAGTCACGTACGATAGGGTCAGTGGCGTGTAGTTAATTCTATTAATATTTAAACTCACAATTGTTTGGCATTGGGAGATTCTGCGCCATCCCTGAAGGGGACGTGTCTACATCCTTGACTGCTGGTCTAAGCCAGTCGGCAGTTGTTGGGGTGGGCACCAAAGGCTTTATTTATTGATCCAATGGCGGGCGGGAGGTGAAACACTTATGCTGCTGCAATAAAGAAACCGGCCGCTAACTATGTCTGTAGTGTGGACTAATCCCAGATCCTGGGAGACCACGGACGTTAGCTGTCCCAGAGGTTGAAATCTAGGTCTCCGAAAGGCACAGTATCACTCTCTAAACCACATCCAAATTTCACCAGATCCACTCTGTTCCACAGCTCATCCACCACCCAGCAACTCCCTTTCGTTATGCGTTTTACTCTATCCGCTATTCCATCGTGGTCTTCTTCATTATGGGAGTCCAACCCGAGCAAAGTCCAGCATCAAAATGACAGCAAATTGAAATCAAATTTTGATATCAACATCAAACTGAAATCATAATTTGATCTCAGTTTACGCAATTGACAAATTTGATTTCATCTTACTGTACATTTGCTCTTCAAAAATATGTTATTGCGGGTTTGTTTTCATTGCCTTAGTATAACATCAAATTGAATACTTGTTTTGTTATCAACAGGAAAAATTGGTATCAAATTGAGTTTTCAGTTTGCTCTCACTGATAGCAGAAATAGTTTTCAATGTGATGTCACAGAAAGATTTTTGTGCTCTCAATTTTGTAACCGTTAAAACGACCAAAACGATAGCAACCTGTATAATAATTATCAGCAAAATCACAACATCAAATTTAGATTTCAATTTGATCTCAGACTTTGCTCGGGACTCGCCACCTGTCACGAAACGTATAGATGACTGCCTACCCGAGCAAAGTCTGAGATCAAATTGAAATCTAAATTTGATGTTGTGATTTCGCTGATAATGATTGCTCAGGTTGCTGTCGTTTTGGTTGTTTTAACTGTTTAAATATCAAAATTGAGAGCACAAAAATCTTCCTGTAACATCACATTGAAAAACTATTTCTGCTATCAGTGAGAGCCAGCTGAAAACTCAATTTGATATCAATTTTTCCTGTTGATAACAAAACAAGTATTCAATTTGATGTTATGCTAAGGCAATGAAAACAAACCCGCAACAACATATTTTTGAAGAGCAAATGTACAGCTAAATGAAAACAAAATTTAATATCAAATTTGTCAATTGCGTTAACTGAAATCAAATTATGATTGCAGTTTGATGTTGATATTAAAACTTGATTTCAATTTGCTGTCATTTTGATGCTGGACCGAGCAAAGTCCATGTATTGCTTACAAATTGACTGTTAACTTTCTGAGCAAACTGAACGCTGTTTCTTTTCCTATCGTCGCAACAAAAAACTATACAATAAATGTTAAATATATAGTACACAAAATCAGATAAGATTTGAATCCAAGCGTCAGATAAACAAACAAATGAAATTTGTTTATAAACTATAGCAACCGAGCAAACAAACCATCGCTACATATTTCTTAAGTATTTAAATATTCCCAAGTATCTATATGTATATCGAAAAGCAAACCAATTATGCGTTTTCAATTATGAATTAAGATTCTAACCGTTTGGACATTATGAGTTTATTTTAAATCTTGGATTTTTAATTTCGTATGAATTTCAAACCATCAAGGCTCGGACGGATGATTCGAAATTCACAACTTAAAATGCTGTCCAGACTGGAGAGTTATAACATGTTATAACGGTTGTCAACTAATTGCAACACAGAAACCACCATCAAGATAGCGCTATAACATGTTATAACTCTGTAGTCTGAACGTACTATAAGTGTGTATGTGTGTATTAAATCTAACCCCAACTGGGCGACAATGATATTATGGAAGAAATTTGCTTGCAACAATCCTTGATGTGATAATTGAAAGGAGTTAGAAAGTGATAGCTCCACTGCAGATTCAGCACCCATTTCAGAATGCCTGGCAATTCACTTCCATTCAGAGGTCACTTTTACATACAATAAGCCCAACACTGCCGTTATCATTTGGATAATGGCGCTGCAAACACAATTCCAGATGTTGAAATGACACCTCATTCGCGAGCATCCTCCAGAAGACAGAATGCCAGCACCAAGCAACGAAAAAAAGACCCTGTAAAACTCCTCTTGGAAGGGAAGCAAAGCACCAAGAACAATCGAAACAAATTCTTGTCCCAGAATTTTCACGTTAATTACAATATCACTCAAAAAACTTCTAACAACGAGATAGATCTTAATACACACAAATCCACACGTGAAATAAAATATTGCTTTGACTTCGTACAATTAAAAAATAAGCGGAAAACAGACAAAATCAGCAACAGCGAAAACAAAAACAAACTTTCGCGGGCATAGCCTACTGCGTTCCTCGCTTGCTTCATTTCTAATTCATCTCAAAATTCAAACATCCAGAAACTACTGAGAATATGGTTTGTTTACACATCTATAAAGTAAAATGCTGAATTCATTAACCACCCATGCAAGAATTATTTATTGATGACTCCCATTTCATGAAAACTAATTGAATGGATTTCGATTTCGCACCACCAAATTCCATTGTTTCAAAACAGCTCAACACAATTCTTGAAAAGCATTCAAAATAGATAGGCCTAATTATTATTCGCCCAAACAATAGCGTATGCGTATGGAAATGAGTTCAATCAGCGTAATATATCGCTTAACTCCCTGCAGGCTTTGGATATCCCGACATAGCCCCCCACATCAAATAGCATCAGATAGATAAATGTTTGGCACACAAACGCACAACAACCAACACCTTCCCAGTCAAACTTCCTGGCAGATAGTGGCCCCATCACCGCCACCGTTCCAAATTCAATACATATTATTCATGCTAAAACATATATTAAATTATAACGGTCGAACGCAATAATCGGTCGTGCTTTGCTAAGCAAATAATTCGGATGAATAACTAATTTCAAACATGTGCGTGTTATTTCCGGGAACAAAAGCCGATCAGCAAATGCCGGGAACTTTTAGAAAATTTCTAATCGAATAACTGAACTGCCTGACTTCTGTCGGTTGTATGCACTCACTTGCTGTCTCTCGCTATCATCCTACAACTACGACTGATTCAACTCTTGGGGAAGCAATATTTTCCCCTAAGTGCACTCCGACTGGCAGATGGCAGCAAATATCTACTTCTTTCGAGCAGCACAGAGTGTATCTTGATAAATAATTATTTGCCTATCAACTTCAATGAGCAGTTGCTCATATCAGTTTTTGCTCTGATGCAGTTCGACAAGAGTGTTTATCCTTGTGCATGGCATACACATGCACACATACTTTTAGCTACCGTGTTCTAATACCCATATGGCATGATTTTCCTGCATATCTCGCGTAACTTTCCAAAAGGTCCTAGCTAATAAATGTAAACAAATCGAGTTAATCGATACTAACTGTTGCTCTTCTATCGCTGTATGTGATACTAGAACGCCCATCCAAATTGGCTTTCATTCATTCAATCATAGGTCAAAAATTGTCCAATGTACAGTTTGGAATGATGGGTACTTGATTGTTACTTCGGACATTTGATCTACCTCATCTGCTAAAGACGGGGGAAAACCAATCTAAGGTTATAAGTAAGGGTACCAGTCATTGTTCCGATGTTAGGTACTCTATTCTGAAATCAGTCAAAGGAAATCTAGGATAATGTAGAATAAAACGTCCAATGTAACATCCCAAAAATGTCTTATATGATTTTTCCTATACTGTAGCATGAAATTCAAAGTAAAATAGTGATTTTACTGTTTCTTTACAATTTTCAAAAATAGTATTACAAAATGTATTGTTTCAAAACAGTTACAATAATAATCTGTCGAACTTAAACTTCGATCTTCTCGAATTGGCGGATATGTTAAATTGGTCCTATTGATAAGTTACACGAGATATCTACCATTCGAGGACCGAACTGAAGCAAGGCATACCCAACTTGACAGAGAGAGAGAGCGAGTTCGTCTAGTCTGGTTGATGACGATCTCTTTAGTTTAATATCTGCCATGTTGGCTGCGACCATAGCTCTAGCACTACGGGAAACGTAATACTCCGTGGGCCTGATGGCGACCCACAGCCTGGTTATCAAAGACGGTGCGCTAGAAGCGCAATTTTGGGGTGAACTGTCTAAGGAACTAAATCGTGATGTAAATGGTGATGTACTGAATAACACCTTTAAATCAAAATGATTATCATTTGAATTGGCACCACTGTTTTCATCCATTGAATTTGATTAGTTTGGCTTTTGAAAGCATCTGTCAAAAACGCAATTGGTTATTTCCTAAACGAAAAAGAACACTTTTGAACGGGTACACGATGTTAGACATACGGTCGTTGGGCATACGGACGTTAGGCATAATGTACGATAGGCATAATGGACGTTGGGCATAAAGGACGCTAGGTATAATCTACCGGATGAATACCAGAAGGATGATAATGGGGACCGTCTATTGATTGCAAACTTCGGTGACAATAATGTATTGCCTTGTAATAGAACTTATCTGAATAATACACTATTATTGAATATAGCAAAAATTTGGTAATACTCGCACTCTAGAATGCAAATTATTTCGAGTGGAAATGGAGAATTATCGCTCTTAATTAATTTGTTGTTGACTTGCCATCTTCGCGAGTAATGTTTGGCATGTGTGTTTTTGACATTTGCTTCCAAAAGCAAAACTAATCAAATTCAATGAATGAAAACAGTGGTGCACACTTAGTTTTTTCTACAGAGCTCGGCTGTGCCAATCTCGGCAAAAAAAGTTTCACTGAGATCTCAGCAAAAGTGACATTTGATTGCTGAGTCTCGGATAATGCTTAGCTGAATCTCAGCAAACAAATGAAATGTTTGCTGAGATCTCAGTAAAACTTTTTTTGCCGAGATTTGCACAGCCGAGCTCGGTAGAAAAAACTAAGTGTGTGCCAATTCAAATGATAATCATTTTGATTTAAAAGTGTTGTTATACAGTCCATAATTTTCAATGGCAAATCACTTTGTTTCAAAACGCAAATCACTTGAAAATCAATGATAAATCACTTCGATTCGTAGTGCCGCATGACAGACTGAGTCAAGTGCAAGAGCATTTGGATTAGATGTGACAACTTTTTACCGTGTACTTTATATGGTTCTAATAACTCACTCGCCGAAAAACACAGTTCTGAGGCAAGCATAGACGCGTGGATCACTATTATCTACTTTTACGGTTTCTCACTGAAAAGCCATATACAGAGGCCACGTTATTCTACCATCATGCTATGGAAAATAGTTTCCAACATCGAGTGTATATTTACACATTTCACATTAAAACTGCAAGTGAGCTGGAAAAACACAATCTGCTCTCTTCTTGGCTTCCTGTCTGACTGGAAAGTTTCGAGATGCAGTAAGGTGCCTCATTGCTAGGATGCTTGGAACTGATGGGTTCTTATTCTCCGGATAGCACAAACTCGGTGAACGACGTCGACCTCTGCAAATTAAGAAATTGACTACGACTGTCGATGGCAGCAACGAGGAGAGCAATGAATAGAAATTTGCTTTTGAGGAGCATAGTTTTCCCGCAGTAGCGGCGGTTATAAAACTGAAAGAGGTGCGAATTTTACCGCCGGAGGAGAAGTTTGGTTGTTGTTCCGAAAATTATTCTTCACTTGTTTGGCCCACAGAAGCAGCTTCTGCCTCTTGGCGATTGTTTTCGCTAACTTTCGGGGGAACTTATTGCATGTTTTGATGGGAAAGTTTCAAGTTTATGCATAACGTTACATTGCTCTTTGGTTTTTATTTTCAATTCATTTGTTTGGAAGACTCAACCGCGTTAGCTTTACGGAGCCGATATTTCATTGTAAGTGGTTTAACCGACTCTTTTCATCTTTTTTTAATAACTCGGTTGGAATAAAATGTCTCGGTGCATTTGATGTTCTTTTTGCTAGCTAATGCAGGCTGTTACAGTATTGTATTGGAAAAATGTCGTTCACTTGGTTCACTTAACTATTATAGTACTGCAAAGAGAATATCGATGAAGAGAATCGATAATCGCAATTACCCGCATAAAAACATACCATTACTTGACCTTACCGAAAATGGTTAAAAATTGTTTATAATTCCTGCTAAACTTTTACTGTAATGGTTATGGAACATTACATGAACGTTTGTGTGATAAAATTTTAACCTTATGTATTATGGTTTTTTTGGAAGTGAACCATACAAATAATGGGTTTTTAAGAACGATTACCATTCCAAATTCATGTTTTCTCCATACATTTTTGGAAAATGAATTTTATTTTGAACCATTTTATTTATGATTTGAGAACTTTAATGGTTATGATAGTCGGTAAGGTTCATACATGGTTTTGTAACATCGATTAACTTTAAGTGGAATATATTGGCAACACTGTCCAACATCACTCTTTGTTTGTTGTCGTCGCAGATTTTAATTCGCTGTTTTTCGTTGTTTTTTCGCGCTGTTTATTATCGGACGCGCTCGTTAGTGCAATATTTGGTCAAAGCATATCGGAATCTAGTGTTGTTTACCTAGTTGTGCCACAGTGTTTTATGCAATTGTGTTTTTGTGAAATACGCATTGTATCATCGTAATCGCTCATACCTACTTACTCGCTGTCTCTCTTCCGAAGTGCCATCTACCAGTAAACTTTGGAAGCCAGCACATCTCAGTAACCTGAACGTTGCATATTTACATCTAGGCGCTTTCATTCTTACTTGGATTACCGTAATATTGCGCTACATTAAACAACGGGAAGAGATTTCTCATCGTCATGAGCGCTTGTAATACTTGTTCGGAGCCTATTGACGGCAATGATAAATACGTTCTCTGCAGTGGAGTCTGCAACAGACTGTTCCACTTCAATTGTGCTGGGCTCAACGTTACCAACTTCAAGGCATGGTCATCCAATGTCGGTCTACTGTGGTTTTGCGATGCTTGCAGAGTTAACTTTAACCCAACAATCGTTGATCGTGAATCGCACATACTCAGAGCACTGCGTGATCTCTCAATACGAGTAGACTCTATTGACCTTCGGATTGGACAGTATGCTGAAAATTTGAAGACCATGAACAGCTTGTTATCATTTCCTGAGAAGGGAATCGAATGTCGATTTGAGATTCCATCAGCATCCAGCTGGTGCTCCCACTGATTTTCACCACAGCATAGATCGATTAAATTTGAATAGTTCGTTGCATTCTAGCCTAGGGAATATTTTCGGTGAACATGATGAACCTATAACTTCAGAAACCACCGCTGCTTCTGTTGTAAGGCGTTCTGCTGCTCTCACCACCACCACGACCGCCATTCCAACTGCTATCCTTGCCACAACTGTCACTAGATCGAATGAGAATGCCACTTCCGTTGCTACCACTAACAACTCTACTGCTACATGCACCGTCGCCTCTACAATAACCATGAACACCGCTGCCAAGAACTGCACAACTGTCGCATCAATCACCACCGCACCTGGAACTGGAACCACGGTTACCTCAACAACTACCTTGACAAATAACCGAGGGCCTCACGGACAATCTAGCCGTTTAAGGGTTGTTATGAGAAACGAACGTCGATGGCAGCAAAGCAATACCGACACAACCGAAGTGTTGAAACCATTCTACGTCGAGCAGACTGAAGAAGATGTCCTGGAATACCTCCGCGAAACCTTCAACATCGAAAATTCTACGGTGCGCTGTGTGAAGCTGGTACCTAGTGCCTCTAGGTACCAGCTTCACACAGCGCACCGTAGACAAGTTAACGAGCTAACCTTTGTCTCCTTCAAAGTATCCGACTTGGAAACCACTGTAGGGGATTCATTCTACTGGCCTGATGGAATAAATGTACGTGAATTTGAATCAAAAAACGACGCGGCTCCAATAAACCTACGACCACCAATACTTCCACAATAAGTTTATCGATACACTCTACATCAACTACTCGTAACTCTACGCAACTTTCATCTACTCTGGGACGCAACGGTGTTCACCCTATGGAAGCCACCGATCCTCTCACCACAGTCATGCCTTTCCTGCCATCGTCCATCAGTCGTTCCGGCCCTGTGTGTGAGTTTGGAAACGTGGTCTTCCAAACTAATACCGCAGGCAAGTACGATTCATTCTTGTTCAGCCCAACTCCTGATTCGTTGCTTGGTTTCAGTACTACACCGTTTAGCCGTCATTATTCAAGACCTTCAACTCAGCATGTTTCAACTCTGGGACGCAACGATACTGGCTACATGGAAGCCCCTAATCCCCCTACCACAGTCGAGCTTTTCCCGTCATCGGCCAACAGTCGTCCTGGCCCTGTGTGTGGGGTCAGAGAAGGGGTCTTCCAACCCGCTATCTTTGGCAAGTACGTTTCTGTTTTAAGCGTTCAACTTCTGATCAATCTACTGGTTCTAGCGTTGCAATCAACTGTCCCTCTTCAAACGTCAGCGAATTTAACTATCCAAGCAGCACGGTAGTGACCAGCAGCAATAATGATGCAGCTCATTCAGGACGCAACTTTCTATCCGTCTACTACCAGAACGTCAGAGGTCTGCGCACTAAAACGACAGAATTGAAGTTAAGGCTATCGAGCTGCGACTACGATATAATTGTTTTTACCGAAACATGGCTCCAGTCTGATATTAGCGATACGGAACTCACTTCCGACTACTCTATATTTCGGTGTGATCGAAGTGAAACTACTAGTAATTCTTCGAGGGGTGGTGGAGTTTTCGTAGCTGTTAAAAATAATTTGAAGTGTTCACTCGGTTGTCGACAAAAGCAGGCCACTCTCGATGTGTGCTACGCGATCGTCTGTTTACTCGGCAGCAACCATTGTGTGGTCCTCCTCATTGTTCTTCATCAGCAGTTCTTTCGGTCGATGCGTCGTCGACTTTGGAAAGCAACCGTTTCGTGATGAGTGTGTGAGTGCTGACCACGTTTTGCGTCCATTGCTGCAATGGACGCGCTCTGACCCTCGTTGGCGTACAACAATTTGCCATACAATGAAACTACTGGAAGCGGCTCCAGTTCTGATGGAGGAGGCTTTTTGGATAGCGGAAGATAAAGTGTTTATTGTGTTGTACCTTTTGACTATAGCTTTAAGATGTATTGTATAGTGACCATGAATCCTCGGCTCTGTTAAGTTAATTCGGTTGAGCCTTATCAAATAAATTAATATACAAAAAAAAAAAAATTTGCACTGTACTGCGGTTTCTTTGGACGATTGTAGACAGCTTGAACAAATTGTTGTACGAGTAACACTTCCTCACCATTCGCTGTTGATCATTGGCATCTATCTTCCCCAGAATTCTGACGCAAGTTTATATTCGGCTCACGCTACGGCTGTCCAGAACTTATCGGATCGTTCGTCGGACAATGACATTATTCTACTCGTCTGGGACTACAATCTTCCTCATCTGCAATGGTGCTTCGATGAGGAGACGTTAATGGGTTTATACCTCCGAACGCTTCCAGTGAACAAGAACTCAATCTCACCGAATCCATCTCGGCGTGCGGGCTGGTTCAAGTGAATTCTTATACAAACCCGAACGGTAGACTACTAGATCTAGCATTCACGAATTCTCCAGATGGCATTGAAGAACTGCGGCCACCACTTGCACTCTTATCCACCGACGCCCATCACCCACCGTTTATTTTACTAGTGGATGTGCACAGCGTCATCATAAACCACCAAATCGACGCGGATTCGGATGCAATTGACCCAACTTTGATTCACTTAATGCCGCGTTTTCGTCGATCGACTGGCAGCTGCTTCTACATGAACACACTGTTGATGCAAACGTTATTTTGTTTTATGACAAGCTGTATGAGATTATAAATCGAACGAGAACAGAGATTTCCTTCATCTAATTGAATCATCCTATAATGAACTTCTCTCTTCAAGCTACCATGTATACATGCGCAAAC
Organism: Ochlerotatus camptorhynchus; assembly: GCF_037179485.1. Taxonomy (NCBI): domain Eukaryota; kingdom Metazoa; phylum Arthropoda; class Insecta; order Diptera; family Culicidae; genus Ochlerotatus; species Ochlerotatus camptorhynchus. The sequence goes on along the minus strand of NW_027040527.1, from coordinate 3,773,614 downwards.
TTGAATCCAACCTAAAACAAAATCCGTCGATGTTCTGGAGGTATGTTAAAAAGCAAAAGGCTAGCAATCGTGTACCGAGTAACGTTATCTACGGTGATTCCATGGCCAGCACACCTGAAGATGCTGCCAATCTTTTTTCGAATTTTTTTCAAAGTGTGTTCTGTTCAACTTCTCCTGTACCTCGCCCGGATTGTTTCCAACACGTGCCATCTTATGGTATCCTCCTTCCAATCTTCAGTTTTTCTTGTGACGAAGTGTTAAGTACGTTGGCTAAATTAGATGCTTCGAAAGAAGCGGGAGTCGATGGTCTGCCACCGATATTAGTGAAGAACTGCGCTGCATCTCTGGTTGAACCATTGACGTTACTGTTTAACTGTTCGTTAGAACAAAAAACGTTCCCAAGTTTATTGAAAACCGCGTCAATGATTCCTGTACACAAATCTGGCAGTTTAAACAATGTGGTAAACTATCGAGGGCTTCAATTCTCTGCTATCTGGGAAAGGTTCTCGAATCACTAGTGCATAAGGTCGTGCTGAATGCAGCGAAACCGATTATCTCTGAGTATCAGCACGGATTCATACCACACCGGTCTACTACAACCAACTTACTGTGCTATACCAACGTACTGTTCCGTGAGATAGAACGTCGCAACCAGGTGGACTCTATTTACATCGACTTTTCGAAAGCGTTCGACACCGTCCCGCATGCCTATGCCACAGAAAAACTGAAACACATGGGATTTCCGGATTGGATTGCGGACTGGATAAGGTCATATCTAACGGGTCGAAAGGCATTTGTGCAAGTGAACTCGTCTCGTTCCAATACGTTCGACATACCATCTGGCGTACCACAGGGTAGCGTGTTAGGACCTTTGCCCTTTGTCCTCTTTATTAACGACCTGTGCCTTCGAATATCCTCTGGTAAGCTCCTTTATGCTGATGACCTCAAAATCTTCAGAATTATCGCGTCTTTTTTTTTTTTTCCTTTGGTTTGTTTTTTCCGTCGATCTTGTTTTCCGTGCTGAGCACCAATGCTACCGACGTGCCAGGAAGGCAGCTCCCACACCTGGACCCTACCTATCGACCCATCAACTCATGAACCGGGGACCAACGGCTTTACCTCCCACCCGAAGGAAGGCGTGATCAGAGATGTTATGCCTCAGAACATCCCGGTGGCGCCGACTGGGATTGAACCCAGGCCTGCTGGGGTGAGAGGTAATCACGCTTACCACTACACTACCGGCGCCGTTTAGAATTATCGCGTCTGTACTCGATTGTATTGTACTGCAGGCTGACATCGACGTAGTGTCAATCTGGTGCAAAGAGAATGGTATGAGCGTGAACATCAATAAATGCAAAACGATCACATTTAGTCGCTGTTTGTCAACGCTCACTCACCACCCAGACAACCAGAAATCGTATAACAATGTTCAGACAGTATCGTAAATTGCTACAGTTTAAGTCAAAATCGCATATAAGAATGGCATAATTCGCATTATGTTTAAGTTAAATCGTATAGAATGCATATTTCCGACTTATATGCGATGACTCATTTTTCCGTCGTACTGAATCACAAATTAAATCAGATTACATCGTAAGACTTTTCAAAATGAATTTGTTATTACAGATTAAATCGTATATCATGTTAAATCAACTCGTTTAAAATTAAATTAAAATATGCACGTATATGGCCTCCACTTTTGTACGTATAAGCCATTTCTTTGCATTCTATACGAATTGTTTGTTTGTATATATGTTTGTATATCACGAAAACAACTTTGAATATACGTGCATTCTGGTTATCTGGGCAATATCGAATTGACACTACTCCGCTAGAACGTGTGCAATTTATTCGCGACTTGGGAGTTATAATTGACTCTAAACTTAGATTCAGCGAACATGTCTCCACCATTACAGCAAAAGCTTTCTCCGTACTCGGGTTTATTCGTCGTAATGCTTCTCAACTAACCGATGTGTACGCATTAAAATCACTCTTTTGTGCTTTAGTGCGCAGCATTCTGGAATACGCTGCCCCGGTTTGGGCACCATATCACACGTCCCAGGTGATCCGCATTGAACGTATACAAAAAATGTTCATACGATTTGCACTCCGGAACCTACCGTGGAATGATCCCGTGAATCTTCCTGATTACCAACAAAGGTGCCGTTTAATCAACTTAGAGTTGCTGTCAGTGAGACGGCTGAGATTTTAACAATTGGTTGTATTCGACATCCTGATGAACAACACCGACTGTCCAGATCTTCTACAGGAAGTTATGCTTAACGCACCTCAGCGCCAATTACGAAACTCTGCCCTTATTGTCATTCCCAGTCACAGGACTAGTTATGGGTTTAATAGTCCGCTAAGTTCCTGTCTTAGAGCTTTTAATGCTGTTTGTGATGACTTCAATTTTAATTTAACTAGGCTCTGTTTTAAAAATAGGTTAAGAGTAAATGTGATAGGTTAAGATTAGTCTGTGCGAAACCGTCGAAGACTGAATAAATAAATAAATAAATAAATAAATATCGCGAATTGGTTGCCTCTAAATTACTTATTATCAATTCGCGATATATTCCAGGGAAAGTTGACCGATAATACAAAACCATTAATGGACCTTACTGGCTACCATAACCATTACCATTAAAGTTCTCAAACCATAAGTAAAAAGGTTCTAATATAGTCCTCTCTCCGAAAATGTATGGAGTAAACAACTTTTTTGAATGGTAATGGTTCTTAACAACCCATTATTTGTAAAGTTCACTTCCACAGAACCATAATACATAAGGTTAAAACTTTATCACACAAACGTTCATGTAAAGATCCATAACCATTTCAGTTAAAGTTTAGCAGGGATTATAAACAATTTTTAATCATTTTCGGTAAGGTCAAGTTATGGTTCGCGTTTATGCAGGTAGGCCCTTATGAGTCTAAACGCTAGACACAACTGTACGTCTAGTGGGTGTGGACCGATTACTAGCGGATTACTCGAGGTTAGAAAGGGTAACATTTTTAAGGGAAGTATCAGAGCAGTATCGTTGTCTTAACAGAGAGTTGTCGCCAGCACAATAGCGTTGTTCTGTGATCAGGGTTGCGTCTGGTGTTCAACCGACTGTCGATGGTGGGCAACGATCATTCTCATCGAGACGAGCGGACAAGACTAACACAAACTAATAAAAGAATAAAATTGACATAGGAATTAAATTCCTATAGGATAGAGAGCTACTTCGGCCGAATCGCCCATTTTGGGCCTATCGAGCATAACACATCAAATAAAACCAAGAGTTCGACGTTAACTAATCAATTATGCGTTTGGTACGACACTTCTGTTCAAAATCTACCGAACGTGTGATATGCATGTTTGCAGCCATTATTCTCAAAAATAAAAGAGGCGCTCTAGCCGAATACATTTTTATCTTCATCCGATAGACCGAAGTGAATTCAATTGCGTTTCAATGCGTTTAGTGCGGCCGAGTTTAGAATCCGTAGACCGAGTTTGGTCAAAACGCAGTGTTAGTGTTTTAACAATATCTCAACAATGTCTCTTTATCAAATCTTAGGATAAGAATAAAAAATTTAAATAAAAACTTTGGAAGACATCTGCAGGGTGAACATTCCATTTTATGAAAAAAAAAAATCCGTTGAAAATATAGAGGCAAAGGGCGGATTGTGCTAAATAGGCCCAAAATTAGATCACAGCCCTACTATACACTTGAAGAAGCACATAAATCGACTGTATATAGCACAGATAGCGAGTTCCCAACACGTCTCTGATAGAAACATAGGGTTGTCTTCCTTGGGCCTCGAGGGTATTCAAAAGTCGCTCTCTGGCGGCGTCACTATCTGTACTTTGCCAAACTTCATGATCGTTGTCATCGTAACTGTTTAATCCGACAGATATTGCTGTCCACAAGGCTTATTCTATTTGTTGAAATTCAGTTTCAACGGGAAGCTTCCCATACTACGATTCTCGACCAGAAGCGAATAAAAGACGTATAATCCGGTGATAGTGAACATATAATTTGCTATGTTAGATGATGACAATTCCAGTAGGAATTAGTTACCCAAGTAACCAAAAGTTTTGATAAAAGGCTATTTGTGGCTTAAGCAGCTTGGTTGCAGGTGGTCCATAGAATTCTAAGCAGCTTCATTTTTAAGTCGTTATAAGTACTTGAAAGTTCCGGTACGATACTTGAAGAGCATTCTAAGCAGCTTCTGGCGGAACTTGAACGGAACTTTTAGAAAATAAGTTAAAAAAAGGTTTTTGTCCTCTACACCAATTCTATATTTAGTTCGCACTTCTATGAAAGTTAATTCTAAAGTCTGGTCTTTATGAAAGTTATTTCTAAAGGCAGGTATGAACATGTATTGATTTATCAGCATTAGTAGTAGTATTGGAGCTGTTTAAATTAAATGAAGAATTGAAGAATTAAACCCAGTTCTTCAGCGTGAGAGCCCCAGCACGAACCGCTACGTCATTTGAGATATATTAAAGTGAGCTGTTGTCTCGACTACTTTTTGAGTTCTCAGTGACAGCTGACTGACTTGAATACGAAACACAACACCTTGATGAGTTTTGAATTGCTGTTTGCCCACATGGTATTCCAAAAAACTTGTGGCGTAGTGGTTAGTGTTCGTAGATCACATGCCGAATACACGAGTTCGAATCCAGGAAATTGTTCTTTATTTTTTTATGTTTGGAAGGAATACTGATGCACTGCATAAATATAAGAAGTATGATTTATTTGAGCCACTGATCATTTCATATTTACGTACAGTAAATTTTGTGACTAATAAAGACTTGTGCGGATTGCTTCATGCGGGCTATGACGTGCCTTTTTAGAATCTTTCATGTTGCTAAGAAGTTCCACAGGGAACTTCTAAGATACTTTAAAGTTGCTGAGAAGTTCCGCTGAGAACTTGTTCAGCACTTTGTTGTGGCCATGTTTTCAGCCTTTCCTGAAGTTTCTAAGAAGTGCTTAGGGATGCTTTTTGGAACTTTTTTTGAACATCAAGTTGCTAGGAGTACGCATCGAAACTTTTTTGGAGCCTGAAGTTACTCGTGTGCTTTATATAGCTTCTAAAGTAGTCAGAATGTTATGTTGGAACTTTATATGCACTTTATTGAACTTTAAAAACGGGTTTTATCGTTGAATGCGGAACTTTTGGTTGCTTGGGAAAAAAGTTCTGTCGGAACTTTATGGAACTTGAAAGCTTTATAGGAAATTTTTTTGAACTTTATGGAACTTGAAAGTTCTGTCGGAAATTTATGGAACATGAAAGTTCTATTGGAACTTTATTTGAACTTTATGGAACTTGAAAGTTCTGTCAGAAATTTATTCGAACTTTATGGAACTTGAAGGTTTTGTCGGAACTTTATTTAAACTTTATGGAACTTGGAAGTGAGTGGCGCTATGGAAGGCGATATTTGTTGATCGATAAATCGCCTTTGCGGAATTTTTCTCAATTACCCGTCAGCAAGTCCTCATCAACTGGCAATAAAAATGGAATGAGAGTGATCTTTGAAGATGGTTACATCCTATTCTCCCACAGTTATCGAACAAACCGTGGTTCAAAGGATTGGACATGAGCCGTGACTTTATACGTGTCATGTCAAGGCTCATGTCCAATCACTACTCGTTAGACTCGCATTTCTTTCGAATCGGACTCGCAGGCAGCAATTTGTGCGCTTATGGTAGTGGTTATCACGAGATCGACCACGAGCTTTGGTCATGCACCCTCCATTGTGTTGCTCGATCCGGGTTATCTGCATGCATCCCTCAGTGCCCTAGAAAAACAACCTTTGCGGCCCGTTAGAGACATCTTGGCGAGCCGAGATCTCGACTGTTTAAATTTAATTTATGTGTTTTTAAAACGGATCGATTTAGTAGTTAGTGTCATCTTGTGTTCTCCCAAGTTGTTAGCTCCCCATCGGTGTACCTCCATGTTTGTCTTTTTAATCAGTATGTCGCTTAGTTCGAGATCAAGAGCACATTGCTCTCCAAACCCTGTGTTCTCAATCCCTTCCCTGACATCCAATTGTTACAATTGTTACCCCTAACCTCGAGATAACCTCGAGTAATCGGCCCTGCTTTACTAACGTTAGTTTTAAGTAAGTTTGTAATCCAAACACTGAATATCGGCTCCGTAAAGCTACAGCAAATGAGCCTGGAAAATAAACGCATTATAAAAAAAAACAACATTTTTATTTTTATTTTATTAATGTTAAAGCTTCAATTTCAAATTATTAAATATTTGCGTATATTAAAATAAACTATCCACCAAATTGATTGAAAAGCAGTTCCACGCCAAATGACGCAACGATAAAACTCGGCCTACTCCGATTTGTATGAAACTTTGCGTGAGTGTTTGTTATGGGCAATCATTTCCCTTTTTTGCTGAAATTCGTCCATTTTGGGCCTTGTCATTGTTTTCAAAATAACGTCTTTGATAATCAAGTTAAAAAAAAAAGTTCGTATATGTGGATTAAGTGTCCGGATTTCGATACTTTACGGTATTGCTTAATTACCCGCTGGATACCAGTAAGACTTTACTTACCATAGAGGTAACTCTAAGACCAGAAGGCCCTAAAGAAACTTGCTCAACTTTTTGGCTCAGCTCTGGTACTATCTTCGGTCCCAAGCTAATCGATGCACCCCTCGAAATATAGGAAAATCCACAAACCCCTCATTTTATCGGTCAAACTTTCAAAGCGAATCAAAACAAACATAATGTAGTAGGGTAAATGTCGGTTTCGGCACCCATTGACTGTTTTCGGCAACCAAAATTTAAACGTTAATTTCACTATGTTTTCCCATCAACACACTTCCCTGAATGCATCCAAACGATTTCAGGGTCGTTTGTCGCTTGTTCCTTCACACACATCAGTCACATCACTAGTATAAGAGCTGACACTTCGAGCAGGAACATACGGTGATGGGAAGACCATCCACAAGAGAAGCACAAACCCAAAAAGGGTGAACAAACCAAACTTTACAACCATAAATGCTCAAAAGCTGCGAAATTGAACCTCACTAGAGTATTCTTGAACGACGAGGCTTGATGGTTCCGTTATGAACGCGGAAGAGCGGAAATCAACGATAAGTGGTGGAAAGGCTATACCTAGGGCTGCACTCTTGGAAATAATAGGCTACCACAAAAGCTAGATTTTCATATTACATGTATTCTGTGACGTCACATATGGGGAGTGTATACTTGCATGCTTCTAGCTACTTCTTCGGACCCATGACGATATTGGTAGTGGTGATGATGGTGCTGGTGTTGCCTCGGCCTCCAACATTGGTTGATGGCGGTCGGAAATTATCTACACTACGCTCACCCAACAGTCCGCAATGCCGAGGATGATGATGTGTTCGCCGGACAGTTCACTAAGGTGGCTGAAGGATGACGGTCCCCAGAGGACAACACAATGGCGGTCGGTGATGACCACGCGGTCTCTATTCGTGATGTCTCATGCTGGCAAAAGATGACGACAAAATGGCGTGTCGATATTGTCCGGGTGTTCAGCCACGTCGGTACGCTGGACAATGGCGAAGCTTTTCCGGCCGGCCGCCACGCAGAGTACACTATTCGCGCCTTACTACTGGTAATTCTGTAGAAGAGACCAACAAAACCGAAAAAGGCCCACTCGCTGGACCTAACCACCAGATTAGTCCCCTGTGACGTCACCTAACTTCTAATTTCACCACAATTTTAATCGAGACAAAGCATTTACCTTTTTCTTGTTGGTTTCTCGTTTGTTTGTCGGAGTTTCTTTGTATATAGTTTTCTGTCTATTCTTTGGGTAGCTATAGAAAATATTCACGTTAGACTTTAAAACAATAACAACATTTCTACAACACTAACCGTACTAACTTTTCACCCTAACGATCCGTACTATTTTAACAACACTAACTTTTTAACAAACGTCCGTACTAGATTAGACTACCTACTAAAAGAGAACAACACATTAATTATAACTATTCCACCACTCTGAGGTTTACTTTATACCTAGGAAATATCAATTTACACACGCGCGCACTTCTACTACTCCGTTCCAGAGTCAACGTAAAAAAGGTTTAATTTCACTAAATTGCCGAGCTTATATTGAAATCAATCACCAAAAATAACAAAATGCCGAAGTCTGACATTTGGACTCATAATAGGCTTGCTCACCCCTTTTACACTTGAGCTTCTGGGACCAGTGGCGGATTATTTTTCCCGTTCAACTGCTCGACTGTCAAACTCTCATGCAGCGAATCGTGAAAGTGGAACAGGCTCACTCACTCGCCAAGCCACTCGTGAGTGCCACTGTTCCAGTGTGGTTAGTAGTTTTGAAAAGGGTGTATTCGTTTTATTCGGTAATAAGTTTGTGGAGGAGCCTACAAGTAATAATTACACCACTGGTTACATACTAGAATGTTTAATATAATAGGGTACGTTAATCGATGTACTTGGGACCAATTGGCTGGTCAAGTAGTGAGCAAATTTAAAATCGTTAGTTTCACCACCAGTTTCCGATAACATGTGTTTATCAAGATAACATTGCTCAGCATTTCTTGCTCACGGTCTTGTCATCAGAGAACTTGTGAAATATTCTGATATCCAATTCCAATATTTGTCTGCTGTCAGGAGGACACAACAAATTTTACCTCATTTATATAGTAGCGATTGCTGGAGGATAGCACTGCCTGCGGTATCTATCAGCTCGATGGTAGGGAAATTTGATGCGCTACCATCTTCAAACAATACCGTGGTCCCACAGTACATAGACTGCTTAATCTGGTCACCCTAAAGAGAGTCCATCTAGAAGAGCTTTGCCGTACCACCGTATTTCTTAAGTTTCTTTAACCCTCCATGTAATACAGGAACTGAAAGCTGAAACAATTCGCTTCATTCGCTTGGCTGTCTGTTGTTCGAGAGTTCTTGCCTTGGATAGTGGATCCTGAGAGTGAATGATGTGATCTCACCCACTCCAGCATCAGTGGGCGCGGGTTCAAACACTATTTTACTCCATCCTTCTCCATCTCCATTTCGTCATGGCCGAAACTGCATGGACGCTAAAAGTAACAGCGTGGTGAAGTGGAGCACCGGGTGCTGTAATTAAATTTAAATTTAATCTCCTTTTTCCGTTGGACATAATGGTTTATTTCTTGTGAGCGTTGTGTAGTGATACCGTTTTTCGTCCCCGTCGTCGTCGTCGTCATCGTCTTTGGTGGAGGGTAAGACGATCGTAACGAGGTTGACTAAGCTTTGACTTTTGTTTAACGACCGTTCTGATCTCTTCCCACTCATTCCCTATAGGGAACGACCTTATACGAATATTATACCCGGAGCGCTTCATTTGCCACAAAGCAGTGGCCGTCCGTTTCAGACCAATACGATGACGACCGACCGACAAAACCGACTGACTAGCTGAGGGACTAGAAGAGAAACTGTTGCTTTGCCTTAATGATTTATTTCGAAATTGAGACTAACTACTGACTAGGTTTATTTCGGAATGCTACCGAGTGCAGCACTAAATTTGTTATGTTCGGATTTATTAAGGGGATTTAGGTGGGATTATAGTGTGCTTTAGTTTTCGATGAAACCCTACCCGATTGAGTTGAGTTGGAGCTGTGGGATGTGGAATGAGGATGTGGAAAAAAAGGAATGTTCTATTGGTAGAGACTGGCCTGGCCTTACGGATAAGTCCTGTATGATCCTTAAAAGTGTTTTAAAGTTTAATTCATTTTTAAAACCAACAGCTACCATTTTATTATTTTGGACAAATACATTTTTATAAATTTAATTTTAAAAGAATGATTTCAACCTGGGTACTGCGGACTCACGCAATGGGCAGACCAATTGGGAGCCAGTGTGAACTGTCAAATAGGAGCCAAAGATACAGAAGTAACAAATGTAGTTGCTGTTCTTATCTATAGCCAAGCATTGTAATTTCATACAATTAATCCATACTTTTTCTCAACATATTCTTAATTTTAATAACAAAGGCAAACAACATCAGGCTCAGTGATGAAAATATAAAAAACCAGCATAGCATCTTCTTACTGGAATTATTTTTCTGAAGAGGTACTAGCATAGAGGTAACTCTAAGACTAGTAGGTCCCGAAGAAATGTGCTCAAATTTTTGGCTCAGCTCTGGTACTATCTTCGGTCGCAAGCTAATCTATGCACCCCTCGAAACATAGGAAAATCCACGGACCCCTCATTTTATCTGTCAAACTTTCATAGCGAATCAAAACAAAAATTGTGTAATACTAGAAGTTCGACTGGAATGGGTTACGTTAATCGATTTGCTTGGGACCAATACGCTAGTCAAGTAGTGAGCGAGGTAGTGAGCCAATTCAAAATCGTTAGTTTCCACCGGTTGGTACTAGTAGGGCAAAGGAGGTAACACCAACCGGTGGAAACAAACGATTTTAAATTGGCTCACTACTTGACTAGCCTATTGGTCCCAAGTACATCTATAAGTGTACCCCACTCCAGTCGAAATTCTAGTACCACACTATGTTTGTTTTGATTCGCTGTGGAAGTTTGACAGATAAAATGGGGGTCGTAGATTTTCCTATCTTTCGAGAGGTGCATCGATTAGCTTGGGACCGAAGAGAGTTCCAGAGCTGAGCCAAAAAGTTGAGCACGTTTCTTGGAGACCTTCTGGTCTTAGAGTTACCTCTATGGTAACACCATAGAGGTAACTCTAAGACTAGAAGGTCCCGACATAACGTGCTCAACTTTTTGGCTCAGCTCTGGTACTCTCTTCGGTCCCAAGCTAATCGATTCACCCCTCGAAACATAGGAAAAACCAATAACCCCTCATATTATCTGTCAAACTTTCATAGCGAATCAAAACAAACATTGCGTAGTACTAGAATTTCGACTAGAATGGGATACGTTAATCGTTTGCTTGGGACCAATAGGCTAGTCAAGTAGTGAGCCAATTTAAAATCGTTAGTTTCGTATTGATTGTTGGTAACACCTAGTTTGTGCTATCCATCACTACGTGGCAGCACATTCGTTTGTATTAATTTCAATCATGCGCATCACTCTCGGATACTTCCTACTTTCCGAGGTCACGGAAGAATGATACTAAATATCGCAGGAAATTGGCAATCTAACGATAGCGCTCGTGGTGAATAGGAGAAATATAAAAATGATGATGATTTCAAAATTTTGCAAAATATTTTATCAAAATTATACCTCACAAGAGAGAAAACGAAAAAAAATATTTGTTTATTTTTGTATTGCTGCTAAGGGGGAAAAAATCTCAAAAGCTACCCGATTGACGTATAATTTTCATTTTTTTTTTCTCAGCTCTTGTTTAGATCTACAGATTTCAAATTTCCTAACGCCATATGCATGACCAACTTTATAAAAAAATATTTATTTGTCAAATAAAAGCATTTTAAATGATTCTCCCATACCTCGCCGTGCAAAATTATGAAACCATCATCAATTTTCTATTTCTCCTACTTGCCACAAGCAGCGCTATATGTTATCGTTAGATCGCCAAAATATGTAAATGTGTTATTTCCTTGTTGAAAATGCGAAAACTTTGTACTATACAGTAATGAAAAAGAAATGTGTAGTGGTAAAAATTATTCATATTTTCATTGGGAAAATCTGCTGAAGTAGATAATGTTAATGCTAGAGTTATTCAAGACTGCTTTCATGTCATTGGCCACATCTTGCTGGACCTTATTATTGAATCATTGCGAATTTGGCCACAAATTTGGAACGAATCCTTAGTGGTTTCTATTCAAAAAGTTGCTGAAACGATTAAAGCCTAAGAGTTTCGTCCCATCAACATGTGACATTAGCGAAAATTTTAGAACTTGGCCAGCCGTTGGAGTATTTAAATAGTAATAGTTTGTTGATACCAGAATAATCGGGATATCTGGAAGGTCATTCTTGTGAAACCACGTTAAATTTAGTATTAGCGAAGTGGAAAAATAACTTGGGAGTGTAAAGATACGATTGCTGCTGTTTTTTTTTTTTTTTTTTTTGATCTTAAACGCGATTTTGAAACAATTTCTAGGCCCTTATTGTAAAGATCAATCAAGCGCTTTGGAATTACGAGTGCTGAATATAAATGGTTTGAAAGTTATTTGTCTGACAGTACTCAACGGACTTATTATGTTTCCAGTCCCGTGGGGAATAACCTTTGGAGTGCCCCAGGAAAGTGTATTAAAGCCCCTGTTATTTATTATGTATAATAATGACTTGCGACGAATTTTACGATTTAACGACATTAATCTTTTTGCAGATAATACTGTGTTATTCATTGCAGCTAAGGATTTAGATGATGCCGTTTTACACTTGAATGAAGATTTGCGTTCTCTAAGTAGATGGTTGAAGTATAAGCAGATGAAATTGATTTTATGGTAATTTCGCGGAATCGAGTAAATGTCTCTGTTGTAATTTATAATTGGACTATTGATCGCGTTCGGGAGATTAAATATCTTGAAGTGATTACAGATAACAAACTTAAGTTCAACTCTCACATTGACAATGTCATCAAGAAAATTGCCAAGGAGTATGGAATTCTATGTCAACTGAAAAACGATTTAACTATTGCCAGTAAAATACAGCTATACAAATCAATCACAGGGTGTCGACTACCTGGAAAAACCTGGAAAATCAGGGAATATCAGGGAAACCCTTTTTGAAACAGGAAAATCAGGAATTGTCAGGGAATTTCATTCAAAGTCAGGGAAATATTTCTTTATAACAGAAACATATTAATAAGTATGGCTGACTTCACTAGTTTCATACAACTTAATTACTCGTGGTAGTTTGAGGATGGTTTTCAATTTTAAATTTTAAATAGAGTTGCGAAGTTGTTGATGGTTGCTCGATGCTTGATGTTGCATTTTTGCAAGTGGAGCAAAAGTTGCTCAAATACTAGTTCCTGCGTCTGTTCGATCCAGCTGTGTTCAAGTCGGTTGAATTCAACTGAGTTGGTCAATTGACTTGCCTTGTCTTAACCCAGCTTTAAGAGAAGATAATGATTTTTTTTCTGAATACTTCTAGTTCTTGTTCCTTATTGTGTTCTTAACAGCTTGATTAGCTTAGAGAACTAACTAGATGAGAATTTAGGATAATGATCTTGCCTAGGAGTTAATTTTTATTGCTTGGAGTAGCACTTTTATGATTGAATAATGATTCAAAGATACGTAGACAAGCATTGCTTTGACCGCATAGAGTGGCTGTATTACGTATTTTAGGTCTTCATTGGGAACCTGGTTAGCTCGTCAAATTATCTTATCAGTAAACTATTGTAATGTTGCTGCTATTGCATTTTAAATGGAATTAACTTACAGAATGTTGGAGGTGAAAGCGCTGTTTTTACGATTTCCCCCACGGGAAGAATCCACCCACGAATTTGTTTTTGGTTATTGGTATTATCCAGAATAATTTTCTTACGGAGCTGGGTCTCAAAGTGTGCTCAAGGCAAAACAAATATAATGGGATTAAAAACAAGTGTTTTATATGTGAAATGCAGAGTAACCAGTGACCCGGGGAACCTGGAAAAAGCTGGAATTTGAAGTCACCGGGAAAATCCCATGACAAATCTGGAAAAATATACCTCGTCCTCTCTTCGAAAACAATAAGATTTCAAGACCCTTGGACTGGTATAGATTTTCAGGATAACTACAATAACACTTTGAAGAACTATTAAGAGAATTTTAGAATTTTTTTTCCAAGGCAAATTTAAGCAGATTTTAGAATGAATTCTAGAGATAAAACCAAGGTATTTCAGAGAATATTTTCTAGGTAGCTTTAGGAAAACCTCTACGAGAGCTTTTACTAGATCTCCCAAGAGTGAAGAGGATTCCAGTATTCTTGAAAAATACCAAGGAACGCGAATGTTGAGGGTACAATTCCAAAATAAGTATGCGAAGATCAATAAGGATAATCCGAGTATAATTCTAAGCGCATTTCGAAAGGAATTTCTACAGAATGTTAATAAGAATTCCATGCAGTTTACAGAAAAATTTAGAGGAGAACTCCGAGATAATTCTGAGCAAAATTTTAAGACAATTCTCGGCGGGAGAATTTCCCCTGCCAGATAGGTGGTGTTGGCAGGGAAAGGGGATTACAAGTTTTGCTCACAAAAGCTAATAGGCCATTTTAAACTGTTGGTCTGAGGTGAATTCTACGGAGAATTTCATGCAAATTTTAAAAAAATGAAGCTCCAGTGAATTCTTAGAAAGAGTTTAAAATTTGAAGAAAGGATGAATTTTAAGAATTTTTTGGAGTGTTCTACAGAGAATTTCTGTACTATAAAAAAAACAATTTCAAGGGATTTCCAGACTGAATTTCCAATTTATTTTAGAAGAATTCTGGAGAGATCTTTGAACGAAAGCTTGAGAACAATCACACAAAAGCGACATTTTCATACACATATTGTGGAGACTTCGGTGCTGTCTTAGAAATTATCCATTTAATTTTCAGCTTCATCGCTTTCAGTTTTGTGCTTAATTAAAATACTTAGCCCGCGATAGTTTCCAAAATTTGGATGAATTTAAACCCCTAGGATAGAATGCGGATCCTTCCCGCTTTTGGCAAGACTCTGTCATTTTTGCATTCTATAAAATGTATGGAACGCTTTATTGCCTAAACCGGGTAGGCACTGAACCTGGATTTGTTTTAATTACTGGAAAATCAGGGAATATCAGGGAGTTTTGTTTTTTTCGTTGAGTCGACACCCTGAATCATATTTCCTCATCTAGACTTTTGCCCTTCCATTTTATTTCTGGAAAATGCAACACAAATATCGAGATTACAGCGCTTGCAGGATAAAATAATGCGTTTGATTTTGAGATGTAATAGATTCACTTCCTCAACTTTGATGCTAAATGCCTTACAATGGTTGTCGGTGAAGCAAAGAATTGTATATTTGACTATGGTGTTCATTTTTGAAGTAGTTAACGGTTTGCTGCTTCGATATTTGTGCCTCGATGTTTGAAGTTTAATTTGTAAGAGGAAGTGACTGTCATAGTTTTAATACTGGAAAAGCGAAATAAGAACACCACATTTCTTTACTTATACTTCACAAAATTCATTATATTTTAAAGGAATAAATGTTTTCAATTCGATGCCTAGACATATCAAACGTTTAGCAACACTTACAGAATTTAAAAGAAACAGCATTTCACACGTTAAAACTGTTGTTTGAACAGTTATCCATTGATTTTTTTTATGAATTGACAAATTATGTATCTTAACAAAGTTATCTCTAACGGATTATTCTGTATGGATATCTGTCATAACGACTTTTTAATTATTATTGTAGCACTAGTTTTGTTCACCACGATGGTGATGATGGATTTTCAATATTTGATTTAATAGTAGTAGATTTAAAAACAAAATTAGTCTACAAAGGTTTGAGCCTCGCGCGCATATTACGGATATAGAGGACTGAATTTAAAAATTTATGAAACAAAAATGCAATTTTGAAGCTTATTTGGAAGATACCTTGAGTTGAAGGGTGTATTCGATAAAAAAGGAACACACATATTTACTCACCAAAATGATACCGATTATCGAATTTTCTTGAAATTTTCAAGGAATGAAAAACTGCTAATGAGTTATCATTTACAAAATTTGTTTTATTCAACTTCGTATCCCGAATTTCCGCATCTTCATTTTCACTCCACCCATCATATATAGTATAACTGATTTTCCCAGGGTTTTTGATGTTTTTACCCAAATTTTCTACAACTCCAGCTCTGCTTTTATAGCTTTGGGATGTTTGCGAACTTTCGTCTTCATAATTGAACAGAATTTTTCAATTGGGCGAAGTTCCGGTGAATTTGGTGGGTTCATATATTTTGGCACAAAATTGACTCCGTTAGCTCCAACACGTTTCGAGCGTAGTGGCAGGATGCTATATCAGACCAAAACAGAGTTGATCCTTTGTGCCTCCTTATAAATGGCAAGAGACGCTTCTTAAGGCACTCTTCCGTGTAAATCACACTGATGATTGTTCCGGAAGTGATGAAGGGAGCGCTTATTTCACCACATCCGCAAATTGCCTGCCTGATCAGGAACTTCTTTGCAAATTTCGATAATTTATTTTTTCCAACATCCTCCGGAACATCGAACTTATTCATCGAAATATTCTTGCCCAGGATGTTGACGGAAGTCGGCCTTGACGTAAGTTTCGTCATCCATCACGGTACAACACGATTTGGTGAGCAACTTCGTGTAAAGTTTCCGGCCGCGGGTTTTCGCAGTGATGTTTTGCTTTTCATTCCGGTTTGAGGATTTTTGCACCTTGTAAACAACCCAACACGCTTCATGGTTTTCTGCACAAAACCGACTGACACCTTGGACTTTTTAGCGACATCTCAAATTGACATATTTGGATGGTTCTTGAACGGTTGCACAACATTCCTGGCCATTTTACCAACCTTGACTACTTGACTAGACAAAGCTCACTACTTGACTAGCCTATTGGTCCCAAGCAAATCGATTAACGTATCCCATTCTGGTCGAAATTCTACTACTACACAATGTTTGTTTTGATTTGCTTTGACAATTTGACAGATAAAGTGAGGGGTTCGTGGATTTTCCTATGTTTCGAGGGGTTCATCGATTAGCTTGGGACCGAAGATAGTACCAGAAATGAGCCAAAAAGTTGAGCACGTTTCTTCGGGACCTTCTGGTCTTAGAGTTACCTCTATGATTTTACTGTCCATTGAACCACTTTTACGACCACTTCCTTCCTTCCTTGGGCCACTCAGACGCTCCTTGAAGGTTCTTATCACACGAGACACAGTTGTATTTGCAATTCCAAGCTTTTGAGCGATCCATCGGTGGGACGCGTCTGGATTTTGATTGTAAGTGCACACAATTTTTTCACGGACAATTTCTTGTAACGACGACATGACTGGAACTACTGTAAGAATAACTATGAAACTTTACAGATGTAAACAATACACTATGAATAAGATTTACTCTAATTTTCAGGTTTTTTACTCATATGGTTCAAAAGTTTTCGGTGTGCCATTTTTATCGAATACACCCTTTTGTAGTAAGTTTTCTGGCATATGTCGGGGGTTCGTGAGCATTCCTGACATTGCTGAAAATTATGATAGCTTCAGATTGCGCTAGAGTAATAGCATAGAGGTAACTCTCATACCCCGTTCACATTACAGCCTACACACCAAAATTTAGATTCTAGTTCCAGCAAAATTAATTGCTGAACTGGTTCCAGCAAAACCAAAATTTCATTGACCATCCAGCAATATGAAATAATTTGCTGGATACTCAGTAAATTATATTCAATCTGTCAAATGAAATGTCAGTGCTTGAAAACTCAATTTCTCCCATAGAATGGTTGATTGCTGACTACAATATTTGCAGTAAATTTGCTACATTATAGCATTATTTTTCTCATGAAAATAATGTTTTCTGATTCACCAACAAGTAAGTGTAACATTTTTAACGTTTAACCGAATAAAATATATATTTTTTCACTATGCTTGCAGCTCGAAACAAAATCGCAACATCACCGGATCAGGGATGCGTTTACATATTGTATAGAAACTATTAACAAAATTTGTGTATCAAATACTTACATGGTACCAAACACAACTAGCTTAGAATAAATAAAGTTATTTTGAATGATTGTAGCACACATTGAATTCCAAACCATAAAAAAAATCATCCTTTCCGCTGTAAAATAATTGCTCCTCCTAATTCTGCTGGTTTTTCAGCAATATGCTGTCACTTTATTGACAGACCATTTTACTGGTCATCCAGCAAAATTATTTTGCTGGACGGATTGCTGAACTTCCAGCTCGGCAAAATCCAGCAAAATTTTGCTGGTTTACGGCAACAAAAATTGGGTGTGTATATCACGTAATATAGGCTGTCTTCCAATGAGCACTCATACATAGGATTTCCAGTGAAAACTAGATGTATGAGTGCTCATTGCAAGACAGCGTATATCACATGATATACGCTGCCCAACAAACAATTTTAGCTGCCGACCAGCTTATACAAGCAAAAATTAGCTGCATAAGGCAAATTTTGGCTGTATAAGCTTATCTGCAGCTAAAATTGTTAGTTGGGTGTAATGTGAACGGGGTATAAGACTAGAAGGTCTTGAAGAAACGAGCTCAACTTTTTGGCTCAGCTCTGGTACTCTCTTCGGTCCCAAGCTAATCAATACACCCCTCGAAACATAGGAAAATCCACGAACCCCTCATTTCATCTGTCAAACTTTCATAGCTAATCAAAACAAACTTAGTGTAGTACTAGAATTTCGAGTATAATGGAGTACGTTAGTCGATTTGCTTGAGACCAATAGGCTAGTCAAGTAGTGAGCCAATTTAAAATCGCTAGTTTCCACCGTTTGGTAATAGGATGCTTTGTTGATTGTTTATTAACTCTTGATCGCTTGTAATACTTATGAATATTTTAGGTGGACAAAAAGGCGAACTTAGAGGTGATTGCCTGAGCTTTTCCACATTTATATCGCTATGAAGCAACTGTAAACTCTAGAGGGAATTTATATCTGTAAATATAACCAGTTCAATTTTGTTTGCTTACCTAGTCTTAAAGATAAATCGTTCAGCTCAAACCTTTGTAGGGGTAAGAGGTGGGACCATCATCATCATCAGCATCATCTATGTATAAATGTCTAGTCGGGATGCTTTGTTTGCCTTGAAAATTCGATTTCACTACCACTGAAAAAATGCCACCTGTTTCAATATAACACTTTGGATCATATACCACAGACAAACAGACTTAACATATTGAATATTTATCACTGTAAAACATCGTCGCTAAAACATTACCGCCATCTGTTGAGTATACTGTGGTGGGCACTACGCTGAACAGATGGCGGTAGTGTGTAAACATCAAACGCAAGGGAATTGACTATGCACGCCACAGGTGGCGGTACTACCATAGAGGTAACTCTAAGACCACTGGGTCCCGAAGAAAATCATTATTATTTTTGGCTCACTCAGTACCAGAACAACGGTCCCAAGCAGTCCCAAGCTATTTCACTCACCCCTGCATGTTCTGCATGAATCCACACACCCCTGATGTTATCTGTCAAACTTTCATAGCGAATCAAAACAAACATAGTGTAGTAATAGAATTTCAACTAGAATAGGGTACGTTAATCGTTTGCTTGGGACCAATAGGCTACTAAAGTGGTGAGCCAATTTAAAATCGTTAGTTTCGTATTGATTGTTGGTACTACCAACTACGATACTTTTAAATTGTCCGTTAAATGCTTGTTCGATGAACAACTTGCGAGTGCTATGTCTGTTTTCTGTGCATATACTATAAACTTTTGCAAAACATGTGTAATACACATTGTGTATAAATAAACATTCTTAAATTCATGAGAGCAAGGTTGCAAAGACTCATTTCAGCTAAAACAATGTTTTTCTAAATTATGAAATAATTAGATGCCATGATCAAATTTTGAATTGGTAGGATACAAGAAGAGGTTGCAAAGAATGTGTTTGACATATTAAACCTGTTTATTTCACTTCATGAGAGTCACAGTCAGCGATTTTTCACAAACTCACTCACTCACTCACTCACTCACTCACTCAGCGATCAGCAAATCGCTGATTGTGACTCATAGAAAGCAAAATTTACAGATTTTATGTTTCCAACGCATACTTTGTAACCTCTTCTTGTAAGTTACAAGTAAAACATGCCATCATACCATACTTTTGGTTTCATTATTCCGAAAAACATTATTTTAGCTGAAATGAGTCTTTGCAACCTTGCATGAGAGCTTGAACACTTTTGGCAGGAATCCACTGTTTTCCATTGGCTTGAAAAATAAAATCGATCGACTCCGCAGTGCCCAGATTTCAACCTAATTTTGTAACCAAGAATTACGTACACGGCGAATGAGAACAACCCAAATTTTAGTTTAGTTAGAGTAAACTTTCCTCATTTTGTTCAAGGGTTTTCCAGGTTTTCCCAGGTTTGGTCAATTCCAATCCCTTATATGAGAAACGTAAAGATTGGATTGACTCAGTCTATTGGTACTACTTCTAGACTGAGTAAAATTTTCGTCAATTTTCCTCATTTTCCGGCAGATTTTTGAGGTTTGCCACAGAAAAAACATGAGGCAAATTTACTCATCGCTGAGTTCCTACACTTTGGCGATTATAAGTGAACTAAACTCAAATTTGGGTTGTTCTCATTGGCCGTGTAGAAAGCCACTGTACTTCAAACGCTGGCAAATAGAGTCGAATCGGTGTACCAATAGTGAAAATAGTTTCACAAAACTCCCTAAATCCGGATCTCCGTCCCAGGTTGCACTGAAGTCTTACTGAAATCATTCTAGATGGAGCTGGCAACGACACGAGATCTCCAGTGGCTGCACTCGTTGATCATGTTCAATTTCTACAGTCTGGAGGAACTGGATTCGACGATGACTGCCGCTTGTGAACATCCTGGAGTCACTCGGAAACCCATCAAGAAGCTGAACGAATTTGCCACGCGCTCGAGTGGTTCCATCGGAACTACAATATTTGGATTTCGGTTCCATTTTTAATGTAGATTACGAATAAATGCGCTGAATTCCTGCATCTTTTACCATTTAAATTTGGGTCGATCTCATAGGCCGTATATACAAAAATGCGCCTGAAAAGTATGCAACACACTTCTCAGTTTAGCTCAAAGATTCGCCTGTGGAGTGGCTTTTTATAATTAGGTACGTGATCAAACACACGTTGAATCTCCCTCAAATTTTAGTTTTGTTTTGGGGGTGTCCATAAACTGCGTTATTTACGTTAGCTTCGTTGTCTTTGTATATCTAGTTCGTTTATTTGGAAGGCTCAAGCGCGTTAGATTTACGGAGCCGATAATAAATTGTTTATTGTTTGTAACAAAATTCACTGATTTTATGTCTATTTAGGAGTTGTGCCGAATACTCGTGGCTTTCCCGACGTTAGAGGGGTATAGAGTCGAAGAATTGGATCACGGGAGAAACTTGGGGGATGGGTTTCGTTGTGTCATCAGAGCGTTGTCGCCAGTATGAACGGTAGTACGGTTTTAGATTCGTCTGCAGTTCGACCGGGTATGAAGACCAGACAATGAGACTCATCGAGCCAGGGGGCTCAATACAAACAAAAACTAATAAAGAGTGACAAAGACAAAGGATTTAAATTCTTATGCTAGACATTTGAAGAAACACATAAATCGACAGCATATAGCACAGATCGCGGGTTCACAACACGTCTCTGACAGGGATATAGGGTTTTCTTTCTTGGGCCTCAAGGGTATTCAAACGTCGCACTCTGGCGGAGTCAGTATCCGTACATTGCCAAACTGCATGATCGATGTCATCGTAACCGTTTCCACATCGAAAGATGTTGCTGTCCACGAGGTTTGTTCTATGGAGATGCGTATCTAGCGAGTATTGGTTGAACATGAATGAAGTCACGACTTAAGCCCAAGCCATTAAAAAACGCTTTCGGAGAAACATTAGGATTATAATACATTTTGAATTAACAATGAATAAACCACCGTCCAAGATTGCCAGTATCCCAATCGGTTTGAGAACTCAAAAGGGTACGCACTAAATGGTAAAATTCATCGTATGAAATTTGCCTGTCATACAATTTGTCTTCCTGCGTACCAACCTTTGCGAGAGAGTCCGCCTTCTCATTGGCTGGGAAATCCGTTGAATTCGTAAGGAAACATCAATATTTTTTAGCTAGTTCATTTATTTACTAGGCTCAGTCGTGTGTGACACTTTGCGGAGCCAAAAATCCGAAAAATTTTAGTTAACATTTTAAGCAGCAGTAAATCTAGGTTAGTCCCTAATAAAAATAACCATAAAAGAGAGCTTAACGACGTGTTCAGGGTATCATCCAAACCATTTGTGGGATAGTTTACCCATCCGGGATACAGTTCGTTTATGGTATTTGTTTATTAGGGGTATTAGGTACCAATTACTCGTGGCGGGCTCGAGGTTAATGGGTAACAATTTCGATTGGAAGGAACTAGGTAGGAAACAGGTTTTTGAAGCCTCCTTCAGATACTACTCTCGGACGGTTGACCAAATCCTGGCTGGGCAGGGGCAAGTAGCACAGAAACAGGTGGATAATAAGACGGACACAATGGCTGGAAAATGTGTGGAAAGGAGGGGATGGTCACATCAAACTCTAACATCAGACAAACAAAGGAATTCGTAGATCACCTGCATGTAGGGAAGATCACGGGTTCCCAATACATATCTTACTTCATGGAAGGGTTGTCTACCTCGGGCCACTAGGGTATCCAATAGTCGTGCTCTGGAGGCGTCATTACCCGGACAATGCCAAACTGCATGATCGATGTCATCACAACCGGTTCTGCACGGTATATTGCTGTCAACGAGGTTTATTCTGTAGAGATGTGCGTCTAGCGTGTAGAGGTTGGACATAAGTCTTGACATCACGCGAATCAATCCCCGACTTACATCCAGACCTTTGAACCACGCTCTCGAAGAAACATGTGGAGTAATGCAATGTAACCACCGCCCAAGAGAATTACTTGTCCAATAGTTTTGCCTAGAGTCGGTGTATAATGAGTCACGCCAAGAGAAAAACAGTTTAACTCGCATCACGGTTTTCGAAAGATTCTCTTTCTTTTCACTTGGCAACAGAGGACTTCTACATCAACTTCAAATGACTTCTAGCGTGAAAAAAAAATAGCGGCTGTTGTAAATCATTATTATCAGTGATTTTTTCCAATTGTCTTCACAAAAAATAGTATAAATTCTCATTACTGATTGTTTACAAACGTATCCCATGACAATTTAATGCTCACTGCGTGTTTATGATCATTTATTCAATTATATTTTATATTTTATTGCAATACCTTTCGTAGACCTTTCATAGCATCGTAATGTTTGTTTACTTTGCACGATAGGTAGCCGGTTTGACAGTTCAATAGATAGACTTGGCTTCACTCTTGGCTATATACACCGACTCTAGTTTTGCCGACTCTAGTTTTGCCAATTTAGAAGAGAACTCTGACGTACTCAGATCGTAAAATTATTGACTGCCTAGGCTGAGTGTGAAAGCACTGCACTATTCAATCCTGTGCAGACCGTTTGTACCAAACGGTAAAGGATGAGGCAATGAAAGAGCCAACAAAAACATTCAGTCACTCACGAGCAGGCGACGCACACCGCTTCTCTAAATAAAGTTTTAAAAAAACCGTTTGCCTTCGCTCACACAGCATGTAATTGAGTCATTTTTCCATAGAAAATGTACGCTCAGTCATTCAAAACAAATATTGGGTACCATCACGGCAGAATAAACGTGTTGACTAAGCTACTGACTGAGTGCTCGGCTGTCAGTGACTCGTTTACCTCTCAATCATTCAGACTCTCACGAGGCAGTGAATGATGAGGCTGATGGCAGTTCATATTCATAATGATCAACAATAGAAAAGGGCTCATCAGCATTTGTAAACAAACCGTTCCAAAGCCCATTCCTCACAAATCGAAGGCCGTCCACACAAACCAACATCATCATCGTGTAGGTAGAAGTTTCCCCTATCCGATGATGGTGTTGGTTTGCGTGGGTGGCCTTCGCTTTGTGAGTAAAGGGCTTTGGAACGGTTTGTTTACAAATGCTGATGGGCCCTTTTCTATTGTTGATCCAGATATCAAAATGACTCAATGAACCTGACTGTTTTGCGCACTGGACGTACTAATGGAAAAAATTCATCATGTGAAATTCTCATAAATCTCACCCTGTTGTGCGCCCACCTTTGCGAGATAATCCGCCTTCTCATTGTCTGGGATTGAGCAATGTGAGGGGACCCATACAAAGGTAATCCTATATGATCTTTCGACCAGCAAACTCATCTGCTCCCTTACCTTTGAAAGGAAATAAGGTGAGTACCTACCTTGTTTCATCGACCGAATAGCCACGATCGAACTGAGACAATCCGAGAAGATGAAGTAATGGTCTGTGGGCATGTCGAAAATCATCCCCAATGCGAAGTTGATTGCTGCAAAATGTTCCTTAAGTATTCATTGAAGTCGCCGAAGCCAGTGAATCCATCAATGCGTGATCCATCAGTGAAAAATCTTCTATTGCAATTGACTTGTTGGTACTTTTCAGCAAAAATACGGGGAATTGAGATGGGTACACGACGTTAGGCATACGGACGTTAGGCATAATGGACGTTGGGCATAAATGACGTTAGGCATAATGGACGTTAGGCATAATATACCCGATGAATTCCAGAAGGATGATTGCTGACTTCGGTGACAATAATGAAAGAGCCTTAATTTTTGGAACTCATGAAAACTTGCGACGTCTTGGACAGGCAAAGTTGATACGTTTGCCACAGTTCCTTGTTTGTTTCGGCAACTCGTCACTGTTCATGGAAGTATCGCTCCCTCACATCAGCAGACAGTTCCGCTAGTTTTCATTCTGATTTTAACAAAAACAGAATCGTCGTATCGAAAAGTATGGCAGGGAATCCTGGAAGCAGCAGGTATGTTTTTTTTTGCTATTGAATGAAAAACCACAGAATTTACCATTCTTCACTTCATGAGCTGTTCTTTGGCATCATATTTTATTCAACCTTATTTAATAAAGAAAATGAAAACCTTATCTGTTTTTTTTTGTTATTGAATAAAAAATCACAGAATTCACCATTCTTTATTTCATGAGCTGTTCTTTGAGGAAAACCTTTTCTTCTTTGACAATTGCAATATGTGTGTAAGAATATATTACAACAAACGTGTGATTTTTGTATTTCTAGATGCGATTGATTTCAAGATATAGTTCAAAACTGTGCTGAGTTTTCATTGCCAGATTACTTAACCACTATCGCTACTAATCTTGGATCTAAGTAAATATGTAGCTACGTCACTTTTGAAATGATAAATAATGGATTCCAAACTGTGCTTATTAAATAAACTATGTTTGTTTAACTTGTATCATTTTTTTAGCCTAATTTAAGCATCATTCGGTGTCTGGTAGTTGAGCAACGCGAACGCATCGGGAAATCTCTTTTGAACATTACGATTTCGCCGGGTTCAATCAAGTGAAAACAGTGCTATTTGGTGAAAATTGGCAAAATTTTATTGCAGAAGAAGTGGAAGTGTCTTGCTACCACAGCGAGGAAGAAATTTAATTCACGGCCAGTAATTGAAAAAATAAAAGTGTTGCACAGTGCGGAAACGAGCGTACTTATGCACGTTTTTTCTTTTTTGTGAGGTCTCTGGTTGGTGCCACCCAGTGGCTCAAAGAATATGTAGGGAGGCAAAATTTCCTTCTTGACGGAAGAAGGCAGCAGTGGATAACCTGTCAAGTGTTTATTTTGCTACAAATTGGTGAAATTTTCAAAAATTTTCGGGCGCCATTTTGACGGCGATAGAATTATCTCAAAGGAGGGGAAAATAGGAAAAAACGAAGTGAGTGATTTACAACGTTCATACGCACACACACGAATAGAGAGTGTAAAATCTACAGCAAGTGAAGTGTGGAGGAAGCGAATGAACGAAAAAATCGTTTCCACCAATACAGAAAAGAGTGCTCAGGCCAAGAAGTTTCCGTAGTGCGAGGAGGGTCGAAATAGTAAGAATAACACAGAAAAGAAAAATATGCTCACAGTGGTAGTGTGATTGATCCATGGTTACTTGGAAGGCGCTGTTATTTGGCGTGTGCAGTGGTAAAAAAGAGAGTAAAAAAAAAGCAGTGTTCGAATGGTTCTAGCGGTGCTTGCGCTGCGTAGAGATTCTGGAGCGGAAAGGGCCGAGATAACGAGAGGGGAAGTACGTGTATCAGACAAAGAGAACACTCTCAGTGGAACCAACTTATCTAGGCTGGAGCTTAGGAATACAGATATAAGGCATTCTGTGTGATTGTATGACTGCGAGTTTTCTGTATGGGAAAGTGAAAAACGTGAGAATGAATGTATGGAATGGAAGCGAATTGAGTATCTAGGGTAAGTGACGTTTACTGGACTATTTGGATTACGAGGAATTATGGTAAGTGATTTTAATTTAATCTTACGCTGTTTATTTTATGATATTTTTCAGCTGCATTGGCCGGATTAGCGCTGGCACTCTGCCTCCCGGACGTTTATACGTGTGTGATTGGTTCGCTTGCATAAAAAAGTGTTTTCGAACAAAATTGTTTTGTGTCCTGGGCACGATAATTTGATTTGAACGGCGCTGATCTATTGTTAGGGGTTTACTATGTGCATTGCTTTGGTGCACAGAGTGACTAGAAAAAGAAAAGTCGCGTCTTGGGCTGCGCCCTGAGTGGACGCGACGCGACCAATTGAAGAGAATCTTATTATTTTTTTTTAGTAACGTCGTGTAAGAGTAGAATTTAATGAGGGAATGGGTGCTTTTTCGTGGCGTTTTTGTTTCCAGGTGTGGAGGATCGTTGGTGGTAGAGGCTTGTTCTTGTGTGGGGGGCGCTGCCGTGGAGTTTGAGTTTGAATTGATCCCGAGTCCTATTATATTATTGTTATATATTCAATGATAAATATTTAAAACAGGAGCAAAACAAACTGGAAGAAGCAAAGTGACATTGTTTGATTTTCTCTAATGTATGCATACCGTTTACAGTGCAATTAACCATTCTATTTTTCCTTTCCAGGAGACAAAACTACATTACTTGTTGATATATTTATGTGTATACTTGTAAATAATTATTTAATCAGATTCGGAATATGAGTGATGAGGGAACTTATTGTGTTCACGAGTCCTCCGTTTAGGCTGGATTTATTGATTTAAATCTTTAAGTATATTCTCAGCTCTTCGATGATGGAACATTTTTAAATTAATATTATAATGATTCACTTTTATCAGCCTTCGTTCAGGAAAATACAAAAACATTGTAATGCATGAGTACAATTGCATGAAAACTGTTAACTGTCCAAATAACCTCTATATTTCTGACTATTGATTCTTTATTAAAGTTTACCAATATTTTTAAAAGCATTCCATATTGCGTTAAACCATTCCATGGTGCATAATAAAGAGTTTGTTCAATTCCAATAAAATATCAAAAATTGTAATCAGTTAAATGTACTGTGGTTAACTTAAATCGAGCTTATGTGTATTTTGTAATACTTGTTTATTTGACATTCATTATATTTTATATATTGCATGACTAGTAAATTATTTTTATTTCACATATTTAAAATCTCATTATATCATATATCAGTTGTCCTGCAGATACTGATGGACCAGAAGGTGTATCAAATAGCAAATCATTGTTATTTATATTTTATTTTATTATTATATAATATGATCTATGGTTTTCAGAATTTGGACTACCCAGAGAATAAATTGAATATCATCATACATTAGGCCAATGTTTTTAATTTGTTTTACTGTTGCAGAATTTTGCTCTTTCAAGAATTATTCATTGATACTTTTTTTTTATAAATCATGTATGCTCAAATATCTTCGATTATGTAGCAAATTGATTCTTTATTTAAATTGTGGATTCATTAAATATGTAAAGTTGAGTTCAATCATACCACGACCAATGATTTATAAATAACAAAACTTGTTTTTTTTTTCATATTTTGCATTTCACTACATATATTATATAAATTAAACATTGCATGATACACTATTACTATTAGCTTAATATTTCAGTTACCCAACCAAGTCATCTAAATTAATATGAAGCTGATGAAGCAGAGGAAATAACAACATTAAATAAGATTATATTTTTCGTCTGTTAGTTATTCATTACAATTCTTAGCATTATTGTTAGTACCATTCGAGCAAAATATATTTAATTGCCTTATATATCCTATACATTTCAGTGCTGCATCCACCTGCCATTGTGAGCTGAGGAGGTATAGAGCTGCATCTTATTATATGTAAAATACTTCTTCATTGCAGTAGCAACTATATTATCCATGTAAATGTATTTCATTATATCATATTTTAATATTCTGATATATTTCATTTCTCCATTGCATATATTTTCATTATATAAATAAATACTGGGTTGGGAGGGAGCATCAGGGTATCATTCAAACTGAAACTGGACGATGGTATGATTAACAGCCGGAGTCTAGGAGGGAATAAACACTATCATTTTCTTTATCCTACCGATTCGATTGTGGTGGTGTGAATTCTACTCCAACAGTTTCAGGGCGATTGACGCGCCCTTCTTAACAAACCATCCAGTAGGAAGCTTAATAAGTATTGCGAATTGTGTTATTCGATTTGTTGGAGCGTATCGTTGGAAGGAGATTCTTAAATTCCCGTGGATTTCGCGTAAGTGTCTCTGCTTACGGGTCCACCCCTCCGTTTTTGGCCCTTCATACAGCGATATAGTGAATTCATATCGGTAGCTCAAATTGATCTTGCTATTAAGTGGAGCTGCATACAAGACAAGTCTTGAAAGGATGGTGGCTACCTTACATACATACATACATACAACGCTTAGCCTAATTTAAGCATTGTTTACCATGCTCGAAACAGGTTTCTAGAGTTGCACAGCAGTAAGGAATTTAATGCCTAACGTCCATTATGCCTAACGTATATTATGCCTAACGTCCATTATGCCTAATGACTTTATGCCTAAAGTCCATTATGCCTAACGTCCGTATGCCTAACGTCCGTATGCCTAAAGTATTTATGCCTAATGGGGTACACTCAATTGAGATAGATCGAAGTTGATCTGGAACTCCTAGAATAGCCTGTTTCATGGAGAGATCATAGTCAATGGGGGAACTGTAGTTAGTACAGCATACACGAGGGGGGTTATAGCACGGAAGGCTTATATCCGATGACATATAATTAAGATAGATTCGGACAAATCTAGACTGGCAGCTCAATTCGAGCATTTCTCTCAAGTTTTCAATCGCAAGGTTGTTACTGACACTACATTTAATCAATATTCTTAATGAGAGCTCCCAGAAACGGTTCTGCATGAGTTTCACGCCCGCTTGAACCTCTAGGCTCATATTGTATGTTGAATGCATACAGCCAACGGCAATACGTAATCAACGATATTGAATGCGTTCCAATTTAATTAGGTGGCTTTTTCTTGCCGAGAGGAAGCAAAAAGAGCCATACTCAAGAACTGAAAGAATAGTCGTTTTGTATAGTTTAATGAAGTCTTCCGGGTAAGCACCCCACCATGTCCCTGAAATTGATCGTAGAAAGTTGATCCTTTGTTGACACTGTTCGTGCAAGCGACATTTACCGCCTTGACCCTAAGTAGATTATATCAACCTTATCAATACCACCACTTGTTCTTACTGTTTCTCTGTAATGTGCTGTTTCTGAATTACGAATGCAATAAATATAACACAGTATCATCTGCCTCTGCCATGACAGGACGGTCGGAATCATTATAGTCTTTTATTTATCAAATCAAAACGTAGGAAAGGGTCCTGACCGTGCGCGATCAGACACTTTAGTTTCAAATACGTAATGTGGGTACCCTAAGTGCATTTTGAATCAATCCAGACTCCAAGGTATTTGAAGGTTAAAAATTGGGTAATGTCTCTGCCCCAAAGATTTAGACGCAGTTGGGCTGGAAACCGCTTCCTTGTAAACACTACCAATTCAGTTTTTTTGCGGGGAAAACTCGATCCCCAAATTTCTGGCCCTAGGCGAACCAGCCCAAGGCTGAAAGCTTCCCTAATAAAGATAAATAATAATAATTTCTGGCCCAGGAGGACAGATTATCTAGGGAATTTTGCTATGGTCTTTGTAAGAAAAAAAAACCACGGCATCGTCTGCAAGATGTCTAAGCGTGCATCGATTATCTAAGCAGTTATCAATATCTTTGACATATAAATTATAAAGTAAGGGACTTAAACATGAACCTCGGGGTAAGCCCAACATCAATAAATGACGTAGCATATGTTTGACCCCCCTCCACCCTCGTAGCGTATTTTTCAATGCCTAATGCATTGCTGGCCACAACATCTAGGATCCCTTCCCCTCCCCCTAAAATACTGCGTCATTTATGAATGTTCCCTTATAATAATTGTACAGCGCATTTTGCACCATTTTAGACTCCTGTAAAAAAAAATGAGTACTCAGTTATGTTTTCGCACAGGCCAGAAAAAAAAATCGGCTTATCTGAGAAACAGTAGCAGCTTTAAGGTTATTGGCAAGCTACCCGAGCTCTATAGAACTTGTTTGAAGTTATGTATTTTAATGTTATTACTAGTGCGAAAGTATTACTGTGTGCTTATTTTCAGTGCAGGAGTCTACTGCCCTTTTCAGCATAGTTTGTTGTCCCATTCGCAAGCTGAGAAAAACGCTGTTTTATTTCTCCGTGGGCTCTTATGGATGGGACAACATAGTTTTGTTATTTTTCGGAATATTTTCTGAACAAAGTATGAAACTTTTCGTGTACATTGTAAAGTGATGGTACTTGACAATCGATTCCAATGTATAACTCATTGTCGCCAAAAATGCTAATGGAACTGTTATGCCGCACAGGCAGTCTAATGAGGTGCGAAATCTGCAATATTGTATGGCATGCAATATATATAAGCTGCAGCTTCCGTCATGCCGTGTCTTTACGGACCAAGCCATCAAAGTATCAAGAGACCCAATTGAACATGAATTTTCTCAATAAAGAAATGAAAAACGAAACTCACCTTACATACCTATAAAATAGCATATTTTTAGTTCCAAATTTCACAAAGAGCGTAAACGATTACAGTTAGGTAAGGATACCGATCCAAACTTTTCAAATCTTCAAAAAAAACCTAATAGGACCGACCTTTGTTGGAAGAATCTGCCCGGTGATATTTTTTCGAAAAAAATGAAACAGATAGATTTTATAGATTGACAATTCATTGGCATCCTTACCCTGTCACCGGGAGAAACTCCTCATTCCCGATTCTTCGCGTATGGTGACAAACAATAATTGTAAGTGGGAAAAACAGATCCTTACTTAAATACGATCGTATCCAACATTGCTCCCAGGCACTGAACAATGTTGTTCGACATCAGCGTGTCGACCTTCTCCTCCAGATGTCTCTTCGGGTCCTGTTTGCCAACATTCTTGATCGCCAACTGTTCCGGTGTCATCTTCTCTTCATCTTCCAGGGCCTGCAAAACATGAATTGCTAAACGTACATTTAAAAAGAAAATTTCGTGTGATATGCACCTTATTGTAATTCTTAGCTAACTCCAACATTTCGCTGATGGTGCTCTCGTTTATACTGCAATGTTCCTGATAGTTGGCCAAAGTCAGACCATCCATCCAAGACTTTTTATGTAGATTCAGCAGCATTTTCTGCTCCAGCTCGTTCTTCCTATAGTTAATGCTGATTGAATAGTAGTGACGGTTCAGACCATGGATCAGAGCCTGCACTGAGGGCTTTTGCAAATGACCCAAATTTGAGGTCGTTTGTCTTGGTTCCTGTCCGAGAACCAACATGTTAGGGTTAATCAATCGGAAGGCATCAATCACCACTTTTCCTTTCACCGACTGGATCGGGTCGACTACAACGGCCACCGCACGTTCCGATAGAGCTTCGAACGACTGCTGGGTGTTGATATCGACACCGGAGAGCCAGCAGCCGAACCCTGGATGAGAATGGTACCAACCGACGACCATTTCCGGCCGACCCGTTTGCTTTAACATATCCAACATCTTTGCCTGGAACACCGGATCGACGGCTTCGACGGAAACACCCGTACCGGTTTGTGGCATAGCGAAAACATCAATCACCTGGACTGTGTAGTCGTCCACGAACTCTCCTGTGAATTCGAAGAAAAAAACGCATTATTACAATTATACCTAGGTACTCAAGAAACAAAGAACCATCAACTACTCACCCAGCATCAGACCCATAACCTCCATTGGAACACCAGCTCGTCCGTGCTTCAGCATCTTCAACAGGGCCAGCGAGGAAATGTAGACCTGTTCGGCGGTATCCACAACCGGAGCATCCGTCGGTGGCGGAGCTTGAGTCAAACCGGGCATAGCGCCACCAAGTCGAAGAAGACGATCCATGTTTTCGGGGAGTAAAACAGTGTACTTCTTTACTTTAACTGATTGCAAATAAGTATGCTATAAATTCACACACGTAGTTGACTAAATGTTGCAGATTATTCTGTAAGAAAGCTGACTTTGTTCATTGAAAATATCCGCCGAAACCTTCACAGAAATCCAAACCTGCAAACGATGATGATGACTTTGGCGTTTTTCCTTGTTGCTGTTCCGCACTGTTTGACAGTTTGACAGATCGGTGTGAATGTGCAAGTAAGCGAGTGAAGTTGGCTGCGGTGCGGTCAGGTATTACACCGCCACCGGCCGAGGGAAAAGACATCGGTAAATTAAAAATTGTGCACACATTCTGGATCAACAATAGAAAAGAGTCCATCAGCATTTGAAAACAAACCGTCCCAAAGTCCTTTACTCACAAAGCGAAGGCCACCCAGGTGTGGTAGATAGAGTTGGTGTGGAATAATAATAATGAAATAAATAAAAACTTGAGAGGTGAGTCAAGTAATGAAACACTCAATTTGAGTTAAACTAAATTAGAGTGGAGCGTGGCAGAAGTGATAATAGAGAGATGCGAACAAAATCTCATGCTTAGTGAGGGGAAATTCTGACACAGCACGGAGGTATAAAAACGAGCTACCTAAGCTCGTAGAGGTCATTCTTGTAACTAACTTTGGAAGCAACGGAGACCAAACAGCAGCAGTAGCAGCAGCAGCAGGAGCATCAGCAGCAGGAGCATCAGCAGCAAGAGCAGCAGCAGTACTGGAAGCAGATCAGTCGAGATTCGTGTAGCCGTGACCGAGGCTGGAAACCTCGGTCCGGTCACGACACCAGGCACAATACCATCATCGGATAGGGGAAACTTGTACCTACACGATGATGGTGTTGGTTTGTGTGAGCGGCCTTCGATTTGTGAGGAATGGCCTTTGTAACGGTTTGTTTACAAATGCTGATGGGCCCTTTTCTATTGTTGATCAAGCCATTATTTTGAGGTTTCTCACACTGATAAATTAAATTATTCCCATTTTGCTTGAAGCTTAATCAATTTGACATTAAATTCAGTTTAATCATATAGAATGATTAAAAATAAATACTCTCTTTCTAAAAATAATCATCTCATTCTAAAAACAGTTTAATCATTAAATTTTTTTTTTTTGAATAAAGTTTAAACATTGGTTCGCAGACGATGAAGAATCAATTAATGACTATTTCCTGCACGCAGAAAAATTGATTTTTGTTTCAGGGCTTAACGTCTTTTGTTATTGATTCTAACATATTGTATCACTATTTCAACAAAACATATTTTTGAATCAACAAAATGGTTTTTAGAATCAACAAACAGAGTATTGACCTACACTCAAAAAATTTATCACATATCTAATGGATGAAAACCATGTGAATTTCACATAGCTTTCATGTGATCACATAGCTGAAAATCTCACCACAAATCACATAAATATTATGAGGCCAATGAAATTCATATGAAAAATCATATAAAATTAACATGATCGCATAAATGTTATGTGAAATTCAGATGAATTCCATTAATTTTGTTTATGGATGAAAATCATTTGCGATTCCAATGGAAGCTACATGTAAACTATTTTCGGTGTAGGGGAAGGACAGCTCCAAGTATCAGTATCAATACCGATGGTGGAAATATTAAATATTTTAATATGTGTGATATTTGAGAATCTTATACTTAGTCTGACAGTTGTTTTTGTTTGTTTTTGACTATTTTGGTTTTAAGTGTACATTTGACATTCGTTTAATCAAAAATGTATTTCACACGAGAGGCAAGTCATTCCTTTGTGATCTTGCTGGCCACCACCAATCCGCTCCTTGTTCTCATAAATTTGGCATTATTTGGTAGCTGTTCTCAGTGCACATAATCGGCCGCACTTCTATTCGCAGGAATTAATTTCCACGAATTTTTCATCGTCTGCGAACCAATGTGCTGTTCTCCAATGGAACGGGAGTCGATTGACAACGCCGCCCCTGTTAACGGAATCCCAGAGTCATGGTTCCGTGGTCGTACACACAAAAAATAATCGTTGCTAAAATTAAAAAATCCGTTGGTAGAATTAAAAGTTTGCGTTGGTTCTTTTTGGTAGAAAGCGGTTAGCTTTCAAAACAAAAGTCAGCAAGCTGTCAAATCAAAAGTAGTCACCTCACTACTTTAAAAAGTTTAAGCTTTCAAAATGAATTGTACTACTGTCAAATGAAAAGCATGACAGTGTTGAAATAAAATTGGATTATTGTTGTTTCGAAACAAGCTTTTGTCAAGAAACTTTAGTATAGTTAAAATGAAATGAGCTATTATTATCGATCCAAATAAAATCATTTTCAACATAACAATATTATTTTTATTTTTATTGGAGCATAGCGAAAGGTTTCCGTTCGGCTTCCACATTACGTTTAGCTATAGGCAAATCCGGGCTGTTCGCTTGTTAAAACAGCTCCTTCCTTTGATCCGGACACTGAAGACGCGATCGCGGATGGGATTTTCATCTCGTCTATAGGGATAATTTCACCTGGAGGAAAAACATCGTTTAGCTATTTGGTACGGGATTTGCTAGTCATAAATACTAACCTTTCATAGCTGATTTAATACTCGATTCGCCTTCGCGGTTTTACATTCTCTCTGTCATACAAATGGCTTGTTTAACTCCGATGGTGGCTAGAAGTAGCATAGGGAGAAAACAAATTCCGTTGCGGTGTAGTCATCCAAACCACCAAATAGCAACTATGCGGACTACACAGCAAAAAAAAATGTAATATCGATCAACGTAATTCAAGCTGATGTATGAAATAATGATGTAATAGCAAAAAACAGATACAATATTACATCAATGGATGTAATTTTGTTCGAAAAATCGATGTACATCGTACAATGTAATATTACACAACCGATGGATTGACCTGGTTGCATCAGTTTGGATGTAATATTCAACAACTTTTTTTGCTGTGTATGTAGATCGCGATCCTGGCCGGAGGAGAACTCCCTTCAACCTGACGACCGACTCGACATTTAGATAGGAGATCCGGATTAACGTTTGGCGAATGGAATTTATGGAAGAGGTATAATCATAACCTGAAATCGGGCAGAACAAGAATATAATAAAATTTATTCATTTGGATAACAAACATCTCATTAAAATTTTACTTACCTGCCTAAAGGTAAACAGGAACAATAACAATCTGTAGTTATTGTATTGAAACATTACCAACATTGGAAATGGTAACAAAAATGCGAGATTTTTGGGGTTTATTATTTAATTTTCACTAGCGGTCAGATTGGCATAAAGACTGTAAATGAGCCGGCTCAGTTCAGTGCTGCCAGTAAGTCGCTACGAAGAGGTATTTTTGACAGTTTAACAACTTTTCTTTTAAAAAGTGTACTTTCAACATTAACAAGTTGAAGGCGAAAGAAACACTTTTAAATCAAAAGCATTACTTTGGTTTTTAATGTTTTCATAGTTGAAATTACGAATTTTGGGAAACTTTCAATTTAAGAATGCATTATTTTTATTAAAACTATATTTGTTCTTTGTGTGTATTACGCTCGATTCGCCATGAGCATACAACTTGGAGAAATTTGTTGCTGGGGGAACGTCCAGTACCGTTTTTATCATGAAAAACCGAAGTCGAAATCGATCAGAGCTATCGAAAACGAAAATCTAGGCAAAAATTATGACAAACAGAAAGCTGAAGTAAACATAAACAACAACGGTGCAACGTCATTGAGTGTATGCGTTAAAGTTACACTGTTATTTTTTTTTTACTTTGAAGCTTTCCGCTTGACGGTTAATATCATTAATATTTATACTAAAAATTATAATAAATACCAATTTGAGCAATTTTTATCTCAAATATTACTTCAGATCAAGTTGTACTTCCCCTAGGGGAAGGACAGCTCCAAGTATCAGCATCAATACCGATGGTGGAAATATTAAATATTCTAATATGTGTAATATTTGCGAATCTTATACTTCGTCTGACAGCTGTTTTTTTTTTGTTTTTGGCTATTTTTGGTTTTAAGTGTACATTTGTCATTCGTTTAATCAAAAATGAATTTCACACATGATCTTGCTGGCCACCGCCACCAAAATCCGCTCCTTTTCTAATAAATTCGGCATTAGCGGCGCCGGTGGTGTAGTGGTAAGCGTGATTACCTCTCACCCCAGTAGGCCTGGGTTCAATCCCAGTCGGCTCCACCGGGATGTTCTGAGGCATAACATCTCTGATCACGCCTTCCTTCGGAAGGGAAGTAAAGCCGTTGGTCCCCGGTTCATGAGTTGATGGGTCGATAGGTAGGGTTCAGGTGTTGAAGCTGCCTCCCTGGCGTCGGTAGCATTGGTGCTCAGCACGGAAAACAAGATCGACGGAAAACAAATCAAAGGAAAAAAATAAATTCGGCATTATTTGGTAGCTGATCTCAGTGCACATAATCGGCCGCACTTCCGATCCCACACGCAGAGAAATGATTTTTAAATTCAAATGGATATATTTTTGGCTCAGGGCCTAATATATTTTTGGTATTGATTCAAATATATTATTCGGCTAATTCAAAGAAAAATATTTTTGAATCAGCAAACCGGTTGTAGAGTCAATACCTAGATATTAATGCCCTTTCTTTGGAGATTCTTTTGCGATTGGGTGAAATCTATAAAAAAAACAACATTGTAATAAAATATGTTTGGGATAAAAAGAGAGATTTCAAAAGCTGTTTGTTTGTTTTCTATATTTTACTACCACATACAAGAAGTTTCACCTTAGGCTGCTGATACAACTGCCACTTTGGAGCTCTCTCCAAGATTTTATAGGCGTGCATTAGGGTAAACGGGCCTTTTCCGGCAGCACTGATAAATGTCACAGCTTTCTTATATACGTCAACAGGTGCTCCCCTTTCCTCGCGTCTCGAAACTTGCACGAGGCATCCAACAAATTTACTGTAGGCTTTACTTATATGAAGTCACCTAGCTTTAATGCCACTTGCCGCTCGTAACTCTGGGTTACAGTTTGAATTTGAAATAGTGCAAGTTTCCACGAACAGATCGTAAACTCGATCATACAGCGTATCCATGCTTTGGTTGGTTCCTGTAGCCCCGTCCTGGGATATGTTTAACCAGGCAAGACAAAGGGACTCATCTTCCTCTACGGTCCATTTTTTTCCGCGTACCTTTGCACTCATGATTGTTCTACAAATTATTTATATGAAACAAAATATCAGCAGCTGAATTCCGGCACACAATTTTTTCGAAGAAAAGAAAATTATCACATTGAATCTCAATGAACCAAATCTCTTCTCTTTGAAGAAACTGTGTGCGGAATTCAGCTGCAGATTTATCAATAAAAAATATCCTATTTAGGTCTTAGTTCCTGGTCATGTATTCCATAGAATTAAGAAATAGGTTTAAGATAATTCTAGAGCAATCGTACGGAACAAATTTAGTGTAATATAAACTATTAATTAATAAAAATTAAATTAGCACTTCATTTCACTCAACTTTACCAAATAAAAAAATAGTCACGCTAATCAAAACAACTTGATTGTAAATTGCGACCAACAACAAATCAGCAAATCGACTAAAAAATGACAGTTCATCAAATAGCCACTTTTCCAGCGTTGCAAGCGAATTGCTATATTTATGTTCGCCTTGCTTTTCTATAGTTCCGCTTCTACTTTAGCAGCTCGATTTGCACACCCGGTGTGTGACTTGCGTGATATACGCTGTAATGTGAACGGGGTATAAAATAACTTTACTAGCGCATTGGTGCGGGTGCTCTTAGAAGGAGAAAAGGAGACAAACCAATCAAAAGTAGGTAAAAGTGAACTGGCCGTTGGGCACTTTTTTCATACGTTAGGATCGACCAACCCGGTGAGTAAGCTGAAGTAAGCGTGTACGGTGTAATATAATAAAAATGACGGTATTAAGTTGCAACCCCCTGAATTCGGTAAAATAACCATTGACACCGAACTTCACCGAACGTCAAGATTTTTGATTGGAAAAGCCGACTGACTGTGAATCCACCAATCAGAACACAGAAACGTGTTTATTTTCGAT
Organism: Ochlerotatus camptorhynchus; assembly: GCF_037179485.1. Taxonomy (NCBI): domain Eukaryota; kingdom Metazoa; phylum Arthropoda; class Insecta; order Diptera; family Culicidae; genus Ochlerotatus; species Ochlerotatus camptorhynchus. Next base: position 3,735,588 of record NW_027040527.1, on the reverse strand, counting down.
AATTTCCCATCAAAAACCCGTTTTTTGTGCGACTCACATCAAATCGTTCCAAGTTTCCCATCGAAACGGTGTACACATCACCTTGTTGATTCCACTCCTCAAAGGAGCATATCCGTTCTATTGATAAGACAGTGTGATTTCCAAATAGTGTATAAAAAATGAAGACTGAAACGTTCCACCTCCTCGCTGCCCTGGGGACAATAATGCTGGCAACGATGGCCGCGGGTCAACATCCAGCAGCCCGGCCAATAAACCCGAAGGAGGTCAAATGTCTCGTTTGCAAAGCCACGATGAATGAAATGGAACTGGCCGTATCGAAGATCGACCCCAAGAAGAAGATCGACGTAGGAGACTACCGGATGGATGCGACGGGAGACTCAAAGAAGAAGAAAACCATCCTCTACACCAAATCGGAGATGTATCTGACCGAGCTGATGGAGATGGTGTGCGACCGGATGGATGACTACGCTAAGGCTCGGTACAAGAAGAACGGCCGTCCGGTGGTGCTGAAAATGATGACCGAGACCGGCATGAACCCGGAAATGTCCGAAGTCGACTTTGTCCAGGAGGGTGACCTGAACAAGAGCTTGAAGCATCTCTGTCTGGAAGTTGTGGAAGACCACGAGGAAGAAATTCTGAAGCTATTCCAACAGGAAGACGCTGTAAAGGATACGGACATCCGGTTGTGCTCACAGGTGGCCAACATTTGCAACGAGCAACCGATCGAGGATGATTACGAGTACGAAGGGGAAGATGATCGTGATGAGTTGTAAAACAATCCGGGCCAGTGGAGGAATGCAACAGCCGAGCCAGTGTCGGAGCGGAATACCGATCAAACCCCGTACGGAATAGGTTATTTTTTGATGATACAAAATATGCATTTTCATTGTTGCAATGTTAGGGAAAGCTTGATATTTATAACATATTGGTGGAATAGATGAACTTTTTTTTTTCCGTGAAAATGAATCGTTTCTGAAGCTAAATAGTTTGGGAAATCCCTACATTAATCTTCGTTGGCTCCAATCAAGAAGGCTACTGATAAGATTGTTTCTTACATCACCTCAGCAGTATTGCAGTGCCCGTTCGATTTTGTCAACACGTCACAAATGTCTTTAATTTGCTTGCGCACTGCCATTGACGTTAAACGATGAACTCTCTTAATATTTTTCAAAGTTTTTCCTGATAACGGATCACATCATTCGAGCAGTTTAAAATTACGTTTTCTACTACTAGAACTTTGCCGTGGAAAACATTTTGAAAAATCTAGAGCCTTGATAAAATAGGGTCTTATTTATGCTCAGCAGCCCCAAAACTGCTCGAAAATATGAATAATTGCGAAGCTTTAAACGTGACAAGCTTTGCAACGTTTTTAATTTTTTTGGAAAGCTGATTAGCCTAAAATCGTGTGTAACCAAAATCAAATGGGTACTGTATTCAGCTTGTCGATATGTTTAACATCATTACAGCCAATATACTTGAAAAGTTTCAATTGTTTGATTAAACTTCATTAATTACTTCATTCGAGCAGTCTAACATTGATTTACTAATATTCACACATCGAGAAAATAAATGCTTAGTAACTTCCAGAGAAGTTATTCATAAGAAAATTCTAATGATTGTTGCACAGAAAAAAAGTTGTTGAATATTACATCCAAACAGCTGCACAGAGATCATTCCGCCGGTTATGTGATATTACGTTGTACGATGTACATCGATTTTGCGAACAAAATTACGTCCATTGGTGTAATATTGTATCTGCTTTTTTCTATTACATCATTTTTTCATACATCAGGTTGAATTACGTTGATCGATATTACATTTTTTTTTGCTATGTGGCTCTTTTTTTTTACGCCATACCTACACAGCAAAAAAAAAATGTAATATCGATCAACGTAATTCAAGCTGATGTATGAAAAAATTATGTAATAGAAAAAAACCAGATACAATATTACATCAATGGATGTAATTTTGTTCGCAAAATCGATGTACATCGTACAACGTAATATTACACAACCGACGGAATGATCTCTGTGCAGCTGTTTGGATGTAATATTCAACAACTTTTTTTCTGTGTGTGTAGCTTTCCATGATCGGTAATGGTGGCCTGTTTGTATGAATAAATGTATCCTTCACTGTGCTTGTTATAATGAGTCACTAAAAGCCTAAATTAAGGCGTAAAAGTTCGGAGTTGATGAAAATGATAAATTCAAGCTTATTTAGGTCCTAAATAAGATTGATCGACTTTCTCTATCGTTAATAACTTTGGTACAGAACCGTTTCTTGTCGTGTTTGTCGTTTCATTCGTCGATCTGTGCACTGCAAATAGCTGGGAATATCTTAACATGCCTATAAAGAAACAAAGAGAAAGTCGACGAATAGGATCTGTCAATGCTTCTTAGGACCTAATCCATTGTTCAGCTTGTAATCCAACAATTCGATGCCTGCTGCCAGCATAATATCACAGACAAAAAGAGCTAGCACGTCATTTTGGATCATCGTCCACGCATGTAACGATTGATTTGAATATTATAATTTCCGCGAACCACTCACCGCAGTGGTGGCATCGGATTACTTTGACGTTTCTATATATTCTGCTCAGACAAACAGGCATAGCCCTTTGAACAAGGGGTAATCAACTCTGTATACTGTGCCAAAACACGGTATGCCACACTGATCGGCACTTTAAGACACACACTGACAAGTAGGACACAAACAATATAATACAAAACGGCATCACTGTTAAGTGTTGACTTATCGCTAATCGTTGCTAAGGTTGACTACTTTGTTTACCTCGAAGTGAACTTAGAAAATTATATTTCATACTTGAATCTTGAAACTAGTGAAACAGCGATTTAACCAAGGATTTAAAAATGGAAAACGGATGCCTAACGGGTTCAAGGATCGTTCCTTGAAACAGTTAGAAAAATACTGTAAGTATTCTCTGAACCATGATCACTTCACAGCTAGCAAAACTCAGATCAACTCATCCGATTCACAGCGAAAATCCTAGCGGCTCTCATTCAGAACAGCTTCAATTCGGGCCTCACACCAACCGAGTTCTTCTTCCACACTATGGGCGGACGAGAGGGTTTTATCGATCCGGCAGTCAATACGGCCGAATCGGGTTATCTCCAGCGATTGGCGTTGACGGTGACTCTGTAGCTCTTTACTCTTATGGTAAAATCCATAAGCAAACGTCAGACTGTGCGTGAAACATGGCGGACTTCGTACTATCCTTCAATCTTTTCTATAAGAGTCAATTTTTCGACGGTGCCGTCTACGCCAATTGACGAGTGCACGGATGGATTTGAGTTCATTCACTCGACAAAAAGTGACACAACAGCGGGGCCCTGTTTACTAAAAATGAACACATATATGTTCATTTTTAGTAAACAGGGCCCCGTGTTGTGTCACTTTTTGTCGAGTGAGTGAACTCAAATCCATCCGTGCACTCGTCAATGGTTGGTAAAATGCTTGGTAGATCTGATCGTTTGGACGATGGTACGGTTCAAAATGCGATCGGTGAAATCGTTAAGTTTACCTATGGTGCAGACGGGTTGGGTCTCGTGTCCATGGAAGTCAAAAACAATTTGATAGACATGCAACGTCAGTTTATGCACGTTCGCAATACATATCCCTGTAGGGATGAAAATTCTCTGAACGTAAAGGGTGATACGGTCAAAATTTGGTCAAGGGAAAACGCGTGTAAATCGGTGAAATCGTTTATTTAAAAAATCAAATTAAATTTCTTTTTCAAGTTCAATTAGTATAAAATTCAGGAAAAATATTCAGTTAGGCTTCCGCTTTTCCAAATCCGAATTGCCGGGCCTTACGCTCGACCCCTGCCATCAGATTTTGTACAGCAACCTTGTCCACCTTCTTCGCCGCAGAAAGCCAGTTTGCCTTGAACTGCTGCTCGCCCTTAGCAGTTTTTTGGTCTTCTTAAGGTTCCGCTTGACAATAGCCCAGTATTTCTCAATTGGGCGGAGCTCTGGCGTGTTGGGAGGGTTCTTGTCCTTGGGAACCACCTGCACGTTGTTGGCGGCGTACCACTCCATGGCCTTTTTACCGTAATGGCAAGATGCTAAATCCGGCCAAAACAGTACGGAACAACCGTGTTTCTTCAGGAAAGGCAGCAGACGTTTATTCAAACACTCTTTCACGTAAATTTCTTGGTTGACAGTCCCGGAAGCTATGAAAATGCTGCTTTTCAAGCCACAGGTACAGATGGCTTGCCAAACCAGATATTTCTTTGCGAACTTTGACAGTTTCATGTGCTTGAAAACATCTGCTACCTTTCCCCTTCCTTTTGCCGTATAAAACTCCTGTCCTGGAAGCTGCTTGTAGTCGGCTTTGACGTAGGTTTCGTCGTCCATTACCACGCAGTCAAACTTCGTCAGCATCGTCGTGTACAGCCTCCGGGATCGCGCTTTGGCCGTCGTATTTTGTTTATCATCGCGATTTGGAGTCACTACCTTCTTGTAAGTCGATAGTCCGGCTCGTTTTTTGGCTCGATGCACGGTTGTAGACGATACACCCAGCTTATTTGCGGCATCTCGGAGAGAGAGGTTGGGGTTTCGCTTGAAACTACCGGCAACTCTCTTTGTCGTCTCAGCGGCTTCCGGTTTTCGATTTCCCCCCGATCCAGACTTCCTGGCTGTCGACAAACGTTCCCCAAACACTTTAATTACATTTGTAACAGTTGATTTGGCAACTTTTAGCGATTTTGCCAACTTTGCGTGCGAGTAGCTCGGATTTTCGCGATGCGCGAGCAAAATTTTAATACGCTGCTCTTCTTGCTTGGACGGCATTTTGACAACTGAAGAGTGAATTCCAAAATCAAAATAGGAGTAACATTCTACACACACACACCTTCAAAATGAGGGGTGTTCAGGTTTTTTAAATGCAAAATTGAAAGAAATACGTCAAGTTGATATTGACCAAATTTTGACCGTATCACCCTTTAATACAAATAGTTCCGCCTGTGGAGAAAATTTTGAGGAAGTCTGATCTCGTATCATCGTCAATTGCTCGTACATACAGACTACACTGGGTAATGCTATGGCTATGGAAATTAGAAGCTGGTCAAACCAACCAACCCAGTTTCGCCTGTGCCTGCCCGCCCGTTGCCTTTGGTGATTAAACCGCAAGGAAACACAAACAACATCATGGAATGAAATGGATCCTATATACCGGAATGGAACAGTGTACCGGGGATGGCGGAACACTTATATCACCGACAAACCGACATGAATGATCATACAAATTACAAAGGAATTTCTGCTCAAAGCACAAAACTGACATCTGCTGCCGTGTTCGCGGAAAATGTTTATCCTAGCCATGAACACGCGTACAAAATTTATGAGTTGGTTCGTGTCTAATCTATTTCGGACAAATTATTTTTTTCTAGATAAAACATTTCTATGGTTTTGACAGATGGGATTGCTGCACATTTGAATCGGCCGTTATGGATTCTCGAGCAAGAGTTAAGTTTAAGTTTCATGTCGGTTTGTCGGTGCTTATATTTTGCTGTTATCCGATCTCGAAGCGTACAACGACAAATCAAAGCAGGATCTTCAAGAGTTGAACTACATTTACAGTTTTGTTTCTATATAATAAACAATAAATTAAATAAAGTTTAACACATAAATGGGCACCAGATTCAGATCCCAATCTTGCGCAGGATCTTCCGGAATGGATTTTTATTCATTTCCTTGCTGGGATGACTCTGAGACCACACTGACTAGTCAAAGCGTTGATTTCATGATCTTAGTTTATCTCTCCGTATAAAAAATAAAACAACCGAAGGTATACCGACGGAGCAAGTTTATCAACTACTAGGCCGTTTCTTGTAGCTCTTGAATCACGAATCGTTCTCACTGGTTAAGTTTGTGATCTGTGTGACCTGGGTGGAAACTTCTCGAGTTCTATGCAGTCTTATATGCACTGGATAAAGCGCTTCCGTTGAAGGTGACTGAGAGTCCCATTTTTGAAGTACATATTTCAGATCTGGACTGGGAAAATATTTGGTGATTTTCATCGGTGACACATTGGTCATTGGTTTTTATTGGTGTTACATTGCGTAATGTACCACCAACCGGTGGAAAGTAACGATTTTAAATTGGCTCACTACTTGACTAGCCTATTGGTCCCAAGCAAATTAACGTACTCCATTCTAGTCGAAATTCTAGTACTTCACTACACTGAAACAAAGATAATAGTTAGGAATACTATTTTGCAGAAAACACTTATTTTCAGTATAACTACGCTTAATACCGTTAAATCTACCATGATTTCAGTATAGTTGACTATAAATATAATCAAATTTAATACCATTCTGTCAAAACTACTATGCTGACTCAAACGGCATAGTAGTTTTGAAAGAAAAAATAGTCAAATTAAACGAATTTCGTTTCTGCACAAATCTATTGGTGGGAGTATTTAATTTAAACCATCAATATAGTATTTTTGCCAATGGATTTTGTTTCTGTGTATGTTTGTTTTGTTTCGCTATGAAAGTTTGACAGATAAAATTAGGGGTTCGTGGATTTTCCTATGTTTCGAGGGGTGCATCGATTAGCTTGGGACCGAAGAGAGTACCAGAGCTGAGCCAAAAAGTTGAGCACGTTTCGTCGGGACCTTCTGATCTTAGAGTTACCTCTATGGTACCACTGCGTGAACTTGATAGCTTGGTACACACTTAAATTTTTTAGCCGAGATTCCAACAGTCGAGTAGTTCTGCAATTTATTTTGCTGAGATTCAGTAAAACAATTGCCGAGACTCATCTAACAAATAAATATTTGCCGAAATATCAGCTAACAAATAGATATTTTGCAGAGATTTCAGCAAAAGTAAATGCCGAGGTAATCGGATGTTGGAGATTTTACCGAGCTAGATTAAGTGTGTAGGCTGGAACGGTTGGTGGTAGGGGATGCATATGGCTGTCATATCGCTTAAGTTACCGTACTGCGTACCGAAAATCTGTAACGTTGTCAGCGGAACCATGATATGTTTTGTTGTTTTGATGTTGAGTACGTGTATTCAGCTATATGTCAAACCCCTGGTTGGTGGTTCAGGTATTAGGCATCATACTCATCGACACATACTTCCGACTCGATGAGAAAAACTGGAGAGAGGATGTTGCTCTTAGGGTGGAATGTGAAATTGACCAACTACCTGTTTTTATTCTAGGTTTACTTTAATCGAAGAGGTGGCAATTTCGTCTACCATCGATTAAGTTACACCGTTGTTTCTGCACATCCGCAAGGAATTAGCAATTCAAAAGGACACCATGCCAAAACCTTGTGAACTGGTTGAATTTGCAGGTACAGGTTTGCTGACTTCCAGTTCCTCTCTCATCGCCCTCTCTCATGTTCTTGAGAGAATGAAACTGAATGCTTGTCAAGAACGATCAGATCAATTGAAAATTCAGCAGAGCTACCAAGCCTCGTCAAGTAACATTGACAGATTCTCGATGATCGATGATTCAAGCTATTATGTAACATTTTATACGAAAAACAGCTTTTGTAAACAATGCATTTGATCGGCAATTTGACGTAACTGGTAGCTTGCCCACGCATTCTAACACTACCCTTAGGTAGGGGAAACGCACCTCACCACTATTGAAAGCGAGTCACCTCACCTCACTTGCGGCGCAGAATAAAGGGGATTTTCTAGAACATAATAGAAATTTAAGGCAGGTACCATAAAAAATTCTCCATAACTCTGAAAATTCTGAGCTGATAATTTTGAGTTCTGCATCAAAGTTGCATGTTTTGACATTTTCTACAACTTTCCTCAAGACATGATTCCTCTATTGGAAGATTGTCGCAAAAGCTCAACGCAGATGTCGCCACTGCATGATGATGATAATGTTGACAGACTGCATATAAATTCGTGAAAATTAGCATTACATCATAATTTTCATCAAGCCTGCGTGAAATCCTTCCAATATTACATTCGAATTGAAGAAGTTAACGTTTTTACGATCAGACTGATGTGCATCTTTGACTTTTCTAGGTGAACTTTCATAGGATATATTCATTTCATTTCACGGCTCCATCAATGCTGCATCGTAAATATGATGTAAACAGCAGTAAATTGCTCAATTACTCAAAATAAAGATGATTTGTCATCTTGTTATCACTTTAACGACGATCTAGCACCATTTTATAGTATGGTGTGTGTTGAGTAAATCAAGTTCCGGTGCGTTTTCCGTTGAAAATTGTGAGTATCAATATGTTTGCTTAAAAAAGGCCAAAATGAACATTTATTGAATATTGGCGGCCTATACAACCAATTCTCTATTACCACCAGCATGATACAACCTTTCCTAAGTAAATTCACTTAATTTCCACTTTCATCTTAGTGAAAATCGCACATATTCACCATTTTCCGAAAAATGCAGCTGCGCAGGAGGTAACCTCTCCCTGTGGGTGCAAACTTGTTATGCATAATTTTCCATGAAAACATCTCCGATCCATACCGAAATAATAACAAATAGTTTTCAAACACGTTTGCTTACACGATTCAAGCAAAAGTTTCCACGGGAAATTATTAGTTTTTGGCGTCTTGCAGTGAAACTTTTCCAAGCTTTCGCCACCTACATTTCGAAGTGAGAACTACTAGAAGGAGGATAGTTTCCAAATTTTCCAAGTAAAACAGACGCTTTTTGAGGCAAATCGGTCCATAAAGAAAAATTAATAATTTCCCGTGGAAACTTTTGCTTGAATCGTGTAAGAAAACGTGTTTGACTATAAATTTCTTGCGTATTCCAGCCTTCCTCTGCCAATTTTTCGGGTGAGATGATAAGCAAATCAAACTCGAGCTTTGAGTGGGTTGGTTTATTTCCTTTAAACTCCGTTATAATTGCTTATCTTTTGACAGATACGCGTATTTCGTCTATTACTTGCAGACTTCATCAGTGCCAAATACTCAACACCACACCACTGTTAAGTACTTGGCACTGATGAAGTCTGCAAGTAGTAAACGAAATACACGTATCTGTCAAAAGATAAGCCATTATTACGGAATTTAAAGGAAATAAACCAACCCACTCAAAGCTCTTCATAAAGGGATTCCGTTAAGAGGTTCGACAAATTTAAAGGATTAAATCAAACTCGTTGATTCCTCGTTCTACAAAAATATATGATTAGGAAATGGTGTATGATGATGAACATGAAAGAACTTACTTGTCAGAAAATTCAACAAATCCAATTGTATTTGCAAATCTAGCAACAGATCATCAGCAATGCACCGTTTTTTTTGTGCCATCACCACTCAGAAATTTTTACACTATAAATTAATGTAGAATCTAAGTGAAATTATCTTACTCAATTTAAATTTTTATATATTTCATCTAAGTTTCAAAGATTTTCACATTGCTTTTAATATGATATGTAATGAATTTTATTAACGTCATGTACTTTTCAGATAAATTATACGGTTACGTGTTTTTTTTCAGTGAAATTTATGCGACAAATTTTTTGAGTGTAGGAAAAGAGTTTCTCATTTTACCTTTTGGCCCACAGACTGCTAGGCTAAATAAGGATTGAATGATAACAGCCCAACAAACAATTTTATCTGAAGAACAGCTTATGCAGGCAAAAATTAGCTGCACAATCTGTTTACACGCGATTTTTTTTTCGCCTCTATTTTTAATCGTGTGATCTCAATTTGCTAGCATCTGTTTAAAAAAATCAAAGAAAAATCAGGTGATTTTAAAAATGGTCTATACCTATCCTGCATGAGGGCAATATCGAAAAAAAAAACAAATCGTGTAAAACCATAATTCTAGAAAGAGCTGGAATTAGGGCGTAACAGCTTTGTAAACAATGACTTCTTTCGGTGATTTTTAGAAAGTCATGGCTCGCCAACGCAAATCAACATCACCATCGTTATGTTGGTTTGCGTGGGTGTGCCTTAAATTTCTATAAATCATCGAGAGAAGTCATTGCTAGCAAAATCTGTTACGCCCTTATTCCAGCTCTATCTAGAATTGAGTGCATAAGCTGTTCATTTTGTATTATTTATACAGGTACACTGAACCAATATGACATATTCCTGTTATGTGGAAGTCTAATAAATTTGCGCTATAAGATAATCCATTGAAAATGATATGATTGAAAATGTGTCAGGTAAATTCTATATGAATATCTGATACATTCACAATGCTGATAATTTGGTAACTTTTGTATGATCGTCATATGATAAATGAAAATCGGTCAAATTATAATAATTAACTGAAATGGATTTGAAACCCATAAGCATAAGCTTTACTTTTCACCACAATATAATATATGTGTCATAAGGACGGAAGTAGGCTGTGCCGGCGAACGGACGCGATCGTTTTTGCTGTCAAGATGTTTTCTCGTGATTCCCCGTTCTGAAGTGCATTTAGTGAAGAACAATCCCCAGTTTAGTTTTCGAGAAGTGGTAACGGAACCAACGGTTATGGCTCAGGTAAGGCCGGTACTTTTCCGAGACCTCTTCCATCCCGACAATTTGTGACGTTGCGAACAATTTCGGCCTGAGAACCCTTTCACATCGGGAAGCAGCCGACCAACAGAAACATGGATGCCATCTCGAGAGCGGCAGAAGAACCCAGTTTACGGACAGTCAACTAAATTGGTGAGTTCGTTCCAGTTTAATATTTTTTTTTTTTTTTGCCATATACTTAGGTAGGGTAGGATGGTCTAGGACGCCACGTGGAATCACGGAACTGGTAGTGAGAGTGTGGCGAGGAGCCACGTGGGGCCGTTTTGGTCTCGCCTATGTATGTTTATAAATTACTTACATTGGATTTCCTTCGAGTACGGGCAAGGTAATCGACGAGCAAAGACCTATCTCTAAATGTTTTAATGTTTGCAAATTTACAGAATTTTTAGTTTCGTGTTTCGCGACCGCGAAGCAAAATGGGTATCGTCCAGTAAAAGTTCGAATGGTGTTGGAATATTGGTTCTTCGAAATGGCAAAGAGTATTATTTTCTCGCTTTCCAAGCGGCAGTACAGGCAAAGGTGTTATATCCTAGACAAAAAGTGAGATCCAAAATCACTGTTGTCGTCATCGCCGTCGTCTTCGTGATAGTGTAGGTTTTTTTTTTTCCTTGATTGCGTCGATCTTGTTTTCCGTGCTGAGCACCAATGCTACCGACGCCAGGGAGGCAGCTACCACGCCTGGATCCTACCTATTGATCCATCAACTTGTTACCGGTTCGTAACATTTGATTGAGGTGGTGTAAGAGTAGGGTCAGTTTTGCTAATTTAGATAGCTCCATAACGTCACTTTTAAAGGGACCGATAAGGTAGGGCACAGCGATGATGGAGGTGTTTTGCTGCATGGGCGAAGCGACCACTGTCCACTGAACCACCACCGACTTGTCACTCCTCTATGGGAGACGGAAACCAGCTACGAGATTAACGGGGGAAGCTGAGAGTCGAGGAGGAGGTGAGCGATCGTTCGGCCGAGAGAGAGGATGGGCAGTAAGTTGCAGACTGTGATAAGAGAAAGGTCGGTTTTTTCTACGAGGTGCGAGTGAGTGTTGGAGTTTTTTTTGTACTTGGGGTGATTGCTCGTCGATCACGGTGCAAGAGCGTTGGCCACGTGTTTCGGGATCGCTACCTGGCTATCGCAATTTGGCCATCGCCATCCGGCCCCTGCCATACAGACACTGCCATCTGGTTATTGCCATCCGGCCATTGCCATCCGGCCATCGCCATCCAGCCATCGCCATCCGGCCGTTGCCATCCGGCCATCGCCATCCGGCCGTCGCCCTCCGGCCATTGCCATCTTCCCATCGCCTTTTGACCACCGCTTTCGGCCACCGCCTTCGGCCCAGCCATACGGCCCAGCCATACAGCCACCACCATCCGGCCACTGCTATCTGGCCACCACCCTTTGGCCACCGCTATCCGGCCACCGTCAGCTGGCCACTGTCCTTCGGCCACCGCCATCCGGCCACCGCCATCTGGCCGCCGCCACCCGGCCATTGCCATCCGGCCACTGCCAACCGGCCACTACCATCTGGTCACTACCATCCGGCTGTTCCATTCCGTCGTCGTGACAGTCAACGTCGCCTCGCACACCAGTCCCCATCGATCCGCCCAATAAATATTGTGAAAGTAAATTCATATACTGTGTTAGTTAGGAAATCTCAGAACCGAAAATTCCCCCACACCTACCAATCCTGAGACCCGGGAGCAAAAGAGGCCTTTGGTACCCACCCCAGTGGCTGCTGACAGGCTTAGACCAGCAGCCAGGGGTTTAGGCACGTCCCCTTCTGGGACGGCGCAGTATCTCCCGGGGACCAACAATAAGAGTTTCAAACTCATGAACCGGGGACTAACGGCTTTACTTCCCTTCCGAAGGAAGGCGTGATCAGAGATGTTATGCCTCAGAACATCCCGGCGGCGCCGACTGGGATTGAACCCAGGCCTTCTGGGGTGAGAGGTAATCACGCTTACCACTACACCACCGGCGCCGCTGATAGTGTTGGTTGAACCATACGTATATTTCAAATAATCAACCGTTATTTCAATATCCGTTTATTCAAAAACGATCGTCGTTCATAGTGATTTTACTCTGCTTACTGAGCAGAAAATCATGGGTTTAATCCCAGACATCTTTACAATAAAGAGTTGATAATATTGGTTCGTTTTCTCATAGCTCCGCATTCGTGTATTTATCAAACTGCGATTGTATCAAAGCAATCATCACATCACTTATCAAGGTGAATCCTGGTCCAAAGAACCCCACCTTACTAACAAAACCTCCCTCCTGTGACCTTTGTGAGGACGCAGAGGTAAACACGGCCCCCATAACAACAAAGGTCACTTTAACTTTCTATCCATTAGTACTTTTTATCCATTAGTACCGTCCCAATGACGCGTTCATCTAGATAAAACTGATAAAAAGCAGATTTTTAGCTATGGGCCTAATCTTAAACCCATAGGCCAACATTAGAGCCATTTCCCCTACAATGAGAATTTTCGGTCACTCCTAACCCCATTCACTGTGCAATTTCACTGATTCTGGCCAATCACGGAGTAGCAACCATTGATTTGTGGAGTCAGTCTAAGCCGTCTAAGCATGTCTGATGCAGAGAAGCAAGCTACTGATTTAATTTTCAGATCTGTATGACAAGGTTGCTAATACTCATTTCAGCTAAAAAAAATGTTTTTTTTTTAAATTATGAAATATATTGGATAATCCAAAGCCATGTTTTTTTTTTTTTTTCCTTTGGTTTGTTTTTTTCCGTCGATCTTGTTTTCCGTGCTGAGCACCAATGCTACCGACGTGCCAGGAAGGCAGCTCCCACACCTGGACCCTACCTATCGACCCATCAACTCATGAACCGGGGACCAACGGCTTTACTTCCCATCCGAAGGAAGGCGTGATCAGAGATGTTATGCCTCAGAACATCCCGGCGGCGCCGACTGGGATTGAATCCAGGCCTGCTGGGGTGAGAGGTAATCACAAAGCTATGTTGATCATTATAACATTAAATTTTGAATAACAAATGATAAGACAATCTTATTAAAATGTCGTAATAATACCTCTGACCAAGGAAAAATGATTTATATAATTTTCATAAAAGTTGACGATACAAATACTAATGAGGAAAGGAATTCCGCATTTCCTTTTCCCAAGTCCTTTTCCTCTCCTTCCCTCCCCTTCTTCTCTTTTCAGAAAGCGAGTAATGGCGCTATAACCATATGCCATATAGGGCTAGGACAAGAGTTAGTGCTCAGGTCCCAACCGCTAGAAGAAAATGGTAGCGAGCAAGGGCGCTATAACCTAGGCGAATACAGCATTCCCTCCGTATAGGTTACGTGTGCACACCGCTCTCTGTTGTCCTTCGATTGAGGGATCGCAATGGTTTGGCGGTGCCGTCCACGCTTGTACGGAGGGAGGACTGTACGCTCGAACACAAGGGGTAAATACCTGTGTTCCATCCCAGGAGATCGGACAACCAAGGAGTGTACATTAACTTTCTTAGCTCTGTCACTCCCAACGATTTATATAGCCTATTTTCAAATCCTGCATACGGAGCGGTTGGTACGGTATGTCCCCGCTCTTTGATTACCTGTGGATTAAATGTTAACCACTGTCTATACTTATTAAGTAGACATGGTAAACATTCACTTCCACAAAAATTAACTAAACGCTACACAGTAGGCCTGGCCGCTTTATTGTTTGTTTCACATCCTTGATGTGCAGCAGGCATTAATAATGACAAGAAAAATGATAGATGTATCATTTTCCAGGATTCTTTCAAGTACTGGCTGTGTATGTGTAGACTAGACTAGACAATATAATATATGTGTCATAAATCAATCGAAGTAAAGTTTATGTGAAAATCACATGAAATTTACTTCTTCTTTTGACACATATATTTAATCGATTTCTAAAAATAAATCGAAAAATAAACATTACGCAGTGGGAGCTTTCACAGTTGTGTCTTTTTTTTATTGTAGCTGATTTGGGATTCGATCAAGAACTGTTGAAGTGTGATGCTTTCGGTGTGCGCTCGATTCCACTGGGCCACGGTTGACTTCAAGATTGAGCTCGTTCAATTAGCATGAACTAAGAACAGCTCTCCCGACATGGAATGTAGTGCAACGTTATGCTCGTTTTGTAGAGTGAAGAAAATTAACACTGACAAATGTATGCTCCGTTTCGGTGGTGTCGCGTATTCAAATCTTGCTTAATGTTCCTGTGTGCAATAAAACAACGACTACATTATATGAGTTCATGGAACTGGTTCATGGAGTTCGAGTACTAGTGCTGAAATCTGAATTAGCCGTGTAGAAGTCTTACAATTAGAATTTCAGCAAAGTCAATATTGCAGTAGAATCATGCTCATTTTTTTAATCTCAATACATTTTTTTTTATCTTATGGAACAATAACAAACAAAGTTTATTCAATACAGTATCATTGTTACTAGCAATATTTAGTTCGACTAATCATTTTAATGAGTGTATGACAACATTGTTGAAAATTGTTTCAATAATTCATGTAAGATGTTTTTTATTGGGAGCGATATTCATCCCGGAAATCCATTCCAAAACAAATGTTTGCTGTTGGATTTCTTAAAATGCACATCTATATGACTATATAATGATTGGGATAGATTTGTTTACAATCTTTAAACCTCAAAAATCAAAGGAAGCCATTTCAATGAGATATACATGTTTTCCTATACTGCAAAGTTAAATGACAGTCCAATAGTTTCTACATGTCTGTTTACATGTGACATATCAACAAACGTCAAAAATCGTTAAAAGCAACTCCAATAAAATATACATGATTATCTTATAAGATATATCTTTTAGTGAGCAATATTCATCATGAAAACATGTATATTTTACTGAATTTTCTCATAGTGCAAACTTATATAATTTTCCATTAGTTTCTAGATGTCTGTTCCCACCCATGACATATCAACAGTTTTCACCATGAAATATATCAGACAATATTCATATACATCTTACCTATCGCTAACCATGTTCGAAGCAAAGTTTTATCAAGTACTAAGTATGTGAAATTACGATATAAATCATTCCATATCGCAGTCATAGTTTTTAAGTGATAATCCGATGGAATCTATCAATCATCACATAAAATGGATAAATCTGCTAACATTGCTATGTTATAAGATGGATCCAATAAACGTTACATGTCGATTTGTTTCAGTGTAGGAACTTCTTCATTTTCTGAAAAGCCATGTCACCCATCAATCCATCGAGCCGCCCGTCTTGATCGGATATTCCGAATCAACAAACCTGTAGATTTGCACGAGGTAAACAACAAAGTCATCCTCGACATAACACCCAGCCAGCTAACCACAGGCATGGTAGCCATCACATCACAATTGACCGAAATCATAATCTGGTGGTTTTATAATGGCACGTGTCTCTACAAATCTCAATCTTCAGAAATGACCATCATAACCTATCATAACAACCTGTATGCTCGATGCAGCAGCGTGGCGTCCGCAAATTCGAAATTAAGTTGCTAAAAATTCCTCTGCACGATGGATGCCTTACTAGCTTCCACATGTGCCTGCGTTTGGACCGACGAGGTCGTTGATCCAGATGTTTTGCCAAGTGTAGCTGCCGGTAAATGCAACCGCGGTAAGTTTTGCTTCGCACTTTTCATCTGGCAGCGGATCATGAGAAGGTGGTTACGATTGACCTATCGCTATCTGTTTTTGGGATTTTGTTTTTCAAAGTGTTTCCATCCATTGTTGTTGATGCGGGGGGGAGGTCATTTTTTATGTAGGTCAACTCAATCCCCTTCGTAACAAAGATATAAAAGCATCAAAACAATGGCATGTTTTTCTTTTTATGATGGTGAAATGTGAAATCGGAAGCGCTTGACGATCGATCGTTTCAAATACGGCGCCTGTGGTGTAGTGGCAAGTGTGACTGCTTTCTCACCCCAATGGATCTGGGTTCAATCCCAGCCGAGGTCATTGGGATCTTTCTGAGGATCGGAAAGGATGTAAAACCGTTGGTTCCGGCGCGAGATGGGTTTATCACAAGTGAGCAGGAGCTTACGGTCTCGCAGTGTTGGTGAGTTCTTTGCCGTTAATGTTCACAAAAAGTTCACTCTTTTGCCATAAAGAAATTAAAAAAAAAAAATTATGGGTGGATATGGGCAGTTTTTGACCTGTTTCATACGACCGGAAAGTGTATGCTGGCCAAACTAATTTCCTACGCAATTAATCAACCTTTGATGTGAATTTCGCTAATAAACACGAGGAGCATTTCTTATAGCAAAACTTGCCATAACAAAATGGGCATAGTTCATTTTAGTAAACAAACTAACACTTCTTCCTTGTGTGTCACCTTTGATTAAGCTCCTAGGATCTGTGCTCTCGTATTGTTTCGTTCAAACAGTTGTTTGCCGATGATTTGAAGATGTAGGGTAGGATGGTGCAAAACGCACTGTTTAAGCAAAATCGTCAAATGCTGGCGTATGGAAGGTAAAATCCAGAAGAAAGTAATGGTGTATGGTTCATTACCATGTTTTCTACGAAGATCGTGTAATTTATCGTGGTTTACAAGGTATTTTATAAATTCGTTCCAAAATGATAGCGGGCAAAATGCCTGATTAACGGTGCAATATGCACCACAACATCGGGGCTAGACGTACGACAATAATGGCCAAAACGCACCACAACATTGGGGTAAAATTCACCGCATGAAAGACAAACCATAACCCCTGCAAGTAGGTAATGCAAAAGGAAGAGTTATTTCAAATGATTAATCCTTGATGTTATAGGGGAAAAGTTGGCTTCGGCAATACCTTAACCTATTATCGTCAAATGGTAAACAAAGTCCTAGAGCACTCAAATTTGGCCAATAAATAAAATGAAACACAATGTATCCACTTGCCAAAAATGAGCTCTCAAAGACGTTGTTTGCCCCCCTGACGATAATAGGTTAAGGTATTGCCGAAGCCAACTTTTCCCCTATCAGAAATAAGGTCTCAATAGAGTATTAAACTGTGATTCATGAAGTAAAACATCTAAGAAATACCCAAAAAGTGATATTCGTCCAAATGTTTTGCGATATATGCTTGATAGCTTGATTTGTCGTCGATGATTTTAACAACTGTATCATGTATTGCACAAAATGCATTTTTTTTAACTAGTTCGTTTATTTGGAAGGCTCAATCGCGTTAGCTTTACGGAGCCGATAGTTCATTGTTCTTTGGTTGTAACAAAAGTTCACTTAAGTCTATGTCTAGTAGGAGTTGGGCCAAATACTCCCGGCTTACTCGAGGTTAGAGACCCAACTAACAATTTTCACAATGTTAACGCTTTACTCATTTCATTTATACAGCCTCAAGCTGTATTCAAACGTTATAAAATAGGAGGAAACCTTTACTCAACCTCTATACAAGCAAATCTGGCGAACTTAGTCAGCTGATTATGGTTGTTGGGACAGTTGGGACAAGCTCTTATTGCGTATCCATTAACGCTTCTATACAGCTGTTATCCTGCTGTTTAGTTGTGTGTCAAACTTGAAAGGCGCTTATTCAACCTTTTCCCGGTTATCCAATAATCACTACACAGCTTTCTCTTGAAGCAGGGTTAAATACTGCTTACGATTTTTTTTATGGAGGAATTTATTGAGTTTATTTTGCTGTCAAGTCAATCAAATTAATCGAAATTAAATTACAAGTTACAAGTCGTCACTAAATTATTAACCCTGCACCGGAAGCTGGAATCGAACTCGAGATGACCGCATTGGCAAACCTTGACACTACCAACTGTACTACGCCAACACTTTGAACTGATGTAAACAAATTAACATGCCCTTCTACAACAAAATCGTTGAATAGGTGCTTTATAATAGTGCACATGAATCACTTTTCTCGACTAATTACTTCAGCTTTGTAAAGGAGCAGAGTAAAAGCTGTAAAACTGCACACGTCTAAAAATAAACCTAGTTGACTGTGAAAATGCTTCCAAAGTAGCTCTAACACAGTTTATTACCTGAGTACAGGATGTTTAGTTGTTGAAAAAGCACTTTTGATGTTTATGTTATTCAGCAAGAGTGGTTGGTTGTGTAGAAGCCATCAAATGAGTAATATATTCACTTTATTATCTTTGTTTTGCAGTAACAAGTTGAAAGTTGATTAGTATGTGTATAAAAGAAACATAAGCGTTTTTTGGCTGTTGTTATTCAGTGTGACTGACAGATTGAATAATGGTTGTGAAAAAGATGAGTAAACGCTCATCAAAACTATTTTGCTAGCTTCTGCTTGTAGCTGTATCTGCAGCTTCTTTTCAGCTACTTTACAGCACAACGCTGGAAAAGTTGGCTTATAAAGCTGAAGATGTTAGTTGGGGAGGTACATTGTCAAAGGATATGATCAGGGGAGTAGCTTGGGGGTAAGGTTTCGTTGTCTCATCAGAGCGTTGTCGCCAGTACGAATGGTAGTGCGGTTCTAGTTTCGTCTGGAGTTCAACCGGCTATGGTGACCAGTGGGCGACGATGAGACTCATCGAGACGGGGGACAAGACAAACACAAACTATTAAAGAGAGACAAAAGACAAAGGTATTAAATTCTTATACTAGACATTTGAAGAAACTCATAAACTGACTGCATAAAGCAGATATCGCGAGTTCCCAACACGTCTCTGATAGGAACATAGGGTTGTCTTCCTTGGGCCTCGAGGGTATTCAAAAGTCGCTCTCTGGTGGCGTCATTATCCATACATTGCCAAACTGCGTGATCGATGTCATCGTAACCGTTTTCACACCGACAGATGTTGCTGTCCACGAGGTTTATTCTATTGAGATGAGCATCTAGCGAGTAGTGGTTGGACATAAGTCTACTCATCACGCGAATGAAGTCACGACTTAAGTCCAAACCTTTAAACCACGCTCTCGAAGAAACATTAGGAATAATTGAATGTAACCACCGTCCAAGATTTCCATTGTCCCAATCGGTTTGCCAACTCGAAAGGGTACTCTGACCAGTGCTGCAAAATCTCGACAATATACTGTGATATTGACAATTCTGCTTTGGTCACTCATTTGAGCTAACAGTCATAGTCAGACAAACCATGTCAATTGTCAATGACAATGCTGTCAGTGACGAACATGTGTAGATTTTTATATAATTTGTAACGAAATTAAATGACTTGAGCAACACAATAACATGGAGCCTTTAATGTGAACAAGCATCTACGACCTGACCTACTTGGATAACAATAATGTGACACAGAATGTACGAAATTACAGTTTTTTTTACCAGGTGAATCTTTGTCATTGACGACAAAATGAATGAGATTTTGACGAAGGTTTTTTTGAGGATCAAGTCTGTCAGTGACTATGTGACGAACAATTTTGTCAATATCGCGTGAAAGTCTGTCAATAACAATGACAAATCTCAGCACTGACTCTGACGCACTAAATGGTAAAATTCATCGTGTGAAATTTGCCTGTCATAAGAGAGTCCGCCTTCTCATTGTCTGGGATTGAGCAATGTGAGGGGACCCATACAAAGATAATCATGTATGATCTTTCGACCAGTACACTCATCTGCTCCCTTACCTTTGAAAGGAAATAAGATGAGTGCCTACTTTGTTTCATCGACCGAATAGCCTCGATCGAACTGAGACTATCCGAGAAGATGAAGTAATGGTCTGCGGGCATGTTGGAAATTATCCCCGATGCGAAATTGATTGCTGCCAGCTCAGCAACAAAAATGCTATTTTGTAAAGGAATCAGTAGGTCAATATATGATTTAATGATCAAAAATTATTTGTGAAAGCTCTAGTTAAAAACAAACACAATTCGTTACCCGGAAAATGCATCTGAAGAAAAGTTATCGTGGGAATTTTACCCCAGGGGTGCATGTTGGGCTGTTCTCCCTTACAAAGTCATCACAACCGTACTCGACTGTTTCGCCCTACAGAACAATATCAACGAACTATTGCTGTGGTGTAATGATAATGGGATGAATATAAATATAGGGAAATGCGAGGTGATTTCGTTCACACGTAGGTGCACCATCGTCAACCACCAATATACGTTTGGATCTGTGCCTTAGGAGTGAGTATCCTCGATTCGCGACCTTCGAGTAACTATTGATTCAGAGCTGAAGTTCAAGGAACATGTTGGGCTCATCACGACAACGCATTCACGGTTCTCGGATTCATTCGGCGCTATACCTGTCCGTTTCTGCTGAGCTCAAAATAAGGATTCATCGAGCAAAATTTAACCACAACTTGTACTATTATGCACAATACGAATTCAATTAGCTACATAAGCCAGAGACTAATTCGTCAGTGGGAACTACCCAAGTAACCAAAAGTTCTGATAAAAGGCCATTTGTGGCTTAAGCAGCTTAGTTAGTGATGGTCTTTAGAATTCTAAGCAGCCTCATTTTTAAGTCGTTATAAGAACTTGAAAGTTCCAGTATCATAATTGAAGAGCATTCTAAGCAGCTTCTGGTGGAACTTGAACCGAACTTTTAGAAAATAAATTAAAAAAAGGTTTTTGTCCTCTACACCAATTCTATGTTTAGTTCGCACTTTTATGAAAGTTATTTCTAAAGGCAGGTATTAATGTGTATTATTGATTTATCAGCATTAGTAGTTTTGGAGCTGTTTGAAGAATTAAACCCAGTCCTTCTGCGTGAGAGCCCCAGCACGAACCGCTGCGTCATCTGAAATATATTAAAGTGAGCTGTTGTCCCGCCTACTGTTGGAGTTTTCAGTGCCAGCTGACTGACTTGCATACGAAACACAACACCTTGATGAATTTGAAATTGGTATTTTCCCGCATGGTATTTCAACACATTTGTGGCGCAGTGGTTAGCGTTAGTAGATCGCATGCCGAATACATGGGTTCGAATCCAGGAAATTACTTTTCAATTATTTTTTTTATGTTTTAATAGAATGTTGATGCACTGCATAAATATAAGAATTATGATTTATTCGGGCCACTGATCATTTAATATTTACGTACATTAAATTTTGTTACTAATAAAGCCTTGTGCGGATTGCTTCATTCATGTGGCTTGAAAGTTCTGTCGGAACTTTATTTGAACTTTATGGAACTTGAAAGTTCTGTCGGAACTTTATTTGAACTTTATGGAACTTGAAGGTTCGGTCGGAACTTTATTTGAACTTTATGCAACTTGAAAGTTCTGTTGGAACTTTATTTGAACTTTATGGATCTGGAAGATTTGGTTAGAACTCTATTTGAACTTTAGGAAACTTGAAAGTTCTGTCGGAACTTTATTTGAACTTTATGGAACTTCTGTCGGAACTTTATTTGAACTTTATGGAACTTGAAAGTTCTGTCGGAACTTTATTTGAACTTTATGCAACTTGAAAGTTCTGTTGGAACTTTATTTGAACTTTATGGATCTGGAAGGTTTGGTTAGAACTTTATTTGAACTTTAGGAAACTTGAAAGTTCTGTCGGAACTTTATTTGAACTTTATGGAACTTCTGTCGGAACTTTATTTGAACTTTATGGAACTTGAAAGTTCTGTCGGAACTTTATGTGAACTTTATGGAACTTGAAAGTTCGGTCGGAACTTTATTTGAACTTTATGGAACTTGAAGGTTCGGTCAGAACTTTATTTGAACTTTACGGAACTTGAAAGTGATTTTAATCGTTGAATGCGGAACTTTTGGTTACTTGGGTAGCTACCGAATTATTGGCCGATATTTAAAGGAGAGTTGATACGCTTTATTCCGTTCTAATTTTGAATATATCTCAGTGTAAACATAAATAATTGATGTGGTTTTGCACTGACTTAGGGGAAATGACGGCTTCGGCACTTCTTTATCTTTTATCCTCAAGAGGGTAGATGAAGTCTTAGAATATATTTTTTTTTTCAAAACAATGCTCTGAAATATGATGCCCATGCATGTAATAAATTGGCGCTTTAGGAATTTATTCACCCCCTGACGGTAATAGATAAAGAAGTGCGGAAGCCATCATTTTCCCTACATGGGAAATCCTTACGTAACTTTATAAATACCCTCAAGCCTCGAACGAGATTACACGAACAATAAAAACTACAAGGGACAGCCCTATGGGGTTGTACGCAATGGTGACGTAGGACTACGTGGCCTTATATAATAAATGTTATTTGTTAACAGCAGCAGAAGCTTGTGTTTTGTGTAGGAATAGGAATTTGAGCGGGGTTCTCTCTATTTATACTCTTTAGTACCCAAGTAACCACCAAGCCCGCTAACTACCCGATAATCGCCCTTTTTACGATATAAGGTAAATATAGGGTTTCCGAACTTTATATCAGTCGTATAGCAGCCTTATATGCCAAAAAGGGCGATTAACGGGCTTGTTGGTTGCTTGGGTATGACTATGATTGCCCTGAAAAGTACCTTTTTATAAGAATTTTAGTAGTGACATGTTCAGAAATTTAACTCTTCTTGAAAATCTGGGTGGCCCTGAAAGGGCCGATGGCAGTACAGGCTTAAAGCTTTTGGAAGATGATGATAACGTGCTGGCAGCTGGATCAGCAAATCAGACCGGACAATCCCATATTCTTCGGTTCAATGATTGGGCACTTGCAAGAGTCTCAGCCCGTCTGCTGCTGGACAGGAGTTAAACTGGTGTCTGCGACAGGTTGAAAGGCCGCAGAATATCAGTGGTCACCCAGCTAAAGCTACTCCCCATTTTAGTTTTTCTTACTTCTTCTCCCAACAAGTTGGTAAATCTTAGCCTTTAGCAGAAAGACACTTAACACTTTTTTCGGCGAATTTATGATCCTGTTTCACGGCATGGTTCTTCTTCTCTATGCCTGTTCAGATAAATTAGCACTTTTATTTATTGTCTCTACTGCGCTAAATCAAACGAGTAGAAATAAGAACGGATGTCAGTTACGCAAGCGAATAATTGAAAATTCGATAAATATTTAACCCAAGTAACCAAAAGTTCCGCATTCAACGATTAAAATCACTTTCAAGTTCCATAAATTTCAAATAAAGTTCCGACAGAACCTTCAAGTTCCATAAAGTTCAAATAAAGTTCAGACAGATCTTTCAAGTTCCATAAAGTTCAAATAAAGTTCCGATAGAACTTTCAAGTTCCATAAAGTTCAAATAAAGTTCCGACAGAATTTTCAAGTTCCATAAAGTTCAAATAAAGTTCCGACAGAACTTTCAAGTTCCGTAAAGTTCAAATAAAGTTCCGACAGAACCTTCAAGTTCCATAAAGTTCAAATAAAGTTCCGAACGAACCTTCAAGTTCCATAAAGTTCAAATAAAGTTCCGACAGAACTTTAAAGTTCCATAAAGTTCAAATAAAGTTCCGACAGAACCTTCAAGTTCCATAAAGTTCAAATTAAGTTCCGACAGCAGTTTCAAGTTCCATAAAGTTCAAATAAAGTTCAGACAGAACTTTCAAGTTCCATAAAGTTCAAATAAAGTTCCGATAGAACTTTCAAGTTCCATAAAGTTCAAATAAAGTTCCGACAGAATTTTCAAGTTCCATAAAGTTCAAATAAAGTTCCGACAGAACTTTCAAGTTCCATAAAGTTCAAATAAAGTTCCGACAGAACCTTCAAGTTCCATAAAGTTCAAATTAAGTTCCGACAGCAGTTTCAAGTTCCATAAAGTTCAAATAAAGTTCAGACAGAACTTTCAAGTTCCATAAAGTTCAAATAAAGTTCCGACAGAACTTTCAAGTTCCATAAAGTTCAAATAAAGTTCCAACCAAGCCTTCAAGTTCCATAAAGTTCAAATAAAGTTCCGACAGAACTTTCAAGCCACATAAAGCAATCCGCACAAGTCTTTATTAGTAACAAAATTGTACGTAAATATTAAATGATCAGTGGCCCGAAGAAATCATAATTCTTATACATCAACATAACATAAAAAAAAAAAAATAAAAAGTAATTTCCTGGATTCGAACCCGTGTATTCGGCATGCGATCTACTAACGCTAACCACTGCGCCACAAATGTGTTGGAATACCATGCGGGCAAATACCAATTTAAAATTCATCAAGGTGTTGTGTTTCGTATGCAAGTCAGTCAGCTGGCACTGAAAACTCCAACAGTAGGCGGGACAACAGCTCACTTTAATATATTTCAGATGACGCAGCGGTTCGTGCTGGGGCTCTCACGCAGAAGGACTAGGTTTAATTCTTCAAACAGCTCCAATTCTATTACTAATGCTGATAAATCAATACACATTAATACCTGCCTTTAGAAATTACTTTCATAAAAGTGCGAACTAAACATAGAATTGGTGTAGAGAACAAACACCTTTTTTAATTTATTTTCTAAAAGTTCCGTTCAAGTTCCGCCAGAAGCTGCTTAGAATGCTCTTGAATTATGATACCGGAACTTTCAAGTTCTTATAACGACATAAAAATGAGGCTGCTTAGAATTCTAAAGACCATCACCAACTAAGCTGCTTAAGCCACAAATGGCCTTTTATCAGAACTTTTGGTTACTTGGGAATCGAATAGCCGGAAAAACCTTTGCGATTAATCCGAAGACAACAAATCAAGAATACTGGCAACTCTTCCATTTTATCATACGAACGCTATGAGGCAAGTACAATAGCGTCATCTGCCGCTCAAAGGTAAATGCTTCGAACGAATTTGATAGCAAAGATTACATCCTCAGAAGAAGGTGTTTGTGCAATGTCATATATATGTGCAACTACCCTACCCACTATACCACTACAATATACAAGCAACAATAAATTAGTGTCTCGTATGCCTCCGCCATGGCAGGACGGCAAAGCAATCGGTGTTGTTTTATTTTATATACTGATCACAACGCAGTAGGGTCCTCCCGTGCGCGATCATATGGTGCCGTGACCAACCACTTGTGACCGACGCGACGGGCTAACTACATTGTTTAAAACCACCGACGACCGACTGGCAAACAACCGCTCAAAAACTGTAACGACAACGAGGACGATGATGGAGATGCTGCAGTGAATGGCGCAATCTACTGGAAGAATACCACTTCACTTCCCGCTACGATGGTGTGGCCCAAAGGTAGCCATCTGACAGAGTATGTATGGTTCCTTGCTTCCCGCGAACCACGAGAGTTCTGTTAATCGAATAATTGGACTTTTAGGCGTCACTAGAAAATAGTGTAATTTCATGTTTTTTGGCGGTCTTTCGAAAATGTCGAACAGCAAAATTGCAACCAGCAAGTGTAACCCAAGAGCCAAAAGCGGTGCGATGATAGTTTTCATTGCTATGACGACGACTGAATAAAGGAGCTTACAAGCAGAGTGGTGAAAGACAATTCTCTTCATCGATTTCCTCTTTTGATAACCATGGCTTCACTAACCTATTTCGCACTATTTCTGCTATGCTCTTCTATAATCCAGAACAACAAACGTATCAATGAATGTGATTGCCCTCCAGTTATTAACGAAACAGAAAGTCGATGAACAGAATCGATCAAAATCACTTGCACCCCTGCTTCCAAGTTTGGTTACAAGATTACAACTCTGGAGAGCATTTTGTGTGGTCGTTGGGGGCGTGTGGTTCTGAATATGGCGATGAGTGTGCAAAATGTTACGCAATTGCATCCTCCCTATTCGCACATGCCCGAAGATCGGAGGCGAATGCCACTTGGACTTGTTTCGACTACTAACGACTCTCTGACGACAGTGTTTGGAAAGTAGCAATGCTACATCGACATGTTTCGTCTAGAAACTATTGTCTGATGACTGTGTTAGGGAAGCAACATATGCATGTACGTAATTGGTGAATTTGTTATTTATTTCGAGGTTTTTGGACAATGCTTGACATTTACCACTTTTTTAATAGTTTCTTGTTGAAAATCAACAGTCGAAATAAATAATAGATTGGCGATAAAATTATTAAAATTGGTTCAAGGGTAGCTGAGGTATTAAGGTTCCAAATCTTTCATAATTTCGTTACATGTTCCATTTTCGGTTTTCTAAAAGTGTATCTCCACATAGAAATCACAGACATGGTCCTACGTCAAAAAAGCACTTGTTTCTAAACGATGTCAAAAATTGAATCTTTTTTTAAATTGCCCTCCAATTTATCTTCTTAACGACGTGCATTTCGATCTTTATCTTAACACACGGGATCAAGTCAAAAGTTTTGGCGATCAAATCTTCTAAATTGATTGATGAGCGTTTTAGTAGAATAAGTGTATACCTTTTACGTTTTTTTTTTCCTTTTAATTCTACTACTATTGTATCACTTCACTAGCTCACTTTCACTAATTCACTATCACTAATTCACTTTCACTAATTCACTTTCACTATTTACTTTCACTATCACTTTGAACTATAACAGATACGAATTTCGTTTACTACTTGCAAACTTCTAGTCTATGACTAGAACGAAATACGTATATTTTATAGTTCAACGGTATAGTGAAAGTTAATAGTGAAAGTGAATTAGTGAAAGTGAAAGTGATGCAAAAGCAGGCTTGAAGGAGCCTCACTCGCGAGTTTGAAATGAGCCTAGCGTATCATTTTTCTGCGGAGTAGAATGCCTACTGCCAAATCATTCCACTGAGCTTCAGAGCTTGTGAGCGAAGGGGGATAAAATGAGAGTGAGATTTGCTGCCATTCATGTTCATGTTTTCTATCACACGCTCTTACTCTCACTCTGGGTGAACTCTGAGCTTCTTGCGTCGAACAAAAAAGTCATCCGGAGGCTCGAAAAGCGCACCTCACGTCAAATCATCAAGTTCACTCTCCCTTTCTCTCGAGGAGTTTTTGTTTACTTCTTCCATATTCCTGCCGCCACTAACTCGAGATGAGGAATGGCTTAACTCGCAGAACAAGAGTGTTTTAAAACCTCCAGTGACTTTGAGGAGTTTCGGCAAGCCTGTTCAAAAGTAGTAGAATTAAAATCCTCTAAAAAGTTTGATCAAATGTAGCTCGAGCACAATTTTCCCCAAACTGCAACTTCAATTCTATATGCATATTAGTTCCATTCCAGGTGACGTGATATGCAGATTTTCGGTCCGTGATCAATCTTTTCGTTTAAAACTTGTGATAAACTTCATAATATGGCAATGTTATGGGCAGCAATAGAAAATAGATATTATTTACTTTGCTTTCCAATCGAGGGGTGCGATACATCTAAATCTCAATTTTAAATGGTCGAAAAAAAATCACACTACGAAAAATCTTTTTTCATCTCTTGTATCTAAACCGATCTACTCGCATCGCTCTCCACCTTTTTTCAGGAAATCTTCAAAATCATAATCAATCGTGTTTCTATCTACATATTAAGCGCGAGTGCATCTCACAACAGCAAAGCAAATAAAAAATCCTGCATTTTAGATAGAGTCGCCCCCCTTGTTGCCAATCAATAGTTATGAATATAGTCTCGAATAAATGATACTAGAAGTAAAATAATTCGTGGCGTGGCAACGTGACATAAATATAGCCGTCATGGAATGGGTCAATAGATTAAATAAATTGCACCAATCTACTGACAACATTCGATTCAACTCATTTGAAGCTTTGTGTTGTGGAAATTTTTGTTATGGTTTGGTTATACACACAAACAGTTGTCAAACTTTTTCCTGCTGACTAATTTCAAATTCAATGTATAACTAAAAAACAGTGCCTTTCCATTTTTGGCAACACGTGATTGTTTGTTCTTCTATGCTTTCTGTATTGTGTGATTTTACTAGACCATTCTTTGGAGATTAGCGATGCCTGATATTTAATGAAACAATGTCTAGAAACCACAAGCACAAATCTAAAGAAAGATGAGGTTAAATTACCGAAAACGAGAAGTCATTGGTATCACATTCGGCAGGTAGGTATAATATAAAACATTCTCCCACTGTGCATGAACTACGCTTTCTTACATTCATAAGTGGCAGGCAGTTTTGCGCTTCTGTTTCGCGATAGGTACCTGAATTAAAATTATCGCAACGTGTTCCGCGTCGACGACGAAAACGGATTCAATACACACTCAAAATCTCTATTCAGCAAAATACACACCGGCAGTTTTGGTCAAACTCACGGACGACCGCGCGACCATACATACATACATATGATGCTCCAGTCAGTTCAGTTCAGGTACGTTCCCCCAGCAGCAAGCCAAGCAGTAGGGTAGTCAACAACAACAGCATAGAGTCCGCGTTTCAATCGGTAGTGGAGCGACGGCGGATAGAACAACCACTCAGTCAGCAGTAGTGAGAGAACTCGCGAATCGCGTGTCTGTTTTTTCGTTTTAGTGCGCCAGAAATCCTTGCGTTTTCGATTAGTGTGGATGAAATAAGCCATCAACAGGGGCTGTTTCGAAAAACGCAAATTGAACCGAATCAGCACAATATGCTAAGGTCATTTGAATGAGGGGAAAACAAGTGAAACTCTGTCATTTCTTGGAGCAGCGTGCAATTTGAAATTGAAATCCACCAGCGGCAGCCGCGCCACGTTGAACGGTGGAGGTCTATTTTCGAATCGATTGAGTTGAGCCAATTTGGGAGAAAAGCATCAATAGAACGAACAAGGAAGGCAAGTGAAAAGTGTTTTCGTACCTGATAGGACTTTTTTTTACTGATAAGGTCGTGACGCGGAGTGATAAGGTAAAGGTGAAGGCATCCGTGTGTTGTCAGCTGTCGATACTAGAAAAAAAAAAAAACAAATACCTGGCAGTAGTGGGATCGTATTGTTTGATCAGTGTGTGCATAGAAGTTGAGCACTCCGTTGATTGGATGAAATTGTGGCAGCGGTTGTAAAATAATGCCGGTAAGTTTAACCCCATTGATTGGATATGCGGATGAAGCTTATTAGCGAATAAAATTATCAGACCGTGTGCATCAAGTGCAACTCACCCAGCGGATCCATGATTATTGAGCAGGCGATTCACCCTTGGTTGTAGGTATTTAAGCGGGGGTGTGTATTTACAGTCTACACAGCAAAAAAATAATTTTAATATCACATCAAAATGCACTTCAATCGTGTTAAAAATACGATGTAATATTACTTGCCAAAAAGGTCAACATTATCATCAATACAGTGCATGAACTGACATTACGCTGCTTTAACTGCATTGGTTTATTGTTGTGCCCATAAATATTGCATGAGATTTTCGACATGATTGAAGTGCATCCTCTTGGATGTAATATTAAAATTTATTTTTTGCTGTGTAACTCCCACTGACTGGCAGTCACATTATGGATAAAATGCTCCTGCAACCATCTTTTACATAAATAATTGCAAGAAGCTTAAATCCTATAAATAAATATCTTTATCTTTATCTTTCTTTATTAAAGAGACTTTCAGCCATCGGCTGGTTCATCTCTCCTCCAGGAGTTAGAAGGTGACAGCTCTTTCGCAACTCCAAAAGTCCATTTCAAGAACACAAGCATTCACAGCAAAAAAATAATTTTGATATCACATCAAAGTGGATGCACTACAATCATGTCGAAAATTTCATGTAATTTTTATGACCACATAAATAAACGAATGCAGTAAAAGCAGCGTAATGTCAGTTCATGCATTGTATTAATGATAATTTTGTCCTTTTTAGCAAGTAATATTACACCATATTTTCGACATGATTGTAGTGCATCCGCTTTGACGTGATATCAAAATTATTTTTTTGCTGTGTTCCGAAGCTATTTTCGTATACGATAAGCCCCGCTCCAATACATTTCAATGTGGGAATCATTAATAATGTACTGGAACTTTCAATCAAGCGGTAGTATCGATAGTACTAGTACTTGGAAATTAAGTATGAAAATATTATAAAGGACAAAATGGAACGAACTCACCTAATCTGGGCAAGTGAACCTAACAAGCTGGCTTGATTTTAGTCGCTATATTTATAGTCTGGCGAATAGAATTTCGATCGATCAAAAAGCGGAATCAATTCAATATATTGTAGACCAACAACTGATTGGTTGGTCGTGATTTGCTCGATTGGTTCCGCTATTTGACAGCTCAATTGGTTCCCGATATTCTATCCGCCAGACTATACATATAGCGACTATAGGCTTGATGTGTTAGAGGGGAAGTTGCTATTGTAAACGATTCGCTTCACGGGGTAGTCCGGTTTGTGGTAGAGCTGGCACGGAATGTCCCGTCTGATACAATCCGATTATGTTAAAACCAATCCTGAACAACGCAAAATCCAAAAAATCGACGCGAGGAAAATGTTTCGCTTCCAACTACAAGCACAGCACTTTTCGCTGAAGGTATGATGCACATGAAATTGCTTTGTTTGTTAAAATACTACCGAAAATAAAAAAGTTTTAGGCACTCAACCACTGATCATCTAAAAAATCTTTTATTTGAAATTGGGTGTTTCAAGGGCTGGTGGAAAATCGACTTGAGAATGTATGACGAAATTAACTTTTAATTAAAAATAACAATAATAGTGCAAGTTGTCCGATATATTGTTTCTACATAATGACACTATGTATTACAAAAAAAAAAAAAAAATTAGAAAATTTCTAACCGCTATAAATTTCTAGTGCCTCGGATAACGAAACCAGGTTTGAATTATTCCTGATCCAGATTTCAAAAGGCTTAGAGTAAAGTGGGGAAAAATTTCAAAGCGGGAAAAATAGTATTTTGATTATCAAAGCCTGTTTAAAAATTAAAAAAAAACTTACAAAAATTGATATTAATATATCATTGTACATATTGATTGAGGTTGTAAGTCCCAAAAAAGAAGGCAGTCAATTAAAACATTAGGAAAATGCAAAAATATGTGACCTTGGCATACAATGGGGAAAGTGCTTGATTCTCCTACTTTTCCCCCGAATATGGGGTAAGTGGAATCTTCTTCTTCTTCCACGCTTTTTACGCTTCTTTTGCGATCGTTTTGCTGACTTAGTGTTCTAGATGCACTTCTACACTATTAATTGAGAGCTTTCTATGGCAACACCAATGCATGGAATTGTATATTGTGTGGCAAAGCACAATGATTCTCTATGCCCAGCGAGGTCGAAAAAACTTCTAACCCGAAATATTTCCTTGAGCAGACCGGGAATCGACCCCATCGCCTCCGGTTAGGTAATACCATAGAGGTAACTCTAAGACTAGAAGGTCCCGAAGAAACGTGCTCAACTTTTTGGCTCAGCTCTGGTACTATCTTCGGTCCCAAGCTAGTCGATTCACCCCTCGAAACATAGAAAGATCCAATAACCCCTCATTTTATCTGTCAAAATTTCATATCGAATCAAAACAAACATTGCCTAGTACTAGAATTTCGACTAGAATAGGGTACGTTAATCGATTTGCTTGGGACCAATAGGCTAGTCAAGTAGTGAGCCAATTTAAAATCGTTAGTTTCGTATTGATTGTTGGTAATACCATAGAGGTAACTCTAAGACTAGAAGGTCCCGAAATAACGAATTCAACTTTTCGGCTCAGCTCTAGTACTCTCTTCGGTCCCAAGCTAATCGATTCACCCCTCGAAACATAGGAAAAACCAATAACCCCTCATTTTATCTGTCAAACTTTCATAGCGAATCAAAACAAACATTGCGTAGTACTAGAATTTCGACTAGAATGGGGTACGTAAATCGTTTGCTTGGGACCAATAGGCTAGTCAAGTAGTGAGCCAACTTAAAATCGTTAGTTTCGTATTGATTGTTGGTAATACCGTGCCTTCACCGACTAGGCTTGAGGCCCTAACGCGCAGTGGGGTATAGGTCGGTCGTAATTCGATGTTTTTATGTGATCAATTTTCATGTCTTGCTCTAAAGTAGGACAGTATATTCCCTAGGGCACGGTGCAGTGATTTTAGGTATAGAGGGTCGCGGAAGCCGTAGACGAGCTTAAAGATGAATCGTAGTTGTCAGTTCGCTTTCGAAATCACATAATTGTAATGTATCCGGAAATTGAGTTCATAGTCCAAAATCACACCGATACTGAAAGTGGATCGGATGACGCTTCCTTGTGAGGTTACTTCCGATCGATCACAAAATATAAATTACTCACTTATAAAATTTCAAAGTTTGTTTTTATGTGTCCCACACATGATTTTTTGCAATGTGATCAACAAATGATATCTATAAGTCGGACACATACTTAATATGTGTACACTTTAAAGCCATGTGTAACCACACATGCTATTCATTTGACTCATAAATTTTATGTGTGCTTCTGGGTGGATTCTGTTTAGGGGCTGTTCATAAACTACGTAGACCGTTTAGGGGGGGTTGACAATTATCCACGGCCCATACAAGTTTTAAAATTTTTGGATGGGGGTTCAAGAATCCTAAAAACCGTCTACGTAGTTAATGAACAGCCCCTTATGTGTGGTCACATGAAAATCATGTGGAATTTTACATGGAAATCCGTCAATAAAATTGTGTGGAATTCTATTAGTGTAGAGTTGGTTGGAAATACTATCTAACTTGATGCTTTAGTGTGATCATTTTATTAGCTAGAGAAAGGTCTGAAGAGGGTAGGTTGATAGTTACGCTAGACAACGGCAGTATGAAAATTGAAAAGAAGTTGAAAATGAACGAACGGCCATTAATGCGACAGTACAAATCAAACGCACACTTTTAACCTAACTCATACATTAATGGATGAGGAGACAAGAAGCATTTCTGCAGATTTGATCAAGAAGGTAAAGAAGTGACTTGTACTGTCGCATTAATGATCCTTCGCTCATTTTCAACTTCTTTTCAATTTTCATACTGCCATAGTCTAGCGGAACTATCAACCTACCCTCTTCAGACCATTCTCTAGCTAATAAATTAATACAATAAAGCTTCTTGTTAGATACCATGTCCAAGCAACTCTTAAAATCGTTAACTTCACGTATGACGTAACATAAAAGCACTTTGAATGTATAAATTATTTGTGCTGCGTGAAGATATCGGGTGCGGTTATCGTTTGAAACTCGCAAAGGACTTCGACAAGGCGATGGTGGCAACATTGCGCTAGAAGGTGTTAGGAAACGTGCGGGCTTTAACATGCGGGGCATGATCTTCAATAAGTCCAGCCATTTCATCTGCTTCGCTGACGACGTGGACATTGTCGGAAGAACGTTTCTGGTCGTGGCGGAGCAGTACGCCAGGCTGTAACGTGAAGCAGAGAAGTTTGGATTAAAGGTGAATACGTTGAAGACAATGTATCTGTTAGCTGGAGGAACCGAGCGGGATAGGGCTCGCATAGGCAGAAGCGTGACAATCGATGGGGATGAGTTCGAGGTGGTGGATGAATTTGTGTACCTCGGATCATTGGTGACGTCGGATAACAACTGCAGCAGAGAAATTCGTCGGCGTATTATTGCCGGAAGTCGTGCTTACTACGGACTCCACAAGACCCTGAGGTCGGGTAAACTTCACCTCCGTACTAAATGTACCATGTACAAGACGCTGGACGATGCTCGAGGAGGACCTGCAAGCACTGGGTGTTATCGAACGACGAGTGCTTAGGACCGTCTTTGGCGGGGTATGTGAGAACGGTGCATGGAGGCGAAGGATGAACCACGAACTGGCGCAACTCTATGGCAAACCCTGTAGCCAGAAAGTTGCGAAAGCTGGACGGGTACGATGGGCGGGACACGTTTTAGGAATGCCGTACAACAATCCCGCAAAAATGGTGTTTGCCTCGAATCCGGCCGGTACAAGACGAAGAGGAGCACAGCGAGCAAGGTGGATAGACCAAGTGGAGCAGGATCTTGGAAGTGTGGGACGGTCAAGAAATTGGAGACAAGAAGCCACGGACCGAGTGAATTAGCGTAACATTGTGATGCAGGTGCAATCCTGATGGATGTCGGACCAGGATAAGTAAGTAAGTAAGTAAGTAAGTTAGTAAGTAAGTAAGTAAGTAAGTAAGTAAGTAAGTAAGTAAGTAAGTAAGTAAGTAAGTAAGTAAGTAAGTAAGTAAGTAAGTAAGTAATGTATAAATTACTATTTTTCTAATAAAGTTGAAAAAACATGCTAGATTATGGATATGATTATATTAACAGCCATACCACATCGATTCATGTTGATATGGAGACGTGACCAACCAAATTAAATAAAAATAGAAGAGCCCCTTGTTAAATATATTCCAATGCCGGCACCCGATGCTGATTGTTGGTTTAATCCGGAAAGATTGTATTCGGATACGATTTGTAGCCATCGATTGAATCATGTAGAAATTTTGTTTATTTTATAATGGAAGAAAAGGAAAGCCGATCTTCAAAAAAAGAAGCGTTGATCAGAATGGTAAGTAGAATTGGATACTTAAGTGCTAAATTATTGAAATAACATTGAAAAAAGTAAATAATTTAAATGTTATTTCAATAATTTAGCACTTAAATATCCAGTTCTACTTACCATTCTGATCAACGCTTCTTTTGTTAATGATCGGCTTTCCTTGCCTGGATCCCGATTGTCCAAGTAGCTCTACTACTAGTTCTTTTCGCTTGATTCCATCAAATTCACATGGGCAATCCGTTGGCTTCGGTTTTCTTCGACAATTCCAGAGAAGAAACGGTTTCCGTTCGGTTATATTCCTGGTGATCAGGCAAACTGTAAAATGCCGTTTGCGACACAGGCACTTTTCGTACTGCCTTTGTTTTCCCGCTCGTCTGAACCTACCAAACCAGGAGCGATTTCTTCCCAATGGTTTGCAGTGTGTTCAGCTATAGGGAAGATGATCCTCCTGGGGATGGAACAATCTATTATTTTCATTGCTTGAATATGTAAAATTGTTCTAACAACTCACATCAAACAGCAAAATTAATTGATTTAATTCAATCTCCAATGGTAAGATCCTGTAGGATTGCATTCTCAGTTTGATTCTTATGTCAAAAGGGCCGCTTACATGTGCCGGTCTCAGGGACTGAAATTTACACGTCTTTTTCGTAGTGTGTAGTTTTATTTTGAACATTGATATCACAGAATACGTTTGAAATAAACATACTTAATTTTTCTGGCCAGAACAAACTGAGTTTACGATTAAATTTATCTCAAATAATTTTGTTTCGACGTTGGATTTCTAGGGTTATTTCTATTGGGTCTCTATTTTGTTTACCAAATTTATTCCGAAACAAGGTTTGAACATATAGAGGAATTGTCTGCTTCGGCAATACCTTAACCTATTATTGTCAGATGAATACAAATAGTCAATGAATGCTCAAATTTGGCCATTCGGTGCTCTGAAACATGATGAAGTCACATGCATAAAATGAGCGCTCAAGAGCTTTATTTTCCCTTTCGATACTTGGAAAAGGTAGCGACGACGCCGCCATTTATCTGCGGAAATAAAATGATGAAAAGATATATTAAATAAGATGTTGGCCCTAGGTCCAAATACCGGAGCACTAGAGCAAAAACTGGCTCATTTTATTACAACCTTAGAACGATTTTTCTATCATGTTTAAAATAAGCTTGCATATGCTCATTACAGCTAAAATGCTATTTTTCGGATCTATGAAGCTATGAGATATTTTAATGATAATTCTTATTTACAAGATGCAAGAACAGAAGGTAAAGTGTGTGTGTATGACACATAAAACATGTCAATTTTGCTTTCAGAGGGTCACAATAGCGATTCGCTGTAACGATGAGCAACGCGATGAGCGAGTAATCAGCGATCATAAAATCGCTAGTTGTGACCTTCTGAAAGCAAAATTGACAAATTTGATATGTCATATACAAACTTTACCACCTCTTCTTGCATCTTACAAATAAAAATTATCATTATACCATTGTTTCATAATACCGAAAAATAGCATTTTAGCTGTAATGAGCAATTGCAAGCCTGGTTTAAAATTAAGAGATCAGTCTCTGTTTACGGTTGAGGCTAATCGGGATTGTTCAAAGAAGCGGTGATTTTTTCTTACATGTTCAGAGTCACGAAATCATTATGTAAAGGGTGTTACAATCAAAATTTTGTCAAACAACTTGATTAATTTTTGTATTAAGAAAATCATCATATTATGTTCTTTTTTAAGTTCAATTAGTATAAAATACAAAACATATTCAGCTAAGCTTCCAATTGATCAAATTCAAATTGCCAAGCCTTTCGTTTAACTCCTGCTATCAGATTCTGTACAGCCACCTCGTCCACTTTGTTCGCCGCAGAACGCCAGTTTGCCATGCCTTCTTGCTTCCAACAGTTTTTGAGTCTTTCAATATTTTTCGATTGGCTGGAGCTCTGGCTTGTTAAAAGGGTTCTTGTCCTTGTGCGCCACCTGTAAGTTGTTGGTGACATACCTTTTCATGACCTTTTTCGGAGTGTTGGAACACTCTCCAAAAGCGTGCCTATTTGTCAGTCAAAATTGGATTTCTTAGCAACAACAATAAGCAATAACATCGATAATGACCATGCATCAAAACCCTAATCATAACCACTTCAAACTATGGAACAACGAAAAGAAGATTAGGAATCACATAGATGAAGACTAACTCATTGTTTCCTTGTTTCAAGATCATCCTCGGTGGACAAAGTCGAGTCTTATCACTATCAACAAGGCATGAAAAGTAACAAGGACGAATATGGGTTCTTTGGATAACTGAAAAATCCTGTTCCCCTAGTTTGAAGTAGTCAAGACTAGGAATTGGTGGTAGATCTTACATCCCGTAACGTACCACGAAAAAGTGATCTACCCACGTTACGGGGCAACCATAAATTTAGGTTTACCTAAAACACATCGCAAGTCATTAACATACTTAATAAATAAAAGGGACCCTAATACACTTACCTGGGGCACTGTAAGGTTATTCCCAACGGTACTTGAAACATAATAATGAAATTCAAACCATTCATATGCAGTACTCGTAATTCCAAAGCGCTTGATTGATCGTAACAATAAGGGCCTAGATATTGTTTCAAAACTGCGTTTTAGATCCAAGGTATCTTTTCCCTTCGCTAATACCAAATTCAACGTGGTTTCACAATAATTACCTTTTCAATATCCCGATTGTTTTGATAAGCTATAGTGGCCATAACTTGATTCGCCGAATGATCTTGATTATCCCAAAAAGCACCCAAATCATGTAAAATGTCTTGGAGCCTCTCGATTCTGTTTGACATGTTCAGAACCACGAGATTATTGATTATTTATCATGTGATCAAACTTTCCAGCAAGTGTGGTCATGTCCTGGTTCTCCGGCTAATCCAGATAGTTCCAGAGTAGGTAGATAGTTCCTTTAGCGTACGGCAGTATGAAAATTGAATAGAAGTTGAAAATGAGCGAAGGGCCATTAATGCGACAGTACAAAGTCAAACGCAGTATGTCTTGTTCATTACTGTCTGCGGCTGTGGAATAGTTATAGCGACGTTTCATCATGAAACGTCGCTAGAACTATTCCACAGCCGCAGACAGTAATGAACAAAGGTGGACGCACACTTTTTGCCTGTGGATTTGAAGACATACTTCAAATCTCCGCGCACATCGTACGGGTTAGGCAAAAGGTGTGCGTTTGACTTTGTACTGTCGCATTAATGGCCCTTCGCTCATTATCAACATCTATTCAATTTTCATACTGCCGTACTCTAGCGGAACTATCTAGCTACCCTCTTCTAAAGAACATTCTCTAGCTAAAAAATTATCACACTAAAGCTTCATGTTAATTAGCATTTCCAACCAACTCTGATTGCATATTTGTTTGCTATGGGCAATCCTTCACATTCAAGCTAAAATTCGAGAAATTTTGAACCTTGTAAAATAATGAGAGAGAGAAGGATTAGTATTTTCCATTTAATTCCACTATTTTATTTGCTTATCCTTGACAGATACGCGTATTTCGTCTACAATGTGCAGACTTCTTCAGTGTATTGTACTAATACTCGTCTGACTAAGACGCCCACATTCATCAGGATTCCTTGTAAAATGTTTCTAAATGGCATACCTATTTCATATTTTTCAACAAATCACAGCACGACGGAATAATATCTTCCAGTCGGAATAATATCTGAGACAATGTTGTAGGAAAAAATATAGGTGATTAAAATATGCAGATTAGATACATACAAATAGGAAATTCGTATAACATCATCTTTTGGTCAAATTTTTGAACTTCCGACAGAAATTTTTGAAACTTTTACACAGAAAACAATTTAAAGGTCTTCAAAGCCAACAATTATTTTGAGCCAAAAATAACCGTTTGAAAATTTGCCCTAAAGTTTTTGCTTTACCATTCTTGCCAATTTTTAAGTGTGCAAAATGAAAATGTTCTCATAACGTAGCATTTTGTATAATTAAAAGTTAAAATATTCCAGAAATTTATTAATTTGTCTCACTTAGTATTTGTTTAGTACGGTTCAATGTAAACTGGCTAAATTTGTACCATTTTTGCATTTGTATATTGTGTTTTAAGCACAATCAAGAATACCTTATACCCTGCGCAGTTGAGAAATTTCTCTCGGTCATCAAACATAATTACTAATTTCATAAATCCTGCATAGTTAAGCAATTTCACATCATTGTAGTCAAAATAATCTAATCTCGAATCCAATTGTGTTTGACCCACAAAGCCCCCGAAATCTGCAACAATTTTCGATTGAAAACTCAAAATTACAATATTAACCCAGTCAGGGTGCGGGGTGCAGCATTCAAAACGCGCCCGTCATTGGCAAATTGAAATTTCAAAACTGTGTGCATCACGGAACGACCCAGTCAGTGTTGTTGGCACTGGCAGCCCATATAACATATGACCAGCCACGACGATGATGATGAGAGTAGTATATCACAGTTTGACTTTCACATCACTCACATCACGATGATGATGATGATGATGATGATGATGATGATGGCGAGTGGATTATCGTTAGTGTTGATAATAAATGTTTTACATTACGCTTTTGCTACGTGCGTGGGTTGTATTTTCCATCTTCCGAGCAGTATGCGAATGAAAGTTTCATTTTTTGGTATGGTTTGGGGTTTCACGCTGGAAATTCCTCAAATTTACCTCTCAAAATTTCTATTTGGAAATTGAGTTTGCAGATTTAATCACTGCATGAAATGATTATAATATTTACAACGGATTGATGCTAGTCCTGAAAGACATACGCATGACTCGTGGCTCAATGCCAAATTCATTACTAATTTCCATAACCGCCACGACAAACGATATGGTGGGAGTGCACCGTGCAAATGTTTGGAAACGTGATGGAATTTTTAAAATGCTTCAAATTTTACATGTGTTCAGAGTACGATCGCTATCGCTGAGGGCGATGGACTGTTTTGGCTTGGCTGGAATCGTAAATGGCGACCGGATTCGTCTGTTGCCATTTTCTGACCGCAGGGGAACTATTGGTGCGCCTAAAATAGCTTCTGCTATGGTCTAATAGAAGCGCAAAAAGAAGATGGAGAGCGCGTGCCTAAAGTGAAATAAAACCTTGTCTAAGACAATGCCGTTTTGTAAACTAGCAAATTGAGCCAACAATGATGTAATGCATTTTTTCGTTTGTTTTAGCGTTAACTTAGAGTGCATTTTCAAGTTGCACCAGAAATAGATTTGCAACCAATACTCAACTAGTTCACGAACTATATGTCATCGGGTGAACCTTGGTTCATACGCTACAAGTAAGCCCAAATATCGCATTTTCGTTCATTCCCACCATAATCCATAATGCGCCGTATGGCTTACAAAAGCCGGCAAATGTGCAGCTATCACCGGTAGGTACTCAACTTTTATGGTTTCCCCCAGTTATCTCGCTCATTCCGCTACAGCTCATCCTCAATGCAGAGTTCATACCCCCCAAAAAAAACCCATCATTATCATGATCTATTTTTGCCTCGTCCTCTTCACACGTGTTTTCCAATGTCACAGAGGACTCAATACCTAATTATTTCCACACCTCAGTGCGATCCATATTAAAAAAAAAAGCCAAATCATACAGGCGGCACGGAACGCATGGAATAACTAATTAAGATCCGAAATTTTTGTTCACTTCTATCGAGTGAATGGAATACACGAGGAGCGTGCGTTGTCGAAAACATAAAACCTCCACTTACCACAACATCAATCGAGAAGGGTAGCCAAAAAAAAAACGATACTCAAAAAAAAACGCGAAGTTCAGTTTTCTTTTTGCGATTCAGTTACAAGTTCCATGCTATCGAATGGTTCTTAATGCTTTGTTATGATTTTTTAAAACTATGCTGAATTAAGATCTATTCAGACCTGACCGTGCTTGGCGTTGGTGGAGCGGAATTTGCGTATGGTATGAGAAGCATAAAAGTACTTGTTGTCTTGTTTCTTTCTCTCTTGCCAGCGAAAACCCCGCCCGCGCACGCCTGGCACGCTCATGTCTGAATACAGCTTTATGTGTAAGCTTAATGGCGCTTGTATTGGAGCTCTGTGTTTTGGGAGAGGAAAAACGAGAGAATTTATGCTGCTACCACTCTCTCCCTCTCGCAATGCTATTACGCTACTCTCTCCATGCTTCTCATCTGTTTTCGTTTGACTGAATGTTTAAATATATGTTTGTATGCAACATTTTGGAGCATCCTTGAACAGTACACATGTAACATGGGATAGCAATACGAATGGGAAACATTCAAACGAAGGTCAACCACGCGGTATCGTGTGAATGAGAGCACCAGGAGGGTAGATCTCTCTCTCGATAGTTTTCTGGAAAGAGATGGTGATCGCTTCAACGCAGGAATGACTCAATTTTTCTGTTTGAAAATTAAGGTGTTGCACGATTTCTTCATAAATGGAGCCAATTTACATCAAACGTGGCCAAAGCAATGATGATAAAAAGCGTTCCGTGGGTATTTTCAGTTAGCTCATTGTCTTGGGAGTTGAATAGCCTAAGATTGATGTAACATAATGATCTATTTTATAGGGATACCACAATGCTAAGGAAAGTAACCCCAATCAGCGCTCCACCATGTTAGGGCCTATGCATTAATTATGTCACGCTTAATCGAACAAAAAAATACCCTATCGTGACGTTTTTCCTATACCTAATGCATTGCTTGTCACAAAATCTTAAACCCCCTCCCCCCTTAGACCGTGACATAATATATGCATCAACCCTTATTGTGAGAAAGACGCAGGTTTGCTCACAGCATCGGGTGGGAGATTGAATTTTAACAGAAAATCCCAAATATACAACAAACAGCAGTTCGATGCAAATAAGTTGACAAAGGGGGCAATGAGGGGTAAATAGTCCTCCCAATAATTAAGATACAAAATAAAGGCATCCATTGACTGTTTTAAGCAACCAAAATTCAATCGTTAATTTAGCTGTATTTTCTCATCAAAACACTTCGCTGAATGTATTCAAACGATTCCTAAGACTTTTAGCTTCAATGTGATGCTTGCGACCTATTCTTGCGTACACATTAATGCTGGGTTTAGACTAGGCAAGTCAAATGATCAACTCAGTTGAATTCAACTGACTTGAACGCGAATTGAACGTGTAAACCATGCCATTCAACTGACTTGATCAACTCACTTGAATTGAAAAAAGTTGAACCAGGCTCAACTTTTCAAGTCAATTGAATTCAACTGACTTGATCAATTGACTTGCCCTGTCTAAACCCAGCTTAAGCTACGATTCGAATTAGTCTCGTTCTTGCTTGATTTGTCATTAGGGTTGATGCATATATTATGTCACGCTCTTAGGGGGGAGGGGGGATGGGTCTAAGATTTTGTGACAAGCAATGCATTAGGTATAGGAAAAACGTCACGATAGGGGGGAGGGGGTAATTTTTTGCTCGATTTAGCGTGACATAATTAATGCATGGGCCCATATCATCAAATGTTTTGTAGAAATTGACAGAAATACATTCAAGTTCTCATTGGAACTGAGAAGGCCATTATTTTCGCGGGAAATTATTTGTTTTGAAATTCAGAAAATCTTTTAAACACCTTCAATAATTAGCGGAAAACTTGGCTTCGGCAATACCTTAACCTATTATCCTTTACCCCCTGACGATAATACCGACATTTCCCCTCATAATTAGAAGTAAACTATTTTAGCATCCCTCGTATCATGCTCAAGTGCACACTTAGAAATAACTAATTTTACACGTGACGGAATCCATCTGTGATATAAAAGATGAGACGTAAACAATCATGTCATGTTATATTAAGTGCTCTGAGACTGAAAAGTTCGTTGCTCGACGAAAAGTACGTTTGATTGAGCTATATTTCGCGTCTGTTATGACTCAAATTTATGTCAAAATTGACGCTTGTATATGTCACTCTCAGAGCAAATAAATTTACATGATTTTTCTAAGTGTGTGGCACAATTTATGACATTTATGAAATGGATGTAATGTTGGCTTAAATGCCTCTAATTTGGGCCCAGACATAAACTCAGCAATCGACTAAATTTTCAATAGCGACCAAAAATATCCATTAGTACCGTCCCAATGACGCGTTCATCTAGATAAAATTAATAAATAGCAGATCTTTAGCGATGGGCCCAATCTTAGATCCATAGGCCAACATTAGAGCCATTTTCCCTACGATAATATTTGGATTTCAGTGAGCCATGATTTTTCTCAACCATGGACGGTTTTTTCCCTTGATTTGTTTTCCGTCGATCTTGTTTTCCGCACCGAGTACCAATAATGCTACCAACGTCAGCAAGGTAGCTCTTACACCTGGACCCTACCTATCGATTCATCAACTCATGAACCGGGGATTATCGGTTTCACTTCCTTTCGAAAGGAAGGCGTGATCAGAGATTTTATGCCTCAGAAAATCCCGGTGGCGCCGACTGGGATTGGTTCCAGGCCTTTTGGGGTTAGAGGTAATCATGCTTACCATTACACCACCGGCGCCGCTAACCATCAACGATATGTCAACAAATAAAAATATTGGTATTTTAATGCAATCGCCATTCCGTTGTTTTCAAGCAGTGCATAAAAGTAAACAAACAAACACGTCATACACTGAACCAATATGACATATTCCTTTTATGTGGAAGTCTAAAGGCCGGCGCACAATAGATACGTTTTCAAGTTTTTTGACAGTTAGCCCATGCATTATCTGTCAAAAAACCCGAAAACGTATCTATTATGCGCCGGCCTTTATAAATTTGCGCTATAAGAAAATCCAATGAAAACAATATGATTGAAAATCTATCAGGTAAATTTTATATGAATATCTGATACATTTCCAATGCTGATACGTAGGTAACTTTTATATGAAAATGAAAATTGGTCAACTCAGCATCATATACACACAGACAAACAGACGTAACTCTTTGAAAAACTTGTTCTTGAAATCATAGTATCTCAAAACATATAACCTCAATAACGACATCTCTCTGGCTTCTCGCGGAAAACAAGCTTGCTCGATAACTCGTAAACAATATTGCATAAAAGTTCTATAGAATATATAGAAACGTCAAAGTGATCCGATGCCAGCGCTGCGGCGAGTAGTTCGCGGAACTGATAATATTCAAATCAACCGTTAAATGCATGAACGAAGATACACAATGTTTGTCTGTGATATACATGTCATAAATCAATCTACACGCTTATTCTGGTCAACTCAAAATTGAGTCGAATGTACTCATCTCAGCGGCAAGTATGGCTACTCAAAATTGAGTAGCCTTATGTTGACTCACTTTTGAGTAAACTACGTTCTGACGTAGACTGAGTCAAATCCACTCGCCGGTATTTTCAGTTGCAGAGAGGGTTTTTATTTTGGTTTTCATTCAAAGAAATGGAAATTGCCTGCTTCGGATTCCTTGTACCGGAGCAAAAAAAACGGTTCAACACCGTTTCCCTAAGCAATTCGTACTTACCTGAAGGCATTCCAGGAGGTTTTGAGTAACATTTTCTATGAGCTTTCC
This sequence comes from Ochlerotatus camptorhynchus, assembly GCF_037179485.1. Lineage (NCBI taxonomy): Eukaryota > Metazoa > Arthropoda > Insecta > Diptera > Culicidae > Ochlerotatus > Ochlerotatus camptorhynchus. Next base: position 3,691,387 of record NW_027040527.1, on the reverse strand, counting down.
TCCGACATGACTGGCATTTTTTCCAAGTCCAGGATTTTGCTGACTGAGTGGCTTTTACTCAGTTTGACATTTCTCATTTACTCAATTTTTGACAACTCGATACATCGGACGAAAGTGAGTACGATCGACTCACCTGGTGAGTAAGCAGAAGTTAGCGTGTAATCAAAATTAATATGAAAATCACATGATATTCAATTCTTGTTTTGACTCATATATTTTATCGGTTCTAAAAATAAATCGAAAAATAAACATCAGACAGTGCGAGGTGGTGCTTCGAGTGCTTTCACAGTTGCGTTTTTTTTAATTTTATTGTAGCTGATTTGGGACTCGATCCAGGACTGTTCAGGTGTGATGCTGTCGGTGTCTTCGTTCGGTTCCACTGGGCCTCGAATGACTTTGAGATTGAGCTCGTTCAATTAGCATGAAGTAAAATCTTCCAACATGGAATGTAGTGAAACGTTATGCTCGTTTTGCTAGAGTGAATAAATATAGCACTGACAAACTTATGTTCCGTTTCGGTGGTGTCTTTTGTTCTAATCTGTCTTAATGATCCTGTGCGCAATAAAACAATGGGCCTTATTACGGGTGTCACTACCCGGTGATAATGAAGTGATATTCAGAATAAGAGCCGTGATTGCCGTACAAATCAAATGGAAATCAATTCACAGTGACGTCAAGTGAGAAGTTTTCACCGTGAAGAGACATCCGTAATAAGCCCCAATGAACAAATTATATGCGTTCATGGAACTGGTTCATGAAGTTCCAGTACTAGTGCTGGGGAATCTGAATAAGCCATGTAAAGGGTGATACGGTCAAAATTTGGTCAATATCAACTTGACGTATTTCTTTCAATTTTGCATTTAAAAAACCTGAACACCCCTCATTTTGAAGTAGAATGTTGCTCCTATTTTGATTTTGGAATTCACTCTTCAGTTGTCAAAATGCCGTCCAAGCAAGAAGAGCAGCGTATCAAAATTTTGCTCGCGCATCGCGAAAATCCGAGCTACTCGCACGCAAAGTTGGCAAAATCGCTAAAAGTTGCCAAATCCGAGGGGGACGACTCTATCTACGATGCAAAAAAGATTGTGTTTTGCCGTGGCTAGCTGCGCGCACGCTGAGTAGATAGAAAGAAGATTGATGATGATTCTGAAGATTTCCTGCAAAAAATTGATGAGCGATGCAAGTAGATGCGACAAATGAAAGAAGATTGTTCGAAGATTGATTCGCTAGTGTGAGATTTGTTGACCATCTAAACTTGAGATTTAGATGTGTCGCCCCCCTCGGCCAAATCAACCGTTACAAATGTAATTAAAGTGTTTGGGGAACGTTTGTCGACAGCCAGGAAGTCTGGATCGGGGGGAAATCGAAAACCGGAAGCCGCTGAGACAACAAAGAGAGTTGCCGGTAGTTTCAAGCGAAACCCTAACCTCTCTCTCCGAGATGCCGCAAATAAGCTGGGTGTATCGTCTACAACCGTGCATCGAGCCAAAAAACGAGCCGGACTATCGACTTACAAGAAGGTAGTGACTCCAAATCGCGATGATAAACAAAATACGACGGCCAAAGCGCGACCCCGGAGGCTGTACACGACGATGCTGACGAAGTTTGACTGCGTGGTAATGGACGACGAAACCTACGTCAAAGCCGACTACAAGCAGCTTCCGGGACAGGAGTTTTATACGGCAAAAGGCAGGGGAAAGGTAGCAGATGTTTTCAAGCACATGAAACTGTCAAAGTTTGCAAAGAAATATCTGGTTTGGCAAGCCATCTGTACCTGTGGCTTGAAAAGCAGCATTTTCATAGCTTCCGGGACTGTCAACCAAGAAATTTACGTGAAAGAGTGTTTGAATAAACGTCTGCTGCCTTTCCTGAAGAAACACGGTTGTTCCGTACTGTTTTGGCCGGATTTGGCATCTTGCCATTACGGTAAAAAGGCCATGGAGTGGTACGCCGCCAACAACGTGCAGGTGGTTCCCAAGGACAAGAACCCTCCCAACACGCCAGAGCTCCGCCCAATTGAGAAAGGGCTATTGTCAAGCGGAACCTAAAGAAGACCAAAAAAACTGCTAAGGGCGAGCAGCAGTTCAAGGCAAACTGGCTTTCTGAGGCGAAGAAGGTGGACAAGGTGGCTGTACAAAATCTGATGGCAGGGGTCAAGCGTAAGGCCCGGCAATTCGGATTTGGAAAAGCGGAAGCCTAACTGAATATTTTTCCTGAATTTTATACTAATTGAACTTGAAAAAGAAATTTAATTTGATTTTTTAAATAAACAATTTCACCGATTTACACGCGTTTTCCCTTGACCAAATTTTGACCGTATCACCCTTTACGTGCCAATTTTGCTACATGAGAGTCGTTATAAGTGTTTTTTTTTTTAAATTTATTTCACCCACTTTTCGCTCTTCACTCTTCGCGAAGAGGCGATCAGAAAATCGCTCATTGTGACTCTGTCAAAGCCTAATTTGCAGGTTTTATGTGTCAAACACAAACTTTACAATCTTTTCTTGTTACTTACACATACCTACCAAATATCATCATAATATCTTATTATTCCATAATTTCATAAAATATTTTATAGCCAAAATGAATGGAAGGCAAAGCAGTTCTAAGGCTGTGAACCATTTGCCGAGTTAAATTTAACTCTTTAACCACGAGTGTGACATTTCGCAAGATGTGGTAGATAGTGTTTGGTATGAAATAATAATAATAATAATTATCATGATAACAATACATATTGAATGTATCAAAACTAGAAAGCTGAGCGTCGAGTAACGCCATTCTCAATTTGAGTAGAATTAAGTTAGCGTGGAGCATTAATACGATGATTTAACTAAACGCGCACACATACGCACGCTTGAACGAGCCGAGGCTTATGTGTTTCGGCTTCTGCATGATTGAACCAGTCATTTGACCAATCTTCTTGCGCACGGTTGTGCATTTGCTTTCCGGATGGTCTTTGTTGCGACAAATGGCCGAGACTTGCAACCTCGGTCAGTTCACGACAATTTCTTATGTTCGAAAATCCCTGTGTTACCGATCGATCGGTTTTCGAGCAGAACTCAGCCACGGTTGTCAAAATTTAACTTCTTGTCCGTCAGAAATAACCACGCTCGGATAGCAGGGTTAATCGATAACTTTCCATCCGTCAAATTTTAACCAAAAGTTAAAATAAACCACCAAATGGTTTAGAGCCTAAGTAGTCTAATTCACTGCTCATTCTGTTAGCCTTTTGATTTCAGGCTGATCCAGAAAAAAAATCCTTTTAAATTCCGGTGAGACATTTCAGACAGCTCTGGGAGGATTTCCAAGTAAGTTCTGACTATAGTGCAAAGCGGATTCATAAGAGAATTCAAAGAAAGTTCTGATAAAAATTTATATGAATTTCAAAGGACAACTCCTAAACAATTATGTAGAAATTTCGAAGGGATTTCCAATGACAATTCCAAGAGAATTCAAAAGAAACTTCTATGATGTTGAGGAAAATTCAAAGGGCATTCGATGATTAATGATTAATTCCATGGGAATTTTTAATTAATGTTTAGGAAGAATTATAGGCTAATTTTAATTCAAATTTCAATCAAATTCTGCTGAGAATCTCAAGGAAATTCTTACGAGCATTCCAAAGGTTAAAAGGATACAAGTTACTAAGGCTCTGAACCATTTGGTGAATTATTTTAACTTTTGGTTAAAATTTGGCAGATGAAAAGTTATCGATTAACCCTGCTATCCGAGCATGGTTATTTCTGACAGACAAGAAGTTAAATTTTGACAACTGTGGCTCGAAAACCGGTCGATCGACAGCACGGGGATTTTCGAACATAGAAAATAACTTTCGAAATGTCACTTTTAACCACGAGTTAAATTTATCTCGGCAAATGGTTCACAGCCTAAGTGGAATTAAGTGTAAAAGGTGGGCGTGGCGTGGTAGCGGCGTCACCCGTCGTTGTATTGTGAGTGCCATAAAGTGAGGGTTCGATTGCCGCTCCAGCCGGTGGATCTTTTCGTAAATCAGAAATTTCCCTACTGCTCTACTGGGAGTTCAGTGTTGTCCGTTTTCTAATGTTAAGTTGGTTGAAGATATGGTGTCAATTGTCTATAATCACATTTTATTTGCTCTTGTCAGTATTCCAGTAACATCCCAATTCGGCTACCAACCGTGGGGATTTTTCCTCTTGAAAGAGTTGTTTAGATTTTTTTTCTTTACTTGAATTATTATTTAATTACGATATTAGTTAGGAAGGTCTGCATTTTGCACATTGAAGTTTCGTTGACATGTTTACCTAGGGGATGAGTACTTTAGAGGGTTAGATTTTAACAAATCTTTAGTGGGAATTACACTGTTGAAGACTGCACATTGTAGTCGAAATACGGTATCTGCCATGAAAACAAATTACTAAGAGGAATTAAATGGAAAATAATCACCCAACAAAATTTGCTTTTTTGAGTGTCGTCGTCTTAACCTCCGCCTCCTCTCTAAATATAGCTTGCAATGGATAGATATCGAGCGAACTAGAAGATGAAGTGCATTTTTTAACCGATTCGAGTGGTATTTAATCTGGTTAACAGTTGGTGCACAAGTAAAAAGTGAGGTTACGTAACGCCAGTGATCCCAACTCATAACCTTTAGTCAAAAGGCATTCAGGGGGAAAGAAGGGTATTTGATGGTATTTTAGGAGATTAATTAGGGAAAATGACGTCAGGGGGTAAATAATTCAGGCAATAGCATACATGTGAACTTCCTGTAAAAGCTATATCTTCAGATCATTACAATCTAAGAACTTGCTGTCTTCAGGAAAGTTGTCCAGGTGACCCAGGCCTTTCAGATAACAGATGAGTTTAAAATTGCAAAATTGTACGTGGCGCTAGTGTGCCTGTAAAAATCCTGAATACGCTATATATCAAGACTTATTAGGAAGTTTTAGTCTTCGGTCGTTCAGGTAGTTCTTCTGATGGTTGTTTAGAACTTTCCAACTTCACGGCGTAAGTGTGCATGTGAATTACCTGGACATAATTTATATTTATAGTATTCGAGGAAATGAGGACGATGAGTAGAGAGCGGAAATCAATGTCTGATTTCATTTTGGGTATTCAAGAAGCTGACTCTCTGTTCGCAAAAAATACTTGCTGAATAAAACAACGTTGAGTTTAGCTACTGATACCTGCTAACCTGCAAGATACACCCCCTTAAATATAGTTTTTAAAATATATAAAAATTGTCGTAATTCCTGTCGAAGAGAAAGCGATTTGTTTCCTCAAGCAAAAATGTGCATTTTTAGACCTTTTACACTTTTTTAGAACATTAACAAAATATGAAAATTCAGACAAAAAAGTTATGGTAAAAACGGTTTTTTTAAGAGGGTACTACGGTATGTACAACCGGTGAAAGCTAACCATTTTAAATTGGCTCACTACTTGACTAGCCTATTGGTCCCAAGCAAATCGATTAACGTACCCCATTCTAGTCGACCGAAGAGAGTACCAGACCTAAGCTAAAAAGTTGAGAACGTTTTTTCGGGACCTACACGCAAACCAAAAATCTATTACAATGAATGTTAGTTCGTTTCCTATCATCCTCTGTTCATGAACATCGCAATTAATGTTAGCGATTGACCATGCAAGCGATGTAATGGTTTTTTGTCTTTTTTATTTCGTGTTCTATCTACGTTTTCGACTATACCAGTAAGCTTGTAGAACGACGCACATTGTAGAATATTGTAGAACGACACACACACTTGCCTCGAATCTCTCCAGCAGAAAAAGCATACGGAGTCGAGTGTGCGAGAAAATGAGCGCTTCATGTTTGCTTTTAGGCTATCCATATTCAGAAGCATGGAGAGAGCAGTGAAAAAAGCACAGGTCTGATAATCGCAACGTTCGTGGTTCGAGTCCAGTCGGCAGTCTGTTTCCAGTTTTTTTTCGACATAACTAATTTCACTCACTAATACATTCAACATTTTTCGGTCTCCAATTTTCTTGCATTGGACCGCAGCTAGGTATATCGCATCCTCGGTTCATGCGGTCTCCACTAACATCCTCTGATGATGAATCCCACATAATTGTAAGCGAATCTTACATCCCCCGGTTGGGTGTATTAGCAACCGGTGAGCACTCGTGTTTATTTCAGTTACCGTGGGGACGTAATTTGTGATTAGCCCTGGTCCCTTTCAAATTGTACCATTATATTTTAAATGATGTTTCACATTTATCTAGTGATGGCCGATTTTCATTCGAATAATCGATTAATCGATTTACGAACCGAAAAGTGAAATATTTGCAATCGGTTATATCATGCCGATATAAGCATTAACATCTCCAGAGGATCATCACCGATCGTTTCAAACATGTGCTGCACTCTCAATGGTGGAAAAATGGCAGCACAGCCAGCAACAAAATAATCGATTAGTTGTTAATCGAGTAATTAAAAAATGGGACATCTCTGATTTTGGTGTGATTGTTTTGATAAAAATGAACGCAAAATTTCATCTCTACCGAGGGGGCAGCAAAACCACAAAATTACCTTGAATACGGGGGTATTCATTGGATGAAAGGGACCGTGAAAGAGGACACTAAAATAGAAAGTTTTTCTTCCGACAGTTTTATCTTAGTATTCATCTTTGCTATTAGTCTTAGAGTTACCTCTATGGTGTATTTTCACGCTATAACTTCATCCACTTGAGAGATAGAAAATTGTCGCCTTGGACAAAGTTTCTTAAAATGACTTCATCTACAATGTTTCCAAACATGTTCATCAATTTTACCAAGACATAAATAAGTCATTTTATAAGCATAAGCAAAAAAAATTACCACTTAAATAAAGTACTCAAAAAATGAAGAAACATTCTAGAAGACATCAAAATGCTACTGCTACTCAATAGTTTCATCGCAAATGGCTATGTTCCACTTTTTTGTGCGTAAAATTTATGCTACCCATATCAAGTTTACATAGCGGTGATGTGATAGAGACGGGCCATGGTGTTTAGAATTTGTGTGACAAGCAGCGATAGGAAAACTAATTGAGCTCTCTTGAGAGAATAAACTAGCGTGTGAACTTGCGAACCAATTTCCAACCAACTCTGAAAATCGCTAACTTCGCGTAACATAAAAACACTTTGAATGATAAATGAATTTTTGAGCTATTCGTAGCACTGGTTACAAGCAATATATAAGGTATAGGGAAAACGTGTCCGAAAATAGGAAGGTGGGATTTGAATTTTCCTCAGTCTCCTGCTGCATAATGAATTAATCATTTTACAAGATTTAGATCTAGCATTTGAAGATTGACTATGACATTTGTTTTAGAAATGATTTCAAGATCCCGGACTAAAATTTGAAAAAAAAAAAATAATTGTCTGGCATTCTGTACCAAAAAAGTGAAAGATTTTAAATTCAATATCTCGTAGATATTGTCAAGATTCTGGGTCATAAAAAAATTTGAATAATAAAAATTATCAAATATAGTTATACAAGATACTGGTTAACAATGCTGCAACAGATAGTTAACATAAAACAAACCAAGTCTCCTGTTAAAATCTTGGTTTAAATCAATGTATGAAACTCTGTGCAAAGACATTTATTAAAAATAGCATTCCTTTAAAATGCCAAGCTTTGAAGATATTTTTGACGTAGGACTACGTCTTTGATTTCTATATGGGGTACACTTTGTGAAAACCGAAAATGGAACATGTAACAAATTAAGAAAGATTTTGAACGTTAATAACTCAGCTGCCCCTGGTCCAATTTCAATAATTTTATCACCAATCGATCAGAAATATGGCCACGCATCGATAACAATGCTTCCGAATGTTGATTTTTAACAAGAAACTATTGAAAAACTGGTAAATGTCCAGCATTGTCCAAAAGCGTTGAATTAACTAACAAATCCACCAATTACCTACCTGCATATGCTGCTTCCCCAGCACAGTCGTCAGAGAGAAGTAAGTAGACGAAACAAGTCGAAGTGGCATTCGCCTTAGATCCTCGGGCGCGTGCGAATAGGGAGGATGGAATTGCGTAATATTTTGCACACTCATCGCTATATTCAGAACCAAACGAAAATTCTTCAATATAACCACCATCCGTTGTCTGGCTCGCCGTGGCGGTATCTGACGTATCTCCGGTTTGATTTACGAGGTGTGCTGAAGGTGTTCCTGAAAAATGAGATCCATGATGCTGTCACCTACACTAAACACGTCAAGCGTTAGCAGCCATGGATGTCATCTACGTTTTTGAAGTGACAGAGACGCACTCTGTTTGGTTTCGGAGGTTAAATCATCACCAACATTGGAAACAAAATGGTTCTTTTCAGGGCCACCAATTACAGTAAAGAGTAGGAATAGAATTCATCTGCCTGATGGTCCATATTCAGAACCACCGACCACACAAAATGCTCATGTAATCAAACTGGAAGCAGGGATACAAATTATTTTGATCAACCTTGATCAACTTTGAATCGCCACGGCCGGATATTTTAGATGGAAGGAGCAACAATCTAGCATCTAATTCGACGAAGACGCCAGGAAACATTTCTGGATCAACAATAGAATAGGGCCCATCAGCATTTGTAAACAAACCGTTCCAAAGTGTCACAAATCGAAGGCCGCTCACACAAACCAACACCAACATCTTGTAGGTAGAAGTTTCCCCTATCCAATGATGGTGTTGGTTTGTGTGGGTGGCCTTCGCTTTGTGAGTAAAGGGCTTTGGAACGGTTTATTTACAAATGCTGATGGGCTCTTTTCTATTGTTGATCCAGATTTGTGAAGCCGAGTTATTTACGAAAGAGAGTGTCGATGAAGAGAATCGATCAATGTAGATAGGACCTATTGAAAAGTGACGCTAGATTTGTTTTCCGTACTGAGCTCCAATGCTACCGACGCCAGGGAGGCAGCTCCCAGAGATGTTATGCCTTATAACATGCCGGTGGTGCCGACTGAGATTGGACCCAGGCCTGCTGGGGTGAGAGGTAATCATGCTAACCACCGGCGCCGATATCTATCACTGCGAATGAGAACGACCCAAATTTGAGTTTAGTTATCTCAGAAATAAGAAATAAAGTGCAGGAACTCAGCGATGAATAAATTTGCCTCATGTTTTCCCAGGTTTTTCCAGGATTTTCCGGGTAAAAATTCCCGAATTTGAGAAAAGTAAAGGTTGGATTCACTCAGTCTATTGGTACTACTCCGAGACTGAATAAAATTTTCGTTAATTTCCTCATTTTCTGGCAGACTTTTTAGGTTTTCCACAGGAAATCATGAGACAAATTTACTCATCGTTGAGTTCCTACTCTTTTGGCGATTATGAGTGAACTAAACTCAAATTTGGGTCATTCTCATTCGCCGTGTACGCAAAAAGAAAATAGCCAGTGTCGCTACTTGATAGCAAACTACTCATAATGGGAGGAGTCTTTGTAGCTTTTATACCACTTGGTTGCACATCATTCTGCTTTAACCTAAGAAGATATAAAGCAGCGCTGCTGTCTGGTATCAGCTCATCACTCTTTGCTCGACTGTTGAGCTGTTCAGTTCGTTTTCTTTTTCGCTCGAGTTCTCGCTTCAATTCGGTTTGTGCTGTCGCGTTGCGCCGTGGAAGCGTCGCCACCTTCGCGCGTTCTGGCAAGTTTACTGCAACTTGCCAACACGAAACAAATGGTGCGTAAACGTACCAATGATTCAGCAGCGGGCCCTTCAAAGAAGGTGGTAATCCAGCACAGCGCGTCGCAGGATGACGCCGGAAAACGGGTACTGCAAGCCAACCAGTTTGCGGTGCTCCCCGAAGAAAATGGCGATGGTGACGTCGTTCCCATCGCTGCAAGAGAGCGGATTCCCCCGCTTTTCACGCCGGAGAAGGATGTTGCCAAGCTGCGTGCCGAACTGGCAAAACACAAGCTGCTGCCTCGCTTCAAGCTTTGCAGCATCGGCACCAAAATCATGTGCTCCAGCCTGGAGGAGTACAATCAAACAGGATGTTTCCTAAAGGAAAACAACGTTGACTTCTTCACGCACGATCTGCCATCGAGCAAGCCACTGAAGCTGGTATTGCGTGGATTACCGTCGTTCGAGGCGGCTGTGGTTAAATCCGAGCTGGAGCGGCTTGGGCTCAAACCTGAGGCGGTGTTCCCAATAAACCGGCGTTCCAACCACAACACCAGCTTCCGTGACCAGTTGTTCCTGGTGCACTTCACGAAGGGATCCACCAGTCTAGCGGTTCTGAGATCCAAAATCCGGGACCTGTTTCAGGTCATCATCAGTTGGGAACATTACAAATCCCAACATCGTGATGTTACGCAGTGTATGAACTGCTTCTCCTACGGCCATGGCACCAAAAACTGCCATATGAAGACTATCTGCGGCAAGTGTGCTGGAACTCACTCGACTGCGTCCTGTGAGCAAGATGATGACATCGAGCCAACGTGTGTCAACTGCGGTGGTAACCACCAAGCCTCCAATCGCGGATGTCCCAAGCGAGTGGAGTTCATCAATATCCGTCGGAAGGCTACGATCAATAATCAGCCCGGTCGCCTCCGTAATCATCGTTCGCCTCCTGCACGCACGGAAGTCCAGTACCCAGCTCTCCAGCCCCGTCGACATGTTCCGAACTTAGAACCACTTCCGCTCAACAACCAACAAGTCAAGCATGTGAGTATTCCTAACAATCGAACAGTCCAGCATCGTCTCGCTGCTGCTGCTGCCCAGCCAATGCCAGGTCCCTCCACCGCCCCTGGTTTATCATACGCTGGTGTTGTCTCAGGTGAGCCTATCGACGATTCTCCGTTCTCCTCGGAGGAACTTGTGACGCTCGTGGCCGAGGTCATCATCATCTTGCGCACCTGCAAGACTCGATCTGAACAGCTTCATGCTGCCCTGTCCCTTGTCACTAAGTATGGACCGTGAAGCCATCAAGATCGTAAATTGGAACGCTTGCTCCTTGAAGAGCAAAAACATCGAGTTTGTTGAGTTTCTCAATGAACTAAACATCGACATTGCCATCATAACTGAAACCCACCTGAAGCCTGAAACAAACGTCTACCTTCCCGATTTCCGGCTCGTGAGGCTAGATCGAACCAACTCTGGAGGAGGAGGAGTGGCTATTGCAATAAGGAGAAACATCTGCTGTCGACTGATGCCCAGCTTTCAGCTAAAGATCATCGAAGCCGTAGGGGTGGAAGTTTCTACTCCTATCGGCCCCATCACCATCGTCGCGGCTTACTGCCCCAAACAAGTCAATATCAGGGACGGATCGGCAGCAGATCTGCGACGAGATATTATCAAGCTAACACGACGACGGGAAAACTTTATCATCGCTGGCGACCTGAACGCCAAACATCAAGCTTGGGGCAACAATCGGCGCAATCAAAACGGCACCATCCTGAACAACGACCTGCAGGAAGCGCAGTACAACATCTTGAGTCCGGAAACTCCCACCCGGTTGAGTCGGTCCGGTGTTCACGCTACCATCGATATCTTCATCAGCAACATGGGCAACAACATCGCTCAACCTATCACCTATCAGGAACTCAGCTCGGACCACTACCCGGTGGTAACTGAGGTTGGATCCTCCGTAAATCGATTTGAAGCTTTCCGGCGCAACTATCATCGTGTTGACTGGGGTCAGTTCCAACACTGCGTCGACACCGCTGTAGACTACGATGTCCAACCGGAATCGTCCGAAGATGTTGACCGGTGTCTGCGCTCCATCGATCAAGCAATTTCCCGGGCCAGGGAGCTACATGTGCCAGTATCCAGACAGGTGAGTAATACTCTGAACCTTGACAGGCCTACTAAAGATCTCATTAGACTCCGCAACACGATTCGTAGGCAGTACCAGCGTACTGGGCTGCCTAACCTGAAGACCAATTGCAACCGTTTGAACAAAATCATCCAAGCCAGGATGGTGGATCTCAAAAATATCGATTTTGCAAACAAGATTCGCTCTCTCCCAGATTGTGCTAAGCCATTCTGGAAAATGGCAAAGATTTTGAAAAATAAGCCGAGGCCCATTCCTCCCCTTTCCTCTCCTAACCAAAATTCGGACCCATCTTTACTAATAACCCCATTTGAAAAGGCCAATGCTCTTGGACAACACTTTGAAAATTCACATAACCTTGGCCACGCCATGGTGAGTCCCCACGAGCCTGCAGTATCACAGGCAATGGCTAGTGTCGCTGCCACCCCCGTAGTTGTCCCTGACGAAAGTAGAATATCGGCTGATGAGGTGATAGCAGCGATTAAATCAACAAAGAACATGAAGGCCGCTGGTGTCGATGGAGTGGTCAACTTCGAGCTGAAAAACTTGAGTGTTGACTTCTTCAAGCACCTTGCAGTGGTCTTCAACAAGTGTTTAATGCTTGGCTACTTCCCTGCATGCTGGAAGTTAGCCAAAGTTGTTCCAATTCACAAACCTTGCAAAGACCCTACCAGTGCCAAAAGCTATCGCCCCATCAGCCTCTTGTCCTCCATCTCGAAGCTATTCGAAAAATTGATACTCAGCCGTCTGCTGGTGTTTTCAAATGATAATAATATCTTTCTCAAAGAGCAATTCGGGTTTAGGAAAGGCCACTCTACCATCCACCAACTCGCACGGGTTACTAACATCATCAAGCGGAACAAGTCCGTTTCCAATACATCTGCCATGGCATTGTTGGACGTCGAGAAGGCGTTCGACAATGTCTGGCATGATGGTCTAGTGTACAAGCTGCATCGATGCAACTTTCCGAACTACCTCGTGAAGATCATCAAAAACTACTTGTCGGGCAGATCATTCCAGGTCTACTTGAACAATGTCTCCTCTGATACGTTCAACGTTGATGCAGGGGTCCCTCAAGGTAGCCTGCTTGGGCCTATCCTATTCAACATTTTCACGTCAGACGTTCCTCCCCTGCCGGGTGGTGGTATCCTGTCAATGTTCGCAGATGACACCTTAATCATCTATAAGGGTCGAGTGATCCGTGCTCTGGCGAGTAAACTACAATCAGGCCTGGATGTTTTGTCCGACTATTTTAAGAGCTGGAAGATTTGTATCAATGCAGCTAAAACACAAACCATTCTGTTTCCACATTCGTATTCACCTCGGCTTGTCCCGCCTGCTAACGTCAAGATCCATCTTGATAGCACTCCCATTGAATGGTCGAGTGAAGTAGTCTACCTTGGTCTCTCCCTCGATAGCAAATTGCTATTCCGATCCCATGTGGACAAGACATTCACCAACTGTAACATCTTGATCAGGTCGCTCTACCCTCTGATAAACAGGAAGTCCACCCTGTCCCTCAAAAACTAGCTTGCTGTCCACAAGCGAATCATTCTGCCGGCTATTGAGTATGGTATGCCAATCTGGGAGAGTTGTGCAAAGTGCCACCACTTAAAGCTTCAGAGGATCCAAAACAAGATCCTCAGAATGATCCTTAACAGTCCACCGCGAACTCGTAATTCTGAGATTCACCACCTGGCCGGTCTTCAAACACTCGAGGAGCGAAAGACTTCCACGCTGGAAAGGTTCAGAGTCGCCTGTCTGCGATCAAACCACCAGATCATTCGTGATTTGGCAACCTAGTTTAAGTAGTTAGGTGCTCAAGTAGGTAGGTTATCAAATTTTTAAATTCAAACCAAAACAATCCTACAAAGGGTATCCTGTAAAATAGCGCTAAACGCAATCATCACATTAGAATAACCAATTAACTAGAACAAAGATGAAGAGCCAAAGGCTAACCAATTGAAATGTTAAATCAAATGTTGAAACATAAAACCCAGAAAATAAACGTAAATTTTACTACTACTACTACTACTGGTATCAGCTCATTTTCGCTTCGGACGGCGTGGTGAGCAATAGTAGCAGTAGGTCGTGGCAAAGGAGGTGCCAATCGTCATCGCAAATTCTTCGAGATAACCACCATCCGTCGTCTGGCTCGCCGTGGCAGTGTCTAACGTATCTCCGGTCTGATCTACGAGGTGTGCTGAAGGTGTTCGTGGAAAATGAGGTCCGTGATGCTGTCACCTACAGAAACACGCCAAGCGTAAGTGGCCATGGATGTCCTCTTCAATAAAACGGCCCTTTTCAGGGCCATCAAGCTTACATCAGTAAAGAGTTGGAATATAATTTATCTGTGCTTGTTTGTCCATATTCATAACCGCAAGCCCCCAACGACCACACAAACTTGGAAGCAGGGGTGCAAGTAATTTTGATTGATTCTCGTAATCAACTTTCGTTTTGAAAAAGATTACTACAAATTTGGTACCCCTACAATTCAAAAACGGAAAGAGTTGAGATAATAGATATTTGATCAATTAAAAGAACTTAATGCTCTTCACATTTATTCCGTCCACTAGTGGTCCTACGTCAAGCTTCCATTCGTGCCCCTAGGCACAGACCCTTCTACTTTTTTAAGTTTCTGGGATTAGGAGATATAGTTTTTAATACTTCCTCTAAATTTAAGGAGTTTCAGAGCTCGTTTTGAAAAGCTCAAGAATATTTTCCATGGAAGTCCTGAATCTTACAAGTATTCCTTGTTAGACTACTGGTCTCACTAGAAGCAAGTCGTTTAAAGGGCATCCAGTGCTGGTTTTCGCTAAACCATAACATAGGGTAGATAACTACTTCGGCCTAATCGCCCATTTTGGGCCTATCGAACAGAATACATCAAATAAATGCATGATTTATGCTTTTGGTACGTCACTTTAGTTCAAATGCTACCGAACGAAGTCAATAAAAACGCGTGATATGAATGTTTGCACCCAACATTCTCAAAAACAAATGAAACGCTTCGACCGAATTAATTTATATCTTCATCCGATAGGCCGAAGTGAATTCATTGGCGTTTCAATGCGTTAGGTAGTGTTTAGAATCCGTAGGCCAAGTTTGGCGCCAAGAAGCAATGTTAGACTTTTAAGAATATCTCAACAATTTGTTTCTCTTTATCAAATCTTACGGTATGTACGAAAAGGTAAATAAATTTAGAAGCCATCAGTAATGATAACATTCCGGTTGGCGCTAAACTAAACTAGATTAAAAAAGACTAAGTGCGGATTGTGCTTAATAGGCCGGAAATGGGGTAGTTAACCCTACTACACGTACCTTTGTGGTGGTACTCGCTTCCTTTAAAACTGCGTGATCCGGAAATAACATCAAATTTCGTCTTTATTGCCGCTAGTTATAGCTGCATGTGGAATAGAGGTTAATATTATTGAAGGAATTTGTTATATTGTTTCTTGAAATTTAGTTTGAAACCTTGCAAAGCTCGTGCTTTGGACTCTCTATTCCTGTCCTTAAATTTCTGATGTTTAGTAAGCTTCACAACAATACCCATCCTCATTAATAAGAAAGGTATATTTGCCGAGCTGCTGACTTTGCATCGCTATGACTGCTAAGTTGCATTCGTGAAGATCTTCAACTCTCGGAAACAAAATCTAATTGATCCTCGACAGGAGGTTGTTCTGTATGAGCATGGCAAACGAAGCTCAGCGATCTCAAGTTGACCTTCCAGAGACCAGTCAACCAAACTCGCTCGCAATGAGTGTTGGCAAATTCACAGCTTGGTTGATCCTACACACTAATCAAATTTTTAGTTGCCCAGTTATTTTCGGAATTTGTTTTTTTTCTAGAACCTCGATAAAATAGGGCCTTATTTAAGCCAGGCATGAACAATCTGGAATTTATTACATAATTTTCTTAAAATCGCTGGTATAAGGTCGTCTCAAAACTGCTCGACGATATTATTAATTGCTGCGGTCCGTTAGATTAGGATTGAGAGTGAACACAAATAGTAACGACTTCACAATATTCAGCCGAGTCAATGGAATTCGAATATGTTGTGATGAGACAAGGTGGCCCCTTGCAAGTTTAAGATGTACAGAAGATACAGGTATGCCGGGCCATTCCTATCAGGTAAATAAACAGATAATTTGCTTTTCGTTCACAGTTTAGACAGTTACCTGTGTGACGGACACCAGGGATAAACTTAAGTCTGTCTGTGACTGTGAGTCATTATAAATCATCCTTTCTGTACATTTTCAATAACCGTAGACAATCAAACGACGCCTACATTATCAGATTGTTGCCGTCAATATTGGATCCATTAGCAAGGGACGTCGTCGCTAAAAAGTGAGAAAGGGGAAAACCTTCAGTATAAGGAACCAGTTAAATTCTGAATGGAAGGTAGATGTTGTTATGAAAGCAAATTTATTGTATAGCAGTGAAATCACTTATGAGGACGACCTATAGGGTTTTTGATCTAATTTCCGTCTTACTAAGCACAACCCGCGCTTTTCCTCCTTTTTGGAACGGGTTTGAACAAAAAATGGGAAATTTCTGTCAAAGCTGATTTCTAAACTTATTCATCTTTCCATACGTACCGTTGGATTCGATAAAGAGTTGAGACATTGTTTAAAATCTAATAATGCTTCTTGATTCTAAATTCGTTCTACGAGTTTCAATTCCGTCCTAACGCATTGAAACGCCATTAGATTTTCTTCGTCCTAAGGATAAACGAAGAAAAAGGGGATTCGCTAGGAGACTTCTTTTGTTCCGAGAACAATGAGCGTAAATATTCATAATGCGCTCTAATAGGAATTATGTTGTAGCTAAGGAACTAAAGCATCTACACAAACCTATTATTGATTTGTGCATGGTGAAATCATTGATATTATTGATCTTTTCTGATCGATAGAACGGAAATGGGCGATTACGACGAAATAGTGCTCTACCCTAGCTTAAAGGTAATTTGCCAATCATATCTCTGAACTCATCAAAAAAACTATCCAGTTGATCTGTTACAACAGTCGTCCAAAAATCGCATCATCTCTGTGCCACATTTCTTCTAATTAAATCTGCAAAAGAGAGAGAGGGAGAGAGCGTGTTGCAAACCATGTTTACCACCATCCACAAATACAGTAATCCCTCCATTTATGCGGTGGGTGGTACCGTCCACCCATCGCTGTTTCTCGGCTTCAACCAATTACACCGATTTTCTGTATGTGATTAGTATCAACCATAAACTAGTGATCCACAGAAAATCAACTCAATTGGTTGAAGGGCACCCTCAAAAATAGTGATGGGTGGATAGTACCACTCACTGCATAAATAGAGGAATTACTGTATACCGTTTCTGCCATTCTGATTGCTGAGGCTTGCTTTTCCTTCTTACTGAACACGCAGCTTTAACTCCCACGTAGAGCATAAGGCTCTCACAGTGATACAGAGCAGCAGCAGCAGGAAAACCCACAAATTTATGGGGCTCTCTTTCTCCGTTCAACTCCGTTTCGGTGGTGGACACAGGTAGTTGTAAAACAGCGTTTCTTCGAGTAACATCGTGTTTGTTGTGACGAACGTGGCCCGTGCCGTTGCCACTCCGAGGCTCTGTGAGTTTCAGCAGAAGACCTGGCTTCTCCATTCCCAACGAAACGCAGTGTTAGAAAAGAAGCGTGTGTGTGCGCGCTCGAAACGAAATAGAAGAATCAATCGAATCATATG
This sequence comes from Ochlerotatus camptorhynchus, assembly GCF_037179485.1. NCBI lineage: Eukaryota > Metazoa > Arthropoda > Insecta > Diptera > Culicidae > Ochlerotatus > Ochlerotatus camptorhynchus. Next base: position 3,673,930 of record NW_027040527.1, on the reverse strand, counting down.
AGTCCTACATTTTCCCCCCAAAAAAATTGCGATACGAATTACATAATTGTTTTGTGCTCCCGATGCAAAACTAAATTATTTCAATGTAATTAGCGCCGTATCTCAGATTTCGAAGCGAACAGCAACAAATTTAATCGAGTGTTACGTGTGTTCATTACGGTGTGAGCAATCCATTCTGACTGCAGTAGTGCGAGGACAGTGCTGATTTATGTGACCATGAAGAATGCTACCACCGACATAGTTGCAGTTTGGATTGACGGTGAATGTGGCCCGGTTGAGTGCAGTAAAAACCGCAGCAACCACTAGCCTTCGGTAGACGGGGCGCGCTAGAACATCTAGCACGAGGTGAGTGTCCTCTAGGGGTAAGGCATAATAGGCCGGATCGAATGCCGACCAACAACATTAGCAAGCCAAATGTCCCGTAGTCACGAAAGGTGTTTCGTAACTTATTCAGTAGAATACGGTGGTAAATTGGATTCGTTGTTCGGATTTTGACGAGCAAATCCGGCGCCTAAATTGCTGGCCTAGACGTGTTGTTCTAGGTACATGATTGATGATTGTTTGTAGGAAGCTATTTTTGAATGTCTTAGCAAACAGAACGTGCCTTACAGAGCGGTTATGTAATTGAGCCGTAGATAAAGAGAGGGTGTTTTTCTTCGTTAGGGGTTGATTGAAGGGTGAGTTGATCTATGAACGCGGCCTATTGAAGCGCGGTTATATAACGGCGAAGAGAACGAGAAAATGGTTATATGAGCGGGAGAGAGTATGCTTTGAATAGGGGCAGCGTTGATGTTACTTGTTCTTGAATGAATGGTTGAATGGGTTCTATGCAACTTCGGAAAATGATCGTATAGTTATTGTACCTTAGAAATAAGATTCAGATACAAAAGGTGGATAAGGATGGATGATTTGAGTGATTTTCATAAACCAGCCGCATTTTTCGCCTCAATCCATACATTATTGTTGAAGAATACTAATCGAGCTTACATGAGAGACCTTGTTTTAAGGGGGGAAATACAAGTAACACGTCAAAAACTCGACGATTTTCGGAATTTTTTTTGTGAGCAAATGAAACAACACAAACGTTTGGGGTTTTTTGCATTAAATTGCTTAAATCTTCCTCTACATATGCATATGTGCATATGAGCATGGGATTCGATCACTTGTCCTTGGCGTGGTAGACTTATTACTTCTTAACTAGAGCAACTCCGCTTGATGAGAGGTTTGTTATAAGTATCTATCATGTTCTTGCCAATGGCATGACAATTATATTCTCGTTCAACACGCTTTCGATCCGTCATAAAGATGTTTTGTTAGCAACAAAGCGTACATCTAATTGCCAGAGTGTTATTTTAAAGTATTTTCAACTCCTTATAAGACAACCTACACATTTTCAGTTATATTAATTTATGAGATGTCATAAACAAGTGTTTTCAACTTTCTTTATAACAAATCTCCGAATACCTCAAAAAAAAACTGTCAATCACTGCGTGAAGAGACAGTCCGGCTCAATGGCGCCGTCAATGTTTAAGTAAATCTGGAAAGTTCAGAATCTCTTCAAAAACTTTATAAATTCAACTAAGATTGATTTTGTATACGACAAGATTTATAGTGGTTTTAAAACGTTTAAATAACATTTAAAGATTAAAGCAAAAGAAAACTATTTCGGAAATTGTTGAATCTAAGAAGTATGAAGAAAACATCTATAAACCTCATATATAACGTGGGATGTTTTCTGCATCACTTATAATACATTTATATAACAAGCCGTTCTAATTATTTTTCAAAAAGATGTTTTATGTGTTACTTGGGATTTGAGATTTTTTTCATTGGTGTGTGACCTCTGTGGCTCCTTGGGGTCACATCGGAAGGAGGTCGCCACCGGTGGGGATTGGTAATTGGCGGGCGTTCTAGTGACCTGAAAAATGGACAAAACTTACTTTTATTAATTGGACCTTATTCAGAAAAGATTTTTGTTCTATGTGAACCTCTCAAACAAAAAAAAATGATTTTTCACTGTTTTTCTTTCACTTTAGGTAGACCTGAAATTTTTTAAATCGAACTTTTTGAGTTATCTTTCCCGCCAATTTGGAAAACATCGTTTCGAGAAAAACGCGTTTAAAGTTTTTGGTTGTGTAAAAACATGATTTCTGGAACTTACGTTTAATCGGCGATACCGGGGCCATAGATCACTAAAAAAAATTTTACTTGTATTTCCCCCCTTAATAGGCATACTAATAAGCTTATGTAAACTGTTAACAAATTTCTTATTGTATAACAGGACATGCTCATTAGACTGATGCAAAATTTGAAATTTTTGCTCCACAGTGTTCAAATGGTTTCGAATTGGGTCCTAATTAGCCTCCGAAACTCATTTGATAAGAAACTGAAGTTTGAAGTTAATATGGAAATTACTATGGGAAAACAAAACTTGTTGTTCATTGTCTTCTATCCTTTTTACATATTGTACTGTTAACAAATTCTATTACTATTCTTTTGGGAATTTTTATCAGCTACAACTTTGCACGAAATCGTTTTTCAGCCAAACGTCAAATTAAATAGTTATTAATTGTTTAAGAGATTGATAATCTTATGGCAAGATTAAGCAACTGTATTGTGGGCAACACTGTATTGTGCAGTGTGACATAGTATCCATGATTTTTGTCCTCTATTCTACGCGCCATAAACACCAATGTTGCCTGCTGAACAGATGATTGAGCATAATCATAAGACATCAGTGACTTGAATCATTAATAATTTTTGTTCCTTGCATTTTATCGAAAAGTGGTCTTCAAGTTGTAGCTGAGAATATTTTCAACAAGCTCAGCTATTATTTTTCTAAAGTAGAGTGAACAGGTGAATTTTGAGATAGATATGAACCGTAATTATGGTTTCTCCATAGTAATTCCCATATAAACTTCAAATGGTTTGTGCCAAGTCAGTTTCTCACTAAATGAGATCAAATTTTGGGAGGCTAATCAGGGCCCAATTTGGAACCTTTTTTAGCACTGTGGAGCGAAAATTTCAAATTTTGCATCAGTCTAATGCTCATCCTCAGTGTTTCTTCAAACTTGTATTGAACATGGAGGGTTTTCATTTAATATATGTGATTGGAAAATTGCCAGTCTAGTGAAGACATTTTTTTTTTCAATTTTTAATGAATCTGTGCATGGTTTCCTGATAGCTTCCAAGTCTTTGGGGCAATTGCTTTTTTGCCAGGTGGACAGGTTTTGCAAACACTTTACCTCTAAACTTTGTCTGCTCTTTTAGTGACAATTGCTGAAGATTCCAAGGCACCCAAGCCGTTCTATTTCGGTTTAGCAAAGATTGTCTGGAAGCACACGAACAGCACAAAACGCTATTAGAATCTCGCACAAGTTTCTTTTCATTTCATTTTTCTCGAGCGATAGACCATATAGAACAAGAAATACTTTTGAGAGACGTGCGATGTGCATGGATAAGGCAGCACAAATAAAGCTCATGTGTCTGTTCATCTTTAAGCACAGTCTATTACAATCAGCTCCATTAGGCTCATATATCCAAGCAGTACAGAATGTCGTATTTGATTCAAATTAATGATTGGAAATTTGGAATGCTTATGTAATGTAATTTATGAAAAGTCATAGCAAATGTACACTGCATGTCTGTATCCCTGCAGTAGAGAATTATTATTTAAAATTAGTTAAATTTCAGGTTCTAAAGTTTATAAAGTTTAATTGAGTTTAAATTTAACGTAAATCAATGTTAAGCAGTAAAAATATTGAGATTTATTTGAATAAATTGTAAATGTCCGAAAAATAAGAATTGATTTACCATGAAATACAATATGTTACTACCGCTGCAAGTATTATGCATGGAGTCTAAACATTAGACTTGCCCACATTTATATGGAGGAAATTTTTATCATTTTTTTCAACAGGCTTTTTTAGATTTGTACCATTAGATGAGAAAACGACTCTCTGAATTTTAGCTCATTTGGATGTAACACGAGCTGGCACTTTTGATTTAAAATTTATACTCTTTCGTACATAGAGTTTGTTCAGCAAACTCGATTAAGCTCACAATGTCATCACATGTAGCTTAAACCATAAGGAACAACTTTGCCGAAGACAGCATCACGATTCAAGTTAGTATTACGGATATATTAATTGATTGTGTGCATTCTGCTCGTATATTGCAACAAAATACAGGCAGCTTATGCAACAATTACATTACATTACATTTTTTAGATTACAACTAAAAAATAAAAATTCATATTTTCCACAGGCCTACATTCAGACTCGTGTCAGTAGGTGAGATAAGCACTATCTGAATGTTTCAGCTCTTTTTGACGCTACACGGGCTAGCGCTTTTGGTTTAATGTTCATATAGGAGATTTGGTTTAAATTTTCATATACAAAATGGTCATGTACATTCAAATGCGTATATCTCAATAAAAATAACTGAATTCATGACGCAATCTTGAGCAAAGTTGTTACTCATAAACTAGTTTTGAAAATCTGAATCAAATCGGGAATATGGAAACTTTTTTATGATCGATAGAGTATTGGAGTGTCATTTTGTCATGTATTTTATCCGAATTCCCCATACAAAGTTCAAATTAAAAGCGCCAGCTCATCTTAGGACCAAATGAGCTGAAACTTCGGATAATGGCACAAATCTAGGGGTGGAAAATTAGAACTTTTATTTTTGTGGGCCAGTCTACTAAACATGTTTTGATGTTTGAATTTGTCCATCCCTTCCGTGCTTTATTTTGATTGTTAATTAATTTGAAAATTTCAAAATTGTACAACTAAGCAGCTTACTGTAATATTGTTGGTGATCATATTTAAATCGAAAAAAAAAAATCTCGAGAAAGTATTTGGAAAACATTACTATCACAATTATGTGGGTTTAGCACAAAAGGGTTAAAGTTCATTGAAGTTGTTTGTGGTTTCTTGTACATTTTTGAGCTTTGCAAAACTTGTATGAATATTTCCATAAAATGTTGTATGCTGAAGTTTTAAGAAATTTTCTTATCTTATCAGAACTTTACTTTATGCACCTCGAAAGTTCAGGGATTTTCGGGAACGTTAGGAAACACCTATCCACCAATATCCAGAGAAGCTTAGGAAACACTAGGCTTCTAGAGAAGCTCAGGGTTCATCTAGATTAATTGAGGGTCTACCTAGAAAAGTATTGGGAGCAGGGTGGTTTTTCGGTATTCTCTGTACTATCAGTATAGGGTGACCCAGAAAGTATAAGCATATGTACTGTATAGTATTCTCTTTCAATTGGATGTTCCTTTAATCGTATGCAAAGGAGCGACTTTTTGATCGGACGCTGCCCATGAGCTTCAGCACTTTTGTTCAGTCTTTTTCAAATTATTCGGTTGAGTTCATTACTTAAAGTGTTTATGCAGATATTCCATAGAAAGGGTCCCAAAAGTTTCGATTAGCCGGGCATCCAGGCAATTCGGAGGATTCATCTCTTTTGACACGTATTAGACATTGTTTGCTTTGTACCGAGCCGTACTGGTCCATGTTGATCATGGGCCGCATATGCCGATTCAAACACTCTCGATCGTAAAGTTCAGTGTTCATCGTCTTCTTCGTTACAAATGGCTCTGATAACTTGTCACACTCACATACCGCCAGACAAACCATAACCTTCTTATAAAATTTTTCGATAAAAATTGACTTATTGGCATCGTCAACTTTCTCAGCATCACGGACTGCCGATCTCTCGGAAACGTCTGGTAGTCAAATTTGAGGTATGTTTCATCGTCCATGATAACACCACCCAAGTAACATTTTAAGTTTTATGAAATACTACACCATCACCGACGGTGGCTTCATGAACCAACGGGCGTGCCAGAGGATTGGATAACACACGCCAATTTTCCACACAGCAGGCTATCATATAGAATCCGAGCCTTCGGTTTGACGAATGCAGCTTGTTTCTGACTCCATTCTGCTTCTTGAACGTTTTCAGTCCGTTTCTTGCCTTGGCACGTTGGACGTTACTTTTCGATGTTCTCAGTTTTTTTTTATCAAATCTCGAACAGAGGCATTTTTCTTATTGATGAAAGCTTGGGTGATCTTCCGGTTCAGTTTTCTGTCCACCGGTCTCGGTTTTCATCTAGATTTCGGTGTGTCCTCGAAGATAACTTCTTCACCGAACTTCCGGATGGCAGTTCGGACTGCTCCGATATTTACTTTCTCCATGCTCTCCTACTTTCTTACTGATAGGATGGGAATAGTGCACCATTTGTGCACGCTCTGTTTGCGCTTTTCCAGAGAAATGACTTTGATGATTTTATAAAAAAAAATAACTTTACGCACACATACTTGTTGAGCAATAAGTAAACAACAACACACATCGATGAACGGCTGATAGATTTCATCGGAGAAGAAATGGCGGCGAGTTGAAAGTGTGCTTATATTTTCTGAAACACCCTATATTTTTTTGTATTAAAATCAAATCTAAGTAGCCTCAACAATCCAAATGTGATATGCGAGTAAGAGTGATAAATAATGTAAGCTATGGTTATTGTATATGTTATGCTTCGAATTCAGGAGCTCACGAACTCCAAAACTGAAAACCGAATTCTGGTTTTTGAGGCTTGTTGGATTTGGTTTTAAATCGAAAATACTTCTAGTACCGAAAGTACAGAAAACCCACCCTAATTGGGAGCATGTATAGAAGTTTAGAGAACATGTAGAAAAATTACGAGATCATCTAGAGAAGTTCAGATACCATCTATAGGCAGGAGAAGGGCATAGTGATATTGACATTGAACCTACAACCAATTATTTTGAACAATTAGAAATTAAAGGCTAAAATACAGGGTGCTCATTTTGCCCGACCTGTTCACTATGCCCCTCTTGCCCCATACACTGGTGGAAATTAATACATAAGGACACATTGAAAGGCATGGCTCCTCCCAACTTTAAGAAACAGAGGGATTCTAATTCATGTGTGTTTAGAAATGCTGTAACATGAGCCTAAGATAGAACCAATTGCACCATGTACGTTGGAGAAACAAATGGAAATAAAAGTATGGAAAATTGGTTATTATTGAAGCATAATATGGCATGTAAAAAAACTACTGTCACGAAAATAATCAATTATCCAGCGAAATAAACTATCGATATTAATCAGATTGCCTTATGTTTTTTGCCACAAGAAATCGAAATGAATTTCCTGCAGAAATAGTCCTGTATTGTCGCGAAGTGTTATGGTTATGAGATGCTCGATGACCCTGGAGGGATCGTTTTTGCTTACTGAGCAGAAAATCATGGGTTTAATCCCAAGCTCTCCGTCATGACTCTTAAAATTCATTATCACTAAACAAAATGAATATGTTCTTTCGATAGCCGACTATCGAGAGATTAAATAAACAACAAATAAACAATAAATACTTTTGGTTGCATCACCAACTTGAGGTGAAACCTAACCGAATACCCTACCCAACCCTCCAACTCCGTAGCACTTATGAGGGTGTCGCTAAGTCGGTGGCCTCTCGTTAAGTAAGTACTACATCAACATTTCCTTCCCTATCCCTAGTTATGGTAAAGATGGGCGTGGCCGGGCATAGCGACAGTCATGCTTCTGTTACTCTTGTTTAGATTGGATCCAATGTTTACTCCCCAGCATTATTCCTGAAAGTAGTCTAACAGAGAATTTCAGAAGAGACGTGAGTGTTGCTAGTATCCAATCTACGAAGTATATCATAACAACGCTAACGCTAAAGATATATACAAATTTTTAAGATTTCGAAAGCAGAAGCTTCGAAAAATACTGCTGTTGTAGTAATGATCTATTTAGCCCTATTTAACCTAATGGATTCATTGGTTTATACATTAGTATAAATGTATATTTCATAACCAGTAAAGTTTACAAAACTGCAGAAAATCCGGAAAAATTCAAATTGCTATTTTCTGGTCACCATGTATAACGTAATTAAAAGAAAATTATTCAAATCATCTCAATTGCTCCTCACAGGAGATTCTGTGGAGATATTCGATTTAATTGGAGGAATTTATGAAAATTAATTTTAGGTTCCATGATAAAAAATTTAGTTTATTTCAAAATCAAACCCTATTTGAATTCCTGAGTCACCATATAAATGTCACTATTGGTTACTTATATATTACATAAAAGTCACTATTTGGCAAGGTTGCAAAGACTCATTTCAGCTAAAATAATGTTTTTCGGAATAATAAAACCAAAAGATGGTATGATGGCATGTTTTACTTGTAACTTACAAGAAGAGGTTACAAAGTATGCGTTGGAAACATAAAACCTGTAAATTTTGCTTTCTATGAGACACAATCAGCGATTTGCTGATCGCTGAGTGAGTGAGTGAGTGAGTTTGTGAAAAATCGCTGATTGTGACTCTCATGAAGTGAAATAAACAGGTTTAATATGTCAAACACATTCTTTGCAACCTCTTCTTGTATCCTACCAATTCAAAATTTGATCATGGCATCTAATTATTTCATATTTAGAAAAACATTGTTTTAGCTCAAATGAGTCTTTGCAACCTTGCTATTTGGTCACTATTTTCGTAATTTTAGTCACTAAAGTCACTACTATTATATCGCATCAGCACTAGTAGCCCTGCAATCAATACCTGTGGAAGTTCATATAGAACACTAAGTTGAGAGCACGCAATAGGCTAATATGCGATAAACAATAAACTTGAAATGAACTTATATGTCAATTTTGAAGTTTTTGTGGCATAAGTTTAGTGGCCTCATTATTCAACTTCAGAGACCTAAATCCAACCGGCCATGTAGATCAATCTAGTGGATCAACTTCAGAAGCCTTGTGGTAATTTTAGAAGTTGAACGTTTTGGATGCTCTAAGCTAAACTTGTAACTCTAAGGAAGCCTAATCAATCAACATCAGTTGACCTTTAAGTTCGTAGCAGATATCTTGTGGGTCACTTCCAGATGCTTTATGGGTTAGGTTCAGATGTCTTGGGAGCTAGTCAGGAGACATTATTGTTCAATTTAAGGTAAGTTCTCCATTATGAGTCTATATTATTTTATAGGTCCACTCAGGATGACTTTTGGAATAGCTTTGACGGCCTATTGCGACTCTTCAGTCCATGAATCAAGCTTAGGGGCCTTATGGTATTTTATGGTTTATTCAGGAACCTGGTACTATCAACTTAAGACGAGTCAAGTTCAAAGGACTTATGGAACGGTTCTAAATATTTCTAGAATAATGTCTACATAATATGGGTTGAATTCAGTTTCCTTGCGGGTTGAGCTCAGAGTGGCTGAAACGCTGTTATACGAGCTTATGCCTACTCTCAACTGTGTGTTCTTAGGAGCACTTTCGCAGTTATTAATTCAGAGCTTCCTATACCACCCAATGCAAGAATTTGAATAAATATGGAAAGCAGGCTTGTTTCCACTAACTTGCTATTCAGAACTTCTTGTGTGTGTGTGATCGACCGTGACGTTTGTTTTTTTTGCGATTTTTTTTTTCTATAATCGGTTGCTGATCCAGGCCCAGGATACAATTTCTAGTTCCTCAGCGAGTTCACTTAGGCTCTGAACCATTTGGTGGATTATTTTAACTTTTGGTTAACATTTGACAGATGGAAAGTTATCGATTAACCCTGCTATCCGAGCGTGGTTACTTCTGACAGACAAGAAGTTAAATTTTGGCAACCTTGGCTAAGTCCTTCTCGAAAACCGATCGATCGACATAACAGGGATTTTCGAACATATAAAATAACTTTAGAAATGTCACTTTTAACCACGAGTTAAATTCAAATCGGCAAATGGTTCACAGCCTTAGGCAGAAGAAGTCCTGCGAGAGCTGCATCGCATTCTAACTAGTTATAAGTCCCCGTTATTTGCCGCGGATAAGCTGTTGCGATCCAAAGTAGAACCTCCATGAGGCCCTCGACGTCCCACCATTCATCTCATCGTTGAGTCGCAGCACTAAACCTGACTATTGGCCACGAAAAGGCCTACCAATGCACATCAAAAATCAACATCCTTAAATCTTTATCTCAAATCGAGGGAAGACATTCCGTGCAAGCTCTTGGTCTTCGTGAAGCCGACCATCTACAAGTTGGACTTCTACATCAACACTACATCAAGCCTTTAGCACAGACAAACAGACATAACTCATAGAAAAAAATTCTTCAAAAAATATCATCAAGTGTATTTTGCAGGCACACTAGCACCCTCTATCATGCACACTCCCAAGCACGGTTTTGCATCCCTCGTTCATGCATTTTTTTTCACTAGTTCCTTTTCCCTTGTTCTGTCAACGTTTCAACTGTGTTGAATAAAAACAAAACAGATGGAAGTCAGTGATGTCGGTTCTACGAAATTTTCCGTAGATCTATAGAATTGATTGAATTTTGCAGAAATACGAATCCGTTGGAGAAATTCTCAGAAGCTCAGTCCTTTTGAAGGATTTGTTTTGATTGTTTAGTGTGAGCAAACAATATGTATTCTGTATTCGTGTGATTAGTATGTGGTATAGTAATTACTCGATTTTGTCGGCCCCTCCGTGCCTCAGACTTTTGTCATTAAATAATTTCATAAAATCTCAATTCTAAATCATTCTCATGCATCTACAAGACAGGTGTTTAAAGTATTCTTTGGTGCTATAAGACCACTGAAGAAGCCCTGGGTATCGTAGAACATTAGAAAAGTTTTTCAAAAGGGTAGCTGACAAAATCGGGTCATTACTGTATATCCCAACAAACAATTTGAGCTGAATAATGGCTGAATAAGCCATTTTTTAGCTGAAGAAGCATATTTTTGCCTGAATAAGCTCTTATTCTACATGCAATGTTTGTTGGGATGTCTTCAGTGTCTTCTTGTCATTCTCGAGAGCTGACATCTACTAAAATTTACTTTAAAAGAGCTGGCATCACTGATCAGTTAAAAATGTAGTAACTTGCTTAACGCTTCAGTGGCGCCACCATGACAAATGCAAGCACATTAGTAACTAAAATCATATTTTCAAAGAATGTGATGGTGAGAATTATGTCTGTTTGTCTGTGCCTTTAGGTTCAATTTGCTAAACTTGGTGAGTTCATTCCATTTTGTTCATTTTTATCTTTTCAAATCAGTAACGCTCGATGTTTTCTGAATCATCTTGAATGCTGCACAGTAGGCCTGGCCGTTTTGGTATGTGTGACAAAGGGTAATCAACTCTGCACTCTGTGCCGGAACACATCGTGGTACATTGATCGGCACGTCATGACACACGATCACAAGTACGACATATAAAATAAAACGGCATCACTGTTTTGGATTCACACTTTGTTAATCGTTGCTAATGTTTAGTTCTTTGTTTACTTCAAAATAAGGGGAAAGGGATTTTTTTGTCAGTATCATTCTTATTTTTTTGGCGATTTTCCAGCGAAATTGTCTCCAATTATAATAAGAGATTGTATAATTGAGTGCACAAGGCTTTTGAGAGATGTCCATACACACTTAGAAATACCTAATCTTACACGTGACGGAATCCATCTTTGACATAAAGGATGAGACGTAAACAAACATGTCATGTAAAATTAAGTGCTCCGAGACTGAAAAGTTCGAAAGTACGTGTGATTGAGCAGAATTTCGCGTCTATTATGACTCAATTTTATGTCAAAATTGACGCTCGTATATCTCAGTCTCAGAGAACCTAAATTTACATCAATTTTTCTAAGTGTGTAGTTTCGGGGAAGTTCAAACGAATTAGTCAGAGTCAGCACGCCACGCAAAATAAGCGTATTAACCCTGGATGGCCATAGGATCCGGACTTTCAGCCAATTGTATAGGTAAGGTGAATTGCAGTTCCGATTGCAGCGCCAATATACGGTGTCAACAACAACCCGTTGCCGAAATATCCTACCATTCTGCAGATGCATGTGCAACCGCCGCAGTTTCTCCCACAGAACCACTCGGTTCGATTGCTGGTTCACCAATCAGTCAGCCGTACAGATCATTTTATGGACTGAACGATCTCGGAGTTTCGATTTGCTGTGGAGGCTGGTGGAGTCATTGGATCTCGTATTGCCGGTTCGCAGTCTCTATACGCTCTTTCGGAACTGGGTGTTTTCACCGACGGCAACAACAACAATAAGAAAGATACTGCTAACAGAATCATGATGGTAATCACACCGGAGGTAATGGATCCAATGTGAATCGCGGTATTATTGAACGCAATCGGAACCTGCAGCACCAAGGATAAAAATATGAAGGAACAACAGGCAGATACAAGGAGGCGGTAGTCATCAAACGACTGCAGCCAGTATCGAGATCCGGGATCGACATTTGGATGGTGTTGGAAATTATTCGAAGGAAGATACGGATAATCGCATTAAATGTAAAAAGTTGAGAACCATGAGAAAGAAGAAGACCAACAGTAGTTAATTTGTTTCCGTAAATGTCCAATCTCAGCGGTTTCCTGGGTCTCCTGTTTATTTATTGGGGTGTTCAAAAGTTCTAAACCATGGACGAAGTAGTTTGACTCCCCCATCAAAAAAAGGGGAGGCCAGTTAGACGAATTAGGTACCCAACCACGACTGCTGACACTGGGAAGCTAATGCAGGTCTCCGGTGGGCATTTTAGGTCGAGTCCTTCCTGTTTTGTAGGTTGTAATGAAAATGCAGAAAAGATGCGTCTTCTACTAACCGGTTGAGTACTTGGTTCCGGGAAACGTCGGCAAGAATGACGCACGGTACAGAACTTCCGTCTCCTGAATGGATAGCTTCTGGCTTCAGTCACCCTTCTCGTTCTCACGGCGGGGCTGAACTTCGATTGCCACTTCAATAAAGCTGACAGCTCGTTGAATATGGAAATTTATCTTAGAATTTGACTCAAAAATGTAAACAAATAATCTCAAAAGTCATAGCTGCAGAGTTGCCAAACTCATGGAATACTGAGACTGATACCTTGATTGCCAAACATCGGTAAGTTCGGCACAACGCTTGACCCAGTCTTCGTCACAGATAAAGTACTCGGCACAGATTGGGATGTGCAGAGTTGCATTCCTCTTGCAGAGTTGCATTCTCATTCGCATCTTCGATGTGAAACATATATCAAAGAGACAAGAAAAAATATGGAGGTATATAAATCATTTTCCAGGATGCTTTCAAGAACTGGCTGCGTTGGTGCTGTTTAGATTAGGAAATGCTCTGAAATTTCTTAAAGTGGTCGATATCAGTGAAAGTTTGAGAATCACTGCACTGATAGGCTAACAGGAAGCTTCTTGTCTCATCCATTATCAGCATGCAATGCAGCTGAATATATACCTCAGACTCATAAAACAACCACAGTAAAACCGTAAACCAACCATTTCAAATAAAGCTGCTCACTGAAGTGGGTAAACTACAGCGATTTCACAAGCCCCAACTATAACAGACTGAAAACTAGGCGTTCGGGGCACAATTATGACGACGACGACGGTGACGAGCCTGTCGGTTAGTACAAAACCACAACAAACTGTTCGATGCACTCATTATTAGTAGGTACTCTACCGGTATCTGTGCGGGCCTCACCGTTGTCGACCGTAACAACCCAACAGCTGCTGGCACTTGCAGTTAGCTTACTTAAATTTCCCTCGAAACAATTCGCCCGATTGTTCGACCAAAAGCAAAAACCTCGCCAGGTTTGATTTCTTTTACATTGGTTGCCCACGTTTTAGCTTTATTTTCTTTTTCCCACCGCGTGTGAATGTTGGTACATCAAGTACTGTATATAACCTAGTTTCGAAATACGCTTACAATGTGGAGAATTTTTCGCCTGTTTAACCCTGACGCTTTGCCAGACGCGGTGATCGTACACAGTGCGCTGCGCTGCGCAAAGATGAACAACAACAAGCGATGAGCCACAATTACCTACTACCGACCGGCAAATCTTGATCTATTCCGCGATCTTCACCGGCAACCAGGTGGAAATGAAATAAAACCGTTGGTTTCGATGATTGTTGTAGTAGTAGTAGTAGGAAAAGATGGGCGCTGCTTGAGTTTTTGGTTTCCAATTTCGAAGGTCGAAGCAGCAAATAATTGAACGAAAACAACACCCGTGATGGAGAAACAATGTGGCCCGTGAAGGTCTTAGCATAGCTGCCTGTCAACAACTGCAGTAAAAGCGACGAATGATGGATTTTATGGGGCCGCACAGAGCAATGAACGAAGAGTTTCGGTAAAAAGTGGAACAGATTTACTGCCGCTTCCGACTGGGCATGCAGATACCTATAGAAAGAAAATCATTACACCAGGTATGCCATTCAAACATACATAGCAACAACTCAGCTGCCTCAGCTCCCCATTGGGAGTCAGTGGAGCTAATGTTGGAAATAAGCGGTTTAATTAAAGGTGGAACATTTGTCCACCGAACGACAAAAACCCGTTCTCACCACGGGTTGCGGACAAAAACGGAACCTCACCCGACGTCACATTGGGTATGGAACCAATCTTTGCATTCTTCGCTTTTTCATACCCTTCCGGGTTACCCCTACATCGAGCAGTGACATTCGTACCTAGGCTGATTTAATCGTTTAACCGCACGGCATTCCATTTTCCTTTGATTTGAGTGCTCTTTTAGCTGGAATTTTCCTCACCTACCGACTACAACACTTCACTTCGGCGGGTGGGTCTAGTCTAGAGTACAATCGAAAAGAAATGGAAAAGAGCTCCATTATTATTGCCGCGCTGGCTTCCGTCATTCACCCATTACCATCATCATCATCAACAGACTTCATTCATATGCATTGACGTTCATTGTACTTGTACCTACATTGAACAACAAATGCGATGAAAACCCATTTCAGCTACCCACCCAATGGAGGTGACACATGCTTTCATAATTTTCGGTGATGATGGTGCAGCTTTTCCGAATGAAGAGTTATTAACGTTAGGTTCAGCTAAAGATGATCAACGAAAAACATGAACTAATCGACAGAATCGATCAAAGTGATGTATGGACTGTCGCGTCACGGCCGCCGCGGCACTGTCATCGCAAAGTGTTTTGTGTAAACCTCGGTTGAAGCAATTAAAATTATCACGATCATACAACAGCGAATAATTGTACCGGTATTTCACCAAACGAAAGAAAAAGTGATGGTTAATCGAAGGTAAATTTTCCATGCTTGGTTTACCATCAAGCTGGTTGCATAATTTAGTAGGTAATAGAAATAAGTGACATGGGCCATGGACATCGAGACCGAATAGGATTGAATATGTCAAATTTATATACTAGCCTCACAAGAAAATGACTGGGTGAAAATGTTCCATGGGATGACTGGACAAAAATTAAATAAATGTGAATCTTTTGTTATAATGCACTGCACGTTTCATCAATCTTGATTATCGCCAGATGCAAAATATAACATTCAAGAATAATTGTGTATGTCTCTGCCAGCTGGAATACGAATTTTCGAAGAATGGATAGAGATTTACATTTTCGTTTTATCTACTAAAGGTAAGAACGGGATGCGCAAGGGGTAAGTCATTCCGCACACCAATCTTGGGTCATCTTTTTTGTCAGTGTGCCACAAATATGTCGAATGTGCCGGTCATAGAGCAAGCTGCGATTGTTTGTAAAATACCCATCCCGGCAACCCGGTATTTCTGACACCTTGAATGTTTTGGTATGAAATCGCATGGATAAATCGGATTGAGGATGACGTGGGAAGTGGCGGGTGTGTGAACTTTCGGTGTTTTGTGATCCATAGGGTAATAAAAGTCCTGTGTTTTAGTGTTTTATAATGCCCACAAAGGCAGACCAGAAATCTAGCCTTTCGGCCGGAAAGAGTTGGAACCGGTGCAGAGCATTGTTAGAGACCGACTATAGAGGGTGATGAATAGACTTATTTAGTTTGTTTTGTGTGATTTGTAGTGATGCAAAATATCATGACACTCACGTGACACTCGTCTATGCTTCAACCGACTATCGCTGACAGAACGTTTTGTCCCGCAGTGAGAGGTAGAGCCATGGCAACAACAATCACCAGTAATGGTCGCTGCTCATAAGCAAAACGTTACACTCGCTGCTGATGATGAAAAGCAAAACGAAAACAGTGAAGACTTTTGCAGTACGATCATGAGAAATAGCGTAACGACAGAAGAAAATGAAAACAATGCCTACGCATTCCAAGTTGCTGGCGCCGGTGGTGTAGTGGTAAGCGTAACTGCTTTCTAACACCCCAATGGGTCTGGGTTCAATCCCAGCCGAGGTCGGTGGGATTTTTCTGAGGCAAGGGAAGTAAAGCCGTTGGTCCAGGCCCATGTGTGTTGAATGGGTGCGATATCCTACGCAGGTGTGGAAGCTGCCTTCGTGCACATTCGATTGCCGTCAATGGATGGCAATCGATGTCCGTCGGTGATTGACACTAGATTGCGGAACAGAGACCGACGTTAAATAAAGGAATGAAGAAGCATTCCAAGTTCCTCTCGGCAGGCGCGACTGTGTGAGTTACAAACAAAGCAGGAAACATTTAACAGAAGCTGTTGGGCTCACTCACCAACACACTTACTTATGCAAGCAAAGCCGCAACAGCTCAAAAAGGAGCACAGATGAGTGCAATGCTTTTGCTTCTTTCGTCAACTTTATGGATGGTCATGGAGAGAGCTTCGACGAGCACGTTGATAGGAATGTACAAAGCGTTACTACCATCAGCTGTTTGACAATCGTGGTTGTGATAGGTCGCAACTCTGGTGATTTTCAGCATTATTTGAATTAAGAGTACTAATAAGGTCTGATTAACTGCCTCTTCCTCTTGAGTCCACTCTAGAACCTACATTTCGTATGTAGATCTATAAGTGAACTGCTGGTCTGAGTTCCTCTGGTATATTCAATTTTGAAGATGTTCCTGAACATACTATCAAACAGCACGTCATGTTCTGAACAACTTCAATGGCAGTTGTCCAGCAGTGCTCCCATTTTATTTACAACAATCTAATGCGTACGAGATTGTGCCGGTAGCGGCGCCGGTGGTGTACTGGTAAGCGTGATTACCTCTCACCCCAGCAGGCCTGGGTTCAATCCCAGTCGGCGCCGCCGGGATGTTCTGAGGCATATAATATCTCTGATCACGGAAGTAAAGCCTTTGGTCCCCGGTTCATGAGTTGATGGGTAGATAGGTAGGGTCCAGGTGTGGGAGCTGCCTCCCTGGCGTCAGTAGCATTGGTGCTCAGCACGGAAAACAAGATCGACGGAAAAAAAAACCAAAGGTAAAAAAAAAAAGAGATTGTGCCGGAGGTATGCCGAAAATGTGCCGATAGATGTACCCAAGCTGTGTAGAATATAATTCCAGCGCAATGGGCTGAGTGACTTACCCCTTGGGGAGGCCCGTCATAACACTGAAAGCCAATTTCTTCTTCTTGAAAACACGTCCTTCTAAACACTTTTGATAATCAGGATTCAAAAGTTTTATAATACCATATTGTTTCCCTATTGAAAACCTGCTCGATCTTTTTTTAACATTTAATTTAGACCATTTATTAAAAGGAGTTCGGCCTGGGGTAGTGTTTCACATCCATTCCTCGATCACTACTTCAAACCTTTTTCTGCAATACAAGTCACGAATAATCTAAAAGTGTTTATTCAATCTCCTGAATATCCTATTATACCGAGTATTATTATGATAAGTCGCATAGGAGTATTGAGCGAAACCCCAAAACTTGATAACTTCAAAAAATAAAACTCAAAAACGAAAAAAAAACGCACATCGCTGATTTTTTCATATGTTGTGCAAAAAAGCCTAAATTTTCAAGGAAAAACATAAAAACATATTGCGCCCTCTGTCTACAAACCATGAAAACCATGAAAAAACAAATACAATCAAGGTTTTTGAATACAAAATTTTCAATATCATTATATTTTTCCAATTAAATTAAAGTATTTTTCTTTACCTTTCATTTGATATTTAGATCTTTGAAATCGGCCCAGTGGTTATAAAAGTTATAAGTTTTACAAAAAATCATTCTGGAAAAAAGAAATTTGGATCACCTTATGGAAATGGAACGACACTACCCATTTTTACGAAATTCTGAGAACCATTGTATTGTTTTGCTAATTAATATTATATTTCTGTGTAATTCATACTTACCAATCAGGCTAAGGCCTTGTTGTCCTCTGCTGTCCGAAGAAGTCGTCTCCACTCTACTCGATCCATGGCCACACTTCGCCAGCCTCGTAGTCTGCGAAGGGTCCGCAGGTCGCCTTCTACTTGGTCGATCCACCTTGCCCGCTGCGCGCCTCTTCTTCTTGTTCCTGTTGGGTCGCTTTCTAGAACCATTTTCATTGGGTCGTCGTGCGGAATTCTGGGCGACGTGCCCAGCCCACCGTAGTCGCCCAATTTTTGCAATGTGGACGACGGATGGTTCTCCCAGCTGCTGGTGCAAATCGTGGTGCATTCGCCTCCTCCACGTTCCGTCATCCATCTGCACTCCACCGTAGATGGTACGCAACAACTTCCGTTCGAAAACACCAAGGGCGCGTCCCAAGTAACAATTTTGGTTTTATGAGGGTTCTGTAGACCATGATTTAGACTTGTATAATGCTATAAAACCTCTATAAAGCTTGCAATGTTACTTGGGGTTGGTCCTCCAAGAGCATAGTCCAGGTCTCGTGGTCGTAGAGGACCACCGGTCTTGTCAGTTTCTTGTAGACAGTCAACTGCGTGCGGCGGCGAATTTTATTCGACCGGAGCGTCCTCCGGAGTCCAAAGTAGGCACGATTTCCTGCCATAATGTGTCTTTGAATTTCTCTACTGGTATCATTTTCGGCGGTCACCAGTGAGCCCAAATACACGAACTCATCGACCACCTCGATTTCGTCACCGTCAATTTGAACTCGGGGTGGGAGGCTAATATTGTCTTCCCTAGAACCTCTTACTTTCATGTATTTGGTCTTTGATGCGTTGATGGCAAGTGCAATCCGTCTAGCTTCAGCCTTCATTCTGATCGTGCCACTCGTGTCTATCCCAGCTCTTCTGATCGCACCTTCTAACGCCATGTTGAATAGCAGACACGAAAGTCCACCACTTTGCCGTAACCCCCTTCGAAATTCAATGGGACTCGAGAATGTCCCCGATACTCGAACAACGCACATCACTCGATCCATCGTTGCCTTAACCAATCGCGTCAGTTTATCCGGAAATTTGTACTCGTGCATAATCTGCCATAGCTGATCTCGATCGATTGTGTCGAATGCGGATTTGAAATCGATGAACAAATGATGTGTGGGCACGCTGTATTCGCGGCATTTCTGCAGAACCTGCCGAATCGCGAAAATTTGGTCCGTGGTAGCACGGGCACCCATGAATCCCGCCTGGTATTGCCCCACGAACCCTCTTGCAAATGGTGACAGACGGCGGCATAGAATTTGGGAGAGTACCTTGTAGGCGGCGCTCAGCAGTGTGATCGCGCGGTAGTTGCAGCAATCCAACTTGTCGCCCTTTTTGTAGATTGGGCATACGACACCTTCCATCCACTCCTCCGGTAATATCTCCTCCTCCCAAATCTTGGCAATTACCCAGTGCAACGCTCTAGCCAGTGCTTCACCACCGTATTTTAATACCTCACTTGGCAGTTGATCTACACCAGTTGCTTTGTTGTTCTTCAGCCGACCGATCTCCTCCTCAACTTCTTGAAGATCAGGGGCCGGTAGCCTGTCGTCTTCTGCGCGTGCTCCAAGGTCTGTTGCCGTGCCACCTTCGTTTTCTGCTGCTTCACCGTTGAGGTGCTCGTCATAGTACTGCTTCCACCTCTCAATCACCTCACACTCGTTTGTGAGAAGGTTACCGTCCAAGTCCTTGCACATATCGGCTTGGGACACGGAGCCTTTGCGCGAACTATTTAGCTTCTCGTGGAACTTCCGTGTGTCGTTTACGCGGTACAGATTTTCCATCGCCTCGCGATCTCGGTCTTCCTGCTGACGCTTCTTCCTTCGGAAAACCGAGTTTTGTCTGTTCCGCGTTTGTCTGTATCGCTGCACATTCAATCTCGTGCGGTGATGTAGCATTCTCGCCCGTTCTGCATTCTTCCCCTCTACTAACAGTTTGTATTCGCCGTCAAACCAGTCATTTCTTCGGTCCGGGATTGCAGTACCTAGTGCCGCTGCAGCAGTACTACCTATGGTGGAACGAATGTCCCTCCAGCCATCTTCAAGAGAAGCTGCTCCAAGCTGTTCTTCCGTGCTGCTGCGCGTAGTCCTGGGCAACTCCGGTGTCCCGTAGTTGCTCAATGTTGGGTCGCGGTGTTCGACTTCGACGGTTGTTATGCACCGTCGAGAGTTTTGAGCGCATGCATACTGCAACAAGGTAGTGGTCCGAATCTATTTTCGCATTGCGGTACGTGCGGACGTTGATAATGTCGGAGAAGAATTTCCCGTCGATTAGAACGTGATTGATTTGGTTTTCTGTGTGTTGGTCAGGTGATGTCCAGATGGATTTGTGGATATCCTTGCGGGGGAAAAGGTACTTCGAACTACCATACCCTGGGAGGCTGCAAAGTTCACGCATCGTTGGCCGTTGTCGTTCGATACGGCATGCAGGCTGCATTGCCTCCCGTCCTACCTGAGCGTTCATGTCGCCGATGACGATTTTGATCTCCCGTTGCGAACAGCCGTCGTACACCTGCTCCAGCTGCGCATAGAACGCTTCTTTCTCGTCGTCGGGTCTCCCTTCGTGTGGGCAGTGCACGTTGATGATACTGTAGTTGAAAAAACGGCCTTTAATCCTCAACTTGCACATCCTCGCGTTGATCGGCTGCCAACCAATCACGCGTTGGCGCATCTTACCCAACACTACAAAGCCGGTTCCCAGCTCGGTGGTGGTGCCATAGCTCTGGTAGAAAGTAGCCGAAGTTGCGTGGTTGAAGTTCGTCATAGATTAACCTATCGCACCCCGGGAAGCCGAGCGATTTGCAGTTCCATGTTCCGAGTTTCCAATCGTAGTCCTTATTTCGTCATGTAGGTCTGTGTCGATTGTTCCGATCCGTATTTGCAACTTTATGTTTTTTCCAGGGCGGGCCTGCCCCAACCCCCTGTCTCGCCGGGGGTGCACAGCTCTGTTAAGAGTCCCACGCTGGCACTAGGACGGTTATCGGCCGCTCCTACCGTGGAGAACAGACGCCGTTTTGAGCCGCACCTCCATGGTGAATAGACGCTCGGGTTTGGTGAAGCATTTCCTCTATCACCGTACTATGGTTACCGCGCCAGTGTTCGCGTCGCACCTCTTCACTTTGCTATTGCCGGACTGGCAACATTGCCCAGGCTACGCCACTCAGCTGTGTCCATGTTTCAGCTGGTAGTCTTTTGTTATCATATGACTCGGGGAGGACCAGGGCTAGGTATTCCGCTCCTTCCAGGTTGTCAACTGACGATTTTGTAGCCTAATGTGTAATTCAGTAACACCTAAATTAATAAAATTATAAGCTTGGCTTTTACCATTTCTAACACCAGGTGGTGGGTCGAAGCTCTCCCAAAATCGGTATTCAACAACCTACCATTTCAAGGATGAATTTTCAAAAGGACGTACCTAGTTTTGCTAAATTTATATAAAACTAACAGAACCATCATGTTGGTGAATTTTGGTTGGTGGTGGTGTTAGTTTGTTAGTTGATAAAACTCATGCTTGATTTAAATCCCGTAGACTTATCGGGGAATTTCACTGCCTTTTTAAGTGTGGTGAACTCATTCCTAAATTATTTCCGGATTTACCCCAAAAAATTATTGGAATATCTTAAAATATTATTGAATCTACCCGCTTAATTTGTATGTCCATTATATCGGTCGTCCAAAAACGGAACACTTAACAGCCAACCAATGCGGAACGAACCCAATGCGGCACTCTGCGGTATGTGACGTCCATAATTGTCTGCACATTTAAACATTTCGCAAGGCAGAGATTGTACTCCTACGAAAACATCATACTTCCACCCTTCGAAAGCGAAAGCGAAAGTGATCGAATTACAATTTCTACATTTCCATTCACTCACATGTTACCAACTGCTTGCTCTTGAAGCGATCAATTTCATTAGAGAGATTATTTTCATGTCCGCATCTGAAGCAATTAATCAATCAAAAGCAGTATGATCTGCGCCAACAAGGCATTCAACAGTCGGGGAGGGAACTTTCAATTAATTGCTTTCGACAGCCTCCCGCTCACCTTTCCTACGCACCCCCATCGGTCAGACAATTGATCCCAAAGTGCATTACAGCATTAAATCGAACGCAGATCGCGTCGGGTATCGGCTTTCGGCCTGTACACTCCTCCGTGGGAATCATAATGGCACATAAGGTTGATCGTTTTTCCAATCAATGACCGTTTTGAACGCATTATGAAACATCATCATCAATTATTCGAAAACATCATCATCGCTTAAATATGCGAACAAATGTGAAGTTGGTAGATTAACTTGATGAGGAAACTTCAATTGCAGAGGGAAAATTACACACGGTGGATGAACTGATTTTGCCAACAAGTAGAAAGCAAAATTTGCATGCGCACCAACTAGCAACAAGTCGATTTGAAGAGTGAGTCGAAATTTAAAACTGAAATTAAACCTCTCCTCTAACAATGAGCGCCATAATTAGTTGATTTCAATTGCCAACTAGCTCTAGAGCCACTTGTTTGGAAAGAGATGCTTTGGTGTCAATTGCCGTAGCTGCTGAATCCATTAAAGTAACTAAATGGCTTCCACCCGAACAATTAAAAATGTTAATTTTCGGATGAATAACTTTGCTATTGAATGGAAATAAAACCGAGGCCACCGCCACCACCGCCGGGTGGTGTTGTTTTTCACGGAAATCAGACGTGATAAATTATAACGGCAACTGAGCACTAATCGTACTTGTAACTGTCCGAAATGCGTTTCATGTTTGTCTGACACTATCGCCCGAGAAAACGGAGCATAATTGGTGATGATTGCTATCAGGTGCTTATTATTTAATTCTGCCACTTTCTGTAATGAGACAAGATAGAAATGAGCTGATAAAAGATGCGGAGCTTTTTGTGAATGAAGCGTGGCGAAGATTTATGGAGATTTAAATCAAAACGCATAACAACATTACGTTTGAACATAATTAAGAAACCCATAACAGTCGGAGGGTGGCCGTAACAGCACCCTCCAACTGTGCACCAATCAGCGATTGCAACGTTGTGCAGATGAGATTAACTTGAAAAACAACCGCTGAATAGATATAGACTACCGACCAGTGTGGTAGTAAGGCAGTTGCATGCGGAGTTGAAAACAACAATCAAAAAAATTGCTGTAGCGTAACAGAAACAATGAATGACAGATCGAAGCTATTATAAAGATAATTGATTTCGGTTCATATTCTTATGTGGCAAAACAATGTTCAAAACGAGTTTTAAATTCCCAATTGGCTGCATTTTTGCAACGGTTGACAAATTTTGCAATGACCTAAAATCAAAACGTAATAGGTTTTAAAATTCTCCTAACAAAAATAAATTAATGTTGGCGTCGTGTTTTCACCTCCTCGCTTCGTTACTGAATGTACCACTTGCATCACTGATGCAGCACAACCCAACTCACACAGCGAGTTGGATCTGCAAAACGAGCGCACGTGCCACGGTCATTAGTCCATGGCAATATGGGAAAGAGCGAACGCCCGATAGCAAGGAAGTTATAAGCACTCACACACAAACACACACCACCTTAACATTCACGCATTCACGATTTCACGCAATATTTGGTGCGTTTCCAATCCTACTGGCGGGCAAATTTTGTTTGATTACCCGCGCTGTGATCTCCGATGACCTCCATTTCAACCGAAATACACTTTCTAACTTTTTTGAATTAAGTGACATGTTGTTACATTTCAAGTTATTTTCCCTTGTTGTGATTCATCAGTGTCGCTTAAAAAAATCGGGAATTTGGTAACCGTTTGATTTTAGTACGTTCTAACGTTCGTTTGTTTGTTTCTATCCATTTTCCTCCCCAGGCACATTGAGTCGGACCGCCCAAACAAAAGCGCTCGAATTGCTGCAACCCACCGACTTGTAAGCCTAGATGGTGTTGCACACATTCGACAAACAGGTGTCGCCAGGTGTAGGAACCATTCTTCCTCGAAGTTTTCCACGCAATGTCCTCGAAACCCGCGACGCCGCTCGAGCAGCGGCGTGCTTTTCCGGGCGAAAGCGACAGCACACGGATTCCGATGCTTTCGCCAACACCGTTTCGCCGGTCGTATTCCTTGCGGATGCGCACTAGCCAGAGCTTCCATGACTACCAACATTACCGCGAGTGTGAGTGTGGTAGTGGAAATATGCATCATCCAGCGAATCTGTCCGGTCCATCGTCGTCGTCGTCCAACGTAAAAGTGAAAAATTCCCTCGCCAATGGGGGCAAATCGATCAGTCACCACCATCATCAGCTGCGGGCCGACACAGTGGAGCCTTTCTGTGCGGCAGCAGCCCTCGGCAAGCCCGGTGGCAGCAGCAAGGATACATCGCCCTCGGCTGGCTGCAGCGGCAGTACACTGCTACCCAATGGCGTAATCGTACACGGCCATAATGCACACACCGCGACGTCACCGAGCTCCGGGCAGAAATCTTCGTCCTCGCAGTCGACCCGCAAGAATAGCCTGCAGAAAAATGATCGGGGAATGGTAAGTCTACCTATCAATCACCTGTACATAACAATTGTGGACAACTAATTACATAATTTCGACTAAGTGTAACATATGTATCACATAGGATGAACAGTGCTTTCTCAATAGTGACCAGCTGAGTGAAGTGAATTTTCCTCTTGCTTGACCTATATACATACGTACTGCAAGTGACATTAGGATGAACCTCCCACGCGAGAGGATGGCCGATCAAGTGGAATTTAAGTGTATGAAGACAAAAGATCGATGTGAGTGTTTCTGGGAAGTGCACTTATGGAACGGATGACGGATAAACCGTGAAGGACTTTCTCCAAGAACGCAAATATAAATGAATACACTACGATATTCAATGAGCGATGGAAACAAGAATGCAGGAAATCCATGCAAATTCATGAAAAAACACCGCAATAGGTCATGGAAAGTCAACTATGTCAATGCGATTGTACGACTTTTTCACAAGGACCGGTTTTCCAAGAACAGTTTCCTCGAAACCAATGGGACGTTCATGGATGATTCCTAGAAATGCATTGATTATTTAAAAGCGTCGATTTAACGATGTCAATATTTCCTTTATTGGCAAGCTGAATATTTTTTCTATGCATTATCTATGAACATAATTAATAATACCAACCCAGAATGTAGTGCAGGTTTATAGACTCGTACATTTTCAAGCCTTCTTTATTGAACTTGGAAAATGTTCTAAATATTTCACATACTGAAAAATTCATGTTTATAGAGTAAGCATATATTCTTTCAAAGAGATTCTTTAAACACGTTGACCCACTAGTAATCTGAGAAATGGTTTCTTCTTGGAAAAGCCGTACATTTATGCAATCACCCATAATTCCAAACCGGTGAAAACAGAAATGGTCAGAATGGGCAAATAAACTAAACTTACTTGATAATAATCGCTCTTATTCACGTTTTCGACTGTAACGAATTTCCCATACAATTTGATTTTGTTTTACGGAATAGTAAGAATTTATCGACATCTTAATAAGGAAGGTGTTCCAGTTATGGATTTATCTTTTTCTGGGCATTTTACTAGCGAGCGTTTATCCGGTTCTCAGATGCACTCCCATAGTTATTAATTGAGACCCCACTATGCCAACCAATGCATGAATTTTTATATTGTGTGGCAACCCAAGTAACAATATAACAGCCTTTTGCCTTTCAATAAGCAATAAGCGATCTTTTTAGTTTAACTACAGCATTTAAAAGTGCAAAACATTCTGGATTAGTACTTCAGCTTCATACTGGTTTAAAAATCTTTTAAAGCCTGACGAGAAAATCGTAAAGTGAATGGTTTTAAAAATGAATTAAATGCAGCACTCTATCCCTTGAATCGGTTTTTGTTTTATTGATGTTACGAAAAAATACTCTATAAAGGTGTTTTATCATTATAAAAGCAATTATAAAACCGTTCGGTTTCAAACGAGATCAAAAACATGTATTGATGCATTTTTTCGCAGAATTACAAGGAAATGCCAAAAGATAAACGAGTAATAATTCTAGCAATGCTGTCGACTGAAGAGCAAGGGAATCCAACTCCAGAACTTTCTGGGAGGCTCAACAACTCCGACAAAATCGGTCAACAACAACAGAGCAGCCGACTGAGATGAGCAAAGTGAATGCGGCTTACGAAGCACTAGAAGCCGTCAAATTAGACGCTTAAATTGATGGGAATACACAGCATATTTTCAATAGCAGCCTTCTCCAGAAATAACGGTACGATGATGATCCGAATAGCATCAGTGCCAAACTGGGACTGCGGCAAACTGCTGACAGGATTCTTCAGAAGCTGTCTGTCAGCAGGGAATTGGCTTAACTGTTCCAAAAATTCCAAGCAAGCGCACATAAACTTCATCGCATCATCCGGAAGAAGGAAACCTTTTCGGGAACGATTGAGCTTCCACCTGTTCCTAGTTACGTAGATACACTTCCTGATGTAAGTGCTTCCAAAAGATGAATTGCCATTATCAAGGATGCCACGCAACTTGTTGATCCAACACTGGAGTAGAGCATCGTTGCAATCATCGCACAACAAAACTATCGAAAGATAAACAAATTTTGACATTTAACTTTTTCCAGACAACTTTGCCACCATTAAAGCCGCCATAAAACTAAACGGAATAGGATCAATCAAAATGGCTTCAGATAAAAACAATTCAGTCTGTAAATTATCTTCATAAAAACCCCATTAAAATGTTTTGCATTTGTTAGCGACTTCATTAAAGCAAAACAGTTTTTTCACAAATGACTTTTGGAAAATTAATGTGTATGCTATCGCTATATTGTTATTGTTCCATTTGCCTTTTTACAATCTTCATTTTTCAAAGATTTTTTTCCTTTAAAATAACATTGTTCTCATCAATTCACCAATGAGCAGTAATAGAGATTACGAAAATCATCAAATTGTCTCGGCTAGGAGCAATGATTAACGTAACAAATAACTATATTTAGTGTCCTAAATTAAAAATAATTAGTGAAATCAACGTTTTCCGAAGGGGACTTCATTTTTTCGATCTTCTGAAGCACATTTCACATTAGTCTTGTGGTTTTAATCGGTCACCTAAAAATAGACCACAATATGAGTTTCGATTATTTTAGTAATCCTTTCACTTTAACTATGAGGACATTTATGTGAATTTTTGACAGATTAATTTTTGAACATTGAATATGAGCAAGATCGGACGATACTTATGTATCCATGTTTATCTTGATTGATGCTTTCTTTTTAGTGCGCTTAGCAAGCGTCAAAGGCAAATAGCACAAGTATTGATGCCAAATGGCTTTTATTGTACTTATAATAAGGATTTTAAATAGTTCTCAATGTATTCGTCATATAACATTTTTGCAGCCTGTCATTCTTGAAATGTCTCGATAATACACTCTTTAGAACCTTCTTCAGGATGGGCCAACTTGACAGGTTCTAGTCTTATTGAGGTTTTGGTAGATGTAATAAAGGCAAAGCTATCGTGAACAGGGTTTTATGAATGTTGTTTTATAGAAGCCTTGTAGTACTTCATAAAACGTTAAATGTTACTTGGGAAGCACAATGATACACGCTATGTCTGAAGGCACTTTTTTTTGCAACTTTCATGTACCTCAGTTTTTTCTTCACTGGAAGTTAGTATTGATCCTAACAATCAATTTGGTGAAGGTTTTAAAATAGTTCATCTTGGGTTTTTTGAGAAAAAGTGTGGTGAAGTATAATTAGCCGTTTACAAAGGTGGATGCGGACTATTGATCATACAAAACTTTTACGGATCGGAACAAATTCAGCTGAAAATGATTCAAAAAGGGATTGAAGTAGTCAAAATACTAAGATTCAATGATACAGTAAGATTCCCTCTTCGGTACCGTAAAATATCGTAGTTTTGTCATGATCTCATAATGTTTAATTTTAATAATAAATTAATTAAACAATGGTTTAGTCCCTAAATTTACTATTATTCTGCCATTCCATAGCAAAAGGATATAGTGGATTTCAGAATATGGTAAAAAATTGTAGTTTTTTCCTTATCGCATTTTTTTTGTCATTAGGGCGACCATTTCATCGTCCAAAAAATCGTTGTTTTTTTTTCAAAAATGACTTTTTTCAAAATTTTATTACTTTTGAACCACTAGACCGATATCAAAGATCAAAATAAAAATTGAAAGGAATTAAAAAAATAATTGTTAGTAAAAATATAATAATATTTAAAAAAATATTTGTATTGAGAAAGATTTATTTTTTTACTCATGCCCTCGATCACATTTCACAAGGGAAGCGTAGAAGAGAAAGAGGTATCGCAAGAATTTATCTCTATTACAATGTTCCCTGTGGTTCACAGAACATCCTAAAGTTTGTAAAATTTTCCTCACGTTAAAAAAAAACTTTTTACAGATTATCATTGAAATTCATATAATGTTACTATGGTTCACAGAACTCTCTTGAACTTCGTTGAACTTTTATTTAATTTTTTTTATTTACTTTATTAAAGAGACTTTCAGCCTTCGGCTGGTTCATCGCTGATATTCGTTGAACTTATCAGGAGGACATTGAACTCCCCTGAAGGTTACAAAACGTCCCTGAAGTTCGCAGAATTTTCCTCAAGTTTATAGAACTTCTTCTCTAAAGATCGAAGCACATCTTTCTAGTTTGCATCAAGGTTGCTAATACTCATTTCAGCTAAAGCAATTTTTTTTAAATTATGAAATAATTAGATGCCATGATCATATTTTGAATTGGTAGGATACAAGAAGAGGTTGCAAAGAACCTGTTTATTTCACTTCAGGAGAGTCACAATCAGCGATTTTTCACACACTCACTCACTCACTCACTCACTCACTCAGCGATCAGAAAATCGCTGATTGTGACTCATAGAAAGCAAAATTTACAGGTTTGATGTTTCAAACACCTGCTTTGTAACCTCTTCTTGTAAGTTACAAGTAAAACATGCCATCATACCATCTTTTGGTTTTATTATTCTGAAAAACATTATTTTAGCTGAAATGAGTATTTGCAACCTTGGTTTGGATAATTTTCCTGAAGTTTGTAGAGCTTCCCTGAAGTTCAATAAACTTCTCTGAAAGTTGTTGAATTTCTCTGCTTCTTTGGAGGAACTTCTTTAAAGTTTTCAGAACTTTCCTAAAATTCAATACAGTTCCCTATAGTTCGCAAAATTTACTAGAAAATCACTGAACCTTCCTGAAAGTTTCCTTAGACAAAATATGGGAATTGCAATGAAGCTCTAGCAATTCTTTAGTAATTCAATATGGGGGCTACCTCAACTCACTGGGCAAGAGTAGCTAATCTCATGTGAGCTTCATTCCTGTATTCCTGATTTTCGCCATGGTTGTCAGAATTTATTTTCGATCTTGATCGTTGAGTCAAACATCTCTATTTATTTTTAAAAATCGTAGCAAATTTTCCACCCCTCAGGATGTTTTGGTGACAAATGCCATCTTCGCCACCTATTGAGTACGAGACACAAAACTTTTAAATTCTACACGATGCATTTATGAAAAAAAACACTCGAAACAGGACGAAAATCAATGCCTACTATGAAAACGTGGATATCACGGACTGTCCTGTTCGTTTCTTTCTCTTTTACTCTTATGAGGGAATAGAAATTAAATAAGATGTGGATATAAAATGATTTTGCGCAAAGTCGACAAAATCAATGTGGATCTTACTTACAAAGAGAACCTTTTTAATGCCGTTTGGATTAATGCAATCAACTTTTAAACCTTATTTGACTGCATTTTTTTTTTCAATTCATAATAGTTTTGTGTGGTCCATAGTTCATATACGTCTTCATAATCGGCCATGTTAACTTCAAAACACGTTTTCTCAAAAAACCCAAGATGAAATATTTTAAAAACGTCACAGATTTGATTGTTATGATCAACACTAACATCCTTTAAAGAAAAATCTGAGGTACATGAATGTTGCAAAAAAAGTTCCTTCAGACATAGCGTGTGATACTCTATGCCCAGCAAAGTCGAGAACGTTTCCAGATGTTCTGGATAAGACTGGGAATCAAACCCGCCACCGCAGGCTTGTTAATCCCCTGAGTTTTTCAGGTTTGTGCAGGTTTTTCCAGGAGTGTTTCCAGGTTTTTAAATGAACTTTTTTTTTGTTTGTGAACCAAAATACTATTTTTGGATAAAACAGTTAATAAAATGTACATACAACCGAAGATCTAATACTGTTCCATATGTAACTCATTTGATTGTGTCAATAATTTATGTTAATAACAAACATGAATAACTATGGGCGTAGACGAAGAGAAATCTAGTTCCAGGAGTAAATAATTTGTTTTACTATGCTCGATTTATAACTTTATTACTAACTATATTGATAAAACAAAGTTTATAATAAATAAATTTCACAAATTTACTTGTTTGCGTTTGCCATCCTATACCCCTCATCCAGCTGGCAGCATTACACACTGGGCCAGGAATGCAATCTAGCGGATCAAAATTAATAACTCTGAAATGAAACATTTTCGCGACTTGGTGTCTTCGGCAAAGTTTCTCTCCATAATAAGGACCATCTATTGACATAAACAAATAGTTCAAAGCTCTTCCGCAAAGATGGCGCCAGAATTTAACTTCTTTCTCTGACATTTTGGAGACTTGATGTCTTGGACTAAGTTTTTTTTTTATCTTGATAAAATGAACAACTCTTTTGAAGACGTAAAATTTCCACAGCCTACTGGTTCCGAGTTTTATGGAGTTAAAGAAAAAATTAATAAAATACTGGTTTTCCTTATGTTTTGGTTTTTTTTTTGCTTACAACCATATAATGTTATATTTTTCTCTTATGCAAATGCATTAAATAAAGAACTTTTGTTTAGAAACATACTGCTTCAAATTTTAAAGATATTGTTGAAAAAAAAACGAGAAGACAGAAATTTTTGTAAAAAATCGCAACCTGACATTTTTAGCAAAAATTAAGCAATACTCCATGAACAAAATATCAAAATTTGAGAGAGGTATATTTTGGTGTTTTTGAGATTTCTTCATTTTAGTAGAACATGTTTTTTTTTCTATAACTTTTTAATGCATTGGAATGGCATTTTGAAGACTTGACGTCTTTGGCAAAATTGTTAATCTTGATAAAATAAACAACTCTTCTCAAGACGTCAAAACTCCACAGCCTATTGTTTTCGAGGTAGATGGAATTTCATTAAACATTGTGAAATAATTTATTATTTTAATTTTAAATATATTGTTTAAATGATAGTACTTTGTAAACATCAATCTAACCCATATTGGACCCTGCCAACCGACGGCGCCTGCACGGTAATGTGGACCATCAGAATGGTTCATCGGCTACGAAGTGAAGAACTTCTTAAACTGAAGCGATACATTTATCAATGGTTCAACTTAATCCTTACGTAAGCTTTATATTATCACCCATATGCCCGTCCACACGCGAAACCCATCCCCCACAAAAAATCAAATAAAAATGAAAAACACGCCCGGGCATCGCAACTACATGTAATCATCGAAAGCACTTGCATTTTACTCACTGCAATCACCCTCTCATACTTGAAATGTACCACAACCAACCTGGCATAACGCTCTCTCATCAAAGCGCAGGGAACAGCACACATCTGTCACCCAAAGTTTCAGCAACTTGATTGTGACTAAAATGAGTCCTATAACAGTTATCTCAACCGGCTTGTGACAAGTGTGTACTATGGCATTTACTTAAAAACTGACTGTGCACAAACCATTTGGAGTTTGTACGGGAATTGCTATGGGAAAAGCAAATTTATTGTTCATATCTTTCTAACAATTCACATCCATTTCTCAACAACAATTGTGCTAACTGTGCTTGTATGAAATTTTCTCAGCTACAACTTTGTACAAGACCACTTTTAGATTAAATCTAAGGAATAAAAAAGTAATTAATAGTTCAAGACGCTGATGTCTTATGATCATGTTCAATCAACTGCTCAGCAGGCAATATTGGTGTTTCTGGCGCGTGAAAAAGAGCACGAAAATCGTGGCTACTATTTCACACAGCCAGTGCTGCAAAATCTCGACAATACATGGTGATATTCAAAATTCTGCTTTGGTCACTCATTTGAGCTAACAGTCAGTGTCAAGGCAAACCATGTCAATTGTCAGTGACAATCCTGTCAGTGACAAACATGTGCAGATTTTTTAATCAGGTAAATTTGTACCGAAATTAAATGACTTGCGCAAAAAACTTACATGGAACCGTTAAAGTGAACAAGCATCTACATCCTGAACTGCTTGGATAATAATAATGTGACACAGAATGCACCAAATTAAACGTTTTGTTGCCAGATGAATCTTTGTCATTGACGAAAAAATGAATGAGATTTTGACAAACGGTTTTTTAAGGATGAATTTTATCAGTGACTACGTGATAAACAATTTTGTCAATATCGCCCGAAAGTCTGTCAATGACAATGACAAATCTCAGCACTGCACACAGCACATTATAGTGTTGCCCACAAAGAAGCTGCATTGTGACGTGATTACCAATCTCTTAAATAATTATTAACTATTTCATTTGTAGCTTAACTAAAAGGAGCCCTTGAGCAAAGTTGTTACTGAAATTTTTTTCTACATGAACAGCTATCGAACTTTTTCTCAATGCAATATAGTAAAACGGCAGAAGGCAATGACAGTTTTCTTTTTGATTTCCCATAGTAAATAATTCCCATGCAAATTTCAAATGGTTTGTGCACAGTCAGTTTCTAACCAAACGAGTTCAAATTTTGGAAGGCTGATCAGAACCCGATTTGAAACCGTTTAAGCACTGTGGAGCGAAAATTAAAAATGTTGCATCAGTCTAATGCATACATACTTTATTCTATCTATCCTATGAATTTCATGAGAATTTCTTATGAAATAGGAACACGGCAGTTAATTTTTTTAATTCGAGTTTTTACACTGCACCGAAACGGTTATTGTTCCCCACTTCCTCACTTACCAATCGTGGATTTTCAATGGAAAGTGCCTACAGTAACCTTGAAACCCATCTTCTCCCGCAATGTTCTCTGTTTTATTGACGTTGTGAAAAATAACCGTTTACAGGAAAGCATTCACGAGATTCCCCAACCGTTTTCAATAAATTTTCCAGCACCATTCGGTACCATTTAGGTATCAGCGTTCAAAAAATAAACCCCCGTTGTTGGTTATGCAATTATACACACATACGCACACATTTTTTCGGTGATGTTATTGCTGTCTCAATCTCGATTGAGCGATGAAAAATTGCACCAGCCAGAGGTCAAAACAAGGCAAAAAAACAATTCATTGCGCTTCAACAACCAAGACCACACCACCGCACTCACCGTCCATGCGCCGGAAACGAACAAATTAAACGATGGTGGGAAAATTCCGAAATTTTTAAGCTCCAACTGACGGGCGTAGAAATTCGGGTTCGTTGTCTCTCACCGTCGTAAACAGAGTGTAATGATGTGATTTTGCCACGAATTTTGACAGGTCTCTCTGTAAAGTGGCAATTGCTCGCCGTTGTTTTAACGATCCGGAAGAGATGGGAAAAATGCTAATCCGTTGATGTCGTTAATGAGGTGGAGGTTGGTCTTGTTTTAGGAAAACGGTCGTTTTTCTTTCCATTCACTTGCGAATTATCATTTTCTCTCAGTATTAATCCGCATTATGGTTGGTTTTGTTCTCAAAAGTTGATTAGGAGTTTTAGGTACTAACCAACTGCAGCTAACGTCGGTGTTTAGTGAAAGGATTCATCGGATTAAGGAACCTTCACTATACTCCACTGGACGGACAACCGAACCGTCGAACATGTAAATTTGAGCATGCAAACCAAATTACTTTCACTCGGTGTCATTGGCCACGTTCCAACGTGATTATTCGGTTGATTTGTCAATACCACGTGCACCAACGTTGCATGTTGGGGCTCGGCCAGAAATTCATTGCTCTTTTTTTGAGGTTGATAATCAATATCCGCAACTATTTTTAATATTTTGCATCGTGTTCCTCCACACGTGCCACCGTTTGATACCAGCGAAGTTTGTCCGTAAACAGAGTTTACGGTGGTTGTACTTTAGGAGGAATAATGAGCAAGTTTCAGCGGAAAATCGACCCAATTTTCTCTTCTTTCTCTTCAACTGCGGCTAGACAAAAAAATAACAACACATACAAAGCTAAACGTTCACCGTAATTATTGCTGTTTGGAGTTGTTGTGTTTTTTTTTGCTGCGCAACAACACGCCTATCAGTTGCAGCTAGATCATGTGTTTCTCACTGTCGGAGCCACCACCATCATATAATGTATCATAATAATAAACGAAATAACGATCCACTTGAGTGGCAACACCTGGTGGCATTGAAAATAAAACCATTCACATTGAGAAAAAAATAGATTTTATCTAATGCGTTTGAAAATATTTCTTAAATTGAAAATCGGTTGAAAAACAACTCTACCTTAATCTCAAACAACACCCCCGGGAACGATCAACCAACGAATCAGGGGTATCGCGTGCCCTAATTTTCCATTAATTGATTCGTCTTATAATATGCAACTATTTCAAACACCTGTAATTTTCGGTTGGGTTGCACAAAAGCACATCCAAACAGAAAGTAACTAGGTACCTACTTGCAACTATAATAATAATAACAACAACAACAACAACAGATAAGAGGAGATTTTCCCAGCCTCCGCTGACCGTCATGCAAACTTAACTTCAAAGAGTGATTGCTTTTGATGAGCGCATTGGAATGTTTCTTTATTTTGATTTTTGAAAACCCTAGTCGGCATCTGCTGGTACCTGACCAACCTAGTGCAGAGAATCACCAACATGTAGCGTGCTCTAATATATCGGTGTAAAATCATTGAATCGCACCTGATTGTAGGGCAGCGCATGTGCAATCTACCAGAAGCAGCCCCATTGGTGTAAGCTATGAGCTGATACAAATGTTTTTGTTTTTCTGTTCCTAGGGATGCTCCTCCGTATCGGAAATAGTACTTAAATGTGCGGTTCAAATTATTCAGTGAAATAAAAAAGAGAAAGGTATGCAAAATTTGTTATATTTAGTGAGATGATTAATTCAGTCAAGTTTAACGAAATTTAACGTGAACCATGCTGTTAGACTTCTTGTGAAAAGAGATTGCATTAGGGTAATTGATTCTGGTTGGACCTTTCCAAAAACTGATGCTGGTTGGACCTATTTTTTCAATCGCTAGTTTAGTCAATCTTCGCTAATTTTTTATTTTCAAAGATCACTTTACTATCATAAAAAACTCTTTTTCTTCAATTTGCATGGGTGTTTTATTGAAAAAACTTCAAAACAATTGAGTTTCAATGTGTTTTCAAAACAGTTCACTTTCCACGCATTAGCTCGTCATCATGCCTTACTTTCAAACATACAAAAAGGGAATATTTTTTACATTTATTTTTATTTTCATGCAGTAAAATACTGCTTTAAGGTGTAAACAACACGTTAGTACGCCATTTATCTATTGGTTTCACTAAAATGTTGGAATAATTGACGAAATTCGAATAGATAAATATGATCATGGTTGGACCTACGCACGATGATGGTTGGACCTATGTGTTTCCTAAGACGGCCGCTAGGTGCGCTTCGGTTTGTCTACATCCTTCATGCGCAGCTGATATGAAATTCGATTTCGTTTTGGTCGAGTGATCAGTTTCTTCGATTGAAAAAATGGCTAAAAAAAAGAGTTATACGGTCGAAAATCTTCAAGAGGCTGTTCTTTTAGTAAGAAATAAATCACTTACCGCGTATCAGGCACAAAAATTAAGGGAAGCCATAGCAAGAAATATGGAAGGGAAATAGTGTTGGGTGTTAATTTGGAGAACCAGCTAGGGGATTGGGTTTGTATGTGCGCTGCTTCTGGCAGTCCCAAGACGACCAAAAAGATCTTGGAAGCTGCTAAAGACCTTGCGTTACTAGTTGGGCGTAAATTTAAAGGAGGAATTCCATCGTCAGGTTGGCTGAAAGGGTAACCACCGGTTTCCGAACTACTACCACGAAAGCGTCGAAAGAATCTGTAAATATGAATTTACATTAAGCACTTCTCATACACTTTCTGTGTGTGAATTAATTTGAAATAAAATGTTAACAAACTAAAAATTGCTAATTGAAACTTATTTTCGAAAAAAAAACTACTAGGAGAAAAAAAAACTATAAAGCCGGAATTAAGTTCTGATATTCTGTCATTTTAAGCCCCTAAATTCCCCAAGGGCACCCAGAACATGCCCGGAAGTGGCCAATGTGGTTCAAGGCACTCAATTTTGTTATTGATCTTGTTATCGAATTTGGAAATAATGTGAAGTGTCGCATGATAGGTTTTATTCCTTCCATGTCAAAATTAGGTCCATGTTCCATATACCCTGGAACTTGTTCCGGCCATATCTCCGGAACCAGTTGACCGATTCCAAAAATATTCAATAGCTTTCAATGAGACCACATTACCTATAGTTTGACGTTAAAAAATTTCCAAATCGGGTCAATGATTTCCGAGAAAATGAGCCATGATGAATAGCTAATGCGTGGAAAGTGAACTTTTTTAAAAACGAAGTTAAACTCAAATTTCTTGATTTTTTTAAATAGCAAATGCATAAAAACTGTATGAAAAGGGTTTTTTTTATGATACCAATAAGCTCTAAACAAAGTTTTTGAACAAATATGGGCTAAACTAGCATTTGCAAAAATAGGTCCAACCATCATCATTTTTTAGGTCCAACCCAGATCAGTATAGGTCCAACCAACATCATAATTCTTTGCTGAATAAAAACGTTTTATAAAATCATTTGTTCATAATATTTAACTCTTTATGTTATTATTAGAAACAAGAAAGGTAGATCTTTCCCCTAATCACGCATTTTTCATAATTATATGTTGAATTCATAAAAAAATACGACATGAATGTTGCCGTCATGTGAAACCGGCCTAAATAGGTCCAACCATCATCAGTTACCCTACTGCAATATTTATTTGTTGTTTATAGTTCTGTTTTTTTTATTTGTAGTTTTATATATTGTCTCTAGGGTCGCCTGAGTCGTTTTTTTATATGTATTTCCGTAAACAAAAGAGATCATAATTGAAATTCACCAAAAGCTTTGATTCGGTGTTTTTTTTTTAACTTTAATAGCCAAAGGCTAATCTCTACCTTCGATGAAATGATATCTTAGGCGAAATGATCGTCAGCGAAATGGCACGGCCTCCCAATTCGCCAAACTTCTATCAATAATACATTGAAATTTCATACTTCCATTGGTTTTCTCGTTTTCATGAGATAGCAGCAGACCTTAGTAACATTGTTTAAGTCTGTGGAGAGTATTAGTTAGTGAAATTAATCATGTCGAAAAAAAAGGGCCAACTGGGGACTCGAACCACGAACGTTGCGATTATCAGGCCTATGCTTTCTCTACTGCTCTTTCCATGCTTCGAGATATGGATAGGCTGAAGGGTGTCCCACATCAAATTGCATCACGAAAAAAAAACGCTGTAGAAAATTACCTAGGTGACCGATCCTTTTTCAAACTTTCAGACAATAAAATATAACCCATCAGCAGGGTTACTTCCACTCACTTCGCTATAAAAAATGTTTTTCGGGATTATGGAATCATTGGATGCTATTATGAAAGTTTGTACTTGTCAGAAACAAGAAGAGGTTGGAAGGTATGTATTTGACACATAAAACTTGTCAATTTCGCTTTCAGTGCGTCACAATCAGCGAATTTATGATTCGTGAGCGTTCACTCAGAGTGAGTGCTCACGAGTCGTAAAATCGCTGATTGTGACGCACTGAAAGCAATACTGACAGGTTTTATGCGTCAAACATCTAGTTTACAACCTTATCTTGTGACTTACAACTACTAACATTATAACATCTAATTATTTCCTAATTCCGAAAAATAATTTTTTATAGCAAGTGAGTGGAAGCAAGCCTGCGCCATCAGTAAGCTTTTGGCATACTTATTTCATTCAACTTCAATACCATAACCGTACACTCGCACCTTACGCTTAACTCCACTCATTTGGTTTTGTACAACATCTGGCTGCAGCTTCTTGTGTACGGAAACCCACTTTTTCTTCATGTCTTCCTCAGATTTAACCTCCTTGGGATGCTTCCGTAGTGCCTGCTTCATAATAGCCCAGTATTTTTCGATGGGCCTTAGTTCCGGTGCGTTGGGAGGGTTCATGTCCTTGGATACGAAAGTGACCCTGTTGGCTTCGTACCACTCTAGGACAACATTTTAATAGTTGCACGAAGCTAGATCCGGCCAGAAGATCGTAGGGCCCTCGTGTTGCTTCAACAGAGGAATCAGACACTTCTGTAGACACTCCTTGAGGTAGATCTCCCCGTTTACAGTTCCGGTAGTCACGAACGACGCACTCCGTTTGCCACATGAGCAGATCGCTTGCCAAATCATGTATTTCTTGGCAAGCTTTTACTTCCTCCGGAACATCAAGCTTGTGCTGGGTGGTTTAGAACAGTAGCCTTGCCGTATGTCTCATCATCCATGATTAAACAATAAGACCTCGTCAGAATCTGGGTGTAAAGTTTCCGGGCCCGTGATTTTCCCACCGTATGTTGTCGTTCGTCACGATCTGGAGCCTTCTGCACTTTGTACGTATGCTGTCCCTCCCGGTCCTTGGCTCTCTGAACGAAAGACTTAGACAGATTCAACTTTTTGACCACATCCCTAATCGAAGGATTGGGATTCCGCTTAAACACTTTCACGACACGCTTGTGATCCTGATCACTAATAGAACATCCATTCGGACCGCATTTCTCCTTCCGTTTGATGTTCAGAGTTTCGTAGTAACGTTTAATCACACGACTCACCGTTGACTGCACGATACCATAGAGGTAACTCTAAGACTAGAAGGTCCCGAAGAAACTTGCTCAACTTTTTGGCTCAGCTCTGGTACTATCTTCGGTCCCAAGCTAATCGATTCACCCCTCGAAACATAGGAAAATCCACAAACCCCTCATATTATCTGTCAAACTTTCATAGGGAATCAAAACAAACATAGTGTAGTACTAGAATTTCGACTAGAATGGGGTACGTAATTGATTTGCTTGGGACCAATAGGCTAGTCAAGTAGTGACCCAATTTAAAATCGTTAGTTTCGTATTGATTGTTGACGATACCGAGCTGTTTTCCGATGTCCCGATGAGAGAGTTGAGGATTTTCCAGGAGCTTGCGCAAAATCAATTCGTGACGTTGCTTTTCGAGTGACGCCATATATTTTAAACTTTCAAAAAACTGACAGCGATAAAAATACAGTATAAACAATACACTCTAAACTACTTCTACCCTAATTTTGAAGAGAAAATACACAATGGGAAATTTTATACAGCGTTTTTTTCCGTGATGCTATTTGATGTGGGTACCCTTTAAAAGCAAACTAGAAGCGCTCATTTCCTCGCACACTCAACTTCGTTTGCATTTTCTGCTGGAGAGAATCAAGACAAACGTGTGCGTCGTTCAATCATGTTATACATAACAATCAAGGCAAATGCTTGCTTGTGTAGGTGAAGGCATATACAGAACACGGAATAACCATAGAGGTTTAACTATAACCTATAACTTTAAGACTAGAAGGTCCCGAAATAACGTGCTCAACTTTTTGGCTCAGCTCTGGTACTCTCTTCGGTCCCAAGCTAATCGATTCACCCCTCGAAACATAGGAAAATCCACTAACCCCTCATTTTATCTGTCAAACTTTTCAAAGCGAATCAAAACAAACATAGTGTAGTACTGGAATTTCGACTAGAATGGGGTACGTTAATTGTTTGCTTGGGACCAATAGGCTAGTCAAGTAGTGAGCCAATTTAAAATCGTTAGTTTCGTATTGATTGTTGGAATAACCGAGCAGTCCCATACCAAATAACGAATCTATCTGACGCGACCTTCTCCGGTTTACATGAAACTACATTTGTTTCAACACATCAGGCGTAACATTTGGTAAACAAACTTTGTAAAGCCCTTTACACGCGAACCGAAGTACGTTCACGCAAACCAACAACATCATCGGATAGGGGCAACTCTCACCTTTCCGAAAGTGGTATTGGTTTGCGTGGGCGTACTTTGGTTAGCGTGTAAAGGGCCTTCGAAAGTTTGTTTACCAATGCTATCAAATGTTACGCCTGAAATCATAATTCGATAAAATCACTTGCAGTCGAAATGACGTTTGAAACAAAAGGAAAAAAAAAATCTTTTTCGAACAAATATTCACAAAAAAAAATGTCTCGAAAATTTAAAATTTTAATAACTATAAATGACACTTTTTTTGTGGAATTGAGACTTTCAAAATTGTTTTTCAAACAAAATGATCAAGCACTTGATCTATGATGTTCTATGATTTTTGTTAATTTTTAAAGTGTCCAACTTGATATTTTCACAGAAGATAGCAGTTTTTTTTAATATTGAAGCAAATCATTTTTGGTACTTCAAGGTTAAAAAAAATTAATTTTTTTTTTTCAAAAAATTCTTTAATTTTGTATTGTGTGTATTGTTCCTGAAACGCTATTATTTATTCCTACAACATTGTCTCAGACGGCATTTCGATTGAAAGAGACATTTTCGAGGTATGATTTGTGGAAAAATATCGAAAACGCAATTTTTAAGTTTTTTGCAAGATTGAGGCTGAATTTTATCTCAAAGGTGAATGATAGACCTTAACAAACAATTATGCAAAGTTTCATGCAAATCGGAGAAAGTGCAAACTCGTTCCCGATTTGTTTTGTACTTTAAGATCTGATAAACCTTGGTATTACTTCACTTTGTTAATGAGAGCTCTGTAATTCCGAACGTCCATAGATGATCTCAGGGAAGAACCAATCACACATTCTGTACCTTACAACAAATGTGCGATACTATATCTTCGCAAACTAGGATTATTTCAACAATTTAATTGTTACTGGTGATCATTATTTCTCTTATATTCGTTCATCGTGTGCGATGGTACTTGAAGCATCAGTATCTCAGCAAAACTCTTGAATGATGTGGATGCCCACATAAAAGCAAATCGTAAAGAATGCTCAGAGAGTGAGGAGTGTGAGTGCCGATGCACCACTCAAACCTTCGGGCTGCGTGCTCTTCTTCTCTTCGTCGTTCGCATCGCTAGCGGTGGAGAGCGTTCTTCGTATGCTTCGTAGTCTTCATGACGATGCGAATGGTTTTTCGCATCAACGCGATGCTCATGCTTCGATCCTCACGAAGAATATTTCAATATGCTCTAATGATGCCGCACGAAGCGTATTGGCGCTGACAACGTCTTTCCGTCGGGAAACTATTTTTTCTCTAACTATGTTTCTCATTTGTGTAAATGAAACAAGAAATATTCCCTTTTGCACTAGCTAAGGTAAACCCACTATCAAAATCAAGACGCTCGTGTATTCTTCTACGAGTGGCATCGCTCGTGAAGAACGATTGCTGGGGTCGTGTTGCTGAAAATTTGAGAGTGAGTGACCCATGCTCAATCATGTGGTCACTCAGTAAATGAAGGGAAGGGTGGGAGAATCAAAATAACACGAATTTCTTTGTCAATATAAGCGATCGCACACGAAGAATGAACTGCAAACACATTGCTGATGTTCTTCTATCGCGACGGGAAAATAATCCGATCATGGCTTCAGTGAGGTAATCAGCAACCATCGTGTGTGATAGTGTCCGGTCGTCGGCATCAGCTGCAGCAGCAGCACTGCTTTCGTCGTGTGGCGTTGAACATTGTTCTCCAGTACACAACGAAAGGCTACCTGCAGGCAGCGAGCTGCAGCCCACATGAGCATCCATAGAAGGATCAAGATGCCGCACCGCTATTGATCGGTATCAGTAGCTTTCGTGAGTTGCTGTGGGCCATCTATGTTAAGCGCGTCATACTAAAAAGTATAAGTAGAAAGAACCCCGCTCAAATTCCTATTCCTACACAAAACACAAGCTTCTGCTGCAGTTAACAAATAAGATTTACTATCTAATACTACGTAGTCCTACGTCACCATTGCGTACAACCCCATAAGGCTGTTCCTTGTAGTTTTTTGTTTTGTGATACTTTGAAGTTTCCTAAGCTTTTATTCAAAGTTCGTTTGGAATCATGAGCGTTATTTTTATATAGTTCGTTTATTTGGAAGACTCAATCACGTTAGCTTCATTACGATAATTCATTGTTCATTGTTTGTTACTAAATTCACTTATTTCTATGTCTAGTAGGGGGGCTGAATACTCAAGGTTAGAGGGGTCCATTGTCAAAGGGTAAGACCAGGGGGAGCTTGAGACTGAGGTTTCATTGTCGCATCGTCATCGAGCGTTGTCCGACTATGGTGACCAGTGGGCGACGATAAGACCCATCGAGCCGGGGGACAAGACAAACAAAAACTAATAAATTGACTGCATATAGCAAAGAAGTCGTCATAAGCGTTAAATCACGTAGGTTTACGCATAATAGCTTTATTTATTTTTTTTTGTAATCTGAAGTTTAAAGATGCTACGTGGATCTAAAAAAGATCTCAATAAAATTGATTCAAAAATTGTCAAGATTTTATAAATTTCATGGGCCTGCAAATCCGAAGATATAGGTGATCTGAAAATATTTAAAGATTTTTGATCTAGATATCATTTACTTCGTCGGAATATTATGTCTAGGATTCTGAAAGCAATCAATAATCTGGCAAAATAATAGTTTTAAAGTATAAAAAAAAATGTTCAAAATTTTAACAAAGTTGATGTTCAACAATTGGTGCAAAAGGTCGAATTCTAAAATTTCACACAAGTTTGCATTTTTAATAAGGTTGAAGCATATTAAAAAAATATTTAAAAAAAACACTCTTGAACATCCCCAGCTCCCGAACCACCCACCACCCATTCTCGTCTGCCAGTCTAATCGAGCGCAACTAACAAGATGCACAAGTACACGAACCGCGCACACGGAGATATCAGACCAGTGCAGTAAAAACAACGCTCGCTCTCACCATTAGGCCTTAAGTTTTGCCACTATCAACATAAATCCCATTCAACCAACCACAAGCCCATCAGCCGAACCATCTTTATTTCTTACCTCCCCCAATCAAGGAATTTTATCTATTTAGTTTCAAACTAAAGAAGACGTCAGTGCTGCTTGCGCCAGTTTTGCTCCGACAGCAGCTTGGACCGAAACGATCTACGGGCTATGGTCAGAGTGTGGTGCAGTTTATATTTTTAAAGTCCCATTGCTGCGTCGACGGTAACTCGCGCGATTTGAGGTCGGAATTGTTAATAGGATCGTCGGTCATCGTCGTTGTGGGGGCCGCCCAAAGTGATTGTTCCTTTTCCTCTTCGGTCATTCGGTTTCGGTGGTGTTGTGCTTGAGAACTTTGCTGAAGCGTGACGGGCGGTTACACTCCACCAACCGATGGTGGACACATTTTTTGGGCCGGTTAGCATCATCAGTACCAGTGCGGATAGCCTTGTAGAAGCATGTGCTATCGCCAGCAGCCACCGTGGCCTCGGGGTGCATCCCTGGGGCAGCAGCAGCAGCAGCAGCAACAGCAATGTTAGCAGTGGTTAGGATACGGTCGGAATTTTGAAGGACGTGAGCAAGAAATAACGAGTTTGGGTTTCCAATTTATTGTGTGATCAATTGAAGTGTTCGAACAGAGCACCAAAAATAAACAATTAAAACTTATGTGCATTCAAGTGATCGACTGTGCAAGACAAACCAAAAGTCGGAAAAACTAAGTGACTTCTCTCCAAAACTGAGTGCAGACAAGAAGTTACTTTGGTGACTGTGCAATTTTAAATTCAACTCTTCGCTGAAGTGATACAAAAACACCATCGCAAACTAAAAAAAATAGCTTTACTTTTCAT
Source organism: Ochlerotatus camptorhynchus (assembly GCF_037179485.1). Classification (NCBI taxonomy): domain Eukaryota; kingdom Metazoa; phylum Arthropoda; class Insecta; order Diptera; family Culicidae; genus Ochlerotatus; species Ochlerotatus camptorhynchus. The sequence goes on along the minus strand of NW_027040527.1, from coordinate 3,630,004 downwards.
AAAAGTTTACGCGTATTTTTAACCTATTTGCACATAAACAAACTCTCCGTCGGGCAACAGCAAGTGGCGTGGCGTACAAGAGTAAGAAGCACCTGATACTTTTACCAGTACACATCTCAAAGTACATAAGTGGTTCCGTGGCGGACTCATTATTGCTTGCCTGACGCTATATTACTCGTTCGGCTTCTTTTCTTTTAAGAAGTTTTACTGCAACTGAGTAGTTGAGATTGGACCAAGAACTTTTGCTTTAGTTTGTGAACAGTGACTATGGAGAACAGAGGTGATCATGAAGGTATGTGTTACCGATTGAGAGTGATTTATTTATGAATTCATATCTGAGCTGGTTTGATTGAACAGTTGAAATTAGAAATATCGGCTGAATCAGCTGATGAAGTGCTACAGAAAATTGCAGGATAGTTTTCAAATTTAGTATAAAGGCGTTGTACCTGAGCAAGAACCGATAACTGACCGATGACATGTGAATATCTTAATTAGGTATAATTCCTTATTTTGGTTTGCTTGTGGCATTAAACCTTGTTTTTCCATTAGTCAGTTATCGAAATATTTTGTAAAATATCAAATAAATACCGAAATAACAAAACGTGATCTATCAGTTTTAGACAATAACACCCAAAGAGTTTTTGGATTGGTATTAAAAGACTTTTTGAATAACAAATTTTGGCAGTTGGGAGGAAATGATATACTAATATCAACATGAAGCTTTAGTGCGATAATTTACTAGCTAGAGAAAGCTCTGAAGAGGGTAGGTTGATAGTTCCGTTAAAGTACGGCAGTGTGAAAATTGAATTGAAGTTGAGAGAAGGGCCATTAATGCGACAGTACTACTCAAACCCACACTCCTTTACCTAGCTCATGCATTAGTGGATGAGGGGACTTGAGGTATTTCCTCAATTCCACAGACACAAATTGTGGTATTCTGGCATCAAAAAAAGTGTTAGTTAATCATCAGTTATTATAATAACTAAATTATGTATAAGTTTGTTATTTGTATAACACGTTTAAATATTATTTTTGGTATTTTACATCTTCTGTCAGGCTCATTAAAACCATATGTAGGATGTGCAGTTATCATACCTGGATTTGGTATTCATTAGTAATTTTATCCTGCTCGGGTAGTGTATGTCCAAAATTCCAAATATAAATACTGTAGATTTGTCCACAATTCAAACTTAGCTCCAATGCATCAGAATTTACAAAAACATTGACTGCCATGTTGAACCCAATCAAAGTCAAGATTCACGTATTTATTTTCTCATAAAATTTGCTTCACCATTTCGCATTTTCTTACGATATGTTTAATGTACGAAACTGAAAATGCTACTCAGTATTCGCTGCAGAAAAGTAAGTATCTAGCTAAATGTTCATATCTGCACGGCTTCTGGATGGTGAGACTTTTTTTTTCTTGATTTGTTTTCCGTCGATCTTGCTTTCCGTGCTGAGCACCAATACTACTGATGCCAAGGAGGCAGCTCCCAATCTGAACCCTACTTATTGACTCATCAACTTATGAACCGGGACCAACGGATTTACTTCCCGAAGGAACGCGTGATTAGAGATGTTATGCCTCAGAACATCCCGGCGGCGCCGACTGGGATTGAACCCAGGCCTGCTGGGGTGAGAGGCAATCACGCTTACCACTACACCACTGGCGCCGCTGATGGTGAGACTTATGTCCCTGAAAAGGCAAAGTGGTGGATCAGACTCCAACAAACAATTTTAGCTGAAAAACAAGCATATACAGGGTGATTATGAATAACTGTCACTTTTAAAAATGGTCATAACGATTGAACGCTTGCATATGTTTTTGATATCAGTATATACCAGTATATACATACATAAACTTCAACTTAGCATACTTTAATTCAAATCTCTCTCCCTTCACCATTAAATACCAGTCACATTTGTCAGGAAAGTGAACTCTGATATTGAACGGATTTTCCACGCGTAGTTCCTTTTTACCTCTATAATGATGCGAAAAATAAATGTTTCATTCTTTAGAAGAGATTTCGGTTTCTAAAAGATAACACACGAATTTATACTGATTTATGACATGCTCCATTTTCACGTCCATGGCTGCTTGAAATTGCTAACCAATGAAATTTCAAATCCTACTATCAATACAGGCTGATATTTTTACACACTTTAAAACAAAAGTATTTGAACATATACCCATTTTACCCATTGAGAATCGCATATTTGTGAAATCGATGACAGCTATTGTTAATCAACCTGTACAGGCAAAAATTAGCTGCATAAGGCAAAATATGCCTGTAGGTATAAGCTTATCTACAGCAGACATTGATAGATGGGATGAAACTTCGACAAACCTTGTTCTTTAGGAACATATGCAAATATTACAAAACTTCCTATAAATTTATTCAATTTAAGTTATTCTTTATAAAATTGTATTAAACAACAGACAGTATTCATTTTTCGATCTTTCTGAATATGAAAATCCTTTTCTATGCTGTGAGCTGTCAGCTGATAAAATACTCAAGCAATTGAATCCTAAAAACGAATACGAGGATGTGTTAAATAACCCAAGTAACACTGCAAGTTTCATCGAGGTTTTAAAGCATTCTACAAGTCTAAATCATGGTCTACAGAACAATCATAAATCCACACAGTTCGAAAAAGTAGTGTAAATTTCTGTTCAATATGATGCACATAAATGGAGCGTCACATATCATATACGTTTACATTATAAATCATGTAAAGTTCTGACACATTCCATGCAATGTAGCAAATATTGTATACAAAAGCCCATCTTTGTAAACAACATTGTTTGCAAGTTACTCGGTTGCGTGAAATGAAATACAACGCTACGTGAATGAATGTTTACATTACAATTAAAATTCAGAATTTTTATCTGTGCATAATTGTTACTTGGGAAGCCATTATCAAACTTGGATAAAGGAGATGGCTACGTTTTTGATAATCTTATAAAGACTGTACTCGAAAAAAATGCAACAGACAAAAATGATCACCAAAAATTCATCTTGAGTCGGATATTTTTGAAACTCGCAGGGTTTAAATAAACACAAATTAACTATTGATCGCGCACGAGCGGAATCCCTACGTTGTGTTGATTTTTGTGATAATTACGAAGACGGATAGAATTAAAACGCACCGATTGCTTCGTCGTCCTGCCATGGCGGAGGCATACAAGACACTGTTTTATTGTATTGTATATTGTTTTCTATAATCGTACAGGGTAGGGTAGTGGCACAAATAATCGACGATGCACAAACATACTCCCCCGCAAAACCTACGGTTTTCTATCAACTAATGGAACATAAATACATGATAATAGACAAACTCATATGACAAAATGGTCAGTAGAAGAAAGTACGCTAACTTCATAAGAATCCGGCATTCGCACTCGCCCTCGAACAGTGAGTATGTCTCCTGCCCAGAACTATCGTAGTTCATGGTGAGGTAGGAACGACCATACTCTGCCAGATGGCTACCTGTGGGCCACACCATCGTAGCGGGAAGTGGAGCAGATTTCTTTGTGTCGCTGGCGCCATACACTGCAGCATCTTCATCAGTCCTCGTTGTCGTCACAGTTTTTGGATGGTTTTGCACTATCTGTTATTTGCCCGTCGGTATCAAGTGGTTGGTCACGGCACCATATGATCGCGCACGAGCGGAATCCCTACGTTGTGTTGATTTTTGTGATAATTACGAAGACGGATAGAATTAAAACGCACCGATTGCTTCGTCGTCCTGCCATGGCGGAGGCATACAAGACACTGTTTTATTGTATTGTATATTGTTTTCTATAATCGTACAGGGTAGGGTAGTGGCACAAATAATCGACGATGCACAAACAACTATGTTTCTGCAAAGTTGGTTTATTCAACCGCTCCTCCTAGGCTAAATGCCCGCACTTTGGACTTAACGCTACCCAAAAAAATCATGTGCAACACACTTCTTTCTTACACACTTTCATTCACTCTTTCTTCAAATCCTTGTCGTTTTTGAAGACCTTCCTTGTTTTCCGGAGCTTGCCCTTCACCGTACATCATCGGTTTCGCGTAATGGCACGATGCCAAATCCGGCCAAAACAGAGTCTCACCTTCGTGGGACCCGAGGAAGGACAGTAGGCCCTTCTGGAGGCATCCTTCTTTATATATTTGGCCGATCATGGTGCCGGTCGTTATGTACGGCTTGCTAAATTTGCCGCAACCACAGATTGCCTGCCACACTTATACTTCTTTTCAAAATTATCAACCTTCTTCTTCCGGAACTTCTCCGGAACATTCAGGCGGGACTTGCTTGAGCTTGAGCTTGAGCTTGATTGACCGCCCACGGTTGCTACTCTGTTATTGCCAGATCAGCTGTAATTACACAGAGAACCAATAGACGATGCTTGGGACTAGCAATCATCCTCAATGTGTAAAAACTGGTGATCTTGAATTAGGCAATACCAGCGCCGGCCGCGCCCGAACACAGGTCAAGAAAGGAATGGGAAGGATTGTGTTGACATGACACTCGCTTTGATGGAAGCCGAGAACACCTCTGCACTTCCACGAGGAATCACTGGGATGTTGGATAAGAGGGTTGGGTTTGCAGCAAGGTTCGTTTTGGTAAACGATAAGCTGAATTGATGTCCTAACGATCATATAACGCGAAGGAGCTTGGGACTAAACCCACGGTCTTCTGCTCAGTAAGCAAAAACGTTTGCCACTAGGCAGACGAGCACCTTTTTAATCACCGAGTTGCTGTTATTACCATGTAGTCATATTAACAAATAAAACAATTGACGAATCTTGAATGTGGATGGGCCTGAGATTAGACTCATGATGTTCTGCTCAGTAAGCAAAAACGGTTGCTCTAAGGCCACCGAGCCCCTCATATCACATAATACCGTTGCTCAAATTTTTGTATCCATTCAAACCCGGAACCAACGACAACAACGAGTTTCGCAAAATACACGATACACAAGCGATTTTACTATAAATCTCTTTGATATGTAAGGACCTGGGACCGCGTTTTTCTGCTCAGTAAGCAGGCCACTGTAACCGACGATCTTTCAAATCCGAAAACTAAAAACTACGAAAAAGTACTTAGGCCTTCATTAAGTTCCACATTCACGCGACGTACAATGTTTCAATTTGCTCTTTACGTATTGTTCAGGCTAGGCCCTTTTCAAAATTTACGCGAGAAATACGCACAATCGTCACCTACCTCGCAAAACTGGTTCCAAACGACAACAAAGGCATAAGCAACGATGGATTGTTGAACTTTGCTGGCTCCGGTGGTGTAGTGCACAGCAAAAAAAATGTAATATCGATCAACGTAATTCAAGCTGATGTATGGAATAATGATGTAGGGTAGATGTACCAGTCACGGCTATACGCTCCTATTATGATGTGTTCCAATCATGGCATATAGGATTTCCATAGGCCATGATTGGAACACACCACAACAGGAACGCACAGCCACAACTGGTACATCTACCCTAATTGTAATTTTGTAATTTATCCGCACACACCCTGGTCGACCACTGTAAACCAATCTGCCGTTCAGCGTTTTCGGTTTTTGTTTCTGGATCTTTAGTTGCCTCTGTGATATACTTACTTGCGGCATACTATTTTGGGAGTGTATATGAGCGTGTACCATGTACGGTAGCTCATCTCTCATCGTGATGGTGGGACATAGCAGACAAATTAGAGAGAAAACAAGGAGGTATTAGTATTAGTTATATGTAAACAAACAAAACAAAAGTTAGATAATGCGGCACTGTAACTACTACTATTTTAGAGGTATGATTCGTCATGTTTAACTCAATGTTTCAATTGAGGCAAACTATCTATCTTACAATTACAAAAGCAAACCTAAACTTACAATTATATGCAAATGCAAAATGAAACTTGACAAATCATCGTCAATTCCCTTATTCCAGGGCAGGGCCTGACGATTTGAATCTAATTTTGATCAGTGAACGGGCACCATATGGTACATTTTCTCACCATGAACCTATCATTTCCAGCCTATCTGAACTAGAGTCGGTGTATAATGAGTCACGCCAAGAGAAAAACAGTTGAACTCGCATCACGGTTTTCGAACGATTCCCATTCTTTTCACTTGGCAACAGAGGACTTCTACAACAACTTCAAATGACTTCTAGCGAGAGAAAAAATATTGCGGCTGTAGTAAATCATTATATCAGTGATTTTGTCAAATTATCTTGACAAAAAATAGTAGAAATTATCATTACTTATTATTACCGAGCGTATCCCATGACAATTTAACACTCACTGCGTGTTTATGCTCATTTCTTCGATTATATTTTATATTTTATTGCAATACCTTTCACGGACCTTTCATAGCATCGTAATGTTTATTTACTTTGCACGATAGGTAGCCGGTTTGACAGTTCAATAGGTAGACTTGGCTTCACTCTTGGCGTGACTCATTATACACCGACTCTAATCTGAACTATTTAATAAATGGAAGCCATAACATGGGTTACGCTCCCCCTAAGCGGGCCCTCCGCATCCTGTCTCTGTCTTATCTCAAATACAAAATGCCAATGGTATGAATGTATCTATATATAACTTGGAAATGACGTACAATCAAATAAACCCGTAACCCACTCACTTGGTCAGGCTTCAGAATCGTCCAGTGGGCAGTGCACTCTACACTCCAAGTTCCCTTTTTTCAAATTTACCGCAAATTTGATATTTTACCCATTGAGTGTTGATTAATCACAATGAAACATTGTGACAGAAGTTGAGGTTACTAGTGTATTAAATAATCTAGGTCCTATTTAGGATTATATCTGAAAAATCCAAATCTGGCCAACGCCCACCCTAAACCTAAACCTGTTCTAATCCACCTGAAATGACTAACGTATGGAAGACTTTGACTACCCAGCCATGCAATAGTCTCATTCCGTGCCTTATGGCAACTTGATGATTCTATTGCGCTCATCTTCTTGCACCACCCAGGGGAGACTTGGTCCTGTACCCAATGCTTAACTTATCTCCATTCCACTCAACTACTCGCAATTTCGTGTGATATAGTGGGCGGAATATTATTATATGAGACAATTCAATGCAGACGTCTTTCCAAATTTGGCAGATCGACAGGTAATCGGTGAGTTACCACGATAGTTGCTATTCAACAACTCGACAACGTCCCATCGTCAACGACTGCTATGAGAATTTCCCATAGCAGACGCCAACGAAATGACGTCATCGAGCTATCGATCAACTACCCTGGTTATCGCCTGGTACCTTATAGCACGATGCTAGGAGGCGAACCGGAAGAATCGATGAGCTACCTCCCCCCCATTCAGGCGGGACTTGCCAACGAAAAACTCCAGACCGGGGATCTGCTTGGCACCCGCTTTAATATACGTCTCGTCGTCCATTACGATGCATTTCAGCTGCACCAACCACTCGCGGTACAGCTTCCTGGCGCGGGCTTTTGCCACCGTATTCTGTTTATCGGTTCGGTTAGGCGCCTTTCTTACCTTGAAGACATGAAGTCCGGCCCGCTTCATTGTCTGCTGGACGATCCAGACTGAAGAATTGACCTTCTTCACCACGTCCCGAATCGAAAGGTTCGGATTGCGCTCGAAGTAATCCCTCAGCTTCCTTGCGTTCACGGGGTCGATCGTCTTCGCTTTTCTTCCGCTGCCAGCTCGTCGCTGGGTCGTCTGGGTCTCCTTAAACGATTTTACACGGGACACGGTCGAATTGTCGATACCAAACTGTTTCGCGATCCACCTGTGGGACTGGCCTGGATTTTCACGACCGCTCCCATAATTTTTTGTCGGAGCACTTCTTGCTTGAAAGCCATTTCGAACAACACTTAACAGATTGTGACGAGATTTTGCACATGTAAACATTACACTCTAAACTAGTTTTACTCAAAATTTTATCAATTTTCACCCATGCAATAAAAGTTATACACAAAATAAAATTTGTATTAGGGGGCGACCCCTGCGTACCTCTCACGCCAAAGTCACGAGTTCAAATCTCACCCCAAACTCAAATTTGGGTCGATCTCATTCGCCGTGATATCACCTTGAAAGATATCGGCGCCCGTGGTTAGCGTGATTACTTCTCACCCCAGCAGGCTTGGGTCCAATCTCGGTCGGCGCCACCGGTTCTAAGGCATAACATCTCTGATCACGCCTTCCTTCGGGAAGTAAAGCCGTTGGTCCCCGGTTGAGTTGATGGGTCGATTGGTAGAGTCCAGGTGTGGGAGCTGCCTCCCTGGCGTCGGTAGCATTGGAGCTCAGTACGGAAAACAAATCTCGCGTCACTTTTCAATAGGTCCTATCTACATTGATCGATTCTCTTCATCGACACTCTCTTTCGTAAATAACTCGGCTTCACAAATGTTTCCTGCCGTCTTCGTTGAATTAGATGCTAGATTGTTGCTTCTTCCATCGAAAATATGCGGCCGTGGCGATACAAAGTTGATCAAGACTGATCAAAATAATTTGTACCCCTGCTTCCAGTTTGATTACATGAGCATTTTGTGTGATCGTTGGTTCTGAATATGGACAAACAGGCAGATGAATTCTATTCCTAATCTTTACTGTAATAAGCTTGGTGGCCCTGAAAAGAGCCGTTTTGTTGCCAAAGTTGGTGATGATTTAACCTCCGAAACCAAACAGAGTGCGTATCTGTCACTTCAAAACGTAGATGACATCCATGGCCGCTTACGCTTGGCGTGTTTAGTGAAGGTGACAGCATCACGGATCTCATTTTTCAGGAACACCTTCAGCACACCTCGTAAATCAGACCGGAGATACGTCAGACACCGCCACGGCGAACCAGACGACGGATGGCGGTTATCTCGAAGAATTTGCGTTTGGTTCTGAATATGGCGATGAGTGTGCAAAATATTACGCAAATCCATCCTCCCTATTCGCACGTGCCCGAGGATTGGAGGCGAATGCCACTTCGACTTGTTGCTACTACTCTCTGACGAATGTGCTGGGGAAGCAGCATATGCATGTAGGTAATTGGTGGATTTGTTCGTTAATTCGACGCTTTTAGACAATGCTGGACATTTACCAGTTTTTAAATAGTTTCTTGTTGAAAATCAACATTCGGAAGCATTGTTATCGATGCGTAGCCATATTTCTGATCGATTGGTGATAAAATTATTGAAATTGGACGAGGGGCAGCTGAGTTATTAACGTTCAAAATCTTTCTTAATTTGTTACATGTTCCATTTTCGGTTTTCACAAAGTGTACCCCCATATAGAACTCAAAGACGTAGTCCTACGTCAAAAAAAATTGTTGCATTTTTTCGAGTACAATCTTTATTAAAGGAGTCTTTCGAAAGAATTAAAGTCATTAAAGACATTGACAAAATTTGCGATATTTGTACTATTTCTGTGTCTGGAAATTTAAAGACTCAAATTTTCTGTCATATTGAAGACGAAACGTTGCATTTACTTCGGATATTTTGAAATAAAATCATCAAAATAATAAGATATTCAGGAGATTTGATAAATAATTTATTTCTTTTTAAACTCGCTTTAGCAATTTTAGGTTATTCGTGGATAAATGCAATGTACTACACCGTCAGGACAAACTTACTTGAATAAATTATTTTTCGTTTTTTTTCCTTGGTGCCGTTAATTTACCCGATTGCCGGTATTGAACCTCTCAGTACCGAAATACTGGTACTTGCAAAAATGGTCCGGTACCGACAACCCTAAGTACGACGATAACTTACAAAGGCTCCCAGTGCAACCTTGTGAGGTTGCCACCGAGTTGACTGTATTACCCGGCAAAGAGAGTGGCCTCAAGCTGGGTACTCCTCCCGGGACATTGATTTTGAGGCAACTCTTCACCTTACTTACCTTACAAGTCAGGCTAAGGCCTGGGTGTCCTTTGCTCTACACAGCAGCGTCTGCATTCAACTTGATCGATGGCTGTACTTCGCCATCCTTGCTGTCTGCGAAGGCTCAACATTCTTCCAGTCGGTTCGTTATCGAGAACCATTTTTACCGGGCTGTCGGCTGACATTTTCAAAACGTGCCCAACCCACCGTAGTCACCCGATTTTTGCGTGGACGAAAGGTTGTTCTCCCAGCAGCTGCAGCAGACTCTCCAGCAGACGGTCGTGGACGGACAAGCTTACCACCATTTGAAAGCTCTTTTAATGTAGTTTTAGATGCATTTAACTTCATCTGCACCTTCTTGCACCTAAGAAAGATACGCAAGTACAAAGTATGTGGAAAATATAAGAAAATTTATCAATAACTCATCCTATTAAAATGATGCAGGTATAGTATGTTCAAGAAAGATGTGTATTTTAGTATATCAATCAACTTTGTTGAACATAGTGAAGACCTAAAATTAAAGAAAATATATGTTTTTATGAAAAACGTGTTTTTGGGGGTCCGTCCTCAAACAACGCTCTCTATCTCGATTTGAGTGGAATTTACGACATTTAAGTCTTCAGCAAAGTTGTTTGTTACCGTTTTTTCTACAACTTTGCTGAAGACATCAACCATTTATCTCGATATTGTGAAAAAATAAATTTTCCATTTCACTTTTAGGGGGATTAATCACAAAACCCATGCCTTCAAAAGATGTAGCATGTCATACTCATCAACTTTGCTTGAGACGTCATTACTCTAAATCCACTCTCCATAGTGCTATTAATTAAGAGCGTCAAAATGGGCTTTTCAACCACTGTGAGCTGGTGCGATTCGCGTTTCCGTATATGGCACGCAACTTCATGGTGCGGCGAACTTTACTCGACCGAAGCGTCCTTTGGTCCAGTTCCACACCTGGACTCTAGATATCTAACCCATCCACAAAAAAAGCCGGGTCCAACGAATCTACGTATCATTTTAATAAAGACAACACCAGTAACATACAGATATCCCCCGAAGAACGCGTTACCCACTGAGTTGCACTCGGCGGGGTTTAAACCAGCCGGTCTGATTTTTTGCATGTGAGTAGTTCCAATGGAGAACTAGTCACTCGCAGAAATTCAGAGCGTTTGGTTGAAAACCCACCGAGACAAAGCGGTCGGTAGAACTCAGTGGGTAACGCGTTCTTCGAGGGAAAGCTGTACACTAGACTGATGCCAAATTTGAAATTTTCGCTCCATAGTCCTCAAACGGTTCTAAATTGGGGATTAGCCTCCCAAAATTTGAACTCATTTAGTGAGAAACTGACTTGGCACAAACCATTTGAAGTTCATATGGGAATTACTATGGAGAAACCATAATTTTGGTTCATATCGATCTCAAAATTCACCTGTTCATTCTACTTTAGAAAATGATAGCTGAGCTTGTTGAAAATTTTCTTAGCTACAACTTTGTTGAATACCACTTTTCGATCAAATGTAAGGAACAAAAATAAATTAGTAATGATTCAAGTCACTAATGTCTTATGATTATGCTCAATCAACTGTTCAGCAGGCAACATTGGTGTTTATAGCGCGTAGAATAGAGGACAACAATCATGGCTACTATGTCAAACTGCAGAATACAGTGTTGCCCACAAAACAGTTGCTTGATCATGCCATAAGATTATCAATCACTTAAACAATTAATAACTATTTAATTTGATGTTTAGCTGAAAAACAATATTCCGCAAAGTTGTAGCAACAATCAATACGAAATTAAAGATTTTAATTTGGCTCACTACTTGATTAGCCTATTGGTCCCAAGGAAACGATTAACTTACCCCATCCTAGTCGAAATTCTAGTACTACACAATGTTTGTTTTGATTTGCTATGAAAGTTTGACAGATAATTTGAGGGGTTAGTGGATTTTCCTATGTTTCGAGGGGTGAATCGATTAGCTTGGGACCGAAGAGAGTACCAGAGCTGAGCAAAAAGTTGAGCACGTTATTTCGGGACCTTCTAGTCTTAGAGTTACCTCTATGGTTGTAGCTGATAAAAATTCCCATAAGAATAGCAATATAATGTGTTAACAGTACAATATGTAAAAAGGCTAGAAGACAATGAACAAAAAGTTTTGTTTTCCCAAAGTAATTTCCATATACACTTCAAATGGTTTGTGCCAATTCAGTTTCTTATCAAATGAGTTTAAACTTTCGGAGGCTAATCAGGACCCGATTTGAAACTTTTTGAGCACTGTGGAGCGGAAATTTCAAATTTTGCATCAGTCTAGTTAGGCTTTTAAGAGGTATAAAAATGTGTAGCATGATCATGACCTTGATTGTCCATCCGTTGTTGCTACTCCGTTATTGCTGAGATCAGCAATAATTTCACAGTGAACCAATAGATGACACTTGGCAGTAGCGTTCATCTTCAATGCTGGTAGTGCCGGCAACTGGAAGAAAATTGCTGTCGTTATACTCGCTTTATTGGAAGCCGATATCTCTCTCTATAAATAAATAAATAAATAAATAAATAAATGCAAACTTGTGATAAAACACATGATCTTCTGTTAAGTTAATAAAAACGGTCACCACTACGCCACCGGGCCCCTTACATAACAACAATCCACTGCGACCGACGATCGTTCAAGCTCGGCAGCAGCATGACATTATTTCCAAATTGCAAATTTCATTCAATAAAGTTTCCGGAAGAAGCCAACTAGGGTGGAGCACTTTCTTCCTGGAAAGTTGCTGCTACGATGTTATCTTTTTCTGGTCAAATGGAACGATCAGTCTTCAGACAGCATACCGGCACAGCCAAACTCGTTGATGGATACTTGACGGATGCTGAAGTCGTAGTTCAGCAGCATCAGCATCTATCGTTGCAGTGCCAGTTTTGGATCCAAATATTTTCATAAGAAACGCCGTGTCCAAAGCGGCGGACTGTTCAACTTTCATGTACCTTGGGATTTTTTTCACCAAAAGTTAGTTTGGGTGCTTCCATTACTAAATCGATTGATTTTATAATACTTTATTGAAGGAAATTTTAATTATTAAATTTTATCATGGGGGCGATCCCGACGTAGTGGTTAGCATCTATATCTCTCACGCCAAAATCATGAGTTTAAATTTCCCCCTGGATAAGTCATGAATGACCCAAGAGCATTGAAGTGACTATAATAATAATAAATAAAAAATAGCATTATTTTCCAACAAAGTTTAGTAGATAACTCTGAAGAGCTAAAACCTGCAATACAATTTTGCCCGACAGAATATTTTAAAATTAACTGATTTAGGAGTGTAAACACCCAAACTAACTTTTGGAGAAGAAAAACCCGAGGTACAAGAATGTTGAATAATCCGCCACTTCGGACCCAGCGTGAAGAAGCTTGTGGTCCGTGAGAAGGATAAACCGATGTCTAAGCAGGTACTTGTGGAACTTCGCCACTCCGTAGGTGCAAGCGAAGCACTTCCTTTTCTAGCTGCTCATAACCTTGTTTGAATTGATTGAGATATCTTGGACCACACTAGATTACCTTCATTTTTTTTTTTTTTTTCCTTTGGTTTGTTTTTTCCGTCGATCTTGTTTTCCGTGCTGAGCACCAATGCTACCGACGTGCCAGGAAGGCAGCTCCCACACCTGGACCCTACCTATCGACCCATCAACTCATGAACCGGGGACCAACGGCCTATCTTCCCTTCCGTAGGAATACGTGATCAGAGATGTTATGCCTCAGAACATCCCGGCGGCGCCGACAGGGATTGAACCCAGACCTGCTGGGGTAAGAGGTAATCTCGCTTACTACTACACCACCGTCGCCGCTGTGGAACCCATATGCCTGTATACGTTTCACTAGGTGCTCTAGCGATACCTTGTATACCTCCCAATTTGGTTCAAGATTGAAGCGTCATCAATGAACAATCGAACATCGAGGATGTCTGCAATCATGCTGTCGACCGGCTGGTGCCGATTTCACTTCCGGAGTGAGATGGTTGAATCGGAAGATACCACGGTGCATGTTGATGATGAGAAGCTTCCTGGACTCGTTGTCCACCTTGACCTGCAGGTACGCATCGGAGTCGTCGGATTTGAAAGTCTCTTCGGTTCATCGGTGAGATCAGTCGAATTGTCCACACAATGCAGCCTCGTCCATTTGGCTTGCATACTGCAACAATCGATGTGGCTCACTCCAAGAAGTCAACCAGCGTAAGCTCACTTTTCACTGGTGGAATCTTGTTGAACGCTTTGAATAGTCTTTATCTTGATGTTCTGTCAGTACCCTAGCTAGTCGTTGAAAACCGCAGGATGGTCGTCTTGAAGTTGCAGGATCTCCCGGCGAAACATGGTTTGGATGCTGCTGTGACTTGACTGCAGATATAATCGATTGGAACCGACCACAGGTTGAACCTGTCAATACAATCGATAACCAGCCCTTTGAGCTGATGACGTCACGAAACAGAGCCACGCTTAAATTCATCGAGGATGGGGACTTCACATTGGACATTTGACGCATTGCTTCGATGATGGAGTTGGCTTCGGTCATCCCAGTTGTTCGCTTGGTGAATCCAGAAGAAGAGTAAATAACAACGACTCCGTTGATAATGCAGGTCACGTACTTTTGGTTTCTAGTGATGCTTACAATGTGAAACACCACGAAATTTTCCTTGGCTAGAGTTCTGGTAACAGGTTTCTTCATCTGCTTCTTTTCTTGAGATGTTGCTTGAAGTCATCTTGGAGCAAGCACAGTTGCCTTCATTGTGTCCAATGCGATTACATGATTTGCAGGGGCGATCACAGAATGTGCAATCACGATTATAGCATAGAGGTAACTCTAAGACCAGAAGGCCCCTAAGAAACGTGCTCAACTTTTTGGCTCAGCTCTGATACTCTCTTCGGTCCCAAGCTAATCGATGCACCCCTCGAAACATAGGAAAATCCACTAACCCTTCATTTTATCTGTCAAACTTTCATAGCGAATCAAAACAAACCTAGTGTAGTACTAGAATGTTGACTAGAATGGGGTACATTAATCGATTTGCTTGGGACCAATAGGCTAGTCAAGTAGTGAGGTACCGGTTGATCGTAGTGTATCTGACCAAGCTGTCAGTCGAGAGGTTGACTTGTCTTCCGCCTTCGTTGGACGTGGCTGACTTCCGGGTTTCTTATCCGAGACGCTGTAGATCGAATTTTTCACCAACGTGGTGTCCGACTTCAGATTGATGAGTCGCTTGAAATTGTCCGGTGCTTCTGCTGTTTCACCCTCGATGCGAGAATGAAGTCCTATTGGGATGTTTGCATAGCAAACTCCCTGTTCAACATACCTGATAAAATCGTCTGACTGACGGCGCCGGTGGTGTAGTGGTAAGCGTGATTACCTCTCTCCCCAGCAGGCCTGGGTTCAATCCCAGTCGGCGCCGCCGGGATGTTCTGAGGCATAACATCTCTGATCACGCCTTCCTTCGGATGGGAAGTAAAGCCGTTGGTCCCCGGTTCATGAGTTGATGGGTCGATAGGTAGGGTCCAGGTGTGGGAGCTGCATTCCTGGCACGTCGGTAGCATTGGTGCTCAGCACGGAGAACAAGATCGACGGAAAAAACAAACCAAAGGAAAAAAAAAAAAAAAAATCGTCTGACTCAGATTTCACCAGCTGCAGGAACTGGTAGCAGCTGAGAAAAACGGAGATTTACCTGCCACTTTGAGGTGTTCTTCGGTAGCGTGGTAGCGAGGGAAACATCCCTTACCGCCGTTTATCAACGGATGAGTTTGGTAGAGAGTATGCTCAATCCGATTGGTACCTTCCTCAAAATAGCCCTTTGCTCACTTTCTACTTTCTATAAACAATTTTCACACTGTCGTAATAAGTAATACATATGTTTGTACAAAAGTGACGTATGCTTGATCCAGTTCGGAAGACATTGTTAACTGCTTTCGGGATGTCATTTCATTTTAATAGCTTCTTGTAACCGATAACGAACGATCGTCAGTCATAGCTGGTTGTGATGTAAGGGGCACGGTGGCCTTAGAGCGACCAGTTTTGCTTACTGAGCAGAAGATCGTGGGTTAAAACCCAAGCTCCAAGCTGTTGCTATTACCAAGCTATTGACCTCAACAATAAGGATTCACCGGATTTTGCACACTGAGAATGGATTGCTAATTCTAAGCCCCATTCATATGGTTCTTTGTGCAAATTTCGCTGAATCTGATCAATCACGGAGCAGCAACTACTGAAATGTCAATGTCAATGCTCAAGCTCATGCTCATCACAATTTGCACACTGTCGTACTATAACCAACAATCAATACGAAACTAACGATTTTAAATTGGCTCACCACTTTAGTAGCCTATTGGTCTCAAGCAAACGATTAACGTACCCTATTCTAGTTGAAATTCTATTACTACACTATGTTTGTTTTGATTCGCTATGAAAGTTTGACAGATAACATCAGGGGTGTGTGGATTCATGCAGAACATGCAGGGGTGAGTGAAATAGCTTGGGACTGCTTGGGACCGTTGTTCTGGTACTGAGTGAGCCAAAAATAATAATGATTTTCTTCGGGACCCAGTGGTCTTAGAGTTACCTCTATGCTATAACCATCGAGGTAACTCTAAGACCAGAAGGTCCTGAAGAAACGAGCTCAACTTTTTGGCTCAGCTCTGGTACTATCTTGGGTCCCAAGCTAATCGATTCACCCCTCGAAACATAGGGAAATCCACGAACCCCTCATTTTATCTGTCAAACTTTCATAGCGAATCAAAACAAACATAGTGTAGTACTGGAATTTATACTATAATGGGGTACGTTAGTCGATTTGCTTGGGACCAATAGGCTAGTCAAGTAGTGAGCCAATTTAAAATCGTTAGTTTCGTATTGATTGTTGCTATAACGGATCTATCCATTCTATACTTTCATCTCCTCATATATCGTTTAAAATGTCCACTTTAAGTCTGATATTTGACGTTAGGCATGCCCACGTGCACGACCGAAGAATCTGAAAATAAGGTGGAAATCAAACAAAATGTGAAAGTTTATGAGGAAGGACTTTATTTAATATATCAAGACAAATCTTTAGAAGATTTACTGAGGAAGTCACTTCTGACACTTCTCGAAAACATTGGAGATAAAAGTTATTTTGAAAAAACATGTACCGGACCATTAAGACGTATGCTTCCATCCGAATGTGATACATTTGCCGTAGAAAAGACACCTGGAAACACTTACAATCAGCAAAATTCACAACCATCCTAAACTAATAAATCCCCTTCTCTCTATTCCAACCAGTCTTTGAATCTAATCAACTCTGGGCACAGCGCCAGTTGTAATAGTAGCGCCCAGCGATCACCCCGCAGACCGCACACCCCTTGCGAGTCGGCTTCCACGCCGGGACACGGTCACGGACTGCACAAGAGCAGCCTTAGCCCGAAGACGCCGCCGGTTTCACCGGAATCGCCGGCCACTAGCTATTTGGATGACGATTTGGATTCCCTGCGCAGCTACAGCTCAGTGGCGAGTGGAATGTCGTGCGACCATCCGTACGTGGCCCGCAATGGCACCACGTTCAGTGGCCGTAAGATGAAATACGTAGTACATTGCTCGAGTCATGCCGGACAGACGGGTGAGGACTACCTTACCCCGACCCAGCGGGCTCAGCGCCAGATCAGACGACTGAAGGAGCTGCTCTCGCAGGCTCGCATAGACCTGGAGCAGCGTGATACTGAAATTCTAAGACTTACCAAAGAGGTTGTTGAGCTGCGGCTCTTCAAGGCATCGCTCAGTTCCCCGGAGGAACGTTCAAACTCCAGTGACGCCGTAACGGTGCGGGAGAACACCACCAATGATGCAAACACGCCCAGCTCTCAGGGCATTTCACCGATTGTGGATCAAACGGATGAGTGTAGCAAAGCCAGTCCCCGGCATCATCTGCACAATCATGGCATCCACCAGGTGCAGTTCATGGACAAGATGTCCACCTCGGAGATGCAAAGCTCGTTTGCCGATTCGGGACATTTCGAGGACATTACGACCTCGTCGATTCACTCCAAGGATTCGTACGTACACACGCAGGATCGTGCTTGCGGAAGCGACGATGACATCGATGCCGAGAAGCAGCGGCTTATCGAGATGTACGAAGCTCGCATTGAGGAGCTGGTTAAACAGCAACAGGCAGACGAACAGCAGAATCGCATGTCCAACAATGATCGCGTTGAGGCTTTGCTGCAGAAATTGTCCGAGTCGAACAGCAGATACTGTGATCTGGTTCCAGACTACGAGCAGGTGAGTACCTATGCCACCCATTATCTTTAGAACACCATTAAAATACCATTAAACCTTTCAGGCCAAAGAGCGAATCCGGGAGCTTGAGAAGCAACTGGAAGAGCTCCACACGCAGCTGCAAGAGCAGGAAGGCAAAGCCAACAAGATGTATCTGCACATGTACGCCAAAGGACAGGAAGCGGAACGGCAGCAGCACGCCGATCGCGTTATTGATTTGGCACGCCAGTCGCCCAGTCGAGTCTCGGTACCGGAACTGATGCAGCAACTTCAGGTCACCCAGGAGGAATTGGAGAACATACGGGTAAGTTTGGTTACCTCCCCTCCGGGGAGCTTTGGTGGAACTCGATCTCCCCTAGCAGTTGGTTAATCTGCCACACTCGATCAGTCCGAACGAAGAAATCGAATGCTGTGACCACACACATGACCACGGTTATCCAACATTTTCTTACGCTTTAGTCTGATCGAGCTAAGTCTCTGTCTACTTTCCGATACTCTTATCTGTTTCCAACAAAATGTCTGTATAAGCGTCCCGCCGTTTTCGCTCGTGCTCGTGTAATGAAGAAATTTGCCAATTAGTTACACTGCCACCCACCCAGCCGCGCTGCTTAGCTCCCTCCCAAGTGTGATTCGAGAGGCGCCATATGTGGTCTCCGTATCGTATTTCGGCCACCATCAGTCAGAGTCAGTGTGTATATCATTATTTCTATGTTCATTGTGCAAGAGGGGGTAAATAGCGTACGCACCGTGTTAAAGGGTGTGTTTTCTTTGCTTTCTCATCTTTCCACTGTACATCTATTTTCCAGCTAGAGCTTTGTTTTGATCGTAAGAAAATTGTGTGCATCACCAGCTTCGGACTTGATGTTTTCTGTTTATGTGGCGCCAATTTCTATGCCGCAACACTCCAGGCACTTGTCGGTCTGTTTGGATCGATGAGAGCAAGTGAAATGGATGGGGCTTTTAAATTGCTGGACGTGTATTTTTATGATATGGAGCTTTCTAAAAAAAAACTTGTTTTAGCGATATAAGCTTTTAAATTTATTTATGGGAACACCTTTACTCATTATCGTCAGGGTCCTTGAGAGCTTAATTTTGGCAAAACAATGCTCTAAAACACGATGTATCCTCATGCCAAAAATGAACGCTCAAGGACTTCATTTACCCCCTGACGATAATAGGTATTGCCGAGGCCATCAGAGATACAGAATACTTCTAATTTTCAGTATCATAAGAACCTAACTGCAATTTTCGATTCTCTTCATATATTTTCGCATTTGTTAATAACTCAGCTGGATTGACATTTTTCTGTGCATTTGCTGTTGCTAACAATCTAAGCTTTTAAATGAAACTGGTTTTGTAAAAATCGATTTACATTTCACATAGTAATCGACCCTAATACAATTTTAAACCCTAAATGATAGGGTTAAAATGCTTATTATCGCCCCAAACTACCCAAAAATGATTCGTGCCGTGAACAACCACCTAAGCATTCGATTTATCATCCAAAAAGCTATATTTTGATGTAAAAATATCCCATGATATGCAGTGGCATTTTGAGATATTGAATGAAATGTCTTTTTTTGAAAATTCTCATTTTGCACAGGTGGATTTGACAATGCAAATAAGTTAAAAGCGTCAATAATTGTATACACTTATTTAAATGTCTTATATCATTTATGAATTTCAATGCCATTTTTTTCAATTAATGTGTTAATCTTGTTGGCGTTTTTAAAGCTGATCTATTTAATTTCAGGACTATTTTAGTGTTTTCAGTTAAATTTGGAGATATCAAGGCCATTTCAGCATTGAAAACCCAGTTTGTATAGTTTAATGTTGACTAATCCTCGAAGAGGTTGACAGAGGAGAAGAGATTTCGGTTTCTAAAAGATAACACACGAATTTATACAGATGTATGACATGCTCCAGTTTCAAGTCCATGGCTGCTTGAAATCGCAATTGAATGAAATTTCAAATTCTACTATCAATACAAGCTAATATTTGTACTCACTTTAAAACAAAAATATTTGAACATATACCCATTTTACCCATTGAGAATTGCATATTTGTGAGATCGGTGACAGTTATGCTGAATCACCCTGTAATATAGGAATGTATAATCATAGAGTTAACTCTAAGACCAGAAGGTCCCGAAGAAACGTGCTCAACTTTTTGGCTCAGCTCTGGTACTATCTTCGGTCCCAAGCTAATCGATGCACCCCTCGAAACATAGGAAAATTCACAAACCCCTAATTTTATCTGTCAAACTTCCATAGTGAATCAAAATAGACATAGTGTAGTACTAGAATTTCGACTAGAATGTGGTACGTTAATTGATTTGCTTGGGACCAATAGGCTAGTCAAGTAGTGAGCTAATTTCAAATCGTTAGTTTCCATCGGTTATAACTGCATGTACACGCAATTTTGTTCCCTCTAATTGGATTCTTTAAGGGTATTGAGGTAAATGCATATTCGTTATCTGCATTAAAAATGGAATCCAAACCCAAAATTTCATCAATTTTGGTAAAATGGAACTATTTTAAATAAGAACGATTACATTTGCAAAAATCACCTTATTAGCGCCCCTCGGTGTCGCTTTGTATGGGAGCGAGCTGTCAGTTTGTCAGTTTAGTGTCAAACAGTGAAGTTATTATTTTGCTTTAAATCTTGATTTAAAAATCGAGATGATAGTGTGTGGGTTCGAAAAAAATATCGCTGTGCTCAGAAAATGGATCTTTTTCAGATGATATATAAAAACCGATATATTTTTCAAAATTAAAGAACCCAATTGACACTGGGAATTAATTCGCCATAAAACTTAAAAATACTAACAGGGAAGAGCGTCATTCATAAAAAGCCATGAACTCATTTTTGTTAGCTATCGATATCTGAGACGCAACAAATTTTTCCAATGAGAGTTGAGCCCAGACTCTCTCCTTGATAAGCTAAGCCCCTAATCTCTGCTCTATTCCGTCATGATTGTTTCGCTGTTCTTGTTCACCAGTAAGAATCTAAGATAGTAACTTAACTCTTCGCTACGTTATAGAGGAACAGGCAATAGAAGCCATTAATTTAAACGAAAATATGAATACCGATATATGTAGATAGGGTACCTTGAAACGTAACTGTAATTTGCTACAGTCAGATCTTAAAAGTAAGGCAAAGGTCATAGAGTTCCTGCAGTTATCAATATGTTTATTGAACAGCCCTGAAGATCTCGAAAATTTCCTGATGATCTTGGAACTACTCTGAAGTTCACGCAACATCACTAAAAATATCTAAACTTTCGTGAATTACTCTGGACTTCCTCGATATTATCTGGAGTTTCCCAACATTATCTGAACTCCCCTAAAGTTTATTGTACATTTCTGTAGCCCTTGGAAGTTCAAAAACATCTCACAATTTTCCTGAAGCTAATGGAACTGCCATGAAGTTCTTTCGAAAATTTCGGAATTACTCTGATCCTCACGGTGTTTAAACTTCTCTGAACTTCTCTGGACTTCACTTAGGTATTAATTTTTTTTTTCTGTAATTCTTGGAAGTTCCTATAGTTTAACGATTTTCCAGAAGTTAAAATTTCTGTTATTTCCCTGAAGTAAATGAATTGCCTCTGAGGTTCTCTGATTTTCCCTGAAGTTTTTGAAGTTTATATTAGCCGCATATTAGCCTTATATTGCAAAAAGGTGAATAAGCGGGCTTGTTGGTTACTTGGGTATGGTTCTTGAAACTTACCTAAAGCTCTTTAAATCCTCCTGACGCTCTGGGTACTCTGCCGGTCATCGCAAGTCGGTCCCATTTGCGTTTTTTGTCAAAACTGAGATTTGCAATGGAAATGGTAGCTCATAACCCATATTTTTATATGCTGGATGAACTCAACAACTTTGTTCAGGAAAAGTTTGGAAAAACAGCAGAACGGGTTGTCCCACTTACATGAGAAGCAATGGAGCGAAGCAAACTTGAAACGCGTTTTTATCGGCTTGCTGATTTGTGCTATGGGACGGGCCTGCCATGAGCGGCAGTACTACTCTGAACATAATTGAACCTTCCTGAGAATCTCTTAGCTTCATTGAAAATCCTGAACAAGAGGAGTTCTCAACACATTTCTGAAGTTTTCTTAACATTTCTGAAATTCTCTAAACTACTTGAAAATTTGGGAACTTTTCATCATTTTCCACAATTTTTCTGAAATTTAAGTAACCTTAACGATCATCCATGAAGCTGAAGGATTCATTTTTAATACTACTGCATTTTCCTGATATTCATAAATTTCTCGGAGTTTCCCTGAAGTTCAAGGGTTTTCGCTTAAGTTTTCTAGACATCTGTGAAGTTCCCGAAGTTTTACTGGTATTCTCTGGACTCCTTTGAAGTTCTCGAAGTTTGAAATTTCTTAACTTCCTTGGAGGTCATTGGACTTTTCTGGTACTTCCGGAACTTCTTTCCATCCATTGCACAGTGGGCAAAAATTAACAAACCCGCGACTAAATTGAATATCTCGGCTGCCAAACGGTTTCAGTCAACATGTTATACATATTCTCAAAGGAAAATTGCTGATAGCTGCTAAATCGATTGGTGGTGGTCTCATTGGGCGGAAACTTTTGTGTACCGAGATAGAGGGCCGGGATCAACCCAAGTTCCCGGTAAAGTAGGAAATGCCACTATCTATTTACATAATTTTACACTTTACTTAACGTATATTACTGGAAATTGATAGTACTAAGTATAGATGGTGTAAAGACACCATAAACGCCCTCAAGGAAACTCTACTGGCCTAAAGGATGATCCGGAACGACCGATAAAGTGGCCACAATATAAATAATGTCCTAGAACCTTGTGATTTTTTCCATGTTGTTCAGAATCAAGAGATCAAAGCGTTTTTAATATGGAAACTATATTTTGGGGTATAGTGGCCATATTTTTGTTCTCCGGATAATCTGGATTGACCGATAAAGAGGCCACATTATAAAAATTATCCTAGAACCTTGCGATTTTTTCTATGTTTTTTTTTTTTCAGAATCATGAGATCAAAGCGAATTTAGTAAAGAATTTAAATTTTTGTGTAAAGTGTCTATATCCTGGTTCTTCAGATAATCTGGATTGACCGATAAAGTAGCCACATTTTAAAAATTGTAACCTCAGCTCACTCGTGCCGCAGAATAAGGAGGATCATGCAGGCAATTTGATAAGGGATAAGCTAGAATTGCGAAGAAGAAGAAGAAAAGACGACGAAGAAGACGACGAAGAAGACGACGAAGAAGACGAAGAAGATGGAATCTGGTTGTTGACAGAATATTTCTCATGTTGTACTTTTGCAGCCCAATTTTGCTCATGTGAGCGCATAGTAATTGACCAAAAATGTTCAAGATTTTGGTGTGAAGCTTTCATAAGTGTCTGGTCTAAAACCTCTCAAAAACGATCTACGTCGTTTATGAACAACCCATTACTGGTAAGCGACAAAATCTCTACACGTTATTTCAAAACTACCCACATTTGGGTAGAATCCACCCAGATCGGTCAAAACTGAACCTACCCAACTGACGTTTGTGAAATACACAAGTATTAGTGCAGAACTCGGAGTAATTTCAAAGGTTTTCTTGCACTCATACTTATAATTTACCCCGAGTTCTGCACTAATACTTGTGCATTTCACAAACGTCAGAGAAGTCTATTAAACGGAACATGGGAAATGAGTGAAAAGAACTTAATTTTGGGTAATTTTTCGGTTCCGTGCATCTTGATTAGTCAAGATACATTCACTTCAAGGTTGGCAAACTTTATAAACCATGATTATCAACCTTGTACACTGTACACAAACATCATCCTCTGATCGAATGAAACCTCAGACCATTCAAAACAAAACACCGAAATCGCTTTTTCCAATGATGGCTGCAACCGAATGACGGTTGTTTTGGAATCAGATGATTTTCCTCTCGAATACAGGATGAAAATTGTTATGAGAAGGGATAGGGCCTTCAGTTGAAATGCGTAATGCTCTCTGTAGAATGACTGTCATACTAAATGGAAATGCATATGGTATTGGTTCAGCCCCATAACGCGAATCATTCAAAACGATGATGTAAATAATTCTATCGAACGTAATTTGCTGATCTGAGCTGACAAACGAGGTGGAAGCATATGCATCGCTATCAGAGCTGTTACGAACATAGGTAAAGCATGAAAACCAATGTTTGGCTAGTTCGTGGTGGAGGAGGTTTTCTCCATCACGAAAAAATTTTGTATCCATAATGGAATGGCTTATTAAGGCTTTTCAGCATGGAAATGTAGATAATCAAATTATAAATCTAATTTAAAGCACTTGCATGTCACACTATTCTAAAATGTTTGTCCTCTGAGTGCCATATGTTGTATAGCTAATTTTCAAACGAAAATCATCCTGTATTTGGATGACAGTCATATGGATGTTCATCATCTGACGACGAATTCAACCATAAGAAAATCATCCGAAATTCGAATGCATGTTGTTAAAGGGCTCTAGCAATGCAATAATCATTCGAAGTATTGCGGATGTTTTGGTTCAGTGTAGTTAGTGGATAGCGTCTTGACCACGGGACTGACATCAAATGTTTCCACTATGGGATTTCACAAATTTGACAGTACACTCTTAGCTGGTCGATAAATTTATGGCCCATAATAAACTTGAGCAACACATACGAACTTTGCGGCTGTATTGCATATTTTACAGCTGCCGTGTACACCGCATGTGTTTGTTTTGCGTTGGTTGTAAAGGTGTTGGTGAAAAATAGCAAACAACAGAAAAATGCTGGCTTAGCAGCCCCTAGGTCTTGACTAATTACAACAGGGATGTGCCCCCTGTTTTTCCCGCAGGAGCTGCCAGTGCTAACAATCCGGAGTAGAAGCTATACACGGAGATGAAAAACTACCCAAAATTAAGTGATTTTCCCTCAATTCCCGGGTTCAGCCCAATAACCCAAACTTGAGTAAATCGCATATATTAGTTTCCATTGAACTCCAGCAAAAAATACTCTCTTAAGTATATTCTACCCAAAATTCATGTAAATTTGAGAATATGCAATTTACTCAAAAGTAACTTATTGGGCTGAACTATATCGCTATATCGTTGGGTCGAATCTCTCGTTCCTGTTTTGACAACAATAACGAGTGCAACCAACCGGTGAACACTCGTATTTATTTCAGTTACCGTGGGGACGTAATTTGCGATTAGCCCCGGTCCCTTTCAAATTGTATCATTATTTATGTACGGTCCTTATATTTGAAATGACGTTTCACATTCATCTAGTGATCGCCAATTTTCATTCGAATAATCGATTAATCGATTAACGAACCGAAAAGTAAAATATTTGTAATCGGTTATATCATGCCGATATAAGCATTAACATCTCCAGAGGATCATCATCGATCGTTTTAATTATGTGCTGCACTCTCATTGGTGGAAAAATGACAGCACAGCGAACAAAAAATAATCGATTGGTTGTTCATCGAGTAATTAAAAAATGGGACATCTTTGATTTTGGTGTGATTGTTTTGATAAAAATGAGCGCAAAATTTCATCTCTACTGAGGGGGCAACAAAACCACAAAATTACGTTGAATACGGGGAGTATTCATTGGATGAAAGGGACCGTAAAAGAGGACACTAAAATAAAAAGTTTTTCTCCCGACAGTTTCATCTTAGTATTCATCTTTGGTGCAACTGAGTTGGAGGGGGACGTGCTGTCAAATCAGGCTACTGATCATTCTTGTATGAAATTGGTTCCAAAAGTAGACAAACCATGTAGGTTTCTTATGGCTTGTTTACGTTTGAAACCAGTTATACGAAGTAGGCGACGTTTGGTCGTATGTATTTGACTGCCACATCACATCCCTGCAAGTGAGAGGCTGATCTCAAAATAAAAGTAAAAGTAAATAGTGGGTAGTATTTTTTTTTCTCCGTGTAGATGCTCGTAGTAATAGCAAGAGGTGACTCTAAGACCAGAAGGTCCCGAAGAAACGAGCTCAACTTTTTGGCTCAGCTCTGGTACTATCTTCGGCCCCAAGCTAATCGATTCACTCCTCGAAACATAGGAAAATTCACTAACCCCTCATTTTATCTGTCAAACTTTCATAGCGAATCAAAACAAAGATAGTGTAGTACTGTAATTTATACTAGAATGGGGTACGTTAGTCGATTTACTTGGGACCAATAGGCTAGTCAAGTAGTGAACCAATTTAAAATCGTTTGTTTCGTATTGATTGTTCGTAATACTGCTGCCAATGTGCCACCATATTGTATCCAAAACGAACATTTCGTCAGTGAGCATGCATAAGGGCGTATACGCAATGATCGAGTCTCTTTATCGATTTTCTCTTTGCATTGCTACAGCTAAGCGAAACAATTTGCTAGGATTTGTTCAATGCAGAGTTGTAACAAGTTGTATTGGCTATCAAAAGCAACAGCAAACGCACCGAGGAACGTTAATTCAAGAGAAAATCGACGAAGAGAATCGATCATAACATTTGAAAACGGCAAAAGTTGTAAGGTCTTTTACACGCGAACTGAAGTACGCCCATGCAAGCCATCAACATCACTGGGTAGGGGAAATTATCCCCTTTCCGATAGTGGTTTGGATTCGTCAGCTCACATTGACAGGTCTATTAGTATGAGTGCCTATAGTTAATATGGACCAACAGGTCTGTGCCATAAAAAGGGAGGAGGAGTGTCTATAGTAGAAACGCATCCGGATGTGGAGCCCGACAATCATAACGCAATCAATGAAATATTTGTAAATATTACGATTCTTACTTATGAACTTTCATACATTTTGTTAACAATATAATGGGAATCCCTCTATTCAACACTTACTATCTTCTTCTCGACTGTCGTGTTTTTTTTTCTGGTAGCGGAGCGGACAATGCGGTATAGTCAATTGGCAAATCAAAGTTAGCACTCGTGGAGAATAGAAGAACTATGAAAGTGATGATGGTTTCAAAATTTTCCACTGGGAGGTATACGAGTGCAATGTTAAAATGCTTTTATTTTGCAAATGGAGCATTTTATTTAAATCTGGTTGCTGCTACAGTTGTAGAAAAGCTGAAATCTATGTATACACCTACAAATCTGAAAAGAAATTATTATTTTTATATTATATGTCTATTGAGTAGTACTCCAGTTTTCTACTAACGTAGCACTAACCAGATTTAAATAAAATGCTCCATTTTCAAAATAAAAGCATTTTAAGATTGCACTCGTATACCTCCCAGTGGAAAATTTTGAAACCATCATCACTTTCATAGTTCGTCTATTCTCCACGAGTGCCAACTTTGATTTGCCAATTGAAATCTTAAAATAAAGGATAATCCATTTGAGTAGCAGCGAAATAGTAAAGCCGTGTTTCATAATCCACTGAGACGAGACGGAAAACGGTAGAAGACTGTCCAGAAGCAGATCAGGGCTACTCCAACCACTCTTCCCCCCTTTCTTCCTTCCTTCCCATCTATCCACCTATTTCGACCTGGCCATCAAAAGCAATTCACATTCTAACTCTTGATAAAATTTTTTTCTAACTCTACAACCCTTTCCCACCGATTCCGAATTACTTCTCCCTTACAGGATACAAACTATCAGCCAGAAAGCGGAACCTCACAGGTTTTACTGAGCGCAAAAGAAGCAATATCGCTGTGGCTTTTGGGCGCCCGGAAGGTTTGTAGTCAGCAGTTTTAGCCAAAGACAAAGCTTATCACCAAAATTTTTTATAGAAAATCAATTAGTCATCGAAAAAAAAATATGATCTGATTTTTGTATTCTTTTTCTAGATCGTTTCACTGTCAAATAACCCGTTCGTTAGAACATGCATGTCGTTAGCTTTGTTTTTGTGTTTTAACCGACGAATTCGAAAATGACGCGACTTTCCGTATAAATGAGCTGCATATACCCTCTAGCTGGCATGGCAAACACGGTTTTCCTCTTAGGTTTTCCTAACTGTAAACAGCCTCATGAAAAGTTTTCTGACTTTTATGGTTTCAAATTTTAAACCGTCTTCCTTTTTCTGCTCTTTCTGTAAGTGCACCCTTTTGTTTGTTTAACCTTCTTTCTGCACTTCTCTATCGCTTTGCATTGTAGAATTAAACATTTTGGTGACAAATTTCCCCTTAACACTAAACCGTTAATTTGTCTGCTTTTTTTAGACCATGTACAAGCGGCTGATAGATGCCCAGCAAACGAAGAACAAGGTCGACCCGGAAGTTACGCTGCAGTTCCTCAAGAGCGCCATCTACTACTTTCTCACGGACAAGGAGAACTCCCAAGGACATCTGAATGCGATCGAGAGCATCCTCGGATTCTCGGCAACGGAAAAATCCAACATCGACAAGGCGCGAGCTTACAAGTGAAATGATGATAAATATTATGCAAAATGTGACTATTGTTATGACTAGATATAAAATTTTAAATGTTGCAAGCAAACCAATTATCAATTACACATTGATTACATTCAAAAACAAAGAAAACCACACAATACTAATAATAGACAGCTAATTTACTTGCAATCGAGTGTTGTAGTAGACAAATAAAAGAAACAGAAAAGATAAAGGCAGCAAATTTCACGAGATGCGTATTTTTAGGACAAAAAATTGTGATTGTTACAGACTTTTGTTGCTCTACGTCTAGAACGGTATTTTAAATGAGTTCCTTTTTAATATTTATTCAGCATTCCACCAAACGAGTCATCTGACGTAAACTAGATTCGATGGTTTTTAAAATACGTTTTGCTTTCTAATACTATTTTATGCGATATACGTTTTAGAATTGGTTCATGGTTCTATCGATTTTCGGGGTCCTATTGCTGAATCGCCTATCAACGCCTCAACGAAAGTATTATAGCGAATTAAACAGTTGTTGGATGAGCAAGCTTTCATAGAATTTATACGAATAGATCAAAAAATCACAAACAGTGTAGTATACATTTCGCAAAGTGAATGAAAATAGCAAATTTCTGTTTTCCTAACAATATATTGCTTTAAATACATCTCGATAGATGGCAACCGGATTCGTCCATGATGAAACATTAGCTTTCATATAAAAAAAACCTCACAGGCATGTTTTTGACTCTATAGCCGCATCAATTAAATTATTTAATAGGAAAGATACTTGACGATACACAAGTAATTAGACCCGCGCTCATCATTTACAGATTCCATTATTTCCCTATTTAAGATACCAAATGAATAATCTGTAGGTAGCTAAGAATGCAATTTTATGTTCCAAATCTAAAGTTTACCTAGTTTACTTAAAGACAAAACTGATGCACATTAAGTTTATCAATCAGAACAGCTCGAGTAGTGCCTAATTTAGGAAAAGACAGAGAAACACCAGGAAAATAAATAAATGTCAAAAAATTCACCTTAACTAAATTAATCAATTTCCAAAAGTTTGATTCAACGTTTCAAATAATCAAAACTTAATCCAGCAAATGCAAAAAAAAAGAAAAGAGTGCAGCAAACCTTTCACCTAAATAGAACAAGCGCTGGGAATGAACGTATACTATAATAAATGTTGAAAAATCGCATCAGCAATAGAGGAAAGGACAGTAGAAAAATAGAGCGCGCTAACTGCAGAACAGTGTTGTCGAAAATGCAATGAATTTTATTCCAAACGTTGCATACACATCACAAACACACACACACACCACGATAGGACAATGAAAGTTGAAAAATTCAAAGAGCCTTTTCCAGTTTTATTCTGATCCGAAATGTGACCCTCCAGCAGCGTTGTCAGATATACCGATTTATCGGTATTTATACCGATTTCCGAACTAGATACCGATATTGGCGTTGACGGCGACTCTGTACACTGAAACAAAGATAATAGTTAGGAATACTATTTTGCAGAAAACACTTATTTTCAGTATAACTACGCTTAATACCGTTAAAT
The DNA here is from genome assembly GCF_037179485.1 of Ochlerotatus camptorhynchus. Classification (NCBI taxonomy): domain Eukaryota; kingdom Metazoa; phylum Arthropoda; class Insecta; order Diptera; family Culicidae; genus Ochlerotatus; species Ochlerotatus camptorhynchus. The sequence continues at coordinate 3,599,970 of NW_027040527.1, read as the reverse complement.
CTACCATGATTTCAGTATAGTTGACTATAAATATAATCAAATTTACTACCATTCTGTCAAAACTACTATGCTTACTCAAACGGTATAGTAGTTTTGATAGAAAAATTAGTAAAATTAAATGAATTTCGTTTCTGCACAAATCTATTGGTGGGAGTATTTAATTTAAACCATCAATATAGTATTTTTACCAATGGATTTTGTTTCTGTGTAGCTCTTTACTCCTATGAGAAAATCCATAAGCAAACGTCAGACTGTGCGTGAAACATGGCGGACTTTGTACTATCCTTTCACTCCACCGAAAATTCTCATAAGAAACTGTCTAAATTTGCTGCAAGAGCAAATTTTTCGACGGTGCCGTCAACGCCAATACAGATAAGATTCATCAGAATACCGATTTTGGAAATTGTATACCGATTTATATCGATTTTTTTTAAATTGAATTTTTAAAACTAAGAAAAAAATTACTTCCTGAATTTTCTTCCCCCTTACACCATAACTTATTTTTCGACTCCTCCCGAAAACTTATTTCAACTTCCCTTGGAAGCTTCTTCAGCCTTCAAGCGATTCCGTCTTCTCCCACCAGTTTTTTTTTCAACTTCCCCTGAACTTCTGGGATGTTTCCAGATTTTTATTGCGGCTTCACACTAGCTACAGGATCTTTTAAGAAGTTCTGAAACTTTAGTCTAGACTTTTGAGTAAGTTCCGATAAATTAAAGATAGTTTCATTAACTTCTGTTCGAATTCCAAAACCCGAAAATTTCAGGACAGTCCAGTGAACTCCAGTAAACTTACGAAAACATCAGAAATATTTTGGGAACTTCACAAGTTCAAAGAACTTCAGGGAAATTTAATGGTTTTCAGGAAAGTTTCATTTGTTTCAGAGAAAAGAGAGAACTTTAGGGGAGCTCCGTGAACATCATGACTGATCAATTAATTACAAGGAAATGCTGACATTTAAAGGATTTCCGAGAAAGTCAGGCAATGTTCCACAAATTTAGAAAACGTAAGGGAAGTTACATGAACATTAGAATATGGTGAGAACATTTTAAGGGGAAATTCCGTGCTTTTCAATGGCAGTGCCAAGAGTTAAGGGGGTATTCCCGATCTTTTTTTTTTCAAAAAATCAATTTTTTTTTTTTCACGTTTTTTTGTACTTTAGACTATATACTTTCATCCCCCCAAGCCGTTTTCCGATCAGCGAATTCGGTGTCCAGGCATAGCTGACTAATGGTAAGAACCCCCAAATGGTTTTAACTAAAGTCAAAACTTTAAACGCGTTTTTCTCGAAACCACATTTTTTTATCGGGCGAAGATTTTTCTCAGAAACTATAAGAGATATTGACTTGAATCTTTGCGCATTTTGTTCCTTATTAAATTCTTTGGAGCTTCTCCCACTTTCAGCCAAAAATATTAACATTTAACATTGTTTGAAGCACCTTAAAGCTGCGAAAAAGCGGGCTAAAAATCGCCTGTTTTTTCATATGGCCGCCATTTTGTTAATTTGCAATATTTTTTGCTGCTGTTTCAGATGAAGCCGTTCCAGAGAAAAGTCTTCGCCCGTCCAGGCGTTTGCGGCGAACAGGGGTCTGTTTGCCGCCATTTTGTGACGTCAATAATGTCTTTTTTTATGCCGAAAAAAATTTATTTGTAAACTTTAATGTTCAATAAACAAGAATTCCAAAGAGTTAGGCGCATTACTATTCATTTTCCTTGAAAAAAAATAATTGAAAAACAGGCCGAAAAAAGGCAAAAGATTGGGAATACCCCCTTAAAATTTTAAAAATAGGGAAGATCAGAGATCTTCAATGATACAATAAATTCAAGAAAAATGTGAGAGTACTTAAGAAATTTCGTAATCTTCAAGAAAGTCCAGATACCTTCAAAGATGATTGTAGATATTCAGGTAGTCTCATTATAATCAGGGAAGTTCCGAGTACTTGGAGGATGATCAGGGAACTCTAAAACAGCCCCATTAACTTCAAGAAAATTACAAGAACTTGTAAGGAATTGCGTGGAATTATGAAATATTTCTAAGTGCATTTCAGGCATGTTCCGTAAACTGTTTTATGAATATCAGGGAAATTTGCTGGATTATTAGAACATCCCCCAGATTTTTTTTTTTATTCTTTATTTTAGAGATTTTTAGCTAAAGGCTAAACGTCCCCCAGAAATCTCTTTCTTCCGGAATTATGACCTAGTTTCTATCGACTGTTCTGTATGCGCTCTGGCTTCCGAATTTCTCCAGAACTTTCTTGCAATCTACCTTAGGAAGTGTCTGCCAGCGTCTCCAGGAAGTTTCTTCCGTCTTCTTCTGGAATAGAAATTCTGTGTCCATAAGCCATAGGTTTTCGACTTTTATTGGAAGGTTTTTCCGAACTTCTTCTGGCTTCCCTAGGCTACTTCTGGAATTAACTTCCATTTTCCGAAACTTTTCTGGCTTCCTTTGGATGTGCGTTATCTGCCGCTCAAAGGTAAATGCTTCGAACGAATTTGATAGCAAAGATTACATCCTCAGAAGAAGGGTATGAGTATTTGCTCATTTTTCTATGCGTTGCTTCCACCTTCACTCAAGCACAGCGCCATTGAATCTGTCGTTTGAATTCTGGCAAAGTTGCCAGTCTTCTAGATTTGTTGTCTTTGGTATAATGTAATGTCTCCACGAAGAACATCTCATCCAGGGACCAGTCCTATCTTTTTCGTACACGAATATAACTGATGAGAATAGTTCTGGAAAACCACCCTTGTAACAACGTGTGAATGTCCACTAAGAATATCACGAGCGCCTGTGTCGCTCTGTTCAGCTCTTGATTTCATCGGTCACTGCCAAAAACTTCAGATCCTATGAAATGACCAGCGAAAGAACTAACATGGCCAGAACCCTTCGGACAATGCTTTCATTCTTATTCGTCACATACAGGAGCCGATCATCGTCAGTCAAAGAGAAACGTCGGCGGCAGATGCTGTCAAATACAATTGATTTTGAAATTGCTAAATTAAACATGCTTTTGAATTTAATTCAAACATATATATGTTAGTTTTAAACATGTTTAATTTTTTTTTTAAATAATTTATCTGTTTAGACTAAAAACATTTATATCTTTGATTTAAATTAACACAATTCGTATCCGTGTAGTTGTAACGCTTCATTCTGGGATCATCGTTCACGCATTTGATGACTGATTTGAATATTGTCGCGCTACCACTAAACTGAAGTTCGCAAGTCCGACTCGCGATGCGAAGTTCACTTCCGACTTATCTGTCAGTGGACTCAACCGAGCTCGATGGCTGTATAGTTTTGTTTATTTACTTTGTTTTGGTATTGTATGAAGATGCTTACAAGTGAGTATTTGAACAAAATTATTTATTAAATGGATGATGTAAATTCTAATACATTATAATTAAGATGGCAAACGTTAAAGGGCGAACACGAAATTATTGCGACACATTCAACAGGGCATAACTTTTTTACCATTGGGTAAAAATCAACCAAATTTTGCACACTTTCTCATTGATGTGTATTGTGTACATGCTGTCAAACTCGAAGTCGTGTTTTTCGAGTCAACGAAAATGGAGGTGAACCAACGCGAGTTGAGAGAACAGTTGGGAAAAATGTTGAACATTCACCATTCAACCAACAATCAATACGAAACTAACGATTTTAAATTGGCTCACCACTTTAGTAGCCTATTGGTCCCAAGCAAACGATTAACGTACCCTATTCTAGTTGAAATTCTATTACTACACTATGTTTGTTTTGCTTCGCTATGAAAGTTTGATAGATAACATCAGGGGTGTGTGGATTCATGCAGAACATGCAGGGGTGAGTGAAATAGCTTGGGACTGCTTGGGACCGTTGTTCTGGTACTGAGTGAGCCAAAAATAATAATGATTTTCTTCGGGACCCAGTGGTCTTAGAGTAACCTCTATGATTCAACCGTCTCCAGAGTGTTGAAGCGGTTCCAGGAGCGGTTGACGTTGGACCACGGCAAAGGAGCTGGAAGAAAACCGGGACCGGAGAACAAAAAGACGGAGGGAAAGGTGAAGCGGATGATTAAAGCAAATCCCAACGTCTCAAGCCGTGATTTGGCTAAAAAGATCGGCATGTCGCAGAGCTACGTCCAGAATGCAAAGAAGAGAGCTGGACTACATACATACAAGGTACAGAACTTCCCAAACCACGATGAGCGGCAACAATCGACGGCTAAAACTCGGGCACGGAAGCTCTACGAGAAGATGCTGACAAAATATGGCTGCTGTGTGATGGACGACGAAACGTATATAAAAGCCGATTTTAAGCAAATTCCAGGGTTGGAGTTTTTCACCGGCAAGAGCAAGTTCGATGTGGACGACAAATTTAAGAAGAAGAAAATGTCGAAGTTCGCCTCCAAATATCTCATTTGGCAGGCCATCTGCTCTTGCGGACTGAGGAGTGAGCCTTTCGTGACAAAGGGCACAGTAAATGGCGAGATCTACAAATCTGAGTGCCTCGAGAAGCGCCTTTTGCCGTTCTTGCAGCACGATGAAGCTCCGCTATTTTGGCCAGATTTGGCATCATGCCACTATTCTAAAAGTGTCCTGGAGTGGTATGAGGCCAATTCTGTCCATTTTGTTCCAAAGGACATGAATCCGCCAAACTGTCCGGAGCTGCGCCCGGTGGAGCAGTACTGGGCAATAATGAAGCGGGAACTTCGGAAGAGCAAGAAGACAGTCAAAGACGAGAAGGACATGTTAAGAAAATGGAAAAAACTGAGAAACTGGTACCGGATGACACTGTAAAGACTTTGATGAAGGGCATCAAGTGAAAATGCGTTCAATTTTACACTCAAGGCTCCATCGATTAACTTTTCTTTTGATTTTTGAAGTAAATATATGTATAAAACTACCCTAAAATTTTGGTTTGATTCTAAACATTATAAGAAAATTGGCATGACATTTTCGGTGTCACCCTTAATTGTACAAAGTGTCCGCCGACAACACGCTAGTGTAAATACAGTTTACCATGCACTGTATGGTGGCGAGGGGGCGACTCTATCTACGATGCAGAAAAGATTGTGTTTTGCTGTGGCTAGCTACACGCACGCTGAGTAGATAGAAGGAAGATTTATGTCGATTTTGAAGATTTCCTGCAAAAATATGAAACAGGATGCAAGTAGATGCGAGAAATGAAAGATGATTTTTCGAAGATTGATTCGCTAATGAGAGATTTTTTAAGCATCTAGAATTGAGATTGATGGATACTACTTCTTTGGAATTTCAAAATCACGACTTGCCACTATTTATCGAAAATCGCTCGCCACTATCTGCTCTTGGATCAAAAAGTACGACCAGAATGGGCTCTTCCGGCGTAAACAACGTGAGCAGGTGTACAAAAAGTTCAGAGTCGGTATGCGTAGTTGGTTGGCTCAACTTTACATGAGAGAACCTATGTTGTTTCTGGATGAGGCTAAGGAAAGGTTCCAGAAGCGATTCCATATTACCATTAGTGTGTCGTCGATTTGCGCTATTTTGCACGAGTGTGGTCTCTCACGAAAAACAATTGAACGCAGGGCCATTCAAATAAGAGATACGGAAATTGTAAGATTCGTTACAGAACTGATGGCTATCCAGTGGGATATCTACAACCTAGATTTTCTAGACGAAGTTAGCTTCGACAATCGCGACATGCTACGCCGGAAAGGATATGGGGTAATAGGACAAAAAGTTATCTATCGTGGTGAATTTTGTCGCAAGCCTCGTGTATCTTTACTTTGCTTCCTGGGCATGAATGGGATGCTGGATAGTTTTTCAACACAGGGTACATTTACAAGAAACAAATTCTTTGCATGTTGCAGAAATTTTGCTTTACATAATAAACATGTACAAAACTTCATTCGGTTTGGGTGATGGATGGGGCAAGGATCCATTGTGATCCAAATATTATTAGATACCTGAGATCGATCGGCATAATCCCAGTTTTCCTCCCAGCATATTGTCCTTTTTTCAATCCTATCGAAATAATTTTTGGATTAGTGAAAAAAGATCTTATTAGGAACAGAGTAGAGCACTCATCAGTCATCTATGACGTTTGCGCATCGATTAACCGTTTCAAAATTTATTCTTGCACAAACATTTTTGAGCACTGTGGGTATTAAATATGCGGGAGGAATTTTTTTCCCAGAAAAAGGTTTGAATCAAGACATTAGACAAATGGACTTTTTTTTTTATTGAAGAACGTTAATTGATCGTGTTGACTTTGCAAGCATTTTATCATGGATTTCTCCTAATTTTCTTTCATTAGTTTGATTCATTCAGACTTAAAACAATAGAATCATTATTTCATTGATCATAAGGAAATATAACGAAATGAACTGGTGATATATAATAAAACAGAACATTACATGTTAAAATGTGTCTTACTCGAAGAATGATCTAAGTCAGCACAATCTACGACTCTTTCTGCTATAGTGTGACTAAGCTCGCATTCTTCGGGTTTTGTCGCTGATGTCATCGCCGTCAAAAGCTCCATATCCGTGTTCGCTCGAGATTCCATCACATTCAATTTGTTCCTCGATTTGTTCACCATTCCTTGCAGAATAGACAGCGCAAGATCAGCATCCTTTCTTACCTCGGCGATTTCTTTGGATCAGCTTCGGTTTACAGTTTGTGCTACGACAAGTCCTCTGCTTAGTGACTGCAGTCTTGCTGCCTCCGAGACAGACGTCCAACGGAAAAACTTCGCCAAGTTTAGCGTAGGTGCTCGGGCCTGTTTCAGTCGATCGTGTTCATGCGCCGGTGATGAGTTGATAAAATTCACCCACAGTAACCAAGAACTATGGTGTCCCTTAATTCATCGTGATCCGCTACAATGTTCCCTTCTTCCAATAGATCCCACATTTTCTCTGGGTGCGAGCGCTCCTGATCATCACTTCCACACTATCTCTTCTTCCACACTACTTTTATCATTTTCCATGCCATTTTCCCTTTCCATTACACTTTCTTGTCCGATTTCTGCATCTTCGCATATTCGCACCTCAGCCGTATCCTTTTCATCCTCCAAATACTCATCCGCCTCGAATGATCTGCAAATAAATACTAGTTAGTAAGATTCTCAGCAAACAAAATTATGGTAATATCGAACTTACTCATCCATTTTTCGATAAATAAATCAAACAGTTTAGAATATATATTTTTTTTTCACCAGAGTCACAGCATGACGAATGTTTTGATTTCGTTTTTGCGCTAATCACGACGTTGGAGCTACTGGTGACGTGATGACAGGGCTGCCAAATTTTATTTTTTGAACGAAAAAACCAGCTGGCTGGCATGCCGCCATGTTATTGAAACCAACATCTGAAACGTCACAATTCCAGTGTGAACTGCAAAAATGGCGTGACTGAATTGTCTTATTTTTATCAAATGAAATTATTTTCCCTTTTATGCCATATAAATGGTTGACTTCGTGGAAGAAAATCAGAAAATAATATTTTATGAGTCCTAAGTTTATTTTTCATAAAATGTAAGCAAAAATATTAAATATTATCACGCCTTTTTTGAAATTCTGGCTTGAATCTTCTATTTGTTTACAAATTATGAGCTGTCAGTGGGGCCCGCAATTCGCGGGTCCGCAGCGATGTTAGCTCTTTTCAAGGCAACAGCTGGCTGGCATGCCGCCATGTTATTGAAACCAACATCTGAAACGTCACAATTCCAGTGTGAACTGCAAAAATGGCGTGACTGAATTGTCTTATTTTTATCAAATGAAATTATTTTCCCTTTTATGCCATATAAATGGTTGACTTCGTGGAAGAAAATCAGAAAATAATATTTTATGAGTCCTAAGTTTATTTTTCATAAAATGTAAGCAAAAATATTAAATATTATCACGCCTTTTTTGAAATTCTGGCTTGAATCTTCTATTTGTTTACAAATTATGAGCTGTCAGTGGGGCCCGCAATTCGCGGGTCCGCAGCGATGTTAGCTCTTTTCAAGGCAAGGCAAACAAGATAGGGATGCCAGCTAGCTGCAAGGCAAGGCAAACAAGATAGGGATGCCAGCTAGCTGGAAAAAACTCGTCGCAATTGTGCAGTGTTGCCAAATGAATGGCGCACGAATTACATATTTTATCTGCATGCAAAATATTATCATTTCCGCGAACTACTCATCGCAGCGCTGGCATTGGTTATATGAGGGGGTTAGAGACAAAGGGGTGTAAGTAACTTTGATCAATTCTCTTCATCGACTTTCTCTTTTGATAGCCACAGCCTTATAAACAGATCGCTATTGCGCTATTTCTGCCAGATAGTTTGATAAAGGAGGTTCTCATCGAGGGGGGCGACACATCTAAATCTCAAGTTTAGATACTCAACAAATCTCACACTAGAGAATCAATCTTCGAAAAATCTTCTTTCATTTGTCGCATTTACTTGCATCGCTCATCATCTTATTGCAGGAAATCTTCAGAATCGTCATCAATCTTCTTTCTATCTACTCAGCGTGCGCGCAGCTAGCCACAGCAAAACACAATCTTTTTTGCATCGTAGATAGAGTCGTCCCCCTCGGTTCTCATCTAGCATCCAGAATGGCACACGAATCAAGGATTGTGTTTGCAGCTGAAATATTAACGAAGGAGAAAGTCGATGAAGAGAATCGATCAAAGTTACTCACATCCCTTTTCTTCTATAATATTCTGTTTACCTTGTATGCAACATTGCTTGCGACTTAGTGAGCTAGATTGGTTTTTCGACAGAAGCTCGAGAGATGTCGTTACTGACCGAGGGGGACGACTCTATCTACGATGCAGATTAGATTGTGTTTTGCTGTGGCTAGCTGCGCGCACGCTGAGTAGACAGAAAGAAGATTGATGACGATTCTGAAGATTACCTGCAAAAAGATGATGCACGATGCAAGTAGATGCGCCAAATGAAAGAAGATTTTTCGAAGATTGATTCGCTAGTGTGAGATTTGTTGAGCATCTAAACTTGAGATTTAGATGTGTCGCCCCCCTCGTTACTGACGTCCTTTTTCTTAGGTACAATGAAAAACTAATTCAAATATTTACGTCTGTATGTCTATTATATCAGTATTAAATTATGTTTGGAATTATTGTCGCGCTTATGTTAAATTCTCATTTGGTGATGGTCGAAGCGCGCCGCTCATAAGCGCGATGCAACCCCGCCCATAAGGATTATACACAGGTGTGTAACTTTGATAGTATTTTATAGCAGCGGCTTGAGGAGCGAATCCTGGATAAAGAGCCGCCGTGTGTTAACTCAATGGGTGCAGTCGTACGGCCATAAACATAAAACAGATGGCATAATCAACAATCAATACGAAACTAACGATTTTAAATTGGCTCACCACTTTAGTAGCCTATTGGCAACAATCAATACGAAACTAACGATTTTAAATTGGCTCACTACTTGACTAGCCTATTGGTCCCAAGCAAACGATTAACGTGCCCCATTCTAGTCGAAATTCCACTACTACACAATGTTTGTTTTGATCCGCTATGAAAGTTTGACAGATAAAATGAGGGGTTAGTGGATTTTCCCATGTTTCGAGGGGTGAATCGATAAGCTTGGGACCGAATAGAGTACCAGAGCTGAGCCAAAAAGTTGAGCACGTTATTTTGGGACCTTCTAGTCTTAGAGTTACCTCTATGCTATTGGTCCAAGCAAACGATTAACGTACCCTATTCTGGTTGAAATTCTATTGCTACACTATGTTTGTTTTGATTCGCTATGAAAGTTTGACAGATAACATCAGGGGTGTGTGGATTCCTGCAGAACATGCAGGGGTGAGTGAAATAGCTTGGGACTGCTTGGGACCGTTGTTCTGGTACTGAGTGAGCCAATAATAATAATAATAAATTCTTCGGGACCCAGTGGTCTTAGAGTTACCTCTATGGTATAATCCCATTTTGAGAAATTATCCTGCCACACACAATATTGTTGTAAAGAATACTAAAGTTCACGAAATTTAGTATGGCACCTTTACAGATTACTGTAAAAATGTAAGCAGAGCATCGATCAATAAAGATTTTGAAATGTATACCTTGAAATCATAGAAACTTAAAAGCGAGCTTAAAAGTAAAGAATTACCGACATAAATCTTTATTTTTGTATAAAGAACTTTGAAGAAGTTTCCTCGGAAGTTTCACGAATGGTTGGTCGGGATCTATCTGGGAGGGAGAAGCAGACTCGAAAAATATGAACGTCAAAAGGAGCCAGAATCAAGCAGTCATGAACTGTCATTGGAAGCCAAGCAGTTTGATGATGCTTTTCTCACACTTCAACAAGAATACACAAGGCGGTATTGAAATCTTGCGTGAAGTAATTTATGACAAACTGTCGTTTCCAGCTATCTCAATCAAAGGGACACCGTTTTTTTTAAATTGATCAATTGAATATACTCAAATCCATATAGAAAGATACCATTTACCAAGATTTTTGTCAACATATTTAGGGGCACAGCAAAATATCAAACAGCAAAGTACATTTTCTCACTGCAAAGTGAACAATCTCATACAACACTAATAAAAATTAAATGCTAATTTTCATGTGTCACACACATGAATTTTTGCAATGTGATAAACAAATTATATGTATATGTCGGACACATAGTTCTTATGTGTACACATAAAATTCATGTGTAACCACACATACTATTCATTTGACTCATAAATTTCATGTGTACTTCTGAGTGGATTCTGTTTTTGTGTGGATACATGAACATCATGTGGAATTTAGATGGAAATTCGCAAATAAAAATGTGTCGAATTTTATTAGTGAATCATTACACATTCAAAGCAAAACCTAAGAGGAAGAGGAGATAACTGGCTTCTTTTTGTCTGTGATGTGTTCTTCTTCTCTCGCGAAAACGACCGTGCAAAAACTATTTCATTATGGGCGACGCAGTCGACTGCCAAAATACAAGAAAATAGATTCCCTGTTGTAAAAATTCTCGCGTTTCTATACGTTCGCCCCAACAATCAGGCGCTGGTTCGCGTAGGACAGAAAATTGGTTCATAAAAGTCCCCCTATTGTCTCTTCTTCCTCTTAGAGCAAAACAGGCTATTTTGCTACGCCTGTTTTTATTTGATTTCAATAGTACAAATTATCATGGCAAGAAGAACAAGTATAAAATGAAATCCATGTGTGCTATCTGCTCCTCCCTCCCATGTCGGAATGTTCTCAAAGCCAGATACGTCCTTTTCATAATTCATTCTTGATATTTTCACCTCTTTGCGGCCCCTCGTTCGAAGTATCCAAACTGCCAGCCTCCAGAGTGACGTTTCTGTCAAAATCTGGCATTTACACGCATCATAAAACTGCCAGCATTTGCGTCGTCGTCGCGAGTGATCAACACGACTGCGGTTATGCTTCGAGTTTCACATAAATAGTGAACGTTCGAGCGTGCGGAAGGGTTTTCCATTTATGTCTCCGTGTTTCGATGGTCCGATAAAGTGTGTGGTAATTTGATTGCAGATACTGTTTCCGGAGTGAGTGTCCTATCAGTGGTCAAGCATTTTTTTTAATTACCTGCGAGGTTTCGTCAATGTGAGTGAAATGATCAAAGGCTTTAGTGAGTGGAACGGATAAGTAGTGGGAGTGAATGGAACAACATCCCAACTTCCATCGTCGTAGTTTAGCTTGTTTTATTGACACGGTGTCAGTTTCGCGGATTTGATTCCAGAAGTTGGTGTGTGTTCGACGATAGGAAAAAGGTGCTTCGGAAGGCTGAACAACGTGTAGGCCTGCTTTACTTCTTTGTGCCACGGAAACATCACCAAAAAATAGGTGAAGGTTTCGGTAAAAACGGGTTAAACCTAAATCCACGAAAGAGTGTTGTGTTATTGGAATCAGTTCCGGACTCTGTGTACGTGTCCGGAAGACAGTGTTCACAGGGCAAGAAGAAGATAGCTATTTTGGGAATACCGTAAAAGATATATAAAAAAGAAACACCATTAACCGTGTGCGTACACATTATTCTGCTCCAATCGATGTGTGTTGCAACGGGGAAGCTGTGTGCTGGAGCTGCCGCCGATGATGATCAAAACGGATGATTGTTGAGCCGCAGACTCGTCCGGGGGATGATAATTTCGTGCTATTTATTTTCCTGTCTCTCTAAAACCAACATTCAGCTAAATAAATAAACTACATGCACATCAAGAGTGGAGCTTTGTATTGTACGAAGAAAAAATCAGAGTGAAATTGGTTTCATTTTCGGTTTGGTGGCCGTCGTAGGAAACCCGCGAAGCAAGAAGAGGTGCTAATTGGAAGAAGTTGATGAAAATCGTTTGAAAGTGGAATTCGATTCTTATAGAAAAGCGGTTATCATCATTGTTGGTTGCACACTTCAATCGGTGTGCTTGCAAGAAAAAGAAGGCATCGAAGGTTTCGACGTCACGGACAATGAACACTGACCTACCGGTGTGAGCACGGACCGCGCGGCAGACACAAAAGTGGGAGCTGTTTTCGAGTTGCGTCCAGTTGTCTGCTACAGTCATCACCACCGTCGACGTCGCAGTTGTGTGGTAAGTGTTTTGAACGAATATATGGGGGGGTATTGTAGGATCATTGCGAGGCCATTATCTCATTCTGATAATTTGGAGAAAAGCAGACAGAGCACCGGATGGGCATCATAAATGCCGCAACAAGATAGAAGTTGGTTGACTGAAATTGAACATTGAATTGCACTTCTCTTTTTTTGTAGCGGTATGGTGTGCTGTATTAATAGATTGTAAATTTGACTCTAATTGGTCGTTTCGTTACTGCAGGCAAGGCAGAGTTTTAAAAATGTGCAGTTCTGGTGATCTTGTTATTGCCACGTATTTACTCTAATATGCGCAGGAGTCATGTAAGCTTATCAATAATGACTGATTAAATGACAATAATTCACGGGGTAATTACACGATACGTATACAGGTATATACTGCCTATACTACCCATAATCGCATAACAGTCCCATATGGATAGGAAATCAAGCAACGATGGGACTGATATGCCAAAGGATAAATGCAGCATAAAAACGTTAAAACAAAGCAATCAATGCTAGGCCCAAGCGTTATGCTCGCTACGGCTACTTGTTATAAGTAGAGATAGGGGTGTCACTTCCCTGTGATATGCGATTACGGGCAGTATAATCCCATATCAGTCCCATATGGAAAAAGTAGACATGGAGAAAATGGCAGTTGAAGTTACGAAGTGCAATTCCTATGTAAATATATGAAAAATCATAATAAATTAATTGATAATTTTATAACGTTGAAGTGAAAATCCATATGGGATTGATATGCGATTATAGGCAGTATAGGTATACTGCCTATAATCTCATATCAGTCCCATATGGATTGTCGTCAATTTTAAGATAACAACGTTATCCACCATCAATTGGCATGCACTTTCATATTACGCGATAAAACTACGGACTTTGATAATGAAAAATGTGAAAACAACATGAAGTCGGTTGGTCCCATTAAGCAAAGTAATTGCATATCAGTCCCATCCTGAAATTCGATTGTTCAGAGGTCAAGTTACAGTTCTGCTTTTTGGTTCGTCATATTTTTGGCTGATGTAACAAAAAAAAAAACATGCAATCTTCATTGTAACAGATTTCAACTTGAAAATAAAATATCAATTAATTTACTTTATTTTTTTTATTTTTACATGAGAATTGCACTTCGTAACTTCAACTGCCATTTTTTCAATGCCTACTTTTCCATATGAGACTGATATAGGATTATAATACGTAAGTTGTTAAGCCTCTTGGGTCATGCAGAGCATAGAAGGGAGACGCCTAAAGCCTTACAGTGCGAATTGAACGACCAGAAACCTGGTAGCTATATGTTTGCTTTCAAGTCAATAATCAACTCACTTAAACCGTGTATTTGCTATTTAAGCAACGAACAAAGTTCTATCGGGTCAGGCAATGGAAAACGTCACTCATTTCGATCGAGAAATTACCCTTGTTCGTACTACAACCCATGTTATAATAATTATCGACAAGAAAAATGTCATCAAACCTTGTGTAAGGTTATAACTACCTAGTCTGAACATAACATAAGCGACGGTCAAAGCCCACTTGGGACAGGCAAGAGGAAATTCGTTTCGAAGGAGGTAACTGCCGAAGCGACGGAAAATTCCGATCGCGTCAGGTAAAGGTAAAAGTAGCTCGGATCGGAATTAGCCTAAGCGATGGACAGGGCCCGGTTGGGCACATAGGTTGGGTCAGGCTAGAAGAAGTCATCTCAAAAGAGGAAACAACTTAAATGACGAAAAATTTCGATCGGGTCAGGCCTTGATAGCGTGAAGAACGGCTTCAGCCCCCGAGAACCTTTTCCAACCAACCAATTTTTTCGGAGATTCCGAAGCCGTTCTCATACTCGTTTCGAATGAAGATACCTACGCACGAAAAAAAAAACACGCCGGTGTTACGTCAAAGGTTGTTAGCTTTCGTCCATCCTTTTCTTCAGATAAAAGCTACATGATTCACTCGTGGATTTATTTATTTATTTTGTCAAGCAAAAAAAGACTACATACAATGGTTACAATGTTTTACATACATGCTATACTTAATTTCTATTGTGTTTAAGTCGGTTTTTAATTTGTTCTTTTGACATAGTGATGCTAATGACTGAGCAGGATACAACACACTTAGAAATTATCGCCGACTTCAGTCATTTTTACCGAAATATGAACAGCTGAACTGTTCGGTAAAATTTAAGCAATTCAATTCAATTGCTTTTCAGTTACTTTGAAACTAAATCTCCAATCTACAGTTTTTTAGGTCGATGTGTCGTCGACTTTGGAAAGCAACCGTTTCGTGATGAGTGCGTGAGTGCTGACCAAGTTTTGCGCCCATTGCTGCAATGGAAGCGCTCTGTCCCCCGTTGGCGATACTGTTATACAATTAAACCACTGGAAGCGGATTCCGTTCTGATGGAGGAGGCTTATTGGATAGCTGAAGATAGATTGTTTATTGTGTTGTACGTTTTGACTATAGTTCCACGATGTTTTGTACAGTGAACAAGAATCCTCGGATCTGTAAAGTTAATTCGATTGAACTTTATCTCAACAGGTGTTGACACAATGTGATTTCTGCCCAGTGCTCTGAATGTCAACGTGAAGAAATTCAAGCAAGCGCCGGTAAACGGCGGGAGTAACTATGACTCTCTTAAGGTAGCCAAATGCCTCGTCATCTAATTAGTGACGCGCATAAATGGATTAACGAGATTCCCTCTGTCCCTATCTACTATCTAGCGAAACCACAGCCAAGGGAACGGACTTGAAAACACTAGCGGGGAAAGAAGACCCTGTTGAGCTTGACTCTAGTTTGGCATTGTAGGGCGATATAAGAGGTGTAGAATAGGTAAGAGCCGGGGTAACATATTATCTCCCCGACACCAATGAGATACCACCACTTTTACTTACATGATCAGGTGGAACAAGTGCTAAGGTTATTGCAACCTCCTAACATAAGGTTTCTTGTTCAGTGTTCAGTCATGTCGTCATTTCTGGCCATAATGCCTGCGGTTATCGCGTCCGTCGCCCGGCTCTGGGCGTGCGATCCGAACGGGTGGCTTCGGCTGCCCTAGTAGGGTCCTGCCCTCGGGTCCGTACGGCACACACGGCCACAGTTTGGTCAACGTTTACACAGTATGACATCTGGATACTGCAAGTCATGGACAGTGCCAGGTGCGGAGTTTGACTTCTGCGGTACATCTCCAAAACAATAACGGAGGTGTCCAAAGATCAGCTCAGTGTAGACAGAAACAACACGCTGAGGATAATGACAATCCATTGCGTAAAAGTTACGTGATTTGGTTGATGGTTTTCACAGTGATTCTATGCTTCACAGCTTTCTTTGTTTTGAATAATGACCTCCAAGTATTCAAATTACTTTCATTTACTGTCTATCTTTGAATATACAAACCAGAGGTGAAGTGAGGTAAACAAGAACTCGACAGTGAGCATGCATAAGGGGGTAAATGCGATGATCGATTCTTTTCATCGATTTTCTCTTTGCATTGCTACAGCTAAGCGGAACAATTTTCTAGCATTTGTTCAATGTAGAGTTGTAACAGGTTGTATTGACTATCAAAAGCAACAGCAAACGCACCGAGAAACGTTAAATCTAGCGAGTTATTAACAAAAGAGAAAATCGACGGAGAGAATCGATCATCGCGTTTACGCCCTTATGCATGCTCTCTGTCGAACTGTTTCTAATGTAGTTTGAACTAGGGTAGGTGTACCAGTTATGGTTATACGTCCCTTTTGTGGTGTGTTCTAATTATAGCCTATGAGATTCCCATAGGTCATAATAGCAACGTGTACATAGGTACATCTACTATACATGTGCAATTCAAGCTGAACATTGCATTAGGTCCTAAGTAACATTGATAGATTCTCTTCATCGACTATCCTTTTCGTTAATAACTTGAGCACATAAACGTTTCTTGTTGTTTTTGTCGTATTATATTCTAGATAAAAGCTTCTTTTATCGATCTGTGTAAAAATACCTGGAATTGTCTTTACATGGACGTGGGGATACAAAGAGAAAGTCGACGAAGAAATTCTGTCAATGTTACTTACGATCTAGTGCAATGTTGAGCTTGAATTCTCAAATAGAACGAGCCAAATCCGTTACAAAAAGCAATGTCCTACACATAATTGTTAAAATGTTAGCAATTTGATAATCTGTTACCAAATTGTGGTTTAATAGTTACTCACCAATCAAAACAAGTCAACACAATAATCTGATATCAACACTGCATCGCTGTTATATTGAAATTGCACTGATTTTTCATACTTGCAGATCACTTATCATTTCCGGAGAACTTTGAGATTAGGGCGTAATTGCTTTTGTAAACAAACACGTAATTTGCCGATTTTTCGCATATTAAAGCTCAATCTAAAAAACTGTTTGTTTACAAAAGCAATTACGCCCAAATCTCAAAGTTCTCCGGATTTACGTGAAATTTAGTTAAGCTGTAAAATCACGTAATTTTTATCTGAATTTCATTTAACATTTAAGTGATCACGTAAATTCTACGTGGATCCCGTGGTAATTACAGCAATGTCCCGTTTTTGTCAGCCCCATGATGAATTTAGGGCTGACAAAAACGGGACGCTGACAAAATCGGGACATTTTTTTTCGCTTAATTTTTTGAACATAATATCTTTAAATGCTGTTTTAAAATGCAAGATTTATGTTTTAGGAATCATTCAATATATACGAGCCCTTTTAGGGGGGCGGGGGGAGCTGGAATTTCAAACTTTTCGTAAGTGTCATATAAGAAAAAACATTCTTACATTGATGGTGTGGAGACGGGGGTGGCTAAATGGACTTAGGTAAGAATTGGATGGCCACTGTGCATATGTGGTTAAGCATTTTCTGGAAGAACAACAATAATAATACATAGTGCATAATAAAGACTTGCATATGTCCCATGGACCCCAGATTAAAATTCTCTGAATGAAATTTGTAAAGATTTTCACACACACACACACACACACACACACACACACACACACACACACACACACACACACACACACACACACACACACACACACACACACACACACACACACACACACATATATACATACACATACACACACACACACACACACACACACACACACACACACACACACACACACACACACACACACACACACACACACACACACACACACACACACATACACACACAGCCGTGCTATTCTGCTCCCAAGAAGGGTGACACCTTCTTGAAATGGCGAGTGGGCTAATAGTGCGGCTGCCCCTGTCCCGGTAAAACCTTGGCAGGCCTCCGGATACGTTCAAAACTCCTCACCAATTGGTGATTGGTGAGTAGTAGGCTCAGATGTAACATTACTGACTTACGCCGATTTGGCTCTGAACACGGCCCCCATGAAGGATCGTATCAATGCAATGTTGGCTGAAGCGCAGGAGACGCTGAAGGGACCAACGAACCCACGTCCGGAGAAAAGAGATAGGGAAACGCCATGAGACGAAGAGGACCCCAAAATCACAAGGACGACGAATACGGGGACAAGGAGCAAGAAGACAGTGATTGGCGTAAAGTCGAAACCCAGAAGGAGAAGAGGAAAAAAATGAAGGAAGAGGAACAAAGGAAGAAGGAACAGAAGAAGAAGGAGGAGAAGGAAAAGAAAAATGAAGAGGAAGAAAAGAAGAAGAAGACGGAAGAGAGGAAGAATGAAATCAAGAAGAAGGAAAACCCCAGGCATCGTAGGGAGAGAAGTAAGGGCGACGCTCTGGTTATCGAGGCGAAAGACAAAACGACATACGCAGTACTCCTCCGGAAAGTGAGAGAGGATCTGGAGTTGAAGCAACTAGGCGAGGACGTGGTGAAAACCAGGCGCACCCAGAAAGGCGAGATGCTCTTCGAGCTGAAGAAGGACTCGTCGGTGAGGAGTTCAGCCTTCAAGGAACTCGTCGAAAAATCTCTTGGCAAGGACGCGAACGTAAAAGCCTTATCGCAGGAGTCAGTGGTCGAGTGCAAGGATCTGGATGAGATCACAACGGAAGACGAGGTACGATGTTCGCTGAAGGTGCAATGCAATCTGGGAGATGTGCCTATGACAATCCGGTTGAGGAAGGCGTACGGTGGTACACAAACTATCTATCTACTAGCTATCCCTCGGGTTACCAAGCAAACGGAGAGATACTTTAAGTGCATGAACTTTGGTCACCAGGCGAGAAACTGCAAAGGCCCTGATAGATCGGAGCTGTGCAGGAAATGCGGAGAGAAGGGGCACGTTGCTAAAGACTGTTTGAAGCAACCGAGGTGCATGCTCTGCAGAAAGGAGGACGGAAACGGTCATAAGACGGGAAGTTTCAGGTTCCCAGCTTACAAAAAGGCGATAGCGGGCCAATAGTAATGGAGATAACCCAAATAAATCTCAATCATTGCGACACAGCACAGCAACTGTTGTGGCAGTCGACAACGGAAACAAAGTGCGACGTTGCAATGATTGCGGAGCTGTATCGAGTCCCTCCCGATAACGATAACTGGGTGGCCGATAGAGTAGGGATGGCGGCAATACAAGTTATGGGCATGTATCCCATACAAGAAGTGGTGACGAGGTCTTACGAAGGTTTTGTGATCGCCATAATTAATGGAACCTTCGTATGTAGTTGCTATGCACCCCCGAGATGGACAATGGAGCAGTTTTCACCAGAAGCTAGATGGACTCACCGGGGAGCTCACCGGACGGAGACCAATCGTCATTGAAGAAGATTTCAATGCTTGGGCAGTGGACTGGAGAAGCAGATGTACCAACGCAAGAAGGTATAGCCTGCTGGAAGCTCTGGTAAAGTTGGACGTCAGTCTGGCCAACGAAGGAACCATCAGCACCTTCCCCAAAGATGGTAGGGAATCCATTATCGACGTCACTTTCTGCAGTCCGTCGTTAGTGGCAAGTATGAACTGGAGAGTGTGAGGAGTACACCCATAGTGACCATCAGGCGATTAGGTACAGCTTTGGTCGACGGATACCTACGGCAATGTGGAAAACGAAAGTAAGCAAGCGGAGGTGGAAGACGAAGGCATTCGACAAGGATCTCATAATTTTCAACTAGCCCCTCAACCCTCCTCCCCCCTGCTTTGATCTTGCCACCACCGCACATTTAATTCTCAAAAAATGTCATTATTGAGCTCGACAATCAATAAAATACGAATACGACTGTACAAAACAGTCCACCTCAACCAAAACTAATTGAATCATATAGGCTGACAAAATCGGGTCAAAAAGCTGACAAAATCGGGGGTAGACAAAATCGGGGGTAGACAAAATCGGGGGCTGACAAAATCGGGTCACCACTGTATTGTATGTCGTTTTTGTTTTTGTGGTTTAGCTACACCGTACATCTAAATTTTTCAGGTTTCACCAATGTAGCTTTGATGGATGGGTTGAGGATCTAACTGAAGAAACTGCTGCATATGGAGACCATCCACCTTGTCGCGGATACGGCATTCGAGACATTTTTTGAAGCTTTTTATCTTTTCTCCAGCCGACGAAGACTATCACGAGATATCTGACAACGGATCCAAATACAAGGGAGCATCATGAGCTCTAACAACTTATGGATATTAGCAGCGGCGGTGGTGTAGTGATAAGCGTGATTACCTCTCATCCCAACAGGCCTGGGTTCAATCCCAGTAGGCGCCGCCGGAATGTTCTGAGGCATAACATCTCTGATCACGCTTTCCTTCGGAAGGGAAGTAAATCCGTTGGTCCTCGGTTCATGAGTTGATGGGTCGATAGGTAGGGTGTGGGAGCTGCCTCCTTGGCGTCGGTAGCATTGGTGCTCAGCACGGAAAACAAGATCGACGGAAAACAAAATCAAGGTAACTAATACGTTATTATTTACCTTTCATTTGATATTTCGATCTTTAAAATCGGCCCAGTGGTTCAAAAGTTGATTTTTTGAAAAACGTCATTTTTGACAAAAAAAAACACTATTTTTTGGACCACCCAAGGGGTTGGTCACTCTACACAGTGTGCCAAAATCAAACTGGGGCACACCCAAGTGCAGTCATTGACGTTGTTTGGCACCCATGGTTACAATTTTTATGATCTTCAAAGTTACTGGCAACACTGAACTTTTCCTGCGCCTGCGCAGTGTACATGTGTCAAAATTTGTTATTGACGTTGCCACTCCTAGTCAAATTCATTTCAAAACAACCGTGAATCCCCACCAAGTCTCGCCATGGATTCTCAAAACCGTTACACCCGTGACGGCAGTCGCATCCACATTTCCTCCCATACGAAGAACAGCTGACAGCGGTATCTTGACCTGACCGAGGTTTCCGGCCATGGCTACACGAACTAGCGATGCATCTCCTACGGCTGCGGCTGCTTCCAATGCTGCTGCTGGTCCGTCTTTTTTGACGAATTTTAGAGGAGACGGACCAGCAGAAGGAACAGCATCAGCAGCAACTAATGCAGCAGTAGCATTGGAATCAGCCGCAGCCGTGGGAGCTGCATCGCAAATTGTGTAACCGTGGTCGACGCTGGAAATCTTGGGCCGGTCACGACAAACGGTGCTTGAGTTTTAATCGGAAAGTCAACAACTAAACAAAAACTATACCATCCGACCATTCGAACTGCCCGAATACATCCATGGCGGTGGCTGCTACATCAACCATTCCATCGTCCAACATATAATGTTGGAGGACCGTCTTGGCAAAATCTCAAATAGTTCAACAAATTTTTACTCTCGTTCCTTTTTCAACTTCCAACTAACACAATAAGAAATTATAATTACGAATCATAACATTAACTACACAAAAAAGGAAAATCCTTTCCTTTTTCAGAAAAAAAGCTTCCGCTCTTTCAAAGCTAACGTGTTTTCGGTGTTCTCGTTGCTCCACGCACCGTTCATCTTCTTGGAGGAGGAGAAGCACAGCTTCATAATGAACGGGAGTTTTGTGCATTTGTGATCATCGCGCTGTGATTGCACTTCATGATGACGTTCACCGCCATGGCTACGCTCGGGAACTCGACCAATCCGGAGGAGGAACTTCCCGATTTCAGCGCACTTGCGACGGGTGGCAGTCCTTGTTGGTGAATGCAGTCAGCAGCAGATCCTCGGACGGCATACGGGTGGGTTATTGAAGAAGTGGAGAATGCGATTTTTGCTGGCCTGGGAAGCGATTGTTCTTGGAGGCGCTGTAGACCTTGAAACTGATCGAATTGTCCTGCAGTACGGGTTGGTGGACTCTGACAAGTAGTTTAGCTTGGAAAATTGGCTGGTCCGTTTCGGGTCAGCGGTGCGTCCTTCATCAGTCCGACGTGTGTTCCGGCCGGTGTTGGTTTCCAGTTTTCCGACGGCTGATACTCGGGCGGTGAAAAATTCGGTGCAAATCCATTTCCTCCGCCGGCTCCCAGAAGGGTTGGTTGACTAATGATTGACGTTCGTTGTGCGGGGTCGGCCTTCCGCCGAAGATGGAAGGATCGTGTAGCAACGGAGCTCGTCCGTTGCAGGCATCCTTGGAGACGGATGCATCCAGTGTGTAGTTCCAACTGGAGTCCGTGTCGTTTTTGAAAACATTGAAAAACAAACAAATATAAGAGCTGTTAAAATACCGGGTTGCCAAACAAGGCATTATTCACAAGCAATCAAAAGTCAGTTCAATGACTTCTTGACACTGCCGGTACAGCTGCGGCACACTGAGGTACACTGAGAAAAAAGTTGGCGCAAAACAAGTGTGTAGAGTGACCACCCCTTGGGACTACCCTAACATAGAAATGGTCACCCTAATGACAAAATAAGAAAATATGGATCTAATTATTGTTAAATTGCAATTAGGACCAAACTACCAATTTTTACGAAAATCTGAGAACCACTGTATCAGTGAGAGCAGAATGTACCTCTCTGAACTCTATGGAACTGTCCGTTTTCGAGCTATGATTTACTGAAAAATTCGAATATGCCATTTTGAATGATTAGGCGCTAGTCAAAATGGCCGAATTCCAGCACAAACTTGGTTTATTGCCCTTAACGAACAATTATGCACAGTTCCATGGAGTTCAGAGAGGTAAATTCTGCTCTCACTGTTTTTTTTTAGAAAACTGGATTTCTTTTTATTCAAGTAAAAGTTAGTAACTGTTTGCTCAGAAGTATCATCGATTTGCGATCTTTGACTGAATAGTTCCCAAACTAAGTCTCTGGTTTTGTCAAAATCTAGCTTTTTTTTAGTTTTTAAATGAATATAAATTTCTCATACAAACTTTAAAGTACTCCCGCAAATCCACATCAAAACCAAAGTTGTTGGGACCTCAATCAATACAGATCGAAAGAGCAGTGGGTAGCAGGGGTAGTTGTAAAGTTGACTCACCCTAATGTACATATTGACAATTGACTAGGTTGGGAAGGGATGATCTCTCATAAA
The DNA here is from genome assembly GCF_037179485.1 of Ochlerotatus camptorhynchus. Taxonomy (NCBI): domain Eukaryota; kingdom Metazoa; phylum Arthropoda; class Insecta; order Diptera; family Culicidae; genus Ochlerotatus; species Ochlerotatus camptorhynchus. The sequence continues at coordinate 3,577,064 of NW_027040527.1, read as the reverse complement.
CTGTCGGTGTAATTTCAGGACAACTGCTAGTATTTGAAATTTTATTTTTTTTATATTCCTATCCCAAAATATTCAGAATTGACAAACGACATATGCTTGAATAAAGACTGGAACGCGCAAGAATTGGTCGACAACAAAATCGTTTCCTTCAGTCAAAATTCATATCACAAAAATCTTCTTATTTTTCTGTTGGTAGTTCAATTCTAGACCAACAATTGAAATAGGCGGAACAACCAAAAGTAAACAATAAACATTCAAAATACACCCACGCAAATTAACAAAGCCATTCGATAAAGGAAGTGTCCGCTTGCAAATGCTGGTGTTAGATTGCATGGATGTGTTTTGATTCTCGAGAAATTTGCGTTTAAAGTCATTGTTTACGTTTGGTTGTTCCGCCTTTTTCAATTGTTAGTCTAGAATTCATATATTTAAAGAAAAAATGTTCATTTATTCTTTTGGTTTGCCAAATCCGAACTTCCACCGCTCAACCCCTTGCATTAAATTTTGCACAGTGGTCTAATCAACCTTATTCGCCGCTGAACGCTAGTTAGATTTAAACCGCTGCTCGTTTTCCATGGATTTATCAGTTTTTTTTTTTAATTCCGTTTGACTCATGATTTCATGAACAAAGCGTATTTTCATGTTATTAAAATACACCATGAATAATATTCATGATATCATGAGCAACTTTTGCGTAACGCAGCAAACATTCCCAAAATCATGAATCATCCGAGTTGAAATCATGATCTAAATGTAAAAATGTAAAAGATAATAAAATAAAGCATCAGACTGGATTCGAACCAAGAACCTTGAGATCATTAAACCCGTTCTTTGACCACTAGACTATCCTGTGGTTTGATTTTTTCCGTCGATCTTGTTTTCCGTGCTGAGCACCAATGCTACCGACGTGCCAGGAAGGCAGCTCCCACACCTGGACCCTACCTATCAACCCATCAACTCATGAACCGGGGACCAACGGCTTTACTTCCCATCCGAAGGAAGGCGTGATCAGAGATGTTATGCCTCAGAACATCCCGGCGGCGCCGACTGGGATTGAACCCAGGCCTGCTGGGGTGAGAGGTAAACACGCTTACCACTACACCACCGGCGCCGTTCACTAGACTATCAGTACTTGTTTAAGATGGAAGACAAAAGACGTATAAGACATTCCTATTTAGTGCGGTTTATGAACACGGTTTGCCAAGTACGTGCAACGCTTGTAGCGGTCTTGAATTCTACTGCATTATGAAACCATGCATTTCCATGGCGAAATCATGAATGATTGTTACGATTTCATGGGATGGCAAGTTTTTTAATTTCAGGATTTTTTATTCATGAAAATGGAATCGGATTTGTTTCCGTGTACCGTTCGATAGGGCGGAGTTCTGGCTGTTGGGAGGTTTGTGGTCTTTGGGTAAACCGCGTTGTTCGCATCGTACCACTCGATTGCCTTTTTCTCATAGTGGCAGCTCGCCAAGTTCGGCCAGAACAGCACAGGTTTATTATGTTGCTTTAGGAATGGTAGCAGCCGCTTTTCCAGGCACTCCTGGACGTAAATCTCTTGATTGATGGTTCCCGTAGTAATGAAAATGCAGCTAATTAGACCACACGTGCATATGGCCTGCCAGACGAGATATTTTTTCGGGAGCTTCGATAGTTTGATGGTTTTGAAAATTTCAGCCACCTTCCTTTTTTCCTGATGCGGTATAAAACTCCTGTCCTGGAAGCTGCTTGAAATCCGCCTAAACATAAGTTTCGTCGTCCATGACGACACAGTCGAACTTTGTGAGCAGATTCGTATACAGCTTTCGGGACCGCTGCTTTGCCGACGTATCTCGGTTCGCCACCTTCACCTTCTTAAACGTCGACAACCCGGCTCGTTTCTTGTCCCGCTGCACAGTAGTATGGGAGACATTGAGCTTACCAGCGACGTCCCGGATGGAGAGGTTAGGATTCCGCTTATATTTCACCGCCACCTTCTTCGTCGTCGCTGACACATCCGGATTACGATTGCCGCCGCTTCCAGGCTTCCTGGCTGCGCGAGCAAAATTTTGACACGCTTGGACGTCATTTTGAAAACTGGAGAGCAAACAGTGAAAACTCATCATAGCAACCATTGTATATACACACAACTGCCAAATGCAGCATTTCAGGTTTTTTTTAATGCATTTTTAACAGAAATACACAAATTTGAAGTTGACCAATTTTTGCGCGTTCCAGACTTTATGTAATTTTACCTTAATTTGCTGGAGGAAATATATTGTACGAAGAAATTATTGTTGTTTTTTTAATCTTAAGCTTGAAACAAACTGAGATCCAACGAAAAGTGTTTAAGCTCACAAACTACACGTTTTATTCTGGGTTATGACAAATTTGCAAGTTTGTTCGATTCAACAAAATTGTCAATGATTCTAGAACTTAGAGAGATTTTGGATACTCCAAAAATACAATGAACGAAAACATCCGCAGTAGTTCGAATGTTTATTGCATTGCTCGAACCCTTTAACAATATGCTTTCGAATTGCGGATGATTGCCTTATGGTTGAATTCGTCATCACCATATGGCTGTCATCTTTTTATGGATGATATTTATTTGTAAATTTGCTGTAATACATACAGCGGTCAGAGGACAACAATTTAAGGATAGGATGAGTTGCACATTGTCATCCGATTGCAGCTATAATTTGATTTATAATTCGATTGTTTACATTTCCATATTGAATAGCCATGAGCAATCATTCCATCATGGATACAAAAATCGTTTGTTTGTAGAGGAAACTTCCTCCACCACGAAATAGACGATCTTCGGTTTCCACGCTTTACCTATGCTCGAACCCAATGACGTTTATATAAGGTCTGGGCCAACATGCAGTTTACAAGCAAAACTATTGTAAACATTGCTGAGCACTCAAGTGACGACGTTACTATAGCTAACATTCCATACTGTAAACAGATAGTATTACCACGTATTACGTCACTGCCCTTTGGCCCAGACCTTGTATAAAGGACATTGGTTCGAATCACCTGTTATAGCGATGACTATGTTTTCTCCTTGTTTTTCAGCTTATATCAGCTTATAATTACGTTCGATAGAATTGCTTACATTATCATTTTGGATGATTTGCGTTATGGGGCTGCATTCTAATTTGGGATGGTAATCGTTCTACAGAGAGCATTACGTATTTCAACTGAGGTCCGTTTGCTTCTCGTATCAATGTTCGTTCTGTATTCGAGAGGAGCATCATCTGATGATGGAGCCGCCCTTAGCTCAGTCGGTAAAAGCGCAGCTACAAAGCAAGACCATGCTGGAGGTGGCTGGGTTCGATTCCCGGTTCGGTCTAGGATTTTTTTTTCTGATTTGAAAATTTCTCGACTTCCCTGGGCATAGAGTATGATTGTACTTGCCGCACAATTATACTAATGCAAAAATGGTACAGACATCGAAAGCTCTCAATTAATAACTGTTGAAGTGCATCTAGAACACCAAGTTGAGAGCATATGCGATAAGCAATAAGCTTGTAATTCGAGGAAGAATAAGAAAATCATCTGATGACAAAACAACCGTCATCCGGTTGCAGCTGTCATTCGGAAAAGCGATTTCGATGTTTCAATTTGGTTTCATTCAAACATGGCATGATGTTTTGGTACTGTGTATAACAGGATTTAAGCTTCCAAATTTGGCACAGTGGTTAGGGATCTCACTGTCCATGAAAGCATTACTGTCCCATCTCTGTTTGATTTCCTATTCATATGGGACAGCTATGCCACAGACAAATAGACTTGGTTGGTTGCATCGCCACCTTTGGCGCCCATCGTCAACTGGCGTTTGACGTTTAACCATGACCGCCATCTGTTAAGCGTGCTACCCATTATAGTACACTGTACAGATGGCGATGGTGTTTTACGAAAAGTGTTTTTCAGTGTTAAATATTCTGTTTGTCTGTGGTTATACTTTTATGTGCAGCTCAATACAGATCGAAAGGGATGCTGGGAGTAGGTGGCTGTTAAGTTGATACGCTTTTATCTATCAGTGATCTATGTATAGATCAGAAGCGTCTAACGCCCAGTGATCTATTTATAGATCAGTTACATTTTTGATCAGTGTTGAGAAACTTGAGCTCAAGATTTATACTTGTTTGGACCAAATGGTAAACCATTTAGTTCAATTAACTCAATAGGTGGTGCGAGTGTTTGTATAAAACGTCATTTATATCAACTTTTTTATAATAAAGTTCTCGTGATATGCTTTAGACAGAAGGATGCGTTCTTCTGCAATGTTGTATAGATTACAATGGCCAACACTACGGTGTATTTTTTAGTTCAGAATTATTTTACAAGGTGGCTCTACTGTTCATGATCCATGTTATAAACAAAGGTTCTGCTTACTGCAATGTTGTTCCTGAAGCAAAAAACTTTTGAATTGTGGACAGTTTAGTCCAGAATGCACTCACTAAGTGGCACTAGTATTCTTGTAAATTTCGTGAACACGCAGGGCTTACATCTCGAGAACCTTGCTAGATAAAAAGTTGCTGTTATATGCAATGTTGTTCATGAGGCTAGGGCCGTTTGAATTGAGAAAAGTGTAGTTCGGAATTCTTTCGCTAGGTGACACTAGTGTTCTTATAAATGTCGTGTAAATGCTGGGTCGATATCTCGAGATCCTTGCTCGATACAAAGTTACTGTTTTCTACAGCGTTGTCAAGGCCTTTTGAATTGTTGCCAGTTTAGTATGGAATCCTCTCTCTAGGGGGTACTAGTTAACTTATAAATTTCGTGTATATACTGGGTCGACATCTTGAGATCTTTCCGGGGCCGATTCAACAAAAGATAATATTGCTCCCAATCAGCTCTATGGTAATTGAAAGTAGAGCTGTTGGGATTAGAAATTATTTCTTGATATATTTTAAAAGCTACTGGAAAATTATCACAACTGAAGTCAGCATGACTAATTGGCTACTAAGTTGACATGAATCAGTTAAGACCAAATCAATAGTTGAAGGATTTCTTGCTGAAACACAATAATCAAACAGAATATTACCATTGGAATTTGCTTTGAGCATTATTCCATGAGCGGTGTTTTGCATTAAAATCACCAATAATGAAAAATTTAAACCTATGACGGGTAAGTTTCTAAAGGTCAGCTTTAAGAAAATTCTTTTGCTGGACTACGCATTGGAATGGCAAATAAGCAGCTATAAACGTAAGTTGTCCAAGTTTCAAAACCTTTGGTATCAAATGAAGAAAGAATTCGATGTTTGATACGTCTATTAATAATGATAGCAACGCCACCACCGGCTCCATCAAGACGATCATTTAGATAAATGAAGTAATTTGCGTCCCTTTTAACCTTATGGTCAGGTTTACGGAACATTTCAGTTATCTCGGCGATATGCACGTTATGAACTCTCAAAAAGTTAAATAGTTCTTCTTTATTATATTTAAGAGATTAAGCATTCCAATTCAAAATATTTAATGATTTAAAATCCCTTGCTGGATTTCAAAGTCATGACGATATTCTTCGCAGTTCAGCATATCAGTAATCATGTCGATTAATGATTTCTGTAAAATTTCCATTTTAGGAGTAGTAATGCTGCCTTAGTCAAAATTATCAAAATTTCCGTTAGAATTATGTTGGCTAGAATTTTGATTTCGATTTCTACCAGCTGCAATAGCAGCATGAGTTGCTCCATTTCATTGCTGAATATTGTTAGCAGCAGGTATAGATGAAGAATTTGAAGCTTGTGAATGTAGAATTTGTTCCTGGAATTTTGCCTGAATGATGAATCATTCTTATCATCCGTGAGCATATGAAATGGATTGCTCAAATAAATTTCATCAGCATGGGGATCAAGAGATTGCTCTTTTCTTTTGCGTTTAGGCGCCATGGCGGCAGAAAAAAGTTTACCCAAATCGATTTCCAAGCAGATTACTATAAGAATCCGAATCGATAACCAAGCAGCATTACCTCGGGTGGGTCCAAACAAGGATCAAAGAGGAATAAGAATCGAACAAGGTAGAAACTTTGTAGGTAATATTTAGCACTGAAAAGTGTTGTTTAATTTTGTTGTAGCTACAGGTAGGAGTAACACTTTCTTCAGCAAAAAACAAATAAATCCACACGGCAAGTGGACACGATGCGGACTGAGTTATCTGATTGATTTAATTGAAAGCATGATGAGTTTTCCTTTTGATTCAACAGTGTAAAATTATGCTGTCAGTTTTGCTGTGTTGGCCGTTAACCCATACAAATCGACATCAACTGGAGTTATAATAAAAAAAAAAGTTATATCATACCAGCAAATTTTGATTTCTATTTGATCTTCAGCCATGCTAACCCACTCAACCACATGACCAAGTTACACTTAGCGCGCTGTCACACAAATCTGGCCCAAACAAAAAACCAGAACACAATTGAATTAGTTTGTCTTTCGCAGATTAATTACCCACAACAGAAGAAGAAAACTAGGCTGGGATGGCACACATCAGAACTCGCAACTCTTCGTGTACAGTGAATTAAAGCCTATACATCACGAACGGGAGAAAGTCGGGTCCAAGAAAGGTTGAGTGAGATACACAAACCCAGATCGGTAAAAAAAAAGTGTATTCCATGGCGAGCGGACAGCAACTCGATGCGGCGGCGGTGGAGTTGAAAACAGTATCAAGTTCAAGAGATTTTACTGAGCCTGGGAAATGCAATTGTTCTATTGTTTGCACACAGTTTACACTAAATAGCTACACCGAGGACGCGGAACACGTTCGCACAGCCTCGTTATATTTATTTCGGCGACTTTCGAAAGGTAACAACTTCGGCGAACGACTAAACATGCGTTTAGTTATGCTAAATTTAACCGTAATAAAACTGTCCAAGTACGATAATGGATTTGGTTTAAAATGAGATTCATGTTGTGTCTCTATGGGAGCGAACATTTCGACATGGAACGATCGTAATTGCTATTTATCGGGCCCCAGTACCAGGCTGCCTACGTTGTCGTTGTTTGCTCTCGCCGTTACCGGTGTGCCACACGATTGGGTGAAAGTTTGGGTTGAGATCGTTTACCGCATTTGAGGTTTGGCATTAGCGATGCATTGCTGATGGAAGAAAACTGTGGAAAGGAATGAAACAATTGCTACAATAGCTAAGGAGAAAAATATCTCGCATGACCAGTGCCTCCACTACCTTAGAACATCAGCATACTCATTAAAAATCGATCAGGAATTCATGCAGCAAATCCGTTCTTATTTACCCAATATCCTTCTCCTCTTAGACCCAGCAGCAGTCAAACATTTCCAATTAGCCGATCGTCGAATCAGCATCATTCACATTAACGATCCTCCAAACAGGCAGCACTAGAAAGGGAAATCATTACGCCAACAGGTAATGAGCACTTGAATCCGACACTCACTCGACAACCTTCACATTCACGGGCTTCGTCTTCCGTTTGCCTTCTCCTCCGGCGCGTGGTAGTCACCACCAACAACCGGTTGATTTACCTCTTCGGTCTACTTTGGCTCGATTGCACTCACACGCATGTAACCCGGCTTCATCGTAACGAATGTGCATTTGCAAATCGAATCCCTTCCCTGCCATCATTCATCATCGCCCGCCTCTCCCAAAAAAAAAGGAGATTGATAGAGGCGAGTCGAGTCGAGTAAAGCTAGCTATATCGAGCAAAAGTTTGTTGCAAATAGTTTACGAGCTTCATCGGGTTCTCGTCGTCATGATGATACCTACCTCTAGTAGATATAATGCCAACTCGTCTTCTGGCGGAACCTGGGTGCGACTTGCCAAGGCAAACCAGTTCTTCAACAGTGTGAGAGGAGCACTGCTAACGGCAGCGTGGCAATTTTCGACGTAACGAACCGGTAATCATCATCACGGAGCAATCCCCCCACAGCATTCACCAACACACGGGCAGAGCCTAGGCTGAAGGCTGACTGATGTGGGCATACTGCTGCGAACTCATCGTCTGTAGGTACACACGCTATCCATCATCATGGAGCGGGTGCTCGGCAACCAGCCACGGCATTTGGGTGTGGAAAAAGATGGAAATGGAGTAAATTTATCAAGTTCAGCGTTATGATTCCCCCCCCCCCCCTTGGTGTTACTTTCCTTCCTGCGCCGAAAACATAGATTTGAGAAGAGATATCCGTCTGTATTCCTAGGTTTGGTTGCTGCATCACGGACAAGGTGGATTGATGTTACTTTTCTTAGCACCATTGGCTTCATCATCATCATCATCGTAGTCGTTTTGGCATGGCTAAGAAATTACTTGTTTGCTTTGGGAAGAGTGGAGCTTATGATGGGAAAAGTTTTGGGAGGATAGAAATGATAGGATGGATCAGAAATGGCTTCTAGAGTAGCTGCGCCAGGTTGATCTTTGGATGTAATAATACGGCGTGGAACTAGCGGAGTCCTTTTAGTTATAAAAAACCGTAAAATTGGTCAATAGTAATTTTATTTTATAAAATTCATTGAAATGTCGTCCAACTGTTAAGACCCACAATTTTTTCTTTGACCAGGATATTGGAAAATTTGCAATTTCTGGATTAACTTAACAATTTCTTCGGAATTTTTCTCTGAATATCTTTGAAATTTTTACTAGGGTTTCCTTAGAGTCATTCCAAAATGACTTCCGAGTATCTTTCGGAATTCTGATCAATTACCTTATCATTCATACTGGTATACTCATAGAAATTATCTCCAGAACAGTCTCGGAATTCTGTGCAGAACACTTTTGGAATTGCCTTCAGAAAACTTATGAAATTTACTCTACCATAATCTTCGTCTTCATAACAAATCTAATGAAAATTTTGATTCAATTTATCTTCATAATTATCTTTGAAATTAATTTGTAATATTCTTCAGAGATCTCGTGGTTTGCCCTTTTAAATTTAAAAAGTATTCTCTCAAAATTTCCCCCTCCCCTTGGCTAGTTTTTGCACCTTGCTGTTGGGGGGCGGGCTTAATGTCATGCTTTATAGTGGAGTGTTGGAGATGGTAGGTTTATGGCCGGCGTTGCTGGCTCATGCCGCGATAGAATGGCGTCATGGGCAGGCAATGGGGATCTCTAAGCTTCCCCTCTCTGATAAACCACTGCATGAGAGAACCAAAGATCTAGTCTAGCAGTGATAGTATCACACTTGTTACTCCTTTGATTGAGAGCCGCGTCGTAGTACACTTACGTATAGGCACTGACGTTGGGTGGGATACTGGCGGGTTTTGCCGCAAATCACTCTTTTTTTTATTTATTTTTACGCAGTTAGATTTATTTGGGTTTGCAAGGGAATTATACTATTGAAATATTTCAGAAAGTGCCCAACGGTGCTTCTTCTATTTGCGTGACAAGCTTTCATTGTTGTTTTCATTGAAGTATTACTCAGGGAGCAATGTTAAACACCACTTGTGTACATGGTCTTGTAACTAATCTTATATATGCTTCATTTTGATTTGGGATAAGTGTTTGAACTCGGGATTTCCACTGTGGCGTGCTTCTATTGTGACATACCCATACGTATTTTTGTGGTGCGGCATAGTGGAAGCGTGTGAGCATAGTTGGAGCATATACCCTATATAATTTAAAAATCAGCTAGGAAACTAACTTCAAAATAAAGCATTTTAGCATGAAGGTGTTACCTGGGTCGAACTAAGATATAATAAATAGGTATAGGTCAAAATCAAAAGTACTTGAAATACGTTTAATTTTAGATTACAAACACAAGTGCAGGTAAGGTGATACTCTAAAGAAGCCTTAGCGTGAGGCTTCGGAGGCGCAGGTATCAGCTTCCACAGGGCATACAAGTTTGAAGTTGCTACTCTCTGTTTGTAGTAGCACAGCAAACAAGGAGTGTCAGTTTCAGGTTTGTGTGTTTTGTGGGGGCTGACATTTGTGCCTTTGAAGTTTCACGCTGAGGCTTCCTTAGATTAGCATGGGTTATGATTGATTAGGTGAATTAGAGTTTTTAATAATTTATTAAATTATATCCTAATCATCAAACAAACTTAAATAAGAAAATTTAGAAAGTCTAATAACATTAGGTAGATTAACAAAAGAATTAGGATGTGGAGGGGCCGCTTAGGGAGGCAACTAACCTTTAAAGTTGTAGAATAAATCTTCTTATTTAGTCGAACTTTAATAAGAAAACGCAAGTAGACCAATAGCATTAAGCAGATTAACAAGGAGAGGAATAGTTTAGGAAATAAGTAAAAGTAGAGGTATGTGACAATTAATAACTTTTAAACTTTTGGAGGTATTGTATTCCCCTGAGTTTGTTGTACTCGATTACTATTTTATTCTCTCAATACGCGAAATCTCTTATATATGCGGTTAAAGCATTTGAGTTAACTTATTTCTTAGTGTTCAAGTACCTACATTTGTAAACAGCAGTCAATGTTAATCTATGAACTAAACCCTACGTAAAATCGATCTTTCCTTATGTGGTATTGATGCATGTTTAACTTTTCCCGGCTGTCGGAATCAACGCGCCTACGTCTACGGAGCTTACGCAGAAGTGATACGCAATTCAGTAGAGCTTGTCAACCGCTTTTGAGCTTATGTAGTATAGAATTTGTTCGGTACGGTCGCGAAATCTTGAAATGATTTATACGTGCGGTAAAATAACTAAATTGAAACAAAGCTCAACAGTAAAATAAGCAAAATATTTAGGGAGGAAACCAAAATTAATCAACTTGCCAACATAGGCTATCACATTTATTTTGGTGGCACTCTTTAAATGATAAGAAGCCTTTTTTCTCGCTTCGGTTGTCTCACATGGCTTTCGGAATTCGCGCGGTTTTCGTAACTTACATAAGTTAGATATTTCGTTCGAAACGGATTTACTTATTAAATCGGTTTACTACGCGGATGTATCTACGCGCACACGTCACAGCATTTTTTCTATAACTATCTTAAAACAATACATACGGAATCCAGTGTTCAAGCGGCCAACATAGGCTAGTCCTTCTGCTGTATTGTCAAAGATAGAAGCAAAATTTATTCAAATGGGTCAAGTCTTGAAAACTAAGCTATCACGCAGCCCCTGCTTGATACCATTAAAATAAGGGTCCTGTTGAGATCTTCAAAAAATGGGTATTTTTAAAACATTAGTTTTAAATGCAATCACTTCGGGTTTTCAGTATGCTATTAAGCAACATTTCAGCTTTATTTTCGAAAAATTTCAGACCAAAATATTAGTTTTTCCGCTGTTGGCAGCCCTTTTCTCGAAATCATTTTTTTTTTTATCTTGCGAGACGGGATCTCAGAGACTATCTGATGGGTGAAAAGTAACCTCCTTGACCGCCAGAATGCGCTGCTACTGCAAAAAAGGTGATGGTGCCTTGTAGCATAGTGGTGACTCTAAGACCAGAACTTTTGCCCCGTAACGTGGGTAGATCACCTTTTCGTGGTACGTTACGGGATGTAAGATCTACCACCGATTCCTAGTCCTGACTACTTCAAACTAGGGGAACAGGATTTTTCAGTAATCCAAGGAACACATCTTAGTCCTTGTTACTTTTTATGCCTTGTTGATAGTGACAAGACTCGGCTTTGTCTACCGAGGATAATCTTGAAACAAGGCAAAAAAATGAGTTAGTTGTCTTCATCTATGTGATTCCTAATCTTCTCTTCGTTGTTCCCTAGTTTGAAGTGGTTAAGACTAGGGTTCTGATGCATGGTCATTATCGGTGTCATGCCTTAATTTTGTTGCTAAGGAATTCAATTTTGACTGACAAAGGGGCGCGCCTTTGGAGGGTGTTTCAACACTCCGAAGGGTATAAATAACGGAACCTTTCAATTAGAGTCGGATCCTTGCGATAAATGCAAGAGTGGCAACTGTAAAAAAAAATCGAATACTTCATCATTTCTCAATAGTGATGGAGTAATACGACATGCACTAAACTAAGGACACGGGATATACTACAATAGATCAATTTACTGGTCGCAGTAGTGTTAGGTCCCGAATAGTGGGAAAAAAAAGATCAGAAGGTCTCGAAGAAACGTGCTCAACGTTTTGGCTCAGCTCTGGTACTATCTTCGGTCCCAAGCTAATAGATGCGCCCCTCGAAACATAGGAAAATCCAAGAACCCCTCATTTTATCTGTCAAACTTTCATAGCGAATCAAAACAAACATAGTGTAGAACTACAATTTCGACTAGAATGGGCGACGTTAATCGATTTGCTTGAGACCAATAGGCTAGTCAAGTAGTGCGCCAATTTAAAATCGTTAGTTTCCACCGGTTGCTTGTAGTCCGTTCATATTTAGGCAGACATGCCGTATTTCAGTGCCATACTCTCTTTAGTTTTGTTTTGACAGCTGATTGTTGTTAACGTGTTTGGCATCATGTTGAGTATGGATAAAAATGAATTTCGTTCTCTCATAAAACATTATTTTTTAGAGAGAAAGAGTGTTTTGACCAGCAAGTTTTCAGCAGCAACTGCGGAATCGGGCGGACTTTTTGCGGCGATTGGTAACTGTTGATGAATCCTGGATCCACTATTAAACACCAGAGAACAAAATGAGTGCCCGGCAATGGACTGAAGCCGGTACGAGTGCTCCGAAGCGGCCGAGGGAGGCTCGATGGGTCGGAAAGGTTATGGCGTCGATTTTCTGGGATTGTCATGGCATACTCTTCGTGGACTACCACGAAAAAGGAAAAACCATCAACAGCGAGTATTACTGTGCATTATTGGAGCGATTGAAGGCCGAAATCGTTGCCAAACGGCATCACATGAAGCGAATGCGCCGGCGCACAAGAGCATCGCAACCACGTTTAAAGTCAATGACTTACGGCTCCAATTGCTTCCGCATCCACCGTATTCGCCCGATTTGGCTCCCTCAGACTATTATCTCTTCCTAAACCTCAAAAGATGGCTCATCAATAAAAATAAATTAGCTCACGTGAGGAAATCATCGACGCCGCGGAGGAGTATTTTGCAGACCTTCCGGAAAATCATTTTTCGGACGGGATCATGAAGTTGGAAAATCACTGGAATAAGTTTATCGAGCTAAAAATATAAAAAAAAATCATTCCCAAGGAGGTTACTTTTCACCCCACCTAGTATTCGATCAATTTAGCTGATTCTTCTGTCCACGATGTAAAAATGAATTTTCTAAAATCTAACGTAGGATTTTTCGGATATCCCAACTTTTCGATTTTTTACGCGCATTTGAGTAGCGATTTTTTCAACGAAAAATTGATTTTTTTTTTCGAACGCTACCATTTTAGTAATTTTGCGATATTCGAAAAAATCCTATGTTAGATTTTATATATTTTAATGAAGAACTCAAAACACTTAATGGCCTATCATCTTGTGTAAACAAAACTTATATGGCCCTTTTCGCGCTAACCGAAGTAGGAGGAATTACAAAACTTAACTAATTCTCGTTTTTATCACAAGGCTAACTCTTTCGACTGGAGTGTAATGAAGAATATCCGTCAAACACTTCCGAAAACATTTTTGGATACAAAACAGTGTCAAAATCTAGCGAAAATTCATGAAGTCCCTCCTGTGTAGCAAACTTAAATCAATCAACTCTTTATTCATCAGAGCAACACTATCAGAATGAACCAGGGGAAGCTCATAAGTTTTGACAGGCGCACCGGTGCAACCATCGGTAATAAAGAGATTTACAATTGACAAGAGGGTAAGAGCGAGCTTTTGCGCTCTCTTTCTCCATTACTCTCTTTGCCTGCAATCAGATATCCAAGTGCACAGCGAGAAATGCACGCTTTAGGCACCCATACATCACAAATGTTCTTCTAATTTAAACTCACACATTCAAATCAGTTCTGCAAGTATGATACACGTCCAAAGCGTACCAGACTGCTGTTTCCGTGTTGCTCCCGTTTGACGCGTGACTGCTGAAAGTTTCAATTACAACTAGTGGTGCAAACCGCCATGTATTGTGTAAAATTTGTGGTATGTTTCAAGAGGTGATAGAAGGTCTGCTTGGCTTACAATAGGCATTTGACCATTCACAAAATTGCCACCCGCCACCCAAAAAAGCTAGCTTTAGGTACATTATTTGACGAGTTTTGTCATGGTAGTGATATCGACATGCTTAGAAATCAATGCACTAGGGATTAGGCAGACCATCCCAACTGAATTTAACCCTCTTTGAAGCAAACCAAGGGCGAAGATTTAATTGAACCACACTATAAAATAGTGTATTCATGATTACTTGTGGTCTGGAGTAAAGAAGTACAGCTAAAATGCGACCTTAAAATCTATAAAAATCTAAACGCATTTTTTTTTAATTCTTTTCACCTGTGTTGTGCACAGGTTGCACATGTTGCACGCGACGCCACTGGTATCAACATAAATTTTTAGGCTTAAATTGTTTTTTTTTAGTTTCTGGAACATGGATAGTTTCTACAGATTTTAAACTTAAACTATGTTTTTTTTTAAATCTTGAACATTATGAAATCAATCTGGAAAAAAATTCAAGAATCTAGAACGAAAATAAATATTCAAGACTACGGACATAGAATAAATTCCAAGAGCTGTGATTCCAAATAAATTTAGGACCTTGCAACAGTTTCTAAACTTATGAGCTTTAATGAATAAATTTGATGAGAATTTTCAAGGATCTCAAGGAATATTTTCAAAGGAATTCTGGGGAAAATATCAACGAATTAATTTTTAGGAAAGTTAAATCTGAGGATTTACTTTCAAATTAGTTCTGAGGAACTTCAGGCAAAACATAAAGAATTCCCAAGATATTTCTGAGTAGAACTCAAAGTCAATTTACAAGATACTTATGTGGATCATATCAAGGCAATTTCAACGAAAGTTCTGACTAAAACTGCAATGTTATTTGGAGAAGACTTTTCTTAGCGATTTTCAAGGAGAACTAAAAGTGTATTCTATGGAGAACTGCAAGGTATTTGTGAATTTATGATCAGGTGAATTAGCGAATGTTCCGGGTCATTCAGAGGAGTTCTGGAGCTCGTGGATGTCGGAAACTTCGGGAACGAATTCAAGTAACTCTGGAAAATGAAGATATTCCCGGTGCAACGGAAATTCTTGCAAGTCTTGTACTTCTAGGTATGTACTTCACAGGGCTTATAGCAGGTCACTTTTTAGTGACTTTGTAACTTTTTTTTTAAGGCGGTCACTATTTTCGACAAAAAGTCACTAAAGTCACTTTTTTCGCCATTCGCCAAGCGGGTTGAATTGCAATGTAAAATTCGTAAAAACAAAAAATAAAAAATGTAATGTTTAATGAACTTTCAACTAAGAACTAACTATGCTTAGTTCTTAGTTGAAAGTTCATTAAACTAACGAACGAAAAAGTACGCAGATGAAACCAAGACGATACATTATCAAAGCACACTTTTATCTGCGATTTCGCACCTTTGAGGAGTCCAGATTTAACTGCAAAATTAAATAATCAGGAAATCGGAATATCCGGAAATTCGATGTCACCGGGATTAACTCGTGGAATTCGATGCCAAATTGAAAAAAAATGTGCTTCTTCCTCTCTTTAAAAAATATCAAGACTAGAGTTTCCGGATACAGTTACTTTGAAGAACTATTAAAAGAACTTTTTTCCAAAGCACAGAACAGATTTTAGAATAGATTCTAGAGATATGTAATACCAAGGTACTTCGGACAAAAAGTTCTAGGGAGTTTTGGGATGAACTATACGGGGGTTATGACTAGAGCTCCAAGTCAATTGTGTGAGATCAGTGTTTTTTTTAAGTAGCCCTGTGAAAAATTTCTTGGGTACAACTTGGGAAGCAGTTCCAGATATTTTTAAGGAGAACTCCATGTGAATTTTCAGTAGAACTTAAAGGAGAACTCATAGAAATCTTTAAAAAAGTTTATAATTCAAAGAGAATCTAAGGACGAATTTGATGATTGTTTTAGTGTTCTGCATAGAATTTCTACACTGTTATAAAGACAATTCAAGGCACTGTAAGGGATAAACTCGAATTTATAAACTCTATAACAATAAATTCTTTTGAAAGAAATTCTTCATCTTACATATAATCCTGTTAAGCTCTGTAAAGCTCTGGAACTTTAAATACGGCAAGTTGGAATTTAAATTGTTACCCATAACTGAACAATCTCAAATACCCATGTGAAATATTTATTTCGTTACAATTAATAAGAACCTTATTGTAACTAAAATCAAACACTTCATCAATAAGTAGCATTTGGTTTTATATATAATTAATCTAATGATTGGTTTATGTTAAATTTGAATGCACATCTCTAAAATTCCACCTTTCACTAAGATCAAGTACCTGATGAGGTGAAATTTTTATTCTTGTCAATGTCAATAAAATTTAACCCTTGGATCAATGTCCTAGAACACTAGTTTTGTAGGTAATTCTAAGGGGGCGACCCCGGCGTAGTGGTTAACATTCATACCTCTCACGCCAAAGTCACGAGTTCAAATCTTACCCCGGACAAGTCACGAATGACCCAATAGTGTTGAAGTGACTATAATAAAAAAAAAAAGAAAAGGTAATTCTGAGTAGAACTCCACCGTGTTCTCTCGACTAGAACAAAACGACCTAGCTCTGGTATTTGGTGACTACAATCAGTCTGGGCTCTCATGGAACGTTCCTGCAAACGATCTTCCTAGCATTGATGTTTTTCGCTCGAACATGCCCGCATCCTGCTGTGCTCTCCTTGATGGTTTCAACCTGCATGGCTTAACGCAAATCAACTCGATACTAAATAGAAACTCTCGACTGCTTGATCTCGTTCTGGCGAACGAAGCTGCAGGACTGGAATGTTCTATCCTAGAAGCCCCAGAGCCTTTGATTGGCATCGACACCAATCATCCCGCGTTGGAAGTTTCCATCAACCTATCGGTTCCTGTTCGCTACGATAACCCCCTGTTGATGTACATGAGCTCGACTTTCGTAGAGCAGATTTCGTCGCGCTGAGTCATTCGCTTGCCCAGGCAGATTGGCAGTTCCTTGACACGTGTTCATCTATTGATGAAGCCGTCAACTACTTCGCTGAGGTCGTTGGCCGGGCAATAACTGATTCTGTCCCATTGAGGAGACCCTCTCCCAAACCCGCATGGTCCAATGCTCGACTACGGAATTTGAAGCGTCTGAGATCGAAGGCCCTCCGTAAATACTGTCGTACTCGTAACCCATTCACCAAACGATTAGCGAGCAACGAATATCGCACATATAACCGCATTCTCTACAAGAGCTACACAAGGCGTGTGCAGGCTAATTTACGGCTTAATCCAAAGCAGTTCTGGTCATTCGTGAATACCAAACGAAACGAGGAGCGGCTACCAGTCGAAATTCACCTGGGTGATGGAATCGCCAGCAATTCCCTTGAGAAATGTAATCTTCTGGCAGAACATTTCAAAAGCATTTTCAATGACACTACGGCTTCGTTGTCTCAAGTTGCTAAAGCGGTGAGGGACACTCCCAGCGATACTTTCAATTTTTCGATTACCTCGGTTACAGTAGACTTCGTCGAATCCGCCATCAAGAAGCTGAAATTTCTAATGCTGCTGGCCCTGACGGGATCTCCTCAAGCATCCTAAAGCGATGCTGTTCAGAGCTTACAACACCACTTTCGACGCTGTTCAATATTTCATTACCGGAAGGGGAGTTCCCTACGTCATTCATGTTCCCGATCTACAAGAAAGGAGACAAGAGAAACGTCGAAAATTACCGAGGGATCACATCACTCAGTGCCTGCTCTAAAGTTTTCGAAATCATCATCAACGACGCATTATTCTCTAGCTGCAGAAATTACATCTCTCCTGACCAACACGGTTTTTATCCCAAGAGATCAGTTTCAACAAATCTAGCTCCGTTCATTTCTTTATGTCTTCGGAGTATGGAAGCTGGAGCGCAGGTGGACGTTGTATATACAGATCTTAAGGCTGCATTCGACCGGGTTGACCACTCCATACTGCTAGCTAAACTTGAAAAACTCGGTGTATCCTCGGGTTTAACTCGTTGGTTCAAGTCCTATCTGACCAATCGGGAACTTTGTGTTAGAATCGGATCAGAGCAATCGGACTATTTTTTTTTTCTTCAGATAATTCAAAGGAGAATCCCAGCAGCATTTCGAAGATTTTTTGGGATTCCCTAGCAGAAATAAAAAAAAATATTCCTAAGATAATTCCATAGAAATTTAAGGATAATATTAAGTAAATTCTGAGGTGAACTCCAAGTCAATTTTCAGGAGAATTCTTAAGGCAATTCCTACCGAGAATTATTAATAATGTAATGAGCATTGCAGAGTGAATTAAAATAGTTTTCTAAAGATGTTGTAATATTTTTTTAAATCAAATTTTTCCTTTACACTAGTCAATAATACCTATCAGAATTTCTAGCTCAATTTAAAATGTTTCCATTATACATTTGGATTGTATTTTTGAAAAATGCGTGAAATTGGGATCATAGGGTAATGAAACTAGAAACATAGGGTAGAAACATTCGGAAAAGCCTGTCCCAAGACGACCTAATGACTCATTCAGCCTTGTTCGGTCCAGTAGATGTTCGGCCCAGTCGAATGAATAGCAACTCCTGTTGTAGAGGAATTCTGCTTTTTTTCAGTAATTCAAAAATTAGATCTGGGTATCTATGTCATTTAATATTTTAAAACACTATCTCGACGTTTCATCCCTCATTTCGGAAATAGTTCTAATAATTAGGCAATGTCTTCTTATTAGGTAACTAAGCAAACGCGGAGCACCTTCGTGATGCAAGTTCGCAGATCGCATAGATATTATCATAGTTCATATCTAAGACGCGTGACGTGTTAGAGAATAGATTTATTCTAGACTTTAATTCAGGAGACCACAATAATTTCAAATTTGGTAAAATATCTCTGCTATTGAAAGTCGTGTTACACAGTGTTGTTAGTTTTTAATCTAGTTGTGCAAGATCTTGCAATATAAACTTTTGACGAATGCATACAGATAGGAAATCAATGTCTGCCTTTTTTGGATGACTGACAAGTCAATTTGCATGATTCTATTTCTGGATGTTTTTTGATCATGTTTAAGTCACATTTTGGTAACTTTTTCAAATGATTTTAGTCACTAATTAACTATTTTTATTGCTTAACACTGCTATCAGCCCTTAAAATACCAGAAACTTCCGGAACTTGGTGTAGTTCTTGTAATTATCAAAACCTCTGGATCTATCTGAAGTAGTTATGTTCTTTGAGCCCTTTGGGTCCTTGACTTTCTAATGTGAAAACTGCATATTTGTAAGATTCGCGCGAATATCTTGAAGTTAATCGGGTTTCTACAGTTTCTACATTTCTAAACTTCTGTGAACCCCGAGAATTTTTCAATGTTCTAGATGAGCTGGAAAATTTCAAACTTACTGCAGTTTCCTAGGGATCTCGATACTCGATGAATTACCGTGAAGGCAGACGTTGTTGAAAACATGTTGTGAGTCAAAGCGATACATGAAAACATGCTTTAAGATAAGGCGATTATGACCCATAACATGACATACAACCACAGAACTTTTAAGCGTTCGGAATTCGAATCAAAGTAATACCCCATGACATCATATGATTCTCATTCATAGATAAGTTGATAGATTGACATTGGGTAACAATGACAGCGGCAATGTTATTGTTATCGAATTGATGGAACTGTTTCAGATATCATGCAAACAGTTAACAGTTCGTACAGAAATATTGTAACCCTTCGAATGCATGCGGCAAGAAAAGAAAGCAGTCAGAGATGTGGAATAATATTGACTTACGAACCGACTGATGCTGTATTTAGCTTGCACGACGACCATTCTCAGCTCGTCGTTTGTGCTAGTGTCTACGTGAGACGAAAGCTGGAGAAAGAAGACAAAACCGGCTTGCTGCGTTTCTGCTTACACAACACAACCCTGTACCTATGTACTTGTATGATGTAGCCAAGCAAGGCCCGCGGGTAAGGAATTCCGGAGTTGCTTTGCCGGCTTACTTTGTTAGGTAGTAGCATGGGAAACCGGATCCATCTCACATCTGCAAATGGGAACTTTACCGGTATATATGCTACAGGTTGGTGGGTTCAACAGTGCTTCAACTTGTTATCTAAATATGCATTCTAAATCGTTCTCGATTGGAAGTCAATTCATTATTTGCGAACTTTTGTTTACCCATAAAGATACGAAGTTTGCGTTCATTATAATTTATTGAGTTGGTAATGGCCCCAGTTATGGGTTGATCCGTTCGTTGTGCAGTCACTGTGGGGGAAAAACAGCCCACATCATTCCTACATAAATCCCGACAATGCTATCTGTTGCTACTACATGCCTAAGTCACTTGTATGCAGAGCAGTGAAGAACGACCCAACCGAAGTGTGAGCGAACTCTTAATAGTCCTCATAAATCGCAAATCGGTTCTCTCTTCGTGCTCTGCTGTGCATTTTGCATGGTCTCGACTCCTCTGCCATCTCCCCCGATATATGTCTGGCTGTTCCACCCACTCCATCACCTCACTGGCACGGGATTCCATCATAAACGTCATTTGGAGACGGACCCCGGTCGGTCGGCCAAGATTCTCATTAGTGATTCATTCGCTTCAGCGACTTGTGATTATGCGAAAAAAAGGTTATCCACGACTCATGAATCAATCAATGGTCCGTTTCGAAAGATTTTATATACATGGGTACCACTTTGCCACGGTGGTGATTGTTCGATAGCCGCTTTCACACTTTAGTAGTGAGTTGATCCCGGTTAGATGGTGAGATATTGGTTGAAATGAAAACGAATCATTCACCTTCTATTTGCTCTTTGCCTGCCTTTTGTAGCTTGCGTTATTGAATGGAATTGTTACGTTCAAGAGGGAGCGGTATTGAATGGAACAAAAATCTATAATTGCGTAGTAAACAGCCATCACTAATGTACTTTGAAACTTTTATCCGCGAACAATCCTGTTCCAAAATCAAAAGGTTTACTAATTTTACCGTACACCCAAAGCATTCCTTTCGTACGGAGCCGGTTGGTTAAACGCAAGGCAAATGCCCTGCCTATAAAAAGGAATGTCAGTGAGCCAAAATCGACGTTCCGAAGGTTGTGCGAACTTTGAAACTAGCAAACTACCAAACGGAATGGAACTCGAAGAAAAACTTATCAATTATTTATTTTTACGAGCACATCCCCGCCATGTCTCCGGACGGGGAGCCTCTGAGTCGGTGCCAGAGAGTACGTCTTGCGCACTTCCAATAAAACTAGTACGGTAGAGGATTTGTTTCTTCGGAAGTGATGAAAAAACACATCCACCACAGTGTGTGGAAGCACTCTCCGTATGGATGGATGGCAAAGCAAACAACCGAAGGCATTTAATGGGAAAACGAAACATATCTTCCTCAGCCGCACTCCAATGGACGACAAGCAATGGAAAATCGAGACAGTGTCCACGATAAACAGTTTTCTTCTGGCTGACGAGGTCCTTCCATTAACTCAACCATACACGTTCGCCATAATTGGATACATCTAGTCAAGTGCTGCCCCGTTCTTTTGGCAAGGAATAAAAAAAAAGACGGTCAACAGTACGAACCTAGGTACATGTGACCGTATTTCAACGCAAGCATCTGCTGAGTGTGCTGACGATTACGATTCGAGATTGTGTACTCGTAGCTCGCTGTAAATTTGTAGGATAAACATCGAGGTTTTCCAGTGGATTGGTTTTCGTTCTACCTTGAAGGTAGCTTTCCAGGAAAGCGTGGTTGGGTGGAGTTTTCCCAATGTTTATTTATCAATTGGTAGTTTCTTTCCGAGAAAACCAACAAAGATTTTTTGATTCCTTTATGTTCCTGCCAGGTTGTTTCTAAAACAACGGTTATGTTTTTTGGAATAGATAAGATTAGAGAAAGTTGCTACAAATTATGTTGATTTCATTGCCGACATCAATCGTAAAGAGATCAAATAGAACTTAACATTTTGGAAACGGCATCGGAATTCTTGGTTTCTTGAGTTAATAGAATGTCTACTGCTCTGAACTGGAGCGTTTCTATAAAGATTGGCGATCCGGTGAAATGAGTTACATGACCACTGGTTAATTTTGTTGTTTTGATTAGCAACAGCTCACTTATATCACGTCTACCTGTGTGCACATTGCCATTAAAGTTACTAAGTATATTTTTAGATACGTCTGTAAGCAATAATTTTTTTTTTTTTTTTTTTTCCTTGATTTGTTTTTCGTCGATCTTGTTTTCCGTGCTGAGCACCACTGCTACCGACGCCAGGAAGGCAGCTCCCACACCTGGACCCTACCTATCGACCCATCAACTCATGAACCGGGGACCAACGGCTTTACTTCCCTTCCGAAGGAAGGCGTGATCAGAGATGTTATGCCTCAGAACATCCCGGCGGCGCCGACTGGGATTGAACCCAGGCCTGCTGGGGTGAGAGGCAATCACGGTTACCACTACACCACCGGCGCCGCTAGCAATAATTTTTAATTACAGTAAAGTGCGCCTGCGCATCTTAGCACTAATTCTGCGCAGTTTTGAATGATACCATTGTAATCATAAATTGTGGATATTTTGAATTGAGCTGAAAATTTAAAAAGGAAATTTTTCACTTGACCATGACCATTAGAGTGATGCAAAATTTGAAATTTTCGCTTCACAATACTTAAACGATTCCAAATCGGATCCTGACTAACCTCTCAAAATTTGAACCCATTTGGTGAGAAACTGAGATCGCACAAACCATTTGAAGTTTGTATGGGAATTACTATGGTTAAACCAAGATTTTTGTTCATGTCTATCTAATAATTCACCATATCGGTCTGCTTTAAAATCTTTCAACTGTACTTGTAGGAAATGTTCCCAGCTGAAGATCACTTCTTAATTAAATGCAAGGATCGAAAGTTATCAACGGTTCAATGCGCTGATGTCTTATGATCATGCTCAATCAACTGCTCAGCAGGCAACATTGGTGTTTCTGGGGCGTTGAATAGGACACACAAATCATGGCTACTATGTCACACTGCAAAATACAGTGTTGCCTACAGAGCAGCTGCTTGATCATGTCATAAGTTTACCGATCTCTTAAATAATTAATAACTTTTTCCTGTCTCGTTTTACATAGAAACGGTCTTCAGCAAAGTTGTAGCTGAGAAATTTTTTTATAAGTATGGTTATCGAACTGTTTCGCAGCTCAATATGGAAAAAAGACCAGAAGGCAATGAACAAAAAGTTGAGATTGCCCATAGTAATTTACATGCAAACTTCAAATGGCTTGTGCGAAGTCTGTTTCTAACCAAATGAATTGTAACTTTGGGAGGCTAATCAGGACCCAATTTGAAACTATTTAAGCACTGTGGAACGAAAAAGTCAAATTTTGCATCAGAGCATTGATGACCATACAATTCGTTTCAAAGCGAATCCAGATCTGTCGAACGTGGATGTGGCCAACAAACTCGGTGCTGTTCACAATACAGTTCGGAATATACGCATCGGGGCTATTAAGCGACCGAACCGGACCACAAAGTAAAACATTACGGCCAAAATGCGGGCCCGAAAGCTGTATGATCAGGTGCTGGAAAAATTCAACGGATGCATCCTTATGGACGATGAATTGGACTTCAAACAGCTTCCGGGACAGAAGTTTTATGCTGCCACAGGTCGCGGAGATGTTCCCAAGAAATGTAAATTTGTTTTTGCGGACAAGTTTGCCGGTAAGCTGATGATCTGTGACCAGAATATTCCGATTTTCATCACAATCAACATTATGAACGAACAGTTACACATCAACGAATTCCTGAAAAATCGTGTATTGCCGTTCATTAGGTCCCACCAAAGCCCCGTCAAGTTTCGGCCAGATTTGACGAGTTGCCACTACACACTATTTTTTTTCTACCGAGCTCGATTGTGCAAATCTCGGCAAAAAAAGTTTAACTTAAATCTCAGCAAACATTTCATTTGTTTGCTGAGATCTAGCTAAGCATTATCCGAGACTCAGCAATCAAATGTCACTTTTGCTGGGATCTCAGTGAAACTTATTTTTGCCGAGATTTCCACAGCCGAGCTCGGTGGAAAAAACTAAGTGTATACAGTAAGAATGCGCAACAGTGGTATCGCGATAATGGAGTAGACGTCATTGAGAAAGGAATGAACTGCCCAGATTTCCGCCTAATCGAAATGTATTGGAGTATCATCAAAGCTAAACAGAAGAGGAGTGGAAAAATGGCTTAGGATGCTATTTAATTGGCCACATTCTGGAAAAATTAACCTGTGAGGCTGACCAGCAGAGGTTCAGTAGGTTGCTCAGGCATTATTTCAAAAACCTCCTCTTTGAAATAATAACGGAGTAGCTTGCTATTTGAGATACTATCTATGCACCAATGCTATCGATGCCAGGGAGGCAGCTCTCACACCTGGACCCTACCTATCGACCCATCAACTCATAAACCAACGGCTTTACTTCCCTTCCAAAGGAAGGCGTGATCAGAGATGTTATGTCTCAGAACATCCCGGCGACGCCGACTGGGATTGAACCCAGGCTGCTGGGGTGAGAGGTAATCACGCTTACCACTACACCACCGGCACCGCTGGGATTTGAATCGTTAGGCAGACGAAGCTGAAGTCTACAAAAATACCCTGAAATCTTTGGAATAATTTCTGACCAACTTGGCATTTGAAAGAATACCTGGGAGATGTGATTTGAATTGTTGAGCAGTTGAACAAAATCATATACCTTAAGGAGTTTTTGAAGATGATGATCACCTAGAGATCTTGGGGATAATTTCCCAGCAAATTGATGTTTGAAAGAATAAGTGGATGATGTGATTTGAATTGTTGTGCAGTTGGAGATCTTCTGAATGATATCTGATCAAGCTGAAGTCAAAACAAATGTCTTGCGAAGTTTTTGATTATCTCTGATCACCTGGAATATTGCGTAAATTTATTTGCTCAATCGGTAGATGAAGGATGTACCGAGAACTTATTCCCGATCAACTACGAAATGTTGCATAGCATTGGTGCAAAATTGAGCACTGCATTTTGTGTGTGCATGTTTTTAGCGTTTTGAGGTTGAATCGCTGTGGAAAATGCATTTCTGATCAATCTCATTACCACATAAAATTTTCAAGAGCACAAATATCAGCTCTCACAAAACTTACAACAATGAAACTGGAACTTTACGTTTGCTGCAGTGCAATACACAAGGAGTTTCAATTTAATGAGTGATGTCACTACCATCCAAGATTTGTGCCCTAGAAATCTTGAAGTGATAGAGGATATCAGCCATCATGACGGTCATTGTTGGACGCTTCAAAGAATCACCTGAAGAAATCCTTACTCATATCTGATTGTAATTTAGGAACCAAATGTAATAGAATATGTATTCGCATTTTTATGAGGTCCTGAATTTAACCAAGTTTTGCTAAGTAGGAAACCCAAAATATGTACATTGAACCGAAATCAATATCTAGAAAAATACACGAAAATTTCATTACACAGCTTAACGTAGTCGACGTCAACCATGCGGTCGTGTCTTATACACAACCCCACCGGGCTGCTGTTTTGTGGGAGACACTGTGTTCTGCAGTGTGACACAGTAGCCATGATACCAGTGTTGCCTGCTGAACAGTTGATTGAGCATAATAATGGGACGTTAGTTGCTTGAAGCAAAACGGTGTACTTTGTATGTCTGAACAATGTATTACATTCTATCGAAAAGTGGTCTTACACAGAGTTGTGGCTGAGAGAGTTTGCTTCAAGCTCAGTTATCGTTTTTGAAGCGGAGCGATACGGTGAATTGATGGATGGATATGAGCAGAATGTTCGGTTTTCCCGAAGTAATTTCCATATAGACTTTGGACGGTTTGTGCCACGTCAATTTTCTTACCGGATGGGTTCGGGTTTTGGGGGGTCCGATTAGGGGCCGTTTGAACGCTGTGGAGCGGAAGTGTTGGATTTTGCATCAGTCTAATGTGCACTGAGAGAGTAGGTATATTGATGTTGCGTTAATCGGCTGAGCAACCTTTGATGATTCGAGCAGACGTTTAATATTTTGTGGACAAAATTTAAACGTTGGTTCCAGTCGCTAGGGCTGCTGGGAAGATTACCGAAATTACTTCTATTAAGGTCAATGTCAATATTAATGCTCGTCTGCCAAACAGCGATCCTGTGAATGTCAATGTCAATTAGTTATATAATAAGCTTATTAATAGAAATGAGTGTAAATCGATTCTAAACTTTATCTAACTAAACCCAAAACTCACCTTTAAAATTCTATACTAGTTTGTAATGTGTTTTAAGCAGTGTTGGGAAAATATCAAAAAATCAAATCTCACCAACGCCCAAGATTTTCGTAGGCAAAAATCAACAAGCAAACTACTGCTGTTGATTTTGCAAGCTGTGATATCGCAGCTCGGAATATCAAGCTAACAAAACTCACCAACTGCAAATTTCACCAAATTGTGGTGAGATTGAGTTTAATGATTTTTGCTTTACACCAGAATGCAGCCGAAACTTCCATAACGGCTTGCAGCAGTCCCTTCGCGTCTGCCATCGGTGAAGATTAAAAAGAGATAGAAAACTATGCTTTCTCTTTCTAAGAAAACGATGTGCAATAGAATAATTTTTGTGTCGAGTCAACTCTCAGCTTGATGTTTGCAAGTTGTGAATAGTCTCGCAACATCAAAGGAGCTTGTAAAATCAATATCAAGCATGATATTTTGTTCCAATATCACGCGTGATATTGCGAGTGCATGAGAGCGGAAAAATATCAATTGATTTCTGATTTTGCCAACACTGGTTTTAAGTATGTATCATAAGCATAAATAAGAATAATTAATAATAATTACCAGAAATCACAAATGATACAAATTGGTTTCGATAGACTTTAATCATATGTTTGTATGTAGGATTTTCAATCTTTTCAATAAGAAACATCAAATTTAATGCACTAAAGTTACATCTCGTATGAGATCATTTTTTATAGAAACTTACATATTAATTTTAGCAAAATTTATGCTTTTCTTTGTGAGATTTTTCTCTTCACATGATTACAATCTATCTCACATCACATTAAATCTTAATTAAGACCTAATGCCAAATCCAACGGCATCGTTAAAATAAGTTGATAAATAGCATTTTGAAATCATAACCATCATTCGCTCTCACATTGACTCTACATAAACAAAACATCAATCATGGTTACACTGTATTTTAGTTCTTGCATACTTTTTAATTATTTTTATTATGATATTGATCAATGCTTATGCTATCTTTTGGTATTATTTTTATAATTATTATTTTATGCAGTATAACTAAATAATTTCTCCTCAATATTATCTACTTTTCAACACTATATCGACCAAGTTGAATTTGAAATCGGTTGACTATTTTTTTTTTTGTTTTAACAGAACATTGCAGTTTAATTAACACCCTTATTTTAGGACAGTGATCGAGGTCTCAACCCATCAAGTCTATTTATCTACTTGGTTTTGTTGGTTTGAAAGTTACATTATTGTAGAAGTATGCAAATCTTAGCAAATTTGTTTCAGTATAATTTGTATTTTTTCAGATTGCTGTCGATCGCGATGGAACCTTGAAGACCCATCAGCGGGAGTTCTGCGATGCACATGTCATCTATCATTTTGAATCTGTTAACTTCATTGCTTCCATTTGAATAATGATTTATTATTGAAATTTGTAATTGATTATGATTTAAGTTGAAAAGACATAGTGTGCCTACGGAAGAGGAGGTAGTTGAATTATTTTCACTCCCGCGGGTTTTCCCCTGTACCAATAAAAAAATGATAACACAAAACAATATTCCTTCCTATTAATCAGCTACGGATGTGACAACGATGGTGAGTTCACCATGTTATATCTTCATTCTATTTCAGCAGACGCTTTGGACAGCAATTTATTATTTATGAGGGTTCGTAGTGCAGCATTTATGAGGGGTCGTAGAGTTCTCTGCATCTCTGTTCAGTAAATGTTGGACTAACATACCTTTCCTATCCCTACCAGTTGTAAGGACGTGGCCAGGACAATCCTTAACTGTTGGAGCGGGATATGTCTTTATCTGGGAGATAGTAATTATTGTCTACTTAGTATCTGTCCAGTAATAGATATCCGTCTTGCTCTTAATATTTTTGAATTTGTACCACCTATGATATTGTGCAACTTGTTCGATGCTAATGCTAATCTCTGATCACCTGGAGGTCTTTTGGATAATTTCTGAGCAAATTGGTATCTTGAAAAATACCTGGGAGATATGATTTGAATTATTGTGTAGTTAAAGTTCTTCATGTGAATTATTTGACAGTTGATCATCTTCAGAATGATGCCTGATCATGCTGAAGTCAGATCTTTTTGGAGATCTATGGCTCTGTAATAATTTCTGAGCAATCTAGTATTTGAGAGAATATCTGGAAGATGTGACTTGAATTGTTGGGCAGTTGACGACCTTCAGAATGATTTCTGATCAAATTGATACATCTTGATTACTTTTTTGAATAAATTTTGAACAACCAAGTATGTTGAGAAAATATATGAGAGTTGTGATTGTTGGGCTGTTGAAGATATTCAGAATGAGATCTAATCAAGCTGAAATTATGAACAAATATCCTTAGAAGTTTTTGGAGATGTATGATAACCTGGCTTTGGAATAATTTCCGAGCAACCTGGTGTGTTGGAATTGTTGAGCAGTTGAAGACCTTCAGAATAATACCTGCTCAAGTTGAAGTCTAAAACAAACATCTTGGGGATTTTTTTTTTGAAGATCTATGATAATCTGAAGGTATTTTGAATAATTTCTGAGCAACTTGCTATTTATTTAAGTGAATATCTAAGAGATGTGATATGAAATGTGGGTGGCTTCAAAGCATCCGATGAACGCCTAGAGGGTTCATAGATCCACTAAAAATTGTGGGTGGCTTCAGTCATTGTTGAAGAAAGTGAAAAAGGTCACCTAGAATCAGGTCCAAAGTTGTTTTCCAGTTATTCCTATATGTGATCATCATCAGGAAAAAGGGACAAAATAATGTAAAAACGTTCAATTAGGACACATAAACCCAGTGCTTTTAATTTTTATCATCTATCACTGTTCTTGATAAGCGGCTCGATTATCCGGAGTGAATATTTTTTTCAAGTATCCGGATAATCGAGGCCACTTGTACAAGATTAGCAGTCGTAAGTAGGAAATATTAGCCACAGAAATTTGAATTTCAGTAGGTTACGTTGTGATATCAATGTCATTTGCGTTCTTACATTGATATTAAGATTATGTGAAGTGATATTCATATATCAGGTGACCATCATTTTTTCCTACATCTCATTTGTATCAAGTTCAATACCTTATTACGTAAATCAAGTTCAATACCTTATTACGTAAAATTACCTATGTAAATCGTTGACTTCACGCAGAAGTAATACTATAAAACATATAGTCAAAGTACATAACTCTGGATGGGAGCATACCACCAAACTGTCATTGGTCGAAAGGTACAGTAGCAACACCTACACTACCCGTGTCCCTCGAGATCTTCAAGTCGACGATGACAGGAGCACATACCGTGGTAGAGGTAACAATAGCTGCAATTTCCAAACCTACGACTGGATGCCTTCCTTCAGATAGCAACTGAAGTGCGGTAAAAATCGGTAGAACTGTTTCGAACACATCGTCAGATCATCTCTTTTTGCCAGTGTTTGGGGGGGACACCCCTCACCATCCCTCTCCAAAGAGGGAGTTTGGTGAAGAGAGATGAAAAAACCGATTTGTACCTTCCTTAAAAGTTGTCCTAGCTCGCTATTCTAATATCTATATGCAATCTTCACACTGCCGTACTCTAACAGAACTATCAACTCTATACTTTCATCTACTCCATCTATCGTATAAAAATTACCACTACAGTCTGTTATTTGAAATTAGCATCTTCAACTATGTAAATCGTTGACTTCACGTAGAAGTAATACTAAAACATATAGTCAAAGTACCAAAATAATCCTGATGAATGTGGGCGTCTTAGTGGAATACCTGTATAATGAGAGAAAGAAGGATTAGTATTTTCCATTTAATTCCACTACTTTATTTGCTTATCCTTGACAGATACGCGTATTTCGTCTACAATGTGCAGACTTCTTCAGTGTCTTGTACTAATACTCGACTTAGTCAGTCGAGTATTAGTACAAGACACTGAAGAAGTCTGCACATTGTAGACGAAATACGCGTATCTGTCAAGGATAAGCAAATAAAGTAGTGGAATTAAATGGAAAATACTAATCCTTCTCTCTCTCATTATACCAAAATAATGTTTTGTTTTTAATTTGAGATTATATAAATTTTCCAATGTTCCACATTTTGAGTATTTTTCTCAATGCCATATTAAAAAAAATCAAATTCTTTTTGTTTGATAAATCTAAGACCTTACTATTTTTATAAATATTTAGGAAATTAAAAAAAAATCAACAAATTTCAAAGCTTCAGAATTTTTTAAAACATCCGTTAGTTCAGACTAAGGAATGTTCAAACATTTTCTTACTGCGAGATCTTCAACAAATTTCTCTAGATCTCATTTGGATCTAGTTAAAAATTGTATAACCAATGCCTTAATTCGATCTCTCACTCTTTACAATTCGGTTTAATGACCCATTCAGCTTAATACCGTTCGGCCTAGTGACCTTACACATATTGGTTATCTAAAAGTAAGTGATACTATCGAGATAGGAACTAATGAAAATCAATTTGCATCACTTTACACTTGACTGAGACCTCTTATGTTTGTAAAGCCCGAGAACTTACTGAGCAACTGAGTTATGGGATTATTTATGGTCACTAGGCCCAACGCTTTTCAGTTGAATGGCTCATTAGACTAAATTGTAAAGAGTGAGAGATTGCATTTAGAAATGGTTTAAGAAATCATAAACTTGATACTTGATATAATTCTTATAATCACTTCACATTTGAAGATCACTTCCAGTTGACTTGTAAAGAATAAAGATCAATATTATTTTATAATATTCGAGCCATTTTGAATTTACTTTCATCTTTATAATTTTTCCTATTGGCTATTGAAGATAATTTTTCCACAAATATCATGGCAAATTTGTGATTGGTCATTGAAAAAAAAATCTTGAAATACTATAAATATTATAACCCTAGAATTTTTTGAGATTTGAACCGGATAATCCGGGAAAAAATCGGGAATTTCAAAATAAAAATTTGCTGGGCACCCTGCTATTACACTTTCAGCCTAATGACCCATTCGGGTTAGTGACCCATTCGGTCTAATGACCCATCACCAATTTGATTAATAGCCCACTTTGATTTGTTTGTTATTATTTTTATTCTGAATTGCTTACTAATCTTATATTGTGTTCTTCTTTTTCAGGTAACTGTGTCAAACAAATTCATTTCAAGGTATGTAACCCAGACTGCGCAAATTTAATCAGATTTCATGATTATACAAATTGAATTGAAAATTGAGTTACTTGTGATGAAATCTAGTATATCACCCAATTTGAGAATGTAAGGTGATGCTTGTAATATCTGTATTACAGTCAACTCCCTCTATCTCGATATTGAAGGGACCATCGAGATATAGAGGGATCAAGATATAGAACAAGAATAGCCTACTAGACCGTTTGAAGTGACCGAGATAACCAAAATGCTTATTTTGGCATTCTGAACAAATGTATTTTTTTTAAATTTTGCTCTGAAGTGCCTAGATCCCTCTCGGCTACAACCCTGGATATTCGAGATTTTAAAAATTTCATCTTTCAGAAGAGATTATTCCACAACCAAATAAGCTACGTCAATTTGAAGGTTTTTTTTTTAATGTAGATTCTTATAGGTGTACCCATATTTTGTTTTTGTTATAGTAAGTACAATAAACAGGCTGATTACCAGCAGGTATTAAAATAGTCGAAAAATTGTCGATTTCCACCATGGGCGGGATTTTTTGTTTCTTAATATTTTGGATTCAAATTTTCACCGCACTTGAAAAAATCTTCTACTTGATGTGTTTCCAAGGACAAATAGTTTTTGAGATATGACCAGATGAGTCACAGGCAGTTTTGAACTTTTATGTTTAAAAATCAATGCTTTTTAAATATATTTTTTTTAATTCCTCCGCACCGATGGCACAATAGTATTTTTATGTTATTTTTCACATGTCCTGGACAGGATTCTCATTATATGAAATCATAAATAGCTCATTTATTTACTTCTGTCCATAATTTAATTGTGGTCCTAAAAGTGAAACATACGTTCCTCTGGGATATAGCCAAAACGTTGTGCTTTAGAAGTACGATGAAATCAGATAGATTAGCAGGTATATAAAATTTCAGTTGTGGAATACCCTTATTCGAGTAATATTTTTTTAGGTGTAATCTCACTAGCAAGAATACGGCAAGAAGGGATTCAAGGAAAAATTAAAAAATATTAAATAGCATTGATTTTGCACCAGAAAAGCTCAAAACTACCACTCACTCATCTGGTCATATCTCAAAAACTATTTATCCAAATCATTTGCCCTTAGAAACACATCTAGTAGAAGAGTTTTCAAAAGTGTGGTGACAATTTGAGCCCAAAATATTAAGAAATTAAAAATTCCGACCATGGTGAAAATATGCTATTTTTTACACTTTGGATACCTACTGGTAGTTAGTCTGTTTACTGTAGTTCATATAACAAAAACAAAATGTGGGTACACCTATGAGAATCTACATTAACAAAAAACCTTCAAATTGACGTTATAAGATCACGAATAGCTTGTTTGGTTGTAAAGTAATCTCTTCTGAAAGTTGAAATTTTGAAAATCTCGAAAATCCAGGGTTGTAGCTCAGAAGGAACTAGGCATTTTAGACCTAACCAAAAAAGGCGTTTGTTCAGAATTCCAAAATAAGCGTTTTGGCCAAGTTTGGCTGAAATCGGTGACATTGACCAAAACTTATTTAAATTCTGTGCCCACTTGAGCTGGAATAATCCACATACATAGGGGAAAAGTTTGCTTCGGCAATACCTTAACCTATTATCGTCAGGGGGGTAAACAACGTCCTTGAGAGCTCAATTTTGGCATGTGGATACATTGTGTTTCAGAGCAACTATTTGCCAAATTTGAGTGCTCTAGGAAATTGTTTACCCCCTGACGGTAATAGGTTAAGGTATTGCCGAAGCCAACATTTCCCCTATATAATTACTGTTAGCCTATTCAGTAGATTAATAGTTAACATCATCTTGTGAAAGTTTCGTATGAAAATATTGATTTTGAAAAAAAAAAAAAATCGCGAAGTAAACGCTAGAATACCTGGCAGAGCTATGCCACAAACAAATCAACAACATCCACAAGGACATGTTTTAGATCAGTATTAACCATGAATATTAGCGCCTCAAACTTCATTAAAGTTAGAGTGCATATGGTGTACTTTGCTTGTAGACTCAGGTGCAGATATTTCAATTTTCAAATCAAATAAAGTACTTGAAATTCAACAAATTAATAATAATTTCAAAACTAAACTGACAGGGATTACTGAAGGAGAAATTGAAACACTGGCAATAACTAAAACAGTGTTAGATTTCGGAGATGGTTTACATGTGAAACATATCTCTCATTTAGTTAAACCAGATTTTCCAATACTAACAGATGGCATTTTAGGGAGAGATTTTCTATCGTCTCTCAAGTGTAACATCGATTATGAATTTTGGTTATTAAATTTTACCATTGACAACAGATCTGTATCTATTCCAATTCAAGATACAGTGAATGAAAATTACATCATACCGCAAAGATGCGAAGTGATTCGAAAAATTAAAAATTTAAACATCACGGAAGATATGGTTTTATTTTCGCAAGAAATTAAACCTGGTGGCAATGCAATAATTTCACCAAATAATCGGTAAATTCATGAATACATCGTTGCAACCAATTAACGTATCAAATGTTGACCTAAAACTCAAAATGGAACCATTGAACAATTTTAAAATTTTAAACATTAAAACTACCAGCAAATCAAAAGCAACACAAACAAGAAACATTAAAATTCTGAATGAGATGAACATGATAAAGGTTCCTGAATATGCAAAAGATGACTTAAAAAAATGTATTACTAAATTTTCAGACATTTTCTCACTACCCGATGAACCAATTACAGTAAATAATTTTTATGAGCAAAGCATTAATTTAAATGACAACATTCCTACTTATATACCAAATTACTAAACCATTCACTCTCAATATGATAAAATAGAAACTCAAATTAATAAAATGCTGAAGGATAACATCATAGAGCCTTCAGTATCTTCATACAATAGCCCAATATTGTTATAACCGAAAAAATCAACAGATGATAAGAAAAAGTTAAAATTAACTGACAAATTCCCTTTACCGAGGATATTTAGATTCTATATTGGATCAACTTGGTAGAGTGAAATATTTTTCAACTTTAAATTTGATGTCCGGGTTTCATCAAATTCCTTTGGATGAAGCCTTGAGAAAATTTACAGCTTTTTCGACCCAATCAGGTCACTATCAATTTACCAGATTACCGTTTGGACTAAACATTAGTCCAAACAGTTTCCAAAGAATGATGACAATTGCAATGTCTGGATTGACTCCAGAACATGCTTTGTTTATATTGACGATATTATTGTGATAGGATGCTCAATCCATTTACAGAATTTATCAACAGTTTTTGAAAGAATTCGAAAACACAATTTAAAATTAAATTTAGCAAAATGTACATTTTTTAATTCAGAGGTTACTTATTTAGAACACAGAATAACCGATAAAGCTATTCTTCCAGATAGTAATAAATTCAATACAATAAAGAACTACCCAGTTCCAATAAACAGTGACGAAGTTAGAAGGTTTGTAGCTTTTTGTAACTACTATCGGAAATTCGTTCCTAATTACATGTCTCGTAAACATCGTGAATGACTTTCCAAGTTAAACAAATAAACAAATTAACATGTCTCGTAAAAAATACATTCAGATTGTTTAGGAAACCTACAGTGATGGCCTTTAAATTAGCACAATAGGCCGATTTTCATATAAACCAACTTTAGGATGTTGCAGCTATGTTGTGTTATGATCAATTGAGCTGAAATTTTGACACAGAACTACAAATATGCTGAATTTTGCGTGTATGTAATATCAAATTATTGGAAACGCTTGCAGGAAATTGACTGACTGGTTGAAAATGGCCAACTAATCAGCACATTTATAATTTGAAATTTCCGAAGTGTTATAGTTTTAAAATATTCACCCCTAATGTTTGCCAATAAACGACGGCGCACACTGGGGCAGATCAGTGATTTTCTCGGAAAAAATTAATAACTTTTGAACAAAGAATCCAATCAGTATACTGTCTTCGGTAAAGTTGTTTGTATTAGTTAAGCGCTTCTTCTGAATAAATTAATTAGTTCGCAACTTGGTCGTAGAGATGGCGCGCGAATCTAACTTTTGAATAAAGCATCCTAGACGTATGGTGTTTTCAACAAAGTTTTTTATCTATTAAAATGAAGGAAAGTTGCAGAAGACATAAAACTTCCATAACCTTTAGTTTCGGAGATATAGGGTGTATTGAAAAATATGATGCCAAAATTCTTATTTGTAACTTTTTTGTATATTTTCATATGTTTGCTCTGGTTTCTGCCTTTATTCCAACGAAAACAAACTAGGTGCGAATTTTCATTGCACTATTTGTGGAATTTATAGTGGTTTTAGTGAAATATTCTCGAAAAACATGATATTTTGCCTCTATTTTAGGTGGGTGGGATTCTCGAAAGGGCAGCTAAGGGCAGCTGGACTTTGTCTTTTTTGCTAGCTCATGTCATTGTCTAACATATACCAGAAAACTGAAGACATGATATTCGATGATTTTTTTTAATTTCACTTTATATATACCGATAAAAACATCCATTGAAATGAACTGTTTCACATAATAAAAAACATTATATAAATTTTTGACATGTCACCATTTTTAAATGCTGTGCTGAATTTTGAGATTGTTTACTTAATATGAGCTGCCAGCGAACCAGGGGCCTGGCTGGCGGCCATGTTTTTGATGCTATCATCTGTTTTTGACTCTCTGTTTACTACACGATTATCCGTCCCTTTCCACCATGTATACGTCAGCTCAATCAGCTGCATTACCCAGGTAAAGTTGTATATGTGACATCATCGTACAAGCTGTCCCTAATAAACAAATACCATAAACGAACAATAGCCCAAATAGTTGAACTTTTCCACAAATGGTTTGGATGATACCCCAAACACGTCGTTAAGCAAAATAACCATAACAAATTTATTAGAGGTGTGCTGCCGTGCCAACGTGATCGTGTACAACGTACAATTATCGATCACTTTTTCGAAGAGACGTATCAGCTTTTGTAAACAATGCATTTGATCGTCGGTTTGGTGTAACTGGTAGCTCGCTCTTCGAAAAAGTAATCGAGAATTATTAATGTGCGTCAATGTTTCAGTAGTTGGTATCCATAAGCGTGAATTTTTTTCTCGTATCAGTTCAGTGATCAATTTCCGGTGTTGAGCAATAATCCACAAAGTTGCTATAATGGATTCACCTTCAATGTAAATTTTCAACAGTTGTTTATTCTATGCCATATGCTCAACATGCATTTCGTTTAGTGGTGTCTCAAAATTAATTTTAGTAAATATAATAGATCACACAAGCACATCAAACTATTTTTACAACCAGATCCATTAATTACAAGTCTGCGAAAAAGACCGAAGAAAAATTCAGCCCAATTAATAAAAAAAATAGCGAGGTATTAGCATTATTACAACCTCCGGATTCATTTGACAAATAGTGACAATTAAGGACAACTGATTTCTAAATACTTCAACTTAAGAGATAGCTTAATCTTTAAACCATTACTGCTTCTGCAATTTAAAAAGTTTAACGAATAAAAATTATACATAACTGACAGGTTTCCTTATTAGTAGAGATACTTGTAACGGTTTACAAAAGGTGAAATTAAAAAAAATCATCGAATATCATGCCTTCAGTTTTCTGGTATATGTTAGACAATGACATGAGCTAGCAAAAGAGACAAAGTCCAGCTGCCCTTAGCTGCCCCTACGAGAATCCCACCCACCTAAAATAGAGGCAAAATATCATGTTTTTCGAGAATATTTCACTAAAACCACTATAAATTCCACAAATAGTGCAATGAAAATTTGCACCTAGTTTGTTTTCGTTTGAATAAATGCAGAAAACAGAGCAAACATATGAAAATATACAAAAAAGTTACAAATAAGAATTTTGGCATCATATTTTTCAATACACCCTATATCTCCGAAACTAAAGGTTATGGAAGTTTTATGTCTTCTGCAACTTTCCTTCATTTTAATAGATAAAAAACTTTGTTGAAAACACCATACGTCTAGGATGCTTTATTCAAAAGTTAGATTCGCGCGCCATCTCTACGACCAAGTTGCGAACTAATTAATTTATTCAGAAGAAGCGCTTAACTAATACAAACAACTTTACCGAAGACAGTATTCTGATTGGATTCTTTGTTCAAAAGTTATTAATTTTTTCCGAGAAAATCACTGATCTGCCCCAGTGTGCGGCGTGCTTAAGAAAGTTATTTACGACATGGTAAAAAAATTTCCGAAATAATAGACTTCTGTGCTAATTAGTTGGCCACTTTCAACCAGCCCGTCAATTTCCAGCAAGCGCTTCCAATAATTTGATATTACGTACACGCAAAATTCAGCATATTTGTAGTTTTCAGCTCAATTGATCATCACAAAACAAAGTTGCACCATGCCAAAGTTGGCTAGTTTGTATGAAAATCGGCCTATTGTGCAAATTTAAAGGCCGCCACTGTATACTTACATTTGCTGTATTTGTTGTTTTTTCCTGTTTACACCAATTTTCACTGCATAGAACTAGCCATAAGCATTTCAAACGAGTCAGTCCATCACTCTTTTAACCACACCAACAAACAACGACCAACACCGTTGTACCGCTACTTAACAATCTCTCAATTTATCAGCTCTACTCCCGATTGCTACGTGCCCGTAAGCTGAGGTTAATTTAGTATTAAGCTAGCGAAAGTGAGGTGTGGCAAACCGGCTGACCGGTGAGTGACGTACTCTCGCCTACGGGACCGTTGAACGTACTACGTTGGTACACCTACCTATTCTCTAACGTACAGTAGGTACAGCGCCTAGCTTCTACAGGTTGCTGATGTCCAGCTGATAAAATATTCATCACAGTCAAGACAAGTGCGGTACGATGATTTCGGTGCAAACAATTTCAATCCAGTTGCTGCTGCACCAGTACCGGTAGAATAAGTTGGGACACAGCGCGTCGGGCGCGCACAGTGCAGAACCTGGCGGGGTGTAGTGTTAATTAAAATTCTGCCGGCTGCCGGACACACGCTTGCTGGTCGGGCTGTGGCTTTGGCACGCTACAGTCGAACTCAATTATGCACCGCTCGCGTGAGCTCTGCTCTGGAGAAGGAGGAAGACTGGCAACCGTGCTGGCGTACAAAGTTGACTTACCGACTCATTCGTTGTCGAGCTGATTAAAACGTTGCACATGCTGTGTGTGGGTTACTGTGTAGGTTTCCGCAGGGAACTTTTCGGATATCGCGAAGTAATTTAAGGTATGACATGTTGGAGCAGCGCATGTTGAATAATTCAGGTGTTGCAATTGTTCTGGGACTACATTTCCTTCCGGGTGTGAATTGCACTTAAGTGATTAATTATATAAACTCAGAAGTAAAAAGAGTGATGTAATGTTGAAACTCAAGCTGTCAACCCTTGGTTGGTATGTATCCCACTTTTAAGCATTCTGATATTTTTTTAAGTCTTGTAAGTTCCTTGGGTTCTCTTATTTGTCATAGAGGATTATTTTGATTTGGAAATTTGCTCAATCTCTCTAGGTTTAGAGTATCATATAGCTAGATAATGCCTTAGAGTAAAGTGTCAAGAGCAGGCATAAGTTCCATTATTAATTGTGATAATAATCGAGAAAAAGAAAGAGTTCATTATTCCATTACTTTCACAAGGAGACTGTCACCTCCAGCATAGTCTTGCTTTATAACTGTGCCTTTACCGACTGAGCTAAGGAAAGCCCCACTGTAAATATTGTTAGAATTTAAAATAGGTCGTATAAGAAGAGTCCGGTCTCACCGTAGGTGGCCTTAAGTGTCTGCATTTTTCCATTTAAAAACGGTAATATTCATGACCGGTTTTCCCACGATGCACGATTGCCAAGCTTATATGTATTGCACTAGCGATAAGGATTGTACTGAAAGAGAATAATCACCTTCTGACTCGACAGTGTGCGCGCATTCACATCCAGCTGGAAAGCCTGTGCCATACGTTCCCCACACTCGTCGCTACGGAGCTGATGGACTGAGCTTTTCCTTCCCTGACAAAAGCCATGAAATAAAATCTAATGTGAGAGAACTTCAACTGCCCCTTGCTGGCAATAGTCCGATTTGGAACGCGCTTTTGTCCCCATCTATGCAATCCGGTGCTATACTGCGTGAGGCTAGCCCTGTCCCAAGTGAGGTATATTGTAGTCCTTGATTCAGTCGCATGACATTTTCCATAGTTTTCAGTTTTCTTCTTTTTCCGCTATTCGTCGGGAATAGGGGAAAAAACCGTGCAGTGACATGCAAAAAAGCCATCGGTGGAATAGAAACATATGCTCAGGATTACAGTGAGATCAGAGCATCTTAATCCTTTTTTCCCATCATGCATATATGGGGCTGAAAAATATGTGAGCAGAATAATCACAAAACGACCCGTCCTCGTCGACGACGACGGCGACGACGATAAACGGCATCCACCCGTATTCCAGAGCGCACAATACGGTGAAGGAATGCATGGCCCAGGGCGATAAGCCGAGGAGAATAGAGAAAGGAATCACTTTTTCATAGACTCGGCGTAGAATATTAATCAGTGTGAGCTCGCGTGTCTGTCACACACAAAAGCGAACCTTGTGACGCGGCGTGGTTGTTACCAGTGTTGGGAGGGAAAGGGATCGACGTCGCATGCCGATCGCAACCCAGGAAAAAGCCAAAATCCTTTTGGCTTTTCCTCGCTGGAGCTGGAGGAAAAAGGGGCAAAGTCGTATCGCATTTCCCGGAGCAGCAGGGTTGTTGTCGAGTCGGAGCTTAGATTCAATCAATAAAGCTTTCGATTCTTCTATTATACCCAGCTCTTGGTCCCGGGTGATGGAATGGGTACTAACTTATACCAAACAAACAAAGGCCCACCCGTTTGACTACAAATTAGGCCGACAATGGGAAGCCTATCTCGGTAACAGTTCGCAATGGTTGTTTATCGCGCTGAAGTGATTGCGTGTTGCAGCATTAGAATAACATTCGATGAATAGAAATCGTCATATTAGTGGACATTCGCTTTTTGGCATTCGTTTGGAAAATGAAAGTGAGACAAATGTCTAGAGAAATATACAAACTACCTTAGGACCCATTCTGAATTCATAAGAACGAATGAAGTTGTAAATATGAGGCCTTTAGATCTACAGTACCCGTTCGATTTTGGCACGGTTCGATTTTGGCACCGTATCGACTACCTGACAAAAACCTGGAAAATCAGGGAATCTCAGGGAATTCCAATTAAATTCAGGGGAATATTTCTTAAACACAGAAACTTTTTAAATAAGTATGACTGACTTCGCTAGTTTCAAACAACGTAATAACTCTGTGTTGTTTGAGTATGTTTTTTCAATTGAAATTTTAAATAGAGCTGTGAACTTGTGGTTATTCAATGCTTGATGTTGCATTTTTGCACGTTGAGCAAAAGTTACTCAAATAAAAGGGTATTTCTATGATTTTAAGCCTACATTCCTGAGTTGAGCTGGTATAAAACTCCGATTCCGTAGACGCTAGACGCTAGAGTTGATGCTAAATTTAAGCTGCTAATGGGTTTGTGCGGCTCTTAATAGATGTTACACCTAATTGCGTCTGACAAAATTTAACCTTCAAGTAGATTAATGCGTGTCCAGCAAAAATCAATCCCTTGAGCGCATTGGATCGCCTTTGAGTAAATGCAAGAATGCTTCAGAGTTAAGCTGGGCTTAGACAAGGCATGTCATTGATCGATTCAGTTGAATTCAATTGGCCTGGACCCTACCTATCCACCCATCAACTCATGGATCGGGGAGCAACGGCTTTACTTCCCTTGTCTTAACCCAGCTGTAAGAAAAGATTTTTGTTTTTGTTAATTACTTTATTTGCACAGGCTCAATCGAATAAACTTTACAGAGCCAAGTTATCATTTTCTTTATACATTATAAATGTCTTAAATCTAAAATTAAAGGATTTGACCGATTACTCGCGGTCTTCTCGAGGTTACGGGATGACAATTGTTTGGATCGGGAGAGGGAAAAGGAGATTTGAAATATGATTCATGATTCAAAAATTTCACTATTTCTAAAAGTTATACTTAATCCTATCGACGTTATATCAACTCTGTAATTATACAATTATTACAGAAACAAATATACAAAAAAAACACACACACACACACACACACACACACACAAAATACAAACTAAACACAAGGTTCATCAAACTTACAATCTATGGTTAATATTCTTAAAGAAATAAGAGAAGATGATGATTTTTTTCTAAATACTTCTAGTTTTTCTTCCTTGTTGTTTTCTTAACAGCTTGATTAGCTTAGAGAACTAACTAAATGAGAATTTAGGATGATAATCCTGCTTTTTTTTTGATTGCTTGGAGTAGCACTTTTATGATTGAATAATGATTCAAATATACGTAGACAGCATAGAGTGGCTTGATTAAGTATTCTAGATTTTCGTTGTTAACCTGGTTAGCTCGTAAAAGTAGGTTCTCAGGAAAATTTTAGTATTGTAATGTTGCTGTTATTGCAATTTAGATGAAATTGACTTACCGAATTTTGGAAATTTTTAAGTCACCGGAAAAAAACCCGATGGATGACATATCTGTGAAAAATATACCTCGCCCTCTCTTCGAAAACAATAAGATTTCAACACCCTTCACTAGATTTTCAGAATACAGTCACCTATTAAAACTATTAAGTGAATCTTTGTTTTTTCATAACAAATATGAACAGATTTTAGAATTAATTGTACACAGAAAAAAATCTGCATTTTAAATATGGCGTAAAATCTCCCTTCGTTTAATTTTGAGCTATACTTGGCATAAACAGTGAAATTGTTTACAAGCTTTCATACAATATATTCATTGAAATATCGCGTAAATCTATGCCAAATCTAGCGTTAATGTTATCCCAAGTAACATTGCTGGTTTTATCGCGGTTTTATAGCATTCTACAAGTCTAAATCATGGTCTACAGAACCCTCATAAAACCAAAATTGTTACTTGGGATGCGCGCTATATCTCGCAGAAATTTACATGAATTTTTCGAACGTATTTCAGAGAATATTTTGTAGGGAACTTTTTGAAAATCTCTAAGAGAGTTTTACTAAAACTCCCACAAGTGAAGAGGATTGCAGAATTCACGAAAAATACCAAGGAAAGTAAATTTTGAGGGTCAGTTCCATAATAATGCTATAGAGCATTTCTAGCTCAAATCGTTAAAAAAAAATGTCAATTTTGTCTCGACCCCTTCTGATTTGAATGAAACATTGCTCACGTGTTCGCTGCTACTAATGGTTGCATTTTTCATTTAAATATGATTTTTTCCTCCAGAGTAACTTTTGAAAAGGGCGTATAAAAAAAATGATTATTTTTTATTCAAAAAATCATAACTTGAAAACTATTGATCTGATCAAAATGGCATATGAGAAGAAGTTTTAGGTAATTAAATTATCTTTGCGGAAAAAATACACTGTAAGAAAAAACTTCTTAAATTAGTATTTAAAAAACGTAAAACGATGATTATCTCAAAACACCCCCCCTTCGATCTTTATAATTTTTTTTTTCAAGAAAATTGATGGAATACCCTTGAATTTCGTGAAAAGTGTATGCTGGTAACTTCCTTAAAAAGAAATCTATAATTTTTTAAATTTTTGTTGGTTTTTACAAGTTGATGAAAATGCATATTTTTTTGAAAAAATAACAATTTATTTGGATTTTACGCATAATTTTCAATAACATTGCATATACAAACTTTTTTCCTAAGTCCAGCCGTTCTCAAGTTAATGCAAATTAAAAAAAATATAATTATAACAATTTTCAACATTTTAGGCCATTTTCAAATGTTCGTCGAGATGTCCAGCAACGAGATTTTATTTCATGATTGTATATTAAAAAACAAACAATTCATTCTCAGATATGGTAGCTGTCAGACTTACCCGTTTCTATCTAGAGGCAGCGGAAGAGAAGCACGTTGATGTGGTCAAATGAATGATTTGTTGAGATAAAAAACAGTATATATTTATTATTTTATTTTACAACTCATATTATTTGAATACATTGAATAATTTGGGTGTATCGTTTGAATTAGAGAATATTTTTACTGCAATTTGGTTGTTTGAAACTGGAATATAGCAATGATATTTTCGAGTTCCAGGAATTGGTTTCACTTTCTTAAAAATTGGATCAAATTCCGTGTCAGCCTTTTTGTATTCTTCCGTAGAAACATAACAAAATGACATTTTTGTTTGAAGATCTTCTTTACGACTATTTGCCCAGTCGTACAGTTGTTGAGGGTTCGTTATAGGGTGCTCGTGTTGCTAAGCTAAACTTGCTCTGGTTGCCATTCTCTTAAGGGTACCGCCAATCGCATCACAATGACCTTTGCCGTGTGAAGTTGCAAAAAAATGCCATTCAATTTCTACATTATGCTTATCTTTAAATCCACAAAGGCTAGCAAAAATTTTTATGTTTTTGTATTGTGATGCTGCTCCATCTGACATAAAAATACACTTTTGGACGGCTATTTGCAACTTTAAAAATTCTAATAATTTTGAGATAAACAACTGAACTGCTACTGTGTCATGCTTTGAAATTGATTTAGGTGGAGGTTTACAACACTTGAAATTGTTATCCATCGTAAAAAACTACTTGCTTTTTAACTTGAAACGCTAAGAGAGATGAACTGAATGGAACAGGTGAAGATCGTCCCAATATATATATATATATATATGTAGCAGAATAA
Source organism: Ochlerotatus camptorhynchus (assembly GCF_037179485.1). Taxonomy (NCBI): domain Eukaryota; kingdom Metazoa; phylum Arthropoda; class Insecta; order Diptera; family Culicidae; genus Ochlerotatus; species Ochlerotatus camptorhynchus. Next base: position 3,533,036 of record NW_027040527.1, on the reverse strand, counting down.
TTACAATGTTGACATTATACCTATCTTCATTAGGTACAATTGATTATAGCAAACTTTTTTAAGTGTGAGTGTCAGAAGCCTCCACGGGGTGCCTTTTTATGTAGTTGTGATATCGCGGGATGAGCTCTTAAGGCATAATATGGTATGGTATACGTCAGAGAAGTACCTAGAGAATTTATCTCAATTACAGGTTTAATAACATATTTGTTTACCTGTTTATGTTTTGAGCCTCTGTTATGACATACACAATTCTATCCAGGTATACAACTAATAGAGGACAGAAAAAAGGCACATGAGTGGGTTTGTTGATTATTTGGGTATATTTGAGAGTATTTACTTATAAATTTGTTTCTTTTCCGCTGCGTCTAAATAGAAACGGGTAAGTCTGACAGCTATCATATTTGAGAATGAATTGTCTGTTTTTTAATATATATTCATGGAAAAACATCTCGTTGCTGGACATCACGACTAACATTTGAAAATGGCTCAAAATGTAGAAAATTATTATAATTATTTTTTTTTTTAAATTGCATTAACTTGAGAACGGCTGGACTTAGGAAAAAAGTTTATATATGCAATGTTTTTGAAAATTATGCGTGAAATACAAATAAATTACCATTTTACTAAAAAATATGCAATTTCACCAACTTGTAAAAACCAACAAAAATTTCAAAAATTATAAATTTTTTTTTAAGAAAGTTACCAGTATACACTCTTCACCAAATATTAGGGCATTTTCTCAGTTTTCTTGAAAAAAAATTATAAAGATCGAAGGGGGGGTGTTTTGAGATAATCATCGTTTTACGTTTTTTAAATACTAATTTACTAAGTTTTTCTTTCAGTGTATTTTTTCCCGCAAAGATAATTTAACTACCTAAAACTTCTTCTCATTTGCCATTTTGATCAGATCAATAGTTTTCAAGTTATGATTTTTTGAAAAAAAATAATCCATTTTCTTATACGCCCTTTTCAAAAGTTACTCTGGAGGAAAAAATCATATTTAAATGAAAAATGCAACCATTAGTAGCAGCGAACACGTGAGAAATGTTTCATTCAAATCGGAAACACTCATGACCAACCGGTTTGCGTTTTGGGCTGGAAATGCTCTATATAGAAATTCCATGTGCATTTCGAATGGAATTTCTAGAGAAGTTTAATGAGAATTCCATACAATTTCCTAAAGGATTTTACATGAGAACTCCAAGATAATGCTGAACAAAATTTGAAGACTATTCTGGGCGGAAGAATTTCCCCTGCCCTATGGTGTTGGCAGGGAATGGGGATTACAAATTTTGCTCATAAAACCCAATAGGCCCTTTTCAATTGTTGGTCGAGAATTGGAGGTGAATTGCATGGGAACTCTACAAAGAATTTCATGCAAATTTAAATAAAAAAGAAAGCTCAAGTGAATTACATGAAAGAGTTTAAAATTCGATGGGAATCTAGGGATGTCTTTCCTTTATTTAACGTCGGTCTCTGTTCCGCAATCTAGTGCCAATCACCGACGGACATCGATTGCCATCCATTGACGGCAATCGAATGTGCAGGAAGGCAGCTTCCACACCTGCGTAGGATATTGCACCCATTCATCAACACACATGGGCTGGTACCAACGGCTTTACTTCCCTTCCGAAGGAAGACGTGACCAGAGATTTTTATGCCTCAGAAAAATCCCACCGACCTCGACTGGGATTGAACATCTGGGAATCTAGGGATGAATTTCAGGAATTTGTTTCAATGTTCTACAGAGAATTTCCGGACAGAAGACATTTTCAAGGGACTTCCAGAGAGAATTTCAAATTATTTTAGAAGAATTCTAAAATAAAAACTCTCAATCAAATAAACGCCTGTAAAGTTTTGAGCGAAGACTTTGAACGTGTCGCAGAATCAAATTCAAGATCCATCAAAGGTGATGCTGTCTTAGAAATGACCCATTTAACCTAAATCGCATTATGTTTTATGCTTTATTCAAATGTAGGGAAAATGACTCTAATGTTGGCCTATGGATCTAATATCGGGCCCATCGCCATAAACCTGCTATTTATCAATTTTATCTAGATGAACGCGTCATTGGGACAGTACTAATGGATTTTTTTAGTCGCTATTGGAAATTTAGTCTATTGTTGAATTTATGTATGGGCCCAAATTAGGGGCATTTAGGCCGACATTACATCCATTTCCCCTATATCGCCAAACCGGGAAGATTTCAAAAATTCCGGGAGAAAAAAACGGAAAATTGCTAATCGAGATTTCCAAAACGACTGATTTCAAAAAAATCATAACTAAGCCGATTTCAAAGTTCAAAATATCGATTGAAAGGTAATTATATTCAAAATAAATGGTTTTTGTATTGATAAACATTGATTATATCTGTTTTTATGGTTTCTAGATAGAGGGTGTAATATGTTTTTATATTTTTCCTTGAAAATTTAAGCTTTTTTACACAACATATAAAATAATCAGCGTGATCAGTTATATTTTCGTGAAGTTATCAAGTTTTGGGTTTTCACTCAATACTCCTATGCGACTAGACTACTATGCGTCGTGACCATGTTAGTCACTATAAATCACGATTTTGTTTTTGATTGACGATTTTGTTTCAGATGTCTTACTTAGGTGCTTAGATACCCTTAAGAAGACTTGAATCTCTAGCGATAAATACATCACTACACAACTTCTGGAACTCCCGAACTGATGCTCAAAGAATTTACTGTTTAATTTAATCAAAGTAGTACTGATTGATTTGGATTTATGACCTGAATTTGGACTCTTGAAGGCAATGGATGGTCCTGTAGAAGATCTACAATTTCCGTTTTACATGCATGACATTTTCATATTTATTCGGTTACCCCAACTCCAAGAGTTAAGCAAATAGTGACGCTCAGTTTTACGAATTGCCCTCCTGTACGGATGTTTAGCCGCAAGTCATTTGGCTGAAACTTATGAAACTGAAGGGTTGATTAGGTTTCATTTTTAAAAGTTTAAGTTTGAACTAAGACCAGTGGCGTTACCCTAACCTCAATCTACCTGTTCAACAACTTTCAAAACGTAAACAAACAAAACAATATTGGTTCAAATACATACAAATCAGTGAAACTAGAAGACCCTGTGCCCTTTGCAACTGATTTGAATTTAAACTTGACTCTGAATAAAGCTTCCAAAGTTATTGAACAAGTAAAAAGTGAGGTTACGCGACGCTACTGACTAAGACATTGCTCAAAAAATGTTGGATTTGCAAAATTTTAGATTAAAACAAAATCAAGGTTCTATAGAGTCTAGAAAATATTTCAGAATTCAGACATTAGGACAAAATTACCAACATCATGGGCTATATCCTGAATCTACAACCATTCTAAAAAGTCTGGGGGTTCGAAAAACATTGGTTATTTGGAAAATTTAGGGTGTTCCTTAGTTTGATTGATGTCAAGATTAAATTGGCATTTTTATATCTCAACCATAAGAGAAAACCTAGATCATAATTTTAGAATTTTGTTTTATAATAAGAAAACATTCAGATTTCAACATTCTGGACTCAGCGCCGATGGTGTAGTGATTGCCTCTCACCCCCAAATGGCCTGGGTTCAATCCCAGTCGGCGCCACCGGGATGTTCTGAGGCATAACATCTCTGATCACGCCTTCCTTCGGATGGGAAGTAAAGCCGTTCATGAGTTGATGGATCGATAGGTAGGGTTCAGGTGTGGGAGCTGCCTCCCTGGCGTCAGTAGCATTGGTACTCAGTACGGAAAACAAGATCGACGGAAAACAAATCAAGGAAAAAAAAACATTCTGGACTTGGAAGGATTCCGGGGTTAGAAAAATAAAAAAAATGTGTCTGAGAAATCGAAAAATTAAAATTAATCAGGGTAACCACTGAGCCAGGAAAACCGGGAATTATTGATATTTTGTTAACTTTGCTATCACAAAAGCATGTTTATGTTCGTTGTCCGACTGTTGTACGTTTTAGAACGTGGATAACTTTTCATGTCACAGAATCTCGAACATTTCTTCATTCTGTACCTTTTGATTATCCTCAGTATTCCCTCAGAATGTTCATGAAATGCTTATCAGAATTATCTAGAAATTGTCCATATGATTCTCCTGTCCATAGAAGAATGAACCCCAAAGTATTGTCTCAACATTACATTGGAATTCACATCAGAATTCTCAAAATGCCCTTGAAAGAATCTCTTGGAATTTCCTTGTAAAAACTCTCATAAGAATTCCCTTGAACCTATTCTGAAAATTCTATTCCTTTTGAATTCTTCTCGGAATTCAATCGGAGGTGTCTTCCCAATTTCCCTGGAATTCTGCTCAGATTTTTTTTTTTTGAAAATATGCTAAAAGTTTCCCTTGGATTTTTCCAGAAAATGCTTTGAAGTTTACGCAAAATCCTTAAAAAGTCTCCTAGAAATTCCCTTGCTATTGTCTTCAAAATAGCTTGAAATTCAGCAATTAATTGTTTTGAGTTATCGTTGGAAATAGATTCACTTGGAACTTTTATCGATATTTCCTTGGAGATCTCCTCAGAATTGTCCTTGATTGCTAATAAACGTTAAAAGATTTGCATCTGGTTCGTTTCTGAAAAAGAATTAGAATTCTTCTCACAATTCTCCTAAAAACTGATTTAACTTGATCTTCAAAATTCTATGCACAATTGTCCACATGTCAGAATGCTGAAATTGTCTCCAAGCTATATATTAATCTTAGGGTTCAAGAAATACGCTCTATTTGAAATTTGAAATTTGTTTTGTGTTTGAAATCTCGAAATGCTGACCTAGTCTCGATATCTCGGATAATTTCTAATGTAATTGATGTAATTATCGAAAAATGTCGTAGTCCAAATGTTGTGAATCTCATTGCTTTCTGAATAAATGTTCAAGTTCAATATATCGCTTTATAACATTCAGTCCAAAGACCCAACCGGTCCAGTAGCGTTCGACCTAGTACTTTTCAACAAATGTGTATGTAACCAAAACGAAGTACACTATTATAAGACTCTTACAAACTTTCAAAATTTCTGACTTATGAATCTAAATTATGATGAAAATTGATTCATTATGGTACTCCTTTTTAAAATATTTAGCTGAATATATAAAAGCGGAAAAAATATAACAGGCACCCGTAAAAAAACCGCACACTAAGATTTTTTTACAGGAGTCAGTATTTTTTTACTGGGTTTTTGAATTGCTGAAAAAGTCGGTAAAAATTCAAATGACCGTTATCCGTAAGGAATAAATTAAATCGACCAATTATATTTTCTATCATTAAATGGGATTAACAGAACTAAATATGTACAAGTTTAGAACAAATTTTCTCATTAATAATTTTTCCACAGATTTTTAAACTTTTACCGAACAGTTCCGCAATTCAAAAACTCAGTAAAACCGTACTGACTCGATTAGTGTGCGGGAAATTTAGGTTCTTAAATCTAGTGGCCTGATATTTTTTTTGACTTGAAGAAAAAGTCAAGATCGTGGATGTTATAATCAATTAGCCTGGATAAACAAAAAAGGTTTAATGTAGATTTGACACCCCCGGCGCGGATCAACAAATTGCGTGGCGTGGGTTTTGCGGATTAAAGGGTGATACGGTCAAAATTTGGTCAATATCAACTTGACGTATTTCTTTCAATTTTGCATTTAAAAAACCTGAACACCCCTCATTTTGAAGGTGTGTGTGTGTAGAATGTTGCTCCTATTTTGATTTTGGAATTCACTCTTCAGTTGTCAAAATGCCGTCCAAGCAAGAAGAGCAGCGTATCAAAATTTTGCTCGCGCATCGCGAAAATCCGAGCTACTCGCACGCAAAGTTGGCAAAATCGCTAAAAGTTGCCAAATCAACCGTTACAAATGTAATTAAAGTGTTTGGGGAACGTTTGTCGACAGCCAGGAAGTCTGGATCGGGGGGAAATCGAAAACCGGAAGCCGCTGAGACGACAAAGAGAGTTGCCGGTAGTTTCAAGCGAAACCCTAACCTCTCTCTCCGAGATGCCGCAAATAAGCTGGGTGTATCGTCTACAACCGTGCATCGAGCCAAAAAACGAGCCGGACTATCGACTTACAAGAAGGTAGTGACTCCAAATCGCGATGATAAACAAAATACGACGGCCAAAGCGCGATCCCGGAGGCTGTACACGACGATGCTGACGAAGTTTGACTGCGTGGTAATGGACGACGAAACCTACGTCAAAGCAGCTTCCGGGACAGGAGTTTTATACGGCAAAAGGAAGGGGAAAGGTAGCAGATGTTTTCAAGCACATGAAACTGTCAAAGTTCGCAAAGAAATATCTGGTTTGGCAAGCCATCTGTACCTGTGGCTTGAAAAGCAGCATATTCACAGCTTCCGGGACTGTCAACCAAGAAATTTACGTGAAAGAGTGTTTGAATAAACGTCTGCTGCCTTTCCTGAAGAAACACGGTTGTTCCGTACTGTTTTGGCCGGATTTGGCATCTTGCCATTACGGTAAAAAGGCCATGGAGTGGTACGCCGCCAACAACGTGCAGGTGGTTCCCAAGGACAAGAACCCTCCCAACACGCCAGAGCTCCGCCCAATTGAGAAATACTGGGCTATTGTCAAGCGGAACCTAAAGAAGACCAAAAAAACTGCTAAGGGCGAGCAGCAGTTCAAGGCAAACTGGCTTTCTGCGGCGAAGAAGGTGGACAAGGTGGCTGTACAAAATCTGATGGCAGGGGTCAAGCGTAAGGCCCGGCAATTCGGATTTGGAAAAGCGGAAGCCTAACTGAATATTTTTCCTGAATTTTATACTAATTGAACTTGAAAAAGAAATTTAATTTGATTTTTTAAATAAACGATTTCATCGATTTACACGCGTTTTCCCTTGACCAAATTTTGACCGTATCACCCTTTATAAATGCGCATTTTTGTAACAACCCTGTAGTTGTAGTAGTAAATCTGATCTTGGTAGATTTTTTTTGTATAACAGTTGAAAAATACGAAAACAACTATTACCGTGTTATTTTTACTAAAAAGTCTTATTTTTTTCTTCCACTATTTCTCATACCTACATCATTTTCTAATAGAGGTGACGCTTTCGTGCCATTTTGATTTTTTTTTGCAAGATTAAAAATAGCCGAAAGCACTACTGTGAATGATTGGCAATAACAAACAATCATGCAAAGTCTCATGTCAATTGGAAAAGGTATAGTTCCTGCAATATTCCGGACTGAAAACTCGAAACGTCATTACACCAAGTCAAAGAGTATGCACTTTTTTCCTCTATATCGACATAGGTATATTTAGACTCCATGTGATATGGTACTGGAATGTACACCATCCATCGGGCATCGCTTATTGGTATGTCGCTAAATTGTACTGCCATTTGAAAATCTCTTACGTATAAATCCTATTGAAAGAAGTGAGCGGAAGCACTTTACCAACTTGCAAGTTCTGCCCCAACCCCTATCCAATACATCCATTCCATTGCTAGGGGAAATCGGGGTTAGACGGACACCATAAGGATTGTTATTTTTTAATCGTCATTAAATACAGCATGCAGGGCGTTGACTACCTGGAAAAACCAACCTGTAAAATCAGGTAATATCAGGGAATTAATTTTTTGACCTGGAAAATCAGGCAATCCCAGAGAGTTCCATTCAAATTCTCTGAATAGATGTATCACGCAAAATTTCGAAAAATTGTACCTTCTCATTTTCAGCGTTGATTTAGAACAGAGCTACTCTTTATGCTACCACCAAAGAACAGGATGAATGCAAGAAATATGTATACAAATGTCAACATCAACGATAGCATTGAGCAAGGTCAGTTACGTAATGGAATACCTATATGTTGGAAGATATACTGCTCAGCTACTGATCTAACGGGTGTTCAATAAAAAATAAGATTTTTTCTGTCATATAGCTAGTAAAAAAAATTCAATGAAGTCAGTATTCCAAAACAACGTCAATGAATATTGAAGAAGGGGCCCTGGTCAGCCGTGGCACTGAGGGAGCCACATCCTGGAATGTGGGTCTTCGAGAGCGGAAAGTAACTTTCGTCGTCCAGCACGTCGTCCCGCGGTAGTTCTTCGTCATCCACAGGCACTGCGATTTCACGGTCGCTATCGCCTCGTCCGTGTACTCGGAGGACCGAGTCTTCTTCCGACAGATGATGCCCTCCATCTTGAGGGTTCGGTGAATCAAGGTATGGGAGCAGTGATATTTTCGGCCGGCGTCACGCAAACTCGTTCCGTCCTTGTTGTCGAACAGCTTTTTCAACGCTTCCTTCGCCTTCTTCGTCATTATCTTCGCCGAACGGCCGCTACCGGCTTTCCGCTCCACGCTCAGGGATGCCAGGATCCAGTAAACTGTACTCTCAGGCACGTTTTCGCCTCGAAAGTGGTCTACCGTAAACTTTTTTCCACGATGACCATGCGTTTCGTAAAACCGTACAACACGCTCGCGGAGTGCTTGCTGTTTAGACACCATCTTCGATTGAACTGACAGCACCCTAGCGAAAAGAAACATGCCATCCATTTTTAGGGAGTCCAGAGAGCAATTTTCCTGGAGAGAAAAAAATATACGCTCTTTACTTTAATTACAGAAAGGTATTGAAATCATTCTCATTTTTTATTGAACACCCGTTAGTAGGTACCAAAGATTTGAAATATTGAGAATTAACATTAACGGAACATACCAAACTCGTTTCCGAGGCTATGCAACGTATAATTAAAGCACATCTCAGAAACAGTCGTTAGGGAAGTCTAAAATACTACGACATATATGCATTGCTCGAAAAATAAACTTCTCAGTCAAGTTTCAATATTGTGATGTTGTTGCTATTGCTGTTGAGATGGAATTTACTTTCAGAATTTCAGAGTGGAAAGCGCTGCTTTTATGATTTCCCATCGGAGAAATCAGGCTGCGAATCAGCGGTTGGTTAAGCGTATAATCTGGAATAATTTTCTTGCGAAGCTGAGTCTCAACATGCTCAAACAAAAAATTTAATTAAAATGGGATTAAAGACAAGTGTTTCATATGCAAGATGTAGGGGAACTAAATTGAACTTCTGCCCCTAGCGCGAAATTCGAAAACAGTTAGAAAAGAACTTCCAATGGTGCCAACAGGGTGTCGAGTACCTGAAAAAAAAAACCTAAAATATCAGAGAATTTCAGAGAAATTCCATTTTAGGCCTGGAAAATCAGGGAATCTCAGGGAATTTCTTTAAATATCAAAAAAATATTTCTTAATCCTCTCTGAAAACTATTACTGATCTCGCTAATCTTATAAATTTAATTATTCGGTGTAGTTTTAGCATGTTTGTAAATTAATAAATTCTTCAATAGAATTTTGAGCTTGTAGGTGCTCTAATGAATTATTTTAATTGCTTAAACAAATAACATAGCCTTTTCCAGCTGCGTATCTATTGTATTAAAGTTACAGAAAAATTACTGTGAGAACTGTCAAAATCCTATGAATTTACACGCTACACAGCAAAAAATTAATTTCGATATCACATCAAAGTGGATGCCCTTCAATCGTGTCAAAAATATGGTGTAATAATACTTGCCAAACAGGACAAAATTATCATTAATACAGTACATGAACTGACATCACCCTGCTCTTACTGCATTTGTGTTTTTTTGCGGCCATAAAAATTACATGAGATTTTCGACATGATTGAAGTGCATCTCTTGGCTGTAATATTAAAATTTATTTTTTGCTGTGTAGTGATCGTGAGATTCTGCTTGGTGAACTGGATTTTGATGAGTTTGGGCCGTCCCTGAGATGAAAAGTGGGATCCAGAGAGACGGTAAAAATCCATTTACATCTTGAGTAGAGCTATACATTGTTGGCTATGACAAAATGTATGCTCCAAGTGGATTAGCCAGGGGTCCATCCAACCGGGAAAACCGGGAATTTGGAGTTTCCGGGAAAAATCCGGGAAAACCCAATTCGCACCGGGAAAGATCATATAAGTAACAATTTTGGTTTTCTCATAGTCTTGTAGGCCATAATTTGGTCTTGAAGAATCATTTTAACCTTTATAAAACTTGCAATGTCACTTGGAATCAATCAATTTTATAGCATATACATACAATATGTTAAAGTATCAAAAATCCCCAAAATTACAAAAAACTCTACTCTTTTCTTTCACTCGCAATCTGTTCGCGCACGGGGCAAACGGATTGCTGCAATTTTCCGAGTGAAGAAGTTCTAGTATAAAGCCTGAGCGAGACATATCTCGTTACGAAGCTACTTAAATGTAAGATAAGTAGTCCGATCTCAAACTCCTTACATGCTCCATCATGTTTGGCATGCAAATGTTTGACACCGGACACAATCAACGAACTAAGATGATTGGTCCAGAGATAAATTAAAAATAATTTCTACACTTTGTGCTAATCAGCTACACCAGATTATTTAGGACATCGCAGAATACCTCGGTTAGTCTGTAAAACATAAAGACCTGACTCCTTACCTCTCACGCCAAAGACAAAGTACCTAATTATCTTAGAGATAATTCATCCAGCTCAAACTTTTCTAGGTGTAATCATCATTATCATGAGTCCAAATTTAAGTCACAAAGGATCCAAGAGTGTTAAAGTGACTATATTAAAAAAAGAATAACGATCTGAACTTCAGGCATTTTTGAAAAGCAAATAATCCAAATCAATGATATTATGGGGCTTCCCGAATTAAGAATTAAGTCGAATCATCGTATGCCTTGTCAGCAGAACTTCAGATATCCAGGATGATTTTGATAATCGAAAAATGTTATTTTTAAACACAATTGATAATTTTAAATTATGTTTTGAACGGAGACTCGAAATGCTCAAAAGTGAAAATCGGAGAAGATTTCGATTAACCTGTAAAATATCTCCAAGACAATAATGAGAATGAGAAAGATAAATATGTTGGCAACACATCTTTGTATCCCACAAAATGTTGTTTGACTTATAGATCTTTAAGATCTAAACTCCAGGAAGATTAAAAGAAAATAAAACTGAGTTTCTCCTGTTCAGGGACCATTAATACATGATTTTTCATCATCAGTTTTGCGAAACTCTTTGATTTTATACGAATTCATGATTCCATGAAATTTTGGAGATCTAGATCATCAACATATTAATGCAAATCTCATCTCATATTTTTTCTACAAAATAGACGTATTGTAGTGCAATTCTGCTGACAAAAATATATGATAACGGTTAATTTTAAACGTCTTTTTTGTATAAGGCAGAGGTTTTTTTAATAAACCAGGAAAAAACCGGGAATTGAAAAATTGGATTTGAATGGACACATTGCACACTGGGCCAGAAATGCAATCTTGCGGAGCAAAATTAATAACTCCGAAACGAAGAATTTCCCCGATTTGGTGTCTTCGGCAAAGTTTCTCACATAATAAGAACCATTTATTGACATAAACAAATAGTTCAAAACTCTTCCACAAAGATGGCGCCACAATCTATCTTCTTTCTCTGACGATTTGGAGACTTGATGTCTTCGGCAAAGTTGTTTGCCTTGACAAAATAAAAAACTCTTTTCAAGACGTAAAATTTCCACAGCCTAATGTTTCCAAGTTACATGGAGTTAAAGAAAAAAATGTCGAAAATATGCTTTTTTCTTTCTGTTTCGGTTTTTTTTTTTTGCTGACAACCATCTTCTTCTTCGGAGACGAACCAGCCCAGGGCTGAAAGTCTCCTTAATAAAGATATAAAAAAAAAATCTTCTTCTTCTTCTTCTTCGCATTTTAAGCTTATTGCATATCGCATATTAGCTTATTGCGTGCTCTCAACTTAGTGTTCTAGATGTACTTCCACAGTTATTAATTGAGAGCTTTCGATGCCTGTACCATTTTTGCATTGATATGATTGTGTGGCAAGTCCAATCATACTTCTATGCCCAGAGAAGTCGAGAAATTTTCCAACCCGAAAAATTCCTAGACCGGACCGGGAATCGAACCCAGCCGCTTCCAGCATGGTCTTGCTTTGTAGCTGCGCCTTTACCGACTGAGCTAAGGGAACTTGAAAACAGTAGGCTGTAGAGTTTTGACTTCTTCAGAAGAGTTGTTTATTTTATCAAGATAAACAAGTTTGCATAAGCCGTTAAGTCTTCAAAACGCCATTTTATTGCATTAAAAAAATTATAGAAAAAAAACATGCTCCACTAAAATCATGAAATCTTAAAAACACCAAAATATACCTCTCTCAAATTTTGATATTTTGTTTACCGAGTATTGCTTAATTTTTGCTGAAAATGTCAGGTTGCGATTTTTTGCGCTTTGGGAGATATTAAAGTTCAAAAATTGTTTTTTTTTTCGGTTTCTCAACAATATCTTTGAAATTTTAAGCTTAAACCGGTATTTTTCTTCATAAAAGTTATTTATTTAATGCATTTGCGTAAGAGAAAAATATAACATTATATGGTTGTCAGCAAAAAAACCGAAACAGAAAGAAAAAAGCATATTTTCGACATTTTTTTCTTCAACTCCATATAACTCGGAATCAGTAGGCTGTGGAAATTTTACGTCTTGGAAAGAGTTGTTTATTTTGTCAAGGCAAACAACTTTGCCGAAGACATCAAGTCTCCAAATCGTCAGAGAAAGAAGTTAGATTGTGGCGACATCTTTGCGGAAGAGTTTTGAACTATTTGTTTATGTCAATAGATGGTTCTTATTATGATGAGAAACTTTGCCCAAGACACCAAGTCGCGGAAATTCTTCGTTTCGGAGTTATTAATTTTGCTCCGCTAGATTGCATTTCTGGCCCAGTGTGCATTGTAATTAGCGCGTTTCTTGTTGGCGCTGTGTTTAGTTCGGTCCAACAAAAATTAAACATCTGAAAACGGGTTGGAGCGTCTTTGTGTAAATGCAAGAATGGAAAAAAATTGAGAGATATATTTTTGAAAACTTGTAGTTCTAGTTCCTCATTGTGTGCTTAAGAGCCGGAAAAATTCGGACATTAAGCTATCCACTGAAAATTTAGAATTATGAATTGAATTGAATTTAATTGAATTTTGAATTATGCTTAGATGGACGAATTTTTGATTGCTTGAAGTAGCAGATTATGATTAAATATTGAACTCAGAGTGAACCAAAATTTCTAATTTTGTTAAAGCACAACTCTGAATATCAAATTTTAGATTATGGTGAAGGAAAGAAAATGGTGGGGGATGAAACCTAAGAAACAAACAAGCCTGCTTAGTAATAATCCGATTAATAATGTGCCCAGGACCTTCATTATTCATATGTTAGCTTTGTTTAGCAAAATCAATCCAAATTAGCGGGTTTATTGGAAAACGATTTTTTTTTTTTTACTTTATTGTGAACGATTTCCTACCGCTGCGATTAAGCGTTTGGTTAAACGTGTTACCCAAAACAAATTTTCAAACGTAGATGGGATGGGAATTGAAAAGTGAATAAGGAATATATTTTATAACGGGGGATTGAAAACAAGTGTTTCATATGCGAAAATATCTCTAATGGAAAGTCCAAAAACAGTCAGAAAAATAACTAATAAGGATGAGGAAATTGACATGACAAGGAGAGGAAATGGAGTAAATTGAGGAAATAAGGGGATCATGAACTTGTTGAACACCTTCTAGCGATCATGTTAGTGATGAAAATGCATGATGTTGGGAATAAACCCATCGTTTCATGATAACTTTATCGTTACGTTCTTGTAAATTAAAAGACAGCAAACTTATTGATATACAAATGATTGCAATTTCATTCATACATCATTATCAAAGTAACACCCCGGTTACTGCTTTAACTTATTGTCTGGCTCATAACATGTCTAAAACCTGTTAATTTAGACTAATGTGAATGATTTTCTATACCTGGAAAGTTTCTGAAAAACGACTGGAAAATCAGGGAATATCAGGGAATTTGGCTATCTTCATTGAGCCGACACTCTGTAATAGTATCAGTATTCTGCAAATTAAACCCATGCTAAAGGAAACAACATTTGCCAATTTATGTTAAACCTTAACAATGAACAGTTTTTTAGTTAATTCAAAAATAGTCGAATAATTTAAAACTTTGCTTACGTGCGGGTGAAACGGACAGATCAGGCATAACATTTGATAACGGCACAAAAGCATTTGTAAACAAACTTTCTAAGGCCCTTTGCACGCGAACCAAAGTACGCCCACGCAAACCAACAACATCATCGGATAGGGGCAACTATCACCTTTCCGAAAATGGTATTGGTTGCGTGGGTGTACTTTTGTTCACGTGTAAAGGGCCTTAGAAAGTTTGTTTACAAATGCTTTTGTGCCGTTATCAAATGTTATGCCTGAGATGCAAGTCTTTAAAATTTAACAATTACATTTTTAACACAATCGAGGTATCGTAGGTCATTATGAGGGCCGATATTTCCTGGGTGCCTGGGTCCTGGGAGGGTAGTGGGCAACAGCTGGTATGTGTCAAAACTTATCATGCGACACCCTTTGTGTAATTAGCTTTCAAAAACAAGACCATTAACGATGACAGTGGATCTAGATGAACGGTCCTAATTGATATGTTTGGCCGCTATTGAAAATTTATTCGATTGCTGCATTTATGTATGGGCCCAAATTAGGGACATTAAGGCCGACATTACATCCATTTCCCCTATATTCTAGGCATCTATAATTAGACCTGTACTCGAAAAAAATGCACCAAACAAAAGTGTTCGCCAAAAATTTATTTTAAGTCGGATTTTCTTGAAACTTTCAGGGAATGAACTAATACATACTTTCCCTTAAGACCCCTCATTACATTTTGTGCAATGGTGTAGCCGACCTTTTTCCATTCTTTCTTCAACTCCAGCTCGTTCTTAAACACCTTGGACGATTTTCGAACTTTGGCCTTCATTATGGCCCAAAATCTTTCCACCGGACGAATCTCTGGTGAATTTGGGGGGTTGGCGGTTTTTGGTACAAAAACAACGTTATTGTCTCTGTACCAATCCAACGTTGATCGCGCGTAATGGCATGATGCCAGGTCCGGCCAAAAAAAATTCTCGACTTCCCTGGGCATAGAAGTATGATTGGACTTGCCACACAACTATACCAATGCAAAAATGGTGCAGGCATCGAAAGCGCTCAATTAATAACTGTGGAAGTGCATCTAGAACACTAAGTTGAGAGCACGCTATAAGCTAATAAAGGGTGATACGGTCAAAATTTGGTCAAGGGAAAACGCGTGTAAATCGGTGAAATCGTTTATTTAAAAAATCAAATTAAATTTCTTTTTCAAGTTCAATTAGTATAAAATTCAGGAAAAATATTCAGTTAGGCTTCCGCTTTTCCAAATCCGAATTGCCGGGCCTTACGCTTGACCCCTGCCATCAGATTTTGTACAGCCACCTTGTCCACCTTCTTCGCCGCAGAAAGCCAGTTTGCCTTGAACTGCTGCTCGCCCTTAGCAGTTTTTTTGGTCTTCTTTAGGTTCCGCTTGACAATAGCCCAGTATTTCTCAATTGGGCGGAGCTCTGGCGTGTTGGGAGGGTTCTTGTCCTTGGGAACCACCTGCACGTTGTTGGCGGCGTACCACTCCATGCCCTTTTTACCGTAATGGCAAGATGCCAAATCCGGCCAAAACAGTACGGAACAACCGTGTTTCTTCAGGAAAGGCAGCAGACGTTTATTCAAACACTCTTTCACGTAAATTTCTTGGTTGACAGTCCCGGAAGCTATGAAAATGCTGCTTTTCAAGCCACAGGTACAGATGGCTTGCCAAACCAGATATTTCTTTGCGAACTTTGACAGTTTCATGTGCTTGAAAACATCTGCTACCTTTCCCCTTCCTTTTGCCGTATAAAACTCCTGTCCCGGAAGCTGCTTGTAGTCGGCTTTGACGTAGGTTTCGTCGTCCATTACCACGCAGTCAAACTTCGTCAGCATCGTCGTGTACAGCCTCCGGGATCGCGCTTTGGCCGTCGTATTTTGTTTATCATCGCGATTTGGAGTCACTACCTTCTTGTAAGTCGATAGTCCGGCTCGTTTTTTGGCTCGATGCACGGTTGTAGACGATACACCCAGCTTATTTGCGGCATCTCGGAGAGAGAGGTTAGGGTTTCACTTGAAACTACCGGCAACTCTCTTTGTCGTCTCAGCGGCTTCCGGTTTTCGATTTCCCCCCGATCCAGACTTCCTGGCTGTCGACAAACGTTCCCCAAACACTTTAATTACATTTGTAACGGTTGATTTGGCAACTTTTAGCGATTTTGCCAACTTTGCGTGCGAGTAGCTCGGATTTTCGCGATGCGCGAGCAAAATTTTGATACGCTGCTCTTCTTGCTTGGACGGCATTTTGACAACTGAAGAGTGAATTTCAAAATCAAAATAGGAGCAACATTCTACACACACACACCTTCAAAATGAGGGGTGTTCAGGTTTTTTAAATGCAAAATTGAAAGAAATACGTCAAGTTGATATTGACCAAATTTTGACCGTATCACCCTTTATGCGATATGCAATAAGCTTGAAATGCGAAGAAGAAGAAGAAATTGCACACCAAAATCTACATCACTTCACACCTCGAGGAATTACCTATATTTCAACATTTGTCATATCCCGTGCAGTATATTCTAAAATGCATAAAATATCGTAAATTAAGAGTGAATGTGACAAAAAATCTATTATTCAATAGTTAAGTCATCAAACGATCAATTGTCCATCTTACCCCCACACCCCGAATACCCCCTACAATTCAGAGTGGTGTGATGCAAGCTATGAGTTTCGAAGAAAAGACTCCAATTGCATCAAACTAAGCTTCCATTGTGCTAGGAGCGTCGCTCACCCGATTGGTGGTGGTGCAGAAAAGAGGAAACATACAACCAATCCAATAAGGTATAGATTTTCATTGTGATCGCTGCTATATTGTGTTGCAGCAGCAGTTACACCCGAGAAAGAAACACCAGTTTCCAGTTACTGTAAGCGATTTGACTCCCGCTCGATTCGTGCTTACTGGTGTCTCAATTTCTGCTGGTTAACCCCAACGGGGGGTGAATTTCTGCAGACGCTAATAATGACGCCATTGACCGCAGAACATGCGGCAGTGTATTGAGAAAAATGCTCCCCTCCTTTCACTCACTTGATGGACAATTTAGTCGAATTACTGCATACTGTGAGCTTGACCAAATCAATTGCTACCAAGTGGTCCAAATCTGTGTGGGAGCTCCAGGAACGTGGAAAGTAGTCGCTTTCAATAGAGCCCTTTTCCAGGGAATATGCTCCCTGGGGTGATACAGTGAAATCGAAAATTCCTTGCGTGAGTTGACATCATATTGATGAATTTTTGACAATGGTCCCAATCTGGTAAAATGGATGACAGCGATAAAGGAGTTTGTGCAGGGGAAAGAGCCTAGAGATTTTCCCGGAAGGTGGATAATAAAAGTTATAAATGCCATAAACATCACACAAAGTGGTTGTTCAAGAGATGGCTTATCATCATCTTCGTGTACGCTTATGGGCAGTCAAATGTGACAACGAGTTGACTGAAAGGGATTCAACTTTGTTGGTTTTCATAGACCCAACGTTCTTCGGATGAATTTCCCGAGCCTAAGCAATTATGGTTTTATGACGGTATCTTCTTTCGCTTGCCGGATACTTCGGATGTGGGTTGAGATGTAACCGTTATCGTTATATGCAAATTTGAAACAGGGTCTGTTTTGGTATGCATAAAAAAGCTTCCCTTAGATTGTATTACTACTTTCAAAGGAATTCCGAACGGTTTTTTTTTTATACTCCTCTTTCCATGCATTTGTTCCAACGATTTAATAGAAAAAAATCGAAATATGTGTGCTTTTATTCAAATTTTCTCCCAGTATTAATTTAAAATGAATTGATGGAAGTTCTATACTAAATCCCACTTGGTTTAAGTTTAAATCAACAGTGTCTTAATCTCATGCCTGTAGATAGGTGCATCAAAAACATACTCTACTTATTGCTTCAAGGGGATTCCCCAACCCAATTGCTCTAACTTTCCCCACCATCACATCATCCGTAATAGTTGTAACAACTGATATTACTCGTGATGATAATGGTGCCCTCATCCGTGTAGGACAAGTATGAACGAAGTAGAGATAACGATGATCGATCGCTGTAAAACCCATTATCCGGTTGTTACAGTGCGCTGATAAATGCATCCATAATGAAGTTAATGACTATCAACCTGGAGCAGCAGTTGTGCGCATCCAGCGTAGCATACTCCAGTTGGTGGATGGTACTCAAATATTTACATTTGGAATAAATCCGTTATTAAGGCATTGCTCATCAAGACATCCGAGCCCGATGCGATGAGGACGAGATTGAGCGTGAATCGATTTTGTGTCTTTAATAGATGAAGAGCGAATCTACCCGGGGATAATCGTCCATAATCGATGATCCCATTATTGTTTGATGATGAAGGGAAATCGAATCTAGAGATTGAAACAGATTGATAAGCGCTGGAAGCGATTAATTTGTGCTTTTGATTCATGTGATTTTTGGATTTATTTCATTGTGTTCCATCATCGATCGGTTGGCTCTACCGCATGCCGTAGCTTGAGCTTTGTGAAATTGGTTATGATGTATTCTACTATTTATTACTTTAAATAAAAAAAAACTAAGGCGGTGGTACAATTTCACTATTGATACTTTTTTTAATAATTATAAAACGTCAAGGATTATAATATACTCTGGGGTTAAAATTGCTCTCTACATCTACATGAAAAGCTCTCAAGCATGTTGTTATCGCCTGAAAAAGAACGGTTTGGTATGAATACCGAGCATGGAATTACACTTTCTGACAAATTTGCAAGCCGGCATCTTCATCGCCATTGTGTACCGCCCATGCATATTCATCGGGGTCCATAACTAACCGGCGGCGGTTGTAGGCTGGTAGCCAACCATCCTGGTCATATTCCATCGAATACTACACTTTATCTACTGTTCGTAGTCAAGGGTGTGCGCAGGTGGTGATAAATGATTATTTTTTATCATCTTGCACTTTTTCTTCCTGAATTGTACGCTCTTAAAATAGCTTATGCCTGGTCTAAATTTGTTCTCTGTGTGGTGTTCTTTGAAGCATTTCCACAGATTTGTTTTCTTGATTTGTTTTCCTTCTATCTTGTTTTCCGTACTGAGTACCAATGCTGCCGACGCCAGGTAGGCTCCTCCCACACCTGAACCCTACTTATCGACCCTTCAACTCATGAATGGAGGACCAACGGCTTTATGTCCCTTCCGAAGGAAGGCGTGATCAGAGATTTTATGCCTCAAAAAATCCCAGTGGTGCCGACTGGAATTGAGTCCAGGCCTTTTGGGGTGAGAGATAATCATGCTTACCACTACACCTACGGCATTACTTCCCATTAGAGATTTTATGCCTCAGAAACTCCCGATTGTGCCGGCTGGGTGGTGATAAATGATTATTTTTTATCATCTTGCACTTTTTCTTCCTGAATTGTACGCTCTTAAAATAGCTTATGCCTGGTCTAAACTTGTTCTCTGTGTGGTGTTCTTTGAAGCATTTCCACAGATTTGTTTTCTTGATTTGTTTTCCTTCTATCTTGTTTTCCGTACTGAGTACCAATGCTGCCGACGCCAGGTAGGCTCCTCCCACACCTGAACCCTACTTATCGACCCTTCAACTCATGAATGGAGGACCAACGGCTTTATGTCCCTTCCGAAGGAAGGCGTGATCAGAGATTTTATGCCTCAAAAAATCCCAGTGGTGCCGACTGGAATTGAGTCCAGGCCTTTTGGGGTGAGAGATAATCATGCTTACCACTACACCTACGGCATTACTTCCCATTAGAGATTTTATGCCTCAGAAACTCCCGATTGTGCCGGCTGGGATTGAACCCAGGCCCTTTGGAGTGAGATGATGATGATGATGATGGTCCCACCTCTTACCCCTACAAAGGTTTGAGCTGGACGATTTATCTTTAAGATAATTAAATATGACATTTTAACCAGGTTGGCAAACAAAATCGAACTGGTTTCAGTTACAGATATAAATTCCCTCTAGAGTTTTCAGTTGCTTCACAGCGATATAAATGTGGAAAAGCTCAGGCGTCCACCTCTTAGTTCGCCTTTTTGTCCACCTAAAATATTCATAAGTATTAAAAGCAATCAAGAGTTAATGAACAATCAACAAAGCATCCTATTACACTAGCAACCCCGCAATCTGATGCTATCATAATTTTCAGCAATGTCAGGAATGCTCACGAAACCCCAACATTTGCCAGAAAGCTTCCTACTAACTCAAGGTATCTTCCAAATAAGCTTCAAAGTTGCATTTTTTTATCAAACATTAAATTCAGTCCTCTATATCCGTAATACGCGCGCGAGGCTCAAACCTTTGTAGACTAGTTTTTTTTAATCTACTACTATTAAATCAAATATTAAAAATCCATCATCACCCTCGTGGCGAACAGAAATAGTTTTTGCAGTGCTACAATAATTATTAAAAAATCGTTATGACAGCTATCCATATAACATAATCCGTTAGAGATAACTTCGTCAAGATACATAATTTGTCAATTCATAAAAAAAATCACCGAATAACTGTTCAAAAGACAGTTTTAACGTGTGAAATGCAGTGTCTTTTAAATTCTGTAAGTGTTGCTGAACGTTTGATATGTCTAGGCATCGAATTGAAAACATTTATTTCTTTATAATATAATGAATTTTGTGAAACACAAGTCAAGAAATGTGGTGTTCTTATTTCAACCGCGTTTCTAGTATTATATCTATGAAAGTCACTTCCTCTTTCAATTCGATCACACAAATATCGAGGCAGCAAACCGTTAACTACTTTAAAAATGAACACCATAGTCAAATATACAATTCTTTGCTTCACCGACAACCATTGTAAGGCGTCTAACATCAAAGTTGAGGAAGTGAATCTATTACATCTCAAAATCAAACGCATTATTTTATTCTGCGAGCACTGTAATCTCGATATTTGTGTTGCATTGGACAGAAATAAAATGGAAGGGCAAAAGTCAAGATGAGGAGAGATGATTGATTTGTATGGCTGTATTTTACTGGCAATAGTTAAATCGTTTTTCAGTCGACATAGAATTCCATACTTCTTGGCAATTTTCTTGATGACATTGTCAATGTGAGAGTTGAACTTAAGTGTGTCATCAATAATCACGCCAAGATATTTAATCTCCCGAACGCGATCAATAGTCTCATCATCAATTACAACAGAGACGTTCTCATTTACTCGATTCCGCGAAATTACCATAAATTTAGTTTTACTTGTATTCAATTTCAACTGCTTATACTTCAACCATCTACTTAGAGAACGCAAATCTTCATTCAAGTGTAAAACGGCATCATCTAAATCCTTAGCTGCAATGAATAACACAGTATCATCTGCAAAAAGATTAATGTCACAAAATCGTAAAACACGTCGCAAGTCATTAATATACATAATAAATAACAGGGGCCCTAATACACTTCCCTGGGGCACTCCAAGGTTGTTCCCCACGGGACTGCAAACAGAATCATTAAAGACAGTCCGTTGAGTTCTGTCGGTCAAATAGCTTTCAAACCGTTTATATGCAGTACTCGTAATTCTAAAGCGCTTGATTGATCTTAACAATAAGAAATTGTTTAAAAAGCGCGTTTAAGATCCAAAAAAAACAGCAACAACCGTATCTTTACACTCCAAGTTATTTTTCCACTTCGCTAATACCAAATTCAACGCGGTTTCACAAGAATGACCTTCCCGATATCCCGATTGTTCTGGTATCAACAAACTATTATTATTTAAATACTCCAAGAGAGACAATCACATTTATCACTACACCACCGGCGCCGCTATATATTGAAGTTAGGCATTTTCTGTGGAAGCGGAATGGCCGAATAATATGCGTGTAGTGTTCGCACCGGTAAATGATGTTCTGTGTATGTTATGGTGAAATCCATGTGATGATTCGTCAACTGTTCAAAGAAGTACTTAGATGCTACGATTGTTCGGTTTTGTACTGTTTTTATGCCACTAGCTTACAACCAACTGGACAGGATTACTGGATACATTGGATTATTATTATTATTTATCTTTATTAGGGAGGCTTTCAGCCTTGGGCTGGTTCGCCTCCAATACATTGGATTCATATGGTGAGACCTTTCCATTATTATCATTTTATATACCATTTATTTCACGACATATTATTTATTGACTTACATTTATATAACTCGGAGCGTTTGGTATGGTATGTCCACGCATCCTTCCACCCCTAGAATTCATGAAATGCTTTGTTGTTTGAATGTTTTTATTTGAATACCAGGGCTGGTAGCGAGTCACTTTTTAATGACTTGGTCACTTTTTTCAAGTCAGTCACTAAAAAGTCTCATTTTTAAGACCAAATCACTAAAGTCACTTTTTCAACTTTTTTAGCGTCAATTTATTTCAAGATTGATCATTCTATACTTTGTGACGTTTAATCGTCTTTCTCTGTCTACAGGGTGTCTACTCGATATTCTTA
Organism: Ochlerotatus camptorhynchus; assembly: GCF_037179485.1. NCBI lineage: Eukaryota > Metazoa > Arthropoda > Insecta > Diptera > Culicidae > Ochlerotatus > Ochlerotatus camptorhynchus. The sequence goes on along the minus strand of NW_027040527.1, from coordinate 3,510,602 downwards.
ATAAAATTACCTAAGTTTTCCATTTTTTTCCAGGACTTTAACGGATAAACTCCAGGCTTGTAAAAAGAAAGCTATTTTTTAAATGCGTTAAAAATATGTTTTTTTTGTAGATAAAAAATAACACCAATTAACCCAAACGTTTTAAGACATGGCAATCAGTTTTAAAGAAACAGCTTTACAATCAAATCTATTGAATGTTGAGTTAAATACTTACTAAATTTCTCACTTTAATAAAGCTAAAAAAAAAAATATTCAATGTCTTGAAGTTTCGTATTCCATGTAAAAGTTCAAGATACTGAAATAAATTTCAAAGTGCCAGAATTAAGCAAAAAATAAAGAATAATTTGATGTTCGTAATTAACTTTATGAAAGATTAGAGATCTTCATTGCAGTCCCATTAACTTCACACCAATTGTAAGAACTTTGGAGAAGTTCTGAGGAATGAAAGGAAATGCTGAGAATTTCAGTGAAGGTCCATAAACAAACTACAGGAACATAAGGGAAGTTAACACGCTGAAAATGTGGGGAACTTACTGGAAGCTTTAAGAACCTCAAAGTTGTTCATTTAGGATTCAAAAACATTCAGGAACTTTAATGAAGTTCCTAGAATGTCAGAGAACTTCACAAGTGTCAAGCGAACCTGAAAAACATAGAAAAAATGAGGGGTATTGTGCTAATATTTAAGATGTTCTAAGCACCTCAGAAAAGCTAGATCTAGCGATCTTTGGAGAGTTTCAGAACTTTAGAGCAGTTAACGTAACTTTAGTGCAGACTTTTGGAGCAGTTTAAAGATGTATAATCGTAAATTTAAAAAAAATCCAGGACAGTTCCACGATGTGCTTGAAAAAATCGAGAATCCTTAAGATGTTCCGAGAATTTCCGGGAAGTACATAGACCTTCAGAGAATTTATGAAAACTTTAGAAATGTTTCAGGAACTTTGTCAGAGAAATTTAAAGGTGTTTACCGGAATTCAATTTTTTTGCCTATCAGAACCGAGATCCACAATAGAATTGAGAGCTTTAGGGGATCTTCGAGAACATCAAGAAAGATCAGAGAATTAAAGGGCAGTTCAAATAATTTCAAGGAAATTGTAAAAACCGCTAAGAAGTTTCGAGAAACTCAGGGAATTTCCGGAAACTTCAGCAAAGCTCCGAGAGAATTTCTGGAACGTGATAAAAATTATATAAACATCCGAAAAGGTGAGAATAGTTTAAGGGTGTCATATCATGGAGATTTCAAGAACTTAAAAAATGCGAAAATTGTGAGAGCTTTTAGCAAGCAGCGTTATCTACAAGAAATTCCAGAGAACTTCTAATAAATTTAGATATTTGTAGATAGTTTCACGATATTCAACGAAGTTCCGAGTACTTCGAGAACGATCAGATAGCTTCAGAATAATCTCATTAACTTAAGAAAATTTGCACCGACTTACAAGGAGTTCCGTGGAATTATGATGAATTCTATGATTGATCCGATCCCAATTCCAAGGACTTATGCTCCGGATTCGTTTTCTACCACAAACTTTATTAAATTATCCTCAGAATATTGGAATTTCCTCTGGAGTTGCTCCTCACAAATTCCTAAGAATTTTCTTTAAAATTTACTTTTAATTCAATTTAGGGATTCTTGAAATTCTACTGAAAACAATCAAGCTTCACATGAAATCAAAAATTCCTCAGAACTACCTTGAAAGCAGATAGCATTTGATGTTTTTATGATAGATTTTTTTTTCCAGAACTCCCTTGGAATTTGAGTCCAGATTCTTGAAAACTTCTTGAAGTATTAAAGCTTTTATGTGCCATCATAACGACTACTTTTTCTTCTCTTAGGTCACTTTTTAGTCACTATTCAAAAATAAAAATAAGTCACTATTTGGCCGCTTATTTCATCAACATGGTCACTAAAATCACTATTTTTGACAGCAGTGATCGCTACCAGCCCTGAACAGGAATCATTTCAAAGAATCATCTTTGCGGCAAATGCAACGCAGTAGGCCTGGTCGTTTAGATGTTTGTATCATATCTCAGATATGCTGCCAACCGTCCTAAATAAAGCTAAATTAATTAATTAATATGCTGCCAACATCAATATTGACAAGAAAAATGATTAGGCGTCATCTAACCTAATCATTTTCCAGGATGCTTTCTCCTATTGGCTGTGTTTGTATTAGTATATCTATATAATAGTATGTATATCTTTTTTTTTAATATTCCATAAGAGAAAATTAAAAAAAATATAAAACATAAGATATCACAAAAGGGTACAGTGTGTTTACTTTAATTTGAACCAAATAAAAGTGAGATTTTCAAAAAATTATGAGGTGGGCCAACCCGAGCGTCTGTTCACCATGGAGGTGCGGCTCAAACAGCGTCTGACTGGCATTCAGCGGCTGAATAAGAAATGCTCTTCCCCGGAAGCTACACCTAAGATGGCAGCCCCATCACGGCGGATAGGAGACCTTAGGCCAACCACCTACTGTCTCTGAAACCTTTACAATTTTTACAGAAACCAACTGAGAAAGACATCGAACTGATATAACGGCAACGACTTTTAGCGCAAAACAACGGACACGAATTGCATCATGGAATGTATTGACGTTAGCCCAGCAGGGTAAACTGGCACAACTCGCCAACGAGGCGCGACGCATGAAGCTAGAAATCCTGGGACTGAGTGAAGTTCGTTGGCCAAACTTTGTAGAACACAAACTGCCGTCGGGACAGGTACTACTATACTCTGGTATTCGAGGTGAAAACGCTCCCCGCCATTGTGGAGTTGGTCTACTACTTAGCGTCCAGGCAAGTGCTGCGCTCATCAAGTGGGAGCCTGTTAATGAGAGGATAATCGTTGCCAGATTTAGAAAACGGGTTCGTAACCTTACCATAATCCAATGTTATGCGCCAACCGATGCTGCCGAGCTACAGGACAAGGAGAATTTTTACAGTCAACTGAATGCCGTCGTGGATTAAGTTCCAAAAGGTGACATCAAGATCTACACTGGCGACTTCAATGCGAAGATCGGCTCCGACAACACGGACTATAAGCGTGTCATGAGCGAGAACGGTGAGCTGTTTGCAGAATTTTGTGGCAATAACAACATGGTGATCGGGGGCTCGCTCTTCCCCCATCGCCCAGTGCACAAAGTCACGTGGGTTTCCCGTAATGGACATACTGAAAATCAGATCGACTACATCTGCATCAGCCGAAAATGGAGACGGAGCCTTCTTGATGTCCGAAATAAACGCAGCGCCGACATCGCGTCTGACCATCACCTTCTAATCGGCGAAATCCGCCTACGCATGGTGAGGATCCAGCGACGGGAGGAGAGACTCGGGTGGCGGTTCAACACACGCTGACTTGAAGATCCAGCGGTAAAAAGGTCTTTTGTTGAAGAGCTTGAGACTCGAGCTGCGGACGTTCCAGAAGGTGGCAGCGTAGAAGAACAATGGACGGCCATCAAGAATGCCTTTATAGAAACAAGCGAGAACAACTTGGATGAGCTGCGCACCCAGAGGAAAGAGTGGATCACAGATGAAACCTGGCGGAAGATTAAGGAGCGTAGAGAAGCAAAAACCGCGATAGAGCGGGCGAGAACCAGAGGAGCCAAGAACGAAGCCCGTCAACTGTACTCGGCTCTAGAGAAGGAAGTCAAGCGCTCTAGCAGACGGGACAAGCGAGCGTGGGTGAACTCCCTGGCCGACGAAGTGGAGAAAGCCGCAAACACTGGCGATATACGCCTCCTCTACAATATCTCACGACGCCTGAGTGGAGCAAGCATGAACCCGAGGAATCGAGGATGCCAGTGAAGGACACGACTGGACAATTGCTTACCGACCCCACTGACCAGCTGAAACGCTGGTTTGAGCGCTTCGAACAACTTCTTCAAGTTTCGACGGCCAACCAGTCATCAACATCTCGGCATGATCCATCACTCGCGTCAATTCCGAGGCCCCATCACTGCAGGAGATTGAAGCAGCTATCCGAAGCATGAAATCCAACAAGGCTCCAGGGGTCGATCGCATATCAGCAGAGATGCTCAAAGCGGACCCCATGCTATCCGCACAAATGTTGCATCAACTATTCTGTAATATCTGGGACACCGCGACTTTTCTGGCCGACTGGATGCAGGGCATCTTAGTGAAGGTCCCAAAGAAGGGGGATCTGACTGTGTGCGACAATTGGCGAGGCATCATGTTACTGTGTATTGTTCTCAAAGTTCTGTGCAAAGTTATCCTGAATCGGATACAGGAGAAGATCGACGCGACTCTCCGACGGCAGCAGGCAGGATTCCGTGCTGGAAGATCTTTTTGGACCATATTGTCACGCTCCGCATCATCCTGGAGCAGGTCAATGAATTCCAAGAGTCCCTTTATTTGGTATTCATTGACTACAAAAAAGCTTTCGACCGTCTCAATCACGAGAATCTGTGGGGCGCCCTGAGGCGCAAGGGAGTCCCGGATAAAATCGTCAACCTCATCGAAGCTTTGAAAGTATGAGGCTTTCACGTGCAGAGTTCTGCATAACGGAGCCTTGTCCGACCCTATCCGGGTAGTCGCTGGTGTGAGACAACAATGTATACTATCACCGCTACTGTTTCTCATCGTAATCGACGAGATCATGGTAGGTGCAATTGACCTTGTACCGAACCGTGGGCTGCTTTGGCAGCCTATCACCATGGAGCATCTCAACGACTTCGATTTGGCTGATGATGTTGCTCTACTAGCACAACGGCGCTCTGATATGCAGAGTAAGCTCAATGACCTAGCCGAACGCTCCTCTGCGGCGGGTCTCACCATCAACGTCAACAAGACCAAATCGTTGGATATCAACACGGGCAACCCTTCCAAACTTACGGTAGCGGGGCAAGCAGTGGAGAAGGTCGAAAGTTTCCAATATCTTGGCAGCCAAATAGCGTCGGACGGCGGGACCAAGAGCGACATAGGTGCACGAATCAAGAAGGCTAGGGCTGCCTTTGCGAGTCAACGCACCAAAATCCGAATTTTCATCTCGAACGTGAAATCTGTGTACGCCAGCGAGACGTGGTGTGTATCAGCGGAGAACACTCAAAAGCTGCAGGTCTTCATCAATCGATGCCAGATTCGTGCCTGGTGGCCTCACAACTGGATCTCGAATGCCGAGCTCCATCGTCGATGTCATCAGAAGCCGATAGCAACAGAAATTCGAGAGCGAAAGTGGAGGTGGGTCGGCCACACACTTCGACGGGGCGGAAACGAAATCTACAAGCAAGCGCTGGATTGGAATCCGGCAGGACATCGCAGCAGAGGCAGACCCAGGGGCTCATGGCGGCGGAGCCTCAATAAGGAAATTAAGCAAGTCGATAGGAATCTGACCTGAGCCCAGGTCAAGGCAAAAGCGTACAGCCGCCCAGGATGGAAGTCTTTCACGTTGGCCCTTTGCACCGCTGGTGGTGCACAGGACCCTTGAGTAAGTAAGTAAGTACTTTATTTTGCCAATCAGAGTAAATCACATTAAAATCGATTTAACAAAAAAATTACCCAAAGTTCTTGTTCTACGATTTTTGGAAATTTGTATGTATCCATAATTTAAACATTTCAAAAGTTTTCTTTTGATTTTTTTTTTCAAAAATCGGCTAGGACATTTTGAGTTTTTGAGGTTTTTACCATTTTATTAAAATTTTACATAAAAAATTTTAAATTTGAAGCTTGCAACCCCTGAACATTTCAAAAGGTCCTATCTGGTTTGATCAACTTTCTCTTTGGACAACCACTGCTATGCAAATAGATTTTGTGCTATTTTTACCACATAGTTTGATAAAAGAGGTTCTCATCTAGCGTCCTCAACGTTAAATACAACAGGGAAAGTTTTTGAAACTGAGTTATTAACGAAAGAGAATGTCGATGAAGAGAATCGATCAATGCAGATAGGACCTTTTGAAATGTTTATCTAGATTTATTTCGAGAGTTTTCATGTATGAAGCTATGTTTTTCGAATAGCTCTATCTACAATTATAGCAGGAAGCAGGATAACTTTTCGAAAAAAATCTTTTGAGACACTCCAGTGCAGCTTGATTCGTAGACCCCGAATCGGAAAGATTTTCTTTATGCCAGAAAATTTACCAACATTTTCTGCCGCGTACCTCAGAACGAATGATAGCGTAAAGGTGAAAACACACTCCCACACCTAAGGCTAGATGGAACGCAGCCTCAAAGAGAGAAAAACTAATTTAATGCTTTGGCAGTTTTTCACTCACCGCATCGCGTCGTCGACGTCGTTTTCACCCGCCTCGATGCAAAATGCAGTGTGCTTTTGATGCAAGAATTTTTCCATTTCGAACCTTGGCCAAGTGGGTTATATCTTTCCCGGTGAATTCTTTGAACCAGACCGGTGTAAAAGATAGACGATGTGGCTTGCGGTCGGTTCTTTCAGAATGAACTGAGCTTTCCTCATCACAAGCATCCGGACCGAACCTCCTTCTCTTCTCCTCCGTCTGCAGTGAAGTTGGAACAAGAGGAAACACAATGGAAAACAAACAGTGTGTGATAACATCATGCTCGTAAATGGTATTCTTTTGCTGTCCGATGAATGGTGCAATCCGCAAGAAAATAAGCATCCTACTGCGACCCTTGCAATGTACAAGGGGAGGGGAAATTGGGGAGAGCGAAATTGGAATGAAGATTAGCCCATTGATTGATGCAGTATAAATTCGTTCTTTCGAAGAATTTGTTACACGGCTATTGGTACGAGCTTTTGTTTACGTCATTTATGAATTGCTGCAAGATACAAGGTTGCTGGTTTCTTTGAATCAAATTATTTTTTAAAACTTACCTAAAGTTTTTCATGTTAAAACAATTGTTTTGATACTCATGTAATGCTGCTGACTTTTTCTAAGAATGTTTCGTAATTATTTGGTTTAATTTTACAATGGCGGAGTACCCAATGAAACAAAGAAGCTTTACCTGGAGCAGACGAAAAGTGCATGCAAATATTTGAATGGATTTCCAGTACCTTGTTCGAGGAAAACGAAGAAGCCAGCTACTGCATTACTTAGAAGCAAAGCAGAAATAGCACCAAAAGCTTCATCATTATCGCTGTGTCGACCCCGCCACCCGAACTTCCAATCTTTTGAAATACGACACAGACTACAATGCAACCTAGCCCGTAAGGGAAGACTGTTACCGTTCGGTGGTTTCCTCAGGTAGGTATAGGACGACGGTGCTGCTGTTGCATCTCGATTTTAAGATAATGGAAAATGAAGGTACAGTATTGGCTTTTGTTTTATCCAGTTGGTTGGGTTTTCGATTGGTTCGATATTGCTACACTACTGCAACGATAGTGGTTTTTCCTGAGCGGAGCAAGGAGCCCCCCGTTTCGGGTGAATGCCTTCGGATGAAATGGTCGAATTTAGCACCACCATGCAGCGATGATGAAGTTGTAGAATAGATGCAGTACGGTTTATAACAAGTATCGTGTCTGTAGCAGAGATCGAATCTTGCGCTATAAACATCCGAACATTCTTGCTTGCAGATCGAAATTCGACTTATGAACCGCTGAACTATTCAACAGTTTAATATCTTTATTTATTTGGAGTGTGCTGTGTTTCGTAGTATGAGCTTTGAGGTAGAACGCAATGGAAGCCTTTTTGCGATAGTTGTTACCTTCTCTTCGCATTTTCAAGAGTATGATTATCAGATATCACAAAACGTACAGCTTTGAAATTTCCAATCCACGTATGCACGTTTTGTGAGATCTTTCCTTATATTTGTTTGAGCTGATTGACTAAACTCTCGCCGTAGTCGTCGCGAAGCTGTGGATTGTATCGATTTGTTGTGATATGAGGGGCTCGGTGGCCTAACGGCGATCTTTTTTGTTTACCTTGTTTTCACTGTGGACTGAAACGGTACTGAATGTTGCCTATGTTGCAAATCGAAACCCAACGGAATAAATAACCCGTTCTGAAATTGAGAACCATCTTTAGGAAACCATCTTATAACTCATTCCGCGGTTAACATAATTCGGAAACAGATTGCTAAAATGGCAACACGCCACGCTACTTCATTCGAGCCGACCAAGTAAGTTTCCACGTGTTCTCACACCCATTATCGTCCGAGAGTGTTCGAGGCAATTACTGGCAAACGTTTTCACGACAACATTTACATGCCTTTCCACCAAATTAACCTGACGAACAATTTGCTAATTATTGTTTTTCTCTTCAAATTTCATTTTCAGGCCCATCAATCGATGCTAACAGGCAATAACTGCTGGCGAACTACAGCCATGTGGTGGAGAAAGCAGCAGCGAAAAAAAAATTAACGTCTACGAGAGATTTGCACTTATACTTTTATTATTCCGACGATTAATCCGACCCGTTCGAGCTGTGCGTGTTTCTTTTATGAGTGTAGTTTGATTTTTTTATTTTTCCGCTAGGAAATTAACAGTTTACTTGTGTATAGAGCGCGAAATATGCCAATGGGCTACCACCGCCAGTGCAAGTGAAAATTCCAAACCGCAGAAGAGAATTATCGCGTGTGATATGCTTATTCCATTTTGGTAGGGCCCTCAGTTATATCTGTTTTTAGGTTTCTGTTGTAGGTTGTTTTGATGTGGTTTATTCCTTGGAGGCTTACCGTGAATTGTTTACGGCAACAAAATAGCTAAGGCTGGAGAATTGCTTGAACAGCGTGGGCAAAAATCCTTTCCTGTTTATGTTTATATGTGCATAGTCCGTTGAGCAAGATAGGTCCCCGCTACCATCGAAACGGCGTACAGAGCCGAGTGTGCCGACAGTGTCAGTGTGTGCAAGTGTACCGACGACGGCTTGCCGTTGACGTCGACGGAGAGTGGAGCAGTGCGATGTGTTAATGTAATTCAATTCGTATTTATCGCTAGTGGTCGGAAGCGTTCCGGTGTGCTGCACTGGTGCGGCAGGTAACACGCGGTAGTGTCCCGTGCCAGACAGTACACGCGCGCCGGGTGGTAACAGTGCAGTGAGTGCATTACTCGGCGGAAGTAACGTGAAGAATCCCAACCATTCAGTGAGCAGTTACGTATACGTGCCGTAAATAGCAAAGCTGGCAATAGAGTCGTTATAACTCTGTTACCAAAATCCAATCGATCAGTCTTCGCCATCCCGGTGGAGCGAGAAATGACCACCATCAGCTACTCGAGAATGTTCCGAGGCAAGATTCGTACCAACACATGCCGGATTGTGCTGCTCACATCGCTGGTGTGGCTGCTGATCGATGTGATACTGATAATGAACTACGCCGACTGTCTCGGTGGCTCCACGTGGCTCTGCAAGCGGACCGGCGAGTACGATGTCGAGGTAAGTCCATTTTGGTTTGCTACTTTTACGATAAATACGACGGCATACGGAGGGAGGGGGGAGGGAAGGACTTTAGGAGTAGGTTATCCTCCACGTTTGGGATTTGACACGTAATCTTGCCGATTGCAGTAGCAGCGTTCGGATGAAGAGCGATTGCACGTTGTGTGACCAAATGATGTATCGGAACGAGTTATAACGCTGTATGTGGCTTGCTTTAGATGATGATTGGGAGATTGAAAGCTATTATGAGTGTTTATCGGATGGATTCGGCATTGTGAAAGCGTATGGCTTTTATTGTTGGAAGTATTTTCTTGAAATTCTCTTGATTTCTGTTTACTTCTGAGTATTTTTCGTTTAAAATTGCATACCACACTCAGAACTCAGTTCTGAAGATATCTGAGTACTATTCAATTGACTCTTATGGCAAATGAACGAATGATAAAAAAAAACTTAAATCATCCTTTGGCTAAATGGATATTTGACTGGATAATCAAACAAATACGATTCAACCACAACGGCATAGGTAGAACTTTTTCCTTGGGGAGCCAGATTCTTAAATTTCTTCTAATATTATTATTAATATTTTTATACAGGGTGTCGACTACCTAAAAAAAAACCTGGAAAATCAGGCAATATCAGGGAATTTCATTCAAATTCAGGGAAATATTTTATAATTACTGAAACTTATTAATAACAACTTAATTACTCGATGTTTTGGCTAGCTGGGATTTCGACTATTTTAATTTATATTATGTATTTCTAAAACAGATATATCTGAGGATTTAGTAGTTAGTGTCATCTTGTGTTCTACAAAGTTGTTATCTGCCCATCGGTGTACCCCCATGATTGTCTTTTTCATCAGTATGTCGCTTAGTTCGAGATCAAGAGCACATTGCTCTCCAAACCTTATGTTCTCAGTCCCTACCCTACCATCCATTTGTTACCCCTAACCTCGAGATAGCCGCGAGTAATCGGCCCCCGCTTTACTAACGTTAGTTTTAAGTAATTTTGTTATCTAAACAATAAATATCGACTCGGCAAAGTTACAGCAAAGAGCCTGGAAAAATAAACGCATTGTTAAAAAAATAATCGATATGGTTGTAACTTCCTTCACTATCAATCGTGAATTGATGTTCTTGTATTTTCATTTTAATTTTTATTTATTTTTAATGATTCTGTTTCAAGTCCCGTGTGAAATAACTTTAGAGTGCCCCAGGAAGTGTATTAGGGCCCCTTTTATTTATTTACGATTTTGCGACATTATTACGTGTTATGCATTGAAGTTAAGGATTCAGATGATGCCGTTTTAAACTTGAATGAAGATTTGAATTATCATCTGCTTAGATGGTTATAGTATAAGCAATTGAGATCAGAGTTGTGACCTATCACAATCACGATCGTCAAACAGCTGATGGTAGTAACGCTCTGTACATTCCTATCAATGTGCTCGTCGAAGCTCTCTCCATAACCTAATGGATGGTTGACGAAAGAAGTAAAAAGCAACTGGTCATTCCCGACAATCACGACACTCATCTGTGCTCGTTTTGAAGCAGTTGCTGCTTTGCTTGCATATGTGAGTGTGTTGGTGAGTGAGCCCAACAGCTTCCGTTAAATCTCGCGTCACTTTTCAAATTTTGTCATTGAGAAAAATCGTCCAATGTAACATGTCCGATGTACAACTCGACTTGTCAAAACGTCCTATGTGGTTTATTCTATGTTGTAGCATGAAATTCAAAGTAAAATTGTGATTTTACCGTTTCTTCTGAATTTTCAACGTTATTATACACTGACTACATTAAAAATAGTATTGAAAAATGTATTGTTTTTAAACATTTAAAATAATAATCTGTCGAACTTCAACTTCGATTTTCTCAAAATGGTGGTTATGTTACATTGGTCTATTTGAAAAGTGACGCGAGAAATGTTGCCTGCTTTGTTTGTAACGCACACAGTCGCGCCTGCCGAGACGAACTTGGAATGGGTAGGCATTGTTTTCATTTTCTTCTGTCGTTTCGCTTTTTCTCATGATCGTACAGCAGAAGCCTTCACTGTTTTCGTTGTGCCTTTCATCATCAGCAGCGAGTGTATCGTTTTGCTTGTGAGAAGCGACCATTACTAGTGATTGTTGTTTGCCATGGCTCTACCTCTCACTGCGTGACAAAACGTTCTGTCAGCGATAGTCGGTTGATGCGTAGACGAGTGTCACGTGAGTGTCATGATATTTTGCATCACTGATTGAGATTGAATATTATTAAATCTAAATTAATGGTAATTTCGCGGAATCGAGTAAATGAGAACGTCTCCGTTGTAATTGATGATGAGACTATTAATCGCGTTCGGGAGATTAAATATCTTGGGCTGATTATTGATGACAAACTCAAGTTCAACTCTCACACTGACAATGTCATCAAGAAAATTGCCAAGAAGTATGGAATTCTATGTCGACTGAAAAACGATTTTACTATTACGAGTAAAATACAGCTGTACAAATCAATCATCTCTCCTCATTTAGACTTCTGCCCTTCCATTTTATTTTTGGCCAGGGGTTGAAACTGTTGACGTTTTTTACGACACTAGCTTCGATGTCATGTGCGACAGTCTTTTTTTATTCGTACTCTCATGCTCTACCGTCGTCTCTCTTACACAACACAAACGGTAGAACAACATTCGAGCAAAAAGAAAATTTTCAAATAGCTATCATATGACATGTGTGATTTCGTTCTAATTCCTCAATTTGGTGTAAATTAAACCATTTCTGATCAGAAATGTTATTACTAGGACATCGTTGCTTGCTGTTTTCAGAATTTACACAAGCACAACATCAGCAGCTTTTATATGAGAAAACTAAAATACATACATTCGTGACGGTCTTCGCCAACAGTGTCGTATTACAACGCCTGTCGTATGACATTTTAGTTTGGTACTGTAATTTGATAGCTTGTTTTGCAAGTGTCGGAAGCAAAGGCAGTCGATTATCACAGAAAATATATCGACTACAGTGACCACTTACAAGACTGTTTTTAGCCAATGCAACACAAATATCGAGATTACAGCGCTTGCAGAGTAAAATAATGCGTTTCACATGCTCAACTTTGATGCTAGACGCTTTAAAATGGTTGTCGGTGAAGCAAGTAATTGTATATTTGACTATGGTGTTCATGTTTAAAGTAGTTGACGATTTGCTGCCTCAATATTTGTGAGATCGAATGGAAAGGGGAAGATACTTTAATAGAAATAATACTAGAAACGCGGATGAAATAAGAATATCAAATTTCTTGACCTGTGCTTCACAAAATTCATTGTACTTCACAGGAATAAATGTTTTCAATTCGATGCCTAGATTTATTAAACGTGCAATAACACTAGCAGAATTTAAGAGACATTGCATTTAACACGTTAAAACTGTCTTTTGATTAGGATTTTTTTTTAATTTACAAATTATGTTTCTGGACGAAGTTATCCCCAACGGATTATTTTGTATGAATAGTTGGCATAACGACTTTTTAATAATTATTGTAGCACTGCAAAAAATATTTTGTTCGCCACGATGGTGATGATGGATTTTTGATATTTGATTTAATAACAAAGGGTGAGTCGATAATTATTGCGACACTTTAGATTGATTGGTAAATCGGCTATAGTCATCGAAATGAAACCAAACTGTTACAGTAGTTCAGTAATAGGTTTCGATCGGACGGAGTTCAGGACAGTTTGGTGGGTTCATGTCTTTCAGCACAAAACCCACAGAATAAGCCGCATACCTCCTGCACGGTTTTGAAGTAGTGCCATGAAGCCAAGTCGGGCCATAACAAAGGTTTTTGATCGTGCTGTCTGGAGACACTCAGTTTTGTAAATCTTACCGTTTATGGTGCCTTTGGTCACAAATAGTTCACTCCGTTTGCCACAAGTGCATATGGCCTGCCAAATCAGGTACTTCGAAGCGAATTTCGACAGCTTCTTCCGTTAGAAAGCGTCATCCACAGCAAACTTGTCCTTACCCGTGAAATAACGCAAGTTTGAAAGTGTCGCAATAATTACCGACTCACCCTTAAGGAACCTTTAAAAAATGTGCGTGGTCTACAAAGGTTTGAGTCTTGCGTGCGTATTGCGGATATAAAGGACTGGATTTAACATTTGATAAAAATGTAAGAGGTTGTATCCAAGACACGACCGTAAATTTAACGTAGGATTAGGTGCTCGATATCAATACTCGGCGACTGTATAGGGAAACCACTTTTTCCCATAACGGAAACGCCTCGTTTTATGATGGCAAAATTACGCATGTTCGTGCACAAATCGCACGGAATTTTTGGTTTATTCAATATATAATAAAAAAAAAATGAAAATTGATGGGAGAAATTTTATGCTAAAATTTTCCAGTCCCGAGATATTCGCGATCATTCATATAAATACGAGGTTTTTTTTGCATTTTTCGAACGTCCTGGAGAAACCCTTCCCTTAATTCGAAGTGTTTCTGGTTAATTGACAAGGTTATGTGGTATTCGGTTATTGCGAGAACTTTTATGTACCACTTCAATACTATTACGCAATTGACCATAAACGTTAGGTTGCTGTGTACATTATCAAAGAGCTTTGGTAGGTAATGTGGCAGGAAGCAAGGCGAGCGAAAGTTCAATGAAAATTAACTCTTTAACAACAAAAATCCATGGTGGTCCTAAAAATGACCGTTTTGTCATGATGGTTGAGTATTGCTGAGCTAGTAGGGTGTTCAACACGGATGAGGCTGGCGAGCAACTCGCGAAGAGCTACTGAATCCGATCAGTAGCGGTGCGGCTTCTTCTTCCTTCTTTGGTGAATAGACGCTCATGTGGACTGCAGCTCGCTGCTTGCGGGTAGCCTTTCGTTGTGTACTGGAGAACAATGTCCAATGCCACGCGCCGAAAGCACTGCGACCACACACGCTGACTGAATAACCACAGTTCGGCGAGACCAGATGGAATTCGATTTTGAAATCTGTGCTAGGGAAAGCGCTTTTTGCAGGTGATAATTTTGGTCACCATTGTAGCAGTTGGACATTTGTGTTATTTTCAATAGTGACCTATTGAAAATTGATAAAGTGTTCATTTTAGCAGATTCGTAGAAAAATTTCCAATCGATTGGCTTGCTTAGAATTAAAATCCATCCGCTATTGACAGAGTTATAAGTGGTCAAAACCTGACCACTTTTCGTAATGCGATCGATGTTGTTTTTTTTTAAATTGCACTCCCAATATGTTGCCGAAGGACGTAACCTTACGTAAAAAATGCAACTTTGAAGCTTTCAGGGGTTCGTGAGCATTCCTGATATTGCTGAAAATTATGAATGCATCAGATTGCGGGATCTCTCATGTATAGGATACTTTGTTGATTGTTCATTAACTCTTGATCACTGGTAATACTTATGAATATTTTAGATGAATAAAAAGGCGAACTTAAAAGTTGGGCGCCTAAGGTTTTTGTTTTCTCATTTTTATCTCTGTGAAGCTACTGTAAACTCTTGTGAGAAGTAACTGTAACCAGTTCGTTTTTGTTTTCTAATCTGATTAAACGTTATACTTAAAAATCGTCCAGCTCAAACCTTTATAGGGGTAAGAGGTGGGATCATCATCATCTAATACTAATAAAATGAAAAGGGGTTCAGTAAATCAAATGTAAAGAGATATTTTGTACAAGAGGTTGGAAGGGGTCCAACCTCTTGTACAAAATACAAGGCTGGTAGCAGGTCACTTTTTAGTGACTTGGTCACTATTTTGAAACCAGTCACTAAAAAGTCACTTTTTAAACCAAAAAGTCACTAAAGTCACTATTTCTCTAAAAAATAGTCACTAAAGTCACTTTTTCACTACTAAAGTAGAGTGAAATTTAAAAAATATCCAAAAAATATTTAAATTGAGTACTTGGCACTAAGAAAGTCTAAAGTAATTTTAACAAAATATACATAGCTGTTAAAAAATTGAAAATTTTAACCAGAACGTTAACGTTAGAACACCAGGAAAACTATTGGGAAATGCCTCCAATTTCTATTAAAAATGGGGGAAAATATACCTCCTTCCCAGAAAATAAATTGTAAACCTTGGAAACTTTCCAAAGGTATTTGTCTGTGATAGATTTTCAAAAGTCTTTTAAGGATGATAAGTAAATTTAAAGAGAATTTTAAAGGATTCTAGGGATGACATCAATATATATCAGAGAAAAATACCAAAGTACAGACGACGAAAGTCTCATGTAAAATTAAGTGCTCTGAGGACCGATTTCTTCATCTCCGCTTAAACCTTAAGCCAGGATTACCTATATAGTTAAACTTGGCTTAAAACACACGAGCGTCGCTTTTGATTATTGTTTAAATTATTAGAGACGTAAAAAACAATTTTGGAAATAATTCCAATTTAATTGAGAGTGCAATTTTAACGAGAGTTCTGAGAAGAATTCTATGATGATTGGATGAAGATTCTAGGTCTATTTTCAATAAGAATCAAAATTAGTTTTGAAATTTTGCTCAAAAGAGCTCTAATGAAAAGTCCATGAAAATCCTGTGAACTCCAAAGATGGTCTCTGCGGATAGTTCTAAAAGAAATCTGGAATGATTTCTGAAGATACTTCCAATAGAATTCTAAAGAGTTCGAAATATGGGTGATTTCTGATGATACTTCCAAGAGAATTCTAAATAGTTCGATATAAATTCCGAGAATTCCAATGGAATAAGGGTTCAATCTCAAAGGAAATCTGAGAAGAGTTTCAAAGTTATTCTGTGTTGGATTTTTGTTTTGAGAATTCTGAGGAAATACTGAGGGAATTCTAAGGAGAATACGAATTGAATTCTAAATTGAATACAGGGGAAAAGTCCAAGATTATTATAAGCATAAATTTATGTAATTTCTGAGGTTAATTGCATGGAAATTTTAAGGAGAATTCAAATTAATTTAAAATGGACTTATGGAAGGAGCCTTCAGAGAGTTCCTTGAAGAATCAATAAAAAATCGAAAGTAATCTACTTTAACTAATCATCTGTTATTACTTCATGCGTGAATTTAACGATTTGCATAGTAGGAGATGCTTAACGTAAAATATCAGACTTAAAGTGGACATTTCATACGATAGGTGAGGAGTTATAGTACGGCAGTGTAAAAATTGTATATACAAAGTAGAAAGCGAGCTAAGGACAATTTTGAGGAAGGTACGAATCGGGTAGTTGTTTACGTCAGATGGCGACTTGAGTGTTAAACAATCGATAGAATTGTTTCTGCACATCGGAGGTTCATGAGGTTTCCCTTTAGCCAGTGGTGGCAGGGAAAACACCCCTCACCGTCCCTCATTAACGGTAGCTTGGTAAAGGAGATGATCTACCCGATTCGTACCTTTTTCAAAATTGTCCTTTGTTCGCTTTCTACTTTCTATATACAAATTTCACACTGCCGTAACTATCAACTCTTAATTTTCATTTCCTCATCTATCGTATAAAATATCTACTTTAATTATGGTATTTGATGTTGAGCATTTCCAACTACGAAAATAATCTATTTCCAAGAATTTTGTTGATTGTTCTGCAAAGAATTTCAAGAATGCAATATTATTTTTGGAAAAGCTTATTTGCCTCGAAGTTTAAGAGAAGGGGAATTATTCTAAAAAAGTTCTGGAGATCATTCTGAAGAAATTCTGTGAAAAGTTCTTAGCGAATTATCAAAGTTATCTACCTATATGTATCAAAATTTTAAAGATTTCGAACGCAGAATCAAATTCAAGATCATAAAAAATTGAAATTACTATTTGCTAGTCATCATGTGTAACGCAAGCAAAAGTAAATTATTAAAATCACTGCAAATGCTCTTCACAGGAGATTCCGTTGTGAGATTCGATTAAATGAGAGGAGTTTAGGAAATTTGATTTTAAGTTTAAGTCTAAGAGCCGTATTAGAATTTCTAAGTTACCATATAAATGGTTACTTATTAAGTTTTTACAAGTCACTATTTGGTCACTATTTCCGTTATTTTAGTCACTAAAGTCACTACTATTATATCGCATGAGCACTACCATCCCTGAAATATCTCTTTACATTTGATTTACTAATCACCCCTTGGAGCAACGAGACACAGCCGGCACACATAAATTTGAAAAGTAGAGATGATTTTCCATGGAATCTATAGCATGTGATCTTTTCGAACTTTTTCAGTAGATTGTATAATAGCGGCGCCGGTGGTGTAGTGGTAAGCGTGATTACCTCTCACCCCAGCAGGCCTAGGTTCAATCCCAGTCGACGCCACCGGGATGTTCTAAGGCATAACATCTCTGATCACGGGGAAGTAAAGCCGTTGGTCCCCGGTTCATGAGTTGATGGGTCGATAGGTAGGGTCCAGGTGTGGGAGTTGCCTCCTTGGCGTCGGTAGCATTCAGCACGGAAAACAAACAAAGGAAAAAAAGTAGATTGTACAATATGCATTTTCTAAAGAGTTTTCGTACCACCAACCACCGCCATATAAAAAAATTCATAGTTTGTGTCAATCTTGACAAGTTTATCAAATTAAAAAATAAGGTTTTTTTACCCTTCAAAATGTTCAAAATGTTCAAAATTGGATGAGTAACAGGTACTTAAGTGTGTCCTAATTTTTTGGTTTTGGGCATAATCATCAAAATCAGCTGACGTTTGCTTTGTCCGATTGAAAGTTGTTGGGTTTCATTCTTGAATCGAAAGTACCTGATTTATGTCTAACTCCGACTTGAGCTTGGTTTTTGGTGACATGATTTTCTTTTTTGGTTCAGCTTGCTACGGCAATCAAATGGAAACTAATAAATTGTGTGATCTCTCTCCGCTCATATATCCTCCTATTGAATTCTAGAAACTTCGAAACAAATGTTATCAAGTGATTTGCAACAAAATAGGTGATTTGTATTTATCGATTTCAATGATAGTTTGATTTGCTGGTGGACATACTGCAAGTATTGAAATTCTGAACTTTTAATTCCACAGTAAATCACGAATAACTTTTTAACGGTTAAAAATGAGGTTAAAATGTGTTCGGCAAAGTTTTTGCTTATAAAATTTCCCATATTTCTGCTGCATTTAATTGATAATAGCGCTATGTTTGATACCCACATTTGATGATTGAATGCAGTGATGTACAACAAAAAACATCATTTTAGAGAATTTGAAAAATTGGTACTCACAAATTAGGCACAGAACATGCCGTAGCAATTTTTTCTCTTATAGTTTTTGACCCTTGATAATCTGCAAAAAATATAAAAGGGTGAGATTTCACTGAAATTTAAAGAACTAAAAATATTTATTGGATAATAGCTATGAAAAATTTACTTTTTTCAAAAATCTCGTCGGGGCGACCTCTAAACAACATTTCCCAGAGTTGCCGCCATACAAAAGTTTGTTTGTAACACCCTTAGCTATCATTTGGAGGTTGAGCCCCCAGATTTACAGACGTAGTGCAATTTTGGGACACCCTAGTGCCCAACCACCATGAACCGTCATATCCTTCGACAGCGAAAAGTACCAAAGTGTGTATCTCTAAAGCTTCAAGGTAGAGCACTTTCCGTCCAGTCGATTAACGTTGCAGCACTGCTGCTCTCGGATGCCACACGAGCAAACTCTGAGGACCCATCATCGTAAGCAACGATTCATTCTGCGGTCGAGATATTCCTCGTTCTAAAACACACGATATTTGTGCCTACATGGCTCTACCAAGCAGCTTTCCAAAAGTTGATATCTATCCGAGCCAGATGTTTTTTCTTGTGCATACCTAGTATTTTTGTTGCACCTAAATGCATGGTGTGTTCTAATGGAGCGTCCTATGACATTCGTCTGGCCGCAGTACCTATGTGGGTAAATATTCAAACGATATACCCACGCGTTCGGGTTCACCCCCAAGAGTCAAGGGAACCGAACGTAGATGTGACCCAGATTGTATCAGTTTACATTGGTTCTCGTTTCTGTGAACCGAAAATCGCATATGCAGTTGCAAAGATTTTGAACTGCACATATTTGTCTGCTGAGTGACTCTACCGGGGTAAACAGAGAACTTTGACTTTACGCTTTATCAGCAATCTGGGCAGCAATTTTTCAACTATGACTCATATTGCTCGTTATGAGGTAGGTATGCAAAAATGCGAGAGCTCTGTTTCGGGGGAAACGTTCAGATGTTTGTATGTTTACCTGAGCTGGGGACGACGATGTAATGAAAAATATGCTGCTCTAACATTTACGTTAGTGGCATTTATAAGCAAGAGAAGAAGAAGCGTCGTCGCCTTCGTCGTCGTCGGCGCTCGTTTTCATAAACCTTTCTGTTGTGCAAAGTCGGTAAAGTTGAATTTGGTTGGCTTTTTGTGACATTTTGCTACATAGGCAAGGCCTCATTGGTTTTGTGGTATTTGCACTTCAGTGGTGGCACGGTCGTTACTGTTGTGCAACATTCCGGTTCTGTTGGAATGATGGTGCTGCGCAGCCAATTTACTAACACTTTTCTGCGGCGTGCGAATACTTTTAATGAAATGCTAGAGAAAGGATTTGCCACTGCTTGGTTTGGTTGTTTTAGGAGAAACTGGAGTTGTCAAATCTCCCTGTACCTTGTTTTAATTGGTAAACAATCAGAACAGATCAACCCTAAATCACTAAACGAACCTGTCCGCAAGGAACAACAACCCCCAAAACCAGTACCGGCACACTGACTGTCTGCATGTCTACCTCATGGGCCATGGGGACTTGTTTTCCAACTTTCTGCATATTCAAACACGACAACAACAGCCAACATCAGAGCCAAACCAGCAGCCTTCCAACGAGGACTAATTCGAAATTAATGTACACAATAATTTCTTGGTTTCACCGACTTTCCCTCCCAATGGACCAACATGCTTCGGATGCGAGACAATTTACATGTTTACTTTCGCAGCACACTCGTCGACTTTTCGGGGGCCTATCAGGAAAACGGAAATTTTCCTATGAATTTCCACTTGGGCAAATTCCCTTGTATTCGCTCCGGCTGCGGTTCGTCGTCATTGTTGATTTTTAGAAAGGAATCGTTGAGCTATACCAACTCTGTAACAACAAGAATGCTTTTGAGAATGGGGCTGCTTTGCTGTCAGCTCCCATTGGAATACAGAGAACCCGTAAAGTGCATTGAGTCGAGGATCGTACCGCGCGTTTTGAATCACATTTTATTGTGTTATAACAGCCACTCCTATTTAGTATAAATATTTTTTTCAGGTAGAGCACGTCTCGTGTACGGTTTAAGCTTGAAACCGTTACCTTGGCTTCTTTGGGAGTTTTATGCAAAATGCCTGGGACTGCCTGAAGGTTGTGGTTGCTTTAAGCGTTTGAAACTGGTTGTTCTAGGGTGTGGCACTACTTCGTCATATGTCTCGTCGCCTCAGTAATTCGAAATCCCTGTAGAATTTAGTTTTACTTCAGTCTTAATTTAACTCGTGAGCAAAGATGTTGATGTGTAAATGTTGGATGTAGCTGATTGTCTGTATTATAAGTGAGTTGTATGACTCAAATGGGTCCCGTAGAACGAAGTAGTGTCCACCCTATGCAATGAGTGAACCAATTTTCCGGATGCGAATAATGCTTTTTCATGCTTTAATAGTGTAGCTCAAGACATCTAAACTTGTCCCCAACAAATCTGTTCTGCCCATTAAGACCAGTAAGAGTTTTATACTGCTCTAGACGACCTTGACCTTGATTGCCCTGAAAACGTAAAAAATGCAAGTGATTATGATTTAGGCTTGTAGAATGCTATACAATTGCTATAAGCTTGCAATGTTACTAGGGATAAAAGCTTCTGAGTTTTTCCATAACATAAAATTTCCATGATGCATCAAATAGCCACGGTATCTTTGTTAGAATAACATTGAAACAAAACATTCGGCATTCGTAGAACCTTCACCATTTGAAAAAGGGGTCTTTGCGCGTCGAGCTCAGCGTTACCAGTATTCCAGATTTATCTGGATATTCCAGATTTTCAGTCGTCTTGCCAGATACAAGAAACAGATCATGTATATTTCCAGATTTTTAAAATATGTTCCAGATTTTTCCAGATTTTTAAAATGTGTTGCTTTAAAAATATCACTGCAATTTATTGACCCTCTCATCAAAAAATAAAAAACCAAATTTACTACTTTAATTTTTAAAGGACATTCTTGCAACATCAAACATGGAATTGTTACAACATGTTTGTAATGGGTTACCGAATCATGAAAATTGAGACATTTTCTAAAGATTATTGATAAGATTAAAAAATCTTTAAAAATTTAAAAATATCGAGCGAGGATTTTGACGTAGGACTACGTCTTTGATTTCTATATGAAGGTACACTTTGGGAAAACTGAAAATGGAACATGTAACAAATTATGAAAGATTCTGAACGATAATAACTCAGCTGCCCCTGAACCAATTTCAATAATTTTATCACCAATCGATCAGGGCTACCCTTACGCATCGATATCAATGCTTTTGACTGTTTATGTTCAACAAGAAACTATTGAAAAAGTAGTAAATGTCAAGCATTGTCCAAAAGCGTTGAAATAATTAACAAATCCATCAATTACGTACATGCATATGCTGCTTCCCCAGCGCAGTCCTCAGAGAGTAGTAACTAGACGAAACATGTCGATATAGCATTACGACGAAGTTCGGTAGTTCAGTGGTTACCGTTTCTGCTTACTGAGAAGAAGGTAGGGAGTTCAATCGCCTAACCCCCCCCCCCCCCCTTTCAGTTTTTCTATCCCCACTAGATTTAAATAAAGAACAAATTCTGCTTTAACCGATCGCATCACCTTACCACAGTGAATCCTAATCTAAAAATAACCTATCTCACTTACACTACTATCCTTCTCGAGATAGCCGTGGAGATGTAGAGGTATTCTCGGTCTCTAGTAACAACCGGACGTCGAACTTATCATCCTTCCCTCCCCAAAAGACTGGGAGGACGTGAATTGATCTATAGATTGAATTAATGTGCTTGTACATTGAAGATGGAAAGCTTATCCCATGCAGCCATCTATGTAGTTCTCTGTGGAAGTGGATTAGTTGTGATCATTCACGGAGGAGCAACTAAGAAGTGCACGGTCAGATAACGTTAACTCGACGGCAAACACATTCATTGATACGTTTATTGTTGTGGATGATAGAAGAGCATAGCAGAAATAGTGCGAAATAGGAAGCTATGGTCATCACAAAAGAGGAAATCGAAAAAGCGAATTGGCTTTCACCCTTCTGCTTCTAAGCCCCTTACAGTCATCGTCATAGCATCGCATCGCTTTTGGTTTTAGGGCACTTGTTGGTTGCAATTTTTAGATCAGGATTCACTGTGATGCGATCAGTTGTAAGCAGCAGAAATTTCCTTCCCAACTCTCTTGTGGAATCTTTTAGTTGCTCTGAAAAG
Source organism: Ochlerotatus camptorhynchus (assembly GCF_037179485.1). Lineage (NCBI taxonomy): Eukaryota > Metazoa > Arthropoda > Insecta > Diptera > Culicidae > Ochlerotatus > Ochlerotatus camptorhynchus. The sequence goes on along the minus strand of NW_027040527.1, from coordinate 3,487,919 downwards.
GGCCGGTTTTGATAGATTTCGTCGGAAAAATTAAGAGCGTTCACCACAAATACGAAGAGCCAGCTGAATGTCCTTTGGCATAATTGTGACACGCTTGGCGTGAATGGCGAACAGACCGACCAGATAGGTCGGTTTATTTCACTCATCGAGGGTATACTTATACCTGCGTCGAGTAGCATATTATTAATACAGGGAGGGTACAATGCATATAGTGGGAAGCAAAATACTGAAAAGGGGAGGAGTTTCACTTCTTATGCTACGGGCACAAAACGAGACACCACCGTCGAAACGACTATCAGTTATTCTCTACCGAAGCGAACAGCTAAATTATGGCACCGAAAACCAGTGGAAAGGCCACCAAGAAGTCCGGAAAGACGCAGAAAGTCATCGTCAAGGGAGAGAAGAAGAAGAGGAGACAGCGCAGGAAAGAAAGCTATGCCATCTACATCTACAAGGTGTTGAAGCAGGTCCACCAGGACACCGGAGTCTCGTCGAAGGCCATGAGCGTCATGAACAGCTTCGTCAATGACATCTTCGAACGTATTGCTGCTGAGTGGTCCCGTCTGGCTCAATACAAGTACAGACGGGACCAGAGCAGAATTTTAAAGGCATCTGATAATTTGTAGCATTTTTTTAAGTACCTGTGAATGTTGAGTTACCTTAGCAGTCTGAAATACTTTAGAATTCTGAATTACCCTAGATTTCAGAATTTAAACGATATTCTGAAAATAGTTCACAGTGAAGTGTGAGTGTGCAGTCTGTGCACACTCTCTGGTTGAAGACGGTGTCGATTGTCTTTTAAAAACTCTGATGGCAATTGCATGGAAATTTTGTGAAGAAAGAAAATAGTTAGAATTCTGAAGAGAAAGCATAGAAAATTCTTCAGATGAAATTTAAGGAGAATGCTGATATGAATCGTGAGAAAAATTTCAATGGAATTCTGTCCAATATTTCTATGGAGCTTAATTTTTATCAAGTTTTAAGAAATCGGCAAAGTACTGAAGAGGCAAATACCGAAGAGAATTTCAAGAAAATTCTTATCTTACCTACAAAGCAGTTCAAAGGATAAGTCTGAGAAGAATGTGACGGTCATTCTGTTACAGTGTATCAAGGAAATTATTAAGAATATTCTTAGGGAATTTCATAGAGAAAAATTGAGACAAAATTAAGTCCAATTCTTGGACATTATTACCAGTTTGAGGGAATTGTGGAAGAGAGCGATTTATTAGAGATTACAAGAGAGAATGCTAAGCACTCTTAGAATATATATTACTGAACACGTTTGGAAATTATCAAGTTTGGTTTGGGGGAATCCAGAAAAAAAGTATGATGGAATTCTAGGATAATTCAAATTTAACTCTGAAAAAAGACGAAGATATCCTGTGAAGAGTTCCAAGTAAATTTAGACTAACAAAAAAATTGCATGATCTGGGAAATATAAATTCCAGAATTTAGAATCATTTCAGAATCCTGAGCCTTCAAAAATGACGCTTTCAGACTTTAATTTTAGTTATATAATAAAATTATTCTTTAGCATAAAATTATTTGTAACGGTCATGTGGAGTTGCCCGTAGTTTAGGTAAACTGTGTGTGAGTACCACGATGTTAGGCTTGGATTCTCACTTCAGCCAGGAGAATTTTGGTTTAAAATGAAATAGCCTACTGGTCTACCGAGCGTTGTAAGTTGTATGATGTCAAGAATTAAACTTCAAGTCTGATCAACCTCAGGGTAATATTAGAATTATTTAGAACATATTCTGGTACTGCATCAAATAGTAGGGGCTAAATCGACTATTAGTTAAAAAAAATCATAACATCAACGTTGCTTCATTCTTTGCTGCTTCACAATCCTAAAAATATTTTCTGCGGCAACTTGAAAAAGCTGCGTAATGGATATTTAAACTTTTTGGGTACACTGTGCCAATACTTTTCTTAACTTTTAGATGATTTTAGCAATGCTAACAAGATTGCTTAATGTGTTTTTTTAAACATGGAATTCATTAACATTCAGGTAGGGTAGAGAAGTACTTCGGCCTAATCGCCCATTTTGGATCTATCGAGCAGAAAACTTCAAATAAATGCATGATTTCAGAGTGAACAAGTCAATTATGCGTTTGGTACGATACTTTAGTTAATAAGCTACGGAACGAAGTCAATGAGAACGCGTGATATTCCCAAAAACAAATGAAGCGCTCCGACCGAATCATTTTTTATCATCATCCGATAGGCCGAAGTGAATTCATTGGCGTTTCAATGGTGTTTCAATGCGTTAGGCCGAGTTTAGAATCCAAAGGCCGAGTTTGGCGTCAAGAAGCAGTGTTAGACTTTTGACAATATCTCAACGATTGGTTGCTCTTTATCAAATCTTACGGTACATACGGAAAGGTAAATACATTTGGAAGCCATCAGTAATAATAACATTCCGTGTGGTGCTAAACTGCGCCAGATTAAGAAAGACTAAGTGCGGGTTGTGCTTAATTGGCCGGAAATGGGGTAGTTAACCCTACTTTGAATAAATTCCAGATGATCATACTGGCCGATTGTTACGGGAGATTGGCACATCACTTTGATTTCAATGGCATTATGTTAAAAACAGGATTTTTTGGAGCATTCCAGAGTTTTCCAGATTTTAAATGGTCCAGATTTTTCTGAAAATGACCTGGCAACGCTGGTCGAGCTACAGAAAATGTAAGCGGCTGTTTTCAGCTTGGAATTTTGTAAGGAATCTAAAAAAAATATTGTTTATTTTTGGCAGTGCAGTCAGCTATGTTATTTTTATTTGAATAGTGTTCTCCAGACTTTTTGACGTAGGATTACGTCTTTCAGCAACATATTTAGGTACAATTGGAAAAACTCAAAATCGACCGTGTTACGAAAGGTGGTCAGGTTTTGACCACTTATAACTCTGTCAATAGCGGATGGATTTTAATTCTAAACAAAGCCAATCGATTGGAAATTTTTCTACGAATCTGCTAAAATGAAGACTTTATCAATTTTCAATAGGTCACTATTGAAAATAACACAAATGTCCAACTGTTACAATGGTGACCAAAATTATCACCTGCAAAAAGCGCTTTCCCTAACACAGATTTCAAAATCGAATTCCATCTGGTCTCGCCGAACTGTGGTTATTCAGTCAGCGTGTGTGGTCGCACCGACTGCCTGCTTTCCCTACCACAGATTTCAAAATCGAATTCCATCAGGTGCTTATTCAATCACCGTGTGTGGTGGTGTCCAGTCGGTCGTCATCATCAGCAGCAGCAGTAGCGCTTTTGGCGCGTGACGTTGAACATTGTTCTCCAGTACACAACGAAAGGTTACCCGTATGAAGTGAGCTGCAGCCCACATGAGCGTCTATTCATCAAAGGAGGAGGAAGAAGCCGTACCGCTATTGAACGGATTCAGTAGATCTTCGTGAGTCGCTGTACACTAAATAGCCAAATGTCAAGCGTATCACCATCGTTCCAAACAACATACAGCTCGCCAGCCTCATCTGTGTTGAACATCCTAATAGCTCAGCATTAGTCAACCATCTCGACAAAACGATTCTTTTCAGGACCACAATAAATTTGTTAAGGAGTATTTTCTGGACATTTGTCAAGGTGTCAGTTCTCATAAGTTCAAATCTAACATACCTTGTATTTTTAGGGCAACATTGGAGGTGCAATTTCAAAAAGCAAAGTCGGTCGCGGCATGAAGGTGGTCTGATTTTGAACCAGAGACGATTTTAATTCTTAATACGCCAATCGATATGAAGTTTTGAAAATGACTTTATCAATTTTCAAAAGGTCACTATGCAACTGTGGTTGGTGCAACACCGGCGCAACTGTTGTTATGATAATTAAAATTTTCACCGACTGCCTAACACAGATTTCAAAATCGAATTCCATCCGGTCTCGCCGAACTCGTTTCACCGAAGAAGGAGGAAGAAGTCGCACTGCTACTGATCGGATTCAGTTGCTCGTCGTGAGTCGCTGTGTTCCATATATGCCAAGCGCGTCACCCTCTGTCCAAACAACATAGAGCTTGTCAGCCTCATCCGTGTTGAATACCCTAATAGCTGAGCATTACTCAACCATCTCGACAAAACGGTTCTTTTCAGGGCCACCATAAATTATTGTTGTTTAAGATTTAATTTTCATTGAACGTACGCTCTCCTTGCTGCCAGCCACATCATCTCCAAAGCTCTTTAAAAATATACCCAGCAGCCAAACGTTTGTGGTCAAATGCGTAACACGATTGAAGTTGTACATACAAATTCTGGCAATTACCGAATACCACATGACCTTGTCCATTAACAAGAAACACTTCGAATTAAGGTAAGGTTTTCGCTAGGACGCTAGGAAAAAGGAAAAAATCTCGAATTTATATGGTTGATCGTGTATATCTCGAAACTGGAAAATTTTAGCAAGAAATTCCTCCAATCAATTCTATTGATGAAACCAAAAAAATCCGTGCATTTTTGAACGAATATGCATAATACTGTCATCAGAAAACGAGGCGTTTCCGTGATGGGAAAAAGGGGTTTCCCTAACACAGTCGCCGAGCATTTATACCGAGCGCGTAATCCTCGTTAAATCTACGGTCGTGTCTCGGATACAACCTCTGCCTTTTTTGTAATTTTGAGTAAACATTAAAAAAAAAGAGTTCAAAACTCAAATAAACTCAAATCTTCCTTAACGCGTGTTTTTTTTTTTTGTAATGTAAAAAATCAAAATTTTAGTGGTTTTTTTTCGTGTTCTTTTTACAGGCTGCGTATTCCGCGTGTAAAAAAAAAAACTGAGTGAAGAAGTTAAGAAGTTGAGAAAACATTCAAAAAAAGATTTCCAAATTCAAATATCTCAAAAAGTATGTCTTCAATTGTTGATCAAAAGTTGATGTTCTACGAGTTTCGTTTTTTTTTTTTTTTCCTTTGGTTTGTTTTTTTCCGTCGATCTTGTTTTCCGTGCTGAGCATCAATGCTACCGACGTGCCAGGAAGGCAGCTCCCACACCTGGACCCTACCTATCGACCCATCAACTCATGAACCGGGGACCAACGACTTTACTTCCCATCCGAAGGAAGGCGTGATCAAAGATGTTATGCCTCAGAACATCCCGGCGGCGCCGACTGGGATTGAACCCAGGCCTGCTGGGGTGAGAGGTAATCATGCTTACCACTACACCACCGGCGCCGTTACGAGTTTCGTTAATTTTCAAGTGTTTACGGCAATAAATACTCCACAACTTCGCCACAACATCCAAAATGGAATTTTTGCAAAAATGTGCATAATTGCCCTTAATACACAATTATGAAAAATTCATTGCAAATCGGAGAAGTTCGAGTCATTTTATTTTATTTTCTATGCTATTTGGCCTGGGACTGGTCGTAATTAAAAGTTGCAGGCTTCATTTAGTTTGTTCTAAACAGTCGTTCCTCAATATAGGTCAAATATACCGCCTTTGGACTTAATCGGCGTAGAATACCTCCTATTGTAATGATAACTATATTATCTCTTTGTACTCAATTCAACTGTTTCACACCGTTGTAAATAAACTCACCGCATTCAGGTTCATGTAGCAGAGTGCTTCATAAAACTAGCATGTTTTCAGTATAGTTATATTGTTCAGATAAAGACAAATTACGCGCTTCCGGTTTCATTGAATGTAGTCGCACATTTTATCATCGCTTGCTAACGGTCTGACTGAATGGTTAATGATTGTGTTCCATGGTGTACTGATAACAAATTGCTGTTTTTTCACGCAAAAAAAAATGTGTACGATTTCACCTTCTATAATGGCATGGCAGTTATCGGATTGACACGGAAATGACAAGCCTATAGGATTGTCACCCTAGCCACGTTTACTGAAATTGACTTTTAATGACCGTTCAGGAGCTTATGCGTTTGCTCTTATTTAGGTTGATTCGAGATAAATGCATCACTTTCGTTCGGTCTCGTGCCGCATTAGACCATAACCACAACTTTATTTATATTGGAAAAATTAAGTCGCTGCAAGCATTAATGCAAAATTTTCCTGTTGAATAAGTGAATAATATGACAGATTTTCATTTCCATATCATAAAAGAACAGCTTAGAGCAGTGTCCTTACCGAATTTTCCCCGAATCCTAAAATAACTGCTCCCAAGAACAGCGCAACGCACTGCTTCTTCGTGCACGTTTAATGCCACAAACTCTAGACCCCACCCCGAATAAGACGTGACACTTGATTTCACATTAAACATTAAAGATTCATTCCCGTCCTTCGTTTCCCGGTGGCACACGACTCAACCTCCATCAGCATTTTAGCTACTCGCACCCATCAGCTTTTAGCATCACGATCGCGGATGATGCTGATGCTACACCACCGACCGCCGCCACGTTTGCAAAATACTTGCCATTCAGCTGTCACATTTAATTTGTCACCGGTGGGTGCCGGTTCGATCGTACTCGATGGATGCGTTTAACTCAATAAAATCTCGCGAGGGAAGGAGCTGCTGGGTAGGATAGGACGACAACTGTTTCATGCTAAATGGGAAAATTCGTTTGCACTAATTTCGAGCAACGATGAATGTTGATTGACGCTATCCGTACTGCAATCAAATTTGGTACGGCGAAAGCCGAAGGACACGTAGGTGCCGTTGGACGGTGGTCGTAATATTTTCACCTTGACCTTGAGATGTCTTGTTGTTATGTTTTGAGAAGAAAATTCGCTTGATAAATTGAAACCAAAATGTTTACATTTGCAGTTTAACCGTAACTACAATCGTGGGATTTTTGAGAAGATCGGAGGAGAATTTCAAGAGAATTTTGACTAGTCTCCAGCTCCACGAACAATTTAAATTTGAAGAAGAATTTCTAGGAGAGATCTGAGTAGATCATTTAGGTAATTCTGAGGAAAAGAATTTGAATGATTCCAAAAAGAATTTCAATTGCAGGGCTGGTAGCGAGTCACTTTTTAGTGACTTGGTCACTTTTTTCAAGTCAGTCTCGTAAATGTCTCTTTTTTTAAGGCCAAGTCACTAAAGTCACTTTTTCTTGTAATAAGTCACTATTTTCAACTTTTTTGGCGTGAATTTATTTCAAGATTGATTATTCTTTGCGTTGTGGCGTTTAATCGTCTTTCTCTATATACAGGATGTCGACTCATTTTTCTGGATAAAATTACCTGAGTTTTCCAAGTAAGTAAGTCCAAGATCTAAAAATATTCAATGTCTTGAAGTTTCGTATTCCATGTACAAGTTCAAGATTTTGAAAATATTCAAAGTGTCAGAATTAAGTAAAAAATATAAATGATTTATTTCAAGATTGTAATTAACTTTATGAAAGATTAGCGATCTTCAATGCCGTCCCATTAACTTTACAACTTTGGAGAAGTTCTGAGGAATGAAAGGAAATGCTGAGAATTTCAGTGAAGCTCTATACACAAACTGCAAGAACATAAGGGAAGTTAACACACTGAAAATATGGGAAACTTGCTGGAAGCTCTAAGAACCTCAAAGCGGTTCTTTTAGCATCCGAGACTCTTCATGAACTTTTATGAAGTTCGTAGAATTTCAAAGTACTTCACAGGTGTCAAGCGAACTTGAGAAATTTAGAAAACTTTAGGGATATTGTGCGATTTTTTTAAGAAATTCTAAGCATTTCAAGAAAGCTAGATCTAGAGATCTTTGGGGAATTTCAGATCTTAAGAGCAGTTCCCGTAACTATAGTCCAGACTTTTGGAGCAGTTTAAAATCTAGAGTCGTAAATTTAGATAAATTCAAGATAGTTCCGTGATGTGCTGAAAAACAAATCAAGAACCCTTAAGATATTCCGCGGATTTCAGGGAAGTACAGAGACCTTCAGAGAATTTCAGGTGTTTACGGAAATTCTATTTATTTCCGAGCATAACCGAGATCCTCAATAGGACTAAGAGCTTTATGGAATCTTCGAGAACATCAAGACAGGTCAGAGATTCAAAGGGCAGTTCAAAAAATTTCATGTCAATATTAGAAACCTTGAAGAAGTTTCGAGAAACTCAGTGAATATCCAAAAACTTCAGCAAAGCTCCGAGAGAATTCCTGGTACGTGATACAAATTTTATGTACGTCCCAGGGTGGCCAGCAAACCGGGAAATCCGGGAATACCGGGAAATATCCGGGAATTTGGAAAGTAACCGGGAAAACCGGGAAAACCCCGTGAATTATGCAAGAGAACCGGGAAAATAAATTAACCATATCATAGGAACAAATTTTTACATCAGAATTTCAGAATAAACCATTAAAACAGAGTAATCCTTTAGCAAATGAATGTCTTGCTCTATTTGTTGCATAATTTTCTTCAGTATACCGTCTTATTGTTTTTAGAATTTAATCACTCAGCAATATTGCAAATTGATTTTTGTCGTTTCAATTTCAGATGTAAAGTGCATGGTCCTCTAAAGAAAATATTCAAGATGCTGGAGTTTGGAAACAAATATTTGTAAAAACCGAAACTGAATTATTCTTTTCCGGGGTTTTAATTTTTCGTTGTTCAAAATTCTCATGATGAATTCCAGAATTAACTTGGAATTCTGCTCTGAATTATCTTGAAATTGTTCTGAAATAAACCCGAAAACACTCCACGTAATAATTACCGTTGAATTCTTTTAGGAATTTTCTTCCAACCCCTTCTAAGAATTTATTGGAATCCTTCATATAATTCCCGTTCCCGCCTATCCGGAGACTTTGATTCCTTTAATAATCTTTTCGAACATTTCTTTTAACTCTATTCAAAACAAAAGAAATCTTTCGAAAATTAATTTATAAACCCCTTGGAGTATTTTAAAGAATTTCTTTCTAATTATCAGCAAATTTTTTGGAATCAATTTTGTTTGGGTTATGTGATGAATCATTTGCACTAGGGTTGAAATTATTGCCAGAACATTTAAAGAACTCTGTGTCTTGTTGAATTCCGATCATAATTCTCTTGGAATTCTTCTTAAAATTCATCTGTCATGATCCTCACGATGCCCATACAAATCGCATCAGAACCACGTAGGAATTTTCTGCAATGTTTTATTTTTATTTTCACAATTCTTTTTTAAATCTACTAAAATTACCTAACAGTTTAATTTAGAACTTGCATTCTTCTCCAAAGAAATCCTTCCAAATTCATCTAACAATTTCTATGGATTTCATGCAAGAATAATTCTGGAAATCTGCTCTTCTCCTTCGAAAACTGTGTGGGAATCCTTCTCAATATTTGTTTTTAATCAACACTTTGAATTCTTTTAATTGTTACTAATAATTCCAGGGTTTGTCCGCCAGATTCTACAGATTGCTATGTAATTTGTTATTACCCTTAAAATGCTTCCAAGTATCAGAGCGTGACAATTATGACTGCACGACTCATAAGTATGATGTTTTTTTTTTTATAAATCTGTGATCTTAAAAAAAAATCAAAATTTCACATTTTAATTATTGTTTCTCCAAATCTTGCATCACGAAGCATGTTATTAATCACAAATTTTGAAGAAAAGTTCTAGTTTCAGACTCTACACAAATTTCAAAGCTCCAGAATCTTGGGAATCTTCTTAAATCCCTTTTTTTATCCTATCAGTAAATTTTGTTTTTTTTTTTGTTGCATATTAACAACCGGGAATTTTTAAGATTTGAACCGGGAAAACCGGGAAAAAACCGGGATTTTCAAAATGAAAATTCACTGGCCACCTTGACGTCCGGAAAACGTGAGAGTATTTTAAGGGTGTTGTATCATGGAGATTTCTAGAACTTAAAAAATGCGAAAATTTAGCTGAGTTGATAAGAGAACATCAACAAAGTTCCATTAATTAAAAAAAGTAGAAGGGTCTGTGCCTAGGGGCACGAACGGAAGCTTGACGTAGGACCGCTAGTGGACAGAATAAATGTGAAGAGCATTAAGTTCTTTTAATTGATCAAATCAGGCATAACATTTGATAACGGCACAAAAGCATTTGTAAACAAACATTTTAAGGCCCTTTACACGCGAATGATGTTGTTGGTTTGCGTGGGCGTACTTTGGTTCGCGTGTAAAGGGCCTTAGGAGGTTTGTTTACAAATGCTTTTGTGCCGTTATCAAATGTTATGCCTGAAATATCTATTATCTCAACTCTTTCCGTTTTTGAATTGTAGGCGATCCAAATTTGTAGTAATCTTTTTCAAAAAGAAAGTTGATTACGAGAATCAATCCAAATCAATTGCACCCCTGCTTCCAAGTTTGTGTGGTCGTTGGGGGCTTGTGGTTCTGAATATGGACAAACAAGCACAGATAAATTCTATTCCAACTCTTTACTGATGTAAGCTTGATGGCCCTGAAAAGGGCCGTTTTATTGAAGAGGACATCCATGGCCACTTACGCTTGGCGTGTTTAGTGTAGGTGACAGCATCACGGACCTCATTTTCCACGAACACCTTCAGCACACCTCGTAGATCAGACCGGAGATACGTCAGACACTGCCACGGCGAGCCAGACGAAGAATTTGCGATGACGATTGGCACCTAGTTTGCCACGACCTACTGCTGCTATTGCTGACCACGCCGTCCGAAGCGAAAATGAGTTGATACCAGACAGCAGCGTTGCATTATATTTTTTTAGGTTAAAGCAGAATAATGTGCAACCAAGTGGTATAAAAGCTACAAAGACTCCTCCCATTATGAGTAGTTTGCTATCAAGTAGCGACACTGGCTATTTTCTTTTTGCGTACACGGCGAATGAGAACGACCCAAATTTGAGTTTAGTTCACTCATAATCGCCAAAAGTGTAGGAACTCAGCGATGAGTAAATTTGTCTCATGATTTCGTGTGGAAAACCTCAAAAATCTGCCAGAAAATGAGGAAATTGACGAAAATTTTATTCAGTCTCGGAGTAGTACCAATAGACTGAGTGAATCCAATCTTTACTTTTCTCAAATTCGGGAATTTTTCCCTGGAAAACCTGGGAAAAAATAAGGTAAACTTACTCATCGCTGAGTTCCTGCACTTTATTTCTTATTTCTGAGATAACTAAACTCAAATTTGGGTCGTTCTCATTCGCCGTGATAGATATTGGCGTCTGTGGTTAGCGTGATTACCTCTCACCCCAGCAGGCCTGGGTCCAATCTCAATCGGCGCCACCGGCATGTTCTAAGGCATAACATCTCTGGGAGCTGCCTCCCTGGCGTCGGTAGCATTAGAGCTCAGTACGGAAAACAAATCTCGCGTCAATTTTCAATAGGTCCTATCTACATTGATCGATTCTCTTCATCGACAATCTCTTTCGTGAATATTCGGCTTCACAAATGTGGATCAACAATAGAAAAGAGCCCATGAGTATTTGTAAACAAACCGTTCCAAAGCCCTTTACTCACAAAGCGAAGGCCACCCACACAAACCAAGACCATCATCGGATAGGGGAAACTTCTACCTACAAGATGTTGGTGTTGGTTTGTGTGAGCGGCCTTCGATTTGTGAGGCTTTGGAACGGTTTGTTTACAAATGCTGATGGGCCCTATTCTATTGTTGATCCAGAAATTTTTCCTGCCGTCTTCGTCGAATTAGATGCTAGATTGTTGTTTCTTCCATCGAAAATATCCCACCGTGGCGATTCAAAGTTGATCAAGGTTGATCAAAATAATTTGTATCTCTGCTTCCAGTTTGATAACATGAGCATTTTGTGTGGTCGGTGGTTCTGAATATGGACAAACACGCAGATGAATTCTATTCCTACTCTTTTCTGTAATACGATTGGTGGCCCTGAAAAGAGCCGTTTTGTTTCCAATGTTGGTGATGATTTACCTCCGAAACCAAACAGAGTGCGTCTCTGTCACTTCAAAAACGTAGATGACATCCATGGCCACTTACGCTTGGCGTGTTTAGTGTAGGTGACAGCATCACGGATCTCATTTTTCAGGAACACCTTCAGCACACCTCGTAAATCAAACCGTAGATACGTCAGACACCGCCACGGCGAGCCAGACGACGGATGGTGGTTATCTCGAAGAATTTGCGTTTGGTTCTGAACATGGCTCCCTATTCGCACGCGCCCGAGGATCGGAGGCGAATGCCACTTCGACTTGTTTCGTCTACTTACTACTCTCTGACGACTGTGCTGGGGAAGCAGCATATGCATTTAGGTAATTGGTGGATTTGTTAGTTAATTCGACGCTTTTGGACAATGCTGAACATTTACCAGTTTTTCAATAGTTTCTTGTTGAAAATCAACATTCGGAAGCATTTTTATCAATGCGTAGCCATATTACTGATCGATTGGTGATAAAGTTATTGATATTGGACCAGGGGCAGCTGAGTTATTAACGTTCAAAATCTTTCTTAATTTGTTACATGTTCCATTTTCGGTTTTCACAAAGTGTACCCCCATATAGAAATCAAAGACGTAGTCCTACGTCAAAAAAATGTTAGAGCTTTTAGCAAGCAGCGTTATCTACAAGAAATTCCAGAGTTTCAGAATAATCCCATTAACTTAAGCAAATTTGCTGCCACTTACAAGAAGTTCCATGGATTTATAGGGTATTCTATGAATTCTATGATTGATCCGAAAGAAAACGTTATGGGCGTTATAACGTTTTGAAAAATGCCCATTTTTTTATCGCTTAAAATAATCCAACACCTTCCGGGCCTTCACAGGGTCAGCTATCTTCGATTTTCTTCCACTTCCAGCCCGCCGCTCGGTCGTCTGGGACTCCTTAAACGATTTTACCACCCGAGACACAGTTGTATGGGTGATTCCCAGTTATCTTCCGATCCATCTCATGGTCGCAGTCGGATTTTCTATGACGGCGCGCAAAGTTCTCCGGCGATTTTCTTCTTGTTTCGATGACATCTCAATAACCACTGAACCGATTGTTATGAAATTTTGCACATGTAAACAATTCACTCCAAACTAGTTATACCCAGATTCTCATTAATTTTTACCCACGGATAAAAAGTTACACACCGATAAAAATGGTGCATTTTTTTTCAAGTACAAGCCTTAACTAGTTGAACGGTCTTTGAAGAAACCATGTTGCATGTATGTGCCAAGTGTTATCGAAATCGAAGATGGTCGAGCACGATTTCAGTTTTTTTAATTAATTTTTCAAGTGGATTCTGAAGAAAGTTCCAATGGAATTCCGAGGATAATGTCAAAGGCATTGCTAGAAGAAGTTTTAGAGAATTCAGAATAAATTCTGAGGAGGCTTGCAAATGAATTTTAGAAGAATTTAAAAAAATACTTCAAGATAATACTGAGCAGAATTTTAAAGTATTTATTTTTATAACAAGAATTGGAAGGAAATTTAAAATTGAATCTTGGAAGATACTTTAGCTCTTGGGAGGATTATAAGGATTTCGATTAATTAATAAGAGTTGTTTTATGAGAATTCCTGAAGTCCGTACAGTGTTATAGAGAACTTGTAGTTGAATGTGTACTGCATTTTGATTTACCAAATATTTCCTAAAAACTAAACTATTGGCACAGCGAAGTTGACTTTCGTCGCTAAATTTGGCCTAAGTTCAGCCAAATCGGGACCGTAAGTGTGAAAGGTTGTTATTCTAGGCGTTATCACAAAAAAACCAAATTTCTCTATTTACAATCGTTTAAACACTTGCTTCGAAGAAACAAAATTCAAAAGCTACACATTTTTCAATTAAATCTGCAACCCAATCCCCCGTAAGTTCTAATTACTTTCCTTGAAACTTCATCCCCAGTTCAAGGGACTAACTTTTTCAATCACTCCCAAATGCACCCATATGCTTCCATCCCCGAACCACCAAATGCAAATCATACCGTTTTTGCTCCGATTCCAACCAACAAACATGCCGCCTCGCTCCCCGTCCACTGTTCAATGAAATGAAAACTTTTCATCAAATTAAAATATCCAAAACACTTCGCCACAAAACTCTTCGTCCATCTTCCTACAACACAACTAGGGCCGTGTCGACCGGATTGTCGCTGCCACCACCGATCGGTGTGCGCGCACCCACCGGATGTTTTTCGATTTCCATTACCGGCCGGGCTGTCGTCAGAAGCAAATGAGCCGTCGTCCATTGGACAACTATGCCAGTGATGGATGGAAAACATTCCTCCGACTTTCCACCGATGGTATAATTCATTCCTTCCTTTGATGCCGGCTCGGTAGCAGTTGTTGACACTTTACAGACCACTAGTGGGTGGAAGTTACCGTGGCTATACTCCGGCTGGCTAGTTGTCTACAAGCTATTTTGCTGCAATCTAGCAGCTTTTAGTGCACGCTCCAGGGCCGGTCGGAAATTTTAAAGTTATATGATCGAAATTCTCTGGGATCAGGGTGAAAGTGTGTTGAAATTTGTTTCACTGCAGAACCATCGCACTTCACATCAGAGCATCAACCTGTCACCAGGAGGGTAGTACAAACTTTCCTAGCATGGTGAAGCAATGCCATTGTGAGCCGCCCCTAACCTGAGTAATGATTCTCCTGGGTTCTTGTGTTAGATATGTGGAACCGTCCCAATTAACAGTTATTTGATTTCCAGCACAATTTAATTTTTTTCCCGGATCGGTCCGTTACAACGAAACACCGGCCCTGGGCACTCGGAATCACTCGAACAAAATTGACTCTCTACTAATTCATACGAACGGACGCGCACGCGATGTGCTCTTCATTCGAACCAGCACATCAGCCTCTAGAGGATGCGGAAGAGAAAATTGAAATATTTGATAAAATGCCATTTACCTTTTTTTTTTGTTTTTGCTTTCCGATGTGTTGTCACCGAGACCAATGTAGTTGCAATTTCCCTTCTCATCAGCGTGGTTTTACCCGTTCCCTCTTTTCACGTTTTTGGTCCCGATGTTCGAGGAGTGGTTTCATTCTCTTTCGGAAAAAATAGCTCTTATATACCGGTCGTTGGAGAGGGTGCACTTTTCAAAAGCAATCGAAAAGTTTTTAATTAATAGTCCTATTGCCTGTGTTCAGCAGGCAACCATCGGTTTTCCCGATTCCTGTTTCCCGATTGCCACTCTTCTACGTCGAGTACTTTGTCCGAATCAAAATGAACTCTGTTGGAAGTAAGTTCTCCGGTGCACAGTTCCCGGGAAAGGATTATCGGAAAATGTGCAGACAATTGTGCGGATGTACCTATGCAGTTGTTTCCGGCACGGGGACAAAACTGAAAAGTGCAAATAAGGTGATGGCTTGTAGAAATGGAAACTAACTTGCTCGGGGGGTCTGCGGGTTGATAGCGCAAAGCGCCGCGAGACTATGTTAAAATAAGAACCCGAAACTCGGAACGGTTTGTGATGACGATAGGGATTTTGACTTTCTGCTACCTACATCAACTATGTGAATCTGCACTAAAACCTGCTGCTGGCTGAATGGTTTAACTTTGGAATAACATGTAAATTTGCTGGCATGCCACTCATTTGAAATGGAGATAGACTTTTCCGGGAGTATATTAACCTTGTTCGGATGACGATAGTTCCGCTTGTAGTTGTGGTCGTGTTATTGCTGCTGCAGTCCCAGAAGTACAGTTAAACATCTGTTATAGGATAGTGAGGTATCGTTTATAATTGTACACTAAAAGTGGAAAGTTTGGGTGTAGAAGAAGTTTCACTGCTTCCGTAGTTTGATTAATGGTAAAATTGTGCCGTTCTACGTAATATGGAACGTAATGTTGAACATGGCCTTTTAATGTTTAAAAGCAAATTAAGATGGATTAGTTTATCTTAGAACTGTACTGCAATGCGATAGACATGTTATCTTCAACCGGAAAAAGCGTATTTGAGCCAGTACACGACTTTTCAAACTGTTTTAAATCAATAACTCTTTGATGTCTAGTAATCTATCTACACACTTAAAACAAAAATCAATTGAATTTAGGTGCTCTGAGTATGACCTACACAACCCTGGTAAAGGAGAATAGCAAATCCAGAGCAAATAATATCAAATTGTAGTATCATTATCTTATTATGATATTGGTAATTCGTGAATTTGAAAAACTTTGATATGTTATGACAACAAAATGAGTTATTACAGGGCTGATAGCGAGTCACTTTTTAGTGACTTAGTCACTTTTTTCAAGCCAGTCACTAAAAAGTCTCTTTTGTAAGGCCAAGTCACTAAAGTCACTATTTTCAACTTTTTCAGCGTGAATTTATTTCAAGATTGAGCATTCTTTGCTTTGGGCGTTTAATCATCTTTCTCTATCTACAGGGTGTCTATTCATTTTTATAAATAAAATTATCTGACTTTTCCAGGTTTTTCCAGTATTTTATCCGATAAATTCCAGGTTCATAATAAAGCTAAATTTTGAAATGCGTTAAAAATATTCTTTTTTTTTTGTAGATAAAAAACAACAGCAAAAACACGGTTTTTAAGACATGTCAATCAGTTTTAAAGAAACAGCTTTACAATCAAATCCATTGAATGTTGCCAATTCGAATAATTCCAAGATCTAAAATTATTCAATATCTTGAAGTTTCGTATAGCATGTACAAGTGCAAGATATTGAAAATTTTCAAAGTGCTAGAATCAAGGAAAAAAAATAAATGATTTATTTCAAGTTCGTAGGAACTTTGGCGAATTAATGAGTAATGAAAGGAAATGCTGAGAATTTCTGAGAAACTCCATAAACAAACTACGGGAAGCTAATATGGGGAACTTACTGGAAGCTTTAAGAACCTCAAACCCGTTCTTTTAGCAACCGAAAATATTCGGGAACTTTTATGAAGTTCCTAGAATTTCAGAGAATTTCACAGGTGTCAAGTGAACTTGAGAAATATAGAAAACATAAGGGGTATTGTGCATTTTTTATGAAGTTCTAAGTACCTCAGAAAAGCTAGATCTAGAGATTTTTTTTGGGGAATTTCAGACCTTAAAAGCAGTTTTTAGCTTAAGTCCAGACTTTTGGAGCAGTTTGAATATCTATAGTCGTAAATTTAGAAAAATTCAGGACAGTTCCATGATATGCTAAAAAAAAATGGGGAACCCTTAAGATGTTCCGAAAATTTCAGAGAAGTGCAGAGTCCTTCAGAGAATTTATGAAAACTTCAAAAATATTTCAGAAACTTCACAGAAGTTCAGAGAATTTCAGGGAAATTTTAAGGTTTTTACGGGAATTTCATTTATTTCCGAGCAGCATAACTGAGATCTTCAATAGAATTGAAAGTTTTAGGGAAGCTTCGAGAACATCAAGACAGATTATAGAATCAAAGGGCAGTTCAAACAATTTCAAGGAAACTGTAAAAATCTTAAAGAAGTTGCGAGAAACTCAGGGAATTATGAATATATATCAAACAAATTGCCGGATTATTAAACAAATTAAAAGAACTTTAGGTAACCACTGATAAGTTCAGAGAAAATTAGGGACCGTTTATAATGGTTATAATAATTAAGGGAAATTGTCGAAACTTCAAGGCAAATAATTGAATTTCTGAAAATACTGAAAATTCAGGGCAGTCTAAAGAACTTTAAGGAAATTCAATAATCGTTTAGGCAGTTTAAATACCACCAAGAAAGTCTAGACTATTGAAGAAGTTTTAAATAAGTGTCGATAATTTAAGGGAAGTGAACTTCAAAAAAATCTTGAGAACTTCAATGAAAATCATAGAACTATATTAATTATTTCGTTCTAATTCCATGAAAATTGCGGTTGCACAAAAGTTCCATAAATTTAGAAAAACTTAGAAAACTTCACAGAAGGACTGTGGTACATTTCGAGAACTTTATAGAAATCTATGGAGCTTAAGGAGAGATCCGCGAACTTCAGGATTTTCGATGAACATTGGGGAGGCCAGTTCAAAATTTAGTTTCAGAAAATAAGTGGGAAGTTAAAGCAGTTCCCAGATTAACAGATAACTTCAGAGACGTTAAAAAGTTAATTGAGGCCTTCGCTTACGTTCAGAAGCTCACTAAAGCTTAAGCATTTTTATGGCGGTTCAATTAAATTCAGCGCAATACAACAAGATTCATGCGAACTGTTAAAACTTTAGAGAAGTTTTGAGAATTTGAGAAAAGAACAAAGAACCTCAGAGCAGGTTCGTTAACATTAGAGAAGTCACATAAATTTTAAAGAAGTTTAGAGAACTTCAGCGAATTGTTAAACGTTTAGAGGAGATCCATGATCAATGAAAAAAATTATGAAACTTTAGGAAGTCCTAAAAAGTTCAGGGAAGTTTAAGAATTTGATGAGAAGTATTGTGAGTCTCAGGCTAGTTTCTCAAACAACAAAAGAACTTCAAGGCAGTTTCATTAACTTCAGGAAAAAATTGGGAACTTTCAAGTAGTTCTGAAAACCTCAAAATAGTCCATTCCATATTCCACGGAGATTTCCATTGAATTATTCCTCAAAATTTTGGTGAAGCTATCCTACGAATTCAATTTTCTTTTAGTGTTCCTTGGAATTCTCCACAATAAGAAACTCTTTCGAAAGATTCTCCGAATATTCATTGAATTCATTTCAGATTTCCTTTTCAATCTCACTACTTCCCTTTGAATTCTACTCACATTGAAAGTCTCCTAAGAATTAATTGGCATTTCTCCTCACAAACTACTTCTATTTCTTCTCATAATTTGTTTGGCAAACTCTCCTGAATTCATTTTCCGAATTCCTGTGAAGGTGTCCTGGAGTTATTCTCAAATTTAATTGAAATACTCCTTTAGCATTTTCAAAAAAAAAATCCAGGGATTTAGGCTCCGGATTCGTTTTCTCCCACAAACTTTATGAAATTATGCTCAGAATTCCCTTGGAATTTTCCTCTGAAGCTCTTCAGAAATTCTTAAGAGTTCACTTTTTAGTCACTATTTTTACAACTATAAGTCACTATTTGGTCACTTATTTCATCAAAATGGTCACTAAAATCACTATTTTTAACAGCAGTGATTGCTACCAGCCCTGTTATTACTATATTATTGATTTAATTTATTGAACAACAAACCAATAGATCAAGGATTTATGATAGCAAGCGTTTATATTATTTTCTTATGTGCCGGTACCCGAAACTTCTCCCGGGATTAGCTGATATATCGGTTACTTAATAAAAATTAAGTAGAAATAGAGATATTTTTGAACATTTTGAAAGTCACCCTTTGTGCAAATTTTACGAACTGCTTTATTTTCCTTTTTGAAAAGTAAAACCAAAGGTTCAATACTCGTTGAACACGTACTGTACCTTGATTGTTTTGGACGTAGGACTACGTCTGTGATTTATATATGGGGGTACACTTTGTGAAAACCGAAAATGGAACATGTAACGTAATTATGAAAGATTTTGAACGTTAATAACTCAGCTGCCCCTGAACCAATTTCAATAGTTTTATCACCAATCGATCAGAAATATTTCCACGCACCGATAGTAATGCTTCCGACTTTCATTTTTTTTAAATAGAAACCATTAAAAAAATGGTAAATGTTAAGCATTGTTCAAAAGCGTCGAAATAACTAACCAATTACGTACAGGGGTTACTCAAAATAACTAGGATAGGCAAATTTTTAGTCATATATATTTTCCCTTGAAAAAGGCCACAACCGATGGCCGAAATGCCAGACAGATTACATCGTCGTCGTTGCAGTGTTTGAAGACTGAGAAACCCGTATGATCGAAAAATTCCGGAAGAAAGCTCCGGGAAATGTTTGAATTAGCTTCTGAACGAAGCTGAAAAAACATACAGAGATAGACGAAAGAAGCTTATCCGGATGAAGTTCAAGGAAAGTTCTAAGAAAAATTGGAAAAACATCCGGGAAACTTCCAAGACACGAACTGATAAACTGAAAAGTTTCGGAAATCGGAAGTAAATTTCCAGAAGTAGCCATTTCCATGGAAAGCTCGAAAAAACCGTCCAATGGAAGTTGATCAAAAAAACCTATGGTTTATGGTCAAACTTCCAGAAAAAGACGAATGAAACTTCTGGGAGATTTAATTGAACTTCCTGAAGTGGGAAGCCAGAGCGCTTACGGAATAGTCGAAAGAAGCAAGAACATAATTCATAAAACATTCCTGAAGACTCTGTAATTTCCCTGAAGTTTTCGGAACATTCTTGAAATGCACTTAGGAATATTCCATAATTCCTCCAAATTCTTTAAAAGTTCTTGTAATTTTCCTAAAATTAGGGGCTGTTTTGGAGTTCTCTGGTCATCCTCAAAGCGCTCGAAATTTCCCTGATTATAATGAGACTACCGGAATATCTATAACCATCTTTGAAGGTCTCTGGACATTCTTGAAGATTATGAAAGCTCTTCAGTGCTCTCACAATTTTCTTGAATTTATTGTAACATCTGCATTGATCATCTCACTGCGTCCTAGCAAGAAGTACGGTCGACTTGTTTCGCGCTCCGTTAATTTGGAAGTTTTCTCGCTATTATCTGACGTAAATAATCAGTTTTTTCTCGCTTAGTGATTCCTGGCATAATTCCCGATAAATTTATCAAAAAGTGAGTTTTTTTCTGAGAAGAAAGTGTGTTTTCGGCATCATCAGAAGGAAACTTGTGTTTTTGCGATTGCCAATTCGCCAACCATTTTGCGCACCATCGGTGCGTGGTCACGCATACCTGTGCACACGGATCATCGTCATCGAGTGTCAGCATCTGTCTCCACATTCAAACCGCTCATCCATCTCGTGTGTTCAGCTGAGTGCCGAGCTTCATACAAGCACACACCAACGAAGGCCGCCCGCACACGCGGATCGAAGATCATCAAAGCTGCGCGTCGCTCCGCTGCTGCTGTGTAAACGCTCGGTGATAGTAGTATAGGATTATCAGATAAGTTTTTGTTTCTTGTTTCTTTCTTTCTCCCATCAGTTAAATTTTAAGTTTGTGTTTCTGTGTTTGTATTTTTTTTTCTCGTGTATTGTGTCCGAGTAATTTTGATTATCGTTGCAGTGGTAGAGCGTTTTTCGCTCCCACTAGTACGGCAAAATGGACATTTTGTCGGAAGACGAAATGGACGTTTTGTCGGAAGATGACACCACTTTGCCACGCGATAGCAAGAAGGGTTGAAAACGTCTGTCATCCCAGAAATCAGATGATGCCATCCCTGGTTCGTCATCTCAGTCTGGTAATGGACAGGGACAGATAAGCCCCCGATCGCGAGCCTACCCAGAAGACTCGACTGGCCCATGGGTTGTTTACTTTCAGCCCAAAAAGAAACCTTTGAATGTAATGCAAATTACTAATGATCTGACGAAACGGTTCTCGGCCGTGACCGAAATCTCGAAGGTGAGGTACAATAAACTTCGCGTTGTCGTCTCTAACCTGAAACAAGCTAACGAGATTGCTGCCTCCCAGCTCTTTACACTCGAGTATAGAGTGTACATCCCAGCTCGTAATGTGGAGATCGAAGGTGTGGTCACCGAAGCGAGTCTGACCCCGGAGATCTTGGCGAAGCAAGCGGTTGGCCGTTTCAAGAACCCCTTGCTTCCCACGGTTGAGATACTGGAAGTCCAGAAGCTGAACTCAGTATCTTTCAGCGAGGGTAAAAAGAGCTTTACCCCCACAGACTCGTTTCGGGTGACCTTTTCTGGTTCAGCCCTTCCTCACTACATCGAGTTGGGAAAACTTCGGCTACCTGTGCGTTTGTTTGTTCCTCGGGTCATGAACTGCCAAAATTGCAAACAGTTGGGACATACGGCCTCTCACTGTGGCAGCAAGGCACGCTGTTCCAAATGCGGGGAGAAGCACGAGGATGGCGCCTGCACAGTCACTGCACCAAAATGCGTGTACTGTAAGGGAACTCCTCATGGTCTCTCATCGTGCCCGGCGTACAAACAACGCGGGGAGAAACTAGAACGCTCTCTTAAGGAGCGTTCCAGGCAGTCTTTTGCAGCAATGCTAAAAACAGCCACACCATCAACCAACGACAAAAATCCCTTTGCTGTTTTGTCTGATGACGAGTCTGACTCTGACTTGGCTGAGGAGGGAGTTTCTTTCAGTTTTCCGGAAGGTTCTGCACGGAAACGAAAACGCATCCGTTCGCGGAAAGTTGCAGATAAGGAACCCCAAATCAGCTTGCCCAAATCAAGGAGTGATGGAAAAAAGGAAGTTTCAACTCCTCCTGGTTTCCGCCGAACTGACTATAACCAGAACTTTCCATCTCTCCCGGGGACATCAAAAACCCCTGATGGCCCATTTTTAAGAACAGAAGCCCCTTCTTCATCCGGGTTGTTCTCATTTGATAAAATTGTGGACGATATTCTCAAGTACCTCAATATTTCTGATCCTCTCAAAAGCATTGTTCTGGCAATGCTTCCTTCTGTGAAGACCCTCTTGAAGCAATTGACATTGAAGTGGCCCCTCATCGCAGCAATCATTTCCTTCGATGGATAATTTTCCAAACGAGGTCGGGGATTTGATCACTGTTCTACAGTGGAATTGTCGAAGTCTCATTCCTAAATTAGATTCTTTTAAGTTTTTAATTCACAATAATGATTGTGATGCATTTGCTGTTTGTGAAACTTGGCTCTCTTCAGATATCGATCTTCCTTTTTATGATTTTAACATTATTCGACTGGATCGTGAGGATTCGCGTGGAGGAGGGGTACTTTTGGGGATCAAAAAGTGCCATTCCTTCTATAGAGTGAATCTTCCACAATTTCCAGGTATTGAAGTTGTTGCATGTCAGGCTATTTTTAAAGGTAAGAGCCTTTGTATTGCTTCTGTTTATATTCCTCCTAGAGCCGTTGTTAATCGCAAACAACTTTCAGATATCTGTTCGGTACTTCCTGCTCCACGGTTGATTATGGGAGATTTGAATTCCCACGGTACAGGCTGGGGGGAACTGTATGATGACAACCGTTCTACTTTGATATATGACCTCTGCGACAGCTTTAATATGACAATTCTTAACAATGGAGAAGTAACACGTTTGGCTGGCCCATCCTCGAATGGAAGTAGATTAGACCTCACACTTTGCTCTAACTCATTATCGTTGGATTGCACGTGGAATGTGATCCAAGATCCCCACGGTAGTGATCACTTGCCGATCAAAGTTTCAGTTGCCAGTGGGTTCAATCCGTCGGAACCCGTTAACGTCGCGTACGATCTTACCCGTAATATCGATTGGACAAAGTTCAAGAATGTGATAGAAGATGCCCTAACGTCGGTAGAAGGGCTTCCACCGTTGGAGGAATATAACTTCCTCTCCAATCTGATCTTGGACAGCGCGCTTCAAGCTCAAACTCGGCCGGTTCCAGGAACGTCTTTCCGTAGGAAACCTCCTTCCCCTTGGTGGGACCAGCAATGCACTGAGGTTTATCGTAAAAAGTCCGACGCGTTTAAGCTTTTCCGGAAACGTGGAACACCCGTACATTTCGAAGCGTACTCGGCTCTTGAACGCGAACTCAAGAGCCTCATCAAAGCCAAGAAACGCGGATACTGGCGGCAATTCGTGGACGGATTATCGCGCGAAACGTCGATGAATACGCTTTGGAATGCGGCGCGAAGGATGCGTAACCGGTCTTCAAACAACGAGAGCGAGGAGTACTCCGATAGTTGGATCCTCAAGTTCGCGCGAAAAGTATGTCCTGATTCTGTGCCGGCACAGATGATTCCTCGCGAAACGACGAATTCGGTAGACGAGATCAGCCAGCCTTTTTCAATGCTGGAACTCTCACTCGCGCTCCTTTCGTGTGGCAATTCGGCTCCGGGGGCTGATAGAATCAAGTTCAACTTGTTGAAGAACCTCCCAGACGTCGCTAAGAGGCGCATGTTGAACTTGTTTTGTCAGTTCCTGGAGCTCAATATTGTTCCGGATGATTGGAGGCGGGTGAGAGTTATAGCCATTAAAAAGCCTGGAAAACCCGCGTCAGATCACAATTCGTATCGTCCCATCGCGATGTTATCGTGCATTCGAAAATTGATGGAGAAAATGATCCTTTTTCGTCTGGACAAATGGGTTGAGTTGAACCACCTACTCTCAGATACTCAATTTGGTTTCCGTAGGGGCAAGGGAACGAACGACTGTCTCGCGTTGCTTTCCACTGAAATTCAGTTGGCTTTTGCTAAAAAAGAGCAAATGGCTTCTGTCTTCTTGGATATTAAGGGGGCTTTTGATTCAGTATCGGTTGAAGTCCTTTCAGACAAACTCCACGCTTGTGGCCTTTCTCCATTAATTAATAACTTTTTGTACAATTTGCTGTCAGAGAAACATATGAGCTTTTCTCATGGAAACTCTACAGCTTCACGATTTAGCTACATGGGTCTCCCCCAGGGCTCATGTTTAAGCCCCCTTCTGTATAATTTCTACGTCAGAGAAATTGACAATTGTCTAAGGGACAACTGCACGTTGAGACAACTTGCAGATGACGGAGTAGTGTCTATGACAGGACCCAGAGAGGCCGACCTGCAAGGACCCTTACAGGATACCTTAGACAATTTGTCTACTTGGGCTATCCAGCTAGGTATCGAATTCTCCACGGAGAAAACTGAGTTGGTCGTTTTTTCTAGGAAGCATAGCCCAGCACAACCAAAGCTTCAACTTTTGGGTAAACCGATCACTCATTCCATGTCCTTCAAATATCTTGGGGTCTGGTTCGATTCAAAATGCACCTGGAGATCCCACATTGAGTATCTGAAGCGGAAATGCCAACAAAGGATCAATTTTCTCCGAACAATTACCGGAACGTGGTGGGGAGCCCATCCGCAAGATCTTCTAACGTTGTACCGGACAACGATTTTATCGGTTTTAGAGTACGGTAGTTTTTGCTTCCAGTCGGCGGCTAAAACGCACATCATCAAACTGGAACGGATCCAGTATCGCTGTCTTCGTATCGCGTTAGGATGCATGCACTCGACTCATACGATGAGTCTCGAAGTGTTAGCGGGCATGTTGCCACTCTCTGATCGGTTTTCGGAATTATCCCTCAGGCTCCTCACCCGTTGTGAAATTATGAACCCACTGGTGATTGCAAACTTTGAGAAGCTTCTTGAGCTAAACCCTCAAACTCGTTTTATGTCATTGTACTACGTGTACATAACACAGGATGTTAGCCCTTCGCAGCATAATCCCTATCGTGTTTGCTTCTCCGACTTCGACAATTCTGTTCATTTTGATTTATCAATGACGCAAGAGATTCGCGGAATCCCAGAGCATCATCGTTCCATGATTGCTCCGTCAATTTTCGCTGCAAAGTTTGGCCAAGTTGATTCCGCAAGATCGTTCTTCACAGATGGATCACTAATAGAGGCGTCCGCTGGTTTTGGTATTTATAACGAATTTCATAGCGCCTCTCGAATGCTTCAAGCTCCTTGTTCCGTATATGTTGCTGAGCTGGCGGCAATACATTGTACGCTAGAAACGATCGCCTCACTTGCACCAGCTCATTATTTTATTTTTACGGATAGTCTCAGTTCTGTCGAGGCTATTCGCTCCATGAGGCCGGTAAAGCACTCCTCGTATTTTCTCATGAAAATACGAGAGCTTCTAAGTGCTTTATCTTTAAGATCTTTTGTCATCACCTTTGCATGGGTCCCATCTCATTGCTCGATTCCGGGCAATGAGAAGGCGGACTCGCTTGCAAAGGTGGGCGCTATGGAAGGCGATATTTACGATCGACAAATCGCCTACGACGAATTTTTCTTCATTTATCGTCAACAGTCCCTCGCCAGCTGGCAAAATAAATGGAGTGAAGGGAGTTTGGGACGATGGTTATATTCAATCATCCCTAAGGTGTCGAAGTGTCCTTGGTTCAAGGGGTTGGATGTGGGTCGAGACTTCATTCGTATGATGTCTCGCCTCATGTCCAATCACTACTCGTTAAACGCTCACTTGTTCCGTGTTGAGCTGGGCGACAGTAATCTCTGTGAATGTGGACAAGGTTACCAGGACGCAGATCACATTATTTGGTCATGTGCTGAGCACCGTGGAGTCAGATCCGAGTTGTATGATTCCCTTCGGGCTCGAGGTAGACAACCTAATGTTCCAGTTCGGGATATTTTGGCTAGACGCGATCTGGAGTTTATGCAACTCATATATGTTTTCTTGAAGAATATTAACCATAGATTGTAAGTTTGATTAACCTTGTGTTTAGTTTGTGTTTTGTATGTGTGTGTGTATTTTTTTTTTGTAGATTTGTTTCTGTAATAATTGTATAATTACAGAGTTGATATAACGTCGATAGGATTAAGTATTTGTTTTAGAAATAGTGAAATTTTTGAATCATAAATCATATTCCAAATCTCCTTTTCCCTCTCCCGATCCAAACAATTGTCATCCACTAACCTCGAGAAGACCGCGAGTAATCGGTTCCAATCCTTTAATTTTAGATTTAAGACATTTATAATGTATAAAGAAAATGATAACTTGGCTCTGTAAAGTTTATTCGAATGAGCCTGTACAAATAAAGTAATTAACAAAAAAAAAATCTGCATTGAAGTTCTCTTATCTTTCCGATTTATTTTTTTTATATTTTAAAGTTATCGACACTGCCATTAAAAAAGCATAGAACTTCCCATAAAAAGTTCTCACAACGTTCTAATGTTCATGTCACTTCCCTTATGTTTCCTTAAACTTGCATGAGCCCCTCAGGATATTGCTAAAGTTTTCGGGAATTGCCTCATTGAAATTAATTGATCTGTTCTGATGTTCTCTGAGCTCCACTAAAGTTCCTGAAAACCATTAAATTTCCCTGAAGTTCTTTGGACTTGTGAAGTTTCCAAAATATTTATGATGTTTCCTTAACTTCATTGGAGTTCACTGGACTTTTCTGAAATTTCCAGGCTATCGAATTTTAACAGAAGTTAATGAAACTGTCTTTAACTTATCGAAACTTACACAAAAGTCTGAACTTTTCTGAAGTTTCAGAACTTCTAAAATGTTCCTGCGGCAAGTGTGGATCCGCAATAAAAATCTGATAGCAACCTTGAAGTTCCGGGAAAGTTGAAAAACTGGAGATGATGAAAGAATCACAAGCGAAGGCTGAAGAAGCTTCCAAAGTAAGGTGGAAGAAAATTCCAGGAAAAGTTGGATGAAACTTTAGGAAGTTTAAAAATGAATAAAAACTTCGGAAGTTAATAATGTTTAAAAAATATTTCTCTATTCCCTAGGAATTACCGGAAAGAGCCATCGACTATTTCTCGATTGATGGGTAGCCCAAAAACGGCGAGGATATGCAAACATTAGTCGAAATAGTATCAAGCATAAGGCATCTTTAGAGATGATTTTTTTAGAATTTTGAGAGCCCAAAAAATATGAAGTTTTCAAAAAGATACAAGTCTTTCACAAAAATTTTCTCCGAAATTCGACCGCGGGCGCAGGCAATTATAATTTTGAATATTAAAAAACAATCTGTATAAATCAGTATAAAATCACAAAAATCGGTATTCTGAGGAACCTTATCTGTATATCGGTATATAGTTCGGAAATCGGTGTAAATACCGATAAATCGGTATATCTGGCAACGCTGCTCGGAACATCCAGTATGCCCCCGGAGGAACCTGGAGCAGGGGACAATTGCATTTTTACACCAAAACATGCCGTGCGACAGCTCATTGTTCATGGTTTTTCATGAATAGGCTTTCCATAAACTTCAAATGAATCATTGACCACATTGGCCGCTCTTTGAATCACGGGATACCCCCGAGGGATCCTGTAGCAGGGGTCAATTGCATTTTAACACCAATACATGCCGTGCGACAGCTTTTTCTGCAAGTTTTTTCATGAATAGGCTTTTGATAGACTTTAAATGGATTAGTGACCACATTGGCCCCTCTCGGGACCTCCGGTATGCCCCCGGTGGAGCAGAGGACAATTGCATTTTTACACCAAAACATGCCGTGCGACAGCTCATTCTTCATGGTTTTTCATGAATAGGCATTCCATAAACTTCAAATGAATCATTGACCACATTGGCCGATCTTGGAATCACGGGATACCCCCGGGGGAACCTGTAGTAGGGGGCAATTGCGTTTTTACTCAAAAACATGCCGTGCGACAGCTCTTTCTTCATGGATTTTCATGAATATTCTTTCTATAGACTTAAAGTGAATCATTTACCACATTGGCCGCTCTTGGAGGATTCGTTTCCCCGCAATGTAATATCAGAAAGGGAGCACTTCGATTTTAGTGCAGGCGGTATCGGCTGGTGTTGCCTGGTTATATATCGGCGTCCGAATTGCTGGACGCACAGAGGAGCTCAATTCCGTAGGTCCGTCGGTTATGAACAATGGCACTTTTCATTTAAACCAATCTATATTGATCGATTCTCTTCATCGACTCTCTCTTTCGTTGATAACTTGCCTGCAATCATATTTCGGGCTAATTTTTCGACATCCACACTTAGAAATAACTAATTTTACACGTGACAGAATCCATCTTTGACATAAAGGATCAGACGTTAACAAATATTTCATGTAAGATTAAGTGCTTCGAGACTGAAAAGTTCGTTACTCGACGAAAAGTATGGTAGATTGAATTGAATTTCGCGTCTGTTATGCCTCAATTTTATGTCAAAATTGATGCTTGTATATGTCAGTCTCAGAGCACCTAAATTTACATGATTTTTTCTAAGTGTGTAATCTATTAAAAGAAACTATTATTAAGCGTATTAGACGATAATAGCAGCTGAACATGTGTTAGGGCAGGATCGTGGTTTTCCGGCGGGGTATTTCGGGATCACACACGGACACTAGTCACTAAAAAACGGAACGGCAAAATCGGCGGAGTAGGCACTCAAGATCACCAAAACTTTAATTGGAAAAAACGATCTTTATTTCTTGGTTGTTGGAACTTTACTAACTCCTTTTTATTCCCTTACATTGTCTATTTAAACCTACGTTTTGTTGGAACATTTTATCTAATCAACTTGCATACAATATTGGCAGTGCAGTACTAGAACTGCCAGCACTACCTGCCTTTATCGGGCAACAATCAGTTTAAGAACTGTCAACATGTTTTTGGTCTATTTGAAAGTTAACGCGAAAAGTGTCCAGAAAATTCTCTTTAACAAATTTATGGTGGTCCTGAAAATGACCGATTTGTCGTGATGGTTGAGTAATGCTGAGCTATTAAGGTATTCAACACAGAGAAGGTAGACGAGCTGTATGTTGTTTGGAACAGTGACGCACTTGGCATAGATGGCCAACAACGGCTCATGACGAGCAACTGAAATCCGATCAGTAGCGGTGCAACTTCTTCCTCTTTCTTCGGCGAATGGACCGCTCAGTAGGGTGCAACTCACGCTTGCGGGCAGCCTTTCGTCGAGTACTGGAGAACAATTTACAACGCCACGCGCCGAAAGCACTGCTGCTGATGACGATCACTGGACACCACCACTCACCACACGCGGTGATTGAATAAACACCGTTTGGTGAGACCAGAGTGAATTCGATTTTTAAATCTGTGTTTGGGAAAGCACTTTTTGCAGTCAATCGGTGATAATTTTCATTATTATAGCAACACTTGCACATTCGTGCCATTTTTCAATAGTGACCTTTTGAAAATTGATGAAATGTTCATTTTAGCAGATTCGTAGACGACATTCCAATCGATTGGCTGGTGTAGAATTAAAATCCATCTGCTGTTGACAGAGTTATGAGTGATCAAAACCTGAACACTTTTTGTAACGCGGTGGAATTTTTGAAATTGCACCCCCAATAAGTTGCCGAAAGACGTAATCCTACGTAAAAAAAAAAAAAAAAAAATCGTATTTGCTCATTTAGTTATCCGAGGATTTCATCTTTGTTGAACCGCAGCGCTATTGTATTTTGTACCTTAAATGTTGATTGAGTTACCATCCCAAGTAACATTTTAAGTTTTATGAAATACTACAAAGCTACTATAAAACAACATTCATAAAACCCTGGTCAAGACTGCTTTGCCATTGATGCATCCACCAAAACCTCATTGATGCTATAATCTGTCTAGTTTTGGCAACAACTAAAACAATTATCCGAGCCATTTACCCTACGTGCTTGCTAAGTTCACTAGAAAAACAACAATCAAGATAAAAAAGGATTCATGAATACCATCCGCTCTTATCAAAATAATCAAAATAAAAACTGATCGTATAAAAATCCTGCCGAATTTCCAGTTTTAGGTGCCATATGAAATTTGATGTGAAATGTACGTGAAAACATCGAAAAACTTGAGTCCGCCCACGGAAAACATCGATTTTACTAATTATTTAACATTAAGAAAAAAAATATATATTCTTCAGATCGATCACTTAGCCGAGATTTTTTATTGCTCATGATTTTTTGCATTCTAAATATTTTCTCATTGCTAAATTTACTAAAATAAAGTTATATCCAAGGAAATATAGATTGAAATCGAAGATTGTAAAAAACAAACAAAATAATTGTAATATGGCGGAGGCATAAAAGTTGATTTTCATGGGCCGTTTGTGAAAAAGTTGTTTTGCTTTCAAGAAATCCTTAACAAATGCATAAGGTTTTTAAATGGCTTTTATGAAGAAAACTTGTAGACTGAATAGTATTTATCTAAAGCCATTTTGCTTGATCCTAACCCGTTCAGATTTATGGCAGCATTTATGGCGGAAATGTTGCCTACAAAATGTTAAACGTCAAAGTTTGTTTATCTTTCGATAGTTGCGCTGTGCGATTCAGCGTTCTTCCAGGCGATTCTCTCCCGATGGGCTTGGAAGCAGTTACTCAGAAAGTGTTCACAACATTTCGCATTTTGCATAGCTGTAACCTCAATCATTCGATGGTTCTCGAAGTGCACCATGAAAAGATGCAGGAATGTACAGTTGAATGATTTTTTTTCCAAGTGATGACCCTTTCACCGAATAAAATCGCAGCTATGGATCGGAAACCAACTAGTGTCCGCTAACTGACAGTTTCAGTGATTTGCTGTTGGTACTGACGCAAGTTATTCCGATCTTCATCTATCCGCAAGGTCTGGAGAAGGCTGGTCTGTTTTCAGACTGTTTTGACAATGTTTTATGAATTTGAAGACCACGCTCACTTCACTCTTCTCCACCACAGATGCTCAGTCGTTGATGGTACCTGTTCCACCGGACGTGCTGGTTTTTCTAAAGAACTAAATTTTACTGAAATCGACTTCCCTTCGGTCGATAGCATCGCTTGAATTTTTCCTCCAACTTCGTTTATCTTTCGATATATCCTTGTCATAAATTTGGTTTTTATTCACTATGAGGATCCATCCTTAAAGTTCAATTTGTAAATAGAGGAGATTTTATGATACACTTTTAAAAGCCTAAAAGGCAACAATATATGCATTTTACTCTCATTTAAAACCGAATGGTTTTATGATTGCTTTTATAATGATAGAACAGGTTTATATAGTATTTCATCAAGACATTAATAAAAAATTGCTAATGAAGTTTATGATTGATTTTTAGAACAGTTTTATGGTGGGATTGAGAACTACTTTAAATTTAATTTTAAAACAAGACAGTTTTTGACTTCTCCCCAGACTGTAAAAGGTTTTTAAAACAGCGAAAAGGTGAACTACTAAGCAGGAACGTTTTACACTGAAATGCTGTATTTAAACTAAATGGATTATTCATTGCCATTATAAAACCATCATAAATCAGAGTGGATGTCAAATGATTGCAGAATTGTTACTTGGGATATGTGTGTTCTTCATTCTTAGCATGTTGTCTTAAATTTTTGAAAAAGATGGCAATTGATTTTGATTTTTGGATCGAAGAACAGTAATGTCAATGATAAATTCGGTGGGTTTCAAATATATCACGATTCAAATAAATCAAGCGATTTTTTTCGACCGGTACCTATACAATCGAAACTTTAGTGTATCTCAACCTCCAAAAATCTTGATGATTACCCAGTGTAACACTCTAGTCATTGCGTAACCCACCGCCGTACAATAACTTGTCAAAAACCTTTGTAGTTGGTCACCGGCATTTCCGACAGTGACCTCCTCGATTTCCTGGATGTCTAGAGCTGGAAACCTGTCGTCTTGTGCACGTGCTTCTATGTCTGTTACCTTGCAACCTTAATTCTATATTGCCGTTAAGGTGCTCATCATAGTACTGTTTCCAGTTCCCGTGCTGCATATTTCCCCGCCACTAACTGCTTGCGTTCGCCGTTAAACCAGTAATTTCCTCGGTTCGGAGCCTTCCTATGGCGGCTAATGATAACAAGCCTTTAATCAGCATCACCGTCAGCGAAAACTTTCAATTTCAACGACAGCTTTTCAAAAAAAAACTGTTACAGCCACCTGCTTTCACTCGTGAGTCGTGAGCCACTGGTTTTTAGGCAAATAAAAAAAAATCCCCTAACAGTACAGCACTTATTCGATTAATTACGCACTTCACACGGTTTCTCTCTCATGCATGCCAACAGTGGCCAACGCTCAAAAGAAATTGAGGTTCATGAAAAATTAAAATCAAACCTTGAAAAATGCGCTGGCATCAATTAGACTGCAATACAATCGCGTGTATATATGACGTCAACCACCTATTTGTTATTTTTTGTAATTTACCGACTGATGATTGTATTCCAAGAAAACCGAAAATCAACATATCCAAAGTACAATCATTTCAGCCGGTAACGAACTTTTTTTTCTTTTCGTCTCATTACATATTATGCTTTATTGGGCATGCACATGACCGTCACCGACTGCATTATCTCCGACGAATGACATGACCTCGACAATCATTTTCATTTCGTAAGCTGTTTTGTCAATATCGCCCGGAATGAATTCGCTACACACCTGCACTTCTCGACCAAATTTCCGTACCACCGCATCGAGCAGCCAACTGCCAATCCTGCCCTTTCACCGTACTTTTATAATCAAATAACAGCACGAATAAATTTTCGTTTTTCCTTTCGAGAGGAGAAGATATATGGCTGCAATAACCATCACCGTTACGGCGGACTTGGGATTGTCTATTGTTCCGCCTGGCCGAAACAACGCTCACGTAGATGCTCCGGGGAGGAGGCAAGTAGAAAACAAAACATCGAATTTCCTTAAGCATAATTTCACTCGCTCTTACAAGAATTCCTAGATTGTTCAGGGTTTTCCTTTATTTATTTTTTTCCAAGTGAATCGTCGTGGTCGTCACACAGAGATATACCCTCCGACTGGAACTCACATTCGCATAAACAACAGAGCCCGGGCTGGTTTATCCCTTCGAAAGGCATTAGTGAACTTTTTTTTGGTGAGCTTCGCATCTAAGGTCATTCATTGTAGGATGTAGGACTTAGGACTTGAGCAAATGAGTGCCCGAAAGCCATTACCTATTTTGCACATAGGATAAAGCTTGTTGTTGGAGGTTGTTTTTCTTGCTAAAAACTCAAACAAGTGGCTTAGCATGTCCTTCTTGAGCGTGGTGTGCGGTAGTGCCATTCCGACACTGTCATAAATAGTTGGTGGCAACCCCCGGTTGACTAGCGAAAACGTAGAATCCTACGATTTATCACGTGTTAATCCCCGGGACGCTTTCCGAGGCGAATGCAGTGGTACAGTTTTAACAACGGCAGAGGGCGATCTATTATAGGAATGTGCATTCAGTAAACTGGATTGGAAAAGGCTGTACACGTGTTGAAAATTGTCCATAGAGCAGGTGTGTAGGCGTATTCGTGCCAGTGAAGTGGAAAATTAGAAGCTTCCAAGAATTCGTAGATCAGTTCGTTTTGGCGTAGGAAGCCAGAAAATGCCAGATAAATTCATTCAATCCTGAAATCACAGACTGAAATGTTATTTACGAACGGGTAGGATTCCGCTGCTTGCAACATTTGACTTATTTTAAGTTTAGCCTGGTTTCAGTATTGTTGGCGATAAACATAGCGTAATTGTTGGCAGTTCAGTTCAGACTGGAAGCGACTGTTTATAGATGACAAAACAAACAAAAACATTCGTTCGTCTTCGGAGCGGTGACCCACACCCTTTGTTTGCGCTCGCTCTCTCGGAGAGTGAATAGTTCTCCAGACTCTAAAGTGCTTGCAGTACATCTACAGTTCCGGACATAAGTGTATAACATCGCGATTTTTTCTCTGCAAAGAAGTTCAAAGAGCTGTACATTTTTGGGATGTCCATGAAATATTCTGAAATCTTGCATGACAGTGGAGTGTTGGAGACGGTGGGTTTATGGTCGGCGTTGCTGGCTCATGCCGCGATAGAATGGCGTCATGGGCAGGCAATGGGGATTACTAAGCTTCCCCTCTCTGATAAACCACTGCATGAGAGAACCAAAGATCTAGTCTAGCAGTGATAGTATCACACTTGTTACTCCTTTTATTGAGAGCCGCGTCGTAGTACGCTTACGTATAGGCACTGACGTTGGGTGTGATACTGGCGGGTTTTGCCGCAAATCACTCTTATTTTATTTATTTTTTACGATAGATTTATTTGGGTTTGCAAGGGAATTATACTATTGAAGTATTTCAGAAAGTGCCCATCGGTGCTCCTTCTATTTGCGTGACAAGCTTTCATTGTTGTTTTCATTGAGGTATTACTCAGGGAACAATGTTAAACACCATTTTGGACATGGTATTGTAAATAATCTTATATGTGCTTCATTTTGATTTGGGATAAGTGTTTGAACTATGGCTCGGGATTTCCACTGTGGTGTGCTTCTATTGTGACATACCCATATGTATTTTTGTGGTGCGACATAGTGGAAACGTGTGAGCGTAGTTGGAGCATATACCCTATATAATTTAAAATCAGCTAGGAAACTAACTTCAAAATGAAGCATTTTAGTCACATGAAGGTGTTACCTGGGTCGAACTAAGATATAATAAATAGGTATAGGTCAAAATCAAAAGTACTTGAAACACGTTTAATTTTAGATTACAAGCACAAGTGCAGGTACTTAATAAAGCATGGGTTATGATTGATTAGGTGACTTAGAGCTTTTAATAATTTATTAATTTAGACTAATGAGATATCATAACCATCAAATGAATTTAAATAATAAACTTCAGAAAGTTTAATGACATTAAGTAGATTAACAAAAGAATTAGGATGCGGGTGGTCCGCTTAGGGAGGCAACTAACCTTTATAGTTGTAGAATAAATCTTCTTATTTAGTATTGAATTTAAAAAAAGAAAACGCAGGCAGACCAATAGCATTTAGCAGATTAACAAGGAAAGGAATAGTTTAGGAAAAAAGTAAAAGTAGAGTTATGTGACAGTTATTAGCTTTTAAACTTTTGGAGGTATTGTATTCCCCTGAGTTTGTTGTACTCGATTACTATATAATTCTCTCAATACGCGAAATCTCTTATATATGCGATTAAAGCATTTGAGTTAACTTATTTCTTAGTGTTCAAGTACTTAAATTTGTAAACAGCAATCAATGTTAATCTATGAACTAAACCATACGTAAAATCGATCTTTCCTTATGTGGTATTGATGCATGTTTAACTTTTCGCGGCTTTCGGAATCAACGCGCCTACGTCTACGGAGCTTACGCAGAAGTGATTTGCAATGCGGTAGAGCTCACCAAAAGTTTTTTTTTTTTTTTTTTTTTGAGCTTCTGTAGTATAGAATTTGTTCGGTACGGTCGCGAAATCTTGAAATGATTGATACGTGCGGTAAAATAACTAAATTGAAACAAAGCTCAACAGTAAAATAAGTAGAATATTTAGGGAGGAAACCAAAATTTATCAACTTGCCAACATAGGCTATCACATTTATTTTGGTGGCACTCTTTAAGTGATAATAAGTTGTTTTTTTTCTCTACGGTTGTTTCGCGTGGCGTTCACAATTTGCGCGATTTTCGTATCTTACGTAATTTAGATGTTTAACTATAAACGGTTTCACTGACTCGAGGTCGTTCCTTAAGCGGTGTTGGTACAGGTTAAACCTTTGCCGACTGTCGGATTCAACGCGCCTACGTCTACGGAGCTTACGCAGAAGTGATACGCAATTCGGTAGAGCTTGTCAAACGCTTTTGAGCTTATAGAATTTGTTCGGTGCGGTCGCGAAATCTTGAAATGATTGATACGTTCTTTAAATTAACTAATTTGATACAAAGCTCAGTAGTAAATAAGTAGAATATCTAAGGAGGAAACCAAAATTAATCAACTTGCCAACATAGGCTATCACATTTATTTTGGTGGCACTCTTTAAATGATAATAAGCCTTTTTTTTCTCGCTTCGGTTGTCTCGCACGGCTTTCGGAATTCGCGCGGTTTTCGTAACTTACATAATTTAGATATTTCGTTCGAAACGGATTTACTTATTCAATCGGTTTACTACGCGGATGTATCTACGCGCACACGTCACAGCATTTTTTCTATAACTATCTTGAAACAATACATACGGAATCCAGTGTTCAAGCGGCCAACATAGGCTAGTCCTTCTGCTGTATTGTCAAAGATAGAAGCAAAATTTATTCAAATGGGTCAAGTCTTGAAAATTAAGCTGTCACGCAGCTCCAGCTTGATACCAATAAAAAAAAAAAAAAAAAAAGTACGCCGAAATTTTGCTCATTGATAGTCAAGACATAGTTCTTTCATATGGTTCAAGTTTCACTAAAATCTTACTCACCTTACCAATCAGGTTAAGGCCTTAATGTCCTCTGCTGTCTGAAGAAGTCGTCTCCATTCTACTTGATCCATGGCCACACTTCGCCAGCGTCGTAGTCTACAAAGTGGCCGCAGGTCGCCTTCTACTTGGTCGATCCACCTTGCCCACTGCGCGCCTCTTCTTCTTGTTCCTGTTGGGTCGCTTTCTAGAACCATTTTCACTGAGTCGTCGTGCGGCATTCTTACGACGTGCCGAGCCCACCGTAGTCGCCCAATTTTTGCAATGTGGACGATGGATGGTTCTCCTAGCAGCTGCTGCAATTCGTGGTTCATTCGCCTCCTCCACGTTCCGTCATTCATCTGCACTCCACCGTAGATGGTACGCAACACCTTCCGTTCGAAAACACCAAATTGTTCCTCTACGAGCATAGTCCAGGTCTCGTGGCCGTAGAGGACCACCGGTCTAATCAGCGTCTTGTAGATCGTTCGCCGGAGTCCAAAGTAGGCACGATTCCTTGCCATAATGCGTCTTTGAATTTCTCTGCTGGTATCATTTTCGGCGGTCTTCAGTGAGCTCAAATACACGAACTCATCGACCACCTCGATTTCGTCACTGTCAATCTGAGCTCGGGGTGGGAGGCTAACATTGTCTTCTCTAGACCATCTTCCTTTCATGTATTTTGTCTTCGATGCGTTGATGGCAAGTCCAATCTGCCTAGCTTCAGCCTTCAGTCTGATGTACGTTTCCGCCATCGTCTCAAAATTCCGTGCCATGATGTCAATGTCATCGGCGAAGCCAAGAAACTGGATGGACTTCCTGAAGATCGTGCCACTCGTGCCTATCCCAGCTCTTCTGATCACATTTTCTAACGCGATGTTGAATAGCAGACACGAAAGTCCATCACCTTGCCGTAGTCCCCTTCATCATCATCAAAGGGACTCGAGAGTGTCCCCGATACTCGTACAACGCACATCACTCGATCCATCGTCGCCTTGACCAATCGCGTCAGTTTATTCGGAAATCCGTACTCGTGTATAATCTGCCATAGCTGAGCTTGATCGATTGTGTCCTATGCGGTTTTGGAATCGATGAATAAATGATGCGTGGGCATGTTGTATTCGCGGGATTTCTGCAGAACCTGCCGAATCGCGAAAATTTGGTCCGTGGTAGCGCGAGAACCCATGAATCCCGCCTGGTATTACCCAACGAACTCTCTTGCAAATGGTGACAGACAGCGGCATAAATTTTGGGAGAGTACCTTGTAGGCGGCGCTCAGCAGTGTGATCGCGCGGTAGTTGCAGCAATCCAACTTGTCGCCCTTTTTGTATCCCAATACGACACCTTCCATCCACTGCTCCGGTAATATCTCCTCCCCCCCAATCTTGGCAATTACCCAGTGCAGCGCTCTAGCCAGTACTTCACCACCGTATTTTAATAGCTCACTTGGTTGTTGATCTACACCAGTTTCTTTGATGTTCTTCAGCCGACCGATCTCCTCCTCAACTTCTTGAAGATCAGGGACCGGTAGCCTGTCATCTTCTGCGCGTGCTCCAAGGTCTGTTGCCGTGCCACCTTCTTTTTCTGCTGCATCACCGTTGTGGTGCTCGTCATAGTACTGCTTCCACCTCTCAATCACCTCACACTCGTTCGTGAGAAGGTTACCGTCCAAGTCCTTGCACATATCGCCTTGCGGCACATAGCCTTTGCGCGAACTATTTAGCTTCTCGTAGAACTTCCGTGTGTTGTTTACGCCGAACAGATTTCCCATCGCCTCGCAATCTCGGTCTTTTTGCTGACGCTTCTTCCTTCGGAAAACCGAGCTTTGTCTGTTCCGCGCTTGTCTGTATCGCTCCACATTCAATCTCGTGCTGCATCATTCTCGCCCGTGTTGCATTTTTCTCCTCTGCTAACAGTTTGCATTCGCCGTCAAACCAGCCGCCTTCGGTCCGGGGTAGCAGTACCTAGTGCCGCTGCAGCAGTACTATCTATGGCGGAACGGATGTCCCTCCAGCCATCTTCAAGAGTAGCTGCGCCAAGCTGCTCTTCCGTGGGTACACTACGGAACTGCTGCGCGTAGTCCTGGGCAACTCCGGCGTCCCGTGATAGCTCAATGTTGGGTCGTGGCGTTCGACTTCGACGGGTGTTATGCACCGTCGAGAGTTTTGAGAGCATGCATGCTGCAACTAGGTAGTGGTCAGAATCTATGTTCGCACTGCGGTACGTGCGGACGTTGATAATGTCGGAAAAGAATTTCCCGTCGATTAGAACGTTATCAATTTGGTTTTCTGTGTGTTGGTCAGGTGATCTCCAGGTGGCTTTGTGGATCCTTGCGGGGGGAAAAGGTACTTCGGACTACCATACCCCGAGAGGCTGCAAAGTTCACGCATCGTTGGCCGTTGTCATTCGATACGGCATGCAGGCTGTTTGGTCCGATTGCCGGTCTACACATTGCCTCCCGTTTTACCTGAGCGTTCATGTCGTCGATGACGATTTTGACGTCTCGTTGCGAACAGCCGTCGTACACCTGTTCCAGCTGCGCATATAACGCTTCTTTCTCGTCGTCGGGTACTCAACACCACTTGGCAATGATGAAGTCTGCAAGTAGTAGACGAAATACGCGTATAAGATTGTAATTTTATAGCTGTTTTTTGTTTCAGCAAACACAAAAGGTAGTGATGCCATTTCTATTTTTTGTTTTAATTTTTAATAGAGCAGTTGAAGAAAATGCTCTACCTTTTGAACTACACATATGAGATTGACCAAATCTCGATTACTTTTTCGAAGAAACGTATCTTTTGTAAACAAGGATTCATTAGTTTGCGGGGTAGTTCTAAGAGTTTCAACAAATTGACGTTTGAATCTTTGTTTACAAAATCAGATACGTCCCTTTGAAAAAGTAATCGTGAAATATTTTTGAATAATGCATCCGAACATACCAACTCGAGGAGATGGGAAACTCCGAACTTATTTCAGTCTGTAACTTTACTTTTATTGCTATAAGTGAGGATGGATGCAGTAAGCCACCCCCTATCCAACTATGCCTATTAGATTGAGCAAATATTTTTGAATAACACATTTAAACATACATCAGTGTTCACTCGGCTGTCGACAAAAGCAGGCCACTCTCGATGTGTGCCACGCGATCGTCTGTTTTCTCGGCAGCAACCATTGTGTGGTCCTCCTCATTGTTCTTCATCAGCAGTTCTTTCGGTCGATGCGTCGTCGACTTTGAAAAGCAACCGTTTCGTGATGAGTGTGTGAGTGTTGACCACGTTTTGCGTCCATTGCTGCAATGGACGCGCTCTGACCCTCGTTGGCGTACAACAATTTGCCATACAATGAAACTACTGGAAGCGGCTCCAGTTCTGATGGAGGAGGCTTTTTGGATAGCGGAAGATAAAGTGTTTATTGTGTTGTACCTTTTGACTAGAATTTTAAGATGTATTGTATAGTGACCAAGAATCCTCGGCTCTGTAAAGTTAATTCGGTTGAGCCTTATCAAATAAATTAATAATAAAACAAAAACATTTAAACATACCATCTTAACAAGATGAAAAACACCGAAGTTATTCCACTTTGCAATTTTAGTTCCACTGATATGAGTAAGGGAGGCGGAGGTATAGTAATCCCCCCCCCCCACTCTAACTACGCTTATGACAATGCGCAGTTGTTTTTGAATAATTCATCTGAAGATACCAAATCAATAAGATAAGAAACTCCGAAATTATTTCAGTTTGGAATCTGACTTTCATTGGTACACCGGCAGTGTTGGCAGGAAAAGTGATTTTAGGCATTTACTTCGAATCATCGATTTTTGAACAGTTATAACTTTTTTTTTATGCCAAGCTGGGGTCCAATACAAGAAAATTCGAGACCGAAAAGTGTGGAGTGTATAAGTGAGAGAAATTTATTATGGACGAGAACAAAAAAAAGGTTCCCCCGGCTGGACTCGAACCATGAACGTTTTCGATTATCAGACCTGTGCTTTCTCCACATACTTCGAAACATGGATAGGCTAAAAGCGAATAAGAAGCGCTCATAGTATGATAATTTGATTTCGCATGCTTTTTCTGCTAAACGGCCATTTAGGAGAATCGAAGCAAGTGTGTGCGTCGTTCTACAATGTTATAACTATAAAGCTTGCTGTTATAAGGTATGTATCCACATTAATCCGGACACCTTCAAATCACTGTAACTTTTGAAATATTGCACGTAGGGGCGAAAAATTTCGCTGAGGCATAGCTGGTAGCCATTGATGAAAAACAATATGATTGGTGTTTACATTCCATGTTTAGTGTTCAAGATGGTGACGAATGAAAAACACTTGACTTGACACTGACTTGTCAATACAGGAACTTGTAAAAAATGGATTTACCTAAATCCACTGTTCACGGTGTGCTCAAATAATTTTCGGAACGTCAACCGAGGAAACCGAGAAGTGATAAAAACATTGGACGTGCCGACCCTGGCATGGACCGAAAGGTGAAGAGGATATTGAAGGAAAACCCGAATCTCTCTGTTCGAACGGTGGCTCGTAAAATAGAAATGTCACCTGGTTTTGTCCAAAAATCAAAACAGCGCTTAGGACTGAAGTCGTATAAAGGGTGTCCACGATGAAATTGCCACACTATGAAATTGCTATAACTTTTTAACCGTTGGGTAGAATTTAATGAAAATTTGGGTGGATTTAGTTCATAGTGCATTATTTACATCCTGCAAGTTTTAAAGTCCTGTGATCAAAACTCGCGGAAATGGAGTCGAAAGAACAGCTCGTGCGTGATAAAATCTTGCGCATTCATCACGAGAACAAGGATCTCTCGCATCGTTCCATCGCTAAAACGTTGGGAATCGCGAATTCCACGGTGTCGCGAGTGATTAAGCGGTTCGAGGAACGGTTGACCACCGATCGGAAGCCCAGAAGTGAAGAAAAAAGTATTCCGTACAACACCAAAAATCACAACCGCGTAGTTGGGGCCTTCAACCGAAATCCGAACGCCTCCGTTAGGGATGTGGCTAATAAGCTGCACCTAAGCCGAAGTTTTGTCCAGAAGGCCAAAACTAAGGCTGGGCTTCGAACGTTCAAGGTACAAAAGGCCCCTAATCGCGACGAGAAGCAGAACAAGTCCGCCAAAACCCGTGCCAGGAAGTTGTACCTCAACATGCTGACGAAAGTTGAATGCTGCATCATGGACGACGAAACATATGTGAAGGCCGACTTCAAACAGATCCCCGGCAACCTGTTTTTCACGGCCAAGGATAAGTTCAGCGTTCCGGAGCATGTCCGCACTCAGAAGATGTCCAAATTTGCGAAGAAATTCCTGGTTTGGCAAGCCACCTGCACGTGCGGGAAGCGGAGTGCACCTTTCGTGACCCAGGACACGATGAACGGACAGGTGTACATAAAAGAGTGCCTCCAGAAGCGGCTGCTTCCTCTCCTGAAGGCCCACAACGTCCCAACAATCTTCTGGCCGGATTTGGCCTCATGCCACTACTCCAAGGACGTGCTGAAGTGGTATGCGGACAATAAGGTCAATTTCGTGCCGAAAATGTTCAACACTCCGGAGCTCCGCCCCATCGAGAAGTACTGGGCGATTATGAAGCAGCACCTTCTTAAACGACCTAAGGTAGTGAAGACAGTCGAGGAACTGAAGAAAGTATGGGTTTACATGCAAAAAACGGTTGATTCACAGGTTGTGCAGAATCTTATGGCCGGGGTTAAGGCCAAGGTGCGGGCATTTGCGTATGGACTGTAAATAAAATACGAGTAAAATGGTAAAATGAAGTTTAATAGTTATTTCTCAATCCCTGAAAATTTGATGGCAATCGGATAGAAACTCGAATTTTGCGAATCAATTTTGTGTGTGGCAATTTCATCGTGGACACCCTTTAAAGTAAAAACAGCTCCAAATCGTAACGACAAACAGAATTTGACAGAAGTTGTCATGCGTTGTTATGGACGATGAAATTTATGTCCTCGAGGGTTTCAAGCAGCTCCCAGGGCTAGCTTTCTTTTCTACTATGGTCATATGTACTGCTGAGTATTTCAGCACGAAGAAGACATCGAATTTTCCCAAAAAAATACTTATTTGGTAAACAATTTGTACTTGTGGCCAAAAGAGTAAATCGGGATAAGACCCATGGTTTTTGCCGAAATTAGCTGTTTAATTGAACGATACTAGTTAAATTAAATAATCCATTCCAAATTTAGGGAAAACGACTAAAAAGTACTTTGATTATATGTTTTGTATTATTTACTTCTGCGTGAAGTCAACGATTTACATAGTTGAAGATGCTAATTTCAAATAACAGACTAAAGTGGTCATTTTTATACGATAGATGAGGAGATGAAAGTATAGAGTTGATAGTTCCGTTAGATAGAGTACACAGCAAAAAAATAATTTTGGTATCACATCAAAGTGGATGCACTACAATCATGTCGAAAATTTCATGTAATTTTTATGACCACATAAATAAACAAATGCAGTAAAAGCAGCGTAATGTCACTTCATGCATTGTATTAATGATAATTTTGTCCTTTTAGCAAGTAATATTACACCATATTTTCGACATGATTGTAGTGCATCCACTTTGACGTGATATCAAAATTATTTTTTTGCTGTGTACGGCAGTGTGAAAATTGTATATAGAGAGTAAAAGCGAGCAAGGCCAACTTTTGAAAAGTAGAAATCGATTTGATCATCTCTCTTTACTAAACTCCCCCGTTGGAGAGGGATAGTGAGGGGTATTCCACCTATTTCAATGTCTGCACTTTTTTTTAGGTGAATAATACTGATGATTTTCTTCTGTTTTCTCCATTTCAGGTAATAAACATTTCAATCCCAAGCAATTATTATGTAAGTAGCACCTTAAGTTAAATATACTTTTGGCATGAACCGGAAGGCAATTAATGCAAATTGTTACGTAAAAATATGGTTTATAACTAAACCATAGGCCTCCGATAACCGCAAGTATAAAGAAACTGACCATATATCACTTTTTAATAGAAGCGAAAATTTTAATTGCAATAAAAGAACACACTTCAAATAATTTTTATTTAAAGAGTTGGTTGAAAATGCTGTCTAACAGGAAACTTTAGTGTGATAATTTATTAGCCAGAGAAGGGTCTGAATAAGATAGGTTGATAGTTCTGCTAGAGTACGGCAGTATGAAAATTGAATAAAAGTTTTGAAAATGAGCGAGGGCCATTAATGCGACAGTACTAGTCAAACGCACACTTCTTTATCTAACTCATACATTGATGAGAAGATTTGAAGTATTTCTTGTATTACCTCTTAAAATCTTCTCATCAATGTATGAGTTAGATAAAGAAGTGTGCGTTTGACTAGTACTATCGCATTAATGGCCCTCGCTCATTTTCAAAACTAGCAGAACTATCAACCTATCCTTTTCAGACCTTTCTCTGGTTAATAAATTATCACACTAAAGCTTCATGTTATATAGCATTTCCAACCAACTCTTTGAATCGAAAACTTCACGTATGAAGAAACATAAGAACAGTTTGACTGTGATTTACATTGTTTTTTTTATTTTGTGAACATCAATAGGCTCAATGTTCTGAAAACGCAAACCATCGTTTGGGTTGCACGGAACCTGTTGATATTGACAAACAAACTAATTAAGTAATGTACTAACTTGCCCCACCTTACCCTAATTCGTGATTCGTCCGGGGATGAAACTTGAACTCGTAACATTCAGCGAAATTAGTTGGATAATTAAACTAACTTATTTAAAAACAAAACAAATAAAACGAGAATCGATTCGAAACAACCACTTCTGAATAACTGAATAATCAACTGAAACTGAAAACCATAACACACGCCAATTTACTGCTAATTTCGGACTTCCTTAGGCAGCAGAAAAATTTGAAACTGGCACACCAACCGTATAAAACCACATTTTTTTCCTCACTGGCTGCTGGCACAAATGCATCACTGCATACGCAAAACTATAAGCGATTTGGTCCGGAATCTTATTTCTCTCGCAAAGTTTTTTCATCTCTTTATCCCATGCTCCACTGAACTGCGTTAGGGCAAAGTTTTCCCGGAAAGCAACCGAGACTGCCTTTTGGCTGAACCTTCTGCATACATGCGCACACACAAACATAC
Source organism: Ochlerotatus camptorhynchus (assembly GCF_037179485.1). Classification (NCBI taxonomy): domain Eukaryota; kingdom Metazoa; phylum Arthropoda; class Insecta; order Diptera; family Culicidae; genus Ochlerotatus; species Ochlerotatus camptorhynchus. The sequence continues at coordinate 3,443,451 of NW_027040527.1, read as the reverse complement.
ACACATTGCTACAGGGGGCAATCGAAAACTTTGTTGGCCAAAAAAAAATACCAAAGGACAAGCTGACTACGTCCTTCCGGGCTTAAAGGGGAACACAAAAAAAAACACACACACACAGAAATCCAGATCAGGGCGACACAGTGCAATTGCAATCCGTTTTCTTCTCCTAATTGTACCAACTGGGTCATTGAAGTCGAGTGGTTCTGGCTGGTGAGCAGTGCACGCGTTCTTTCCTTAGATTAGCTATACGTGTGCTCTCAAATGCTCCCCTATGATGGTGGTGGTCGGTGACTCCCGATCTACATACAGTTGTCGCTTCCAAGTGCACTTCTAGGTGCCTAGTATTTTGTCCTTTCGTGTGACGCATCCCTGGTTTACCGCATCGAATACATTTTTGCCTAGTATGTGCAGTGTGCTGATTCTATTTTTTCTCTGTTAGCAAAAGTTTCTAACCGGTATGAAATGTTCCTGACTTTAATAAGCTCGATGCTTTTGTAAGCAGTTTTGTTCGCTAACGAGAGTGGACCACGGGTCTACGACGATGGTGGATGCAAAGATCAGTTGAGAATGAATAGTAGGGCGCTGCGGCGGCGAGTCAAACAGCTTGAGTGGTTAATTCGGAGTATACACCAGTCAGTGGTACTTGCCTGTGTAGAAAACGAAGCGCGGTCTGGCACTCATATTTGCATCCAGGATGCAAATAGCAGCATCTTTCTGTGACTGTTGTCACATCCAGGCGAACGTTCGGTGCTTATTTTAGTAATATTTGATAGAAAGCTACTGGTGTTTTGTTTAATGATGATCTCAAAAAAGAACAGTGCATAAATATTTGTGAGTAGACGAATTTAGAAAAAAAAAACCTTATCATCCAATTTGTTGTTGAACACCGCATAGAGAAGCATCGCTGCTCCAGCGACCATCTTCATCATCAAAGCAAGGACTCTCCCAGTGATTCCCATCCTGACCCTATTCATCCTCGCATTTGATGGATGTTTTCTGCATGACTTTTGCTACAATGCAAATGCGTCCTAAGGGTAGAATTAATTTGTTCTGGTTAATTAGTATCTATGGATCGGATCGCATCCATAAACTGCTCGCAATTGTCTAATTAAATTACGCTGTTCAAAGGAAACTAACCATAAAATCAATAGTTATGCACATTCACTAAGCATCCATTTATATCGCTCAATTTACCCTCCCACAGTGCTCCGCATTCTAACGAAAAGTACATAATTGATAACCGATTGGTATAATTGTATCATTAACGCATTGTTCGGTGGAATCGAGACCAACGAATCGAAAAAAAACGCCGGTTCCGATTTCTCCGAAAACAATGCAATCGGCTCCCGGTGTTCCCGGAAGACGGACATTTCCCCAGCGACAATTGCTCTCACCACCGATAAGTGACCGCAAAATTAATCTGAAACCGTAGCAAAGTTAATTATTTTCAGCAGCGTTAAAGACTGCGGTGGCGGCAGCCGTGGTGCAATATTTATAGAATCACTCCGAAACTGTCTTGCGTTGCCTACGAAAGCGGTCGCAATTTTGCGAAACTGGTGCATGCGACTGCACATCGTCCCTGCACTCTACATTATGCACACACAAACACAGATTCCAGTTCGTGCGGGTGTCATCCACATGTTTTGCTACGTTTAAATATGTGCGTGTTTTATTAATTTTTGCTGCCGATGATTCGTTAATTATTTGCTAAAGGTGCTGAAAATTGTTGCAGCATGGCGAAATGTGGTCCGGTCCGGATGCGCATTCATTGTTGGGTTGTCGGTAAATTAAATGTTTTGTGAGCGTGCATATCAGTTGCAAGTTCTTTGTCAGTTTTCCCGATCAATTCAATTGTGGGTCAATGATTCACAAATAATCCGTGCGGTTTCCGTTCGTTACAGGAGCAAATATGTTTACCTTTTATAAATTATGGTTTTGTTTTAAATCGTTAGGTTTGTTTTTGGTTTCGAGTCAGCTGGTAATTGAAAGTGATTATATTCGATTTAGCAATTCAGGTGAAAACTGACATGCAATTGACTGCTTTATAACCCTTAAATGCATGATTTTTTTTTTTTTTTTTGCGGTGATTTTTTTCTTCTTGTGACATATATTGCGCTTACTATTAAAATGTCGTTCCACCATATTTAAAGACAAACATAGGTATGTTGCCAAATGACAACGCTATGCATTTAAGGTTTAAATTAAAAATAAAACATTCAAACTAACTCCTTGAAGGACTATTCAGGTTAGTGTTTGATAGGTTTTTGTTTTGGCAATTAAATCCATTCATATTTGTTACTAGGATTGACACTGATTCTGAGAATTAAAAATTCGCAAGCTTAGCAAGCAGAAGGTGTCGGGTTCGATTTATGGCATCATAGTGCTTCAAATAATCATAATCAAATATGTAGTATTTTTTTTAAATACAGGGGCATCACCAGGGGCTTTAAATCTGGTATGAAAATGTATGTGAAAAGCATTCACTGGTAACGGTTAAGTCAGTTATTACAAATTTTAAGACACATTGTCAGATTATCGAATTTTATGTCGCACAGTTGGCACATGACAGTTCATGCAGAATGCAGGGTAATGACGTTTTTCCACTTAAACTTCCTATCAAACTTTGTGACTATGTCATTTTATGTATCACAAAAATATTCCATGGGTGTCGGTATTTATGCCTTTCTAGAACAATCAAGCCCCTTATAGATATTATAGAAATTCAGTATTTACAGCGTTTTAGCACCAACAAATTCTCACTTGAAAAATTCTAAAAGATCCTGAAAGAGTGAGAGATTTTTAGTTTGAAGAAATTCTGTTTTGTCTTTCATCTGAAAACATCACTTATAAAATGGATAAATGGCATCCCCCGTATTGGTCGTGGAAAGTGCAAAGACTTTCAGGATGGTTGTTGAGTAAATACACTTTCAATTATTTTCCCTTTCCCTAATTAACCGACGTGACGGATGTCAATATTTGTCAATGCATGAAATCACCAGTACCTGTAACTTGGGGATAGTTCCTAATCTCAAGGAACCATCTGTTGGTTCTCTGTGCAGTGCAGTTGATTCAGAAATAACGGAGAAGTTGTATATGCAGACGACATGAAGCTCTTCATGAAAAAAAAGTCATTCTAGCGACGCAATAGTTTATGGTATTTTTAAGTAAAAATTATAACGATTTTCTATCTGTCATCTATTATGATGTACGAAGCAGTGGTATTGGACGTATCCACCCAAATAAAAATGTACCATACAAAAACATTAGAAGCTCTTGTTATAATGCAATAACATTTATTGTAGCATCCATAAATCTCAAAAACAATAAAAATACACTAGAAATTATTGTTATGTCCAATAGAATCTATTGTAAACGAGACTTTTACTATAAACAAGGGGCGTTGTTAGTTACCATAAAAAAATCATTTTTTTCTCGAACAAATTTGATCTCATTATAATAAATTTAATTGTTCAATATTTTGATAACATCGAATATATTGTAAACCTATTGTGGTGACTATTTGATCATTTGACCAATACAATTACAATTGGGTTAACTGCCAACAATAGAATCTATTGTATTTTATTGTAATTTTGTGGTTATTTTTATCCGGGTAAAACAATTCACGTTTGAAATCTTCTAGTTTTTTTTAGAATGCTTCCAGTTTTATCCATTTTTCCATCAGTGTAGAATGAATAAGATGCTTTCACTTCAAACTTTTAAATTGGAATTGAAATCCGGTGATGCAGTATTTAATTGAAATGCAATATTGTAATGGAAATCTTCAAAATACGTGGCTATGCTACGTTCAAGCTCGTTTCACAGCAACGGGACAGGCGTGCTGTGTCACAGCATCGAAACACATTTTAACATAACTCTATGCCAAATTTAACCTAACTGATGTTGAGAACTTGTAACAAATCAGTAAGTGTCAGAACAATAGAACCATCTCAAATCTTGCCGTCAATATCAATGACAGAGCAAAAAAGAGGATGCACTTCAATCATGTCGAAAATTATAGCCACAAAAATAAACAAATGCAGTAAAAGCAGCGTTATGTCAGTTTATGCTCTGTATCATTTTTTTTTTGCATGTAATATTACACCATATTTTCGACAAGATTGAAGTGCATCCACTTTGATATGATATCAAAAATAGTTTTTTGCTGTGTACCAATATTATTTGAAACTATCGCCTGTGTCATCTTCTGTTGTGCATTTATTTAATGAAATTGAATTAACATATTTAAGCTGGTTTTTATGCAGGGTGTCTACTCATTTTGCTAAATAAAATTTTTCGAGTTTGCCAGGTTTATCCAGAATTTTTCAAATAAATTTATTTTTATAAGAAAACTATTTTCTAAATACGTTAAACAATCAAACTAAACCGATAAAATTTGAAGTTTAACATTTACTTACGTCTACGATATCTTAAAATATCAAAATCTTAAACGAACTCCAAGTCCAAGATCTAGACACTTTTCAAAGTACCAAAATCCCAGAATTAGAAAAATGCCATTTGATTAATACCAATTAAAAAAAAATCAAAGCTCGGCATTTCAAATATGTTTGTTAGTTTTGGAACCTGAAAACTTTCTTGGTTGTATCTCTTTTTCGTTTGCATGCATTCCGGGTGGTGAGCGAACATGATGACGAAGAAGAAGATGGCTTTATCATAGAGCCCCGCCTCGGGGCGAGTGTATTGTTGATGGAGCTGGTCTATGATTCAAGATTGGTTTCTGTGATGATAAGTATCACAAAAAAAGGTAAAATAAGTAGCACGATCTTCATCGAAATGTAAGTATTATTGACAATAATCATAACAATTAACTCGTATATACATTGAAATACATATATAAAAGGGAAGGGACGGTCCAGCAGGGCAGCGATTTGGACGGGGAGAGTGGGAATGCCAACTCCCTGTTGATAACATTTCGTGTATAAAGGGCGGACTCTTCTCCCCACTTATTGGGGCATCTTCCTGTTTGGGGGCTTGTCTTTTTGACCAATTGTGGCTGATCAAGTTGCTGGAAAAAGATTCTTCATTGTTCCGAAGATGCGTATAGGCGACTTTGCCTATCGATCTACCCAATCCGGTTTTGGCCGTTCATACAGTGACATGTTGAGGACAATCAGAGGTTATTAAGCTTGATCAAGACAAACAGAGAAGAGTGCCCACTGCTGTCGGACCTAGTTTCCGTTCTTCAACGGGTGGTAAACCACTATCATCATCAGAACTTTTCACGTTTCCTAATCTTCTGACTAATCCTCCCCTCCTCTAGATGTCCGGAATATTTAATTTTAAATAAAACACCCTGAACCTTGAAGATTTTTCTAAATTCAAGATCATATAATTGTTTAAGCATGAAATCTGTAAAAATCTAATCCTACCGCGGTTTTTGGTCTCTCCCCCCTCACATCTTAACCCTTAAATACATAGTGTTACCATTTGGCAACATACTTACCATTGTCTTTAAACATGGTGAAACAACATTTTAATAGTACTCCAGCGATCAAATCCATCGTTTCTACTTGGAACAAACTGAGCTACCCAGAGTGAAACGAAACCATTCAGGCATCAATTAAAAAAAAGATCTGGATGAACATATCATCGAGAAGGCTATCGTCGCGCCAGCGTACTAATATCTACCTGCTAGTGAACGAGAAGATGGAGTACCGTAGACTGATGAACGTCATCGGCCGTGCAAAAAACCCAATCTGCCAGCACTGTGCGGTAGAAATCGAGACTTTGCAACATAAAGCTGGGTTTAGACAGGGCAAGTCAATTGATCAAGTCAGTTAAATTCAACTGACTTGAACGCAAATTGAACGTGTAAACCATGCCATTCAATTGACTTGATCAACTCACTTGATTTGAAAAAAGATGAACCAGGCTCAACTTTTCAAGCCAATTGAATTCAACTGAGTTGATCAATTGACTTGCCCTGTTTAAACCCAGCTTAAGTTTTGCGAGTGCCCTCGAGTTGCTACAGCTTAGGCACACATCCAACGAAAATTAACGACGATGTTCGGCGGCTGGCAGAGGCTGAGCTTCGACGATCTTGTACGGCCAATCTTGGATGACAACAGCGATAATAAGTTGTATTTCAAAAGCGTTAATTAAGTACATCAACTTTGTTAACAATATAATCGATGTAGGTGAGCTAGATTTCATTTTGAGTCTAGAAGATTGATTTGTGTGTGTGTTTTGAATATTTTGTTTAATTGCAAGAACTAAATAAACAATATTTTACAAAAAAAAACATCAGAATTTCCATTTCATTCTCAAACCTTGAATATTGATCCTTTTCCTGTGTCCAGGATTTTTTATGGAAATATTTAATTAACTTCTAATTTGATTATCTTGAAAATCGTCTGCATAACACTTTCTGAATTCACTCTACACTGCTCTTCGTATTAATAATTATTAATAATTCTAGCAATTCTCCGCAAAATACTCCTGCAAAAAATCACTTGGTGTTCTCCTCAGCATTCACTTGGTATTCTTTCTAAACTTTCGTGGAATTACCGTAGGAATTTCTTTTTAGTTCTGCTGAGAATTCCCAATTCATTGAAATGCTCCTCATAATTTCCTTGGAACTCTCTTATGAATTTTCTTAAATTAACACCGGAATATCCTTGGAATACTCCTCAGATTTTTTTAAAATATATTGTTTATTTGTCCCGACTCATTCGCAGTAGCTTTATGGAGCCGAAATTCAGTGTTTGTTTAACAAAATTACTTGAAACTAAAATAAGTATAGCGAGGACAATTACACGCGGCTTGCTCGAGGTTAGGGGCAGTGTTCGGAAAAACTCAAAAATTCAAAACTCATGTGTGAGTTTATGTACCTATGAGGTTTGCCTTGCAAAATTCAACTGCGAAAAAATCACGGATAAGTTTCCAATTTTAAAAACGCATTGCTTTATATTTTGACGCTATTCATTGTTATAACTATTGTGGGATGGAAAACTAACACAACATCCATAAGTATGCTATCAATTGCCGTTTAAGCAGTTTCTCTGAGTTTTAAGCTGGAATGATTTTTCGGCGATGTGAGTGTGAATATGCATGAGATTCTTAAGCATGAGTTTTGCTTGCCATATTCACACGCGAGTTTGTTCTCACAGAGAGGTTCAATTTATGATATTTGAGAATGATTTTCCGAACACTGGTTAGAGGTAACAATTGATAAACAGAAGGATGGAAGATTATGTACTGAGAACACAAGGTTTGGGTATGCACTATGTAGGTGTTTGAGTAAGTGCTCAGGATCTCGAACTAAGCTGACGGAAGAAAAATGTACCGAAACACCAAAGACGGACTATGTTGGATCACCTTGGAGAAACACGAGAAGACACGATACTAATAAATCCTTAAATCGATCCGTTTCAAAAACACCTAAAATAAATTCATGTGTTCGTGATCTCGGCTCACCAAAACATCTCTAACGGGTATCAAGGGTTGTTGTGGACAACATGCTCGATATCGTGATAATCACTGCCACATGCACGTAAATTGCTGCCTGAGAGCCCAATTCGATAGAAGTGCGAGTCTAACGAACAGTGGTTGGACATAAGCCTTGACATAAAGGCGTGTAAAGTCTCGGCCCATGTTCAAGCCTTTGAACCACGGTTTGCTCGACAGCTGTGGGAGAATAGAATGAAACCATCTTCCCAAATCTCCATCATTTGTGTTGCCAACTGAGGACTTGCTGACGAGCAATGGAGAAACATTCGTTGAAGACGATTTGTCGCTCAAACATATCGCCTTCCATAGCCCACCTTAGCCAGCGATGGGACTCAAACTAAGGTGATAGTATAGGAGCAGTTACATAAAGCACTCAGTTTAGACCGTATTCCAGGCAGGAAATACGAGTACTTCATGGGCCTCATTGAACGAATAGCCTCCAATGAGCTAAGACTATCCGTAAAAAATAAATAATGACCAGACCAGACCAGAATCGTCAGAAATAGAAATATAATAGGTGAAAAGTTGGCTTCGGCAATACCTTAACCTATTATCGTCAGGGGGTAAACAACGTCCTTGAAAGCTCAATTTTGGCATGTAGATACATTGTGTTTCAGAGCAACTATTGGCCAAATTTGAGTGCTTTAGGACTTTGTTTACCCCCCTGATGATAATAGGTTAAGGTATTGCCGAAGCCAACATTTCCCCTACGTGAACCAATTTTTTTTTTCTATGTAGTCACTTTTACGCACTTGGGTCATTCGTGACTTGTCTGGGGGTGAGATTTGAACTCGTGACTTTGGCGTGAGAGGTATGGATGCTAACCACTACGCCGGGGTCGCCCCCGTGAACTATTTTATTTGTATTTCTTTTGCGTGAAGTTAACGATTTACATAGTTGGCGATGCTAATTTCAAATAACAAACTGAAGTGGTCAGTTTTATACGATAGATGAGGGGATGAAAGTATAGAGTTGATAGTTCCGTTAGAGTACGGCAGTGTGAAAATTGCATATAGAGAGTAGAAAGCGAGCAAGGTACGAATAGGGTTGAACATCTCTCTTTACCAAACTCCCCAGTTGGAGAGGGGTGGTGAGGGGTCTTAGGTAAAGGCGCAGCTACGAAAATTTCTTGACTTCCTTGGGTATATGATTTTTTTTTCCTTGATGATTTGACTCACAATCGGTTGTTTTCTTATTTTTAAGGTAATACCGAAGACACCATATCAAGAAGACTGGCAACTTTGCCAGAACCCAAGCGACAGATACAATAGCGCTGCACTTGAGTGAAGGTGGAAGCAACGCATAGAAAAATTAGCAAATACAAAAACCTTTCTTCTGAGGATGTAATCTTTGCTATCAAATTCGTTCGAAGCATTTACCTTTGAGCTGCAGATGACGTGTACAGATAATTGTACCTTTTTTTTTGCCTTGATTTGTTTTCCGTCGATCTTGTTTTCCGTGCTGAGCACCAATGCTACCGACGCCAGAGAGGCAGCCCCCACACCTGGACACTACCTATCGACCCATCAACTCATGAACCGGGGACTAACGGCTTTACTTGCTCAAATTTGCAAAACGCAAGTCACTCATAGAGGGAGTGGCTGTAAAATTAACACTTGACAATTTAAGGATTTATTCATCAAAATATCAACGGATTTAGCATACAGACAGTTCATTCGATACGTCTTCCACCCTTTCAATTGTTTACATTTAAAGAATATTGATGATTTCACTGTTGAAAAATGTCAAGTGTTCATTTACCGTATGCGTGATAATATTTGCACCATAGTACAAATAAGGTTCCCGTTTCACCTGTGCATACAATGCACAATGATCCCAAAGCCGTATTTAGGAAGACAAAAATGTTTTCGCTAAAACCGTTGGTTTTAGGCATATTGTGTCTTTTGGAAAGTTTCTTCATATTTGTTTGGCCGATTTTTTAATGTTAGTGGAACTAGGGTGGTTCATAAAATTAGTTAATTGAAAATGTGAACTTTTTTATTATTTGATATAGACCAATGCAGTGCTCTTAAAAGTTGCAGTACAATCAATTTGCGGCACCTTTGCTGAAGACACCAAATTTCCATCTCTTATGGTTCATGAGTTATGTTTTTCTTAAACAAGCAAGTTAGGGTGGCCCCTGATAAATTGGTTTCCTATGAATATCTTTTCATACGTTCATTTCTCGTAAAAACAATGTTCTAGACACTTTTAGAACTTTAAATGAAAAATTATTTTGCTGAAGCAACCAAGTTGCTATCTTTTTTTTTATTGCAAAGTTAAGGGCGAGTTTCTTCAAAAAACTGGAATTTTTCAATTGTCAATATCTCTAAAAGGAGCAAACTGATTTTCAAGTTTTTAATTCCATTTGAAAGATCATTATTTTGTTCGTTTACGGTGGAAAAACTACGAGAGCGATTTTTGTTTAAAGCATTTAATTTAATTTTAAAAAAAAATCATATTTTTATGCAAAAAACTGCCGTAACTCTTCAAATGAAGGAGATAGTATCTTAAAAGCGGATTTAATCGACGAGGAGTTCGCTATGAGGTTTAATTTTTTTAATTCGGGCTGTTGTTGGCGCATGGAGTTTTTTGGTGCTCGCATTTGATTAGTTTTGTGTCCCGGGCGCGATAATTTGATTTTGTGCTGTTGTTTTCCCTCCTTTTGTTGCTAAGGTGCCTGCAGGCCATGGTGTGCTCTCGGTTCCCTTTGTTGTCGGTGTGACTCGACCACGCTGATCTATTGTTAAATTTTTGGAATGTGCATTGCTTTTGTGCACAGGGTGATTTGAAAAAGAAAAATGAAATTTAGTTCTTGTGTTGTTGGAATCGCTAGAGGAGGAATTATTTAAAAATGACTAGAGGAAAATATGCTTGGAAGCATCGAAAATGCGCCCCCGGATATATTGATTTTGTGAATGCGTTCCAGTTGAAGATTGTTCTTATACATGCTTTTGTGGGCAGTCGGTTTGGTGTGGCTGGTGGCTCGCACACGAGTGCTGCCCCCCCCCCGTATAACGTAGAGAAAATTTCCCCTATCTGATGGTGGTGTTGGCATGCGTGAGCGAGATGCCGGTTGCACTAGATTGGGGTCGGATGCATTGTTTGCCGGAGCGGATGCGTCCCTTCGAGGGAGTAGTCGAGATTTATTTTCATCGTTTCCCATCTACCAGAGGGATGACCTCGATCGCGTGAGGCATGTTCCTCGGTTTTTACGGTTAGGTGCCTACGAATAATTCATTATGATTTTTTTTTGTTTTCTTGTTGAAGCATGATTTGTTAAGAAAATAAATGTCGCGATCGAACATGCAAGTTTGGCACTTGACCGTTTATTTTTTGAAGTGTTGTTAGGTGTGTCCTTAACACGATCATGAGGACCGTGGATGAAGACTGACGGTAGTCACGGCGGGTTGTGTTTGATTGTGAGGTTTGGTGGTTTTAATGCGGTAGTTTGACGCATAATCGGGGCGGTCCAATGAAATATGAAGGAGAAAACAGTCGTTTTAAAACGCAATAGAGTTCGGTCGAGATAGCTTAAAAGATGTGCAATATTTGTACGCTGGTAAAATCGTCGTGTCAGTCGTTGTTTACTTTGTGAAGCAAGGGGCTTTATGGGGTTTTATGGATTCTGTTCCCGTCTTACGTAAGGACCAAATCCAAACAATTGTTGAATTGTATGATCATAGCTTGTATTGGTGGCCTTAGAACGACCACTTTTGCTTACAGAGTAGAACATCATGAGTTTAATCTCAAGCCCGTCCACATGCAAGATTCGTTAATCGCTTTATTTGTTAATGTGAATACATTGGAATAACAACAAATCGATCATTGGGTTGTTGTAATAAAAGGAGCTCGTTTGCTAAGTGGCAAACGTTTTTGCTTACTGAGCAGAATACCGTGGGTTCAATCCCAAGCTCCTTCGCGTTATATGATCGTTAGGACATCAATTCAGCTTATCGTTTACCAAAACGAACCCTGCTGCAATCCCAACCCTCATACCCAATATCCCAGTAATTCCTCGTGGAAGTGCAAAGGTGTTTTCGGCTTCCATCAAAGCGAGTGCCACGTCAACACATTCCTACCCATTCCTTTCTTGACCTGCGTTTGGGTGCGGCCGGTGCTGGTATTTCCTAGTTTTAGATCACCAGTTTTTACACATTGAGGATGATTGCTAGTCCCAAGCATGGTCTATTGGTTCTCTGTGTATTTACAGCTGATCTGGCAATAACAGAGTAGCAACAGTGGGCGGTCAATGTTCATGCTCAAAGCGGATTGGATCGAAGAGAACAGAACATTAAAGTTACAATCGAGTTCAAGCATAAGTCTGATGGAAGCGTTAACCTCAATCTACCTGTGCACCAACTCTCAAAACATAAACAATTATCAAAATATTACTGGCAATGGATAGATATCAAGTAAACTAGAAGATTAAGTGTATTTTTCAACCGATTATAGCATTATGATATGGCATTAAATCTGGTTTTGAAAGTTGGTGCACAGGTAAAAAGTGAGGATATGGGACGCCACTTCTTTTTAGTAATTGTTCCATAATCCATTACAAATTAATTTAATTTTAATTATCATTAAAAGCTACCACCGGAACTCAAAAGTAATTCGTGCGGCCACGATACTGGTACCAAGAAAACATCCTACTTTCTCCGTGAAATAACAAGACAATTCAAACTTTTGACACGCTTCCTAAATTAAAAAAAAGTTAGTTCCCGCATAAATCCAACGATGCATTTTCCGACATGAGCGCGACTTACACTGTCGCAACTTTATCAACTGAATCAACCAGGTGTGTAGCTCCACCAGTAGTACACAGCGTATCATTACGAAGGTAAACCTCCCCATTTAACACATCCTTCCACGCAAACACACTCCTGCCATTGTCAAAGTAAAACTTTTCCCCAAAGGAAACCGACTACAATCGAGACATAGACCGAGCAAGTCTCCACCTAGGTTTTTTGATGTAAAGTTTTCCACCTTCGCACTTACCACCCATACCGTCTCATAAACCATGTTCTCATTCTTTAAACATTGCATTCACGACACGAAAAGCTACATCAACGAGAAGCTTTATCCACTCAGCTTGAAAATTTATTATCTTCACAATCAAAAGAGGCATACCTGACACTCTTCAAGTTGGGATCATTCTTTCAAATCCTCACCCACTTCCGCCGAATGAACGAACGAACTGCGATTCCCAAAACGACAAGACACTTCTAAAGAGCAAAAAACAAACATAGTTTGACTGGTTTCCATTGAAGTGGTACGCTAGGAGAGCAGAGAACGCGTGCGTACTTTTCTCATCAATTTCCAGCCGTCAGCTATGGTTTCTTCCATCAACGAATGCAAAAAAGAAAAACTGAAAAAGCTTTTCATCTTCGTTCCCACCGGGGAGATTTCCTATCGCTTTCGTTTCTGCTGCCGGGGAAAACCTCTTAATCACGTACTGCTGCCACCTTCGCCTTCACGAACGGAAAATGCTTACCGTCTTCAGCACCACCGATTCCCTGGGAAGCGGATTTTTTTTCTTCGTTTTCAGCAGTGCAGTCCAGTGCGAGAAGTAACGCGCGAAAGTATATCTTTTACAACCACACGTATTACGGTGCGCGAGCTTATCGTCGATATCGGTTTCCTCGACAGCCGGAAAAGCGAGAAGAAAAAAATCCTAAATCCGCTCCTTTCTGTCCATCTTTGTGCGTCCATCCGGGACGCAAAATGAGCGAACCGAGACCAAATTTGATTTGGTGTAAAAAGATGTAATTTATGTTGCCGGTAGGCTTTTCAATTTGTGCGGACACCCCAATTCCTTTGCTGCCCATCGACTCCGGGGAGCGCCTGGCGTCGAGATTTATCCGAATCGAACGGTTATTTATTTTCCGCGCGCGCGGGAAAAGCAATATGCCTTTGTAAATCAAAGGCACAAAAACTGCCTGCGGTATTATGCTCGCTTTTACATTTTTCAAGATCGCTGTGCATTCTTGATTTATTGCTCTTTCCTGCGGTGGAAAATCATGGAAAAAATCACGAAGATTTATCCCCTGCTGATTAGAATACTTTGGATTCGGTTCTTCGATTATGAAAGTGTCTTAACCCTCTCCTTCCCCGAAGGTATTTCGCTGTTACTAATATATGCTATCTAGATTTCAAATGTCATGCATATTATTTGCAGAGAAAATTTTGTCGCATGTATACTTATTGCAAGATATTATATATTAAGTGATATCAGCTTTAGTTTGAACATACTATAAAGTTATTAACCGGTGACATGTTTCTTTCTCGTATGCTTCAATTCTCACGATCAGTTCCAGTTTTTCAATTTCCCGGTGGTCAATTTCCCGGGAATTTATGGCATCGCGGCAATAAGTCAAAAAATGCTTTAAATAAACATAAGAGTTGATCAGGAAGTTTTTTTTTTTCAACTAAACAAAAGTAAATAATAGGGTAAATGGCTCTTATGTTGGCCTATGGATCTAAGATTGGGCCCATCGCTAAAAATCTGCTATTTATCAATTATATCTAGATGAACGCTCATTGGGATGGTACTAATGGATATTTTTGGTCGCTATTGAAAATTTAGTCGATTGCTGAATTTTTGTATGGACCCAAATTAGGGACATTTGGGCCGACATACCATTCATTTCCCCTATTTAAAAATTGTGTTCAGTTTTGTTGCAACAAATTGCAGATAGAGAGAAGACACGTTCACTTTTTGTTGAAGTCACCCTGTTTGCCTTGAAAGCATAAAGTAATTGCTAAAGATTCTTTGTCAAAACCTCTTTCAGCATTACTTTGCTTATGTTGCTGAAGTATAATATTCAGATAATTCTTGGATAACAGATTCAAGTTGTAGTAGATGTTTAATATTAACCCTTTGTATCTACCTGCGGGTCAATTTGACCCCAGGGCACTTTGACAGGCTAAAACTTTTTTATTTGACAACGAATTGGTCTTATTATTTCGTAATTAAGTTTATCTTCTTGAAAATTGTAATACTTGATAAAATTTGCTCCTAAAGGGTGTCCACGATGAAATTGCCACACTATGAAATTGCTCTAACTTTTTAACCGTTGGGTAGAATTTAATGAAAATTTGGGTGGATTTAGTTCATAGTGCATTATTTACATCCTGCAAGTTTTAAAGTCCTGTGATCAAAACTCGCGGAAATGGAGTCAAAAGAACAGCTCGTGCGTGATAAAATCTTGCGCATTCATCACGAGAACAAGGATCTCTCGCATCGTTCCATCGCTAAAATGTTGGGAATCGCGAATTCCACGGTGTCGCGAGTGATTAAGCGGTTCGAGGAACGGTTGACCACCGATCGGAAGCCCAGAAGTGAAGGAAAAAGTATTCCGTACAACACCAAAAATCACAACCGCGTAGTTGGGGCCTTCAACCGAAATCCGAACGCCTCCGTTAGGGATGTGGCTAAGAAGCTGCACCTAAGCCGAAGTTTTGTCCAGAAGGCCAAAACTAAGGCTGGGCTTCGAACGTTCAAGGTACAAAAGGCCCCTAATCGCGACGAGAAGCAGAACAAGTCCGCCAAAACCCGTGCCAGGAAGTTGTACCTCAACATGCTGACGAAAGTTGAATGCTGCATCATGGACGACGAAACATATGTGAAGGCCGACTTCAAACAGATCCCCGGCAACCTGTTTTTCACGGCCAAGGATAAGTTCAGCGTTCCGGAGCATGTCCGCACTCAGAAGATGTCCAAATTTGCGAAGAAATTCCTGGTTTGGCAAGCCATCTGCACGTGCGGGAAGCGGAGTGCACCTTTCGTGACCCAGGACACGATGAACGGACAGGTGTACATAAAAGAGTGCCTCCAGAAGCGGCTGCTTCCTCTCTTGAAGGCCCACAACGTCCCAACAATCTTCTGGCCGGATTTGGCCTCATGCCACTACTCCAAGGACGTGCTGAAGTGGTATGCGGACAATAAGGTCAATTTCGTGCCGAAAATGTTCAACCCTCCCAACACTCCGGAGCTCCGCCCCATCGAGAAGTACTGGGCGATTATGAAGCAGCACCTTCTTAAACGACCTAAGGTAGTGAAGACAGTCGAGGAACTGAAGAAAGTATGGGTTTACATGCAAAAAACGGTTGATTCACAGGTTGTGCAGAATCTTATGGCCGGGGTTAAGGCCAAGGTGCGGGCATTTGCGTATGGACTGTAAATAAAATACGAGTAAAATGGTAAAATGAAGTTAAATAGTTATTTCTCAATCCCTGAAAATTTGATGGCAATCGGATGAAAACTCGAATTTTGCGAATCAATTTTGTGTGTGGCAATTTCATCGTGGACACCCTTTAAATATTTGTAAAATTATCTGTTGCATAAATTTTCTTGAAATTTACATTGTCTAATATATTGACCTTAGGGCAACAATTTGACCCCAAATTCAGATTACCGTATCTCAGCGATGCTTCAATGGATTTCTAAAATTTCAAATGTTTTACACAGTAAACTTAAAGGCTGACCAAAAGTAAATTGGTACGCTCAAAAAGACCTGTAATTCGTGATTCGTTACGTTTATAAAGTCCATTAATGGTTGCTTTACAGTACTTTTATTTAAACTTCAAAGTTACAGCATTAGATGGTTACATTTCTCCAGTTCGAACGAAATCTCGAACCTTCCTTTTGATGGAGCCCATCAGTGCCCGCACAGTGGAAACAGTGCATTTCTTCCATTATGCCTGCATTTGACTGTCATCGTCATTGACTGCCCCACCGCTTCGTCGAAGTCGCTGCTTTGAAATTGCCCAGTATTTTTCGATTGGTCGAAATTCCGGGCAATTCGGAGGATTCATTAGCTTGGGGACAAAATCGATCTTGTTGGCAGCATACCACACCAGAACCACCTTGGAGTAGTGGCAGCTGGCCAAATCGAGCCAAAAGATTACTTTGCCCCTATGCTTGCGGATGCACGACAATACACGCTTTTTCAGGCATTCTTCGATGAAAACTTGGATGTCATCGCTGAGGATGTGACGAATGGTTCCGTTTTTAGGCCACAACTGCAAATCGTTTGCCAAACCTTGGCCTTCTTCGCAAACTTGTCGGCAAACACGAACTTGAATCTTCCCGGCACATCACCACGTCCAGTTTTGACTGGGAAGCTGCTCAAAATCGAATTTGACGTATGTTTCGCCATCGATCAAAGTGCAGCCCTTGTGTTTCGTCAAAACACGGTCGTACAAGAGCCTTGTACGGGTTTTGACCACGGAATTCTGCTTCATGTGCCGGTTCGGATGTTTATTGGCTTTGTACAACTTGTATCCTTCCCTGGCAAGGATGTTCCGCAGCGTTCCACTTTTCAGGTGTTTGTGCACAATATTTTCGAGTTCCATTTGACGTTATTTCTGAACGCAATGGACTACTTTGATCAAACTTGCACCAGTTCAGGGTGGCCAGCAAACCGGGAATAACGGGAAATATCCGGGAATTTAAAAAGTAACCGGGAAAACCGGGAAAAACCCGGGAATTCGGCAAGAGAACCGGGAAAAATAAATTAACCATATCATAGGAACAAATTTTTACACCAGAATTTCGTTATAAACCATTAAAACATAGTGATTTTTTACCAAATGAGTGTCTTGCTCTATTTGCTGCTTAATTTCTTCAGTTTCCCGTCTCATTGTTTTTAGAATTTAATCACTCAGCAATATTGAAAATTGTTTTTTGTCGTTTCAATTTCAGATGTAAAGTGCATGGTCCTTAAAAGAAAATATTGAATATGCTGGACTTTGGAAACAAATACTTTTAAAAACAAAATTGAATTATTCTTTTCCGGGGTTTTAATTTTTCGTTGTTCAGAAGAATTAGCTTGTAATTCTACTCTGAATTAACTTGAAATTATTCTGAAAAAAAAAACCAGAAAACACTCCGCGTAATAATTACCGTTGAATTCTTTTTGGAATTTCCTTGCAACCCCTTCTAAAAATTTAGTTGGAATCTTTCTCTGAATTCCCTTGAGCCTATCCGGAGGCTTTGATTACTTTGCAAATCTATTCAAAAATTTATTTTAATTTTGTTCAAAACAGCAGAACTCTTTCGCAATTTTATTTAGAAACCCCATGGAGTATTTTAAAGATTTTTTTGTTGGAGTTCTGTGATGAATCTTTCGTACTAGGGTTGGAATTATTGCCAGACCACTCTTAGAAATCTGTTTACTAATCTAATACAAATCTCGTCAAAATCACGTAGGAATTTTCCGAAAAGTTTTGTTTTTCACAACTCCTTTTTTAAATCTTCTAAAATTACCTAACAATTTAATTTAGAACTTGCGTTCTTCTCCAGGCCTTAGCCTGATTGGTAAGGTAAGTAAGTTCTTCTCCAAATTCATCGAACAATTTCTAAGGATTTCATGTCAGAATAATTCTGGAATTCTGCTCAGAACTTCTCTTTCGAAAACTGTGTGGGAATCCTTCTCAATATTTGTTTGAAATCAACACTTTGAATTCTTTTAAATTTTACTAAATACTCCGGGGTTTGTCCACTAGATTCTATAGATTGTTCTGTAATTTGTTATAACCCTTAAAATGCTTCCAAGTCTCAGAGCGTGACAATTATGACTCCACGACTCATAAGTATGATTTTATTTAATCAAATCTGTGATCTTGAATTTTTTTTTCAAAATCTCACATTTTAATTAATTTTTCTCCAAATCTTGCATCACGAAGATTGTTATTTATCACAAATTACTTTAAATCTAATTTCGGACTCTACACAAATTTTAAAGCTCCAGAATCTTGGGAATCTTCTTAAGTCACATTTTTTTTTCTCTTCAGTAAATTCTTTTCAGCAAGTTCTTAAAAATGCGTTCAATTTCGTTTTCAATTTTCAATCGGGAATTTCTTAAGATTTGAACCGGGAAAAAACCGGGAATTTCAAAATGAAAATTCACTAGCCACCCTGCCAGTTGTTCTCTGCACTGAAAAAAGTTTTCACTTAGTTTCTATTAGGAACGCGCATAGTATTTTTTCCAAAAACAAAAACGATGATTTTTACCTGAATGTCACATATCATTAGAAATTCTATATGAGAAATCATATAGATTTCATTTGACACATAACGTTCATGTGATTTAGTGGTGCAATTTACAATTATGGGATCACATGAAAGTTATGTGAAATTCACATGGATATTTTCCACTGGTTATGTGATTTATTTTATGAGTGTATAGAAGTGTAGGTCCAAAAAGTGATAACTTTTACATCACTGGGCCGATTTCAAAGATCAAAATATCAAATGAATGGTAATTACTTTTTAGGAAAATATAATGATATTAAAAAATTTGGATTTTGTATTGAAAAACATTGATTGTAGGGGAAATGGCTCTAATGTTGGCATATGGATCTAAGATTGGACCCATCGCTGAAAATCTGCTATTTATCAATTTTATCTAGATCAACGCGTCATACGGTCGGACGGTACTAATGGATGTTTTTGGTCACTATAGAAAATTAAGTCGATTTGCTGAATTTATGTATGGGCTCAAATTAGGGGCATTTAAACCTACATTACATCCATTTCCCCTATTTTTTATGGTTTTCATGTTTTGTAGACATTGTATATTTTTATTTTTTCCCTTGAAAATTTAGGTTTTTTTATACAGCATATAAAAAAAATCAGCGATGTGTTTTTTTTTTTCGTTTTGGAGTTATATTTTTTGAAGTTATCAAGTGTTGGGTTTTCGCTCAATACTCCTATGAAACTAGACAACCATGTATCCCCATTGATTTATAGCGACTGTAACATGGTCACGACGCAGTTGTAGGTAAAACTCATGGCCTACTTTGATCACATTTACGAAGAAATCAATTTAACGGATGTTCCGGATCTTCCAGTGGACCATATGGTGATCATTCGGAGTCAATAACTAGCTAGTATATCAAAAATCATCATTTAACTACTTTTCATATAGTTGCAGACACAAAGCACGGCACACTTTGATCAAATTTACATAACAATCAATTTTACGGACGTTCGGGATCTTCCGGCCGACAATCTGGTGACCACTCGGAGCCAACGACCAGCTAATATTTTGGGCCATCTGATGGACATCTAGAAGCAATTACTGGCTAATTTATCAAATTTCGCTTTATTGCTGTGAGATGCGTGCACGTTTAGTAGATAGAAGGAGGATTTTGAAGATTTTCTGCAAAAAGATAGAGAGCGATGCGAGTAGATGGCCTTAGATGCAAGAGATGAAAAAGGATTTTTCGTAGGTTGACTCGCTAACGTGAGATTTTCGGACCATCTAAAATTGAGATTAAGATGTGTCGCACCCTTCCACCCCCTCCCCCTGCACCTAAATTCTATTTAGTATAAGAACAAATCAAGGTCTACTTTAATCAAATTTACACAGTAATCAATTTTACAGATTTTCCGAATTTTCTGGCGGTCCATGTTTTGTTAAAATATTATGGATAGTGTTAAATGTCTGTGGATTTCCTGCACCCCTTGTTCAAGACAATTGGTATCTTTTCTCACCCCCCTGCGCTCTCGGAAGCCCAGAATAAAACCGAAACCACTTGACCAATCTTTTCCATTTTTTTGGTAGACCATGATTTCGAACATTTTTATACTCACTGTGAAAATTACAACCAATTTCACGGTGAAACAAAAAAGTTATACCCATTTAAACATTGCTCTTCGTATACCTGTTTGTAAAAATAAAAACCGCACAAACCCCAAAAGTAAGGCAGGTGGTATTCATTTGAAACGCTAATAACTTTTCGAGATTAACTCGGATTCACATCCGGTCTTCAGCCAAGATGTTCCCAATACTACAAAGGTTCTATATTTTATACACGAAGAAAATCGACCAGGGCAGGGTGTTTCTGACCCCCAAACTACCCTTACAGGGGGTAGCGTTTGAAATTCCAGTATTGACCTATCTTGAACCACTCTAGTGTCCACATTAAAATTGCATCACTTTCAAAAGCTGTACAATTTTGCCATAAGGGTTAATTTTATTTAAATTTTGGGTAAGATGGCCTCAGCGTGTATTGTTTACACTGAGTGAGTTTCATTGTGAAATTTCTAGTAGTTTTGAAAAATGAGTCGAAGGAACAGCGCATGCGCGAGAAAATTTTGCACACTGACCTCAACAACCCACATATTTCGCACCGAGCTATCGGAAAGATGTTGGGAATCCAACAATCTACTGTTTCTCGTGTCATAAAACGTTTCGGAGAACGTTTAACTGTCGATCGGAAGCAAGTGAGTGCAAGAAAAGTGTTCCGTACTGCGTTGAAGATCACAAGCGAGTGGTTGCTACCTTCAAACGCAAACCCAACTATTCCGTTCGGGATGTCGCGAAAAAACAGCACCTGACAAGAAGTCTTGTGCCGAAAGTCAAGAAACGAACAGGACTACGTTCATTCAAGGTTTAGAAAGCACCAATCCGCAATGAACGACAGAATAGGAAAACTAGAACGCGGGCTCGTAAGCTGTACCCACAAATGTTGACAAAACCACGCTGCACACTGGACGATGAATCATACGTAAAAGCGGATTGAATACAAATTCCGGGAAACCAGTATGTGACTGGGAAAGTCAAGTTCGTTGTTTCAGAGTTCCTCAGGAAACAGCAAGCATCGAAGTTCCCCAACTCCTTCTTCGTCTTCTTCTTTGCATTTCAAGCTTATTGCATATCGCATATTAGCTTATTGCGTGCTCTCAACTTAGTGTTCTAAATGCACTTCCACAGTTATTAATTGAGAGCTTTCGATGCCTGTACCATTTTTGCATTAGTATAATTGTGTGGCAAGTACAATCATGCTCTATGCCCAGGGAAGTCGAACCCAGCCACCTCCACCATGGTCTTGCTTTGTAGCTGCGCCTTTACCGACTGAGCTAATAGGAGGTCCGCGAAGTTCCCAAGAATATCATAATTTGGTAGGCGATTTGTCCTTGTGGAAAAAGGAGCAAGCCCTTCGTAACAACTACAACCGTAAATGGCCAAGTCTACATGAATGAGTGCCTGCTTCCGTTTCTCAAATCACACAACGTTCCTATAATTTGTTGGGCGGATCTGGCCTCTTGTGGACGTTCTGGAGTGGTGCAAGATGAATGGAGTCAATTTCGTACCGAAGTATCTCAATCCTCCAAACACACCGGAGATGCGGCTGATCGAAATATACTGGGTTATAATAAAGCACGAACTCCGCACGTATCCTAAAGTAGTAAAGTATCACTACGGAGCAGGAAATGATGAAATCAAAGTTACGACCTATCACAATCACAATCGTCAAACAGGTGATGGTAGTAATGCTTGGTACATTCCTATCAATGTTTTTGTCGAAGCACTCTCCATGACCATCCATCAAGTTGACAAAAGAAGTAAAAAGCAACTGGTGAATGTCGTCTTCGGTGGTGATCCATCACCATCTGGTTGTTTGCGACAATCACGACAATCATCTGTGCTCGTTTTGAACCAGTTGCTGCTTTGCTTGCTCATGTGAGTGTGTTGATGAGTGAGCTCAACAGCTTCCGTGCCAGCGTTGTTTATAACCCACACAGTCCTGCATGCCAAGACGAACTTGGAATGCGCAGGCATTGTTTTCATTTTCTTCTGTCGTTTCACTTTAATGCATCATCGTACTGCAGAAGTCTTCACTGTTTTCGTTGTGCTTTTCATCATCAGCAGCGAATGTTACGTTTTGCCTGTGAGCAGCGACCATTACCGGTGATTGTTGTTTGCCACGGCTCTACCTCTCACTGCGTGACAAAACGTTCTGTCAGCGATAGTCGGTTGATGCGTTGACGAGTGTCGCGTGAGTGTCATGATAATTTGCCTCACTGGATGAAAGCATGGTTGAAAGCAGAACAAAATTTCGATTCAACCGTTGTACAAAACCTTATGAATGGAATTAAGAAGAACCTTCGGGTATTTGGATTTGGTGAAAAAATAAAGTGAAATAAAGATACGTAAACCAAGCTTATATATAGTATTACATTTACTGAAAATATCGTGACAATCGTTTGAGAGAC
Source organism: Ochlerotatus camptorhynchus (assembly GCF_037179485.1). Classification (NCBI taxonomy): domain Eukaryota; kingdom Metazoa; phylum Arthropoda; class Insecta; order Diptera; family Culicidae; genus Ochlerotatus; species Ochlerotatus camptorhynchus. The sequence continues at coordinate 3,420,974 of NW_027040527.1, read as the reverse complement.
TTATTTTTGGCTAGTACTTCAAAGTGATGCAATTTAACTGTGGACACCCTTTTATTTTTTGCAGTAACAGTACAAAATTTGTCCAACCGTTGTCTACCCTTCCCATGGACATGGAGGTTGACGGTACTAAAGCAAAGGGTTATGTTTAGTCTCTTTATATATGCAACTATGATGATTTCTCATAGTGAAACATATCAATTTCATAATGGTTCCGTACGTGCATAACGTCTCAAACGATTAAATCTTGGTTGTTAATAGAACTTCCATGAGCAATTCTAATTATAGTATCAGATTTGTTCTGCATACAGAGGAACTGAGAGGGAGGGAACTTCTCACCAATAAATTAGTGATCTTCTAGTAAAAAATATTTTTGTTACACTCAATTAGCATACTATACAAGAGATTCAATATATGTTTTCGCATAAAATAATCTTTTTGACATATAACTACGTCTTTGTCGACTATACTGGGGTGCAAATCAAAAAAATATGTGTGGTGAAATAGTGTTAGGTTTTGAACGCTTGTAACTTTGTCATTTATAGATTAAATTAAAATCCAAGTACGCCAATCGATAGGATATTAAATAACAAATCTGCTGATTTTTTTTTCAATTTTCCACAAAACAAACTTGTGTATAAAATGTACAAATGATAATGTTATCACTTTTTTTTTTTTTAATTAACGTTTTTCACAAACCCAGTTGTCATAATCAAGTACCACTTGGTTGCAAATCATTCTGCTTGAACCTGAAAAGATATAAAACAGCGCTGCTGTCGTGCCTTCGCTCATTGCCGCTTCGGACGGCGTGGCACTGCATTCTACAGTGAGAAGGAACATGTCGGTTAAAGGTGGATCACGGCATGATCACCTTGACAACCAGCGATGGACTGGAAGAACACTTGGGTCCCGTTCAACTAAGGGGCTGTTCATTAACTACGTAGACAGTTTAGAGGGGGTGGCAAGAATCCCTAAAAACTGTCTACGTAGTTAATGAACTTCTTTTACTAATACGAAACGTGGAAAAGTTATTTATGCAAAATATCCCCCACCTCCTCGACAACATGGACTTTGACGACTTTGTCAAAAAAGCATGACATACACCATTTTTGCATAGTTCTACGTCATACTGCGGTCGTGTCTAGAACACAATCCTTATTTTTTTTTTCTTTTCATTTATGTATTAGCTCTCAGTTGATTTTGAAACGTTTTAAGTTTTTGGTTTTTTTTTCGTGATCTGTTAGATTTTCCAGGTTGGTTAGAAGTTTCGAAGCTAACGCATGTCCATAGGCCTAATAGAAAGATAATGAAAATATAGTGATAGAAAAAAGTGTATCCTGAAGAATAACTGCGTGCAATACTTTCTTGAGAATATCTTGTTGAAACCATGATTAAGACTTGTAGAATACTTTAAAACCTCCATAAAACTTGCAATGTTACTTGGGTGTAGTCACGTTTTGTCTGTAGTCATTTTTTTTATGTTTTCCTGTAATTATCGTAAATAATAGTTATTCAATAAAAGATAATTCAGCTATAAAGGAGTAAATTCGATCAATCGGTTAAGACCCTTCCTTTATATTAGTTTACATGTTATTTTAAATAGGATTGGAATTAAAATTGAGGAGCTCGCCTAGCTTGACTGAGTAGAAGATTGTGTATTCCCAAGCTCCTCCAAAAGAAAACAATTACTATGGTCGCATCGCCTGCTTAAGCGAATCCTGACCCATCTCCTACCCAACTATCCAACTCCGTAGAAAGTATGGGGTCATCGGTGAGTCTCTGGCCTTCCGTTAAGTAGATGTTACATCAACAATATCTTTCCTTTCCTCATTTTTCCTATTCTGAATTCTGATTGGAGAGCTATTCATTCCGAAATAGTTTTCCCTAACCAATTAGAATAAGAAAGTTAAAGTAGATACATGACAGTTGCCAGTATGGAACCTACGATTTACCCCGTTACAAACGCAACGCAACGCAAAATCTATCCAACCGTTGTACCGTCACGTAGAATGTGTAAACAAAATGTAATCAGTACGACTACCACAGTTGGCCCATAATATACATCACTTATCATCGTTTCCTATCGATAGCGCACAACAATGGAAAAAGCATGTATGCTCTGATTTTCATTACATCGTTACAGCTACATCTTTCTTACATTAAACCCTTCCACAAACCCGCCGTTCTTCCCTTACACAATTTTTAATTTTTCCTATTTTACGGCTTCCACATAACAGATTCATATGCAATATGGGCACATTCTGTTAACTGCGGTGCCCTTTTTATTTCGAACATCATCTTCCCCATCGAATGGAACTCAAAAAGCTACCCCAAGCTGCCATGGATAAACCTAGGTCATGTGAAACCCCAACGCTTGCCGTGCATCCCTGCCGCCATAAACATCTCCCGGTAGGTACGTCCTCGTCGTCGTCGTTCCGGGGCCATCAGCACTGCTCTCGATGCAGCTGGTCGCCGAGCAGCAGTAAAATGCTTTCACATCATATTGGAATCTCATTATTCTCGTCTTTACGGGTAGGTGTGCCATTTCCTCTCTGCACTCGCTTGAGAAATGAGGTAGTGCGGGTAGAAGGGATTACTTCCGCTTGCAATACTCTGCATTGCTGCTCTGCTTCTATCCTTTGCAGCATCCGGCAGAGGGGAGGGGAGGGTTCACCGTTGTAAAGTGTTTAGTTTTAGTACGGTTACATACACTCGATGAATGGGTTGGTGAGATGGCAAGCTTGAAAGGGTCAAGAAAGTAGGAGAGGCAATTTACTCACTTCCATGCTTTTAGAATTTAATGTTTCTTCAATATGCAGCTTCTTCTACGTTATTCGATAGGGCTTGGTGATATCATTTCTATCTGGACGAATGTTTGATTCCATGAGCTTGTTTTAAAGTGATGAATGAATTCTTACAAACATTAATCAGGATTAAACCGATTCCCTAGACGGTCTTAAACCTTAACAAATGGGAAAACTCCTTCGGCTGTAATCAGTAATCATATTCCGGTGACGGTGGCCGTTATTGAACTACACCAAAAGGATGTTAACAGGATAGGAACTTCTTTTCAAAGTGAGCTTGGTACTCCCCCCGAAGGCAGGTTTCCATTAGGCAGCAACCGTTCCTCGCAGCACGTCCTTGACCTTTCATCTTCATAAGAAGGGATCCCCTTATCCACGATGCTGTTCAAAGAGCGAAGGAGTATTTGCTTTTCTCTTCCGTTCTTTTATAATTTATCATTTTCGTTGGGGGAAAATGCGCTGTCGACGATCGGTGGGGCTGCCTACAACGATGGCATGGCGAAAAAGGTCCCACAGTGATAATGACAAGCGATGGGAAGAAGAAGAACAAAGACGAAATCTCAGCATTTGCTCGGGAGGAGCTTAATTTCTTTATCAAATCATTCGACAGCCGCTTTTGGATGGGAGCTGAAGTTTGAAGTAGAAGTATCTGCCTTCCGTTTGTTAACTGTCGGGATAATTATTGTTCGTTGCTGTTGATTGAATTTGCTGTCGTAATGGTAAAAACATTTTAATGATAATGCGATGATTTGGCTTACTTTTTTACGGAAAAGAGGTTGCTGTTCGATTAATAAATGTAGATTCGTTTTTTTATAATATGCATGAAGTCAGGTCCTAACTCTAGGCGTAATTAGAGGTTGAAAAATTGAGGAGGACTCATTTTTGTAGTGTTAGTTAGGTCATTTGGCCGAATGTCACAACACAACCATTGAACCACTTCTGACCTACTTTTTCATTTCCATAAATTAACATTCACTCTCAATTGATATATGACAGAGGACTTTTGAGTAAAACCATAAAAAGAGTCAATATCGGCTCAATTTCAAACCGATGTCGACCCAATTTCGGGCTCATGTCGGGTCAATAGGGGATTGGGGTTTGGTAGTTGGTGTGAGGATGGCGTCGGAACGTAGACTAGAACTCCATTTATCTTGAGTTTAGACTCAATTTTCAATTGAAAATGATCCATGCTTTCGTCAATTAATCACATAATTTGAGTAGATTAAAATGACGTCCTCTACAACTCGAACTTTGCCGTGGTATAATATTTTGAGAGTGTTTCTTCTAGCATATCGAGAACACACAGGGTTTCATTTATGCGCTCGTTAAAAAGTCTTAAATTTTTCTCATTTTCTTTGAAGACTCTAGTAGAACGTTTAAGGCCGAAACTGCTCGAATATGATTATTTGAAGAAGCAGCTTGACATTTGCAGCACTGGTCACAATGTTAAATTCCTACCAACTTTCTTGATTTTCTTGATGAGGCTCCGGTGATAATATGACTTCATAACGCTTAAGAGCTTTTAAAACACCGAAATCGCAAATAAATTCAAATTTGACTTATGAATGCAAAATGCCTGTCTTGAAAATGTCAATAATTGCTTTAAATCGTCAAACTAGTTTTAGATATCTAAAAACCTCTTAAAACGTTAAAATAACCTGAAGAATTAACAAAATGCCTTAAACATTCACATTTGTTTTACAACTTAGTGGCTTGCTGAAACTCTTCAAACTCACTGGAGGTTTTAAAACACTCTTGTCCTGCGAATTTAGCCAGCCTACACCTCGAGTGAGTGGCGGCAGGAATATGGAAGAAGTAAACAAAAACTCCTCGAGAGAGAGAGGGAGAGTGAACTCCGGCGAGAGGATGATTTGGCGTGAGGTGCGCTTTTCGAGACTCCGGATGACTTTTTTGTTCGACGCAAGGTGCTCAAAGTTCACGCATAGTGCGAGTAAGAGCGTGTGATTGAAAACATGAACATGAATGGCAGCAAACCTCACTCTCACCTCACTCACCTCACTCTCATTTTATCCCCCTTCGCTCACAAGCTCTGAAGCTCAGTGGAATGATTTGGCAGTAGGCATTGTACTTATCAGAAAAATGCTACGCTCGGCTCATTTCAAACTCGCGAGTTAGGCTCCATCAAGCATGCCACTAAGTTGGTGGTAAGCTGATTGATTGGTGGTGATAGTCTTGAAACTTCATCGCTGTAACATGGTGACCAGTGAACCGAGAAAGCCGGAAAATCCGGGAATTCAAAGGCATCGAGAAAAAAACGGGAAAATCCCGTGAATCTCGATGACAATTCGGCAATTTTTTGCTTAATCTTTTTGCACAAACAAAACATATTTTGGACATTAACATTTTTTTAAAGATTCTTGGACTGGACAAGATTTTTTTTTCGAAGGAATTTGAGAAGATTTTAGAATAAATGACAGCTATTTCTGAGAAAATTAGAGGTAGTTTTGGAAAGAACTTTTTGAGATTTTAACTCCAAGTCACTTGTGTGAGTTTAGAGCAGAATTTTTATGTACACAGTTCGAAAAAGTAGTGTAAATTTCTGTTCAATATGATGCACATAAATGGAGCGTCACATATCATATACGTTTACATAATATATCATGTAAAGTTCTGACACATTTCATGCAATGTAGCAAATATTGTATATAAAAGCACATCTTTGTAAACAACATTGATTGCAAGTTGCTCGGTTGCGTGAAATGAAATACAAGTCTACGTGAATGAATGTTTACATCACAATTAAAATTCAGGATTTTTATCTGTGTAGCTCTGTAGAAAATCTCAAGTTGATTGTAAACAGAATCCCAGTATCCGTTAAAAATACCAAGGGAATCGAATTTTGAAGATTAAATTCTAAAGGAATTGTGCGGATAATTTAAGGGAATTCCGAAGATAATTTCAAAGATATTACAAAACGAATCTAATAAAATTCTCTAACGAGTTTTGAGTAAATTTTCAAGGCAGTTAAAACATAGACACATTTTGAAGAATTCGAACGCAGAAGCAAACTAAACCCTGGAAAAAATCTGCTGTATTAGCTGTATGACCCATTTAACCTAGTGATTCCTTCGATTAATGGTTTTATGCTTAACTTTAATATATATCGTACTTCCGGGGAAATTGCTAATCGAAATTCACTTGTATTTATGCTTGGAACTTCTCTCGTACCTTGGAATTATCTAAGGAATTCCCTTGAAATTCCCCTTAGTATTTCCTCGGAATCCTCCATAAAAAGCCTTTTATACTATCCTGAGACTGCAATTTCAAAATTTTAACAAAAACTCTCCTCAGAAATCCTAGTATCTGAAGACCAGAATTGAAAAATTTTCCAGTGTCATTTATAAATCTCTTTGAATTTTCGTCAGCATTTGTTGGAATCATTCATAAGATTCACAAGCTATTCACCTCACGATCCCCATCAAATTTTGCTGTCACGTAGCGGTTCCGTATAAGGTTCTCTTTACAACCTTCATGAAATGATTCTAAGAATTTCTTAGGAATTCATTTCAGAATTTCCTTTCTTCTTCCCAGATTTTGTTTTTGGAATTCAACTCAAAATTCCTTGAGACATTCTCTGAATTATCTTAGAATCCTAGTTTGATATCTCTTAGGATGTTTACCAGAATGTTGTAGTTATTGTTCTCAGCATATCTCGAATTAACACTTTTCTTCCATTTGAATTCTCCTTTAAAATTTCATTGCTATTCTCCACATAATTCTGTACTTTCTATATTGCTGGATCCCTGAACATTCTATCAAGCCTTGAAAATTTCCCAGACCATAATAATGAGTTTTTTTATAATATGGGTTCTTGTAAATTTTCAAAATTTGTATATTTGTACGCCATGTTTAAATCAAAGATGGCGGCTCCCGATTTCAGAAAAAGTAGGAAATACTGTCAAATACCAATCAATATGGGTAATTTTGAAATCGGGGTAACGTCAAGATATTGAAAATCGATATGCGAAGCCATTTTAAAATCCTAGATGGTAGCTTCCGGTTTAAGAAAAAGCGGGCATTCTGAAATGGGTCACTGGAGCTGCAATAGAGCTAACACCTTCTAACTCCCGGACTAAACCTGCTTTAATTTAAGGGTAATAAAAAGCAATTTTCTTCCATAATAACACTGCCGGACAGTGGGGGTTAGATTGCACACACACACAAATACCCATCAATATGGGTATTTTTGGAATCGGGTTATTTCTAGAGGAGATATCCGACGGAATTTTGAAATCCAAGATGGCGGTTTCCGATTTTAAAAAAAGTGCTAAATACCAATATGGTTATTTTTGGAATCGGGATGACGTCTAGATATCAGAAATCGATGACCGACGCCATCTTGAAATCTTTCGGCTTTTGGGTTTCAGAAAAAGTGCCAAATACCCTGCAATATGGGTATATTCGGAACAAGAATGACGCGTAGATGCCAAAATGTCTGAAACACCTGAATTCCAAGATGGCATCGGACACCAATTTCCGGCATCTAGATATCACCCCGATTCAAGAAATACCTACATTGATGGGTATTTGACAGTTTTTCACACTTTTTCTGAACTAAAGCTTCCATTTTAGACCTCTAAATGGCGTCGGGCATCGATTTTCGGCGTCTACGTGTCATCCCCGTTCCAAAAATACCTATATTGTAGGGTATTTGACACTTTTTCTTAAAAAGGAAGCTGCCATCTTAGATATGAAAATGGCGTCAGATATCGATTTTCATTCTCTAGACGTCACGTTGATTCTAAAAATACCAATATTGATGGGTATTTGACAGTATTTCTCACTTTTTATTAAATCGGAAACCGCCATCTTTGATTTAAACATGGCGTACAAATACACTGGAGTCGCTTTTTACGCGGTTTTTTTTTACACGGTTTTTTTTTACGCGGATTTCGGAATTTACGCGGTTTTTTTTACGCGGATTCCGGAATTTACGCGGTTTTTTTTACGCGGATATCAGAATTTACGGGGTTTATCATTATACACTAGAGTCGCTTTTTACGCGGTTTTTTTTTTTTACACGGTTTATTTTTACGCGGTTTTTTTTTTACGCGGATTTCGGAATTTACGCGGTTTTTTTTACGCGGATTCCGGAATTTACGCGGTTTTTTTTTACGCGGGACGTATCACCCGCGTAAAAAGCGACTCCAGTGTATACAAATTTTGAAAATTTACAAGAACCCAGATTAAAAAAAAATCATTATTATGGTCTACGCTTGGCAGAATTTTCAGGGATCCAGCAATGTAGAATTATGTGGAGAATACCTATGCAATTTTTAAGGAGAATTGAAATGGAATAAAAATGTTAATTCAAGAGATATGCTGACAAGAATAACTACAAAATTCTGGTAAACATCCATCAGGAAAATCTGACAAGGATTCCAAGATAACTTAGAGAATGTTCAAGGAAGGCATTCTGAGTTGAATTCCAAAAAAAATCTGGGAAGAAGACAGGAAATTCTGAAATGAATTCCCAAGTAATTCTTAGAATGATTTCATGAAAGTTGTGAAGAGAACCTCATACGGAACCGCTACGTGACAGCGAAATTTGATGGGGATCGTGAGGTGAATTGCTTGCGAATGTTGACGAAAATTCAAAGAGATTTAGACGTCATCCCAATTCTGAAAATACCTATATTGATGGGCATTTGACAGTATTTCCTAGTCTTTCTGATATCAAAACCGTCATCTTGGATTTCAAAATGGTATCGAATATCAGCTTCCCGCCTCTAGACATCACCCGATTTCAAAAATAACTATATTTATGGGTACTAGACTGATGCAAAATTTGAAATTTTTGCTCCACAGTGCTCAAACGGTTCCAAATTGGGCCCTGATTAGCCTCCTAAAATTTGAACTCATATAGTGAGAAACTGACTTGGCACAAACCATTTGAAATTTATATGGGAATTACTATGGAGAAACCATAATTTCGATTCATATCTATCTCAAAATTCACCAGTTCACTCTACTTTAAAAAATGATAGCTGAGCTTGTTGAAAATTTTCTCAGCTTTGTTCAAGACCACTTTTCGATTAAATTTAAGGAACAAAAGTTATTAATGATTCAAGTCACTGATGTCTTATGATTATGCTCAATCATCTGTTCAGCAGGCAACATTGGTGTTTATGGCGCGTAGAATAGAGGACAAAAATCATGGCTACTATGTCACATTGCAGAATACAGTGTTGCCCACAATACAGTTGCTTAATCTTGCGATAAGATTATCAATCTCTTAAACAATTAATAACTATTTAATTTGACGTTTGGCTGAAAAACGATTTTCTGCAAAGTTGTAGCTGATAAAAATTCCCATAAGAATAGCAATAGAATTTGTTAACAATATGTAAAAAGGCTAAAAGACAATGAACAAAAAGTTTTGTTTTCCCATAGTAATTTCCATATAAACTTCAAATGGTTTGTGCCAACTCAGTCTCTTATCAAATTTGTTTAAACTTTCGGTGGCTACACACTAATCGAGTCAGTACGGTTTTACCGAGTTTTTGAATTGCGGAACTGTTCGGTAAAAGTTTAAAAATCTGTGGAAAATTTATTAATGAGAAAATTTGTTCTGAACTTGTACATACTTAGTTCTGTAAACCCCATTTAATGATAGAAAATAAAATTGATCGATTTCATTGATTCCTTACGGATAACGGTCATTTGAATTTTTACCGACTTTTTCAGCAATTTAAAAACCCAGTAAAAAAATACTGACTCCTGTAAAAAAATCTTAGTGTGTAATCACGACTCGATGCGAATCCGTTTGAACACTGTGGAGCGAAAATTTAAAATTTTGCATCAGTCTAATGGGTACGTATTTGATATCAAACATCCCTATTCTAAACATAAACTGTTCGGCCTCTATCCGGATACTATCCGAATAGAAAAAAAATAGTTGATAATATAATTTTAACTTGGAAATGATCCAGAGGGAAAAAATTCGGATAGGGATAGACTCCGATTATTTCTATCCACTGGATAGGTCTATCCGGATAATTATATTATCCATGCCTATCCGGATAATTTTTAAGCCTGTGTATTCGGAGAAGTCCCAGAATTTTTCGAATGCCACGGAACATCACATTTCAACGAACAATCTTGTGAGGCCTATTTTGATCGATGAGAGAATGTTGATCACTCCATATCTCGATGGTCCCGCCCTTCAAAATTGAGATATGGAGACGTGAATGAGAAAATCGACACAACATCCCCAGTTGTAATCCAGAGTGTCAACGTATTTAATTAAACATCTGCCCCGACAATAATCAGTACAGATGTCCATCTATTTCGCCACTGCGCACACTGACTGCATACCCTAGGAAACATCACCAAACAGTTGTTAACTAGCATCGCTCTATTAACTCCGTACGTGGCTGTTCTGTGCGGTAATGGTTTTAAGGCGGACCTACATTGCACCATAATTTTGCTTTCAACCACTGTTTAACCAAAATGTTTCGACCAAACTGCGACGCCCCCAAATTCCCCACTCAAATGCGGCCGCGGTCGGTTGGCTATATAGCATAGTTAATTGCAGCATCAGCTAAATTTTCGCCCATTTCCTAATTCGCCACCACGTCGTGACTGCATGCAAATTAAATAAATATGCTTGTGTAATTATTTGTTACGCATGTTTTCGTTCTCCTTTCCATGCCAAAACTTGGAACGGTCTCTGAGTGTTGTTGTGTATCTTTGGTTTGGAGTGGATAGGCCGGATGATGTTCTAACGTTTGTAATAAAAGTGCTATGTGCAGACGCTGCGATAGACTTGATTAATTTGGTTGCCGATTAGCATGGCTGTCAACAGCAGAAGAAGGGCATTTTCGAACAAGACTAAAATATATTTGTAACAAAGAGAATAAAGCTTTCAACACTTTTAACTTTCCCAAAAAAATATATCAACAACTTCGACATTCCAATTCGATTGCGGTCTGTTGAACGAGTTGAATGGATACGAAAAACGAACAATTAAATCATCTCAATGGCTTTTCAGAGCTTGTTTCCGGCGCTTGTTTGAATCACGTCACGTTTATTCATAAATTAACCAAAAAAAGGCAAACGCTCACCACTGAATGCAACCGCAACGTGTGAATCCACCAGAGGGTGGCACTGCCCGAGAAACCCAGTTCACACTGCTGGATTCAGTCATTAACGGGTGCACCGCTCGCTGCTCTGATCTTGAAGTCACGATCTGCCACTGCTTTTACATGAACCGAAGCCACGTGAGGCGGTCTTTCAAGATCAAACTAATCTCCTGCGCTTACAGTAGCTGTACTGTGGCAGTAAAAGTCTGCAAACTTAATGATGGTAATGACGGCGGACGGCTTTCGGAGGTCTTAAGGCCGTAGTTATAGCGTCCCTGACCTTCGGCTACAGTGTGATGTACCGATGGCGGTTTAAATTTTAGGAATACTTTGTCTTTTCCGTCCGTTATGCGTAGAATCGCTACTAAGAAGTGGCTCGCATACAGTTTATGAGCATAAATATTTATAAAACTGCTGTGGCCATTCATTCATTCGTTCGCTCGCTCGGAAATAAACTAGACATTAACATTCCGCAAGCGTCATTCACAGGCACGGATGAATTTTCTTCTCTTCCCCTTTTATGTTGTGTCGGAAGAAAAAGCTCTTTAAAAGAGTGCACACCATTTTACGACCACACCAGAAGTGGAGAAAGCTGTGTTTGTTTGCGGAATGTGGACCATAAAAAGCAAGGAAAATAGCCGCATAGATAGACCTCCACCCGCGGGGGTACCTAATTATGTAACACGACGTTAAACTTGGTGGTCATAACAAAAAGTTTCACGAAACACGAGGAACAGACTCAATTTTATCGCTACCGGCGTTACACTCGATGATTTTTCTGGGTGTAAATTGAATTTGACGACCGGCAAGGTTCCATAAAATTATCGAGCCTTTCGTTGGGCGAATATTAAAATCAGATATATTTACTTATTGCGTTGCCTATTTTAGTTTACCTCTTTGGAAGATACTTGTTCGGTCAACAGTTCCATCCTGATGCAGTCAACTCTCAACCACTTGAAGTTTGCTAATTAGTGGTCAAGTTGTTGAAACAGGGTACAGCTATTTATGTAACATGAAAATAGCTATTTTATACCTTAATGTGTAAATTCTGATAATTTTACTGATTGGTACTACACAACCGTCCAAGGTATTTCACAAATATGAAATACAAATGAATTTGGTATGGGCACAAAAGCACAAATAGCTAAATAGCTTGAATTTGTGAACTTGCACATTGAAGATGGATAAGCTAATTCCAAAGCGCCGTCTATGTAGTTCTCCGTGCAATTCCACTTGTTATGATCAGAAACGGACTAGCAACTACGATATCCACGGGTTTTTTTAAATCGTTAAAAAAAAACTTTAAAGTTTGACCCTCCTCTTGGCTAGTTTTTGCACCTTGCTGTTGGGAGGCGGGTTTAATTTCATGCTTTATAGTGGAGTGTTGGAGACGGTTGGTTTATGTCCGGCGTTGTTGGCTCATGCCGCGATAGAATGGCGCCATGGGCAGGCGATGGGGATCTCTAAGCCCCTCTCTGATGAATCTTTGCTTGAGAAAACCAAAGATCTAGTCCAGCAGTGATAGTATCACACTTGTTACTCCTTTGATTGAGAGCCGCGTCGTAGTACGCTTACGTATAGGCACTGACGTTGGGTGTGATACTGGCGGGTTTTGCCGCAAATCACTCTTATTTTTATTTATTTTTACGCAGATAGATTTATTTGGGCAAGGGAATTATACTATTGAAATATTTCAGAAAGTGCCCAACGGTGCTCCTTCTATTTGCGTGACAAGCTTTCATTGTTGTTTTCATTGAAGTATTACTCAGGAAACAATGTTAAACATCATTTTTGTACATGGTATTGTAACTAATCTTATATGTGCTTCATTTTGATTTGGGATAAGTGTTTGAACTATGGCTCGGGATTTCCACTGTGGCGTGCTTCTATTGTGACATACCCATTAGAGTGATGCAAAATTTGCAATTTTCGCTCCACAATACTTAAACGATTCCAAATCTGATCCTGACTAACCTCACAAAATTTGAACTCATTTGGTGAGAAACTGACATGGCACAAACTATTTGAAGTTTGTATGGGAATTACTATGGTTAAACCCAGATTTTTGTTCATGTCTATCTAACAATTCACCATATTGGTCTGCTTCAAAAGCTTTCAACTGTACTTGTAGGAAGTTTTCCCAGCTACAACTTTGCTCAAGACCGCTTTTTGATTAAATGCAAGGATCGAAAGTTATCAATGGTTCAATGCGCTTAAGTCTTTTGATCATGCACAATCAACTGCTCAGCAGGCAACATTGGTGTTTCTGGGGCGTTGAATAGGACACAAAAATCATGGCTACTATGTCACACTGCAAAATACAGTGTTGCCTACAGAGCAGCTGCTTGATCATGTCATAAGTTTACCAATCTCTTAAATAATTAATAACTCTTTCCTGTCTCGTTTTACATAGAAATGATCTTGAGCGAAGTTGTAGCAGAAAAAAATTTCTATAAGAATGGCTATCGAACTGTTTCGCAGCTCAATATGGCAAAAGACTAGAAGGCAATGAACAAAAAATTAAGATTTCCCATAGTAATTTACATGTAAACTTCAAATGGTTTGTGCGAAGTCTGTTTCTAACCAAATGAGTTGTAACTTTTGGAGGCTAATAGGACCCGATTTGAAACCATTTAAGCACTGTGGAGCGAAAAAGTCAAATTTTGCATCAGTCTAATACCCATACGTATTTTTGTGGTGCAACATAGTGGAAGAGTGTGAGCATAGTTGGAGCATATACCCTATATAATTTAAAAATCAGCTAGGAAACTAACTTCAAAATGAAGCATTTTAGTTACATGAAGGTGTTACCTGAGGCGAACTAAGATATAATAAATAGGTATAGGCCAAAATCAAAAGTACTTGAAACACGTTTAATTTTAGATTACAAGCACAAGTGCAGTTACTTAATAAAGCATGCACACTAAAAAAATCTGAATTTTACTGGTGATGTAAACATCCATGCATGCAAACATTCATGCATGTAAACTTCCTTTTCACGTAAACTAGCAGCTTGCAAGAAATGTTGCAAACAAAGGTGGAAAGTTGCATACAATAAATGGAATATTGCATGACATGTCTCACAAATTTACACGATTTATAATGTAAATTTGTATGATTTATGACGCTCCATCATAGTAACGGAAATTTACATTACTTTTTTTTAGCTGTGTGGGTTATGATTGATTAGGTGAATTAGAGCTTTTAATAATTTACTAATGAGATATCATAATCGTCAAATGAGCTTAAATAAGAAACTTCAGAAAGTCTAATGACATTAAGTAGATTAACAAAAGAATTAGGATGCGGGGGGTCCGCTTAGGGAGGCAACCAACCTTTAAAATTGTAGAATAAATCTTCTTATTTAATCTTGAGCTTTAATAAGAAAACGCAAGCAGACCAATAGTATTAAGCAGATTAACAAGGAGAGGAATAGTTTAGGAAATAAGGTAGAGGTATGTGATAATTAATAACTTTTAAACTTTTGGAGGTATGTATTGTATTCCCTTGAGTTTGTTGTACTCGATTACTATATTATTCTCTCAATACGAGAAATCTCTTATATATGCGGTTAAAGCATTTGAGTTAACTTATTTCTTAGTGTTCAAGTACCTACATTTGTAAACAGCAGTCAATGTTAATCTATGAACTAAACCCTACGTAAAATCGATCTTTCCTTATATGGTATTTCCTTATTACATGGTATTGATGCATGTTTAACTTTTTGCGGCTGTCGGAATCAACGCGCCTACGTCTACGGAGCTTACGCAGAAGTGATTCGCAATGCGGTAGAGCTCATCAAATTTTTTTTTTTTGAGCTTCACGTATCAATCATTTCAATTTGATTTTCAATTTCGCGACCGTACCGAACAAATTCTATACTATACTTGAATTTGTTCGGTACAGTCGCGAAATTGAAAATCAAATTGAAATGATTGATACGTGCGGTAAAATAAATAAATTGAAACAAAGCTCAATAGTAAAATAAGTAGAATATTTAGGGAGGAAACCAAAATTAATCAACTTGCCAACATAGGCTATCACATTTATATTGATGGCACTCTTTAAGTGATAACAAGCTGTTTTTCTCTACGGTTGTCTCTTGCGGCGTTCGCAATTTGCGCGATTTTCGTATCTTACATAATTTAGATTTTTAGTTCTAAACGGTCGTTCCTTAAGCGGTTTGGGTGCAGGTTAAATCCTTTGGCAGCTGTCGGAATCAACGCGTCTACGTCTACGGAGCTTACGCATAAGTGATACGCAATTCGGTAGAGCTTGTCAAACGCTTTTGAGCTTAAGTAGTATAGAATTTGTTCGGTGCAGTCGCGAAATCTTGAAATGATTGATATGTTCTTTAAATTAACTGATTTGATACAAAGCTCAGTAGTAAATAAGTAGAATATCTAGCGAGGAAACCAAAATTAATCAACTTGCCAACATAGGCTATCACATTTATTTTGATGGCACTCTTTAAATTACAGGGTGTCCATCCAACCGGGAAATCCGTGAAAAAACCGGGAATTCGGATTTACCGTGAAAAAACCGGGAAATATGCGATTTGTCGTTGTTCCTACCATAATAGCTAAATTTATAGAATTTCATATGGTGTCATATGGTGTCATTGCTTGAATTATTTTGCTACAGTTTTCCGAGTGAAGTAGTTCTAGTATAAAGGCTGAGAGATGAGACATATCATGTTACGAAGCTACTTCAAGATAGAGAAGCAGATTCATGCTTCACTCCTTGCAAACTCCGATCACGCTTGGCTTGCAAATATTCGACACCGGACACAATCAACGAAATAAAAGTCATGAATTGATTGGTCTAAAGATAAATTAAACATTAATGTCTGCACTTTGTGCTAACCAGATACCAAGATTAGGACATGGAGGTTAGTCTGTAAAACAAAAAGATCTGATCCCATACCTCTCACTCCAAAGTCATGCGTTCAAATCTCACCCGGATAAAGCACGAATAATCCGAGAGTGTGCAAATTACTATAAATAAAAAAAAATACTTTCCTTAAAATATTGCTTCGCATTCTCAAATCATTCTCTTGGAATCATGTAAAGATTCTTTTAAGATTATTTCAAAATCATAATTGGAATTTCCTTGCATCTCTCCTCGCAATTCCAATTCCCAATTGAGAATAACATATTTTGACCTTACTATATATTATGTACTGTATTCTTTAAGGTCAACAGCTAAGCGATTTGGGTTTTATCATGTACTAGAACTTGTGATGGTACTTGGGATATTTTACCACATTTAACTGTTTCAATTAAACTGGGAAAACTAGGTTAGGCAACTGAAAAAAAAAAACGAAAAAACAGGCCTTTAAATTCTTAAATAGAATGGCCAGAGTGCATTTGTATGTTATCTTCTGCAAAAATTAGGTTGTACATTTTTTCCATTGTCCATGATCTCGAGGTATCACATAAGAGATGAACTAGCCTATGGCTAAAAATCTCTTTAATAAAGAAAAAAAAAGAAAGAAAAAGAGGTATCACAAATTTTCTGAGGTTACGCAAAAAATAAACTCTGGTTCCGATATCTCTCCGTCATATTGAAAGTTTTCCAAGCCTAATATGTTGAAAAATTGTCTAGGAAACTTTTCAAGCGCTAGAGATTTTTTCAAATGCCAGAATTCAACTAATTCCGGAAGCTTTAATATCGGCTAACATTGAAAAATCATGTAAAAAAATCATGTAATCATGTAATCGTAAGTTACTCTACACTTGTTCAGTTTGTTATTAGATCAAACTTCTGGTTCTGAATCAGGAAGACAGTCAACGTTTATAAAACTTTTAATAAGTAAATTAATCATATCAGAGCAAAAAGGAGAATAAAGGTGCATCTATCGATCTCAATGAGCTTTTTTCAGCACATAATTCGACATCCTGTTTTATTCAGCATTGCACACTGTTATACAGCTTTTATTCAATATGTATGCTTATTTGTGACTGTTTGTTGGGCCGAATCTTACAACATTTATGAAGATCGAGATTTTTCGTGAAAATTTTCCTCGTTCCAGAATAATGATAATTTTTCTTAGACTATGATTCAGAACAGTTGTCTAGGTTTCAGATATATGAAAATTTGTCTATGTTTGAAGTTTTACAGATGTTTCTATATTTGAGATCTTAAAAAAGCTTGTTTTAAAATAGACAAATTTTCAATTTCAAGATTTCCTGATAAATTTTTTATATTCAATCTTTCACATCCCGAAATTCAACCAATTCGCGATCTGAATCTAAATTCAACTTATTCAACGGTTGGCTTCTAGCGGCGCCGGTGGTGTAGTGGTAAGCGTGATTACCTCTCACCCCAGCAGGCCTGGGTTCAATACCAGTCGGCGCCGCCGGGATGTTCTGAGGCATAACATCTCTGATCACGCCTTCCTTCGGATGAAAAGTAAAGCCGTTGGTCCCCGGTTCATGAGTTGATGGGTGGATAGGTAGGGTCCAGGTGTGGGAGCTGCCTTCCTGGCACGTCGGTAGCATTGGTGCTCAGCACGGAAAACAAGATGGACAAAAAAAAACAAACCAAAGGAAAAAAAAAAAAAAAACGGTTGGCTTCCAAAAATACGTGGCAGAAAAATGAGCACTGTGTGAGAAATTAACCCTTTGATTATCCAATTAAAGCTGATTTTACGAAAACAAATTTATAAGATCCTTCAACCATTTGTTTTATTAAAAAAAAACTTGTAGAATGCTCTTCATTGTTCGGGAATTTAAAATATTTTTAAAAGCGGATCGCATTCAACGACTATAACTTTAATATCTTTCCGATCAATAAATGTCACTATTGGCCACTTTTTTATTGTTTTAAAGTCACTATTTGGTCACCCTTTTCGTTATTATAGTCAAAACTATTGTATAAAATACCCACTACAAGCCCTGCATATTATAGAGGAATTCTGCTGACAAAATTCTATCATTACCTCTAAGAGGTTATTTTTGAACGCTTTTTTTGTATAAAGTAGATTTTTTTTAATAACCGGAAAAACCAGGAATTGAAAAATGGAATTTGAATGGACACCCTGAAATTATAATGAGCCTTTTTTCTTGCTTCAGTTGTAATTCGTGCGGTTTTCGTAACTTACATAATTTAGATATTTCGTTCGAAACGAATTTACTTATTCAATCGGTTTACTACGCGGATGTATCTACGCGCATACGTCACAGCATTTTTTCCATAACTATCCTGAAACAATACACACGAAATCCAGTATTCAAGCTGCCAACATAGGCTAGTTCTTCTGCTGTATTGTCAAAGATAGAAGCAAAATTGATTCAAATGGGTCAAGTCTTGAAAACTAAGCCGTCACGCAGCTCCAGCTTGATACCCAATAAAAAAAAGATAGTTGACCTCGCCACGTTGGAATGCGATATAAAACTGAAGATCAAGATGCTAATTGAAGTCAGGTTTCGCAAATTTTCAACACTTTTGTGCAGATTTGTTTTCAAGCACTTGTTGTTCCTACGATGCTATTTTGAAAATGATGCACAGATGTCAGCAACATTTATTTATTCTTATGCAAAAGTGTTACAGGCATAGAAAGCTCTCAATTAATAACTGTGGAAGTGCATCTAGAATACTAAGTTGAATGCACGCAATAAGCTAATATGCAATAGGCAGTAAGCTTGAAATCCAAAGATGAAGAAGAAGCAGGCAAAAGCAATATGTAAGGTCTTCGAAAAAACACTTAAGACTTGTAACTAATAAGGCTCCAGAACTTCTAGCATTGCCCCATAAAATCTTAGAGTAATCTTCATACAATTTCCAACTCCCCAAGTTTTTCTGGGGTTTAAAGACGCATAGAATAAATTAAAGCTAAAAAATCGCGAGGACCGTTTTGGTATGAAACACTTTTTTTCTTTTACAAATAGACTGGAAAAATCTCCACGTTCACGCAAAACAAATTTATCTTACATCCAATATAAGGTTGGATTTATTACATCCTCTGCATCTGTTTCAACCAACAAATGTTATGGCAGTTCTTGTAGTGAACTGCAGCGTGTAAGCAAGTTTTCCAGAATGCATATTTTTGTAACCTTCACGAGATTATTTTCTCTACGCAATGCATTTGGGGAAATAAGCTTTGTTCGTAAAAATCTTCTTCTCCTCTTCTTCCTCACATTTCAAGCTTATTGCGTATGGCATATTAGCTTACTGCGTGCTCTCAACTTAGTGTTCTAGATGCACTTCCACAGTTATTAATTGAGAGCTTTCGATGCCTGTACCATTTTTGCATTAGTATAATTGTGTGGCAAGTACGATCATACTCTATGCCCAAGGAAGTCGAGAAATTTTCCAACCCGTAAAATTCCTAGACTGGACCGGGAATCGAACCCAGCCACCTCCAGCATGATCTTGCTTCGTAGCTGTGCCTTTACCGACTGAGCTAAGGGAGGTCCTTGTTCGAAAAATAAACTATCATAAAAATTACAACACTGTATTCAAAACCTTCCGGCGACCAGATTGCAAAATCTGTTCATGTCGCGAAACATTGCAAGTTCTGCAATAGAATCTCCGGCTGGGTGTTGAAACCTATTGATTCGCATTCTGCGGCCAAACGTGCATTCGGCCACTATGCAAAATTTTCGGGTCTGTATGCAAAATTTACTCATTCCAAACTCGGTATCGTCCTCCAAAAACAACGGGCTTTCAAGAAAAAAGTGCACAATTTATAAATAATTTACCTCGTATTTTTTTTTATTTTCAAACATGTCACACCCATTTCCATAGAAGATTGACCCGCTAGTATGTCAATTTCACTGCGGGAAACCGCCAATTCCATTCGATATGGAAATGCTTCACCCACACTCACCGATCCGCTTCGATTTTGCTTACAACACAATTTGTCAACAAGGTTGTCTTTGCTTTTGATCCCACCCCACACCCAGAACCCTTGTTTTCCACTCGAACAATTTGCCCGTTAAATAATGCTGTTTTCTGCCAGAACACAATAGCTCCACACAATCGATTATGTGCGGCTTTTCATGCCCGAAAAGTGTACCTACATGTGTGTGTGTGTGTGTGTGTGTGTGTATGTTTTGCGCCCAGCAAACTCAGCAGGATTTCTGCTCGGTTTCGGAATTTTCTGCCTCTTCCGCTTTCGGGCACTAATTTGGTGCTCGAGTCCAGTGCAAGTGGGTATGCCACTGCCACCGCCCCCCCCATCTGTGGTAGGTGGCAATTGCTGACGAGTTGAGCAAATTGGAAGCAGAAAATTACAAATTGGTGCATATGTGTGACGGAAAATTGACTGCCGCACGAAATTGTGCTTTACCTGGCGCTATTTTGGCTTGGTAATTGCTAGCGGTGGCCTGTGGGGGGTATCGAGTAGAGAGTTTGCTTGATTTGTCGCAAATATGTTTGCCTCATTCCAAATAGTGAAGTTCTCAAATAACACGAAATAGAAGGTAGAAGTTCCTATTGGGACGTAATAGCTAAGAAGAGGAAGTGATGCCACATATACCACTATAACGTTTGCTAGTCAACTGCAGCCAGCGTTGATTAATATTGGATCAGGATAAATAGGAATATTTGCATGGTAAATCAATGGAAGTAGATTGTGTTGGATTTTAGTTGACAGAAAATTTCAACGCATGGGATTAAAGACATACGAAGTTGTACTAGTGAAAATGAAATATCACTCAATTCTGTTAATGTGATAAGTAAATTATTAAAATAGCGAGTCTCAAGGTAGAGTTTGATCCTAAAAGATGGTTTATTGACTTAGTCGGCACTCTTTCCAAACTCAGTTCATCCACATACGCTGTAGATTAAAGTTGACTAAATTAAAGCAGTTATACTACTAGCTCTGAATTAGCATTCCTCTGTGCTGGCAGAAGCTGTTGCACCCAAATCGATTTAATTAAATTCCATACGCCGCCATCCTACCCGCACCGGAATCGACAGCATCCGATCGGATTTAGTTATTATGTGTCCCCGGACACTGGCCGATGATGAAATTCTGTGTGCATGTATGTGTGTGTGTGTGTGTCATCACCTGAACAAACTCTGTTTCGAAGCTTGTTTGTGCAGCTGGTGTTGTAGATTTTGGAACGTCACAAACAACGCACCTGGATGAAGGCTTTGCGTCAATAGTCATATTCGACGCAAACCTGAACATCGTGTTTTTGTGAACCGTTGAATTCGACCAAATAACACCCACACGCAGGAAAAGACACTGCTAAACTTCCGTTCATTTGAGAGGCATTCTGGATTCAAATTTCGTGCACTTGGCACAATTGACATTCACGCTATTGAAAAGCGTATATTTGGATGAAATTGAAAATGTTATCGGGCTGATAGATCGGTGTTTCAATTTGCAACCATTATGCAAGTTTATTGACAGCCGTGCGGCTTAGTTAAGGCTTGGAACAATGTTCCGGGATGATAAGATCGAAACATTACTAGTGAACAGCAATGTCATCGTTCATGAAATGTGTTAACGTGTGTTCTATTCAAATGCGCAGATGGACATTTATAACCATCAGCTCTATCTAGGGATTGATTTGACGTAAGAAGAATGTTAAGTAATCGAATTGTAGCTTTTTTGTTGCACTTTCGTAAAAAAAAAACAGAAATTGTTTGTTTGTTTATTGATTTATTTGATAAGGCTCAACCGAATTAACTATACAGAGTCGAGGATTATTGTTCACTATACCGTATGCGTGATAATGTTTGCACCATTGAGCAATGTCAAAATTAAAAAAAATTCTCGAAAATTTCGTTTTCGAGTTTTTTTTTTTTTTGTTATTATTTATTCAAAGGGGAGAACTATGTTAATCATCGATCGAGTTTCCACTTGCAGCAATTACGGCCTCCACACGCTTCCGGAATGCACGGCAGGTTCTAATAATGTAGTCTGGATCCATTTCTCTCCAGGTACGGGTCAATATTTGTCTGAGACTTGCTGTACTCGGGTGGCGTTTAGAACAGGCCTTGGCCTTCATGACGCGCCATATTGAGTAATCCAGCGGATTAAGATCGGGGCTGGATGGCAGCCACATATCCTTCGCCCAGAACGGAAGATGTTCCTGCAACCACTTCTGAGTGCGGTTCGAGGTGTGGCACGGAGCCCCATCTTGTTGAAATACAACATTTGGCTTCGGACCGTACTGTTCTTTGATCCACGGAAGAACATACTTACTTAAAATCCCGATGTAGACCTCCGTGTTGACCTTGTCGCCTTCTGAAATGAACACCGTGTCCATTTTTTGCCATCGGAAGCCACCAATCCAAACACCATAAAGCTAGCAGGATGCTTGGTCAGATACACGTTCTTGTGCTCGTCGGCCACGTCTTTTACCGGAAGAGAACTAATATACCGGTCGGTTCTGAAATTTGATACGGGATCGACGGTAAACATGCTCTCGTCGGTGAACAGGATTATCGGATTTTTTCGCTCAAGGAAGTTCAAGATTTTCTTGCATCGTTCGACTCCTAGCAACCGTGCCCTCGACTTCGCCCCGCAATCTTCCTTTACGATCTTCCGTGCCGTAAAGTCACTGATCCCGTGTTCCTTTGCCATTTTCCTTATTGAACGCACTGGATTCACCCGAATCTTCCTTTTGATAGCAGCGATAACCCTCGGAACCCGAGCTGACCTCGGACGACCTGTGGCCACCTTCGCCGATAGTTGTCCTTTCTTTTCTCGGTCTAAAACCCTTTTGACGGTCCATCGGGACACTCCCACGGTGATTGAAATGTCTTTTTGCGGCATTTGCGCGTTGGGCAAATCACGAATACGCTGCCACTTCGTCATAGTGCAGCTGTCAAAGTAAGTGAATCATTTTCTTTTATACACAGCCTACTACGGGTTAGCCTAGCTACAGGTTACGTGCATGCAAAGAAAACCAAAGCATTGTATGCACAGGTGAAACGGGAACCTTATTTGTACGATGATGCAAACATTATCACGCATACGGTACATACAAAACATCTTAAAACTATAACAGGGTGGCCAGCCAACCGGGAATACCGGGAAATATCCGGGAATTTGAAAAGTTATCGGAAAATCCGGGAGAAACCCGGGAATTCGGCAAGAGAACCGGGAAAAATAAATTAACCATACCATAGGAACAAATTACAGGAAATTACACCAGAATTTCAGAATAAACCATTAAAATAGAATGATCCTTTACCAAATGAATGTCTTGCTCCATTTGGTGCATAATTTTCTTCAGTTTGCCGTCTTATTGTTTTTTTAATTTAATCACTCAGCAATATTGCAAATTGATTTTGTCGTTTCAATTTCAGATGTAAAGTGCATGGTTCTTAAAACAAAATATTGAAGATGCTTGACTTTGGAAACAAATATTTTTAAAAACCGACACTGAATTATTCTTTTCCAGGGTTTTAATTTTTCGTTGTTCAAAATTCTCATGATATGACTTCCAGAATAAACTTGGAATTCTGTTCTGAATTATCATGGAATTCTTCTGAAATAAATCAGGAAACACTCCGCGTAATAATTACCGTTGAGTTTGTTTTTTTTTTTTTTGAATTTCATTGCAACCCCTTCTAAGAATTTAATTGGAATCCTTAGAATTCCCTTGAACCTATCCGGAGACTTTGATTCCTTTGAAAATATTTTCAAAAATTTCTTTTAACTCTATTCAAAACAGCAGAAATTTTCGAAATTTTATTTAGAAACCCCTTGGAGTATTTTAAAGAATTTCTTTCTAATTATCAGTAATTTTTTTGCAATCAAAATTTTGTTGGAACTCTGTGATTAATCTTTCGCACTAGGGCTGCAATTTTTGCCAGAACAGTCTTATAAGAGTGTTCTGGCAATAATTTGTGTAGAAATCTGTTTCTTGTTGAATTCTGATCATAATTCTCTTGGAATTCTTTTTAAAATTCATTTTCCTCATGATTCCCATACAAATCTCCTCAGAATCACGTAGGAATTTACCTTAAAGTTATGTTTTTCACAACTCCTTTTGAAATCTTCAAAAATTACCTAAGAATTTTATTTAGATGCATTCTTCTCCACAGAAATCCCTCCAAATTCATCTAACAATTTCAAAGCACTTCATGTCAGAATAATTCTGGAATTCTGCTCAGAACTTCTCCTTCGAAAACTGTGAAGGAATCCTTCTCAATATTTGTTTGAAATCAACACATCGAATTCTTTCTTTTTTTTGTAAATTCCAGGGTTTATCCGCTAGATTCTATAGATTGTTCTGTAATTTGTTATAACCCTTAAAATGCTTCCAAGTCTCAGAGCGTGACAATTATGACTCCCCGACTCATAATTTGTGATCTTGAAATTTTTTAATTATTTTTTTCTCCGAATCTTGCATTACGAAGATTGTTATTAATCACAAATTTTGAAGAAAAGTTCTAGTTTCAGACTCTACACAAATTTCAAAGTCCCAGAATTTTGGGAATCTTCTTAAATCACATTTTGTTTATCCTTTCAGTAAATTCCTTTCAGCACATTTTTAAAAATGCGTTCAATTTCGTTTTTTGTAGAATATTAACAACCGGAAAATTTTAAGATTTGAACCGGGAAAACCGGAAAAAACCGGGAATTTCAAATTGTAAATTCACTGGTCACCCTGCTATAGTCAAAAGGTACAACACAATAAACATTTTATCTTCCGCTATCCAATAAGCATCCTCCACCAGAACGGGAGCCGCTTCCAGTGGTTTCATTGTATGGCAGATTCGCCAGTGGGGAGCAGAGCGCTTCCATTGCATCAATGGACGCAAAACGTGGTCAGCACTCACGCACTCATCACGAAACGGTTGCTTTCCAAAGTCACCGATACATCGACTGAAAGAACTGCAGATGAAGAACAATGAAGAGGACCACACAATGGCTGTCGCCGAGTAAACAGACGATTGCGTGACACACATTCAGAGTGGTCTGCTTATGTCGACAGCCGAGTAAACACTGACTTACTCAGCGTTATCTTGGAAAGCAGCCAAAAAATTGAAATTCTCCTTAGAACTTTGAATATATCTTCATATTCAGATGCCTTTGTAAATCTTATCGATTGTATGACAAAAGGTCGAAAGGACTAAAGGTCTAAAGTACAAAAGATCGAATGGACAAAAGGTCGAATGATAAGAAGAGGGACAAAAGATCGAATAGTGAGAAGGGGAACAAAAGTTCGAATGGAATATAGTCGAATGATGAGAATAAATGTAGAATGAAAAAAAACGCTGAATGATTCAAAGAGGGCTAAAGGTCAAGTGAGGGTACATTTTGAATTGAAACCTACTTGGCCAGACAACAAATAGAGGAAAGAATACTTTACAGACTTAAGACACCGTTACGTTGAATATTAAATTACTAATAATCAAAATCGATACGTTTTCTTTGTTTATAAGAAGGAAAAGTATTGGTAATGCAATTCTAGCTTTAAGTGTCAGTGAAACTACGGATGAGGAAAGCAAAAATAAACAATATGATTTGCAATAAACTTGTAAACCGTTTGATTCAACATGAGGGGTTTGAAGGAAAGGAGTGTAAGTGACTTTGAACGATTCTCTTCATCGACTTTCTCTTTCGTTAATAATTCAGCTGCAAACCCATTCCTTGATTCGTGTGCCATTCTAGATGAGAACCTCCTTTATCAAACTATGTGGCAGAAATGGCGCAAAATCTGTTTATAAAGCTGTGGCTATCAAAAGAGAAAGTCGATAAAGAGAATCGATCAAAGTCACTTACACCCCTTTCCTTCTAACGCCCTCGCATCATCTTTATTAATCTTTTAATAAAGAACATTATTTATTTATTTATTTTTCGTCAACCAAGAGTAGACCGTTTTGATCATTGGTGTAGCTAATGGGGGTACCAAGAGAGCTAGGCCCCTCTCCAGAGTTATCTGGACGATTATTAACAGCGATTAATAAAATTGGACCCCAAACAAAGATTTTATTGAAGTCCTTCGTGTTGACAACTCTTCTTATGTTCTTATGTTATGTGGACTAGAAGAAACAGTTTGGAGAAATTATATTATGGCGATATTTAATCGATGGCATAATAAGACGTCTCCATGGTCTAAAAATTAGCCATAAGCCCAGCGATTTTACTTTAACTCCTGGGAACGAAAAAATTTAAAGAACTTTTAAGAACATCGGAACATCGGGGAAAGTAAAGAACAGGGAACATCGTAGAAAGTATGGAAATTTAGTTGGGACTTCATAAACATTCAGAAAAATTCGTAGAAACAAGGAATTTGGGAAAGTTCTGAAAACTGTGTTGAAGTGGAAAATCTATTATATTTATTTATTATTTAAATTTATAAAATTTAACTTCGTAGAAGTTAAGGGCACATTATTTTATCGGAAACCTCTGTATGATTTCAGGGCACTTAATTGAAGCCTCATGGATTTGGAATAGTTGTGGAAATAACGTACAAATTCAAGAAATTTCGTGCGTGGAACTTCGCGGAAAATCAACGAGAAACGTAAAAATGCAGCAAAATTTGTTGAAGTTTTGCGAATTTGCTAGCATTTTGAGGAGCTGCGTAAAACTTCATATGAGTGTAAGGAATTTTGAAAAGGCTCAGGGAATATTGTAGAAGATCTAAAATTAGTTCAATAATCTTCTAAGAACTTCAGGAATCTTCGCTTCAGCTTAGGGAACTGCGTTGCAGTTTGTCAGAGATCTTACTTCAAGCTCCACGAACTTTTTGGAGGTTTCGAGACCTTCGTTAATTTTAAAGGAACTTTCTATATGTTCAAGAATATTTGTAGAGTGCAAAGATGTTTAGAAATCAGAGTGCAAAGATGTTAGTGCAAAAATGTTCAGAAATCTTCGTAGAATTAGGAAAGATTGAAAAATATGAAATTTGAAATAAATTCAGGGAACTTCGTATATAAGTTGAGCAAATTTTGTAAAACTAAAGGGATTTTTGTAGATTTTCAGGAAACGTTGCATAAGTTACACGATATTCTTTCAGACATGCTTCCTAGACAGCAGGAAATATTCAAAAGATCTCCATATAGACCAAGAAATTAGTAAAGTTTTCAGGATATTTTTCCAAAACTTCAGGTTGATTAAGTTCTGAGAATCTCCAACTGTTTAGAAATTCAAATATTGTTTCAAAACTATGTTGTTCAGGAAGTATTCAAAAGTTTTCCAGCTAATTAAATCTGATGGAATCTTGATTGATAAATCTAGATTTTATGGACATGTTTGTACATTCTCTATAGGAAAGACACGTTCCTTGGTGATTTAGCTATATTGTAAAGAATTAGCACTCCATCATCTGAATTCTGGGCATAACTTTCACCAAAACCATTATAAAGACATCATATAAATTTCGTAGGCCATAAATAAAAACACGTCTCAAAATGACGTCCTTAAAGTTCAGTACACAGATTTAAACTGCAATTCGCCACTAAATCTTCTGAATTAACAATACAAGTGAAAACTGTGATATTGACTTATTAGGCTACCATGTTACAAAAAGTCCTATCAATTCATGAAATTTTCAGGTTTTTGATGACCACCGCAGTGTAGATTTTCATTAGTGCAATAATACGGCAAGATCATGGCGCCTAGAAATCAAAACAAATATATAAATTTCACTCAACTGTTTTCTTAAAAAAGAGCAATAAACGTACTAAATTAGTCCTACAAATATGCAATTCATTTACGGATTACAATTTCACAGCAGATGGATACTAGTTTTTCATTACTATTCCAGGGCTGGTAGCAGGTCACTTTTTAGTGACTGTCACTATTTTGAAGTCAGTCACTAAAAAGTCACTTTTCATACCAAAAAGTCACTAAAGTCACTTTTTTGCAACTAAAATAGAGTGAAATGGAAAAATACCAACAACATTTTTAAATTGAGTACTTGGCACTAAGAATTCTGGGATGATATATGAGGATACTTCCAAGCGAACTCTAAAGAGTTCGAAATAAATTCCGAGAAGAATTCCAAAGGAATTCTTCGAGAGTTTCAAGGGTATTCTGAGATGGATTTTTGCTTTGAAAATTCTGAGAAAATACCATGGGAATTCTGAGGAGAATACGAATTGAATTTCCAATATAAATCAGGGAAGAAGTTTAAGATTATTTTCAGCAAAAATTTATGATATATCTGAGGTTAATTACATGGAAATTCTAAGGAGAATTCAAGTAAATTTAAAATGGATTTATGGGAAGAACCTTCATGGAAATCCTGGAAGAATAATTAAAAAATCGAATATAATCTACTTTAACTAATTATGATTTTTTAATTCATGAGTAAAGTTATCGATTTACATAGGTGGAGATGCTTAACGTCAAACATCAGACTTAAATCAAAGACAACATATCAAGAAGACTGACAACTTTGCCTGAATCAAAGCGACAGACACGCTGCACTCGAGCAAAGGTGGAAGCCATGCATAGAAGAATGAGCAAATACACAAACCTTTATTCTGAGGATGGAACCTTTGCTATCCAATTCGTTCGAAGCATTTACCTTTGAGCAGCTGATGACGCGATTCTGCCTGTCTCATGCCGGACGCATGAGAAAATGGAAGAGTTGCCAGTCTTCTTGATATGTTGTCTTCGCTTAAAGTGAACATTTTATATGATAGATGAGGAGATGAAAGTATAGAGTTGATAGTTCCGTTGTAGTACGGTAGTGTGAAAATTGTATATAGAAAGTAGAAGTAGAAAGCGAGCAAAGGACATTTTTAAGGAAGGTACGAATCAGGTAGAGCAATGAGGTAGATGTTTACGTCAGATGGCGATTTGAGTGTAAAACAATTGATAGAACTGTTTTCGCACATCGGAGGCACATGAGCAAATTAGCGATTATCCCTTTTACCATGAAACACCCCTCACTATACCTCATCAACGGATGAATTTGGTAAAAAGGATGCTCTACCCGATTCGTACATTCCTCAAAAATTTTTAAGCCCCCTTTTTTACTTTCTATATACAATTTTTACACTGCCGTAGTACAACGGAACTATTAGCTGTATACTTTATTCAAATGTCCACTTTAAGTCTGATATTCAGCATCTCCAACTACGAAAATAATCTATGAAAGAATGTTGTCCATTGTTTTGCAAAGAATTTCAAGAATGCAATATTATTTTTGTTAGGCTTGTTTCAGAAGCAAATTTAAGAGACGAGTGGAATAATTTTAAAAAAGTTCTTGAGATCATTCTGAAAAAAAAATATGAAATATTCTTAGCGAATTATCAAAGTTATATCAAATTTTTAAAGATGTGAAAAGCAGAATTAAATTCAAGATTCTCGAAAAAAAATGCTATCGTCGTAATGATCTATTTAACCCTATTTAAGCTGGCTTATTATGTTTTATTGGTTTATACATTAAAGTTAACGTATATCGCTCAACCAGTAACATTTTAAAAAAGATCTTTGTTAAAATCTGGAAATTGCACTTCAAATGCTCTTAATAGGAGATTCCGTTGAGAGTTTCGATATAATTAGAGGAATACATGAAATGTGATTTTAAGTTCCATGACAAAAACAGTTTATTTGAATATTAAACCCTATTTGAGTTTCTGAGTCATCATATAAATGTCACTATTGGCTACTTATTTATTATTTAAAAGTCACTATTTGGTTACAATTTCCGTAATTTTAGTCACTAAAGTCACTACTATTATATCGCATCAGCACTACCAGCCCTGCTATTCTGTATTATTGCTGAATAAATTAGTTCTTTGCTGAAGTGAGGGGCTAGGCTGACATTACATCCCGTAACGCTATATATTTTTAGCCAGAAAGGCTTTACTTGTCTAAACAACTTTGCCTCAGACGTCATTTCCCTACAATTTAAAATTACAACGCAATTGAGCAATTTTCCCTACGAATTCGCAAATCGGTCTATTTTTTTTCCTTGATTTGTTTTCCGTCGATCTTGTTTTCTGTGCTGAGCACCAATGCTACCGACGGCCAGGAAGGCAGCTCCCACACCTGGACCCTACCTATCGACCCCATCAACTCATGAACTAGGGACCAACGGCTTTACTTCCCATCCGAAGGAAAGCGTGATCAGAGATGTTATGCCTCAGAACATCCAGGCGGCGCCGACTGGGATTGAGCCCAGGCCTGCTGGGGTGAGAGGTAATCACGCTTACCACTACACCACCGGCGCCGCTGGGGTCTATTTTTGTATGTTTTGATTAGGTTGAAATTTTGCAGAAACCTTCCTTATGACCGACAATGCCATTTTGCATCTTTATATCACCATTTTGAATCCAGCCTTATTTTTGAAAAGGGCATTAGAAAAATATCAAGCTTATCTTCAGAAAAAAATTACTCGAAAACTGTTAGCCCGATCGGTTTAGCGTCTTCGGTAATATTTCAGACAATAGATGAGACTATTTGAAAAAATATGCATTTTAAAAAATACCCAACTTTTTTTTTATTTTCAAATAAAATCTTTAAAAAAAATTTCTTAAAAAAGGATTTTTTGTTTTTTTTTTTTATTTGTTGATATGTTTTAGGGGACAAAAACATGCCATCTATTGCACTATAGGTCAAGATGGAGAAATGATGAACAAAGTTTTTGGAACAAATATCCAAAACTTGCTCCAATTACTTTTTCGACTTTATATAATGAAAGTACACCAAATTTACAATAAAATAGCACCTAGGTAAAATTTTACTAAGTCGCAACGTTTTCGAGATGTAGCGGTTTGAAAGTACCGTTCCGATTCAAATTTCGGACGATTCAAATTTCGGACACTTTCATTTTTAATTAAATATTACATCCAGTTAGAAATAAAGTAATAATGTTAGATGATCGTGGAGGGCACTAGTCAAAAAAATTTAAAATTTACAAGACATGTGGATCATATTCGACCGAGATAATCAACTTTTAAAAGTGTCCGAAATTCGAGTTTAAGTGTCCGAAATTTAAATCGGCACGGTAGATATTTTTAAAATTTGAGATATTTGGTTTTTAACAATTTTTAATATTAATTTCAAATAAATAAATAAAATTCTCTTAACGTATCCTGAAAGTCCGGTCAAGTAGCCTATGGTTAGCAGTTTGGTTTTAAACATGAGCATTCTACGGAATATGTAACCGCAACGCATATGTGATCATAATTTTATTTTTTCACTTTTCCAGTAGCCATTTACGATCATGAATTAATCTTTTAGTAGCACATTGGATAAGGAAACATGCATAAATTACGTAGCATTTGAGGGGGAAAGGAGGGTGGGGTTTGAGAAATTGTGACGAACCTTGCATTCGGTATAGCAAAATATGCTACAAGGAAGGAGAGGTTCTAAAATGTATCAATGATATGCTACGTCATTTATGGATGCTCCCTAACGATATTTGGTGCACACTTATGATTCTGGAAGAAAGAAATCCTTACATAATCTTCTTCAACGGACGAAATTAGAAGCTTCACATGCCAGCTAGCTATTTGCATAATACGCGCTCTTCATCTCTTAAGGTGTTTCGCTGTGAGATCCTTATTCTCGTTACCACTTCGAAACTTTAAGTGCATACATATCAGCTTCCACGATACGTACTACAATGAAACTGTTACTCTATAGCAACAGCAGTAGCAATTTCAGATGAAATTGGGCTATAATTCCCGAGATTTGTGTAATTGAAAATTCGAGGTGGAAGTGCATTTATAGCCTACGTGGCCGCCATTTGTGTACTCCACAAAGAATCACCTTAAACTGCCTAATCACAAAGTGAATCGCTGTCCTGAAACCCTTCGGCATGGAATATCATGATGCTTCATGCACTGCAATCTGTAGATCATCAGTATAACCATATCAACCATTTCATTAAATAAAAACGTACCCTGCCGTACCTCCTGCAGTGGGCGTTGACACTATCCAATTCCGTTACAGCCCGTCGTCTATCATGGCTTGTTATTCAATTGACTCGCGAGCAATTGGCATCCGACGCTCGCCGGACCATAAGCTAACTGCATCAGAGTCGAGAAATCAAATTTATTATCTGCACCCCGACTTGACCCGAAAGACAATAAACAATCCCACACCAAACAACCGTCACCGCGCGCCGTCTTGACGTTCGTCTGTGTAGGGATCCTACCACGACTCCACGACAAACTTTTCCGTCCGCATCAGACACAGACTCGAAGCTGCGAGATCCATAGGGGTATACCTACCTATATGTTGATAAACAAACAAACATCTCGGATTGAACTTTTCCCAGGAATTTAGGATTCAAATTGCAGTTCCCGTTCCGACACGCTCGGCCGTTTTCGTATTATCGAAAGACCGATTGGGCAAAGCAAGTGGGGTAAAACTTTTTCGGCAACAAATTTAAAGTCTATCAAAAGTTGAAAACTCACTTTGCTGCCTTCGGTTCCGGGATGTTGCTGCTTTCTTATGCAAACTGACTGTGTTCTTGTGCATATAGCAAATGGGAATTTAAATATTTCTAAATCAAAATTTGTGAAACATCATAAATAATGCATTCGGTCTTTGCCGGTACGACGGTGTCTGACTGTGTGCGTATTTTGTAGTCGGTCCGAGAAATATTTTTTCCGCTCGTGTTTGCATCAGTAAACGGAGCCAAAAATGAAGAAAATGAAACATTCATTGCGCAACAAGGACCAAGCGAATCTTGCAAGCTATTTCGACAAGAAAATGACAAAACGTTCACATTTTCATCGTGAGCAATTTCCATGCACTAGAAGACATGCTACAGGTGCGGGGTTGCCAGACATATGGATCACTGTCTCAAGCTGTATTTCTAGACCACCGTTTGGTAACCCTATCTCGCTCACAGTGTACCCTTGCCGGTCCATTCCAGTCTTGACATTTCGCTTTGACCCGTGACCTACAGCCAGCGGAAGTGGAAAACCATTCCGAGATCCTGGTCCTCTGGCCATGATACGACCGCAGATGCAAAGTATTCAACTAATTTTGAAAGCAATTTCGCCGCTCCCACTATTTGATGCTACATGCCACAAGAATGTATGTAGCAACATTGTGCACAAAAGGACATTATTTTGGTCTTTTTCTGTGCGCTTTCGGGGGACTTTTCCTCCTCGCTCTGACGACGATGGAGTGTTGCTCTTTTTCCCAAGCTTTGGAAAAATGTTATTAAGGTAAACGTCGCTGCGCAACAGACGGTGTATATATCATCTTATGGATGAATGAAGGTAATTTATTTTGGAGGTCATTACCTTTTCGTACCTTCGTCGGACCATTAGGAGGACTTGTTGCCTGGATGGAAATAGCTCCATTCATGGCTCATTAATCACGTTACTGTCACATGAAAAGTGCTCCCTTTTCCATGGAATATTGCTCATTATAAGGGACACAAAACGAAGCTAAACTAATAAGCCTTATTATTGAACGACCAGTGCCACAGCTGTGTGTCGTAGGTCTTATAAAAATAAATTTTCCCATTCCTATTGTAATTCTAAGGTATCGGTATTAATTTGTACTTTCCTAATTTTCTCTCAACAGCTTCCACACAGTGCACAGCAACGGCAGGAACTGCCGCATTCGGCCGGACGAGGGGGTGCCGCCGCTATAGTCGAGGACGATGATCAGATAGTGGACGAGGAGGAGATCGATACAAATTCCAACAACATGGGCGACCAGGGAGGCTACGATAGTTCGATGCCCCGAACTTATCGGCCGCAGGATCTGAAAAAATGGCGCCCTGCACCGCATGTGGGCGAGAACTACGGGAAGCCCGGTGAACTCGGTAAGTAACATGTTCAGTTTACTGCTGAGGTCGTTACTTTTTCCTTTTTTTGCTCCTTCATTGCATTACATTAGTTGTTAGTAAATTTAGTTCACCTGGAGCATGCTCTTTGGAGTGTTTAAAAGCGTCTGATGTTGACCTGTAGATCAAAAGAGTGAGTCGATCGATAAAATCCGTTGGTTTCATTTTGTTCTATATGAGTGCGATTCCTGAACTAAAATAGTTCTAACTTTTGAGTTAGCAAGGAACCTTTAGGCTGGAACATATTTGTTTTATTCGGGTCATTATCACAGCGACCGATTTTTTTTTCATACATATATATTTTGTGATATGGCCATTAGGGTAGGTCAAGTTATGGCTGATAGCAACCTCCTGCTCTCCACAGATTTTTCGATTTATATTGAGGTCCACCTCAACTGTGCCAAATTTGAATTACGGATTTATTCAAAAATTAAATTCCGTACCTTTTTTTTTCAAATTCAAAATATCAACAACAAAAATCTAAGTCCAATCTCTCACTTTCCAAAATTTGGCTTCTGAATCCCAATAACCTTCAGAATCACTCCAGCAAAACCTGATCAACCTTTTGTATGTTTCACCAGTTGACATTTTATCTCGGACCAAAGCATGGTTTAATTCAATTTCAATTCAGAGCTTCAAATCCATGTCAGTCGTATCTCCACATTTTCAGAGCTCTATTTTCCGTAGCAAATTACCTCTGGCGTAATTTTGAAGCACAATCAGATTATTTACTCACTTGAACACAACCGAAACGGAACTGGCGTTACTTCATCCTCAACTCTTGCATACCCACACAGCTTATCTAACACTTTTCCATCCCCTCACTATCTCACAGTTTCCAGAATAATCATATTATCTCCACACAAAACCAGAGATAACAAGTGAGACCTGCTATCAATCAGGACGTTGATTAAGCATTGCCCGGTCTGCTCAGTTTTCCCTGCTACTAAATCAATATCGTCCCACAGCACTGGCCACACACCTTCTTGGCCGAATTTTCAAATTAATCCTTTTCTCCCACCATCATGCTTCTCGACGACTACATAAATAAATCCCAACGCCAAGCAGATGCTGATACATGATGAAGGATATGTGCTACATTGCTTGTTCGTTCTATGATTTTCCACAGGCAAGCCGGTGAAAACCCCTCCCAGCCAGCAGGAGCTAATGAAGGAGAAGTTCAAGGAGAATCAATTCAACCTACTGGCCAGTGACATGATCTGGCTGAATCGGTCACTGACGGACGTGCGGCATCACGAGTAAGTACCATCCTTCTTCCTATATAGTTTTTGCATAAGATCAGTCTAGTACCGGGTAGAATACAAATGAGCGCCTATCCATACGTTCGTGGTACGATGTCCTGTGTACTCTATTCATTTAACCACATCATGATGAAAACGCGCCTTGGAAAACACGGACGAAATGGACAAAGCGCAGCGGGCGTACAATCTCTCTCCTCGCTGGATGTTAACTTGACGTCTAAATTGAATCAATCTCTGCCACCCCCTTCAATAATGTTTAACTGTGGAAATGGAAGAGGCTCTTGTAATAATGCAGCTCGTTTCTATCAGACCCGCTTGGAGTAGGTACACGTAGGATTCACTGCGTGGCTTTTGCGGTGCGGCACATGACATGAGAGGCTCAATCTGTAGATCAATCAATTGTGCAAACATACACACACACGAAAGAACGACAAGCAAACCGGTGACAGTAAGAGAGACATCAGAGTCGCTTCAATCGGGACATCACGTTTACAATTGACGTCTTTATTTATGGTGGGATGGTAGATATCGTCTATTTCCGAACTATTGGCTCATTGATTGGCTTTCTAAAAAAAAAAGTCGAACGGGAGAGCGTTCGAACAGGAATGGAAAATCTAACACCCTCTAGAAGAGACAATCGAATGTTCGCGCCCTGTGAATAAGATCGATGACTGATGGGTTCTGTATTGACTGCGCGAGTCAATCAAAGCTATGTGGATTTGTTGATATAGAGAATAATTTTAGTTTTTTTTTTTCTTGATTTGTTTTCCGTCTATCTTGTTTTCCGTGGCACTTCCGGCACTGGGTGAGGTTTTGGAAACACACGTTCAGTTTTGATGTCGTAAGTGCAAAATTTGTGTTGCTTCTGAGGAAGATACTTGAGAAGACGTTTGAATCCGTCCGAGGATTCAGCCAATACACGGCATTCACCCCGACGGCCGATTTGAAGTGAAAACTTGAATTTAACGAAGTTCAAAAGTTCAGTGCGAAGAGCATGCAAATCGGAAGTGGTTATCACAATAGGGGGGACATTTTCTTTCTTGGCATTGAGCCGGGAATGTTTAATGGAATATTGTCTGGATGATGGATCATTTTCATCATTCGTGGGCACATTAAATTGATTGCTCAAATAAATTTCATCAAAAGGGGGATCAAGAGATTGCCCTTTTTATTGCGTTTAAGCGCCATGGCGGCAGTGAAACTTTTCTCCAAATCGACTTCCAAGCAGATTACTATAAGAATCTGAAGGATCGAAGAGGAATTTTCCAAATCGATATCCAAGAAGGATCACCTCGGGTAGGGTCCAAACAAGGATCGAAGAGGAATAAGAGTTGAACAAGGTAGAAATTTTACAGGTTGAGCACTGAAAAGTGCTGTTTAAATTTGTTGTAGCTTTAGGTAGTAGTAACACTTCCTTGAAATAGATCAACAAAAAGTAAATAGAACCGGTTTGGCTTATTATTAAATAACCGGGATGGACACCCTGACACCGTTGGTGGAGGTCATCTCCTTCGCGTTTTCA
The DNA here is from genome assembly GCF_037179485.1 of Ochlerotatus camptorhynchus. Lineage (NCBI taxonomy): Eukaryota > Metazoa > Arthropoda > Insecta > Diptera > Culicidae > Ochlerotatus > Ochlerotatus camptorhynchus. Next base: position 3,384,596 of record NW_027040527.1, on the reverse strand, counting down.
AGGTCTTTAATCTCGTCATCCAGAAGTTGTGTGGATTTCATAATTTAAAGCTATGCCCGCTTCCCTGCAACAAACACTGGGTTTTATTTTAATCTTTGTACATTGAGGATGTTAGGGTCATTTTGTATGGTTGTTTCAGCATTTTTTCGACTGTTTTGACGTTTTGAAGGCATTTTGATTTTTTAAAGACATATTTGACTTGTTTTTCTAGTGCTATTTTTAGTGTTTAGAACTATTCTGACGTTTTAAAGGTAATTTTGGAGATTTCAAGGCGTCTTCAACATAGGTGGGTCAAAAATTTAATGAATTTATCTGCTGTTTTCGGCAATTATTCAAAGTGTCAGAATCCTAAAATTTTGCCTAAGTTCACGTTTTTTTAAATAATCTGAAATCTTAAAAATTACGCAATATTTGGTGTTTTCAATTTTTCGATGTCTTAAATCTCGAATAGCTCAAGAATGTTAAAAACTGGATTACCTACCCTCAAAACCTTATATATTTTTTTAATCTTCAAAAATGTTCACCCGAAGCATCAAATGTTATTCCGTAGAGCTCATTGTTGTCTAGAAAAACTGATAAGTTCAATTTATCACGTTAAAACATTCGGCCTAATGCCCTTCGAAAAATGTACATGTAACTTATACAAATTCCAACATACAAATTCTAAGAATTTTACAAACATTTCACATTTCAGACTTAAATTATGGAACATTATCTGAAAATTTGTTGGTATCTTGACAACTAATAATTTAAAAAAAATGTACATTATTCCGCAAACGATTTGATCTTTTAAACCAGGCTGCCCAACGTACGGCCTGCGAGTCGCATCCGGCCCACAGCCCCATTTTGTGCGACCCGCAACAAGTTTAGCAAAACTTCATCCTTGCGAATTTCGGTTTCTTAGCTCAATATGCAACGAGTGTTGGAGAGCAGCGACTTTTCCGGCCGACGGGATGCAGTGAGTCTTAGTGAAGGTCCCAAAGAAGGGGGATCTGACTGTGTGCGACAATTGGCACGGCATCATGTTGCTGTGTATTGTTCCAAAGTTCTGTGCAAAGTTATCCTGAATCGGATACTGGAGAAGATCGATGCGACTCTCCGATGGCAGCAGGCAGGAATCATCCTGGAGCAGGTCAATGAATTCCAAGAGTCCCTTTATTTGGTATTCAATGACTACGAAAAAGCTTCCGACCAACTCAATCACGTGAATCTGTGGGGCGCTATGAGACGCAAGGAAGTCCCGGATAAAATCGTCAACCTCATATCGAAGCGCAGTATCAGGCTTTCACGTGTAGAGTTCTGCATAACGGAGCCTTGTCTGACCCTATCCGGGTATTTGCTGCTGTGAGACAAGGATGTATACTATCACCGCTACTGTTCCTCATCGTAATCGACGAGATCATGGTGGGTGCAATTGACCGTTTACCGAACCGCTTTGGCAGCCTATCACCATGGCTTCATGGCTCAACGACTTCGGTTTGACTTATGATGTTGCTCTACTACTCACCCCAGCAGGCCTGGGTTCAATCCCAGTCGGCGCCGCCGGGATGTTCTGAGGTATAACATCTCTGATCACGCCTTCCTTCGGATGGGAAGTAAAGCCGTTGGTCCCCGGTTCATGAGTTGATGGGTCGATAGGTAGGGTCCAGGTGTGGGAGCTGCCTTCCTGGCACGTCGGTAGCATTGGTGCTCAGCACGGAAAACAAGATCGACGGAAAAAAAAAACAAACCAAAGGTTGCTCTACTAGCACAACGGTGCTCTGATATGCAGAGTAAGCTCAGTGACCTAACCGAACGATGCTCTGCGGCGGGTCGCACCATCAACGTCAACAAGATCAAATCGTTGGATTGATTGATTGATTTATCTTTATTTAGGAGGCTTTCAGCCTGAGGCTGGTTCGCTTCCAAATAAAATCGTTGGATGTCAACTAGCAATGGGCGATCTGGGATTGAAACACAAAATATCGATTCTTTTGGTTCAATTAATCGATTTTTTGAATCGATCTCAAACACGACAAAAATCGATTGGATCGATCCTTTTCATTTGATTTTTGTTTCGATCCAAAACAAAATTGTCAGTGAATTTGCATTTGCAATTTAATATTGATTTTTTTTTGTTTTCACTTTTGTACATCACTTACCTTGGATATGAATTCTGCAGTGAGCATGAGCATGATTGACCGCCCACGGTTGCTACTCTGTTATTGCCAGACCAGCTGTAATTACACAGAGAACCAATAGACGATGCTTGGGACTAGCAATCATCCTCAATGTGGAAAAATTGGTGATCTCAAACTAGGAAATACCAGCGCCGGCCGAACACAGGTCAAGAAAGGAAGGGGTAGGAATGTGTTGACGTGACACTCGCTTTTATGGAAGCCGAGAACACCTCTGCACTTCTACGAGGAATCACTGGGATATTGGGTAATAGGGTTGGGTTTGCAGCAGGGTTCGTTTTGGTAAACGATAAGCTGAATTGATGTCCTAACAATCATATAACGCGAAGGAGCTTGGGATTGAACCCACGGTCTTCTACTCAGTAAGCAAAAACGTTTGCCACTAGGCAAACGAGCTCCTTTTTAATCATCGAGTTGCTGTTATTACCATGTAGTCATGTTAACAAATAAAACGATTGACGAATCTTGAATGTGGATGGGTTTGAGATTAGACTCATGATGTTCTGCTCAGTAAGCAAAACCGGTAGTGCTAAGGCCACCAAGCCCCTCATATCACATTATAGCGTTACTCAAGTTTTTATGACTATTCAGACCCGGCACCGACGACAACGAAAAGTTTTAGAAAATAACCATACATTTTGAATATGAAAGGAATCTAGGACCACGTTTTTCTGCTCAGTAAGCAAGCCACGGCAACGGACGATCTTTGAAATTCTTAAACTAAAAGCTACAAAAGAGGCCTTTATTAAGATCCATTTTCACGCGACGTTAAATGTTTCGATTTTTTCTTTACGCATGGTTCAGGTAATCATAACAAGCTATGACTGACGTGACGATTGTTTAAGACCTAGTTGAACAAGCTATTCAAATGAAATTACGTTTTCGAATTTTACTTGGCATGTAATGAACAACAGAAATACGCGATAATTCATATTTTCAGCGGTTGGTGGTTAATTTTAAATATGCCTACGACTACGACGGCGATTACGACAGCGACTACGACAACGACAACAGCGAATTTGTAACTTACTATTTGTCTAGGATAAACACCTTTGCCCGGCACCTCCACTGGTTCTTCATGTCCGCTATCTGTCACTGTTTGCAAAATATCTAATAGCAATTACCTTCCAATACCAATACTTCCTGTATTGCCATGGTTATCTGGGAGGAGGGTCGCATCTAGTGCTTTCCCCAGGAACCGTTCACGGCCACCAGCTACTGCCCGTCCAGTCTTGGGCGTATCCAGCGAGGCATCCTTCAGATTACTTACAATCTCCGACACTCAATGCAAATCGCAGGCATAGTTACGCTAGTTACAAATAAAAAAACCCGAATTTATCCACCTATGGTGTGATCAGACCCTTCTTACTTATTCAAGTTTATTTATTTTATTGTCATTATCAGTGACCAAGCCCCCCACCCCCGTGTCATCCAGTGACGCTACGCCACTGCCTGGGGGTACCCGGAATATATCCGGGTGTAGTCTATTTGGTGAGGCTACCAATCACCTTATCATCGTATTTTAATGTGATTTAATGGGTTTTAATTCAATTCATATTCAAGCAACTTCCCCGGGGTACCCGGAACATGTCCAAGTGTGTCCAATGTGGTCTGGAACACTTAACACGACTTGCATTGATCTTATTTTTGAATTCTGTAGTAATTTGATGTGTCGCATGATGGTTTTGATACGTTTTCCGTTAAATCCAGCGTGAAGGCCCATATTCACCGGATCTTATTCCGGCCATATCTCCGAAACCGGTTCACCGATTCCAAAACCGTTCAATAACGTTCAATGGGACCCCAAGACCTATCATTTGGCGCCGAATTAGTCCAAATCGGTTGAGCGGTTGCTGAGAAACGTGAGTGCATTCATTTCGTTACATACACACACACATACACACATACACACATACACACACACACACACACAGACATGTTCCGATCTCGTCGAGCTGAGTCGAATAGTATATGACACTCGGCCCTTCGGGCCTCGGATCGATAGTCGGTTTTTCAAGTGATATCTATACCCTTCTTTGTAAGAAGGGTAAAACACCCGTGCAAAGAAACGGATCAAATGAAACGTCTATGAATTCTGCAAACAACCAGTGTGACAAGAACCAGAGACGTTAAATAGATACACGCATAGACTGAAGCGAGAAGAACCAAACGAACCGTCAAACGCCGAACCAAACGAGCATAAAAAATAGACATTACTGTTCGCTCAATGCACCAGAAAGGAGTATTGTTATCAATGTTGAGAAAAGTGTTTAATTATTTTCACGAAATATTTGATATCTGTTATTTATTTATTTATTGTTGATGCAATTAAATACAACATTTATTAGTGATAAAAAATTGAATCGGAAAGTTTTATTTAGTTTTATGGTAATAAAAATCATTGCACTGCAAGCAAAACAGGAAAATATGACAAAACTTATACTGTCATGGAGCTACTGTCATCTCTCGTCTTCGCTTTATTTTTGCAAAATGATGCCGCGCACTTCATCTTTATTCAGTTCCGGTCGAACGTTCAAATTTTCTTAACAGCATTGTGCGACACTGCATGAAAGTCATTTAAAGACACTCGAAGAAACATGGTTGCCAGTGACATTGCCAAACGATCCTTCAAAATCTGTGCTGCTGTTTCGACAGAAATTTTCATTGCGCGTCCCTATCAACGTCTCTGGCAAGAACGAGAAAGAGAAAGTTTGAGGCTCCAGAGACTTTTATAGACCTTTTTGACGTTTAATTGTCTTTCTCTGTCTAGCACACATGGATGAACGGACGATTTAAATGGCGCAGTAGTTTGCGCCGATTAAACATCAGAAAACTCTATAATCGTCTCTCTGTACGGCATTGTACATCGTCTCGTATAGTACTTCGCATTCTTTTCCACTTTTGTCTTTCACACGAGAAAGTCACACGTCTCGCTCTGTCAGAGGAGCTATTCCCTTAAACTGGTGAAACCACACAGAATCTAAATCGGCTCAATGCAAAACGCATAGCTCAATTAGCTTTCTTGGGATCCCTCTCGGATGAGTTTTGGGATATCTGAGTTAATTACTTTCCGTACTTACCTGCTTTTACACTCCGACTATCTAATCGTTTCGTTTAAAATGTTAATCTATTGTTTTTTTAAATCGTTCATTTAATACCAATGAAACTAATATTATAACCTGTTAAATCACTCACCTAATCAAGTATCCTGAGCAAAAACTTCCACATATCAAATGGAATCAATATAGTCATTTACTATATTCTCATCATGTATGTATGTTGCACTCACAACTTTACTGCGTACGTACTACACAATTTATTTCTAAATGATATCAATCACCACACTAATTGGCCATTATAAGTGAAATGTCATAACAAGATAGCTTATGTAACGTAATATCAACTTTAGATTGAACTTGGCGTTAATCCTATGATCCGTTATATTTGAAACTTAACCCATTTTGAAAAAAGAATCGTTTCAAAAGATTGAGTCAAAAAAGATCGATTCAAAATGATTGATTAAATCGGTGAATCGATTATTTTCAAAAAAAAATGAATCGATTAACTAAGATCGATTCTTGCCTCAAGATCGCCCAATGCTAAGTCAACACGGACAACCCTTCTAACTATACGGTAGCGGGGCAAGCAGTGGAGAAGGTCGAAAGTTTCCAATATCTTGGCAGCGTCGGACGGCGGGACCAAGAGCGACATAGGTTCACGAATCAAGAAGGCTACGGCTGTCTTTGCGAGTTTAGGAAACGTATAAAGATCAAACCAGATAAGTCAACGCACCAAAATCCGAATTTTCAACTCCGTGAAATCTGTGTTGTTATACGCCAGGCGTAGTGTGTATCAGTGGAGAACACTTAGAAGCTGCAGGTCTTCATCAACAGATGCCTGTGGTATATAATTCGTGCCTGGTGGCCTCACAACTGGATCTCGAATGCCGAGCTCCATCGTCGATGTCATCAAACGAAAACGAAATCTGCAAGCAAGCACTGGATTGGAATCCGGCAGAACATCGCAGCAGATGCAGACCCACGGGCTCATGGTGGCGGAGCCTCAGCAAGGAAATAAAGCAAGTCGATAGGAATCTGATCTAGGTCCAGGTCAAGGCAAAATTGAGCAGTCTTTCACGGTGGCCCTTTGCACCTCCGGTGGTGTACAGGACCCTTAAGTAAGTAATTAAGTTGGAGAGCAGCCAATACTTTCAAGTTTTTTATTAAATAACTTAGCTGCTGACCGATGTGAGAAACCGCGTAAAAACCAACCAACCGAGATTGATTAATTCACATATTTAAACATTTTTAAATGTTTTGATTCTGATAGCTCATGTAATTTTAGCATGCTAGGGTCAATAAACACATTATTTTATGTGTCTGGATTTACTTTCTATATATTTGTAATTTTTTTTACGTACGCAATTTTATTACTTTTGTCTCAAATCAGATAATGTGATAACAAAAATGTTAAAAACCGGCTCCAATGTATATTCAAATTTTCTAGCCCGCCAGCTGATATGGATTCTAACGTTGGGCAGGCCTGTTTAAAACCATGCATTGCGGGAAATAATTATGTCTGTCCTTTCATGGGTTCATTTCTTTATTACCGAAATTTCAAACATCTGCTAAAATCCTCCTCTAAACCTCTAAAATCCTCCTCTAAACCAATGCATTGCAAATCACCGTTAACCCACAGCACTTTGGCAAATGATGCAGTACTGCGAAATATCAATTGTGGTACCTACTGTCACTGCCGTTCAAGATAACACCTGGTATGCAGTAGCAGCTACCCCCACGTAGGTATTGGTTACCACAGACCGCGATGAATAAAATATGGGCTAAATGGATGCTAGATGAACGGAGTCAGTGCCATCCGGGCCAACAACACAGCAGAGCCGACACGGACCTGACACCGAAGGTGCCGGAGGGGCGGACAGGTTGCTTGCAACTGCTCTGCTGAAGCTAAAGCTCAAATCACACTGTCAGGGCCCCAAGGTAGTAGTAGGAGCGAGCGACACGGCAGACGGTAGTATTCTTCTGACAGGCAGCAGCCGGAGAATTGAGAAATATCTGTTGCTGCCTGGCCGTTGGACGTGTGCGCTGCAATAGAACTACGTGGTAAATTTCGGTTCAAAAAAGGATCCACTCCCCAGAGTCAGTTTGCCTACCGAACGTGGCGTTTAACGTCGCTTTCGTTTTCCATTTTTTTCTTTTTTTGAATTTGTGGGACGGTGCATTGGAAGCAACATAGCGGTATCAACTGGTGTTGAAGATTGGATGGCGTGATTCTTATTTGTCATTGTTTTTGGCTTCGATGTCGAGATGAATGAGTTGGATTGCTAGAATGAAAGCCAGAATCAACAAACCAACAAACACGTTTTCGCCAATCATTGACTTGAACTACGATGTTGTATGCTGCACGTGATGTCAGTACATCATCCGTAGATGTGACATCCTTTTCAGAATCATAATTTACCTCGGTGTCAAGTCGTTTCACAAAGATATCGTATCTCATATTCGTTGGCTGGAGGGCAGTTTTAAATTTGCGTTGTATGCGAAAATTATATTCATGAGATGAGGTGATGTAAGGTGTGTGTGATTTATAATATCATTCGTCTTCTTGGAACGCTACATCTTACGTGAACCTTTCGTTATATTTACATTTTTGCGGTTGTTGTTTGAAAGCTTAATCACCACATTTCATTGGTCGTTTTGAAACATCACGCTGAAACCTCAAAACGATTCAACGCCCAAACAGAGCTTTGAATTAACGACAAAAACCGATATCGTTCTGTTTGCCTTTCTACTTTCATTCCAAATGCCATCTCCCGAATCAGGCTAAAGAAAAACAACACAGCAAACGTCCAAGTTTGCAAATAATTAACGCTAATTTGATTACCCCCTTTATCCAGCACCTCCCCTTCCATGACTGTTGACACAGTTTGTTTGTCTACCTCTGAATCTGTTTTCCTTTGCTATATTCCGAACTTCTTCAAAGCCGAGATTCATGCAAAATTAAACCACAGCTCGTTGTCGAAGCGGAAAAATCATTTCTCAATCATGCTCACGTTCTCCTCTTTTGCTTTTTCAGCTGCAAAAAGAAACACCACCCGGCCAAGCTGCCAACCACCTCGATAGTGATTGTATTCCACAACGAAGCCTGGAGTACCCTGCTGCGAACGATCTGGAGTGTCATCAATCGGTCGCCCCGACCGCTGCTCAAGGAGATCATCCTGGTCGACGATGCCAGCGAACGGGAACACCTCGGCAAGCAGCTGGAGGACTACGTCGAAACGTTGCCGGTGCATACCTACGTCTTGCGAACCGGCAAGCGTTCCGGACTGATCCGAGCGAGACTGCTCGGTGCCAAACACGTCAAGGTGAGTGCTAAAATAGAGTTACATTTATTCGTCTGAAATGTCTAAACTACAGGCACGATCGTAATCGTCCAGCAACATATCCTTGATTGATAGTTCGAACATTGTTAGTGAGCAGGGTTTCCCACAGTTTGGGATGTCTATAGGGGTGGGAGAGCTTGTGTCAGGGTTCCGATAGTGCAGCATTCGTACTTCCATGTCGCTACCCAAAGAGTTGTATAGTTCAAAGATGACCGCCGCGCCAAAAGCTGGTCTTTCCTCCAGTAGTGACTGGATTCCCATCGTGTTGAATAAATTGGTCATGGCTACGTCATGGGTTGAGTAGAAGAGGAGTCGTTGATTGTGCTTGGATTTCATTTTTCCCAACAACTCGTTCAGTATTGCACCTCCACGGATGCGCTTAAGATCGTCAGTTGCGCTAAAAGTCAGTTGGTAACCACGAGCAAACTCATTAGTCCTGTTTGGAAATACTTCGACTGCCCAATCCGGCAGGGTCAGCCCAAAGTACTCCACAACTTCAAGGTTATCGCATATTTCGAATAAATCACGCATCGAGTCAATTTCTGATCCGGTTCGTTGCGATACAAAGTCCTTCAGTTCGAAACCATCCTTGAGCCACAGCCTGGACTCCGGAGGAGGATCAAGCAAAAGTTTCTCCCTAACAGCATCCAATTTGGGACACACTCTTCGCTGGCCAAGAATCTGAAATTGGATCATTGAAAATCAATGTTACATAAATTAATGTAATATAAATGTATACAGTATCCTGCGAGCGATCCAGAACAGTAACCGGAACCGGTTGCCACGCAATTGTCATGTTTATGGCACCCGCAGGAGGTTCGTAGAATGACGCCAGTAAACTTTGCGCCGATAGGATGCAACGTTCGGAAGCACTACTGAGTACCGTGGTTGTATCCCAGGTGTACATTCCATGCTTGGGGATCAGCCATCCGTAGCGATTGCGAAGGGTGTGGCCCAGTTTGTACATGCGTTCAATTCCTTTCTAGAATATAGTTAAGGGTTAGTCGGTTGTGAGGGTATTTAAAATTATATGCTTGTGACGCAAATCATATATACGTATCTACGAAATCGACATTCCACTATTTATGATGATAACGAGAATTCAGCTGGAAACAATATTTACACCGTTATTTATTGAGTTTCATAGGTGTAGTTTGTAGTTCACATATGTAGTTTGAAATTAAATTGCTGTAGAAGTTGACAAGGGGGACTCCCATTTTAATTTTAATCTGATTTTAGATGGTTGCAGTCTTTGGCAAAGTTATAGAAAATATTATTTCAAGTAAAATATTGGCTTTAAAAAAACCTCAAAAAAATATATCAAATATAACATGGTTACATGGGTTGCTTCCACTCACTTGAAAATGTTTTTCGGAATTATGAAATTATTGGATGGTATAATGATATTTTGTACTTGTAAACAGGGCGTCACAATATCAGTTTCTATCGCAGGGTGGCAAGTGAACCAGGAAAACCAGGAAAAAGTCGGGAATTTATTTTCACCAGGAAAACCAGGAATTTCATAGGTCCACCAGGAAAATAATCTTGTTTGTACAATTTAAATAGGTTTTAAATTTTATGTACGTCAAATTTTCTTTTTATAATCAGGTCAAAACTAACCATTTTGTTCAAGCTAAATCTTTCACACAACTAAACATTGATGAACAAAATTTACACTGAGAATTTAGTAAATATATTTTGTATTTATTTTTAATTTATTTTTTCTCGATTCAATTGCGTGTTTGATTTGTGCATAATTGATAGCAGACTTAAGCAGTGCCGACGCGTAACTATTTTGAAGTACCTGTTCAACATGTTCAATAAAAAAGTTCTATTTCTAAAAATTTCAGTTAAGGCTTTCGAACTTCATGCACGTTCTACAAAATTCGGGAAAGTCTTACAAGTTTCAGGAAAATCCTGTGAATTACTGTGATGACCTATGACGGTCAGGAAATCTCTCCGAACCTTCAGAGAGGTTCTACATATTTCAGAGAAGTCTTGCGAACTTCAGGGAAGTCCTTTAATCTTTGGGGAATAACTACGAATTTTACAGAATTTTCTACAGATTTAATGTAACTTCTACGACATTTAGGCATTGCTTAAAACTTAAGGATAATCCTATGACACTTATTGATTTTTTCCGAGCTTCAGAGAAGTCTTCAATACTCTTGGGAAGTTCTCTGAAATTAACATAGGTCTCCAAGCTCAAAAAAGTTCCTAGAACCTCCGAGAAGTCGATTGAGCTACGAAATTCATGGGAGCTCTCCAAACTTCAGGGAATTTCCAAGAAATTAAGGAAAGACCCACAAACTTTTGGAAAACCCTTCGATATTTAAAGCCTAATGAACTTCAGGGAAGCTCTTCTAAATTTAGGGTCCTTATATATTCAGTTAAGTCCTTCAAACTTCAAGGAAGTTCTCAGATCTTCGAGAAAGTTCTTCAAACTTGAAGGAAGTTTTACGAACTTCTGAGAATTTCTACGAACTTCGTGGAACTTCTACGATATTTAAGAAATTCCTATGAATTTCAAAAAACTCCGAACTTCAGGGAAGTCCTAAGATCTTAAAAAAAAAGTCCTTCGAACTTTGGAGAAGTCCCATGAAATTCAGGCAATACAAGCTTCAATGAACCCTTCAGGAAAGACCTTAACGCTTCAGGGAAGTTCTACGAACTTTAGGGAGTTTGTATGAACTTCAGCAGTCAGTCTTTTTATAATAAGAGTTATTAAACCAGCGTTGTTTATGAAATCTTTTAATCATATGATTTTGAAATCATGTTGTAAGCAAAATTCCGCTAAATAAGATCCCTAATCGTTGACAATTTGCGGAAAATTTAAACAAACTGGAAATCCATAAAATTGTTACAAGCAAAGGTTTGTTTAAAGAGTCCTCATTCATATCACACTTCGCAATTTCACCTTGAGATAAACTTTGGTTAAAAATCTCAATATTAAAGTTAAAAAAATCACAGTTTTAAAAACAGAAATCTCAAGATTTAGGGGCTTATATATCTCTAAATTTCAGACATTAGATAGGGTTCCGCGCTAGTCCGTCGTACCTCAGCTTTTCTTCGTCATACACCCCTCAAATCGTTCATTTTACAGGTTATCGCAAATGTTTCAGTGTCAATCGTAATTAATCTTGTAAGCAAAGATGTTTTTGCAAATAGAACGGAAATAGCTAGTAGGCTTCTTTACAGCAAACAATCAGATAAAGATTTCACGGGCATTCACAAGAACCTTAATACCTATTTTGGTTTGTGAAATTCCGCATTGCGCAAAGAATGATGGCAGAAGGATTCACTTTATTTTTTTTTGTTAAAAATTGTTTTTTTTTTAAGTACATGGTTTTAAAACAAGGAAATTTTTAAATCATTGACCAGGAAAACCAGGAAAAACCAGAAATTTCAAAATGGAAATTCACTTGCCACCCTGCTATCGGCCAAATCGATGCAACGAAGAGACTCTAGTGGTATTCGCATTATCCCAATTCGCTTGTAGGCAACTGGTGAACTCATATCAATAGCAAATTATCCCTGCATGAAAGTTCACTCATTAGTTTGTTCATCCGCTCGCTCACTGGGCGCGTCAGCTTTCTCATTTGAGGTGGCATGAATTTGATCCGTTATTCTGCTTCTTCTTCGCATTTCAAGCTTATTGTGATCCTAGTACAGGTTAATGCAACTATTTTCCTAAATTGGGTATGAGACAGGTACTTGTAGTAGGGTACGTACTAGACTGATGCAAAATTTGACTTTTTCGCTCCACAGTGCTTAAATGGTTTCAAATCGGGTCCTGATTAGCCTCCCAAAGTTACAACTCATTTGGTTGGAAACAAACTTCGCACAAGCTATTTGAAGTTTACATGTAAATTACTATGGGAAATCTCAAATTTTTGTTCATTGCCTTCTAGTCTTTTTCCATATTGAGCTGCGAAACAGTGCGATAGCCATTATTAAAGATAATTTTCTCAGCTACAACTTTGCTCAAGATCGTTTCTATGTCAAACGAGACAGGAAAAAGTTATTAATTATTTAAGAGATTGGTAAACTTATGACATGATCAAGCAGCTGCTCTGTAGGCAACACTGTATTTTGCAGTGTGACATAGTAGCCATGATATTTGTGTTCTATTCAACGCCCCAGAAACACCAATGTTGCCTGCTGAGCAGTTGGTTGAGCATGATAATTAGACATCAGCGCATTGAACCATTGATAAATTTCGATCCTTGCATTAAATCAAAAAGTGGTCTTCGGCAAAGTTGTAGCTGGGAAAATTTCCTACAAGTAAAGTTGAAAGTTTTTGAAGCAGACCGATATGGTGAATTATTAGATAGACATGAACAAAAATCTTGGTTTTACCATAGTAATTCCCATACAAACTTCAAATGGTTTGTGCCATCTCAGTTTCTCACCAAAAGGGTTCAAATTTTGAGAGGTTAGTCAGGATCCGTTTTGAATCGTTTAAGTATTGTGGAGCGAAAAAGTCAAATTTTGCATCAGTCTAGTACGTACTGGTTCACCACTCTAAAATTTTCACCAGGGATAAAAAGTTTTCAAGCATAAACAAAATCATTAGAAAAATTTTCATTGTAAATTCCTAATTTATCTTGCAACTTTCCTTCACTATGAAAATTTTCGTGGAAAACATTTTTCAAATTATATTTTTCATGCAGGGTGACCAGTGAACCAGGAAGCCGGGAATTCGACGCCTCAGGGAAAAAAGGATTTCGATGACAAATCGGAACCAAATATACTGCGACCGCTTCTCGAATGACCAAAGTAACATTTTGGACAGTGATAAAAAATCATGAAACTTGCACTGAGCTAGATTTTCAGGATAAAGTCACTTTGAAGCACCATTAAGAATTTTAGAATTTTTATTCAAAACAATTGTGTTGAGGAGATTTTTGAATTAATTTTAGAGATAACATCAAGGTATTTCAGAGAAAATTTTCAAGAATGTTTCAGGAATAACTTCAAAAGAGTTTTAAATAGAACTGCAAGTCAATTGTGTGAGTTCAAAGTAAGTTTTTTAAGTAGCTCTGAAGACTATTCTATGACGATTGTGGAGAAAATTCCAGGATTCGTGAAAAAGGGTAACAGTTCTACAATTTGAGGGTAAAATTCTAAAGAAATTCTGCGAAGAGTTAAAAGGGAATTTCGAGGATAGCTCCATGGGTATCTCGAGAAGAATTTTTAAGGAGAATTTTCAGAAGAATTCATAGGAGAGAGAAAAATTTTAAGATATTTTTTTTAGGAAAATAGCAATTCTATTCTAAGGAGGATTCAAGCGATTTAAATAAAATTGTGAATTCTTTGAAATGACTTTAAAATTTTAAGATAATCTAAGACTGGATTTCATGATTTTTATAAGTGTTCTGCAGTCAATTTTTGAAATGCTAAAAAATCAATGGATTCCCAGAGAGATTTTTTCAAATTTTAGAAGAATTCTGAAAAGAGCTCTTTGAAGGGAAATGATTCTAAATGCTGCTTGAAAACAATCCAATAAAATTCTGTACAGTGTTTTGAGCGAATTTTCGAGGTAGTAAAAAAATAAAGATTTTGAAACCAAATTCAAGATCCAGGATAAATGATGCTCTTAGTAATAACCAATTCAAGTATTTCAGCTCAATCGTATTTGGAATACTTAATTTAAATTTAATCGCACAACCGGGAAAAATCCTAAGTTCCGGGAAAAAACTAGGAATTTGCAAATCGAGATTTGTTGTTCACCATATTGTTATGCAGTATTGAGATGGTTTTCATTTTACTGTACATCTTTCTTTCTCCGATGCTTGGTTAATGAGCTATGAATATTTAAATTACGTGATGTCCGGGAAAATTCGAAAACTTCAACTAAAATGTACCGGGAAAATTAACCACCCTAAAGTTTTTAAATTTTGTTTCGTTCATATAACCATAAACTGTACCTCTTTGCGAAAAATTTCAAAAACAATTCTGAGACCCTTCGGCCCATTTTGTGCGATAGCAAAAAAATCCGTAGGAGAAAAAAGCACATACTAGTTCATCTCCTTCGTCCGCATGGCATCCCCCGAGCCAGGACGAGCTGCAGTAGGGGTTCACTCTTCATGGGATCACATTTATCTGACTCGCATTTTACTCAACTACATGTTGATGTAGTTGCATCACTGTACCTCTGTTACAGTGCTTACTTGCTAGGTTAATGTGCCCGTGAAGGATGCACACCATACCACACCTATTGGGAATATCCTTTTGACGGGATGTCTCTATGTATCTGTCTGGTGGTTCGGGCCAGTGTATCCAAACTCAGCAGATTGCAGCGATTAAAGTACGGCGGAAGAATTTGTGGATCACACCATGGTGCCGAGCAGGACAGAAATCCATAGACTCCTGACAAATGGTTTGAACTCGATAAGTAGGGTGGCCGCTGAACCGGGGAAACCGGAAGAAACCGGAACTAACCGGGAATCGAAAACAACCGGTAAATGAATGGGATTTTATTTTGAGCCATAAAATATGTTTGGTTTTGCCTTTAGAAACCGAATTCTGAAAATAAAAAAAATGTCCGAAATTTTGAATATTTCTTCAAGCACGGAATTCTTAAGTTTCTTTTTTTGTTAAGTAAAAGTTCTTCACAATTGTTCTAATTGAATCCAGTTAGAATCCTACACAAAATTCTAAGCATCTGATACTTCAGTCCGCATCGTGCTCTCTGCCGTGCGGATCTATTTGCTTTTTGCTGATGGAAGTGTTACTGCTACCTTAAGCTACAACAAATTTAAACAGCACTTTTCAGTGCTAAATATTACCTGCAACTGTTCTACCTTGTTCAATTCTTATACCTCTTCGATCCTTGTTTGGACCCTATCCGAGGTAATCCTGCTTGGATATCGATTTGGAAAATTTCTTAAAGTAATCTAGCTTAGAGAAACTCTCCTCTGCCGCCACGGCGCCTAAACGCAAAAGAAAAGGGCAACCTCTTGATCCCCCTTCTGATTCAATTTATTTGAGCAATCAATTTGATATGCTTATGGATGATGAGAATGTTCCATCATTCAAGGAAAATTACACTATACTTTCCCGGCTTAGTGCCAAGAACGAAACGGTTACCCCTATTGTGATAACCATTTCAGATTTCCGTGCTCTTCGCACGGAACTTTTGAACTTCATTAAATTCAAGTTTTCACTTCAATTTTTTCACTTACGACACCAAAACTTTACGTCTGTTCAAGGTTGTCTTGAAAGGTATGCCCAGTGGTGAATCCCTGGATCAAATCAAAGCACAGATGAATTGAAAAAATACTTGGAGTTGAGCCAGTCCAAGTAATCAAAAAGAAAATGAAATCTCATCCTGGCGATTCGCGCAACGGGATTTTTATTATTTTTTTGTTTAGTTAACTTCAAGTCTAGTGAACTAAACATTCTTATGGCGTCACGGTATAAAAAAAATGCTACATGCCAGCTAAATGCAATAATTGTGTTGATTCCTCTCACGTAAAGGACGACTGTCATGTGAAGCAAGATCCTAAGGCATTTAAATGTTCAAAATGTGGTGAAATCACAAATCCAATTTTTGGGAATGTAAGCGACCCTACAAACGAAGACTCCCAATCTACAATCTCGTTCTATGCGTCAGGTAGCAAACACTTCACGTTTCCGACTATGTAGTAATTTCTTTGCTGTTAACAAATTCTACATTCATCAACAGCTCACAAGCTTCAAATTCTTTTCCATCCCCTACCTCGTGATTTCCGTCAGAATTTCATTAAATTTACCTCAAAATTGTCTTGAAATTCTTATCAGGATTATCTAGAAACTATGCTCTTGGAATGCACCCAAAGTTTCCCAAAGTATTGTAACTACCTTGGAATTTACATCAAAATTCCACGGGATTGTCTCTTAGAATTCTATTAATTTTTTTCTTGAATTTCCCTTGAGGGAATCTCTTGGATTTTTTTTTTTTTTGATCTATTCCGATTCCCTTAGAACTCTTCCCTTAAATTGCCTTGAAACAATATTCCGCATCATCCTGGAATGCTACTCAGAATTCTTTGTAAATTTGATCAAAAACAACTTTGAAGTGTGAAACAGTTAACTATATTGCTCGGTGAATAGTAGTGGAAAACAGCTTACTAAATTATAATTATTTTTACGACAGAGTGTTTTCAAACTGAGTCCGCAAAATCGGCAAACTCCTCATTGAACTACACTTTTGAAAACCCTTTCTCTTATGCGTCAGTACGATAAATCGTACTGCCAAAAAGCGTGTTCAATTTCTCGATCCGGCTAGTTCTTCTCAGAGCAGGTCAGGTAAGAATTAGTGAAATTAACTCAAAACGTGTAAAAGACTCTAAAAATCCTGATATAAACTGGAATCTTCCACTGGCCAACCTAGCGGTCGACTAGAATACGTACAGCAAGGGCTAAACCTGGATATGCAATTATTTTAGTGGTTCTGTCCTAGGGCCCTGAACGTGCACGTTTTTCCAATGGAACAATTGGTTTGATCTAACCTGTTCTTTACAGCAGCAGTTTGTTATCGACGGTCCTCGCCGTTGACGCCACAATCACTGATGTAGATGCTGTCGCTTGGTATAACTCGTGGGCCTAGTTCGACTTGGCTGCCGCCAAGAAACAACTCGAAGCAACCACGATTCGCGCGCCAGTCTGAGGGCGCAACGTGCTAGGCTATGCACCGATGCTGATTCCGTTGTCAAATATCGGCACTGTGTACTATCGTCGTCATCCAAGCGGTCAAAGATGATGGTGGAACGGATCCACACCTGGCCCTAGTTCAACTTGGTGGTCGCCAAGGAACTACTCGAAACCACACGTGACACGCGCAGATTGCTGGGTGCTTGGAAGGGCCACGAGGAAGGTGCTTGATAGAGCTCCAATAAAAAAGGCGATAACAAGTACTTGATGAACCAAACACCCTACTAAATGTTTTACTTTTAAATTAGCCTTTGTGCTTCACTTTATTAGTTCTTAGTGGCACTGAGCTACACAGCTAGTATTCAGTCTGGTTATCTGGCTATAAATTATTTAATTAGGTTTATTAAACTAACGAAAATCGCTACTTACTTTTATAAAACAAAGTTAGCTATCACGCGTTTTATCACTTCTATGCTTAGATAGTATAGCACACTCGGTATAAACGATATAGCACACTTGGGAATATACTTCGACTTGGTAATTAGGCTTGATGATCTGATCGCTCGCACAGGTCTAACCAGAATGACGCTGGCTCATATCAGAAAGATCGTTATCCACTTCGTGGATACGAGAAGTGAATATAGAACTACACTCAATTCTAACGTGTCCTGCTCTTATTGGTTAAAACAACAGCATCCAATGTTGCATTTCACAGCTTTTAGTGAAAGATTAAAATTTAATAGAAGACCACCTTCAAAAAAGTAGTACGATCCGAGGCTAATCTACGGGAGGTATCTATTTCTGCTGAATTTGTTTTTATATATTTAGATGCAAAACCAGCCACTCCACTAATAGAGGCGCTACCATCACTCAAGGGTTACAAGTGCTCTAGATTTCCCTTAAATCTCCATAACAGTTTCTTCTGAACTACCTTGTAGAATTATCTCTAGAATATCTTAAAATTTTGTCCAGGCGATGATTTTTTTTTTAAATCTGAGATCTTGACGAATACGCGATGTTTGATATTTTAAATTTTTCGATGTCTGGAATCTGCTATTAAAAAGGTTATCCCGTGGATTTTTTTTTGTTTTCTAAATAAATTTCCAACTTCAATACTCTTAAAACATTCTTAAATCTTTAAAACATGTATAATTTCGGACTTATTTATACTAATTTATTTAAATTATAAAACAATTAGATACAATATTTGCAGCTGTTTATATGAAACCGGGAACATTATGGTCTGCAACCGGGAAAAAACCTAAAATTTAATTTCTTAAATCCAGTGGCCACCCTGCATAAGTGATGGACGGATTCCGAATCATTTTTTAGATTTACGGATTTCGATCCTGCAATCCTGATAAACTTGCATTTAACTTTAGTTTTCTTTAGACCATCGTCTTCGATCACATGGTCGTATACACTGCTTAAAATGACTTAATCATATCCTCATAGACTAATTTACTAATGTTAAAATCAAAAACCTTACAAGACTTGATTAAAGCAGGGTGGCAAGACAACCAGGAAACCTGGAAAACTGGGAAAAAGTCGAGATATTATTTTCACCAGGAAATCCGGGAAAAAGTCGGGAATTAGAAAATAATCTTGTTCCAATGATTTCAACAGTTCCAAAATTTCACAAGTAATGGTTTAGTTACTTTATTGTGTATTTATCGTTCTTTTTGTAATTGTTTTTCGAATCAATTCAATTGTCATAGCGCCGTGCTTCGTTGATCGCAGAATCGAGTAAAAATTGAAACGTGAATATACTGTGACTAATTATTTACTGAGTCACTTTCAAGTATATTTACAAGTAGCTAGATCGACCAAATCAATTGCAGCTTCTGTAAACATAATGGTGATACTGTTATTTAAATGGAGATAAGTAATTTGTTTTAGTAGATAAAATCAATCCAAATTTGTGGAATATGAGCCAAAAACGACTCACTCACTGATTTGAGATCTTATAGGTGAGAACGTTTTTCATATTCTTTCAGCTTCTCGCCTGTTTCGTTCTACTGCTGCTGTCAGTTACGAGTCTATTGGCAGTTATCTGCTTGGCAGAATCAATACTCGCCCAGCTATCTTTTTGCATTCATAATGCAGTGCTATATTACTATTTATTTTTTTAATTTTCACTAGCCGAAGGGAATCTGGGGGAGTGGGCGCAGTGGTCTACTGCGGTGCAAAATGCTTACTATTTTAAACTTAAAAATTGGTTTGCATGAACTAGATTTTAGGAATATTTTAATAATTTATACGGAAATCAAAATAAATACATTTAAATAGTAGCATCAGCGGCGCCGGTGGTTTAGTGGTAAGCGTAACTGCGTCTCACTCCAAAGGGGCCTGTGTTCAATGCCAGTTGGCGCCGTCTGGATTTTCTGAGGCATAAAATCTCTGATCACGCCTTCCTTCGGAAGGGAAGTAAAGCCGTTGGTCCCGGGTCCATGAGTTGATCGGTCGATAGGTAGCGTCCTGGTGCGAAGCTGCCTCCCTGCTGTCGGTAGCATTGGTGCTCAGTACGGAAAACAAGATCGACGGAAAACAAATCATGGAAAAAAAAGCTGGAAGGACACTAATGGTAATTACCGTGTTGCAACGTAAGAATCCAAACATCGCATTCGCTTTGACGACTGTCACCGAGATGTGCTCATGAGAACGCAACTTGCTGTCAAGGATGACTCCTAAATCCTTGATCGAACTCTTTCCAAAGGCGAGAGCAGCAGCAGCCGACCGAACAACATGGGAACCAAACCAGTTCCAACAATAGGAGACCAAGCTCCAAGTCAACTGATGAGACAAGGAGGCAGTTTTTCAAGCAGTGTGTGCCAGTAAAGTATGCCACTCAAATCCTAATTGACGATTAACCTTATAGCGAATTCGATTACCTTGATTATCTTGATACTCGATCCAGGTTGAAACTAAATCAAAAACAAATTTGGTATTAGTGACCTGAGCTGAGCGATGGAGGTAGCGTTCTATTTGATGTTGTTATCCTTCATTTGGTGCTAGTTGTGTTCAATTTGGAACAGGTTGAGAAACCGAGCTCTGGTCATACACACACTCATATTCAGATTTGGGTGAGCTGAATAGATTGATATTTGAGCTTCCAGGCCACGGATCGCAATTCGGATTTTAAAAATGTAAGAAAGAAGACATTACGAACAACTGGGAATCACTCTCGAAACAAAAATGGAAATAAAGTCTGTGTATGAATTAAGAAATCAAAACTAAGCTTACACTTCCCCACAATCCTAGTTTGAACCTACTCACCGGTTGCAGCGCCAAGTATCCGCCGATCCACGGATAATCCACATTGGGATCTGTTTTATACGTATTTATCGGACTACGATCTCCATGGCGGAAGAAAATAATCACTTTCTGAAGAGATCTAGAACTTCCAAAACGAACAGACGCTTCACAGCACAAACATCCTAACAGCAGGAGACCACCTAGCACCTTGAACATTTTCCACTCAAATGAATAAGCCGTTTCGCGTGGATTAGAAAGTTGATAGGCTCCTTCGTGATGACTGGCTCTGATTACATAATGATTTCGCAAAACAAAACTAGCCGATTCATCTAACTCGGCACGTGCTCACAACCGGTAAATAACTTATTTCTATGTATAAATATGCATTCTACCACGTTGAACAAATCTCATCATAATCGTCAAGTAACAGCGGCTTAACCGTCCGTTCGAACTTAGTCAGCGAACAAGGTTCGGCGCAGTTTGGAATCGCCAACTCCGCGGGGTTTTCAATCGATGAATTCTCGTAGTAAAACATGAGCAATTCTAAATCCTTCCAGAAGTCTTTGCTCTTGTGCAGCTCAAAAACGACCGCCGAGCCCAGTTCCGGCCGTCGTCGTATCTGTTCCTTCATACCTAAAGCGTTGAATAGATTGACTTGCGTCAGATCGTGACCCGAATAGAAGAACATTCTGCGATTCTGCTTCAGCTTTCCGTCACGTTTTGCCTTCATTTTTCGCAGATATTCACTCAAAATTGCCCCACCCCGAATGAGTTTCAGCTCCGCCGTCGCCGAATAGCTAAGTAGGAATCCCAGCAGGAATGCCCGAGCCCGGTCCGGGAAGATTTGATAAGCCCAGTCGGGTTGCTTCAGTCCCATCCCATTGTAAATCTCCAAATTGTCGCAAATCAATGCCGTGTCGTAGAGGGAAGTGATGGGTTCACCGACTTCCGCGGAAATCAGCGCCTGTAATGCCACTCCCTCCCGATGCAATGCCGCCAGGAATGAGCCGCTGTTGGCCTTCTCTTGGGCGGAGATCACTTTCACTTTCTGGCAGGTCTTGTTTTGTAAAATGTACTGAAAACAAAGATAATTAGTGGCGAAATTCAATCGTTGATCTTGCAAACTCACAGTATCTTGATCCGGAGGAATTACATGTATCGGAACGGGTTGTCGACGAATTTCGGAACCATTCGATGTCTTCAGGAATCCCGTCAGAAAACTCTGGGAGCTGTCTATGCAGCGCTGGGCGCAACTACTGACGGCGTAAATGCTTCTTTTCATCGTGGCAGTGTCCTCGGGAATGAAAAATTTGTACCGACGACGCATGTTCCGACCAAGTTGGTACAGTTGCTCGAATCCTTGCTGTGAATAGTGACAGGAATGGTTAGATGGTACTTAGTTAAATGCTCTTATTGAGCAAATATACCGGTTGCAATTCTCCAGGTCCATTCAGCCAGGGATAGTCTGCGTGTGGATCCGAGGGAAATGACTGTACCGGACTACGGGCTCCGTGACGAAACAGTGTCAAAATCATCCTCAGCGAATCACCCTCACTCGGTTGACAGGACACATCTTTGTTCATGTAAACTTGCACAACCAATAACACGAATAATACGTTATACACCTTCATGTTTACAACTTCTCACTAGCAAGAATCAACTGACGTGTATAATTCCGGAGAATGGCACTCCTCCAACACGTTTTCACTAGCTTTTATAGTCATAATCCTATGAATGTATGATTGATATGTTATGCCAATAAATCGTCTAAGCAATAGCTTCTTCCGACTTTTGCTGCGTTCTATTCACACTTCCTGAGAATAGTACGGTTGACCTTAGTTGCAGCGTAACATCCGTCTGGTGCATTTCATCTGGGTGCATATCGCTGGTGATTGAACGTTAGTTCCTTATTCCTCATCAGCCACATATGTACACTAGACTGATGCAAATTTTGACATTTTCGCTCCACAGTGCTCAAACGGTTCCAAATCGGGTCCTGATTAGTCTCCCAAAATTTGAACTCATTTGAAAAGAAACTGACTTGGCACAAACCATTTGAAGTTTATATGGAAATTACTATGGGAAATCCAAACTTTTTGTTCATTGTCTTCTTACCTTTTTCCATATGGCACTGTTCAAAAATTCAAAAGCTATACTTATGGAAAATTTTCTCAGCTTCAACTTAGCAGAATGTAATTGTTGAGCCAAACGTCAAATAAAATAGTTATTAATTGTTTAAGAGATTGATAATCTTATGGCATGATCAAGCAGCTGTTTTGTGAGCAACACTGTATCTTGCAGTGTGACATAGTAGCCATGATTTTTGTGCTCTATTCCAAGCGCCAGAAACACCAATGTTGCCTGCTGAACAGTTGATTGAGCATAATCGTAAGACATTAGTGGTTTGAATTATTGATAACTTTTGATGCTAACATTATATTGAAAAGTGGTTCAGGACAAAGTTGTAGCTGAGAAAATTTTCTACGAGCTTAGTTATCATTTTTCAAAGCAGAGCTATATGGTAAATTGTTAGATGGATATGAACAAAACATTTGGTTTTCCCATAGTAATTTCCATATAAACTTCAAATGGTTTGTGCGAAGTCAGTTTCTTTTCAAATGAGTTCAAATTTTGGGAGACTAATCAGGACCCAATTTGGAACCGTTTGAGCACTGTGGAGCGAAAATGTCAAAATTTGCATCAGTCTAATGTACACCCTATTCTGTTTTTACACGATTTTCATGTTTTTTTTTAATATTTTTCCCTCATGGACGATGGTTACAGCAATTTTAATACCAGGGTAAACGCACCAATAGTGGAGGTACGTTAGTGCAATGTTACTATAGTGGCTTATGAAGACTCCATAAGCCACTATAGGAACGTACCTCCACTATTGGTGTGTTTACCCTAGGCGATAAAAAATCTCGAAAAAATGAATTGAGTATGTGCAACACGTAAATACATTTCTCTGTTATTCAATCTCTCTATCTGTTTCTCTCTCTCCCGACAGGGTCAAGTGATAACCTTCCTGGACGCTCACTGTGAATGCACGGAAGGCTGGCTGGAACCGCTGTTGTCACGTATAGTGCTAGACCGCAAGACTGTTGTGTGTCCCATCATTGATGTGATATCGGACGAAACCTTTGAATATGTGACCGCTTCCGACCAGACGTGGGGTGGCTTCAACTGGAAGCTCAACTTCCGATGGTAGCTCTGGCCATTCGAATCTTGTGAGCTAGTTACAATAATCGTCGCTTTTTCCCATCACTACCAACAGGTATCGAGTACCGGCCCGAGAGATGCAGCGACGGAACCACGATCGAACGGCTCCCCTCCGAACGCCGACCATGGCCGGTGGCCTGTTCTCGATTGATCGAGACTATTTCTACGAAATAGGCTCGTACGACGAAGGCATGGACATCTGGGGTGGAGAAAATCTTGAAATGTCCTTCCGGGTAAGTACTATGCTCCAGAACATTGCCAATCCCTTTTGATTTTTAAATTGTTATGATTTATTTAATTTAACGTTTATTTTATCGACCCCCTCGAACCAAATCGAAAAATTCGTAAATCTATCGATGAGCTTAGATATGGCAATGTGGTGGCTTACTAGAGATCGCTCCCTGTTCCCACGTGGGCCACGTTTTCCGCGACAAATCGCCCTACACATTCCCCGGAGGTGTCGCTAATATCGTGCTGAAGAATGCGGCCCGCGTTGCCGAAGTATGGTTGGATGAGTGGAAAGAGTTTTACTATCAAATGAGTCCAGGTTCGAAACCCAAAATTTTCTTCAACTTCCAGTCAGCTAACTCATCCCTAAAAACAACAACACAGAACCATCCCTCTATAAATGCTAACACCACATTCTCTCCTAGAAAAAAAAATCCATGCGAACAGTTTCATCCAACAGCAGTGCAGTGCTTTTTCGATAGATCTCTAGATATGCATTTCGATTTGATACACGCGTGCTTGCAACAGAGATACACTTTTTAGAAAACTACACAGCACCAGTTCACACCCCGTGCCGACGAATTTAGACGCATTCCCATAATGCCGACCTTCTAACATAAAAACGCATAGTGACCACATAGCTTCTCTGTTAGTTTCATATGGACAATTCTCCTCTACTCTCTTACGTTTCTAAACAGCATCCTCCTGTACTTTGTGTGAAGTAGATTTAGTAGGTTATCACACAGTGTGTTCTAACGAAACTACCCACCTGCAGCAGTGTGTGCTCGGTGTCCTCGGCGAATAAATCAACCCATTTGCTCCTCCGACAATCCTGGATTAACGACAATACTATATCTTCAAATCTAATGATTATCCATGTCCTAACACGTTACGAAGTGTGTAACGCTAAACAACAATCTGAGCTCTCTGTTCTTAGTTGCAAGGTAGACAACACACGAACTTTACAGCAAGTCACAGTTTTCGGACTACAATTCCAAACAGGCAGCAGCGGTGGTGGGATCAGGGTGATCCAAATACTCATGTGCTTTTCATCAGTGTTTTTAGTTATCAATGTAAGACAGCACAATAATTCATGATAGGGTAATTTACCCTAACTAATCTGCATATGCATATATCGCCAAAGCAAGAAGCTCTCAAGACACTAATCTGAGAATGTGAATTTGTCGTTTAATAAAAAAAGGTAACAATTCATATTGCCATACCTGATTTCCACGACATCGCTGGAAAAGTCCCAACATTCCTAATATACACACAGCCAATGAGAACGACCCAAATTTGATTTTAGTTTACTCATAAATCACAAAAACTGCAGGAACTCAGCGATGACTAAATTTGACTAAATGCTAGCTTCTCTTAAATGAACACAATGGACGTTGAAGATCAACTACAGTAATTACCCAATTTTGTCAGCCACCTTTTTGAAAATCTTTTCTAATGTTCTTCGAAAACCATCCCAAGCAGGAACGAATATCTCGATACCTTAAATTGGTATGGATGAGCCTGACATAAGAGGAAAAATATCAAAAAATAATACCAAAAAAATGTTACCACAATACCATTCCAATACCAAATTATGATAATCCAATACCAAAACAGTACCACAAAGGTACCAAATATAATTTTTTTTTTGTTATCAAGAAGGTATTTCGCATGTAATTTTTTTGGTATTATTCTTTATGAAGAGCTTTGAGTGTATTGGTTTATTTCCTTTAAATTCCGTTATGATTGCTTATTTTTTGACAGATACGTGTATTTCGTCTACTACTTGCAGACTTCATCAGTGCCAATTACTCAACACCACTGAAGAATCCATCTTTTATCTACGAGTTATATACTACAGTGTTATTCCCTGCATTTGAAATTGGCCACAGAATTCACAATTGAATTTCCACTGTTTTTGACTAAAGTAAAAGTATTGGTGGACTGCGAGGAAAAAAAGGAAAAGAAAGTTACATAACAACAAACTGAGGTCGCTACAATACTATTTGAATTACACTACACAGCAGAGAGACCATAAATCACACAGTTCAGTTAACACAGCTGTGGTTCAATCCGTCAAAGGTTTTGTGGTAAAGGATATGCAATCTCTTCAAAACCTGACGTGGAAGAGGCCACCGTTGACATGGAGACTGCAATCACTCACACACTTCCTATTCAATTACACGAGACTGCCAGGAATATTATTTCAGAGACAATACAAAACGGAAAGGGACATTCACTTAGTAAAACTGAGAAAGAGGAAACTCGAATTCTCAAAGAACTAAAAACAAAGCCGGTATTCTATACAAAAGCGGACAAAGGTAATGCAGTAGTGATTTTGGACAAAGAGGACTATGACAATCAGATGACGGAAAAAATTACTAATGGCCCATACAGACAGTTGAGGATTGACACACATCTTAGAATGCATCTACCTGTTGGAGACTAAATTTAGGAACCTGTTTAGGTAAATTGTGACAAGGCAGTGGATACCTGGTGATTTTTAGTATATATTGATTAGTATTTAACTCGTAGATAATAAATGGATTCTTCAGTGGTGTTGAGTACTTGGCACTGATGAAGTCTGCAAGTAGTAGACGAAATACGCGTATCTGTCAAAAGATAAGCAATCATAACGGAATTTTAAAGAAATAAACCAACACACTCAAAGCTCTTCATAAAGGGATTCCGTTAAGAGGTTCGACAAATTTTGGTATTTTACATCTTATGTCATGCTGGTCAATACCAAATTTGGGTATCAGGTCAGAATTAGGTGTTCATTAGATATTTTCTCCTGCTCGGGATATGCGCTTTTTCAATGGTCTTAATGCAGCAAAGTATACTTTAAACATCCATCTTGAAGATCGGAAAGCTTTGTTACGGTTATGTTCAATTATTAAAAGATAAAAACTTGACGCGTGGAGGGAGGGGGCTGATAAAATCGGGTCTTTTCCGTAAATTTAAAAATAAATCACAAATTATTTTTATTGTCTTATAAGTAAAAAACATATCGAAAATCGTTTCTTCACACTAAATCTAGCTCGGTAAAATCTACAAAACCGATTACTTCGGCATTTACTTTTGCTGATATCTGCATATCTAATTTATTAGCTGAGTCTCGGCAATGGCTATACTGCATATCAGCAAAATAAATCGCAGAACTAAATATTGCTTGAAAAAAAGGTCAAACATTTTACGAAAAGTTCATGTTCTACGATTTTGGTAATTTTTGACGTGTCCATTATGTTCAATTCAGATAAGTTATCATTTTGATAAGTTTCCAAAAATTTAAAAATCTTAAAAATGTAATTTTATTTTTATTCGTATCTTTAAAGGCTGTCCAAATGTATTCATACCAATGAAAATGTACGATTAATTTATTGCTATAATCACTAATGGTTGTAAAAATCCTAAACAAAGAAAACTTAAACATCAAAATAAACGGGTCTGAGGGAAAGCCGTAAAAACATATTCGACCGTTTGACTTGATATCAGGGCTGGTAGCGAGTCACTTTTTAGTGACTTGGTCACTTTTTTCAAGCCAGTCACAATTAAAGTCTCTTTTTTTAAGGTAAAGTCACTAAAGTCACTTTTTCTTGTAATAAGTCAGTATTTCAAACTTTTTTAAACGTGAATTTATTTCAAGATTGATCATTCTTCTGGATATAGGCTTACATTTTGTTCTATTTTTTAACAATTCGAAGTTAACGACCTGGTATAGTGATTTTTTTACGTTTAATCGTTCTTCTCTACCTACACTACCCAAATAACAATTTTGGTTTTATGAGGGTGCTGTAGACCATGATTTAGACTTGTAGAATGCTATAAAACCTCTATAAAGCTTGCAATGTTACTTGAGTAGAGAGATGCAAAATTTGAAATTTTCGCTCCACAACATTTAAACGGTTCCAAATCGGATCCTGAACCCATTTGGTGAGAAACTGAGATGGCACCAAACATTTGAAGTTTGTATGGGAATTACTATGGTAAAACTATCGTAAAACCAAGATTTTTGTTCATGTCTATCTAATAATTCACCATATCGGTCTGCTTCAAAAGCATTCAACAGCTACAACTTTGCTCAAGACCACTTTTTAATTAAATGCAAGGATCGAAAGTTATCAATGGTTCAATGCGCTTATGTCTTTTGATCATGCTCAATCAACTGCTGAGCAGGCAACATTGGTGTTCCTGGGGCGTTGAATAGGACACGCAAATCATGGCTACTATGTCACACTGCAAAATACAGTGTTGCCTACAGAGCAGCTGCTTGATCATGTCATAAGTTTACCAATCTCTTAAATAATTAATAACTTTTTGCTGTCTCGTTTTACAAAGAAACGATCTTCAGCAAAGTTGTAGCTGAGAAAATTTTTCTATAAGAATGGCCATTGAAGTGTTTCGCAGCTCAATATGGAAAAAGACTAGAAGGCAATGAACAAAAAGTTGAGATTTTCCATAGTAATTTACATGTAAACTTCAAATGACTTGTGCGAAGTCTGTTTCTAACCAAATGAGTTGTAACTTTGGGAGGCTAATCAGGACCCGATTTGAAACCATTTAAGCACTGTGGAGCGAAAAAGTCAAATTTTGCATCAGTCTAGTGTCCACTCATTTGGCTAAATCAAGTTCCCTGAGTTTTCCAGGTTTATAATAAGAATGCTATTTATGAAATCATTTAAAATATGTTTTTGACGCAAACGTTTTCAAGACATGACAATCAGTTTTAAAGAAACAGCTTTACTATCAAATCCATTAAATGTTGAAGTTGAACACTTACTTCATTTTAGTAAGTCTAAGATCACAACATTTTTAATGTCTTGACGTTTCGTACTAACAAAAATGTGGAAACTTGAATGAAGTTCTATTGATCTCAGAAAAGATAGAGCTAGAGATCTTTGGGGATATCCAGAGATCTTAAGGGGAAGTCCCCGAAACTTTATCGCAGACTATTGAATTGGTTAAAAAATCTATAAGCATGAACGATTCAGTATAGTTCCATGAGGTACTGAAATTAAATCGAGAACCCATAAGATGTTCCGAAAGATTCAGTACTGAGACCCCCAGAAAATTTATGAAAACTTCAGAAATATTTCAGAACTTGACAGAAATCTAGAGAATTCCAGGGAAGTTTAAAGGTGTTTATGAGAAGTCCATGTATTTTAAAGCAGAACCGAGATCTTCATTAGGGTTGAGAATTTTAGGGAAGCTCCGAGAACATCAAGACAGATCAGAGAATTAAAGGGCAGTTCAAAAAATTTCAAGGAAATTTCAGAAACCGGAATTTCCGGAAACTTCTGTTTGCTCAGAGAAAATTTCTGGAACGCAATAAAAATTATATGAACATCCGGAAAATGTGAGAGTATTTCAAGGGTGTTATATCATGGAAATTTCAAGATCTAAAAAAAATCGAAAGTTTCGCTAAGTTTATTAAAGAACATCAACGAAGTTCCATTAATTGAAAAAAGGCGAGAACTTATAGCAAGCACCGATGTTTTTTAAAAAATTCCAGGGAACTTCTAAGAAATTTAGATATTTTTAGATTGTTTCATTATATTCAGTGAAGTTCCGAGTACTTCGAGGACGATCAGATAACATCAGAAAAATCCCTTTAACTTAAGGAAATTTGTAGCGACTTACAAAGAGTTCATTAGAATTATGGGATATTCCGTGAATTCTATGATTAATCACAAAACTTAAGAAGCTTCAGGGAATTATAAATATATATCAGAAAATTTACCGGAACATTTGATCAATTTAGAGAAATTAAGCAATCATAGAAAACTTCTTGCAGGGTAAATTAGTGATTTAAGGCAAAGCTCCGTGACCGTTTATAAGCTTTATAAAACTTAAGGAAAATTGTATAACTTGAGGGCAATTAAATCAATTCCAGTAAAATGGTGGATTCTTTAAAAAAAAAAAAAAAACCAAGGCAGGCAGTCAAGAGAATTTTATGGAAATTGAGAAATATGTTGGGCAGTTTTAAAAACATCAGGAAACTCTAGACCAAGAAGTTAAGAAGAAGCTATGAATTAGTGTCCATAATTTGAACTTCAGACAAATCCTGAGAACTTCAGTGAAAATTTTAGAACTATTTTAATTATTTCACTGCGGAAGCCTAAAGAGGTTCCTGAAATTTCAGAATAACTTCGAAAACTTCACAGAAGTACAGAGATCTTCAGAAACATTTCGAGAACTTTATAAAAGTCTCGGAAAGATCCGAAAATTTCAGGAACTTTTATGGACATTTCGGGAGCGTCTCAAATAAGTTTAGTAAAGCCCCAAAAACAAAGGGAATTTCAGGAGAATTCAGTTCCATTAGTTTCCTAAATTAGCGGGAAATTTCAAGAAGTTCCCAGATTTTCAGAAAACTTTAGAGATGTTAAGAAAATTATTGTGGTTTTCACATAAGTCCAAAAGTTCACGCAAGCTTAAACATTTTTAGAACAGTTCAATTAAATTCATTGTAATACAACAAGCTTCATGAGAACTGCAAACTATTTCGAGAAGTTTCGAGAACTTCGAGAAAGATATTGATCTCGCTAATAAAGCTCTAAACAAAAAAAAAACTTCAAGAAAGAGCACAGATATTCCAGAGCAGGGAAATTACATCAATTTTAAAAAAAAAAGTTTCGAGAAATTCAATGAATTTTTAAAACTTTAGAGAAGATTCATGATCGTTAAGAAAATTGTGGAAACTTTAGGAAGTCCGAAAAAGTTTAGAGAAGTTAAAAAAATGATGAGAAGTAATGCGAGTATCAGGCTAGTTTCTCAAACTACAAAAGAACTTCAAGGCAGCTTAATTAAATTCAGAAATATTTTGGGAACTTTCAAGTAGTTATGAAGACCTTAGAATAGTCCATTCCATATTCAACGGAGATTTCTCATTAAAATTCGCTTGGAGTTTACTATCCTAGGCTTAGGCTTCACATGAAGTCTTAAATTCCTCAGAAGTACCATGAAAGCAGATTGCAGTTGATTTTTTCCTCATTTTCCTTAGAAATTATAATAAAATTCAATGAGCCTTAAAACTGAGCAAGGAATTTGAATACAGATTTTTTTTAATTTCTTGAAGAATTGGCCACTTCCTCGGGGGCACCGGATCATTTCCGGGATGCCCAATGTGACCGTGGACGGTCGGCATAGCTGCCATTTGTCCAATTACATCATTTGAGAGAAGAAAAAAACATGATGTTCATCGTGTGTATACTTATTACAGAACAGTAATGCCGAATGCCGACCAAAAGTGACCCCAACGGAAACCGGAATAACTCCAGAACCATGTATTAATCCAAATGTTTCCAGATGGATTCAAAAATTTCAATAGATTCCCGGCAAAATGCGACATGGTGTGAAGAAAAAGATTGAGAAATTATGTTTTTAGAGCTAATTGAATTTTGAAATCTATGCAAATTTAGACGTTAGGCAGTTATAGCTTATTTCGAACTTTACAAAATATTGGCTCATTCAAGCAATTGTAATCAAATAATGAGAAAGGCATGACTGAGTTCTCATCTTTGCTCTGGAAAAAAACCGCCAATTTGTGAGGTTTTGAGAGGATGTAAACAAAGGTATGAAAATTAATATTTGTCAAGTAAAATAACTTGAAAATTGAAAGTGATTGACTCCGCACCACTCAGTTTTAAAGTAGTTATAATTTGGATTTCTTAAGTTTTCTGAATATTTTTCAACAGACTTGCTTCAAAACTAGCTTGATAACTGTGAGCCAATTCTCATTCTTCAACATTACTACAGAGTAGATACACCCAACAACCATTGCAAGCTAAATTAGACCTTGTTCAGGCAAACATATGCTTCTTCAGCTTAAAAATGGCTTATTCAGCTTTTAATCAGCTCAAATTGTTTGTTGGGCAGTGCTTCTACCAGGCATTCCTAAAGCTCCATCAAGAGTCATAAATAAGCTGAGCTCCAGCATATTTTGATGATGATATATTTGGCTCTCACGGAGTTATACTTCATGCTCAAGCTGGACTCTTGCCAACCTGCATCGCTGAGAAGGATGCGGAGCTCGTCCTCGGGTGTACATCGACTTGCGTACCGAGCAGAAATTTTAACTTTGTGATGCGCTCGCGCAGTAAACTTGGAGCTTCGTGATGAATTCGTAGAGAGCTTGGCTCTGATGGCATGAATGAGTGATTTTGTATTGTATTCGGGAAAAAAGTGCACAACCAAGAAATTAAAAAAAAAATGAAACGTATGCATGTATTCCGTAACTCCTAAGTGTGCAATTGTATTCGTAGGGTAACTGTCTATATTCTCGGCAAACGCTCCTATTTTAGGCAAATCAGAATAGCTCTCGTGTGTGTAAACTGAATCACGATTTCGGCATTTCAACTGTCTCGTCATCGTATAGCGGATCATTTCTTGTGTTGAAAACTAAAATCGCAGTTGAGATTAGAGAGATATTGGACTATGCCGGTAGAGTCGGTAGACGTAGAGTCAGAGATAGAAACTTCTACGCGTTCTATCATGTATGAGTTGCACATTGCAAATGTAATGCTATGCTGAATTTTTAAGCAGAGTAAATACATTTTTTCACCAGCGGATTATTTAAAATGTTAATTGACGAACGCGTAATAATTATACTACCTATAATTATCACGCGTTCATTGAATAACGTTTCAATTGAGATTGATTTAAATTTCTTTTCAAATTGAAGTTTGAAATTTTTTTCTCACAAGATTTATACTTTAATTTACCATCTGCTGAATCTTCTAACTTACTGAAGAACAGAGCCGTACCAAAATTAGATTTGTGTTTCTGCGACATCTTGCAACCAACTGAAGGTTATGAATCAATCGATTCAGACTCCACCTGATTTAAACAATTGAAATAGGCGGAACAACCAATTCCTCGAAAAACAAAGCACATCCAAACAATCTAACACCATCATCTGATAGAGCAAACTTCCTTTATCGAATGGCAATTTCAGTTTACGTGGTAGTGTTTTGATTCTCGAGAATTTTGTGTTTAGAGCCATTGCTTACGTTGGGTTATTCCGCCTATTTTGGTCCAGAACGATTTCCGAGCTACCGTGTGTGCAGCGAGGGTAGCAAATTGAATGAATGAACATGTTAAAAGGCAACAGGAAAAGGGATAATCCATAAACGAAATAATTAGTGCTTTTACTAGTTTTTCCCTCGTACATTCTAAGTCAGAAATATAACTCATAAAGCACTTAGTGGGAAAAAACGATCAAAGATTTTTGTGACTGAATTTGAGTAACCCCAAAAGTGGTCCCCAAGTTAAAAAAAACACCAGTCTCTCAAAATGTTACGTTCTCTGGGGATGGTCCTATAGTCCATTGAATTTATTGTTGTGTATCATAATATTGAATGGAAGAACCGTGCATCAATCAAAGGCCGTGCGTGCTCTCTCCGAATGCATAACGAAGCTCACCGTTTCACCGAGTCCATCCCGAAGTTCAAAATGTTGTTTGGTAAGCAGAGCCGATGTAAATCACTCCTCACCCAAGAACGAACCCCGTAACACTCATCGTGATGCGTGTTTGTCGAAGTCCAGCTTGAGCATCAATCTGAGCTCGAGCTCTTTTGCGCTCTTTGGATTTGACATCATTGCTATTTATATGTGAGGGATGGGCTAGCTCACGATGAATGAGCAACTATACGGCATAATCTGAGTTCGAGGAGTTTAGGCAAACCTGCTTTCTACACATAATTTGAGATCGCTGGGACAAACTATCATCATATTCCTCAACTCTTTTTTAACATGCGATGTTCACTTTTCATGACGATGTAGTACGATTCGTCGAATAAAAGAATCGTCATTTTAATTTTTTAAAATCAGTTATTTTCCCGATGAAACATCAAAACTTCTTCCGTCGCATTAGATGCTAAAAAGTAGCTTCTTTCTCCACACTGTGTGTCAAAAACAGGACATTTTACCTTGTTTTGGTTGACTTTTTTTTCTCAAAGCACGAACAATTTATCGTCAATGATGACATTCTATAAGCTACGACCAACAAAAAGCCATGAGAATTAAAACATTTGGATCACCCTTTCCCCTTTCGCAACGAACCGGTCCGGCACAACTTAACCCTCACACGCATCGGATTCCCCACGCATCGCCATATTGCCGCCAAGTTTCGGGTTTGCTTTCCCTTACTTTGTTTTTGACCAATAACAATAAAAGATAATTCTAATCTCTCTTTTTGATATTCTAGCTGCTCAAAAAAAGATACCATTTTGACCGTAGTAGACTAACGCATAGAAATCTGTTTTTATCTTCCTCTCTTTTTGGGCCGGGTCTTACCACCCGCATCCTTCTAAAAAAAAATCCGACACCGATCATCGCCCTAACGCTCTCACCCATACCAAACATGCCGTGTTGTGTTACTAACATCATCTAAAATCAACCCTCGCGCGCCTTGTTGGTTGGCTCGCGCGGTTTGGCCCGGGGGCGGAACACCATTCTTCCCTAATACATGTAGGTGTGGATGTGCGGTGGCACTCTGGAAATAGCACCCTGTTCCCGGGTAGGCCACGTTTTCCGCAAATCAACGCCGTACTCCTTCCCGGGCGGTACATCGCAGATCGTTAACAAAAATAACGCCCGTCTGGCGGAAGTGTGGCTCGACGGTTGGAGTGAATTTTACTACAATATTAACCCAGGTCTAGATGATAGTACTTTTTTTTCCTACGTAGTAGACAAAAATCATTGGTTTTGCTTTGTGGTTTGCTTTTAGATTTAGTCTCCTGTTTCCCCTATACATGGTGCATGTTTTGTGTTTGCTTCTGTACTTTTGACTTTTCCGGTAATCCGCTTTTGGGAATATTGCTTTATGCGAAGGCATTATTCACATCAGACCACCACCACCACCACCACCATCCGGAGCCACTCGTCTGAGTATCGTTGTAAAATATCGCTCCTCAAAGTTCAATATAAATACAAATTCAACTACACCCCTTCCCAAGCATCCAACTTCACAAACAACAAATCCCTTGGAATCCTTGCATCGATCCTCATACTCTGGTGAATGATGACTTTCAATACGGTTCGTTACACATTGGGGCGGGATTTATGTGTGCACTCTATTCATATTTTCGGGGGACAAATGCTGCATGGTTGGGTGAATTTGTTTTGGCATCGAGATTGCTGGTGGATTCGGTTGAACAGAAATGTGGTTTCATAAACCTGTGGTGCATCGGTAGAAAAATATACATCAAAATCAAAAATGAATTAATCTCATGATAACAGCTGCATGTATACAACTTTCCTTTCTCTGGTTTTGTTTACTCACATATGGAGAATAAAAAATCCTAGCGGAAAAAAATATTTGAATAACCCACTACTCACCCACTCTACTGAATATGGACTGTTTGCACCGACGGAGACTGCACTCGAAAAATCGCATACACGTACTCGTACACATATATCGAAGGACATTTCACGTTTTCACTTTTAGTCGCACGGATTTTACTTAGTTTATTTTTCAAATAAGTTTTGTTTTTTTTTTTCTTTCTAGCACAAGCATTCAATTCAATTCAAAGTAATAATTTATTTCAGTGCACTCCATGAATACAAAAACACAACTATGGCGACTGTTTGAATGAATGGTTTGTTTCATAAAATGGGAAATATGTTTCGTAAAATTTAATTTAGGTTTAGGCCATAACTTTTTGCATTTACATGAACCATTTTATCTCCTTTTATTTATAAATCAAATAGCCATTTTTATAGATCAACCCGAAAATATTGATGTATCAATCAGGCTGTTAAGTTTCAGCTTTTTATCTGCATCAATAGAACATTTTCACTTAAGTTAAGGATCTTTGCATTTTTTTTAGGATTTCAGGTAATTATGCATTTTTTTAGGATTATGATCATTAATTATTGACTGTCTATTATACTCAAATTGGGTCTATAAATGGATGCAACTTCGTCCTATCGAAGATGAACTTCGATCTGCAAAAGTTCGGCGTGTTAAATCGCGCTTCTTTTTCGCTCCTTATCGTTCATACACCGAAGTAAAAAAATCACCCAAATTAGAGTTATTTTGACTCATTTTTGGGTAAACATAAAAAAAACCTAATTTTGGGTAAATGATCGAAAAGACTGCAGTGGGTATATTTGATCAATAAGAAAAACCTATTTTAGTGTAAAATTAACCCAACGGTAGGGTTGAGCGCTACTTCGTCGTAATCGTCCATTTCCGCAATCGTTCCATAGAGCAGAAAACATCAGTATAATCAATGATTTCACCGTGCACAAATCAGTAATACGTTTGTACCGGTGCGTTAGTTCACAAGCTACAACACAAAGCCTAGTAGAGCGTATTGTGTGAATATTTACACGCATTGTTCTAAAAAAAAAAAGAAGCGCTCCTAGCAAACATGCTTTTTCTACCTTCATCCGTAAGACGAAGAAAATCCAATGGCGTTGCAATGCGTTTGGACGGAATTGAAACTCGTAGGACGAATTTGGAATCAAGAAGCAGTGTTAGATTTTTAACAATATCTCAACAATGTGTGGCTCTTTATCAAATTCAACGGTATTTAATGAAAGGGGAATACATTTAGAACTCATCTTTGATAGAAATATTTCATTTATTGTTAAAACCCGTTCAAGAAAGAGGGGTAAAGCATGGGTTGTCCTTAGTAGGACGGAAATTAGATCAAAAACCCTAGGTAATTTTACCGGAAAACAAATGATTAAAGAAAAGGGACGTTCGCAGTATAACGAGCACGTAATTATTCCGAATGCTAAAAATAAAGAACAATAAAATCCGTGAAGACAACAACAAATTTATTATCATGCATTTGTCAACAATTTTTTTTCCAAAATTAGCTACACGGAACTTTTTAAGACCTGGAAAATCGATTTTTTTTTCTCATTCATTGAACGCTACTACCGCTCTGTTGCTTCTACGGCACACCGGGGTCACCAGAAAGAACCAGATCAACAGTTGTGGTGGAAGCTGCAAGTACTGGATATCTGAAAAAAAAGAATGCGAAGGAAACGAAATTAATTATTGATGTGCTGCTTCACTGATGCTTTGGATTCGCGACTCACCAGGCTACGTCACTGTAAGGCAATACACGTAGAGTTCGGAATCGAGCAACCGATGGCCTCGAAGGAACCGGCTCACGGGGGAATAACGGAACAGATGGCGTTAGAAAAACTTCCGGCATCGAACGCGGTGAACTTCATTCGAAGGGAGCAAAATCACAAATGGCGTTGTCGTGGAAGTAAAATACACTGGCATTTTATTTTCATTCAACGCAAGCTTTATATTAAGTTACTCAGCGTTGAGTAAATTTAGGGCCACAAATTTTCCGTTTTGGTTTTACTCATCTTTAGGTAATATACGTATTACTCAACCGGTGAGTTAAAATTAACCATCATAACACATTGATTTTTACCCAATGAGATACTACAAGGGTTTTACTTAATTTTGGGTTGTTTGAACTCAAGCTTTGGGTAATTTTCATTTTCTGTGATACGTAACCACATTGTTGACGTCACTTTCACTTCTCGCGTAAGAACTGATGAGGATGAAATAGTGTTTTCTTTCCGGTTGATCCAGAAATCATGATGCTTTTAGAAGCCAATAAAAGCCAAATAAATCATCTCATGACTCAAGAGCAAATTTTCATTATGTCGAAAGTAACTTTTGCACCGATCCGAGAAAAATATAGTTTTGTTTTGATGGCCGAAAAGTTATTCCTATTTCCAATTAAACACATATAATCTCATAGTGATAGCATTGTTCAACATATTAAGCAGGGTTTTAATCGTACAAAGTACTTTGACTATATGTTTAGTATTACTTCTGCGTGATGTCAACGACTTACATAGTTGAAGATGCTAATTTCAAATAACAGACTAAAGTGGTAATTTTTATACGATAGATGAGGAGATGAAAGCATAGAATTGATAGTTCCGTTAAAGTACGGCAGTGTGAAAATTGCATATAGAGAGTAGAAAGTGAGCAAGGACAACTTTAGGAAGGTACAAATCGGTTTGATCATCTCTCTTTACCAAACTCCCCCGTTGGAGAGGGATGGTGAGGGGTATTCCCCCCGCCACAACTGGCAAACCACTTTAGTCTGTTATTTGAAATTAGCATCTTCAACTATGTAATTCGTTGGCTTCACGCAGAAGTAATACTAAATATATAGTCAAAGTACATAACTCTGGATGGTAGCATACCATCAATTACTGTCATTGGTCGAAAGGTACAGTAGCAGCACCTACACTACCCGTGTCCCTCGAGATCTTCAAGTCGACGATGACAGGAGCACATACCGTGGTAGAGGTAACAATAGCTGCAATTTTCAAACCTACGACTGGATGCCTTCCTTCATAAAACAACTTAAGTGCGGTAAAAATCGATAGAACTGTTTCAAACACATCGTCGGGACTTGAGCGTGTCGGTGATCATCTCTTTTTGCCAGTGGTGGTGGAGGGGAATACCCCTCACCATCCCTCTCCAACGGGGGAGTTTGGTAAAGA
Organism: Ochlerotatus camptorhynchus; assembly: GCF_037179485.1. Lineage (NCBI taxonomy): Eukaryota > Metazoa > Arthropoda > Insecta > Diptera > Culicidae > Ochlerotatus > Ochlerotatus camptorhynchus. The sequence continues at coordinate 3,346,181 of NW_027040527.1, read as the reverse complement.
GAGAAACCGATTTTTACCTTCCTAAAGATGTCCTTGCTCGCTTTCTACTTTCTATATGCTATTTGCACACTGCCGTACTCTAACAGAACTATCAATTCTATGCTTTCATCTCCTCATCTATCGTATAAAAATTACCACTTTAGTCTGTTATTTGAAATTAGCATCTTCAACTACATACAAAGCAGATCGCTAGCTTTCATGCTAAAAAATACTGATTTTTGAGTCAAAAGTTAGTATACGTCGTTTGGTGGCCCTATAATGTTACTTAAGTCAAACTGTATTTACCAGAATATTCGGGAGATTTATCAATCACGGCTCCTTACGTGCAGCCCATTCATCATTTTAGGACCACCGAAATCATCTTAGCAACAAACAGTTCGATTTATTCACTTTAATAATCAGAAAGCGAAACGACGAATGTACACTTTTAACGGGCTTCTCTGCTCTGCTAGCCAACTTTGGCATGTTGCAACTATGTTTTCTTATGATCAATTGAGCTGAAATTTTGACACAGAACTGCAAGTATGCTGAATTTTGCTTGTACGTAATATCAAATTATTGAAAGCGCTTGCCGGAAATTGACGGGCTGATTGAAAATGGCCAATAAAAAAGCACATTTATAATTCGAAATTTCCGAAGTGTTATAGTTTTAATATTTTCAACCATATTGCCAATAAACGAAAGCGTGCTTAAGAAAGTTATTTACGATATGGTCAAAAATTTACGAAATTTACGTCACTATACCCCAAAATATAGTTTCCATACAACAGTTCTAGAAATTGTTTTTATAATGTGGCTACTTTATCGATCAATCCAGATTATCCGAAGAACCAGGATATGGCCACTTTACACCAAAATTTAAATTATTTTATTAAATTCGTTTTGATCTCATGATTCTGAACAAACATAAAAAAATCGCAAGGTTCTAGGACAATTTTTATAATGTGACCACTTTATCGGTTAAATCCAGATTATCCGGAGAACCAGAATATGGTTACTATACCCCAAAATATAGTTTCCATATTAAATACGCTTTGATCACTTGATTCTGAACAACATAGAAAAAATCACAAGGTTCTAGGACATTTTTTATAATGTGGCCACTTTATCGGTCGTTCCGGATCCTCCTTTAGGCCAGTAAAGTTTTCACTGAGGGCGTATGTGGTGTCTTTACACCATATAAAGGGTGATACGGTCAAAATTTGGTCAATATCAACTTGACGTATTTCTTTCAATTTTGCATTTAAAAAACCTGAACACCCCTCATTTTGAAGGTGTGTGTGTGTAGAATGTTGCTCCTATTTTGATTTTGGAATTCACTCTTCAGTTGTCAAAATGCCGTCCAAGCAAGAAGAGCAGCGTATCAAAATTTTGCTCGCGCATCGCGAAAATCCGAGCTACTCGCACGCAAAGTTGGCAAAATCGCTAAAAGTTGCCAAATCAACCGTTACAAATGTAATTAAAGTGTTTGGGGAACGTTTGTCGACAGCCAGGAAGTCTGGATCGGGGGGAAATCGAAAACCGGAAGCCGCTGAGACGACAAAGAGAGTTGCCGGTAGTTTCAAGCGAAACCCTAACCTCTCTCTCCGAGATGCCGCAAATAAGCTGGGTGTATCGTCTACAACCGTGCATCGAGCCAAAAAACGAGCCGGACTATCGACTTACAAGAAGGTAGTGACTCCAAATCGCGATGATAAACAAAATACGACGGCCAAAGCGCGATCCCGGAGGCTGTACACGACGATGCTGACGAAGTTTGACTGCGTGGTAATGGACGACGAAACCTACGTCAAAGCCGACTACAAGCAGCTTCCGGGACAGGAGTTTTATACGGCAAAAGGAAGGGGAAAGGTAGCAGATGTTTTCAAGCACATGAAACTGTCAAAGTTCGCAAAGAAATATCTGGTTTGGCAAGCCATCTGTACCTGTGGCTTGAAAAGCAGCATTTTCATAGCTTCCGGGACTGTCAACCAAGAAATTTACGTGAAAGAGTGTTTGAATAAACGTCTGCTGCCTTTCCTGAAGAAACACGGTTGTTCCGTACTGTTTTGGCCGGATTTGGCATCTTGCCATTACGGTAAAAAGGCCATGGAGTGGTACGCCGCCAACAACGTGCAGGTGGTTCCCAAGGACAAGAACCCTCCCAACACGCCAGAGCTCCGCCCAATTGAGAAATACTGGGATATTGTCAAGCGGAACCTAAAGAAGACCAAAAAAACTGCTAAGGGCGAGCAGCAGTTCAAGGCAAACTGGCTTTCTGTGGCGAAGAAGGTGGACAAGGTGGCTGTACAAAATCTGATGGCAGGGGTCAAGCGTAAGGCCCGGCAATTCGGATTTGGAAAAGCGTAAGCCTAACTGAATATTTTTCCTGAATTTTATACTAATTGAACTTGAAAAAGAAATTTAATTTGATTTTTTAAATAAACGATTTCACCGATTTACACGCGTTTTCCCTTGACCAAATTTTGACCGTATCACCCTTTATACTTAGTACTATCAATTTTCAGTAATATACGTTAAGTAAAGTGTAAAATTATGTCGATAGATAGTGGCATTTCCTACTTTACCGGGAACTTGACTTGATCCCGGCCTTCAATCTCGGTACGCAAAAGTCTCCGGCCAATGATTCAGCAGAGTTTTTCCTTTGAGAATATGTATAACATGTTGACTGAAACCGTTTGGCAGCCGAGATATTCAATTTAGTCGCGGTTTTGTAAATTTTTGCCCAGTGTGCACTGTATAGTGTTATGGCTGGAGCATCGATTCACACTGATAGCTCGATTTTGTTTACCTTTGCTACTTTCGACATAATGAAAATTTGCTCTTGAACTGTCAAGTCAAGTGATATCAAGCCGAACGATGCCTTAGCTCCTAAGTAACATTGACAGATTCTTTTTGTAGATTTTCTCTTTGCATTCCCACGGCCATGTATAGAATAGACACTTCCAGCTATTTTCAACACATATGGGGAAATGGCTCTAATGTTGGCCTACGGATGTAAGATTGGGCCCATCGCTAAAATTCTGCTATTTATGAATTTTCTCTAGATGGACGCGTCATTGGAACGGTACTTATGGATATTTTTTGTCGCTATTGAAAATTTAGTCGATTGCTGAATTTATGTTAGGCCCAAATTAGGGGCATTTAGGCCGACATTACATCCATTTCCACTAGGTCAATAAAAGAAGCTATTATCTAGCATCGAATACGGCAAACACGTCAAGAAACAGTTTTGTAGCCAAGTTATAATTAAAAGAGAAAGTCGACGAAAAGAATCGATCAATGGAACCTCTAGGGCCTACTGTACTGGTCTACTTGATAGTTTTTCGAAGGTCCTGCTCGGTAAATGCATCTGACTCATATTTGAATCCGGCTCACTTAAATTTTCAAAAACGTAGTTCGCTCATGGAATGAGTAAATGTTTACTCAAATGTGAGTACATGTCACTCAAATATGAGGGACATTTACTCACATTTGAAAAAAAATTACTCATTCTGTGAGTGACATACGTTTTTGCAAATTTGATTGAATTCTTCTCAAATATGAGTCATTTTCATTTGCCGTGAAGTTTGTTTTAACGGCAGGATTGACTGCAAGCATTTCTAAACAACCCAAATTTGAGTACGATCTACTCATATCCGTCAAAAGTAGGGCTACCATCAATTGAGTAAACAAAGTTGGAACTGACAAGATGACAAATGAACAACATCGTTCGAATTCAGGTCGATGTTTTTCAGTCCTCATCTTGTCAGTTCCAACTTTGTTTACTCAATTTGGGGTACCCTACTATGAGTAGATCCTAGTCAAATTTGGTCCGTGTCGACCCGTCCTTTCACGCGAAGATTAACATTTTGTCTGCGGGATTTTTCAGTTGAATGAAAGGATAAGAAGCGATCCGCTATGTTTCACGAAATTCGACATTTGCTTATGGGATTTCCCAATAGAAGTGAACAGCTGCAGAGTTGTCGTCAACGCGAATGGTTTCACCAATACCAAAACAAAGTTATCTAATAAAGTTTCTAGGCCATAATTAGCGTTAAATCTTTTAAATTTACATTAAGAGTGAAAAGTGTGATATTGATTTAGCTAGCATGTTACAAAAGGGTAAGTCCTTTCAATTTATGAAACTAACAAGTTTTTTGATGACCAGCGCAGTGTAGATTTTCGTTATTGTAATAATACGGCAAGATTATAGCCCCTAACCCCTAACCAGGGATGGCAAATCATTTACATTTATTTCGTGCATTCATTTACATTCATTTGCCTATAACTTTCTTCATCAACAGAATTCCGTACAATAGTGTTTGAAGCTTTTGTAGGTTTTGATATTAGCTACATCTTTTGTAAACAACTCAAATTTGTATCTCTTATGCATGATGAATCAGAGCGATAAGAACCCACCATTGTTTTTCAGTGAATGTAAATTGCATTCACTGAAAAACAATAACATGTTCTGCCAGTTCTATTTCATCATGCATAAGAGATTCAGATTTTAGTTACTAACAAAAGTTGTAGTTAATATCAAAAGATACAAAAAATTCATACATTATTTAACGGTATTCTGTTGATGAAAAAAGATAGAGGCAAATGAATGTAAATGAATGCACGAAATGAATGTAAATGATTTTCCATCCCTGACCCTAACTATGGAAATCGAAAAATAGGAAAATTTCACTAAACTTTTAAATAGAGCAATCAAAGTTCTAAATGTGTCCCAAAAATAGGCTATTCCTTTACGGATTACAATTTCATAGCAAATGTGGTACCGTAAAATGGGGTATCTATGATAATGCGGGTAACATTGATAGTAGAATATAATGATTTAATTTACTCTCTGTACTATTTCCGAATTGAAAACACTGGTCCCATTTTGTAGCTTAGGGTATTACCTTTGTAAAATTTCAACATCAGCTTTTGTAAACAATGCATTTGATCGTCAATTTGACGTAACTGATAGCTCGTCCACGCACACTAACATCACTGTCAAGTAGGGGAAAGTTTCCCCTATCTCATGGTAGTGTTAACATGCATGGGCGAGCTACCAGTTACGTCAAATCAACGATCAAATGCATTGTTTACAAAAGCTGATACGTCACTTCGAAAAAGTAATCGAGATTTGGTTTTACATTTCAATCGGTTAGCCTTTGGCTCTTCAACTTTGCTCTAGTTAATTGGTTATTCTAAAGTGATGATTGCGTTTAGCGATAATTTACAGGATACATTCTTGTTTCCGTTTGAATTTAAAAATTTGATAACCTACCTACTTGAGCACAGAAACCTAGCTAACTACTTGAACTAGGTTACCTAATCACGAATGATCTGGTGGTTTTATCGCAGACAGGCGGCTCTGAATCTCCAGCGTGGAAGTCTTTCGCTCCTCGAGCGTTTGAAGACCGGCCAGGTGGTGAATCTCAGAATTTCGAGTTCGCGTGGACTGTTAAGGATCATTCTGAGGATCTTGTTTTGGATCCTCTGAAGCTTTAGGTGGTGGCACACAATTCTCCCAGATTGGCATACCATACTCAATAACCGGCAGAATGATCTGCTTGTGGACAGCAAGCTTGTTTTTGAGGGACAGGGTGGACTTCCTGTTCATCAGAGGGTAGAGCGACCTGATTAAGATGTTACACTTGGTGGATGTCTTGTCCACATGAGATAGGAATAGCATTTTGCTATCTAATGGTGAAACCTAGGTATACTACTTCACTCGACCATTAAATGGGAGTGCTATCAAGCTGGATCTTGAAGTTAGCAGGTGGAACAAGCCGAGGTGAATTCGAATGTGGAAACAGAATGATTTGTGTTTTAACTGCATTGATACAAATCTTATTACCTTTGATATTGTATAGAGTTTTATATAGTATCTTGTACATAGTTTCCTAATATCCGAAAAAATACGATTTTCTTGTTTTTTCGTCTGATTGAAAAGGCACTCGAACAATCACTGATAGCCATCACAAATTAAATGTTGTCTTCATATTGCTTATGTTGTTTCTGATTAAATAGGGCACCGAGACCCTTACATTACAACAAAGCATCAGGAACGGCGATCCATTGTGCACGGCAAATGATGCTATTCAAATGAAACGTCTTCCTGGCAGCAATTTTACTATGTTTTTGAACCCGAAACAAGCATACATCGTATTTTACTGAAAATACCACTATTTGCTAGTTCCTAGTTTCTATATTGATACCTAGTGTTTAGTGATATTCTACGTTCTCTAATGCTGAAAAAATCATATAAAAGGGAACCTGTAATTTAATCCATGATATTCTGCTCAGTACGCAAAAACGGTTGCTACTAGGCCACCTAGATATTTTCTTTACAAACAAATCATACAAGCCCAGTGACATGAAGCTATTCAAATGGAATCTATTTATTAAATCATGTGGTCGTGCATGTAAGATGAAAAGGAAGCACCTCTTTGGTGTGAAGGAGCCTGGGATGGAACCCATGATCTTCTCCTCAGTCATCAATAACGGTTGCCAGTAGGCCACCGAGCTCCTCACGACCACTACGACCGTTACAAACACCTTGACCGTATATTGGTATCACCGCTCAAATCCGGCGACGACGACTACTGTCCATTCACCTCAAATGTCGCTCATGTCTTAACCATAGCCTGTTTCGTTCTAAAGCCCAATTAACCGCACCACCGTGCATTATTTTTCTGTCTCAACGCGTCCCAAACGTCAATACAACAAATATATAGCAACCATGAGTATTTCCCTTACAAACATCGAAGGACCAGTTCAGCTTCAGACTACAACCAAACGAGCGCAATTTTATGGGTGCGAATATAGCACTTATTACAAAAGTAAGAGTCAAATTATTTTCATTAATTACATTGTGTATATTACTTAAAAATTTGCCTGACATGTCACTGTTGTCATCAAATAAAATAAAATGCTGAAATAAATTCATTTTAAATATTATACAAATTTTCATTTGGTTTACCCCTCGTGATGGTAAACAAATACATTGGTAGCCTTTTGGCCACAGAGGTGCTTTCATCGCTAAAAATTCGGTTCGCCAGCTAAGCGAAAGAGTGGATCATATTGTTAATATAATATATTTGCTTTTACTTCAGGTGTTTCTGTTTCACTTTTCTAATTTTGTCGAAAATTGAGGAGCAAAACTATCCAATCGAAGTTAATCAAGCGCGAGAACTCAACCTTAAGTAATATCATGACTACCTACTTCTGAGTACAATTTATTACATTTTGGGGTGAAGGGGAGTTGAAAATTCCCAACGAAATGGCTGCACACCAAAAACGACGTACCCATTTTGTAGGTTGCAAATCCATGTTGATGAATGGGTACAATTGAACACAAATGAAAAAAAAATGAGTTTGTGGGTAATAGTTACCCATTTACTTAGCTAAACATGAATTTTCATCCCAAAAAATGGGTACCTCGTTTTCAGCGTGCAGTGCTTTTACATACTGTTGGCAGTATGACTTATGAAAAGGACTTAATTGTGGATGATTTTCTTCTTTCCATGTACGTCATTTAAGTACGCTCGCTAATATGCATTTTCCAGTATAATGCATAGTTGACAAGTGCTTTCAAAACCTCAAGGCTTAGTTTTTTTTTTTCAAATTGCTAGGCATGCCTTTGTCTGAAATAAATATGAGGGAAATGGCTTTAATGTTGGCTTCTAAGACCCATCGATACAAATCCCATGTTTTTCAATTTTTCGTAGAACAATGCGTCACATGGAAAATACGAATAGATTTTTTTTTGATTGTTAGTGAAACATTATCAAAAAACTTTCCTTCTCAATGTATGTATGATGATGCATGATAGTGGTCTAGCACCCATTGTAACACGGCAACTAAGTCCGGTAGCAGTCGAATATCTTCTCTGTTTATCTTGATCAAGCTTAATAACCTCTGATCGTCCTCAACATGTCGCTGTATGAAGGGCCAAAAACGGATTGGGTGGATCGATAGGCAACCCGAGCAAAGTCTGAGATCAAATTGAAATCTAATTTGATGTTGTGATTTCGCTGATAATGATTACAAAGGCTGTCGTTGTGGTCGTTTTAACGGTTATCAAAATTGAGAGCAAAAAATCTTCCTGTGACATCACATTGAAAACTATTTCTGCTATTAGTGAGAGCAAAATGAAAACTCAATTTCATATTCATTTTTCCTGTTGATAACAAAACAAGTATTCAATTTGATGTTATGCTAAGGCAATGAAAACAAACCTGCAACAACATAATTTTGAAGAGCAAATGTACAGCAAAATGAAAACAAAATTAGGTATCAAATTTGTCAATTGCGTACACTGAAATGAAATTATGGTTTCAGTTTGATGTTGATATCAAAACTTAACTTCAATTTACTGTCATTTTGATGCTGGACTTTGCTCGGGAAAGTCGCCTATACGCATTTACGGGACAGTAAAGAATCTCCTTCCTGCAAAATGATTGCACAATTGGTTAAAGAGACGAGCCCCCAAACAGGAATATGCTCCAATGAGTGGGGTGAAGAGGCCACCCTTTATCCACCCAATGTTTTCAACTGGGAGTTGGCATTCCCACTCTCCCCGTCCAAATCGCTTCAATCGGGTGCCCTTCCCTTCCAATATATATATATATATATATATATATATATATATATATATATATATATATATGAGCAATAATAAAAATTAAATGATGATCTTGAGTTCCTAGTTGCGTCTTAGAAAACCGTAACACCAGTGTGGAAAACAGAAAGTGTCTCCGGGTATTTTCTTAACGAGCATCACACCATCGAGCCTATCGCATGTGCTCCATTTTGCAGCTCTCCTTTCACTTTTAGTTTGTTAACTGACTTTGGAAAAGATATAGATATATACATTATTAGCAATGCTGTGATATAACCACAACGGGATGGCAGTTCAGAATGATTCAACGGATGTGAAATTAGGGAACACTTAAATTTAACATGATTTAAAGTATTTCAATGCAACAATAAATGTGTTGACTAACAATTAACACATATATCAATATGTTATCTAAACAAATTAACGCACCTTTTAAAGTGATTTTCACATAATAATGTCCAGTGTCATCACTTACTCACACATGAAATCTGCCTCGACCAACCTGGCAGAACGCGCCCTAGCCTTCACTGAACCAAAGGGCAGGGTCTTTCTCAATTTATGTATGGATCCAATATTAGGAACCAAGGAATCAAAAATATCTCCAAACGACAAAATGACAAACGATCAACGAGCGGAACGATAACGCTTTGTCAGAAATGGAAAGCAATAACCATGACAAACCGCTCCTGCAGCACAGCTCGCTCGGGCTGGCTAGTAGAAGTTAACTACCAAAATTGTTGTTAACGAAGTAATGTCGAAGATGATACACTTTTTTTATATAATGCGTTTATTTTTCCAGGCTCATTTGCTGTAGCTTTGTGGATCCAATATTCATTGATTAGATTACAAAATTACTTAAAACTAACGTTAGTAAAGCGGGCGCCGATTACTCGCGGCTATCTCGAGGATAGGGGTAACAAATTGTAACAAATGGATGGTAGGGTAGGGATTGTGAACACAAGGTTTGGAGAGCAATGTGCTTTTGATCTCGAACTAAGCGACACTCTGATGAAAAAGACAAACATGGGAGTACACCGATGGGCAGCTAGCAACTTGGGAGAACACAAGATGACACTAACTAAAAAATCCTCAGATCTATCCGTTTTAAAAAAGATGATACACTTGTGTTAATAGGATTTTTTTCGTTATGTATTTTCCCGATTCCGCGACCAGACTATGTCCTCAACCATGTATATTGCAACGAAGCAGGCAAGCAATATATCATTATCCTTCTACAACTCCGATTGAGCTGTGTTGCAAATAGAGTTTGTCGTGGTAGTCGTAGCAAGCGTTTTGTCTTTATCGTTGGTTGCTTTATGTGTTCGGATTCGCTGTTAGGGACACTAAGGCCGACATTAATTGTAATATTTTCTATAAGAAAAAAGCCTAAACGTACCTATCCCGAGATTTGTGTGGCATCCTATCCCTTCTTACGTGAGACATCCTATTTGGTTATACTTATCTGACATACTAGATTAAGTTTTACGGTGAACTGAATTCAATTTGAAGTGTGTTCGATCCTACCAGCAGCTCCTACAGTAAAATACCACCAAGAAGACCGTTTACCAAATCCCACCGGGGAATATGCGTCCTGTGAAAAGCTCAGCCTCATTGTCGTTGCTGCACTTGAGCAGCTTAGCACAGTTGTTGTCACCGTCATTTATCGTTGTCTTCCGTTTTGTTACCACATTTACCTATCTAGGAACGTTAGTCGTCCTGCCATACAGTTCATCCGACTCCCCTATGCACTGTCCTCGACACGACGCACGGTCGTCACCTGCTGGACATCGTTACGAACCCGTACGATGTGGTCCATCAATCACAGAGCTTAACTCTTAGAGCACCAAGCCAAAATTACATGTTTCCCTAGATTTGCAATATCTTTGGTAATTTTTAACGAATTTCTGATGTTCTTATCTTGTTGGTAAGGATATGAATGCCCTTGTTCAATTGGTCATGTCACACAGTGGTTGATACGATTGTTAGTTCAATATGTTCTCTTTGCATATTTTTCTATGAAAGCTCATAAAAATATCTAGTAGAATTCTACAAAGTCGAATTGTGAATTGTGTGGTTTACGCACATTAGAAAACGGATAATATAATCCGAGATTTTGAAAAAAGTATAGAGCTCATTTTTTAGATTGGTGCTCACAGAGTTAACACAACCGTTCAATCGACTGGTTTGCAGCAGGCAGACACAGATTGGGAACGTGCCTAACAAGAGTGACACATTTTCCTCCGCAATGAACAAGGTGCTTCTGGCTGTGGCGCCCATCAAGTGAATTGGAAAATAAGCACCAGATGAAGAGGAAAAATCCTCAAAAATAGATTTTTGGAAGCACTCTTGCGGAATGAGTGCCTATGTCGTACTTCAACTGCGGAAAAAAAATATTGTTGCGGAAATGATTTCGCTGTTAGCGATTGTCGATTCCAGAGAAATTACAGTTTAAAATGTAATTTTCACCTTTCCAACGAACAGAACGTTACGAACGCAGAAGTAAAATTGAATCACGGTTTTAACTAACTCGCTTCGTGAAACCGTGCCAAAAGCGTGCTCACCTTTCCCACACCATCCAAGTGTTGGTATACGTACTACTACGAAGTACCCACTCTGAACCCGAGTCTTCCATGCTTCAAAAGACGTGATGGGCTTGGAAAAATAATTTGATTTCCTCATCTTATCGCAAAGGCGGCAGTTTGGGCGAATGGGTGGGTATTAAACACACACAACACCGCACCGTGGGAAGTAAAGCAAGACAAAACAGATTGAGCATGACATGAGCGGCCCCGGAGGCTGCAGATGCTCTGCAGTCCTATCACAACCGACGATGACGATGGATGGGCGAACAGACGGACGAAACATCAAGGATCCACACCTCTCCTTGGAGTCTGAGGAGCAGCGTGTTGAATGGGATTTTTCTTGATAAATTATTTATCTACATTTTCATTTCAATCCATTTTCGTGCTCCGAAAATAGATGGTCCGATTTAGCCGTTTTCGGGCGGTGCGATTGCAGTGCAAGGGAAGCAGGACGAAGTCCGTTCCTAGTTGCTACTGGGCCGGCAAAGTAATCTAATGGCCTCTGATACTTATCGGTTGGGAGGCAAGGGTCACAGGCGGTGCCCACGGCTTCGATGCTCTTAAAGTTTAACGAGGGGGCATTTAGCTAGTATACCAACTGAAAACGGATAGGAAATGGGCTTTGCAGTAAAATGAGTGGATGCTAAATTGCCGATTGGATCTAAGCGGACTGAGCTGGGAGATAATCCTTTATGGCATTTGTTGTTTGGGTCATTTTCAGAACTGGAACTGGAGTTAGCTAGATAAATAAAACCTTGTGTCTTGAATGATGATTGATATCAATGATAAAGGTTAGGAGCAGATGTAGACAGTGCAGCGTGCTGTCAACAATGTCAATTGACGTAAGATATTGGTCCAGCACTGATTTTCACTTCCGACACTGATATTCGTAGTTAGCATGATATCAGACGGTACGGCTTTAACATTACTATCCATATGAATATTTATCACTAGGGAAAAGATGAAAATCTTACTTTTTTCTGAATAAATCACTTTTTTGTATAATCGTTGTATTGTTTGAGTATAATTAATGGGTTTTCCAAATATCGGTACTCGATTAGCTGGCGTAAATAAGAAAAGTTTGCGGCAAAACGTTAAATATCATTTGACCTTTTACGATGCCAATGTCATTTGCGCACTGTGTGACACTCTGCAAGGAAATGCTAGATTTTTTTTGCAGTATTGAATAAGAGATACGAGTAATCTGTAATAAATGACCGGATATTAGACCTCATACATAGACATATGACATATGACAATCGGATGACGGAAAAAATACTAATGGCTAATACAGGCATTTGAGGATTGACCCCCTCCCATCTATGGTTAAACCAAAGATTCACAAACCATTAAACGAAATGAAGGAGATTATCTCGGCTGAAGGATCCCCCACTCATAAGCTTGCCAAAAAGGCTAGTAAAGATTTTCAAAATATGCCTAACCCCTTTGCCAATCGCTCAGTTAACAGCACTCAGGAATTCGCAAATCAACTTCAGGCATCAGGCGAAGATGAAGTCATGGTTTCATTTGATGTCACAGCACTTTTCCGAGTGTACCAGTAAAGGAAGGCATCTGCCTTTTAAAGGACTGGCTTCTGAAGCAACGTGAGGATTCTGCTTGGAAAAACAAAGTCTCAAGTTTACAGCTTACTCGTCTTTGTATGGAAGAAATTTATTTCATTTTCAAATGAAATTTTCATCAACAAAATAAAAGTGGGGCAATCCGATTTCCCCATTTTTATTTGAACTGTTCATGGCTAGAAAAAAAAAATCTGGGTGATATGAATATGTTGCTGTTTGGATTCAACGCACGATATTACATAAGGATCGTAGAAACATTGAAGTTAATTTTATTTTTTACTTTTAAGGTGTTTCGCTGTGAGATCCTTATTCTCGTAACCACTTCGAAACTTTAAGTGCACAAATATCAGCTTCCTCGAAACGAATCACATTGAAACTGTTACTTCACGTTGGCTGTACCGCAGCATACATGAAGTAGCAATTTCAGGTGAATTAATGCTCCACCCATCCTATGGATCGGATCGGAGGAGATCGGTCCACTACGTTGTCCGATGCAAAAATGAGCTTCGGTGCGACATCGTTCTTAATGTAAAGCTCATCCACCTGCCCGATATCATCCGATTGACTCTCGACAAATTATGCTCATAGATCGATGAAATAAGCTATTATCTAGCTTCTAATATGACACAAATGACAAGATAACCCATGTTATTAACGAAAGAGAAGGTCGATGAAGAGAATCTATCAATATTACTTAGGACTTTATGCATTATTCAGCTTGAAATGAGAAAGCAAGAATTTTAGAAAAACCGTCAGTCGGATCGGATGATATCGTGTAGGTGCGGGTTGAGCTTAATGCAAAAACAGCTCGTTGAAGAAATGCGGCTGCTTCCACCCCACCGCTGGTTATCAAGATGATCCACTCATCACGCAATCCCTGCACGACACCAGAGGGAAAAATTCCACCTTTTACCGTTGACTTGCTGCTGGTACCTACTACTCACCACGCCGTCCGAAGCGAAAATTAACGGAGGCACGACAGCAGCGCTCTTTTATAACTTTTCAGGTTCAAGCAGAACGATGTGCAACCCAGTAGTACTCAATTATGACGACTGGGTTTGGGGAATTCCATGCAAACAGTATTTGTACATTTTTCAAAAGTTCGAAAATTGGAAAAGTATTTATTCAAGCAGATTCGTAGAGTTATTTCCTATCGATTGGTGTAATTGAGTTTCAATTTCATCTATAAGCGCTCAAAACCTAACAACTTTTCGTGACGGTCGAAATTTTAGACTTTAGATTTTTATCCTGTCTACCCTGCAAACTCAGGCGAGTATGTTAGCGATTCCGAGCTTTCGGTACCTGATGTCCTTTCGATTTCTAGTTCCCATGATTGCTCCTCGAATGGTCTCCGGATCTACTACCAAAACGTGCGTGGGCTGAGGACTATAGTCGACTTGTTTTTCCTGGCTGTTGCGGAGGCCGAATATGATTTGATTGTGCTGACCGAAACGTGGCTGGACGACCGAATTTACTCATCGCAACTTTTCGGATCACTCTATTCCGTCTTCAGAACTGACCGGTCTGCCGTAAACAGTCAAAAATCGCGCGGTGGCGGAGTCCTGATTGCTGCATCTACGAGACTAGCCAGCTACGTAAGTCTTGTCGTAGAACTTCCACAAAGCAAGCTTAGTGTAGGCGCAATCTACCTGCCTCCCGACCGCAAAAACGACTGCACGATCATCCGTGAGCATGTTTAATCGTTAGGCTCAATTTCGTCACAATTAAGTCCCTGCTCTCCCGCTTTCGTATTTGGTGACTACAATCAAGCTGGTCTGCAGTGGCGCTTTACAGACAGTGGCACACCATTAATTGATCCACTGCTTTCGCATATGCCGGTTGCTTGCTGTGCTCTTTTGGGCGGTTTTAACTTTTACGGGTTCACACAAGTGAATACTTTTCCGAACCGAAATGGACGTTTGCTAGATCTTGTCTTGGCAAATGATTCCGCACTACCGGCAGAGATGCCAGATTTTTTTCTATGCAATTCCGTAGACTTATTCAAATCTACGGATTTCTACGGATTTTTTTAGAGGGAGGTGATATATTTTATTAGTTCTAAGGTGATATTTTACGTTAAATGATAAATCGATGAAAGAACTTTTGAAAAAAATACTAGGGACAGCCCTCTGGGGTTGTACACAATGGTGACGTCGGACTACGTGGTCTTATATAATAAATGTTATTTGTTAACTGCAGCAGGACTTGTGTTTTGTGTAGGAATAGAAATTTGAGCGGGGTTCTCTCTGTTTATACTCTTTAGTATGACTATGATTGCCCTGAAAAGAAGCTTTTGATATGAATTTTAGTTGGGAAATGTTCAGAAATTTAACTCTTTTGGAAAATCTTGGTGGCCCTGAAAAGGGCCGATAGTAGAACAGGCATGAATACCATGATATTGTTGCACCTGTAGTTTTTGGCATACTTTCACTGATTGCTTCCCGGGGATCCTTGTTCAACCATTGCAAGATGTGCGTGTGAGGACTTCCACGGTGCTGAAATTCAATCGTGTCAACCAGCTTGTTGAAGTACACGCAGCACGTGACTGGATCATCATTCATCAGAGTTGCTCTTTGTAGTGCAGTCAATTCCTGGATAGGATCTGTTAAGTCATTGCCATTGTGTCCTTCTGACAATCGATGTAGGAGATTCAACAAATGGGGCCACTTCATCTCACTTGCACTGAGTGTGATGAACATCGTAGGCTTTCCCAATTGTCGTATCATGGTGAACAAATTTCTCTTCCTTTGTTGCCAATACTGTACTGAATTCGGTACTGATTTGAGGACGGATAGATTTTGCTAAATGCACTGCTCCATGAATAAGGCGGTCCTTAAGGTCCACGTGTAATGTTTGCGGTTGCCGTGTACTTAAAAGTACATTGCAAGCCTTCGGAAACTCTAAGCCGGAGAATTTTCATTGTCATATACAACAAATGTGGTTTGGCCACACGCCTGTCTTGACGACGAGTTTCACTGGATGCCATCATGAAATATGTCACCCAAACCCCTGGCATGAATTTCCGCAGATGGCCGAAACAAATGGCAGGAAAAGAGGAACCCTGTTTTGCGCGGGAGCGATCTCCAGGCATTTGTTCTGATACCAAAGGAGCGTTTCCTGTTGCCCAAGCAGCAATTCTGTCTCATTATCCACGGCAATGGTTTCCAGCTCAATTTGAGGATCAAGGGTTTCAAGACCATCTATGGCGATCTGATCAATTGTGATCCCGTAGCGGTGGTACAGTGGAGTCGTAATCTAATAAGAAAGCCACACTTTAACCGTAGTTTCCTTTATAAAGCCGGACAAGTACGACGACTTATGGATGACGTGATATGAACACGTTGAAGGCCTGATCATCATCGAGCTGACGGAGAAGAGAGCGTCGTCTCTCTTACACAACGCAAACGGTAGAACAACATTCGAGCAAAAAGAATATTATCAAATGACTATCATATGACATATGTGATTTCGTTCTAATTCCTCAATTTGGTGTAAATTAAACCATTTCTGATCAAAAAGGTTATTACTATGACAACGTTGATTGCACAAGCACAACATCAGTAGCTCTTATTATGAGAAAAACTGAAATACTTACATCCGTGATGGTCTTCTGCGACAGTGTCGTATGCCAGAGCCTGTCGTATGACATTTTAGTTTGGTACTGTAATTTGAAAGCTTGTTTTGCAAGTGTCGGAAGCAAAAGTAGTCGATTGTCACAGAAAATGTATCTACTACGGTGACCGCTTACAAGACTGGTCTCGACATGACTTTTATTCGCCTTCACACGGCACCGTCGAAAATTGTTCTCTTCATGCAAAGATTGACTGTATATTATGGGAACTTTCAACGGAGTGAAGAGATAGTACGAAGACCGCCATGTTTCACGCACAGTTTGGCGTTTGTATACTCAAAAATCGAATAAGTGAGCAAGAAAACGGTTGACAAGTTGCAGGGGTGTATTTTACTTTATGCTTCTTTGCCTTCAGAATCAGATTGTAAAATTCCATTCTGAAGGGAAACGTACACTGAAGAAAAAAATCCGTAGAAACTGTACCGAATTCCGTAGATTTTGCCTACGGATCCGTATTTCCGCAAAAATTTGTAAAATCCGTAGATCTACGGAGATTTCCGTTGATCTGGCATCTCTGCCGGGCACTTCTGTTTCCTTGCGGGTCGAGCCACTGATTGATCTAGATGCCGATCATCCCACTATCGTCGTGTCATTTAGTTTACCTACGCCGATTCTTTTTACGCCGTCATCTGAGTTCTACTCTTTGGGCTTTCGCCGGGCCGATTATGTTGCATTGAACAATGCGCTTGCGGGAATTGATTGGCAATTTATCGAAACAGTCGCTAGTGTGAATGATGCTGTGGATTTTTTCAGTGCTGCACTGGAAGATGCTATTTTCCGCATTGTCCAAGCTCGACGACCTCCGCTAAAGCCTGCATGGTCTAACTCACACCTACGCGTGCTAAAACGTCAACGCTCTGCCGCCCTCCGAAAGTATTGTAACTCTCGCTCGCCGTACTACAAACGACTGTTCAATTTTGCGAGTCGTACCTAGTTATCGAAATTACATTCGTTTTCTCTATAATCGACACGTGAGACGCACGGAAGCGAACCTTCGCACGAATCCGAAAAGTTTTTGGTCGTTTGTCAACTCCAAACGGAAGGAATCCGGGTTGCCTTGTTCCATGTTTCTCGGGAATGACTCGGCTAATAGCGAAAGAGAAAAATGTGACTTGTTTGCTCGTCATTTCAGGCAAGTGTTCTACGATTGTTCAGCTTCGCCGGCACAAGTGCTGGACGCTACAGTTGGGATGCCACGTGATGTGTTTAGTTTCGTTATTCCGCGCATTTCAGAAGACATGGTGATAGCCGCAACACGCAAACTGAAGTTCTCGTTCGCCGCCGGACCTGACGGCATTCCGTCATCAGTTCTAAAACTTTGTGTAGCCAACCTCTGCCTTCCACTTCTTGCTCGTGTAGAGCACATAAAGGATCTCGGCGTTACCTTGGACTGCAGATTCCGCTTCAGAATCCACTACAATGACATCATCTCCAGAGCTAATCGACAATTGGGCTTTATTTTCAAAATTGCCGACGAGTTTCGTGACCCGCTATGCCTCAGGTCACTTTACTGCTCACTTGTGCGATCCTTATTGGAGTCTAGTTCAGTTGTTTGGTGTCCTTTCTATGCTAGCTGGATCACTAGAATTGAATCCGTTCAACGCAAGTTTGTTTCAACTGGCGTGACCCAACGAACTTGCCACCGTACAAGAAGCGTTGCCGTCTCCTGGGAACCGAGCCATTAGAGGTGAGACGGACGGTCGCTCAAGCTATGTTCGCTGGAAAGCTGTTTACGGGTGACATTGACTGTCCAACACTGCAGTCACAGCTAAATATGTATACCCCTGAGAGGTCTCTTCGTCAACGCAACTTTCTGTTTTTGGAACCACGGAGCCGGAATTATACACAACACGAGCCTATTCGAGCAATCAGCCAGCATTTCAACAACTTTTTTATATGTTCAACTTCAATGTATCAGCTGACGTGTTTTGTCATCGACTACTTAGCCTTTTCCGTACCGTTGACCGTAACTATTTAGTTTAAGTTTTATTCATTTAGACAATAATTGTCAGTTGAATTTTTCAATAAACAATAAACAATAAAAAAAAATGTCATTCTAAGACTATGTCAAAGCCTCAGAATCATGGAAAATTATTTAAGACTTCTGTTAATGCACATCACGATGTGTTGAAACATTTCCTTGCCTCTAAATCTTTGTTCAAAATTTACGATTTTTAAAACAGTGTATTAATTTAAGGTTCAATTTATTTTGATGCATTTTCAAAAAAATCTAAATCAGCTTTTTTTCGACGCATTGAATTCATCAATTTCTCATGCTATTTTGCACAAAATGACGCTAGCTTTTTGCAATCTAAAATGATGCAACGATAAAACTGCTTTTGAATTTTTCGAAAATGCATAAAAGTAAATTTAACATTTATCTTTCACTCTAAAATTCGGAATAATGACCTATTCAGCCCATATAATCAGATAATTTTCTGAAAAGTTCTTATTGACATTCGATTAAGTAAGCAATCAATTTAATTTACTTTACTGGGTGAAAAAATGCTCCACCAGACATTTTTTTTTCAACTCGGACAGATATTAATTCCATCTTTTTTGCCTCTGCCTGGAATCTCTCGGGAGGCTCAATTATTTAAAAACACCTCCCAATATGGAACTGATACCGAACTACCGTGGGGGGGGGGGGGAGAACGATCCACCTCTGCGAAAGTTGTAAAATAGGATATGCAATGTAAAATCAATCAATCCGATCGTAAGCACGCACTCGTATTCTGTTATTTTTCATCTCCCTCTTTCTCCATGCGAGCATTATTTATTCACAAATCCATAGTCATCACACCGTCCGTCCGCCGATATTCGAAACCGATGGCACACTTAAATGATTCTGCAGCAAAAAAAAAACCCAATTGCAAATACAAGTCGATATATTTTATCGATGCCTGTCCTCTGTGCTTCGTCATGTAATCGTATTGCTTTCGGTCTATCTGCATTTTTTTTTATTCGTTAATACTTTATGTAGATGTTGAACAGAATCCGCTTACATCCCAGTTTACGATTCCTTTGCGTAAAACTTGCTCGTCGAATGTGTCGATACATAATATTGTGTTTTTGTATTCATGCTGTTTATACACCCATCCTTTCACTTCATGTAGAACCAGAATAGCAAACATATAAGCAGAAAACCCAAATTTATTTAAATCGATTGTTGAAATAACGCTACTTTTTGTTTTTGTTTTCCTCCGTCATCGCAATCCCTACTTGCGTTGTTGATTTTTGCATTTCTCGTCCCTAAAATGCTGCAACATTGAACGAACATACACAAATACAGGTGCTCGCAAGGCTTCCGCAGGCGACGTCAGCGAACGGAAGGAACTTCGCGAGCGGCTAAAGTGCAAGAGCTTCCGCTGGTACTTGGAGAACATCTACCCCGAGAGTCAGATGCCGCTGGATTACTACTTCCTGGGCGAGGTATGTACCTAGACAACAACGGTGTTTGTTCCATCACATAAATAATAACACGAACGACGACAATGGTAACTGAAATTATTCCGTTTCATTTTGCTCCGCGTGGTATAGATTCGAAATGTGGAATCTGGCAACTGCCTCGACACGATGGGCCGCAAGTCGAATGAGAAGATCGGTAGCAGCTACTGCCACGGGCTCGGTGGCAATCAGGTGTTTGCCTACACCAAACGGCACCAGGTGATGTCCGACGATAACTGCCTAGACGCGTCCAATGCGCTCGGCCCGGTGAATCTGGTCCGATGCCACGGGATGGGTGGCAACCAGGAGTGGGTGTACGATGAAGAGGTAAGTGGAGTTTTTTTTAACTCCGGCGCTGGGTACCCAGTTCCTACACTCTAAGAATAAGTAGAGGATGGAGTTGCATGGTACTTCAGCATGTTTCAGTTACAGTTTATAGCCACCTCACAGTTATGGATCATCTATTATTATTGATCACTTTCATTTCATTAACAGGTTGGATTGATTGATCCATAATTATTATTAGCTGATCCATCACTGTGGTGTGACTCTACAGATCGGAATTAGTTTGTTGATAGAGGTTGAGATTTTACTTATTAGTGTCCATGGTTGCAATATATTGTCTCCTCAATTGTTAATTGAGAGCTTTCTTCGCCTAGCATTGCATAGCCTTATTGTGTGACAACTTCAAATACAAAATTCTAAGAAGTCGATAAAATGTTGCAAACCGGTAAGGTCCTTGACTGGACAACTTCTGACCTTTGATATTGGAAACATCTTTACAGGGTTGTGGAGTAGGTCGGAGCGAATTTCACGAATTGGGGAGTCGGAGTCGAAAAAAAATGCAAAATTCAAACTATCAGGGAATAAATAAACACATATTAGCTATGTTTTTGCAAAGTTGGTTTATTCAACCTCCTCTCCTGGGCTAAATGCCCGCACCTTGGACTTAACGCTACCCATCAAATCATGTGCAACACTTGCGCCATCTTTCTTACACACTTTCATCCACTCTTTCTTCAAATCCTTGTCGTTTTTGAAGACCTTCCGTTTTCCGGAGCTTGCCCTACATAATCGCCCAGAATGTTTCTATTGGGCGAAGTTCTGGCGAGTTTGGCGGATTTGCCTCCTTCGGTACAAAAACAACCAGCAGAAGGACAGCAGGCGCTTCTGGAGGCATTCTTCTTTATATATTTGGCCGTTGATGATGCCAGTCATATTGTATACGGCTTGCTGAATTTGCCGCACCCACAGATCGCATGCCACACTAAGTACTTCTTGGCAAATTTGTTGACTTTCTTCTTCCGGAACTTTTCCGGAACATCCAGGCGGGGCTTGCCGATGAAAAAGTCCAGTTCAGGGATCTGCTTGGCGTCCGCTTTAATGTACGTCTCGTCGTCCATTACGATGCATTTCGGCTGCACCATATTTGGGGATTTGGCCACCGTATTCTGTTTATCGGTTCGGTTAGGCGCCTTCCATGCCTTGAAGACATGAAGTCCGGCCCGTTTCATTGTGTGCTGGATGAACCATAAGGAAGAATTGACCCTCTTGGCCGCGTCCCGAATCGAAAGGTTCGGATTGCGCTTGAAGTAACCCCTCACCTTCCTTGCGTTCACGGGGTCGGTCGTCTTCGCTTTTCTTCCGCTGCAAGCTCGCCGCTGGGTTGTCTGGGTCTCCTTGATTGTCGATTCCAAACTGTTTCGCGATCCACTTGTGGGACTGGTCAGGATTTTCCACGACCACTCTTTCAATTTTTGTCGAGGCACTTCTTGCTTGGAAGACATCTCGATAACCACTTGACAGATTGTGAAGAGTTTTCTCACATGCAGCGTTGTCAGATTTTTTTAAAGCTTATCGGTATCAAAGGTATTAAAAAATCGGTATTTACTATTTAATTAATTTTATATTTTTTCCGTTTTGAAAGCGAAAATTTGAACGACGGTGACGACTGGGACTTGAGGGGAATTGCTTTGTTTAACGGCTTTCTTTAAATGAAACCAAAACATGAAAAACCAGCCACAACAACGACTAAACTATTGACAATAACGACAAACAATATTTTCACTTGAAAAAGGCCACAACTCATGGCCGAAATGTCGAGCAGATCGTAGTCGTTGCAATGTTTTAAGACTGAGAAAGCCGTTAGTCAAAGCAAAATTTTAGCTTTTGTACAATGATCGTAAAATTCCGGAAGAAAACTCCGGGGAATGTTTGAATTAGCTTCTAATTGAAGCCGAAAAAAACATCCAGAGAAAGACGAAGATGAAGTTCGAGGAAAGTTCTAAGAAAAGTTGGAAAAACATCCGGGAAACTTCCAGCTCGGAAAAACCTTCCAATAGAAGTCGAACAAAAAAAACCTTTGGCTTATGGTCAAACTTCCAGAAGAAGACGAAATATTTTATAATAGAATTAATTGAACTTCCTGGAGAAGACGAAAGAAACTTCCTGGAGACGCTGGCAGAAACTTCCTAAGGTAGATTGGAAGAAACATCTGAAGAAAGTCGGAAGCCAGAGCGCTTACGGAACAGTCGAAAGAAACAAGGACATAATTCCTGAAGAAAAAGATTCCTGGGGGATGTTCTAATGATCCAGAAAATTTTCCTGATATTCATAAAACATCCATGAAGACTCAGCAATTTTCCTGAAGTTTTCGGAACATTCCTGAAATGCACTTGGGAATATTCCATAAATCCTCGAAATTCATTAAAAGTTGTCTTGTAATGTTCCTGAAATTGGGGGCTGTTTAGGAGTTCTCTGGTCATCCTCGAAGTGCTCGGAACTTCCCTGATTATAATAAGACTACCGGAATATCTCTAATCATCTTTGAAGGTCTCTGGGCTTTCTTGAAGATTACGAAATCTCTTAAGTGATCTCACAATTTTCTTGAGTTTATTGTAACATCAGCATTGAAGTTCTCTGATCTTTCCGATTTTTTTAATTTTTAAATGTTATCGACACTGCCATTAAAAAACATAGAACTTCCCATAAAATGTTCTCACAATATTCTAATGTTCATGTAACTTCCCTTACGTTTCTCAAATTTGCATGAGCCCCTCAGGACATTGCTGAATTTTTCGAAAATTGCCTGAGTTTCTAGGAACTCCAATATAATTTCAGCAATTTCATTAATTAATTGATCTGTCCTGATGTTCTCTGAGCTTACCTAAAGTTCCTGAAAACCATTCAATTTCCCTGAAGTTCTTTGGACTTGCGAAGTTTCTAAAATATGTATGATGTTTCCTTAAGTTCACTGGAGTTCGCTGGACTTTTCTGAAATTCCCGGGTTTTCGAATTTTAACAGAAGTAAATGAAACTGTCTTTAATTTATCGAAACTTACACAAAAGTCTGAACTTTTCTGAAGTAAAAATCTGATAGCATCCTTGAAGTTCCAGGAAAGTTGAAAAAACTGGCGGGTGAAGAGGCGAAGGCTGAAGAAGCTTCCAAGGTAAGGTGGAAGAAAATTCCAGGGAAAGCTGGATGATACTTCAGGAAGTTAATGTTTAAAAAATATTTCTCGATTCCCTAGGAATTACCGGAAACAGCCATCGACTATTTCTCGATGGATGGTAGCCAAAAACGGTGAGGAAATGCATACATTAGTCGAAAGACTATCAGGCATCTTTAGAGATAATTGTTTAGAATTTCGAATGCTAAAAAAATATGAGGTATTCAAAAAGATGCAAGTCTCTCACAAAAAAAATATTAAAAATCGGTATTCTGAGGAACTTTATCTGTATATTGGTATCTAGTTTGGAAATCGGTATAAATATCGATAAATTGGTATATCTGGCAACGCTGTCACATGTAAACATTACACTCTAAACTAGTTTTACTTCAAATTTCATCAATTTTTACCCAAGTTATACACAAAAGAAATTGTTGCATTTTTTTCGAGTACAATCTTTATCTATGCCCACATTCATTGTAAGCTCAATTAAGTAAGTCGTAATTAAAATCTTTTGAGAATATTATATGATGGAACAAAACCATTTTGTGAATAAAGAGAAGAATAAAATTTGTGAACGATTTTGATAAATTAGAATTACGATCCTTGAACGTATTTTTTTTTTCAATTTCAAGTTCGTAAAAAAATCAATGTTCAAAAATGCAAACATTTCTACAGCAAAAATGTCTTTGTTTAGATCAAATGTTTCAAATTGGGCGTCAGAATCTATCAATTTTTTCCACGTCTCAGAATTTCAATGAATTCTTTCTTACGAAATCTTATTTGCTTCAGCAAGTCTCAGTTTTTTTCACAATGAAACCCCAAGACTTACATTTCTTTTCAAATTTAGAATCTTGAAAAGCTTAAAGTCTCCTTAGCTCGTGTTCTAGGAAGTTTGAGAATTCCTAAATTCTCTAAATGTAAATCCTCCTTCTCGTCAAAGAATCTTTAATTTTTTCCAAAGTCTGGGATCTCTAAAATGTATGCACCAAAATCCTGAAAATTGTTTTACGTCAAAAAATTTACAATTACAAACAAGTCAAAAATTTAACAAAAATATTTTCAAAAAAATACGAGATCTTCATTATTTATCTAATTCCAATATAACTGCCCCGAAACAATTTTAAAATCCATCTGTTTTTCTCCTTGATTTGTTTTCCGTCGATCTTGTTTTCCGTACTGAGTACCAATGCTACCGACGCCAGGTAGGCAGCTCCCACACCTCAAACCCAGGCCTGCTGGGGTGAGAGTTAATCACGCTTACCACTACACCACCGGCGCCACTGGTGGGTTCTTTTAAAAATACTAAGGCAGGGCAGTCTAGAGAATTTTAAGGAAATTGGGAAATATTTTGGGCAGTTTTAAAAACATCAGGAAACTCTAGACTATCGAAGAAGTTATGAATTAGTTTCGATAATTTGAGCTTCAGACAAATCTTGAGAACTTCAGTGAAAATCATAGAACAATATTAATTATTTCGCTGCGGAGCGGAAGCCTAAAGAGGTTCCTGAAATTTCAGAATAACTTCGAAAATTTTACAGAAGTACAGATATCTTCAGAAACATTGCGAGAACTTCATAAAAGTCTATGGAAGTTAAGGGAAGATCCGAGAACTTTAGGAACTTGTATAGACATTTCGGGAGCATCTCAAATAAGTTTAGTAAAGCTTCAAAAACAAAGGGAGTTTCAGTGGAGTTCAGTTCAATTAGTTTCACTAAATAAGCGGGAAATTTCAAGAAGTTCCCAGATTTTCAGAGAACTTTAGAGATGTTAAGAAAATTATTGAGGTTTTCACATATGTCCAAAAGTTCACGCAAGCTTAAACATTTTTAGAACAGTTCAATTTATTTCATGGTAGTACAACAAGCTTCATGAGAACTGCAAAACACTTTAGAGAACTTCGAGAAAGATATTGATCTCGCTAATAAAGCTCTAAACAAAAAAAGACGTCAAGAAAGAACGGATATCCTCAGAGCAGAGATATTCCAGAGCAGGGAAATTACATAGATTTTAAAAAGTTTCGAGAAATTCAGTGAATGGTTAACACTTTAGAGAATGATCGAATGATGAAGTATTGCGAGCATCAGGTTAGCTTCTCAAACTACAAAAGAACTTCAAGGCAGTTCAATTAAATTCAGGAATATTTTGGGAGCTTTCAAGTAGTTATCAAGACCACAGATTAGTCCATCCTATATTCAACTAAGATTTCTCATGAAAATTCGTATGGAGTTTACTATCGTAAGCTTAGGCTTCACATGAAGTCTAAAATTCCTCAGAAGTACCATGAAAGCAGATTGCAGTTGATGCTTTTCTCATAGATTTTTTCCCCAGAGCTCCCTTGGAATGAGGTCCTTAAAATAAAATAATATAATAAAATTCCTTGAGCCTTGAAACTGTGCAAGGAATTTTACTCCAAATTCTTTAAAGTTTCTTGAAGTATTATAACTTTTCAGTTCAGAATCTATAAATTTATGTATTTGTTACTGAAGATTAATCCATTCTATATTTAAAAAGTTCAATGTGTTAATGAAAATAACTAGGAATTCAGTGTTGGCAAAATCATCAATCAAATGATATTTTTCCGGTCTCATACGCTCTCAATATCACGCGTGATGTTGGAACAAAATGGCATGCTTGATATTGATTTTACAAGCTCCTTTGATATTGCGAGACTATTCAAAACGTGCAAAAATCAAGCTGAGAGTTGACTCGACACAAAAATGATTCCGTTGCACATCGTTTTCTTAGAAAAAAGTATAGTTTGCTATCTCGTTTTACTCTTCACCGATGGCAGACACGAAATGACAGCTGCCAGCCGTTATGAAAGTTTAGGTTGCGGTTCGGATGTTAAGCAAAAATCATGAAACTCAATCTCACCGCAATTTGTTGAGATTTGCAGCTGGTGAGCTTTGGTTGGCTTGATTTTCCGAGCTGCGATATCACAACGTGCAAAATCAACCACAGTTGTTTGCTTGTTGATTTTTGTCTACGAAAATCATGCGTGATCTTGGGCATTGGTGAGATTTGATTTTTCAATATTTTTCCAACACTGAGGAAGATTAAATGTTTTTATTTTAAAATGCATTCTTAGTAAGAAAATTATTAAATTTCCTGAGAAATAATAAGATTCCCTGATACTTCCGGGTATTTTCAGGAAAAATAAAATTCCCTGCGAATTTTCGGTTTTTCATGTTTTCCAGGTAGTAGACGCTTGGAGGTTTAGTCATAAACTTTCTATTGAATCTTTCGCTATAAAGGTTGCTATCGTAAATATTTAAGTGTTTATGAGACTCTAATTAAATAAGTCTAAAACATCAAACATTTATTTGGTATGCCATCAGAACGACTTCCCTTAGGTCACTTTTTTACAACTATAGTATAAGTTACTATTTGGTCACTTATTTCTTCAACATGGTCACTAAAATCACTATTTTTGACAGCATTGATCGCTACCAGCCCTGCTAACCAGCCCTAGAAATGGTACAGGCATCAAAAGCTCTCAACTAATAACTGTGGAAGTGCATCTTGAACACTAAGTTGAGAGCACACAATAAGCTTAAATGCGATAAGCAATAAGCTTGAAAGAAGAAGAAGAAGTCATATATGTATGCCATTATTTTATGATAGTTGTAGGTTGATCGCATACTCCTATCGACTGGGATAAACTTGTTTCGACAAAAGGGTTTGACTCTGCAGTGCTCTGAATGGTTTGAACATTCATTAAGGGCCATTTTTAAGAACTCTAAAATGTTTGCTTATAAACATGTAATACAGCGCCTTCCCATTTTTGACAACGATGTCTCTGGATAGGGACGAATTCAAAGAGTTTATATACCTACTTAGTAACTTTTCCACGAAATTTATTCTATTGACATTTAGTCCATTGCTGCAGCGGTTCAGTAACAAACATAATAAGGGTAAACCAAGTAACCAACAAGTCCGCTAATTCTCCTTTTTGCAATATAAGGCTAATATAAAACTTAGCATGCCATTTGTTAGCCGTGTATCAACTCAATATTGCAAAAAAGGGGAATTAGCGGGCTTGTTGGTTACTTGGAAAGTGTATCAGTTTTTGGCCCCAGTGTTCCTCTAGTGGCCCTATCTTAAATTTAAATTATATTCATTCTTTACCAATTTTCTCTCGATGCAATGTTAGAACATAGATTTTGCAATATATCTACGCAACATTCACAACGTCAAAACAAACAAGTGCTCGAAGAAATATTATGTTCTAAGCCAGGTAGCGTTGGACCGTTGGGCTGAATCAAGAAAAATGCAAAATTTCCCCTGGACATACTGTACTTATTAAGAGTTATCTCTTGTTTTTTTTTTTATCAATTTATTTTTCACGGCTCAAACCTCTATGGTTGATCTGTATAGTTTTCCTAATCTAAGTCTCAGGTTGGTAAAATTGAGCATTTTTTTTTTAAATTTTTTACAAGCAACTGAATATTTTCGTTACGTTTCCCATACAAACTTTAAAGTTCTCCCGCAAATCCAGATCGTAACCAAATTCGTTCAAATTTGGCACAGTTGGTTCTGCCTAGAATCGCATATCAGTCCTATTAGGAAAAAATAGGCATTGCGGAAATGGCAATCGAAGCTACGAAGTGAAAATTCTATGTACATATTTGAAAAATCATAGCAAAATTATTGATAATTTTGTCGAGTTACAATCAGTTGCAATGGAGCTTGCATGTTTTTTTTTTAATATCAACGAAATATATGAAAATTAAAAAAGCAGAATAATAACTTGACTTGTAGATGATGGAATTTCAGAATGCAACCGATATGCGATTAGTAAGATAAAGTAGATGCCAATTGATAGTGTTGGGGACCTAAATACAGATCGAAAGAGCAGTGGGGAGCAGGGGGTGTGATCCACCATACGAACTTACTTACTCTAATACCCATATTACATGGCTTCAAAAATGCAGTTTGCTGCCTGGATGCCACCATCTTGGATTGAAATTCATAACTTTAACCATCTTGGACTCCGGAAGGTTTCTGAATTCCAGAAACTACTGTGATCACAAAGATATTTTTTAGTTCATAATATTATGATTGGCAAACAGTCCAGTGGCGTAGCGTACCTGGGTGACACTCGGAGCGGATGATTCCCTACACGGATAGAAATCTCCTTATACCTTTTGGCAAATTTCTATTGCTGATTATTCATAAAATGTATAATTCAACTAATAAGCAGACGCCTTGCAAAAAGTTAATGAAAACCATGTACCAAATGAAATGTATAAGCGGTCACACATACCTTTTATCCATTCTTATAGGACCTATGTGGTTTGTCTTATGCAATGTATAAGGCTGATTTTTGGCAAAAATGTATAAGTGAAACGCATGAATAAAATAATTGATTTTCGTTTCGTGTAGCTGTCAATTATTCTATAGCATGAAAATGAACACTTATCATTTTTGCAATTTTTGTAAGGATCATCTCTTCTGAGAGGAACTTCTAAAGAACTGCGAGCAACTTCCATTAATATGTTGAGAAATATCTAAGAAAATTTTCATAAGAATTTTGATGAGAACTCCACAATGATTTTGAGCAAAATTTTAATGGTGATTGTTTGGGAATTTTAAATATAAATATGGAAGTCTTCAGCGATCTATTTTAAGCATTCGAAGAAAATCTAAAGACGATCAAAAATATAGTGACGAGAATTCCTGAAGTGAATACGAAAAACAATCTAAAAATTATTTGAGGGAAAACTCTGTGAAGGATAATGCTTCAAAGGGAAATTGTTGAGACCTGGTGGGGTAAAGGTCACTAAAAAACACTAAAAAATAAAAGATCATATTTTCCACAGGCCAACATCCATACTAGTGTGAGATAACCACTCTCTGAATGTTTCAACTGTGGTTGACGTAATACGGGCTGGCGCTGTTGGTTTAATGTTTATATAGGGGATTTGGTTAAATTTTTAATAAAATGCTCATATACATTCAAAAACGAATATCTCAATAAAACAAACTGCATTCATGATGCAGTCATCAGCAAAATTGTTACTCAGTGTTTGAACTAGAAGTTTTGGGATGTAATATGTTCATGTATTTTATCAATGACCGGCAACTTTACCTGGATCCGAGCGACAGACACAGTAGCGCTGTGCTCGAGCGAAGGTGGAAGCAACGCATAGAAAAATGAGCAAATGCACAAACCTTTCTTCTGAGGATGGAACCTTTGCTATCCAATTCGTTCGGAGCATTTCCCTTTGAGCGGCATATGACGCGATTGTGCTTGTCTTATGCCGGTCGTTTGAGAAAATGGAAGTTGCCAGTCTTCTTTATATGTTGTCTTCGATTTTATCCAAATTCCCCATATAAAATTCATACTAAAAGCACCAGCTCATCTTGCAACCAAATGAGCTGAAACTCTAAGAGAATGGTTTTCTTACCTAAACAAATCTAGTGGTTGGCCTATGGAAAATTAGAAGCTTTATTTTTTTGGGCCGGTCTAATAAAATATACATTTTTTAGGGAAAATGTTCCCTGCTGATCAGTTGATGGAGTTTTTCAGAGCTTTTCATGTTCCTAATGAACTAATAATTAATTATCCAGGCGTTTGATCAAAATACGGTCTTCAGCAAAGTTATAGCTGAGAAAAATTCACATGTGTAGAGAAAGCAACGAATAAATCATTATGCTGAATGGTTATAAACTTCAAACAATCATAACCAAATGAGCTCAAATTTTGGAAGAAGGATCAGAACCTTAATTAGAATCGATTAAGCTGGGTGGATCAAAACGGATTGTTTTAACCACCCTACTGTGTGCGCAGGGAGATCGGAGAGGGGTTTTCCGTCTACGCAGTTTATGGACAGCCCCAAAAAGGTTTGCCGGAACCTTTTCCAGATGTCCTTGAGTGACCACGTCAATTTGTGCAGAATATTTATAATGATCAGCTTGATCATTCAAAATCATTAAGTTTGAAATGCCCTACGACATCAACCTGGTCTATACAAGGTGTGGAATTGAAGGGCTGAATGTATTGGTGCACTTCGTATCTTTCGTTCGCTCACTCACCCTATTAGTGACGACATATCGTTTGTTTCGATCAGCGTTTGCATAGGAAATTTAATATGGATTATAGAATTTCTGTATGTTACAAAAATGTATGAATGTTCTTCCACTGTATGTTGACATAATTTATTGATTATTGTATTATCACACTGTGATCGCGCACGGGCAGGACTTTTGCCTACGTTGTGTTATTTTACAATCATAGAAATAAAAGACGAACGATTGTCTGGCCGTCCTGCCATGGTGGAGGCATACGAACTATATCATTTATTTATTGTCGTTCATCATTCATTACTATACAAAACAGTATACTGTATTACAGAGCAAGACGCATGGCAAAACACTTGCGTATACCACTAACGACACCTGTGCGTGGATACAAACATTACTACAAATAATAGGGTAATTTGATCATGTACTAGACGCTTTGCACAAACACACTGTATACCATGAAAAAGCAGCCTGTCGGTGAGTTTTTACCCGTTATCAAGTAAGGAGTTATCATAAAGATACAAAACGGCAGCTGATATTTCCAGGCGACTTTATAAAATAATACCACCTAGCGCAAGCCTCATGCAAACATAGCTAGGATTTGTTTTACTTCATATTTCCAAAGATATCTAATTAAGAAGATATCCCACTAATCAATTCTTCATACAAGGCATATAATGACTACCCTTATGTGATCGCAGTGCCATCTGTTGAGTGCACATTGAAACTGTTGGGAGTTCCCCGCCAACTTCACCACCAGGGCTCAATAACTGACAGGTGTCAGTATGACAGATGTCAACCCGGACGAGGAAAGAGGACGATATCATCCTCGAAGTCATCATCATTCTATTGCGATAGCAAGATTCTTACTTGTTTGTGATTGCTCCGATTGTCAATTATTACCACTTTATACGCAACAGAAACACTTGAGAAAACAACCACACATCCAAGCGCGCATCATGCTTGTAATATTTTTTGCTTTCGAGCGAAAGAGTTTCCAATATACCACCGGTATCAGTAAGATGCAAATCTCTAATAGTAATTGATGATTTACGGAGCTGGTGCTCAAAATAATCTTAATAAGCATAGAAGTAAACATGGGAAAAACATTCACTCTCTCTAAAGAATTATTCCAACACCCCAGCCACTGGAAATGCAACGTAACGAAATCATTGCTAAACGTAATAAAATGTGCCGTCTTCTTTGGCCAATGCAGCACGCATTCTATTCAGAAAATTACGTTGGAATAATCATTACTTTCCTATTTTATAACGTAGGAAGTATTTGTCAACGCCGGTGAAAGCAAACGCAAACGGAAGTAGCCGAAGCTGAATGATGACGATGGGTGATGACACCGCTTCGTGTTTTGATTTGCGCTGTTGCTCAGTTGTGTGGGTTCGTACATGTTTAGATGTTGGTGTGAGTGTTTTCTTCCAACGCTGCAGTTCAACGTTGACTCGTCACAAACCGTTTGGCGCTGTTGTCTGTCTCTTTAAATTCCAAAGAGTGAAGGGGGTCTGATATTTCGCAAAGTTGCTTTGGAGTGTTAGAACGTCGTCACTATCGTCTCCCGCAATGTTTACATTTTTCCCTCTACCAACACCTACGTGAGAGCTAGTTCTCCACACCTTGTATAGTTGCTACGACATGTTTTGTTGATATGAGCAGTTCCATGTCAAATGATGAATCGAAAAAACTCGACCTTCTCCGATTTACATGCAACTTTGAATAATTGTTTTTCATCGACAATGATTCACAATTTTAGTTTTAGACAAAAATAAGGTTTTTCTGGGAAAAATATACGAAATATTTTTCGAAGGGATGTATCAGCTTTTGTGGACAATGCATTTGATCGTTGAATTGACGTAACTGGTAACTCGCCCACGCATACTAACACCACTTGATAGTCCCCTACCTGTTAGTGTTGGTAGTATGCATAGGTGTCAAATGCATTGTTCACAAAAGCTGATACGTCCCTTTGAAAATTTATTCGAGGAATATGTTATATATGAAATATATGTTTTCTTAGTGGAAAAAGCCCAAAAATTGATTCGTCTTACGCACGGCACGGTAACGCTTTTGGCACTTTTGCCACTCATTATGTAAACGCGTTTAATAATTTAATTAGTCAGTTTATTCTAGTAGAAGTTACCAATTATGTTTTCAAATTGGGTCTGGGTTCAATCCCAGTCGAGGTCTCTGGGATGTTTCTGAGGCATAAAAATCTCTGGTCACGTCTTCCTTCGGATGGGTAGTAAAGCCGTTGGTCTCGACCCATGTGTGTTGCATGGGTGCGATATCCTACGCAGCTGGGAAGCTGCCTTCTTGCACATTCGTCAATGGATGACAATCGATGTCCGTCGGTGATTGGCACTAGATTGCGGAACAGAGACCGACGTTAAATAAAGAAAAGAAAAAGAAAGCAGTTTTCCAATTGAGCTTTGGGAAATTTATAGGAGTTGGTGGGGTCAAATAAGCCTCATATGTTAAATATGTGTAATTTTTAAATCCATTTTGAGAGACTGTTTACGATGTATAGAATATTTAGAAAGTTGTTTACACTAGTTTAAAGACCGAAAATAAAGCAGGCGCATGTTTTGAGCTCATTTTGGTATCCATCTTTCATGAAATTTTGGAGTGGAATAGGTTCAAAACAAGTATTACCATAGCAAGCGCCGAATGAAATTGTGCGAAAAGGATCCCGTTATCCAATTACCTAAATGAAAAATATATTGTTTATTGGGATTTCAGCGGCAGTCAATCTTAATCCATTTTGTCCCTATAATCTCCATCAGGCTATAAAATGGAATCGTTCTCAAATAGGGCTTGGTGAAACCAGTTTCGCTATTCCGGTTTGATAAACTCAACCCACAAGTTGCAACGGAATCTCGCTGTTTTAAACGCACGATAATGAATCAATCACCCCTATTCTCTAAAACGGATTTCCCTTACAAAAAGCGAATACCCCAGTAGATGTCAAATTATTCTCGTAAGGATAATGGATTTCGAGTTGAGCACCTACTGCAATGAAAGTTTGAAATTTATGATCGTTTGGAGGTTGTTTCAAGAAATTTGGTTCTACAGTCATGAAATGGCAGCAATTTGAATTTAGAATCTCGAGTTCTCGTAAAGGTTAAGTATATTTAAATCACGTGGGTGTCACCCCCTTGGGGTGGACGACCCACCTCGCCCCCACCAGGCAACGCCAATGTCAAACACGGTAGATTCCAATTGTAACAATTGGCGAATAGCAGGTTAAATCAACACCCCAAATAAGGATTCCTCACCGTATATAATTCCTTACGCTCTAAACAGAATTTAAATTCTCCTGGCAAGCATCCTATGCCGGTTCTGACTCCTACTCTAAACCTGTAGGTAATACTTTTTGTGACACACGGTGAAACTTTCCATATGCTTTAAAAACCTTACTAATATATTACGTTTCTTCCTCTTTTTCCAGGAGAAGACTATCAAGCACGTCAACAGTGGGAACTGCCTGACGCGGCCCACGCCGGACGACCCGGCCACGCCGCTGCTGCGACCGTGCAAGTACAGCAAGGGCCAACAGTGGCTCATGCAGTCCAAGTTCAAGTGGCAAGCACAACACGACAATCGAATCAGCGACGACAGATAAAACCAGCCAACCCCAGAGGGAATGGTTTCGCCACAACCACCACCACCATCATCATCATCACCATCATCGACGTCATAACCGGATCATGTGTAGATCAGCCGGAGTCATCATGTTTCACAGCAAAGGGATTAATAATCTAACGCGCGACGACGCGCGACTTGACGCCGCGTAAATCACCTGGGGGATTGAGAGGGTAATGTGATTCCCTACGATATATCATCGCAATTTCGGGTCGTACGTCCGTCGGTCCACTAGCGGCGACTGGGGAATGAACCTTTTTGTGGTTATTTTAGTCGATTTATATCTGGATAGTGTATTTAGGAAGTAAGCAAAGTTAGACATTTTTACTATTGATTGAGTTTAGGAATTAATTAGAGATAGCTAACAATTTCCACGTCCGTCTTTCGTGTGCGTGTGTTTGAGATGAACAATGAGTACCTATTGGGAATGACTGCGGTTTTTGTAGCACGATGATGACACTGGAAAGGCGACAGAAGCATGGATGGTGCAATTAATGAACGTGACTATTAGATTTTGTTCCAAGGGTGAGTGAACTTTCTGGACGTCGTCGTTGTGAGACATGCGAATATTTGCCAGCAAAACAGTAATAATAAATACCAGAATCCCGACCAGGGTCCAGACAGCTAGGAGAAAAGGTTTTGCAATGTATATACATAAAAGCGTAAGCGCATTAATATAGTTTTCCCCGTCTTACTGGATGAGTGAACTCGTGCTGGAATGCACCTAAGGTGAGAGGCAATTTTACCCATTAGCACAAGCGGAAATGTTCCTAATCTCCCGGAAAGATCAAAATTACAAAGGAAACGCACGAGTTGAGCGGAATTGATGCTAGCTAGACCAACAGTAAAACAAATGGAGCCGCTTGGTAGATAACAGATCATGAATGACGCATATCACGTAGAAAGAAGAAATCAATTAAGGAATTCAGACACCACAACTGATTCATCGTTTCAGCACTGCAAGCTATGGATGATGGCCGTCTTACAGTTGTCCCGTTATTTGGATATGAATTGACACCGGCAAACATTTCATTGAAAGCAGTGTGCGTTGGTTGACACTCTAGTGTGAACGTTACATAAAACGATCGTGTAGCGTGTCACCGATTCGTTCAGATTTACCTGGAATGTAACGCATCGAATCCTGTTCCATTCTGATGGGCGTAGTGGATTTTATAAAAATTGTACGTATGAGTAAACTTGTTGGGAGTTCCAAACTTTCAAATTTAGCCCCGAAAACAACGTAAGAAGAAGTCTGGCAAGTCTGCCGGAATCCAAGGGACAGATACAGTTGAGTAAAGATAGAACCACTGCGAAGAAAAATAAGTAAAAATTCCCAATTCTGTCTTTTGAAGTTGACTTCTTTGTTGTCCAATTCGTTCGATGGCGAGAACGTGTTTGTCTCATATAGATTGTATGACAAAGCGTGAGAGTGACCAGTCTTCTTGATATGCTGCTGCTTTTAAATAATCATCCTTTTTACATTTCGTTCAATAACAATAATCAAATAGTCACCGTTATTCGGGAAATTTTACACATTCGTTTGTATC
Source organism: Ochlerotatus camptorhynchus (assembly GCF_037179485.1). Lineage (NCBI taxonomy): Eukaryota > Metazoa > Arthropoda > Insecta > Diptera > Culicidae > Ochlerotatus > Ochlerotatus camptorhynchus. The sequence goes on along the minus strand of NW_027040527.1, from coordinate 3,310,663 downwards.
CATTTAAATTTTTAAATAATGACTGGCAAAATTCTGCGCTTTATTCTGCATGCTTTCTCTCGAAAGACCTGCAAAGCAATATGCAAAACTGATGGATATTATTTTGATTTTGATCAATTCAGCTTGTCTAGACCATTTTTTTTCTGTTAAAATAATGTTGGTAAATACATAGTGTATCATTCCAACCATTGGTATACATTTGTTAAACAATTGTTTGACCAAGCTCTTGAAATTTACCCCGCCGGGGGCGGGCTTGGGCAGTAGAGGGTTAATTGACCCCTTCATTGGAAAATTGTACTCCTAATAACTTATCAGCATAAAGCGTTCCTTGTCGTTTACCACGACCAAAAACACCATAAGTAAAATTTGCAGCCAACGACCATCTCGCCGCTGATTCCAGAATTTTAAATCTTTTGAAACAAAGCACGATCGCGTGTATTTCATTGTTTCGAACCTAATCAATAGGTGTCACTACAACACCCGTAAAAAAAAAACCCGGACCACTCTGCATTTACGCAAGAATCGTTTTTACAGCTATGAAACAAGAAACACGTAAAAGCTACCGTTTGTAAACTACATCCCTGTATAAATGTTACACTTGAGAAGAAGATTGATTAATCCATAAAACCGACTGTAAATAAGTAGTTGTATTATAAAGTAAAACAACAGAAGCAGAAAAATTCAACTAAGATGAAGATGAATGAGACAGAAAAAATATATCATTTAAAACTAGCAAAACAAAAAAACACTCCACGTGATAGTAGTTTGCAAAACAACAGTAGTTGAAATATACAATGTGGAAAGAAGAAGTGAAACGGTGTCAGAAAATCAAATATTATCATCAGCACAAGAAAGAGAGCTTAATACGTTTTTTTTTTCAACAACAACAACAAATCGTCTTCTTTAAACTAGCAACTTCAATTTGATTGAGCTTAGCATTTAGTTATTAGGTAGTCTGGTTTATTTTAATTCAGGTGATGGTGTGCAATTGCTCTTTTAAGCTTATTTAAATTTTCCTAGGATATCTATAAAGTTTGAATTAAAAACCCTTCTAGCCAACTCAACCCCGATTGAGTTTGCCAGATACAGCGATAATAAATGCAAGGTTGTTAATTTAGTTAAAACGTAAACGTACATTGAAGCAAGGCTGTAAGTTGTTTTAAAACAGAGAGATAAATAGCAAGTACGCGCGTAGCTACACTTTTATCACTATTTTGTCGCCACAAAAGAAAAATCAACAAAATCTGCATCACAAACCAACAATATTCGATAAGGAAACAAACCAGTTTTCCTTACCTCAGTATTAGGCTACTTCCGAGTATGATGAAGAAAACTAGAATCTTCCGTAGCAATGTTGTATTAAACTTATCAATCGTAACATTCCTCCTCAAAAACCGTACAGATAACAGCAGAACAAAGTCTAACAAACACACATACAAAAAAAAACTACCTTCCATAAGAAAACAGAAAGTGGCTGATTTCGTACTGATGCTAAGTTTTGTTATTTAACGTTGGATTTTTATTTAATGCAACGCAAGGCCGATCCAATTCAATTGCAAGGCATATCAGTCACTGAAGATCGCGGCGGTTCTTTGTTTGTTGACACAATTTCCCTTGTTGATTTTTTACGACGAGAACTGCATATCCGCGTTCATCCGGATACAAAAAGAAGCAAAACTGTTGAAAAAACATAATTGAAAAACAGCTAAAATAATTTGCAATCGGTCCTGAGAAAAAAAAAGATGATAATTTATAATATACAATTTGGCATGATATCGTAAACCTTGCAAGAATGAGAGAACAGTCAGTGTGCGCGATTGCGAAAGGGTATGTAATTTTTTGAGTATAGAATAAAATATCGAAGTTTTTAACCGCTTGATTTTAATTTGGATTCTTCGAACGCCCTGCATTCATCTCCTACAGTCCTACAGGTTTGTATATTGTTCTTGACTCTATTCCGATAGCATTAAGGAGGCTGGAACCACAGACAAACAGACGTAATTCTTTCTCCTCAATCGCCGTACACGCATTAACGTTCAATTTAAATATGATTAGTTTCGCAAATCCCTCACCACAACACTGCAAACCGAAAAAAAATATAAACATCATACCATCCGCTACTCCGATGGCTTAGTCACCCGATTGGGTGTTGTTATAGGGTTAACAGGACCGCAGCTAGTAGTCTGCTATAAGCACTCCTTCTAACATGGCATCTACCACTGCCTTCAATACGAGGGCCCACGCATACTATACGGAATAGCCAGAAGCATCCGGGATGCCTTAGCGAATGACCCGGCCAGAACTGCGGCCCTCGAAGGTTTCCTCCGAGAAGCCGACCTCTTCGATGCAATTTAATCGTTAGTTCAATGTAACTGAACATGACACTATTGCTTACAGTAGACCCCTCAATGAAGCCTGCTATCGGTGGTTTCTATATCAATCTGCAAAGAACCACAAACCTCGACCACTGCTACCCACAAGGATTACGAACCAAATATTCAAATATGCCACGACCAGACAAGAACTCGTACAACCGACAAACGCAACGAAAATGACCCGACAATATCGACGAATACCAAACAACTATTGGCAAATCAAAGTTGGCACTCGTGGAGAATAAAAGAAATATGAGGATGGTTTCAAAAATTTACACAATCTTGAAATGTATTTGCTTTGCGAACAAATTATTTTAATAAAATCTAGAAATCTAGAAATCTTCAGGGCTACTCAATAGACATATAATATAGGAAAAAATAATTTCTTTCCAGATTTTTAGTTGTATAGGCTTTTTGATCTAATTTCCGTCCTATTGAGAACATCCCGTTCATAACGTGTCCTTTTTGAACGGATTGTTACAAAACAAAGGAATGTTTCTATTGAAGACGACTCTAAATTTACTTACCATTTGATGAGTATTATTTTATTTAATTAAAAAAAAAAAATTCTGTGTTATATAGCAATTAATTCACTGCCTACTTTTTCCAATTTCGTTCTAGGTACATAGATTTTAGCTTTTCTACCACTATAGCAGTAACCAGATTTAAATAAAATACTCCATTTGCAAAATAAAAGCATTTTAAGATTGCTCTCGTATACCTCCCCGTGGAAAATTTTGAAACCATCATCACTTTCATAGTTCTTCTATTCTCCACGAGTGCCAACTTTTATTTGCCAATAGACAGCAGACAGTTCAGGGCACTGCCTTCTAGAGGGCCACCCAAACCATGGAACAGGCTCTTCTGGACTCCACATATCACAGGGGAAGTCCATTCCGGGCTTCCAAACCGCTTAAAAAAACTATGCAACTTGGGGAGTACCCTTCAGGGGCTCCCAGAGATGAACCAGCCTACCAGCACAAACGAAGTGACAGACGGAGCGGCTCGAAAACTTTGGTGACGCACCTGCTATTGCAATTTTTCAGTGTACCACATGGCAACACCACTACTACTGGATTGTACCACATGGCAACACTACTAATGGATTGTACCACATGGCAACACTAAATGTACTAGAATGTTTTGGTTCTATCTCTTTCACTCTACTTTAAACTGAAATGCATAAAAAAATTACAAAATGATATACTCTTTGCACACTGTCAAAGATCATATTGCACACAAAATCAACTATGTTCAACTCAAAACAAAAATACTAGCCCATCTGGTGGCTGATGGCACAAGCTTCTAAGAAAATTCTATTACCACAAACGAAGTGACAGACGGAGCGGCTCGAAAACTTTGGTGACTAACTTGCTATTGCAATTTTTCAGTGTACCACATGGCGACACCACTGCCACAAACGAAGTGACAGACGACTAACTGGCGAAGAAATCCATTTAAATAATGTGGTTCACTGTAATAGAATTTTCTTGGAAGCTTGTGCCATCATCCACCAGATGGGTTAGTTTTTTTTTGTTTTGATTTGAACAAAGTTGATTTTGTGTACAATGATTCTTTGACAGTGTGCAAAGAGTGCGTATCATTTTGTCATTTTTTTTTATGCATTTCAGTTTTGAGTAGAGTGAAAGAGATAGAACAAAAACATTCTAGTACATTTGGTGAAAATGCTAGTTCAATCTAGTAGTAGCACAAACGAAGTGACAGACGGAGCGGTTCGAAAACTTTGGTGACTAACCTGCTATTTCAATTTTTCAGTGTACCACATGGCAACACCACTACTACCAACAATCAATACGAAACTAACGATTTTAAATTGGCTCACCACTTTAGTAGCCTATTGGTCCCAAGCAAACGATTAACGTACCCTATTCTAGTTGAAATTCTATTACTACACTATGTTTGTTTTGATTCGCTATGAAAGTTTGACAGATAACATCAGGGGTGTGTGGATTTATGCAGAACATGCAGGGGTGAGTGAAATAGCTTGGGACTGCTTGGGACCGTTGTTCTGGTACTGAGTGAGCCAAAAATAATAATGATTTTCTTCGGGACCCAGTGGTCTTAGAGTTACCTCTATGCTACTACTGTATTGTACTACATGGCAACACTACTACCAACAATCAATACGAAACTAACGATTTTAAATTGGCTCACCACTTTAGTAGCCTATTGGTCCCAAGCAAACGATTAACGTACCCTATTCTAGTTGAAATTCTATTACTACACTATGTTTGTTTTGATTCGCTATGAAAGTTTGACAGATAACATCAGGGGTGTGTGGATTCATGCAGAACATGCAGGGGTGAGTGAAATAGCTTGGGACTGCTTGGGACCGTTGTTCTGGTACTGAGTGAGCCAAAAATAATAATGATTTTCTTCGGGACCCAGTGGTCTTAGAGTTACCTCTATGGTTATAGCGCCATTACTCGCTTTCTGAAAAGAGAAGAAGGGAAGGGAAGGAGAGGAAAAGGACTTGGGAAAAGGAAATGCGGAATTCCTTTCCTCATTAGTATTTGTATCGTCAACTTTTATGAAAACTATATAAATCATTTTTCCTTGGTCAGAGGTATTATTACGACATTTGAATAAGATTGTCTTATCATTTGTTATTCAAAATGTAATGTTATAATGATCAACATAGCTTTGGATTATCCAATATAAATCGGTAACACTGTCCTGCAACCGATGATTTTTCTAATCCGAAAACTAAAAGTTACGAAAAAGCACTGATGCCTTCATTAAGTTCCACTTTCACGCGACGTTCAATGGTTAAACAAGTAAACAAGTTATTAAAATGAAATCACGTTCCCGAAAGCAGTCAACAATGTATCTTAAACCGGATCAAGCGTGCGCCCTATTTTTCTAAACATTCCGACGCGTTCCGCCCAATATCTATCAATTACGTTTTTCTACAATAGTAGCCTGGGATAAATTCTAATTCGACCGACACGTGTTTGTTGAAAAATTATATTCTGCCTAATATCAGTAGTCAGTAGTCATTAGGAAACCTGTTACTATATTACCACATATGTATCCTTCTTTCATGAATTTGTTTTACGAACATGATCTAACACAACCTTTTTCTATGACAAAACTATATTCTGATAAAATTGGATCATTGCCTAGACCAACTATTGAAACTGAAGAACAAAACAATTGGCCATAAAATCTACCTGTAACCATTTTTTATGACTGCAAAAAGTTTGAACTCTGGAGTTCGAAGGTGATAGCTTTACCGTATACCCATTAGCCCATTTCAAGATCGCATGCTTCCGAAGATTTTGCTTACAATAAGCCCCGCTCCGGTACAGTATCGATGCTGATAATGTACTGAAACTTTCTATAAAACAGTAGCGCAAAATTTGATTGACGCGTATTTAATGATTTAAAAAAAATATTTACGATAGAATTACCACAAAAACTAAGGAACGAGCTCACCAAATTAGTATCCAGAAAAGAAAGGCACGGCTTAACAGGGTTTAACCAATGGGAATGTTTTCTTTCCATGCTGATTTCACGGTCTAAATCACTAACACTGGCACAACACGGTTACTAAATACGTAAAAACTGAACTGGACTATACATTTGGAAATAATTCAAACGAAAATTCTTCCGGATGGCGTAGCGCCACCAGCCAAAACGCTGACAGAAGATTATCGCAAAAAATCCCGACAATCGACTCATGATGTTCTGCTCAGTAAGCAAAAACGGTTGCTCTAAGGCCACCGAGCCTTCATATCACATAATACCGTTGCTCAAATTTGTGTATCCATTCAAGCCCGGAACCAATGACAACAACGAGTTTCGCAAAATACACGATACACAAGCGATTTTACCATAAATCTCTTTGATATGTAAGGACCTGGGACCGCGTTTTTCTGCTCAGTAAGCAGGTCACTGTAACCGGCGATCTTTCAAATCCGAAAACTAAAAACTACGAAAAAGTACTTAGGCCTTCATTAAGTTCCACTTTCACGCTGCGTTCAATGACAGGGACCTATCCAGGATTACATCTGAAAAATCCAAATCTGGCCAACGCCCACCCTAAACCTAAACCTGTTCTAATCCACCTGAAATGACTACCGAATGGAAGACTTTGACTACCCAGCCATGCAATAGTCTCATTCCGTGCCTTATGGCAACTTGATGATTCTATTGCGCTCATCTTTTTGCACCACCCAGGGGAGACTTGGTCCTGTACCCAATGCTTAACTTATCTCCATTCCACTCAGCTACTCGCAATTTCTTGTGATATAGTGGGCGGAATATTATTATATGAGACAATTCAATGCAGACGTCTTTCCAAATTTGGCAGATCGACAGGTAATCGGTGAGTTACCACGATAGTTGCTATTCAACAACTCGACAACGTCCCATCGTCAACGCCTGCTATAATAATTTTCCATTGCAGACGCCAACGAAATGACGTCATCGAGCTATCGATCAACTACCCTGGTTATCGCCTGGTACCTTATAGCACGATGCTAGGAGGCGAACCGGAAGAATCGATGAGCTACCTCTCCCCCATATTTTTGTTGAGAAAAATGGATAATTATAAAAGTGCCTTAGTGGTTATGATCTTCCGGATTTCTTGTGTAGGCATAGTTGAGGTTAAAACATGTTAAAATCAGTTCAGATCAGTGGATAATCGTTATATAAAACAATCACCTATGGAAATTGGTAAGATATTCAATGAAAAATGCTTTAATTTGCGTTGTGAAATATCCTTATTCTGATGTAAACAAACGGTTTGATTGACGTTACCTCTCGAATTCGCTTGGCGCACTCTACATTGGTGGTGCATTAAAAAGGCCTGTATACGTTAAACACCACAAACGAAGTGACAGACGACTAACTGGCGAAGAAATCCATTAAAATAATGTGGTTCACTGTAATAGAATTTTCTTGGAAGCTTGTGCCATCATCCACCAGATGGGTTAGTTTTTTTGTTTTGATTTGAACAAAGTTGATTTTGTGTACAATGATTCTTTGACAGTGTGCAAAGAGTGCGTATCATTTTGTCATTTTTTTATGCATTTCAGTTTTGAGTAGAGTGAAAGAGATAGAACCAAAACATTCTTGTACATTTGGTGAAAATGCTAGTTCAATCTAGTAGTAGTGTTGCCATGTGGTACAATCCAGTAGTAATGGTGTTGCCATGTGGTACACTGAAAAATTGCAATAGCAGGTTAGTCACCAAAGTTTTCGAGCCGCTCCGTCTGTCACTTCGTTTGTGTTAAACACTACCGACATCTACTCATCCGATCGCGTCATACCATGAGCAAGGATACGAACCCACGTATAATTAATATTGCCTTGGTTTGCGTCTCACCTCGTTTGACAGATCTGATCGCCCGTTTGAGAGTTCGAATCGCTCGTTTGACAATTCAAATTGTGGACAAACGAAATGCTCCTGTGGCATGTCGGTTCGTGGGTGGTTTAAACCTAGGGGTAAGACAGCCTTTGAGCAATATTGTAGTAAATTTTGAGTAACTCGAGTTGCTCTATATTCAATGCACGGTGACATAGCAACCAGTTTGGTTTGTGTGCATTCAACCACAAACGAAGTGACAGACGGAGCGGCTCGAAAACTTTGGTGACTAACCTGCTATTGCAATTTTTCAGTGTACCACATGGCAACAACACTACTGCCACTACTACACTGAACCAATTTGACATATTCCTGTTATGTGGAAATCTAATAAATTTGCGCTATAAGATAATCCATTGAAAATGATATGATTGAAAATGTGTCAGATAAATTCTATATGAATATCTGATACATTTACAATGCTGATAATTTGATAACTTTTATATGATCGTCATATGATAAATGAAAATCGGTCAAATTATAATAATTAACTAAATAAGCTTTACTTTTCACCACAATATAATATATGTGTCATAAATCAATCGAAGTAAAGTTTATGTGAAAATCACATAAAATTTACTTCTTCTTTTGACACATATATATATATATATATATACAATCGATTTCTAAAAATAGATCGAAAAACAAACATCAGGCAGTGGAAGCTTTTTCGCAGTTGTGTCTTTTTTTTAATTGTAGCTGATTTGGGATTCCATCCAGAACTGTTGAGGTGTGATGCTTTCGGTGTCTGCGCTCGATTCCACTGGGCCACGGCTGACTTCAATATTGAGCTCGTTCAATTAGCATGAAGTAAGAACAGCTCTCCCGACATGGAGTGTAGTGCAACGTTATGCTCGTTTTGCTAGAGTGAAGAAAAATAACGCTGACAAATTTATGCTCCGTTTTAGTGGTGTCTGGTATTCAAATCTTCCTCAATGCTCCTGTGTGCAATAAAAAACCGACTACATTATATGAGTTCATGGAACTGGTCCATGAAGTTCGAGTACTAGTGCTGGAATCTGAATTAGCCGTGTAGAAGGCTTACAATTAGAATCTGAGCAAAGTAAATATTGCAGTAGAATCATTTTTTTTTTCAATCTCGATACATTCTTTTCCGGAACCCCTTATCTTGTGAAACAATAACAAACAAAGATTATTCAAAACAGTATCATTGTTGTTAGCAATATTTAGTTCGACTAATCATTTTAATGAGTGTACGATAACATCGTTGAAAAATGTTGCAATAATTCATAAAGCACAATCATGTAAGATGTTTTTTATTGTGGGCGATATTCATCCCGGAAAACCATGTCAAAACAAATGTTTGCTGTTGGATTTCTTAGAAGGCAAATCTATATGACTATATAATGATTGGGATAGATCTGTTTACAATCTTTAAACCTAAAAATCAAAGGAAGCTATTCCAATGAGATATGAGATATACATGTTTTCCTATACTGCAAAGTTAAATGACAGTCCAATAGTTTCGACATGTCTGTTTACACGCGACATATCAACAAATGTCAAAAATCGTTAAAAGCAACTCAATTAAAATATACATGATTATCTTATAAGATATATTTTTAAGTGAGCAACATTCATCATGAAAACAGGTATATTTTACTGAATTTTCCCATAGTGCAAACTTATATGATTTTCCATTAGTTTCTAGATGTCTGTTCGCACCCATGACATATCAATAGTTTTTCACCATGAAATAAATCAGACAATATTCATATACATCTAACCTATCGCTAACCTCGTTCGAAGCAAAGTTTTATCAAATACTAAGTATGTGAAATTACGATAGAAAGCATTCCATATTGCAGTCATAGTTTTTAAGTGATAATCCAGTGGAATCTATCAATCATCACAAAGAATGAATAAATCTGCTGACATTGCTATGTTATAAGATGGATCCAATAAACGGTACATGTCGATTTGTTTCAGTGTAAACTCGAAGAGGAAAAATTCAACAATGCCTGTAAGCGTTTTTTTCAATGACGTTGAATCGTCGATAGGCGGGGAGAAATGTGAGCTTTTTGCTGCTCATTTTTCGTCGGTTTTTGCCGCAGAATCCATCACCTCGACTGAACTTGTCTCGGCTGTTTCGGATGTGCCTTCAAACCTTGTTGACATAAACACTTTTGAAATAACGCCCGTTATGGTAACTAATGCCGCCAAGAAAATGAAATGTACCTTCTCGCCTGGACCAGATGGCATTCCTTCTGCAGTGTATTGTCGTACCATTGGAGCGCTTGTTGAACCGCTTTGCAGAATCTTCAACAAATCTTTTGTAGAGTCTAAATTTCCTGGAATCTGGAAAGAGTCATTTATGGTTCCGGTACACAAGAAAGGAGATAAACGTGACGTTAAAAACTACAGAGGAATTACTAATATCTCTGCAGCATCAAAACTGTTTGAGATAATTGTGAGTGGTTTCATTCTTGAGCACACCAAATGCTATATCTCTAGTGACCAACATGGCTTCATGCCTGGACGATCGGTTTTTTTTCCTCTGTTCGGGACATAACACCACTGCGACCAGTAATTTGATCTATTGCAGTATATCCCGTGTCCTTAGTTTAGTGCATGTCGTTTTACTCCATCACTATTGAGAAATGATGAAGTATTCGGTTTTGATACAGTTGTCATTCTTGCCTTCATCGCACGGAATCGATTCTAACTGAAAGGTTCCGCTATTTATACCCTTCGGAGTGTTGAAACACCCTCCAAAGGCGCGCCCCGTTGTCAGTCAAAATTGGATTCCTTAACAATAAAAACAAGCTATGAAACCGATAATGACCATGCATCAGAACCCTAGTCTTAACCACTTCAAACTAGGGAACAACGAATAGAAGATTAGGAATCACATACATAGGTGAATACTAACTAACTCATTTTTCCTTGTTTCAAGATCATCCTCGATCCAGGAAACCCGAGGACTTATCACTATCAACAAGGCATAAAAAGTAACTAGGACTAAGATATGTTCCTTTGATTACTGAAAAAAACCTGTTCCCCTAGTTCGAAGAAGTCAGGACTAGGAATCGGTGGTAGATCTTACATCCCGTAACGTACCACGAAAAGGTGATCTACCCACGTTACGGGGCGGACGATCGGTTACCACAAATCTTCTAGATTTTACCATGACATGTTTTGAGCAACTGGAAAATGGGGCACAAATAGACGTCATCTACACTGATCTAAAAGCAGCGTTTGATACGATCAACCATGACATTATGTTGGCAAAGCTATCCAAACTCGGTGCGTCGGACCGTTTGACTTCGTGGTTGTGCTCCTACTTGACTGACAGGTCTCTGCGAGTGAAACTCGATTCCAGTACTTCCTCGTATTTCACGAACTCGTCAGGTGTACCACAGGGTAGCAATCTTGGCCCGTTGCTGTTTGTGTTGTACATCAACGACGCACTCCTTCTACTTGGAGATGGCTGTAAGCTTGCGTATGCCGATGACCTACAGCTGTACTTCGTGGTGCGGACTGCTGAGGATTGCATTCGTCTTCAATCGGTATTGGATCTGTTCGTTGATTGGTGTCGTCGGAATAAGCTTACCCTCAGCATTCCTAAATGTATGGTAATGTCGTATTACCGCATCAGGCAGCCGATTGTTTTTGACTTTGCCATCAACGGTGTGGTTCTTCAAAGAACCGACCAGTTCAGCGATCTTGGTGTTCTGCTGGACCATAAGTTGACGTTCAACCTCCACCGCTCTGCTCTGATCACAAAGGCGAATCGCCAGCTAGGTTTTGTGTCGAAAATATCGAAGGACTTCATTGACCCACACTGCCTGAAAGCTCTCTATTGCTCACTTGTGCGACCAATCCTGGAAAATGCCTCCTTGGTCTGGTTTCCTCATCAGTTGACTTGGAGCTTGAGGATCGAAAGTGTTCAGCGCAAGTTTATCAGGATAGCATTACGTAATCTACCATGGCGTGATCCGCAAAATCTCCCGCCGTATTCTGATCGCTGCAATCTGCTGAGCTTGGATACTCTGGAATGCCGACGGAAGCAAGCAGTTTTTGTTGTCAAGCTATTGAATGGTGAGGTCGACTGCTCGAGGCTTCTCTCGCTGTTGGATATCCGAGTACCACCGAAAACATTACGAAGTGGTACCCTTCTCCAACCGCGGTACCATCGAACGGCGTTCGGTTACAACGAACCACTAACAACTATGATGCGTACGTTTACGGCATATTTAGGCTATAAAATGGAATAGTTCTCAAAAAGGACTTGGTGAAACCAGTTTGTCCATTCCGGTATGATAAACTCATCCCACAAGGCTATATTTGCTGTGTGCAAACAAATTGCAACGCAATCTCGCTGTTTTAAACGCACGATAATGAATCAATCACCCCTATTCTCTAAAACGGATTTCCATTACAAAAAGCTACAACTCAGTAGTACCCCAGTAGATGTCGAATTATTCTCGTAAGGATGGATTTCGAGTTGAGCACCTACTACAATGAAAGTTTAAAATTTATGATCGTTTGGAGGTTGTTTCAAGAAATTTGGTTCTACAGTCATGAAATAGCAGCAATTTGAATTTGGAATCTCGAGTACTCGTAAATGTTAAGTATATTTAAATCCCGTGGGTGTCAGCCCCCTGGGGTGGACGACCCACCTTGCCCCCACCAGGCAACGCCACTGGCAAACACGTTCAAGCTACGGTAGACTCCAATTGTAACTATTGGCGAATTGCAGGTGAAATCAACACCCCAAATAAGGATTCCTCACACGGAACCGAAAAATTACCCAAAATTAAGTTCTTTTCACTTATCTCCCATGTTCCGTTCAATAAGCTAATTTTCGGTAAACCGCTTATAGTAGTTTGCATTTGGCTACGGCAAAAATAATTAGTTACTCGTGTGTATTTTCTACCCAAAATTAAGTTCAATTGACTCAAATTTGAGAATATCTCATATACTCACTAGTAGCTTATTGAACGATAGTCATGAGAAAGTCGATTCTCTCGTTCTGTTTTTGACAACAACAAAAAGTGAGAGTGGGATGCAAAACTCAAAATTACCCAAAATTAAGTAAAAAGAACTTAAATTTAGGGTAATTTTTTTCTCTGTGCACCGTATATAATTCCTAACGCTTTAAACCAACGATGCCATATATACAGACTTCTGTACACGAAAAAAGTGGTCGCCCTTTTTTAATTGTATCCAAAAAAAATATCAAATGAAGTATTTCCTGAAGTTAGAATTAATGCAATAACTAGTTAATATTTGTAACTATTTTTATATCTAATAAGATTAGAAAAATCGTTATTATAATTAAAGTTACAAGGGTTCAAAAAAGATAGTGTCCACCTTTATCGTGTACAAAAGTCTGTATATCTGGCATCGTTGCTTTAAACAGAATTTCAAATCTCCTGACATCAGTGGCGTAACCTCACTTTTTACCTGTGCACCAACTTTCAAAACCAGAGTCGAATCGGTTGAAAAATACACTTAATCTTCTAGTTTACTCGATATCTATCCATTGCAAGCAATATTTTCATAATTATTGTTTATGTTTTGAGAGTTGGTGCACATGTAGATTGAGGTTAAGGAAACGCCACTGCCTGACATGCACCCTATGCCGGCTCTGGCTCCGACTTCAAACCTATAATATTGTTTGTGACACACGGTGAAACTTACCATATGCTTCAAAAATCTTACTGATATATGTATTACGTTTCTTCCTCTTTTCCCAGGAGAAGACTATCAAGCACGTCAACAGTGGGAACTGCTTGACGCGGCCCACGCCGGACGACCCGGCCACGCCGCTGCTGCGACCGTGCAAGTACAGCAAGGGCCAACAGTGGCTCATGCAGTCCAAGTTCAAGTGGCAAGCACAACACGACAATCGAATCAGCGACGACAGATAAAACCAGCCAACCCCAGAGGGAATGGTTTCGCCACAACCACCACCACCATCATCATCATCATCATCACCATCATCGACGTCATCACCGGATCATGTGTAGATCAGCCGGAGTCATCATGTTTCACAGCAAAGGGATTAATAATCTAACGCGCGACGACGCGCGACTTGACGCCGCGTAAATCACCTGGGGGATTGAGAGGGTAATGTGATTCCCTACGATATATCATCGCAATTTCGGGTCGTACGTCCGTCGGTCCACTAGCGGCGACTGGGGAATGAACCTTTTTGTGGTTATTTTAGTCGATTTATATCTGGATAGTGTATTTAGGAAGTAAGCAAAGTTAGACATTTTTACTATTGATTGAGTTTAGGAATTAATTAGAGATAGCTAACAATTTCCACGTCCGTCTTTCGTGTGCGTGTGTTTGAGATGAACAATGAGTACCTATTGGGAATGACTGCGGTTTTTGTAGCACGATGATGACACTGGAAAGGCGACAGAAGCATGGATGGTGCAATTAATGAACGTGACTATTAGATTTTGTTCCAAGGGTGAGTGAACTTTCTGGACGTCGTCGTTGTGAGACATGCGAATATTTGCCAGCAAAACAGTAATAATAAATACCAGAATCCCGACCAGGGTCCAGACAGCTAGGAGAAAAGGTTTTGCAATGTATATACATAAAAGCGTAAGCGCATTAATATAGTTTTCCCCGTCTTACTGGATGAGTGAACTCGTGCTGGAATGCACCTAAGGTGAGAGGCAATTTTACCCATTAGCACAAGCGGAAATGTTCCTAATCTCCCGGAAAGATCAAAATTACAAAGGAAACGCACGAGTTGAGCGGAATTGATGCTAGCTAGACCAACAGTAAAACAAATGGAGCCGCTTGGTAGATAACAGATCATGAATGACGCATATCACGTAGAAAGAAGAAATCAATTAAGGAATTCAGACACCACAACTGATTCATCGTTTCAGCACTGCAAGCTATGGATGATGGCCGTCTTACAGTTGTCCCGTTATTTGGATATGAATTGACACCGGCAAACATTTCATTGAAAGCAGTGTGCGTTGGTTGACACTCTAGTGTGAACGTTACATAAAACGATCGTGTAGCGTGTCACCGATTCGTTCAGATTTACCTGGAATGTAACGCATCGAATCCTGTTCCATTCTGATGGGCGTAGTGGATTTTATAAAAATTGTACGTATGAGTAAACTTGTTGGGAGTTCCAAACTTTCAAATTTAGCCCCGAAAACAACGTAAGAAGAAGTCTGGCAAGTCTGCCGGAATCCAAGGGACAGATACAGTTGAGTAAAGATAGAACCACTGCGAAGAAAAATAAGTAAAAATTCCCAATTCTGTCTTTTGAAGTTGACTTCTTTGTTGTCCAATTCGTTCGATGGCGAGAACGTGTTTGTCTCATATAGATTGTATGACAAAGCGTGAGAGTGACCAGTCTTCTTGATATGCTGCTGCTTTTAAATAATCATCCTTTTTACATTTCGTTCAATAACAATAATCAAATAGTCACCGTTATTCGGGAAATTTTACACATTCGTTTGTATCCATTTAAATTTTTAAATAATGACTGGCAAAATTCTGCGCTTTATTCTGCATGCTTTCTCTCGAAAGACCTGCAAAGCAATATGCAAAACTGATGGATATTATTTTGATTTTGATCAATTCAGCTTGTCTAGACCATTTTTTTTCTGTTAAAATAATGTTGGTAAATACATAGTGTATCATTCCAACCATTGGTATACATTTGTTAAACAATTGTTTGACCAAGCTCTTGAAATTTACCCCGCCGGGGGCGGGCTTGGGCAGTAGAGGGTTAATTGACCCCTTCATTGGAAAATTGTACTCCTAATAACTTATCAGCATAAAGCGTTCCTTGTCGTTTACCACGACCAAAAACACCATAAGTAAAATTTGCAGCCAACGACCATCTCGCCGCTGATTCCAGAATTTTAAATCTTTTGAAACAAAGCACGATCGCGTGTATTTCATTGTTTCGAACCTAATCAATAGGTGTCACTACAACACCCGTAAAAAAAAAACCCGGACCACTCTGCATTTACGCAAGAATCGTTTTTACAGCTATGAAACAAGAAACACGTAAAAGCTACCGTTTGTAAACTACATCCCTGTATAAATGTTACACTTGAGAAGAAGATTGATTAATCCATAAAACCGACTGTAAATAAGTAGTTGTATTATAAAGTAAAACAACAGAAGCAGAAAAATTCAACTAAGATGAAGATGAATGAGACAGAAAAAATATATCATTTAAAACTAGCAAAACAAAAAAACACTCCACGTGATAGTAGTTTGCAAAACAACAGTAGTTGAAATATACAATGTGGAAAGAAGAAGTGAAACGGTGTCAGAAAATCAAATATTATCATCAGCACAAGAAAGAGAGCTTAATACGTTTTTTTTTTCAACAACAACAACAAATCGTCTTCTTTAAACTAGCAACTTCAATTTGATTGAGCTTAGCATTTAGTTATTAGGTAGTCTGGTTTATTTTAATTCAGGTGATGGTGTGCAATTGCTCTTTTAAGCTTATTTAAATTTTCCTAGGATATCTATAAAGTTTGAATTAAAAACCCTTCTAGCCAACTCAACCCCGATTGAGTTTGCCAGATACAGCGATAATAAATGCAAGGTTGTTAATTTAGTTAAAACGTAAACGTACATTGAAGCAAGGCTGTAAGTTGTTTTAAAACAGAGAGATAAATAGCAAGTACGCGCGTAGCTACACTTTTATCACTATTTTGTCGCCACAAAAGAAAAATCAACAAAATCTGCATCACAAACCAACAATATTCGATAAGGAAACAAACCAGTTTTCCTTACCTCAGTATTAGGCTACTTCCGAGTATGATGAAGAAAACTAGAATCTTCCGTAGCAATGTTGTATTAAACTTATCAATCGTAACATTCCTCCTCAAAAACCGTACAGATAACAGCAGAACAAAGTCTAACAAACACACATACAAAAAAAAACTACCTTCCATAAGAAAACAGAAAGTGGCTGATTTCGTACTGATGCTAAGTTTTGTTATTTAACGTTGGATTTTTATTTAATGCAACGCAAGGCCGATCCAATTCAATTGCAAGGCATATCAGTCACTGAAGATCGCGGCGGTTCTTTGTTTGTTGACACAATTTCCCTTGTTGATTTTTTACGACGAGAACTGCATATCCGCGTTCATCCGGATACAAAAAGAAGCAAAACTGTTGAAAAAACATAATTGAAAAACAGCTAAAATAATTTGCAATCGGTCCTGAGAAAAAAAAAGATGATAATTTATAATATACAATTTGGCATGATATCGTAAACCTTGCAAGAATGAGAGAACAGTCAGTGTGCGCGATTGCGAAAGGGTATGTAATTTTTTGAGTATAGAATAAAATATCGAAGTTTTTAACCGCTTGATTTTAATTTGGATTCTTCGAACGCCCTGCATTCATCTCCTACAGTCCTACAGGTTTGTATATTGTTCTTGACTCTATTCCGATAGCATTAAGGAGGCTGGAACCACAGACAAACAGACGTAATTCTTTCTCCTCAATCGCCGTACACGCATTAACGTTCAATTTAAATATGATTAGTTTCGCAAATCCCTCACCACAACACTGCAAACCGAAAAAAAATATAAACATCATACCATCCGCTACTCCGATGGCTTAGTCACCCGATTGGGTGTTGTTATAGGGTTAACAGGACCGCAGCTAGTAGTCTGCTATAAGCACTCCTTCTAACATGGCATCTACCACTGCCTTCAATACGAGGGCCCACGCATACTATACGGAATAGCCAGAAGCATCCGGGATGCCTTAGCGAATGACCCGGCCAGAACTGCGGCCCTCGAAGGTTTCCTCCGAGAAGCCGACCTCTTCGATGCAATTTAATCGTTAGTTCAATGTAACTGAACATGACACTATTGCTTACAGTAGACCCCTCAATGAAGCCTGCTATCGGTGGTTTCTATATCAATCTGCAAAGAACCACAAACCTCGACCACTGCTACCCACAAGGATTACGAACCAAATATTCAAATATGCCACGACCAGACAAGAACTCGTACAACCGACAAACGCAACGAAAATGACCCGACAATATCGACGAATACCAAACAACTATTGGCAAATCAAAGTTGGCACTCGTGGAGAATAAAAGAAATATGAGGATGGTTTCAAAAATTTACACAATCTTGAAATGTATTTGCTTTGCGAACAAATTATTTTAATAAAATCTAGAAATCTAGAAATCTTCAGGGCTACTCAATAGACATATAATATAGGAAAAAATAATTTCTTTCCAGATTTTTAGTTGTATAGGCTTTTTGATCTAATTTCCGTCCTATTGAGAACATCCCGTTCATAACGTGTCCTTTTTGAACGGATTGTTACAAAACAAAGGAATGTTTCTATTGAAGACGACTCTAAATTTACTTACCATTTGATGAGTATTATTTTATTTAATTAAAAAAAAAAAATTCTGTGTTATATAGCAATTAATTCACTGCCTACTTTTTCCAATTTCGTTCTAGGTACATAGATTTTAGCTTTTCTACCACTATAGCAGTAACCAGATTTAAATAAAATACTCCATTTGCAAAATAAAAGCATTTTAAGATTGCTCTCGTATACCTCCCCGTGGAAAATTTTGAAACCATCATCACTTTCATAGTTCTTCTATTCTCCACGAGTGCCAACTTTTATTTGCCAATAGACAGCAGACAGTTCAGGGCACTGCCTTCTAGAGGGCCACCCAAACCATGGAACAGGCTCTTCTGGACTCCACATATCACAGGGGAAGTCCATTCCGGGCTTCCAAACCGCTTAAAAAAACTATGCAACTTGGGGAGTACCCTTCAGGGGCTCCCAGAGATGAACCAGCCTACCAGCACAAACGAAGTGACAGACGGAGCGGCTCGAAAACTTTGGTGACGCACCTGCTATTGCAATTTTTCAGTGTACCACATGGCAACACCACTACTACTGGATTGTACCACATGGCAACACTACTAATGGATTGTACCACATGGCAACACTAAATGTACTAGAATGTTTTGGTTCTATCTCTTTCACTCTACTTTAAACTGAAATGCATAAAAAAATTACAAAATGATATACTCTTTGCACACTGTCAAAGATCATATTGCACACAAAATCAACTATGTTCAACTCAAAACAAAAATACTAGCCCATCTGGTGGCTGATGGCACAAGCTTCTAAGAAAATTCTATTACCACAAACGAAGTGACAGACGGAGCGGCTCGAAAACTTTGGTGACTAACTTGCTATTGCAATTTTTCAGTGTACCACATGGCGACACCACTGCCACAAACGAAGTGACAGACGACTAACTGGCGAAGAAATCCATTTAAATAATGTGGTTCACTGTAATAGAATTTTCTTGGAAGCTTGTGCCATCATCCACCAGATGGGTTAGTTTTTTTTTGTTTTGATTTGAACAAAGTTGATTTTGTGTACAATGATTCTTTGACAGTGTGCAAAGAGTGCGTATCATTTTGTCATTTTTTTTTATGCATTTCAGTTTTGAGTAGAGTGAAAGAGATAGAACAAAAACATTCTAGTACATTTGGTGAAAATGCTAGTTCAATCTAGTAGTAGCACAAACGAAGTGACAGACGGAGCGGTTCGAAAACTTTGGTGACTAACCTGCTATTTCAATTTTTCAGTGTACCACATGGCAACACCACTACTACCAACAATCAATACGAAACTAACGATTTTAAATTGGCTCACCACTTTAGTAGCCTATTGGTCCCAAGCAAACGATTAACGTACCCTATTCTAGTTGAAATTCTATTACTACACTATGTTTGTTTTGATTCGCTATGAAAGTTTGACAGATAACATCAGGGGTGTGTGGATTTATGCAGAACATGCAGGGGTGAGTGAAATAGCTTGGGACTGCTTGGGACCTTTGTTCTGGTACTGAGTGAGCCAAAAATAATAATGATTTTCTTCGGGACCCAGTGGTCTTAGAGTTACCTCTATGCTACTACTGTATTGTACTACATGGCAACACTACTACCAACAATCAATACGAAACTAACGATTTTAAATTGGCTCACCACTTTAGTAGCCTATTGGTCCCAAGCAAACGATTAACGTACCCTATTCTAGTTGAAATTCTATTACTACACTATGTTTGTTTTGATTCGCTATGAAAGTTTGACAGATAACATCAGGGGTGTGTGGATTCATGCAGAACATGCAGGGGTGAGTGAAATAGCTTGGGACTGCTTGGGACCGTTGTTCTGGTACTGAGTGAGCCAAAAATAATAATGATTTTCTTCGGGACCCAGTGGTCTTAGAGTTACCTCTATGCTACTACTGTATTGTACTACATGGCAACACTACTACCAACAATCAATACGAAACTAACGATTTTAAATTGGCTCACCACTTTAGTAGCCTATTGGTCCC
The DNA here is from genome assembly GCF_037179485.1 of Ochlerotatus camptorhynchus. Taxonomy (NCBI): domain Eukaryota; kingdom Metazoa; phylum Arthropoda; class Insecta; order Diptera; family Culicidae; genus Ochlerotatus; species Ochlerotatus camptorhynchus. The sequence continues at coordinate 3,290,521 of NW_027040527.1, read as the reverse complement.
AAGCAAACGATTAACGTACCCTATTCTAGTTGAAATTCTATTACTACACTATGTTTGTTTTGATTCGCTATGAAAGTTTGACAGATAACATCAGGGGTGTGTGGATTCATGCAGAACATGCAGGGGTGAGTGAAATAGCTTGGGACTGCTTGGGACCGTTGTTCTGGTACTGAGTGAGCCAAAAATAATAATGATTTTCTTCGGGACCCAGTGGTCTTAGAGTTACCTCTATGCTACTACTGTATTGTACTACATGGCAACACTACTACCAACAATCAATACGAAACTAACGATTTTAAATTGGCTCACCACTTTAGTAGCCTATTGGTCCCAAGCAAACGATTAACGTACCCTATTCTAGTTGAAATTCTATTACTACACTATGTTTGTTTTGATTCGCTATGAAAGTTTGACAGATAACATCAGGGGTGTGTGGATTCATGCAGAACATGCAGGGGTGAGTGAAATAGCTTGGGACTGCTTGGGACCGTTGTTCTGGTACTGAGTGAGCCAAAAATAATAATGATTTTCTTCGGGACCCAGTGGTCTTAGAGTTACCTCTATGGTTATAGCGCCATTACTCGCTTTCTGAAAAGAGAAGAAGGGAAGGGAAGGAGAGGAAAAGGACTTGGGAAAAGGAAATGCGGAATTCCTTTCCTCATTAGTATTTGTATCGTCAACTTTTATGAAAACTATATAAATCATTTTTCCTTGGTCAGAGGTATTATTACGACATTTGAATAAGATTGTCTTATCATTTGTTATTCAAAATGTAATGTTATAATGATCAACATAGCTTTGGATTATCCAATATAAATCGGTAACACTGTCCTGCAACCGATGATTTTTCTAATCCGAAAACTAAAAGTTACGAAAAAGCACTGATGCCTTCATTAAGTTCCACTTTCACGCGACGTTCAATGGTTAAACAAGTAAACAAGTTATTAAAATGAAATCACGTTCCCGAAAGCAGTCAACAATGTATCTTAAACCGGATCAAGCGTGCGCCCTATTTTTCTAAACATTCCGACGCGTTCCGCCCAATATCTATCAATTACGTTTTTCTACAATAGTAGCCTGGGATAAATTCTAATTCGACCGACACGTGTTTGTTGAAAAATTATATTCTGCCTAATATCAGTAGTCAGTAGTCATTAGGAAACCTGTTACTATATTACCACATATGTATCCTTCTTTCATGAATTTGTTTTACGAACATGATCTAACACAACCTTTTTCTATGACAAAACTATATTCTGATAAAATTGGATCATTGCCTAGACCAACTATTGAAACTGAAGAACAAAACAATTGGCCATAAAATCTACCTGTAACCATTTTTTATGACTGCAAAAAGTTTGAACTCTGGAGTTCGAAGGTGATAGCTTTACCGTATACCCATTAGCCCATTTCAAGATCGCATGCTTCCGAAGATTTTGCTTACAATAAGCCCCGCTCCGGTACAGTATCGATGCTGATAATGTACTGAAACTTTCTATAAAACAGTAGCGCAAAATTTGATTGACGCGTATTTAATGATTTAAAAAAAATATTTACGATAGAATTACCACAAAAACTAAGGAACGAGCTCACCAAATTAGTATCCAGAAAAGAAAGGCACGGCTTAACAGGGTTTAACCAATGGGAATGTTTTCTTTCCATGCTGATTTCACGGTCTAAATCACTAACACTGGCACAACACGGTTACTAAATACGTAAAAACTGAACTGGACTATACATTTGGAAATAATTCAAACGAAAATTCTTCCGGATGGCGTAGCGCCACCAGCCAAAACGCTGACAGAAGATTATCGCAAAAAATCCCGACAATCGACTCATGATGTTCTGCTCAGTAAGCAAAAACGGTTGCTCTAAGGCCACCGAGCCTTCATATCACATAATACCGTTGCTCAAATTTGTGTATCCATTCAAGCCCGGAACCAATGACAACAACGAGTTTCGCAAAATACACGATACACAAGCGATTTTACCATAAATCTCTTTGATATGTAAGGACCTGGGACCGCGTTTTTCTGCTCAGTAAGCAGGTCACTGTAACCGGCGATCTTTCAAATCCGAAAACTAAAAACTACGAAAAAGTACTTAGGCCTTCATTAAGTTCCACTTTCACGCTGCGTTCAATGACAGGGACCTATCCAGGATTACATCTGAAAAATCCAAATCTGGCCAACGCCCACCCTAAACCTAAACCTGTTCTAATCCACCTGAAATGACTACCGAATGGAAGACTTTGACTACCCAGCCATGCAATAGTCTCATTCCGTGCCTTATGGCAACTTGATGATTCTATTGCGCTCATCTTTTTGCACCACCCAGGGGAGACTTGGTCCTGTACCCAATGCTTAACTTATCTCCATTCCACTCAGCTACTCGCAATTTCTTGTGATATAGTGGGCGGAATATTATTATATGAGACAATTCAATGCAGACGTCTTTCCAAATTTGGCAGATCGACAGGTAATCGGTGAGTTACCACGATAGTTGCTATTCAACAACTCGACAACGTCCCATCGTCAACGCCTGCTATAATAATTTTCCATTGCAGACGCCAACGAAATGACGTCATCGAGCTATCGATCAACTACCCTGGTTATCGCCTGGTACCTTATAGCACGATGCTAGGAGGCGAACCGGAAGAATCGATGAGCTACCTCTCCCCCATATTTTTGTTGAGAAAAATGGATAATTATAAAAGTGCCTTAGTGGTTATGATCTTCCGGATTTCTTGTGTAGGCATAGTTGAGGTTAAAACATGTTAAAATCAGTTCAGATCAGTGGATAATCGTTATATAAAACAATCACCTATGGAAATTGGTAAGATATTCAATGAAAAATGCTTTAATTTGCGTTGTGAAATATCCTTATTCTGATGTAAACAAACGGTTTGATTGACGTTACCTCTCGAATTCGCTTGGCGCACTCTACATTGGTGGTGCATTAAAAAGGCCTGTATACGTTAAACACCACAAACGAAGTGACAGACGACTAACTGGCGAAGAAATCCATTAAAATAATGTGGTTCACTGTAATAGAATTTTCTTGGAAGCTTGTGCCATCATCCACCAGATGGGTTAGTTTTTTTGTTTTGATTTGAACAAAGTTGATTTTGTGTACAATGATTCTTTGACAGTGTGCAAAGAGTGCGTATCATTTTGTCATTTTTTTATGCATTTCAGTTTTGAGTAGAGTGAAAGAGATAGAACCAAAACATTCTTGTACATTTGGTGAAAATGCTAGTTCAATCTAGTAGTAGTGTTGCCATGTGGTACAATCCAGTAGTAATGGTGTTGCCATGTGGTACACTGAAAAATTGCAATAGCAGGTTAGTCACCAAAGTTTTCGAGCCGCTCCGTCTGTCACTTCGTTTGTGTTAAACACTACCGACATCTACTCATCCGATCGCGTCATACCATGAGCAAGGATACGAACCCACGTATAATTAATATTGCCTTGGTTTGCGTCTCACCTCGTTTGACAGATCTGATCGCCCGTTTGAGAGTTCGAATCGCTCGTTTGACAATTCAAATTGTGGACAAACGAAATGCTCCTGTGGCATGTCGGTTCGTGGGTGGTTTAAACCTAGGGGTAAGACAGCCTTTGAGCAATATTGTAGTAAATTTTGAGTAACTCGAGTTGCTCTATATTCAATGCACGGTGACATAGCAACCAGTTTGGTTTGTGTGCATTCAACCACAAACGAAGTGACAGACGGAGCGGCTCGAAAACTTTGGTGACTAACCTGCTATTGCAATTTTTCAGTGTACCACATGGCAACAACACTACTGCCACTACTACACTGAACCAATTTGACATATTCCTGTTATGTGGAAATCTAATAAATTTGCGCTATAAGATAATCCATTGAAAATGATATGATTGAAAATGTGTCAGATAAATTCTATATGAATATCTGATACATTTACAATGCTGATAATTTGATAACTTTTATATGATCGTCATATGATAAATGAAAATCGGTCAAATTATAATAATTAACTAAATAAGCTTTACTTTTCACCACAATATAATATATGTGTCATAAATCAATCGAAGTAAAGTTTATGTGAAAATCACATAAAATTTACTTCTTCTTTTGACACATATATATATATATATATATACAATCGATTTCTAAAAATAGATCGAAAAACAAACATCAGGCAGTGGAAGCTTTTTCGCAGTTGTGTCTTTTTTTTAATTGTAGCTGATTTGGGATTCCATCCAGAACTGTTGAGGTGTGATGCTTTCGGTGTCTGCGCTCGATTCCACTGGGCCACGGCTGACTTCAATATTGAGCTCGTTCAATTAGCATGAAGTAAGAACAGCTCTCCCGACATGGAGTGTAGTGCAACGTTATGCTCGTTTTGCTAGAGTGAAGAAAAATAACGCTGACAAATTTATGCTCCGTTTTAGTGGTGTCTGGTATTCAAATCTTCCTCAATGCTCCTGTGTGCAATAAAAAACCGACTACATTATATGAGTTCATGGAACTGGTCCATGAAGTTCGAGTACTAGTGCTGGAATCTGAATTAGCCGTGTAGAAGGCTTACAATTAGAATCTGAGCAAAGTAAATATTGCAGTAGAATCATTTTTTTTTTCAATCTCGATACATTCTTTTCCGGAACCCCTTATCTTGTGAAACAATAACAAACAAAGATTATTCAAAACAGTATCATTGTTGTTAGCAATATTTAGTTCGACTAATCATTTTAATGAGTGTACGATAACATCGTTGAAAAATGTTGCAATAATTCATAAAGCACAATCATGTAAGATGTTTTTTATTGTGGGCGATATTCATCCCGGAAAACCATGTCAAAACAAATGTTTGCTGTTGGATTTCTTAGAAGGCAAATCTATATGACTATATAATGATTGGGATAGATCTGTTTACAATCTTTAAACCTAAAAATCAAAGGAAGCTATTCCAATGAGATATGAGATATACATGTTTTCCTATACTGCAAAGTTAAATGACAGTCCAATAGTTTCGACATGTCTGTTTACACGCGACATATCAACAAATGTCAAAAATCGTTAAAAGCAACTCAATTAAAATATACATGATTATCTTATAAGATATATTTTTAAGTGAGCAACATTCATCATGAAAACAGGTATATTTTACTGAATTTTCCCATAGTGCAAACTTATATGATTTTCCATTAGTTTCTAGATGTCTGTTCGCACCCATGACATATCAATAGTTTTTCACCATGAAATAAATCAGACAATATTCATATACATCTAACCTATCGCTAACCTCGTTCGAAGCAAAGTTTTATCAAATACTAAGTATGTGAAATTACGATAGAAAGCATTCCATATTGCAGTCATAGTTTTTAAGTGATAATCCAGTGGAATCTATCAATCATCACAAAGAATGAATAAATCTGCTGACATTGCTATGTTATAAGATGGATCCAATAAACGGTACATGTCGATTTGTTTCAGTGTACCAACAATCAATACGAAACTAACGATTTTAAATTGGCTCACTACACTGAACGAATTTGACATATTCCTGTTATGTGGAAGTCTAATAAATTTGCGCTATAAGATAATCCATTGAAAATGATATGATTGGAAATGTGTCAGGTAAATTCTATATGAATATCTGATACATTTACAATGCTGATAATTTGGTTACTTTTATATGATCGTCATATGATAAATGAAAATCGATCAAATTATAATAATTAACTGAAATGGATTTGAAACCCATAAGCATAAGCTATACTTTTCACCACAATATAATATATGTGTCATAAATCAATCGAAGTAAAGTTTATGTGAAAATAACATGAAATTTACTTCTTCTTTTGACACATATATTTAATCGATTTCTAAAAATAAATTCAAAAAAATAAACATCAGGCAGTGGGAGCTTTCACAGTTGTGCCTTTTTTTATTGTAGCTGATTTGGGATTCGATCAAGAACTGTTGAGGTGTGATGCTTTCGGTGTCTGTGCTCGATTCCACTGGGCCACGACTGACTTCAAGATTGAGCTCGTTCAAATAGCATGAAGTAAGAACAGCTCTCCCGACATGGAATGTAGTGCAACTTTATGCTCGTTCTGCTAGAGTGAAGACAAATAGCACTGTTCCGTTTCGGTGGTGTGGTTTGTTCAAATCTTTCTTAATGCACCTGTGTGCAATAAATCAACGACTAAATTATATGATTTGATAGAACTGGCTCATGAAGTTCGAGTACTACTTAGGGCTGGAATCTGAATTAGCCGTGTAGAAGGCTTACAATTAGAATCATAGCAAAGTAAATATTACAGTAGAATCATTTTTTTTTTTCAATCTCAATACATTCTTTTCTGGAACCAATTATCATATGAAACAATAACAAACAAAGATTATTCAATACAGTATCATTGTTGTTAGTAGTATTTAGTTCAACTAATCATTTTAATGAGTGTACGTTAACATCGTTGAAAATTGTTTCAATAATTTATAAAGAACAATCATGTAAGATGTATTTTATTGGGAGCGATATTCATCCCAGAAAAACATGCAAAAACAAATGCTTGCTGTTGGATTTCTTAAAAGGCATTTATATATGACTATTTAATGATTGGGATAGATCTGTTTACAATCTCTAAACCTCAAAAATCAAAGGAAGCTATTCCAATGAGATATACATGTTTTCCTATACTGCAAAGTTAAATGACAGTCCAATAGTTTCTACTAGTCTATTTACACGTGACATATCAACAAACGTCAAAAATCAGTAAAAGCAACTCCAATAAAATATACATGATTATCTTATAAGATATATATTTTAGTAAGCAATATTCATCATGAAAACAGGTATATTTTACTGAATTTTCTCATAAAGCAAACTTATATGATTTTCCATTAGTTTCTAGATGTCTGTTCCCACCCATGACATATCAACAGTTTTTCACCATGAAATATATCAGACAATATTCATATACTTCTTACCTTCGCTAACCACGTTCTAAGCAAAGTATTATCATAGAGGTAACTCTAAGACCACTGGGTCCCGAAGAAAATCATTATTATTTTTGGCTCACTCAGTACCAGAACAACGGTCCCAAGCAGTCCCAAGCTATTTCACTCACCCCTGCATGCTCTGCATGAATCCACACACCCCTGATGTTATCTGTCAAACTTTCATAGCGAATCAAAACAAGCATAGTGTAGTAATAGAATTTCAACTAGAATAGGGTACGTTAATCGTTTGCTTGGGACCAATAGGCTACTAAAGTGGTGAGCCAATTTAAAATCGTTAGTTTCGTATTGATTGTTGGTATTATCAAGTACTAAGTATGTGAAATTACGATAGAAATCATTCCATATCGCAGTCATAGCAACAATCAATACGAAACTAACGATTTTAAATTGGCTCACCACTTTAGTAGCCTATTGGTCCCAAGCAAACGATTAACGTACCCTATTCTAGTTGAAATTCTATTACTACACTATGTTTGTTTTGATTCGCTATGAAAGTTTGACAGATAACATCAGGGGTGTGTGGATTCATGCAGAACATGCAGGGGTGAGTGAAATAGCTTGGGACTGCTTGGGACCGTTGTTCTGGTACTGAGTGAGCCAAAAATAATAATGATTTTCTTCGGGACCCAGTGGTCTTAGAGTTACCTCTATGGTCATAGTTTTTAAGTGATAATCCAATGGAATCTATCAATCATCACATAGAATGAATAAATCTGCTGACATTGCTATGTTATAAGATGGATCCAATAAACGGTACATGTCGATTTGTTTCAGTGTACTTGACTAGCCTATTGGTCCCAAGCAAACGATTAACGTATCCCATTCTAGTCGAAATTCTAGTACTACGCAATGTTTGTTTTGATTCGCTATGAAAGTTTGACAGATAAAATGAGGGGTTATTGGTTTTTCTTATGTTTCGAGGGGTGAATCGATTAGCTTGGGACCGAAGAGAGTACCAGAGCTGAGCCAAAAAGTTGAGCACGTTATTTCGGGACCTTCTAGTCTTAGAGTTACCTCTATGCTACTACTAGATTGAACTAGCATTTTCACCAAATGTACTAGAATGTTTTGGTTCTATCTCTTTCATTCTACTCAAAACTGAAATGCATAAAAAAAAATGACAAAATGATACGCACTCTTTGCACACTGTCAAAGAATCATTGTACACAAAATCAACTTTGTTCAAATCAAAACAAAAATACTAACCCATCTGGTGGATGATGGCACAAGCTTCCAAGAAAATTTTATTACAGTGAACCACATTATTTAAATTGATTTCTTCGCCAGTTAGTCGTCTGTCACTTCGTTTGTGATTCAACGATTGTCAAGCAAAGATGTTTAACGAGATAAATCCACGTCCACAGACAAACAGCCATAACTCTCGTAAGTTGTTCATCGAACAAGCATTTAACGATCAATTTAAAAATATCGTAGTTGGTAGTGCCGCCACCTGTAGCGCGCATAGTCAATTCCCATGCGTTTGACGTTTACACACTACCCGACCCTCGACCCGACCAACCATTTCGTTTAATTTCTTTAATTTTCGATTTATCAATCTTCAAAGACATTCATATGAAAAATCGATAGCGATCGTCACCATTTAATAAATAAATGTAAAGATACTAAAAGCCTGATCGTGAATCATTTATAAACATCTTTATCAAAATGTTGCTACTAATCGTTACCTATGTAAAAATATCGATTCGTGCTGCCAGATCAAAATATCGATTTCTCTTGTCAGATCAAAATAACAATACACGGTACTGATATTTTTGGGATTTTTTTTATCTGCATAATTGCTAGGTTTCGATCCCGTGCCATCTATGGTGCACTGATTTCTTTGTTGGTAGCTAATCCTCGGGTCTATAGCTTCTGTTGATGAGCTTCTTAACGACTGGCAATCACACTCTAGTATATGGTGTTTTGAAATTGATGTACAGTTTTCAAGCAGAAATTCAAAATTTATTTGTCATATCCATAACCAAAGTATCAAGTTCCCTCATTCGGTTTGCCGAGAATTCTACCAACAATCAATACGAAACTAACGATTTTAAATTGGCTCACCACTTTAGTAGCCTATTGGTCCCAAGCAAACGATTAACGTACCCTATTCTAGTTGAAATTCTATTACTACACTATGTTTGTTTTGATTCGCTATGAAAGTTTGACAGATAACATCAGGGGTGTGTGGATTCATGCAGAACATGCAGGGGTGAGTGAAATAGCTTGGGACTGCTTGGGACCGTTGTTCTGGTACTGAGTGAGCCAAAAATAATAATGATTTTCTTCGGGACCCAGTGGTCTTAGAGTTACCTCTATGATTCTACCACGCTTGCTATCGCTGATTCTTAAGAAATGGCCAAGGAAATGGGCGAGAGCGTATCGAAGTAAACTTAAAGAACTTAATGGCATACATTTGTATCATCGTGGCCATCGATCAGTCTTCCCATTAATTTTCCGGCAGAGCATGCTTCTCTTGATGAAGAACCAAATTTGTCGATAACTAATATAAACATTGCCATCTGTCATCTAGTGTGTATCAAACTGTCTTTACCCAGCGATGCAAATCGATAACAAGGAGATTATAAATGTACATCGATGGCAATCTTTATTGTTCTTTGCCAAAGTTCAACGTTACGATGGTATCAGTATTCAAATATTTTTAGATGAATATTTATAGAGAAAACTATAGTCCTTGTGACACATCGAAATTAGAAGAAATTTAGTATGGCTATAGATTACCATCATGCGACCGATAAAGAATTATCTTAAATGTAAGTATCAATCAATAAAGGTTTTTAAATATATTCATCGAAATCAAAGAAACTTGAAAGTAAAGTAAAATCTTTATTTTTGTATAAAGAACTTTGAAGAAGTTTCACGAATGGTTGGTCGGGACTACACACTCAGCTACACGGATAGAAATCTCCTTATACCTTTTGGCAAATTTCTATTGCTGATTATTCATAAAATGTATAAGTCAACTAATAAGCAGACGCCGTGCAAAAAGTGAATGAAGATCATATGACAAATGAAATGTATAAGCGGTCACACATACCTTTTATGCATTCTTATAAGACCTATGTGGTTTGTCTTATGGAATGTATAAGGGTGATGTTTTGGCAAAAATGTATAAGTGAAACACATGAATAAAATAATTGATTTTCGTTTCGTGTAGGTTAACAAAATTTTGCTTGTTCTATAATTTATTAACAAAAATATTCGGTGAACGATACAGATTTTTTGGTAAACAGAATTTTCGGTAAAGTTTGAACGAATTTCCAGTAATCCGATTATTAAATTGGGTTCTTTAATTTTGAAACATATATCGGTTTTTATGTATCATCTGAAAGAGCTCGTTTTCACACACATTTTCATCTCGAAATTCAAATCAAGATTTAAAGCAAAATAATAACTTCACTGTTTGACACTAAACTGACAAACTGACAGCTCGCTTCCATACAAAGTGACACCGAGGGACGCTAATAAGCTGATTTTTACAAATGTAATCGTACTTATTTAAAATAGTTCCAGTGTACCAAAATTGATGAAATTTTGGGTTTGGGTTCCATTTTTAATGCAGATTACGAATATGCATTTACCTCAATACCCTTAAGAACCCAATTGACGAACTCAGTGAAAAATTACAGTACAAACTGTAAAATGAGACAAACGGCTAATTCGGTGAAATACAGGCCTCACTGAGCGATTGGGATAAGGCAAAACACAAAATGTGTTTTATTTCACATATATCGAAATGTTTGCTTGCCATCGAACGGTGACGGCACAGAGCACTGACCGGCTGCAAGCAAAGAATAAAGCGCCCAAAAAATTTTACCGAGTAGGTAAACAACTGTCGATAGCGTGATCGACAACGAGGAACAAGTGCTACTTTGTTCAAAACTGAAAGCAAACTGACCTTTGACAGACATGATTGTAGTAACGTTGTTGTACTCCTTTAATCCAGTACCGCAATCGACGTACCCGATTAAATGAGTACAACCTATGCTTATAGATATACTTGGAACCAATAGGCTAGTCAAGTAGTGAGCCAATTTAAAATCGTTAATTTTCACCGGTTGGTACTATGAAGACCTTCTAATCGCTCTAAATGTACAATTTTCTGGAACTGATGAAATATACCACTTTTAACTTTCCTCAAATCCGATCATTATCATCATTTATTTTGTTTGGTGAAACGACTTAAAACAAATATTTTATGTGAATAATTGCCTACATTTAGGCCTAATTTTCAATATGATGCGGTACAAAATGTTTTTTTTTTTTTCGCAAACCACAATTTAAACAAAAAATTACGCCAGACTCTTCTTCAGCGTATAAATGCTGGCTTCTGAATATTGCTTGTTTAAAAACCTACATGATCAACGTCACCCCAGAATTGAAATTTTGCATTTTTATTCTAATTTGAATTGTTAAAAATAAAATAACCATGTAATTTAACAAATGAATTCCCACATTAGGCGCTAGAGAGGTATTTGTTCGTGTGCTTAAGATTTGGTTGGGAAACTCATCCCCGTTTTACGGTATACAGTCGAATTTTGCTCGTTGGGCTGTTACAGTAGCCCATCTGAATCGAAATCACGTCATTTCTGACAGTGCTGATTCCTTTTTGAGAGACTCATGGATGAACAATTTGGAATGTTGCTAAACAATTTTGATGATAATAAACAATCGGTGTATCCCTCAACCACTTTTCAGCTTGACAGCTTAGCCCAACAAACGAAAGCCTTTCACTAAGTGGGCTATAGGTTTAACTCAACGAGCAAAATTGACTGTATTTGAAATTCATGCAGCGTGCAATCGCTATGGCCATTTTTTCAGTTACTCTGCCTCATCCTGTAGAATCCATTCGTCTGTCGCAGTCAGACTGGAACACCTGTCGAATCTATTCAACTCTTATTTACACTTCTCTGTATCCGGTTCCACGCAATGCACAATAGGGGATTTCTCTCGATCTATACAATTTACACACAAGCAAAATTGTTTCAGATGGATCCCCTTCTTTCTTTATTCCACACTTTTCCACATTCTTTCCCTTTCTGCATACACGGGTGTCGCCAGGGCACAATTCAGCAGCTTTGTACTTGTGCCGATATTAATGTAAAATAAGTTACATTCACTTAGGTATTACAAAACCGTTCGATGGAAAGCAGCGTGTTGTTTACAATTCGCGCAGACGACGGACAGCCGAACGGACCGAGGCGGCAGCGGTAGTCGAGTACACCCAGGCTCCACCAGCGACGACACGCTTGCATCGCTTGCAGGACCAGATTCCGACGCAGGAACGCTTCATGGCATCCTAGAGCGAAAATAATGTTAGTATCCTCTACTGAACCAATGTTTCAAGCTTTCTTACCTTGCCGCAGAATGTACAGGTGTACTTGGCGTGCTGGGTGATTTCCATTTTCTTCACCATCTTACGTAGAGAGGCACCATATCGGGTACCATATTTACCGACGATTCCGACTTTCCTGGTACGCTTGGCCTATTTGAGACGGGAAAATAACGAAACATTAAATTCCCGACACATCTTAATAATGGAAACTTTTGTTGACATCCAAATTCACATAACCCCGATCGCTCATACAACACTACAACATTAGCCGATTTGCCAACTCCGGCCCAGAGTCGGCACAAAATTGTCAATTTTGCCCGAAATCCTCACACACAATTCACACAAATTACACCAATTTGGAATGCCACCGACTAGCACTTTACGCTGAGCACAAAAACTAACCATTTTATCGAATTGTTACTGAAATTGATTGAATTTTAAAAGCTGACACGAAATGTGTGCAGTTTCTTCAATCGAAGATGACGGAAAAAGAGAGAGAATGAAAACAGGCGGAAGTGGATTAGCTGTCAGCTTGACAGTTTGGCTGCGTACTGTGTCGCAAAACAGGAAAGCAACCGGTGAACGCAATCCAAATGCAACGTGGGTCGAAATTGACAGAAGAAGGCGAAAATAGTTCTTAGTTAATTGCCCGACCAACCATTAGTGAAACTTCTTCAAAGTTCTTTATACAGAAATAAAGATTTAGGGGAATTTACGTATTCTCGGCAACCTAAGCAGCGACCTTCTTTCTATAGCCTTTTTCTCTAAGGAACGCACACATATGCAGTATTGGTTTGTTTACAATTTTTTGCTGCCAGCTGCTCTAACAATTTCAGTCGAAAGAATTGTCAAAAACTTTTTTGAAACGCTTTTACAAAGCTCCAATCTTCTCTAGTGAGAGCGAATATTGTCGGCAATCAGTTTTTCTTCGGCAACCATTCCATTTGAACTGCATGTAAATCTGCTGTTCTATTATCGGCAACTCGCAATCAGCTACAATTTGTAGTGCGTGTGTTTCATTTCAAGAAAACCTTGCTAGATTGCTTTTTCTCAGTGGTAAAAATATAGTCAAATTGAAGCTGAAAGCATAAAGAATCGTTTGCATGCATTCAGCGAAGTGTTTTCGTAAGAAAATCCAGTGAAAATAGTGCTTCAATTTGGGTTGCCGAAAATAGTCTGGCATGCCGAAGCCGTCATTTCCCCTATGTCGGCAATTCTTTACTTTAAATTTTCTATGATTTCGATGTACAGTAGCCGTTCGCTAATTGGGGCACGACTGCACCCCAATTATCGAATGGCATTCGCTAATTGGGGGGTGTCGACAAGTGTCAAAGTTGACCGGGGGGCGCTTGACTCGTTTGTTTTGGTTTTCAGTCTTTCGTCTGCTTAACTGATGCTGTGAGCAGCTACTTAGTTTTTGTCTTGCGTGAGTGTAAATTGAGTGAATCGATTGAATATTTTGTTGAGTTATTTCCGGCGCTGGTAAATATTTGTGCATTCATACGTTGTTTGTAATGTTGTAGCAATTATCCTCCTGAAATTTGTTCAGCTTTCACAATGGAAGGATAATAAGCAAGTCGTGAAACGGAAGCACACTACGCTTACCTTGGCTCAGAAGGTGAGAATAATCGAGGAATTTGAAGCAGGAAACGGTTCCCACGAAATATTAGGCAAAAGGTTTGGTGTCGGAGCATCCTCGGTCGGTCGATTTTTGAAAAATAAGGAGTCAATTCGGATGAAACTAGAAAAATTCAGAGAACATGGCGTGGAAAATCGAAAAACGATGAAGAATCAGAATTTTCCCTTACTGGAGGAAGCGCTTTACCTATGGGTTTTGCAACAACGTGAGGCTAATATCATAGAGGTAACTCTAAGACCACTGGGTCCCGAAGAAAATCATTATTATTTTTGGCTCACTCAGTACCAGAACAACGGTCCCAAGCAGTCCCAAGCAAAAAAAAAATACTTACTCTTAAGTATATTCTACCCAAAATTATTTTAATTCAAGTAAATTTGAGAATAAGCAATTTACTCAAAAGTAACTTATTGGGTTGAACTATATCGTTGTGTCGAATCTCTCGTTCCTTTTTAGACAACAATAACGAGTGCAACTGAAAGGCTGAAGTCAATATTAGGTAAAAAGATCTCAAATTTTGGGTAGTATTTTTTCTCCGTGTACGGGATAGGACACGGAATGCTAATAGTACGTTCAGACTACAGAGTTATAACATAGAGGTAACTCTAAGACCACTGGGTCCCGAAGAAAATCATTATTATTTTTGGCTCACTCAGTACCAGAACAACGGTCCCAAGCAGTCCCAAGCTATTTCACTCACCCCTGCATGTTCTGCATGAATCCACACACCCCTGATGTTATCTGTCAAACTTTCATAGCGAATCAAAACAAACATAGTTTAGTACTAGAATTTCGACTAGAATGGGATACGTTAATCGTTTGCTTGGGACCAATAGGCTAGTCAAGTAGTGAGCCAATTTAAAATCGTTAGTTTCGTATTGATTGTTGACTGTACTGCTCACTACGATGGATGCGATGATTTGAAGAGTGATGATGGATTAATTCAAGTGATGTACCTTCCACCAAATGTGACAGCAGAATGCCAGCCGATGGATCAGTCGGTGATCAACGCAATCAAAACCAGGTACAAACGGAAGCTGATGCTTAAGCTTGTTTTGGAAAACGAAGATTTGCCCTTGGAACAACGGCTGAAAAATGTGTCCTTACGGCAGAGTATTGATTGGATTGCTGACCCTAATAAAATTGTTATGGTTATTTTGCTTAACGACGTGTTCTGGGTATCTTCCAAACCATTAGTGGAAAAGTTCAATTATTTGGGTTATCGTTCGTTTATGGTTATTTTTTATTAGGGGAAGCTTGGGACGAAATCAGTCAGGTTACCATTGAAAATTCCGTGAGAAGTATTCAATGTGTTATGTCTGTTTGTCTGTGCTTGTAGCATCAATTGATGGCATAGCCGGAACAAACACAACCGACGAGCAAATCCAGCTTTGGCTTGAGGATCGAGTAGTAGATTCCAATGGTACAACAGTTTCAATAACCAGCGAAGTGTTCAGAGACGAAGAAATAGTCAGCGCAGTTTTGAATAAAGCAGACGATTTAACCAACAATCAATACGAAACTAACGATTTTAAATTGGCTCACCACTTTAGTAGCCTATTGGTCCCAAGCAAACGATTAACGTACCCTATTCTAGTTGAAATTCTATTACTACACTATGTTTGTTTTGATTCGCTATGAAAGTTTGACAGATAACATCAGGGGTGTGTGGATTCATGCAGAACATGCAGGGGTGAGTGAAATAGCTTGGGACTGCTTGGGACCGTTGTTCTGGTACTGAGTGAGCCAAAAATAATAATGATTTTCTTCGGGACTCAGTGGTCTTAGAGTTACCTCTATGATTTAACTTTCACGGAGGAAGAATGGTTGAATACCACCCCGGAGGCTTTGAACGGAAGTGCCCTTACTACTGAAAACGAAGAACCCGAAGACATCGATTTTCCAACCGCGATGAAGTCGCTTGATAACGTGATCCAATTCGTACAGAACAATCCCGCTCAGACTTTGAAACTGAAAACCCTGTGAACTAAATTGCTGGAAGCAGAGTGGAAGAGACGCAATCTGTAACTGTTTTGTTTTGATTTGCTTGTTTTATGAATTAAATTGATTTTTTACAAAAAATATTTTGTTTTTCGTTATTTTTTATCAATCATTGAAAGACCCCCCAAAAAATATGACGTCATGACGTCAGCATGATTTTGACATCAGATTTTGACGGATGACTGCTTTTTAATTGGGTCGCGCCCCAATTAGCGAACCCCCAATTAAAAAGCGCCCCAACCAGAAAACCCCCAATTAGCGAACTTCCATACACATTTAAAAATCTTTCGGTCATATTATGATAGTAATCTATAAAGGTGCCCTACTAAATTTCTTTTAATTTCGATATGTCACATGGACTTTAGTATTCTTTACAAATATTCATCAATAAATATTTAAATACTGATATCATCGTAACTTTGAACTTTGACAAAGAACAACAAAGATTGCCATCGATGCACATTTATAATCTCCTTGTTATCGATTTGCATCGCTGGTTAAAGAGAGTTCGAGACACACCAGGTGACAGACGGCAATGTTTATATTATTTATCGACATATTCACTCAAAAATATCACAAAACGAATATAGATTAAATTTTATGCATTTTATGGTTTTTCCTCGGGTTTTTCAAAATGTATACATTGGTTCGATTAAAATTTTCGTCAAAATTATACTACACACTTAGAAAAAATCACCGACTTCGGTAATTCATTTACCGAATTCTCAACAGCTGAACGGTCGGTAATGTTTTCGGTAATCGAGAACATCACCGAAAAATCTGTAAACTGGATCAGCAAAATTAGTTGTCAAATTTACCGAACGATCGGTAACATTTACCGATGTGCATTGCTTGATTTGTAGTCGACTTTACCGGAGAACTGTAATTTTTTAAAAAGGTCACCGACTCAACTGTAATTTGCTTTAATATTGTTTCAATGTGGCGGTCACTGTAACCCATGCAAAAATTTGGCTGCAGTCGTGATCAATAAGCTAGTGTTGCAAATTGCACCACCAATGAACAAAACCGTTGGCAAAGATCTGAAAACTTATGTTTTCGTCGGAAAGATTCGGCGCTACACTGAAAACAAGGAAGCATTGGAAGATCGTCGCCAACGGGAATGGAACTTGGAACGACAGAAAAAAACAAGCAACAACATTGGCCATCTGTAATCGGTATTTATTTAGATAACAAAAATTAATTATTTACGGAAAATATCTACGATTCGCTCATCTTGGTGTTGCATAACAGCCTCCATAATTTCACCTTTTTTATTTTTCACAAGCACGAACGCTTTTAATGTCGATCGAAAATAACAATATGGTGGATTTGACGTTTACCTAGACCGTTACCGAACTTAGTAACGGAACGCTTTGTTTACCGAAACTTCAGTAAAATATTTCACCGAAGTCAGTGATGAAGCTGATTTACAGACCTGCCGGTAAAAATGTTTACCGTTTTCGGTAAATTAAAATAAAATTACCGAAATTCGGTCATTTCATTTACAGTTTTCAGCAATAAAGCGAGAAAATACCGAAACATCTGTAATTTTTAGCATTACCGATCTAAGAAGGTAATTTTTTTTACCGAACTCAGGGTCTCTGATTACATTTTATGGATAATCAGTAATAGAAATTTGCCAAAAGGTATAAGGAAAATTCTATCCGTGTACTAGAGTTTGTTTGCCTGTCGTTGATAAGCTCATCAACAGCAGCCGTGGACACGAGGATTAGCAACCAACAACGAAATCAGTACACCCCGGATGGCATGGGATCGAAACTAGAAATTATGCAGATAAAAAATCACAAATAAAATCAGCAGTTTTGTATCGATATTTTGATTTTACAACAGAAATCGATATTTTGATCTGGAAACACAATCGATATTTTAACATTGGTAACGATTGGTAGCAATATTTTGAGAAAGATCTTTATAAACGATTCACGATTAGACTTTTAGCATCTTTACAATTATTCATGAAATGGTGACGATCGTTATCGATTTTTCTTATGAATGGCTTTGAAGATCGATGTATAGAAAATTAACGAAATGGTTGGTCGAGTGTTGTCTGCTTCATTGGAAAAAAAAACGCGTCGGAACCGTCGCAGAAATCACCTAGCGGGCGCCGGTGGTGTAGTGGTAAGCGTGACTGCTTTTCAACACCCCGATGGGTCTGGGTTCAATCCCAGCCGAGGTCGGTGGGATTTTTCTGAGGCATAAAAATCTCTGGTCACGTCTTCCTTCGGAAGGGAAGTAAAACCGTTGGTCCCGAACCATGTGTGTGTTGAATGGGTGCGATATCCTACGCAGGTGTGGAAGCTGCCTTCCTACACATTCGATTGCCGTCAATGGATGGCAATCGATGTCCGTCGGTGATTGGCACTAGATTGCGGAACAGAGACCGAAGTTAAAAAAAAGGAAAGAAGAAGAAGAAGAAGAAATCACCTTGGAAATCGCTGCCATGTAAATAAATTCCCATTACAATTGGTTTCCAATGAAACAGATCATAATCATAATTTAATTCATGCTAATCGATGCTCTCCTCGAAACATAGGCCACGACCAGAGAAGACGCGACGTGACCGATCCAAAAGAATCTTATTATTTACTATTATTTCATATCATATCGTATTATGACAATGCGATTGTGAGGTTAAAATCAAACTGTGCAAAGTGAGTCGTTATGAGTCCCGGTATTCAACCATTCTAGGCCTAGTTTGGGACCGGCAGGTTCAGAATATTCTTGCTTTTGTTTTTTATTTAGGTTTCAAACAAAAATGGGAACCCATTTTTCTGATACATAGAAAGTGACATCCGGAAATTACCACCCAACTTGAAACGGCCAGTGAAGAGGACCAGAGGCTCCGTCGATTAAATAGTGATGTTTTTTTTTAGAGCATTCGATTATCACAGATAGACCTTCAATTGTAACACTCCGTCGAATGGTTTCCTCTGATGAAGACTGCACATTTTGTAGTCGAAATACGTATCTGCTCGCGTATCGGTCATAGATACCAAAATTAATTAAAGTGGAATTAAATGGAAGATAACCTTTTTTGCTGTTTTATGCAATAGAGCGTTCGGCCGTCAGCAGCGGAAAGCAGCAACGTCTATCGTGAAATAATATGCAGCAGCAACAGAATAATCCATTCCGTAGTGGTAATAACATAGAGGTAACTCTAAGACCAGAAGGTCCCGAAGAAACGTCCTCAACTTTTTGGCTCAGCTCTGGTACTCTCTTCAGACCCAAGCTAATCGATGCACCCCTCGAAATATAGGAAAATCCACGAAACCGTAATTTTATCTGTCAAACTTTCATAGCGAATGAAAACAATCATAGTGTAGTAGTAGAATTTCAACTGGAATGGGGTACATTAATCGATTTGCTTGGGACCAACAGACTAGTCAAGTAGTGAGCCAATTTTAAATCGTTAGTTTCCAACCGGTGCACACTGGGCCAGAAATGCAATCTAGCTGAGCAAAATTAATAACTCTGAGACGAAGCATTTCCGTGACTTGGTGTCTTCGGTAAAGTTTCTCATCATAATAAGGACCATCTATTTACATAAACAAATAGTTGAAGTTTTGGATGTCTTGGGCAAAGTTGTTTGCCTTGACAAAATAAACAACTCTTTTCAAGACGTAAAATTTCCACAGCCTACTGGTTCCAAATTTGCTTGGGACCAACAGACTAGTCAAGTAGTGAGCCAATTTTAAATCGTTAGTTTCCAACCGGTGCACACTGGGCCAGAAATGCAATCTAGCTGAGCAAAATTAATAACTCTGAGACGAAGCATTTCCGTGACTTGGTGTCTTCGGTAAAGTTTCTCATCATAATAAGGACCATCTATTTACATAAACAAATAGTTGAAGTTTTGGATGTCTTGGGCAAAGTTGTTTGCCTTGACAAAATAAACAACTCTTTTCAAGACGTAAAATTGAAATGCGTAAAGACGTAAAATTCAAATGCGAAAAAAATTTGGTTTTCTTTCTGTTTCGGTTTTTTTTTGCTGACAACCATATAATTTTATATTTTTATCTTACTGCATTGCATTGCATTTAATGCATTAAATAAATAACTTTTTTGAAGAAACATACTGGTTTAAGCTTGAAATTTTAAAGATATTGTTGAAAAACCAAAAAAAAAAACAACAATTTTTGAATTTTAATATCTCCCACAATGCAAAAAATCGCAACCTGACATTTTCAGTAAAAATTTAGCAATTCTCGATAGAAAAAATATCAAAATTTGGGAGAAGTTTATTTTGGTGTTTTTGAGATTTCATCATTTTAGTGTAGCATGTATTATTTCTATAACTTTTTTAATGCATTGAAATGGCGTTTTGAAGACTTAACTTCTTGAGCAAAGTTGTTTATCTTGATAAAATAAACAACTCTTCTCAAGAAGTCAAAACTGCACAGCCTACTGTTTTTGAGTAGTATGCATTTAAACAATATATTTAAAATTAAAACACTTATTTTCACATTTTTTCTGTAATTTCATATCACTCGAAAACAGTAGGTCCCATTGGGACCCGTGTTCAGTTTCCCCATCGGGATCCGTATTCGGTTTCCCCATCGGGATCCGTTTACGGAATCCCATTGGGACCCGTATTCGGTTTCCCCATCGGGA
This sequence comes from Ochlerotatus camptorhynchus, assembly GCF_037179485.1. NCBI lineage: Eukaryota > Metazoa > Arthropoda > Insecta > Diptera > Culicidae > Ochlerotatus > Ochlerotatus camptorhynchus. The sequence continues at coordinate 3,269,887 of NW_027040527.1, read as the reverse complement.
TGCGTATTCGGTTTCGCCATTGGGATCCGTATTCGGTTTCCCCATTGGGATCCGTTCTCGAAATCCCCATCGGGATCATTTTACGGAATCTCCATCGGGATCCGTATTCGGTTTCCACATCAAAATCCGTCTACGGAATCCCCTTCGGGACCCGTATTCGGTTTCCTCATCGAGATCCGTCTATGGAACCCGTAATCGGGATCCGTCTTCGAAACCCTTCATCGGGATGCGTCTACGGAACCCGTCATCGAGATCCCTCTATGAAATTCGTCACCGGATTTCGCGAGTTTCCATCGAGGTCCACTTCCACTTTATTTTAACTTTTAGTAAACACATTCACTAACCTGCAAAGAGATCCGGCTTGAAACTCCCTGTCAGGATCCAGCTTCGGACGAGGCTTCGAACTCCCTGCCGGGATCCAGCTTCAGACTGGTGCACTTTCCTAAAAAACACAATTACATTACATTACATTATTTCACATTTACTTACATAAAAACAACCTTCCTTTTCCTGGAAGCGACTGTTATTGGCGATGACGGCACCGCCGAAAAATCTTCTCTTCTAGCAAAGCTTGAAGGTTTCTTATGGGAATTTGCAGTGGAGTAAAAAGATAGTACCATAGAGGTAACTCTAAGACAAGAAGGTCCCGAAATAACGTGCTCTACTTTTTGGCTCAGCTCTGGTACTCTCTTCGGTCCCAAGCTAATCGATTCACCCCTCGAAACATAGGAAAAAACCCCTCATTTTATCTGTCAAACTTTCATACACGGTAACCGCAAAATACCCAATAATGACTACAAAGTAAGCATTTTCTAGGGAAACTGCGACTACCCATTAAATGAGTAAAATTTTACCCATTTATGAGTAATTAAAACTACAAAAACAAGTAGTAAGTATTCATTTTTGAGTAACAAATATTCATAAATGGGTAATATTTTTACTCATTTAATGGGTAGTCCCAGTCTCCCTCGAAAATGCTTACTTTGTAGTCATTATTGGGTATTTTGCGGTTACAGTGTAGCGAATCAAAACAAACATTGTGTAGTAGTAGAATTTCAACTAGAATGGGGTACGTTAATCGTTTGCTTGGGACCAATAGGCTAGTCAAGTAGTGAGCCAATTTAAAATCGTTAGTGTCGTATTGATTGTTGATAGTACGAAGTCCACCTGTTTCACGCACAGTCTGACGTTTGCTTATGGATTTTATCATAGGAGTAAAGAGCTACAGAGTCGCCGTCAACGCCAAATATTTTCCCTTCTCCAACCATTTCACAACAAAAACAAAACACTTGGGTGCGCTTTTTTTGCTCTACTGTCAAACAAAATAGCAACCCATCTCGGGTTGCAACTTGGTCTTCAAATTTGAAGACCCGCTACTACCCGGGAGTGCGTTCACGGTAAAGTTTTCATTTGGCACACCCATTAAGCAACCTGCGGTGGGAGTCGTTACAACCAGCAAAACTTTGCTGGATTTTGCCGAGCTGGAAATCCAACAATCCTTCCAGCAAAAAAATATTGCTAGATAACCAGCAAAATAATCTGACATATAAATGACAGAACTTTACTGTAGAACCAGCCAAATTTGCTGGTTGTTCAGTAATACAAAATAGGAATTTATTTTGCTGTATGATCAGCAAAATTAGTGAAGTATTATTTTGAGAAAAAATCAAAGATTTTCTTTAATTCAAACTTAATTTATTTCATGCTTTAGCATCATAACCATAGAGTTAACTCTAAGACCACTGGGTCCCGAAGAAAATCATTATTATTTTTGGCTCACTCAGTACCAGAACAACGGTCCCAAGCAGTCCCAAGCTATTTCACTCACCCCTGCATGTTCTGCATGAATCCACACACCCCTGATGTTATCTGTCAAACTTTCATAGCGAATCAAAACAAACATAGTGTAGTAATAGAATTTCAACTAGAATAGGGTACGTTAATCGTTTGCTTGGGACCAATAGGCTACTAAAGTGGTGAGCCAATTTAAAATCGTTAGTTTCGTATTGATTGTTGTCATAACTGTATTTCAAATTATGTAGCGATAAATTTAGTGAAAATGAAGAAATACTATCAAAAACGATCAAAAACGCCACTTCCTCCTGCAAATAAATAAAAAAGACGTCACATTACAGATGCACTGTTATAACGGATATTTGTATGCACATGTACCTTTAATTATGATATTAAATCACATTCAATAGCAAAACACATTGAAAACTAGTATAAAACAATCAAAATAAATCAACTTGCGATCAGGCATACGACAAAGAATCCACTTACGAAATTGCAATCTATTTGACAGTTCCCGTATTTTACTGATCATCCAGCAAACAAACATGTTTGCTGGATTCACAGTAAATCTTAATTTTGATAGACTCTGTTCAGCAATTGGAAGGCTGATTCAAAATTTGGTGTGTTGGTTGCTAAAATGGGTATTAAACCCCGTTTAGTGCCCCCCGCGGTGGAGATGCTCTTAAGGGGAATTTCACTGCTCCGAAAAAATAATTACATATTGATTTTTCTAAAAATATTGGAAAACAGATATCAAAAATCTTAATTAATAATTTATTTATTCTCATTTTCAAGAATCTCTGAAAAAAAACTGATTTTTTCTTGATTTCAATATTTTTAGAAAAAAATAAAAACACGCCGGATAAAAAAATATTTTCGGGTGGTAAACTTCCCCTTAATGTTCATTTTCCTTGCATAAAAACAATCTAGTACCTCTTTTTTGCTGGGAAAACTCACGAACGTGCTCGTATTTTCGGAACGCAGCCACGGTTATGACGTTTTCGCATACACTGTACACAAACATCATCCTCTGATCGAATGAAACCTCAGACCATTCAAAACAAATCACCGAAATCGCTCTTTCGAATGATACCTGCAACGGATGATGGTTGTTTTGAAATCAGATGATTTTCCTCTAGAATACAGGATGAAAATTGTTATGATAAGGGATAGGGCCTTCAGTTGAAATGCGTAATGCTCTCTGCAGAATGACTGTCATACTAAATGGAAATGCATGTGGTATTGGTTCAGCCCCATAACGCAAATCATTCAAAACGATGATGTTAATAATTCTATCGAATGTCATTTGCTGATCTGAGCTGACAAACGAGGTGGAAGCATATGCATCGCTATCAGAGATGTTTCGAACATAGGTAAAGGATGAAAACCAATGTTTGGCTAATTCGTGGTGGAGGTTTCCTTCACCACGAAAAAATTTTGTATCCATAATGAAATGGCTTATTATGGCTATTCAGTATAGAAATGTAGATAATCAAATTATAAATCTAATTAAAAGCACTTGCATGTCACACTATTCTTAAATGTTTGTCCTCTGAGTGCCGTATGTTTTATAGCTAATTTTCAAACGAAAATCATCCTGTATTTGGATGACAGTCATATGGATGTTCATCATCTGACGACGAATTCAACCATAAGAAAATCATCCGAAATTCAAATGCATATTGTTAAAGGGCTCGAGCAATGCACTAATCATTCGAAGTATTGCGGATGTTTTGGTTCAGTGTACGTCGATATGTTGATGTCAAAAGGAAATTTTTCTCCAGCAAAAGAAGATCCACTGAAATATTCTTGAGACGACGTCGGGAAAATCCATGGAAAATGTCCTAAATTGTGCATTCCGTAAAGTTTTCCGAACGTGAACTTGTTTGCTGACGTGCACCGCACTCGGAATCAGTGAATTTGTTGTGTATTTTTTCGCTGAAATATCGAAACAAATAGTTTTATAGAATATACCGTTCCCACGAAGAAGAAGCTTCTCGGTGCAAGTGCAGGAGGTGGAGGAGGAAGAACCATTTCACCGTAGAGGCCGAAGTGGGAGTGCGGGTGAAAGTCCTCCTGCTGCAGCAGAGCAGAACTTGCCGGGCTGAGGAAGAGCCGAAGGAAAGAATCGTGGCTGCTAGCAGAAGTGGACTTCCCTAGTAGGGGTTGTGATTTTGTTTGCATAAATTTACGACTCAGCTTTTTTTCTTGTTCGTTCCCAATCGAAAGAAGGGTGGAGATACCAACAAAGAGAAAAAATGAAATCGTCGAGCCGTTCGTCGCTTGCCGGCATCCTGGTGGCTGTTGTGACCATCTGTGGGATTGCAGATGGTTTCTACCTTCCGGGATTAGCGCCCGTTAATTACTGCCGGCAGTCGGAGATGCAGAAATCGTGCATGGTAAGTTTGCGAATGCCTTGATTTATCATGTAAGTTAGGTGACAACTCATCAAGTCGGAAATAATGTGGCTTAATGTTCGTAGTGGGCAATATAGGTATTAGTGTGAGACACTCGCTCAGTTTTGATAGCTCTATCAAAGCATAAATTTAGTTGATAAGAGAGTAATAGTGGCTCTGGGTAGCATTTTTTTTTTGCCTAGCACCTAACGTGATAGGATGAAAGGAATATTCTACATGTCTCGATTTTGATAATTCGACTTGGGACATGTCGGTAGCCATTAGATAAGAAAGTAATGTCCAAATTATGTTTTCACATTTGACACGTTCTTAGACCTTGATTTGGGAACCGAAATGTAATGTAAGTTGTTCACAATGTTGTTTTTCTCCGTCCTTATCAATTCCAGTCCGATGTGATCCTGTATGTAAATCGACTCAACACCGAGGAATCGGTTATCCCTTACGAGTACCACCACTTCGACTTCTGTCCGATCGATGAAGCTAACTCGCCGGTGGAAAATCTAGGCCAGGTGGTATTCGGCGAACGTATCCGTCCTGGACCATACAAAATCGAGTTCCTGAAACAGTTGACCTGTGAAAAGGCCTGCACCAGATACTATGTAGGAGGTGATCCAGAAAGTGATCGCCGACTGATGATTCTGAAGAAGGGAATGAGTTTGAACTACCAGCACCATTGGATCGTGGACAATATGCCGGTTACGTGGTGCTACCCGTTGGATAACGATCGTCAGTACTGCAGCACTGGATTCCCGATGGGATGCCTTGTCCGGAGACATCCGGATGGAGATGAGGGCTGCATGGTGAACCCGAGCTATAACCGAGCAGGCTACTATTATCCCTTCAATCACGTTGATCTGACAATCACGTTCCACAGCGGAGCTACCGAGGAATGGGGTGTTGCGTTCAAGCAAAACGGTGGCCGAATCATCTCCGTTAAAGTTGTCCCATCGTCCATCAATCATAAGAATCCCGATCAACCGGATTGTTCTAGCAAGGAACCGATCGAAATTCCATCGTCTGCCCTTCCGAATGGACAAAAGATGAACATCACATACACCTACTCGGTTCATTTCGTGCAGAACAACACCATCAAATGGTCCTCTCGATGGGATTACATCTTGGAATCGATGCCGCACACCAACATCCAATGGTTCAGCATCTTAAACTCGCTGGTGATTGTGCTGTTCCTGTCCGGCATGGTGGCCATGATCATGCTACGAACACTGCACAAGGACATCGCCCGCTACAACCAGATGGACTCGGGTGAGGATGCTCAGGAAGAGTTCGGCTGGAAGCTGGTTCATGGTGACGTATTCCGACCACCACGCAAGGGCATGCTCCTATCAGTGCTGCTCGGTTCCGGTGTTCAGGTTTTCTGCATGTCGCTGGTAACGTTGGCGTTCGCTTGCCTGGGATTCCTGTCGCCTGCCAATCGTGGAGCTTTGATGACCTGCGCCATGGTGCTGTTTGTGCTGCTTGGAACCCCCGCCGGATACGTTTCGGCTCGTATCTACAAGAGCTTCGGTGGAATCAAGTGGAAGAGCAACGTACTGCTGACGTCCATGTTGAGTCCTGGGTAAGTTCGTATGGGGCTAACAGTCCCCGAATGATAAGCTGGGAATCTAAGTCTGTAATGTGTTTGTTTGTTGCAGAATCGTCTTCGGGCTCTTCTTCGTAATGAACCTGATCTTATGGAGCAAGGGAAGCTCCGGAGCCGTTCCGTTTTCGACGTTGATCGCCCTGCTGGCTTTGTGGTTTGGTGTTTCGGTGCCGCTTACCTTCGTTGGTGCCTACTTTGGATTCCGGAAAAGGGTAAGTTTGGTAATTATTTGTATGCTTACGATTATATATGAGATTTTTTTGCCTCACAATTTCTACACTGAGGCAAAGGAACGTTCCATAATAATCGCATATGAAATTTCGTCAAAAGGATTTCTTATGGAAAACAGCAAGTGCTACATTTTATATAACTTTTTCATAAGGTAACTTATGAAACTCTGCTTCATACGCCAAACTTTTGATTTCCATAAAAAATCATTTTTTCGAAATTTCAGTAGTGGTTCTTATGGAATTCTAACGTTCCTTTGCCTCAGTGTACGGTAATCATTCATAAGTCGTGTTTATGAAATGCATTACTCATGCCTATGGAATTTACCCGTATCTTCTGTAATCAAAATTATCAAGGTTCATAAGTCATGTCTTATGGAATTCTTAAGCTTGTTTTGCCTCACTGTAGGGATTGAGCTGTTCTAAAGCATTTCTGTAGTCAATGAATAACAAATACAGGGACTCTTGGAATTCATTGGGAATCTTCAACTCAAGATTCTGCATTCAAATAAATTTACACGTCTGGTCGAAGTTTTTGAACACTTGATTTTTCAAATGTTTCGGGAGTTATAACATGTTACATGCCTATCTTGATGACGTTTTCCTTGTCGATAACTATTATAACAACCACTTATGTTACAATGTTATAACTCTGTAGACTGAACAAGGCATAAGAGAGTTTTGACTAGAACTCCAAATCAGTTAAAAGTAGATTTTTTAGGTAGTTCTGCGAAGAGTTCCATGACGATTGTGAAGAGAATATATTCTAATTCTAATATTCTAAATACACTCTGAGAAGAATTTCAATCGAGCTCTGATGAGGATATTTAATAGAAAATTTCAACTGTATTCTGAAGGGAATTCTTCAAAAAATAGAGAGGGAAACGAATTGTGTCTCTGAAATTAAATCTCTATACGATCCGGTCACGGCACCGGAACGTACTTTACTGGCCTGGGTGATGTACTTCAAGATGCGATGGATGAGGAACTCCATGTCAACATAGCGGCCCTGGATTTAGCTAAGGCGTATAACCGCGCCTAACCCAGTTGACTGACTGCGGTCTGGGTGGCCACATTCTACACTTTGTAAAAAAAATTCCTTTGCGGCAGAAGCTTTCAGGTGATGATCGGGAACCACCGCTCCTCAACCCGGGCGGAAGAAACTGGAGTCCCACAGGGATCCGTCATAGCGGTCACCATCTTTATTCTTGGTCGCCATGAATGGAGTCTTTGGAGGCCTACCAAAAGGAATATACGTATTTGTCCTGCTGGCTGTCGGACGCACCCTCAAGGCCAGCATCTACATCCCAGAGGATGATCTACCGCTGGAGATTAATCGGCCTTTCAGTCCACGGGAACTCGACCTAGCTCTATCCAAGGCTACCGGGAAATCGACCGGCCCAGATGACGTCGGGTACCCCATGCTAAAATACCTATCACCGGAATGCAAGACCACACTCCTCAGACTTCTCAATAGAGAATGGCTGGATAATTCCATTCCAGAAGACTGGAGACACAGCCTAGTCGTCCCGATCCCGAAGCAGGGCACCTCGGGTCGCGAACCGAAGGACTTCCGACCGATATCTTTGACATGTTGCGTCAGTAAGGTGCTGGAGAGAATGGTCAACCGTAGACTCGTGCTCTACTTAGAGAGTAACGGCTACATTGACCACCGCCAGCACGCTTTCCGTCCTGGACACGGAGCCGGGATCTACTTCGCCACTTTGAACCAGGTACTTCGAGACGCGAGAGATTTTGACCAGCATGCTGAACTCGCTACGCTAGACATCTCTAAGGCTTATAACAGGACATGGACACCCGACATTCTTGCTCAACTCACGGACTGGGGTCTGTCGGGCCACGTTCTCCATTTTTTGAAGAACTTCCTCCGACACCGTACTTTCCAGGTATGCATCGGAAACCATAGATCAAGAGGATTCCCAGAGGAGACTGGCGTTCCGCAAGGTTCGGTGATCGCAGTCACGCTGTTTCTAATACGGATGAACGGAGTGTTCCACAGCTTACCCAAAGAAATATACATCTTCGTGTATGCAGACGATATCGTCTTGGTGGCGGTCGGATCCACAGTGAAGGCCCTTCGCAGAAAACTCAACGCGGCCACGAACGCAGTTCTACGCTGGACTAAATCCGTCGGATTCCACCTATCGGTGGAGAAATGCGCATATACCCACATTTGTCCGTTCAATCACCAGGTGCTCCGCTCTCCTATCAGCGTCGACGGAAGGATCATGCCGTTTAAGAAGTCTATCCGCGTCCTCGGCATACGCCTGGATCGGCATTTAAACTTTGGAGACCATTTCAACGAAGTGAAAGGGAATTGCCAAACAAGAATCGGCTTGCTGCGGACATTAGCCAGGAGGCATCTAGCGAACAACCGTGCTGTCCGGATGCGCGTGGCTAAAGCGGTAGTCGATTCAAGATTAACATACGGTATAGAACTGGCTTGCCTAGCTGCCGACAGGATGATTTCCCAACTGTCCCCGGTATATTACCAGGCCATTCGAATCACATCAGGTCTCCTCCCCTCCACCCCCAGGCTTGCAGCTTGTGTGGAGAGTGGAAGGTTACCCTTCGACAAATTTATCGTTGCTACCGTTTGCAAGAGGGCAGTTGGCTTCGCAGAGAAGACAACTGGAACAAGTGATGGAGTGTCCCTCCTTATGGAGGCGAACAAACTCCTGAAGGACGCCGCAGACCTGGAACTCCCCCCGGTAGCCAGGGTCCACAGGTGTGGAGCCAGGGGTTGGAACTCACCCGGACTTTCTATCGACTTGGCGATAAAGAACAGATTCCGGGCGGGAACCAACTCCCCCGCACTAGTGAGATCGGTGGCCGAACTACAACGAACCAAGTACCCAAATCACCTAGCAAGATACACTGACGGATCTCGAACAGGCGGAAGAGTAGGCATTGGGATATCCGATCCGGAGCTACGCACCTTCTACCGACTTCCGGACCCTTGCAGCGTTTTCTCTGCTGAAGCTCCGAACCAACAAACCTGTCGCCATATTTTCTGATTCAGCCAGCGTATTAACAGCTCTTCAGTTCGATACAGCCAAGCACCCTTGGATCCAGGCTATCCAGAAGCTCGCTCATAAAGGAACAACTTTCATCTGGATCCCAGGACACTGCGGGATCAGAGGAAATGAGGAAGCGGATCATCTGGCAGCATCCGGAAGACAGGAAAACCTCTATACCCAAAAGGTCCCTGCTCAAGACATCAAGCGGTGGATCGTGACTACAGTATGGAATTGCTGGACAAATGAATGGCTGCGATCTCAAGATCTGTTTATCCGAAAAATTAAAGGGGATACCAGAAGATGGGATGATCCGCCTGAACACCGATCTCAAGTAATTTTATCGCGGCTGCGAACCGGTCATACCAAAGCCTCTCATAACATGGCCAGTGGCTGAAAGTCACTCTAATAAAGAAAAAAAAAAAAAAACCCTCAAGGCTTTGCGAAGGAAATTACAAGCTGCTGTATCAGCCACCACAAGATGGGCCTGTAGGGTCGGCTTTGAATTATCCGCAGAAAAGAGCGTGGTTTCCCACCTATGCCACTCCCGTCATCACCCGCTACCAACAGCCATCGTTTCAAACAATATTCCAATACCCAACAAGAAGACCAGCCAGGTTCTTGGTGTACGCTTGGACCGGGAGCTGAGGTTCGACGCACATTTCAATGAGATCAAAGCCAACTGCCGCACGAGGCTAAACCTCCTCCGGACACTTTCCAAACCACACCGGAGCAGTAACAGAGAGATTCTACTAAAAGTGGCCAAAGCCACCGTAAACAGTAGATTATTCTACGGGATTGAACTGTTCTGCCTTTCCAAGGACTCTCTTACCACACGACTAGCCATAACCAGGCAATCTGAATCGTCGCAGGACTTCTGCCTTCAACATCGGCTGTATCGGCATGCGTCGAACTCGGTGTACTACCGTTTCAATATCAACTCGCCGAAACGTTGAGCTGCAAAACGACCAGCTACCTGTAAAAGACCACCAGGAACCACGAGGTCTTTCTCCTCAGGAAGGGGAACAGAGCTCTCGGAAACTTGGTCCATCAAGAGCTCCCACCCGTGTCCAGGGTACACTGGAACGGAGCCAGAGGATGAACAGAACCAACCATACGCGTTGACCTTTCAATTGCCAAGCGCTTCAAGGCAGGTAACAATTCCCGTGCCATGCAGGCCCACGGCTGCGACCATCCACTTCGCCACCACGACACCCACCAATAAACCCATATGTGTCCTAACAGACTCCGCCAGCGTTTTATACGCCTTGAATTCAGCAACATCCAGACACCCCTGGATACAAGGGATCCAAAAGGCCGCACCGCCGAACACCTCATTTGTTTGGATACCCGGTCATTGCGGTATATGGGGTAACTGTGAAGCAGATCATCTCGCTGCCACAGGTCGCTCCGGCCGGATGGCCACCACAGTTGTACCGTAGTAGTCCGAACGTAAAAAATGGGTGAAAGCATCCCTCCGAGACGCCTGGGTCCGGGAGTGGTTCGCAAAAAGGGGACCGTTCCTGAGAAAAGTAAAGGGCGACACCTCCAAATGGAATGACATTACGAGCCGATGGGAACAACAGGTCTTATCCCGGCTTCGATCCGGACACAACATGGGTAGCGCTACCTCTTTTCGGAAGTTTTGCGACTCCTGCAACACGATTATGACAGTCGAACACCTGATTGTTAACTGTCCCTGCTTCCATAACATCTGGCTCCTCTATGGAATACCGAACAGCATACGTAACGCCCTCTCTAACGACCCGTCCTGTAGCCGGCATAAAGTTGGCTAGCCTAAATCGGTCTACTAGAGTGTTCCGTGGATTGGTTTTTAAACAAATGGCTTAAGCGCCACCTCCATAGAGGACCACTTGTCGTTTCGGATGCCCGGCAAACTCAAAACCCCAGGGCGAGTTCAGTCTAATGCAAAAGATTGGAACGCGCTAGTAGACGTTAAGTACTTGGGATTCAAAGAAAACACTGGACGACCGGAATACAAAAGATTCACCAAATTGGGTGTGAGTCTTGATTCTCTAATTCACCAACTGCTTTTCGTGGTGATATCCCGGTGGGTGGGAAAATTGCTCACCTGGAGCGCGATATTGACGGCGCAGCTCCCTTCTAACTCCGGCCGAAGTTAGGACCTTTAATACCGACGCGTGGGGTCAGGGTAGTGGTAATAACGGGGGGCGCGGTATGCCGAGCGGGAGGTGGTGGGACGAAACTAGAGACAAAAAGCCGTCAAACGGCTGTACAACTGGATGAGCGCATTGTTGCAAACCCGCATAGTAAATCATTTACCTTTTTGTTGAAACTTAAATCGCGCACAGTACCGCACTAGCTTACAAAACTTATTCAGTAGTAACTACACCTAATCAAAAGGAATTAACGAACAATTAATTACACTGAACTTAAAGACACTCCTCACATTTAAATATACCTCAACAAACACATCGCGAAACTATACCAAAAAACTTCACAGTCCTGCCTCTTCCACGGGTTGGATTGAAGTGGACGAGAAAGATCTTGGGATTCCTCAGAAAGGCCGCTAAAACAATTCTTGGCCTTCGTTCCGGAAACCGAAAAACGATCTTATCAAAAGGCGATCTCCGATTACCTTCCGATTCGATCAGAGATACTATCTCTTTTCCTCTCAAGTATCCCACATCTGTCTAGCTCATTCCAATCTTTAACTTAAAGTGTTTTTCTTATTATTAAATTTCCGACGACAAGTAATCCTACTGGGAGATTATACTCAATCCCACGGATCAAATTTCATGCCACCTCAAATGAGAAAACTTACGCGCCTAGTGAGCGGATGAACAAGTAATGAGTGAAATTTCATGCAGGGATAATTTACTCTTGATATGAGTTCACCAGTTGCATACAAGTGAACTGGGATAGTGCGTGTCGTTTCGAATAGTAACAGTGAACATTTGTAGCATTTGAACTTCATGCTACATTAATTTAATATCTAATTCGAATACCGCTACAGTCCACGGAAGCAGCCCTAATAGTTTTCCTAAAAGATGCTGGACTGTTCTATAAAATATAATCAATATATACAAAATGACTCCGCCACGAACATGGACACATATCCTCCTTTGGTTATTACTGTTGAAGACAATCACATTGGGATCTCGAAGACTGTCTTACAATTTCCGGAAAGCCGATCATCGTAGCATTGATTGGGAAAACATACTCGATTCTGATAACGTCGAAACCGCTGCTCAAACTTTTTCACATGTCTTGGCTGATGTCATAGACAGACACGTACCTAAGAGCGTTCACCAGATTGCATCGCACCTCCCTTGGCAGATGAACGAATTGAAGAAGATGAAATCGATCAAGAGAGCCGCGTTGAGGAAATTCACTAAATATCGAACGATGTCACTGAAACGTCACTACGTTAAGCTCAATTATCAGTTCAACCGAGTCAGCGAGTCAATGCTACTTGTACTATCTGCGAGGGATTCAAAGGAAATTCAAGTCATTTTTTTTTATTTTATTTTTGTTATTTTATTTATTTACATCAACAGACTGGATGAAGCCCCAATGATTTAAACCTTATCAATTATGGAAAAAAAAATACATTCAAACATGGTCATAACATAAAAAAAAACATTAAAAAACGTATATCGTCGCACCCGACGTCTTTCTGAAAGTACGTGAAGGAGCAGCGCAGAGAGTCCGGTCTACCATCGTACCTGATGTCCTTTCGATTTCTAGTTCCCGTGATTGCTCCTCGAATGGTCTCCGGATCTACTACCAAAACGTGCGTGGGCTGAGGACTAAAATCGACTCGTTTTTCCTGGCTGTTGTGGAGGCCGAATATGATTTGATTGTGCTGACGGAAACGTGGCTGGACGACCGAATTTACTCATCGCAACTTTTCGGGTCACTCTATTCCGTCTTCAGAACTGACCGGTCTGCTCTAAACAGTCAAAAATCGCGCGGTGGCGGAGTCCTGATTGCAGTATCTACTAGACTAGCCAGCTACGTAAGTACGTCATCCATTTCCAGTCAACTGGAACAGCTGTGGATTGTCGTAGAACTTCCACAAAGCAAGCTTAGTGTAGGCGCAATCTACCTACCTCCTGACCGCAAAAAACGACTGCACGATCATCCGTGAGCATGTGGAATCGTTAGGCTCAATTTCGTCACAATTAAGTCCCTGCTCTCCCGCTTTCATATTTGGTGACTACAATCAAGCTGGTCTGCAGTGGCGCTTTACAGACAGTGGCACACCATTAATTGATCCACTGCTTTCGCATATGCCGGTTGCTTGCTGTGCTCTTTTGGACGGTTTTAACTTTTACGGGTTCACACAAGTGAATACTCTTCCGAACCGAAATGGACGTTTGCTAGATTTTGTCTTGGCAAATGATTCCGCACTACCGGGCACTTCTGTTTCCTTGCCGGTCGAGCCACTGATTGATCTAGATGCCGATCATTCCGCGCTCGTCGTGTCATTTAGTTTACCTACGCCGATTCTTTTTACGCCGTCATCTGAGTGCTACTCTTTGGACTTTCGCCGGGCCGATTATGTTGCTTTGAACAATGCGCTTGCGGAAATTGATTGGCAATTTATCGAAACTGCCGCTAGCGTGAATGATGCAGTGGATTTTTTCAGTGCTGCACTGGAAGATGCTATTTTCCGCATTGTCCCAGCTCGACGACCTCCGCTAAAGCCTACATGGTCTATCTGCAGTTGAATTTTTAAATAAATAAACAAATAAATCATCGATGATATTGAACGGCGAAGTCGCTTCCGCTCCACAGAAAGTCTACCGCCTGTTCTACAACAAGTTTGCAAGTTTCTTCTCTGACGAGAGCTTAACCAACGAATACGTGACTCTAGCAGCAAGCAACGTTCCACTTTCCGGTCAAGCTCTGGGTGGAATTGTTGTCAACGCTGAAGTGATAACGACTGCCGCACTAAAACTAAAGCCTTCTATCAACCCAGGACCGGATGGTGTCTCTTCAGTCTTTCTGATGAAGCATATCGCTAACTTACTGTCACTGCTACAACATCTGTTCCGATTGTCCATATCGTGTGGCATTTTTCCATCGAACTGGAAATTTGTGCATATGTTCCCTGTGTCTAAAAAGGGTAGTAAACGGAACGTGGATAATTATCGTGGAATTACATCGTTGTGTGCAATTTCGAAGTTATTCGTGTTAATCATCATAGAGCCTTTGCCCGCCCATTGCAAGCAGTATCTAAGTGAAGATCAACATGGCTTCACCTCTGGTCTATCTACTAACACGAATCTACTGTGAATCTACATCGTACATCACGCAAAGTATGGTTGAAAGGTCACAAACAGACGTCATCTACACTGACTTGTCTGCTGCCTTCGATAAGATAAATCACGCCATCGCGATCGCCAAATTGGATAGACTTGGGATTAGCGGAAATCTCTTGAGATGGTTTTGCTCATATCTCGCCGATCGGCAGTTGGTGGTAGCCCATGGTGGCTGCCGACATTTTCGCAGCTACGTCAGGAATACCTCACGGAAGTCATCTGGGACCATTGATTTTCTTACTCTACTTCAATGACGTGAATTTAGTTATCGAAGGTCCACGACTATCGTATGCAGACGATCTCAAAATCTACTTACGGATCTGCTCGATCGATGATTGTCATTTCCTCCAACGTCAGTTTGAAGCATTTGCCAGCTGGTGCCATTTGAACCGAATGACAGTAAATCCTGCGAAGTGTTCAGTCATCACTTTTACCCGAAAGTTATTTTTCACAATGCTCTCCGGGACACCATTATTGAACGTGTGAGCCATGTAAAAGATCTAGGTGTCATCCTGGACTCTCAACTTACATATAAGCAACACATCTCGTACGTCGTCGACAAGTCGTCAAGGACATTGGGCTTTATCTTCAGAACAGCTAAGAATTTCTCCGACATCCATTGCCTCAAGTCACTGTATTGTTCCCTGGTACATTCCATTCTAGAATATTGTTCTGTGGTTTGAGAATGTTACCTTGGAGGGACACGTTTCATTTGCCCAGCTATGAAAGTCGCTGCCAGCTGATCGACTTGGAGCCTCTTCGCACCAGAAGAGAAACTTCAAAAGCCCTGCTTGTCGCGGACACGTTACATGGCAGAATTGATTGCATGGCAATCTTGGAGCAAGTAAACATTAACGTCCAACCCCGAATGCTTCGTAATAATGTTATGCTGAGAATGCCACTACGTAGGACAAACTATGCAATCAACGGTGCAATAGGCGGACTGCAGCGAGTATTTAACCGAGTTTCATCAATATTCGATTTTAACCTGCCACGACTAACACTTCGGAGACGTTTCTCTTCATTCTTCTCCAGAAATGGAAACAGTCAATGATCGTGTTTTAATGTTTTGTAGTTTTAACTTATGACTTTAATTTTAATTTTAAGCTAAACCATCATTGGGACCATATCGAGTCTGTTGATGCTGACAAATAAATAAATAAAAACAAGCAACCACTGCAATGAGCCTGGATATCACATGACGATTACCTGACTGCCTTCGACAACGACCACCGCCATTCACACCATGATTCCCCAACCACGCTAAGAACCAAAACAGGAACTAAAACGCCGTCCCTTCTGGAGCCCCACCAACCTCTAGGAGAACCCCTTCTGGGTTCTCCAAACTCTCAACTATGTAATTAGGGAAGCCCCCTTCTGGGGATCCCGGAGATGAACCAGCCTGCGGCTGAAAATCTCCTAAAACATAAAAAAAAATCTATATCCATCGCACATAACAAATCTTTTCAATTTCCTCTATCCCGCAGTCACTGGAGCACCCGGTACGCACCAACCAGATTCCGCGCCAGATCCCGGACCAGTCGATCTACACCCAACCGATCCCCGGCATCATCATGGGCGGCGTCCTGCCATTCGGATGCATCTTCATTCAGCTGTTCTTCATCCTGAACTCGCTATGGTCCAGCCAGATGTACTACATGTTCGGTTTTCTGTTCCTGGTCTTTTTGATTCTGGTCATCACCTGCTCGGAGACGACCATCCTGCTGTGCTATTTCCACCTGTGCGCCGAGGACTACCACTGGTGGTGGCGATCGTTCCTGACATCGGGCTTCACCGCGGTCTATCTGTTCATCTACTGTTGTCACTACTTTGCAACCAAGCTGCAGATCGAGGACGCCGCGTCCACCTTCCTGTACTTTGGCTACACGCTGATTATGGTCTTTCTGTTCTTCTTGCTAACCGGATCGATAGGTTTCTTCGCTTGCTTCTGGTTCATTCGAAAGATCTACAGCGTAGTGAAGGTGGACTAAAAGAGCCCCCCGCTCGCCCACCAGGCCAGATTGCAGTCAATCAGTCGATCCCTTTCGGAACTACTCCCCCTTCTAAATATACTTTATTCTCTATTTTTGAGATAGTTTAAACATTTGTCTAGACTGTAAGCTTATTATTTAAAACTGATGCAAATTATTAGCGACGAAAGGAAAGAATCAAAAAAGATTAAAACGATGCACTTAAATATTGATTTTATGCAAGGAAAATTGACAAACTGAGATGAAAATCCCCCTGAGTTCTGGTAACAATGCAATCCATTAGTAGACATAAGGGGTTGAGAGAGATCCCTGTTAATTTTCTTCTTAGGACGGGCAAATCGTGATAATTGATCACTCATAAGCACCTTCCAAAAGCAGAAACAAAAATAAACACAAGCAAAAGAGAAAGAAGAGAGTGATCACAGAAGTTGTATGCGCAAAAAGAAAAAAACATAAAACCAAGGAACACAAAGATTGATCGGAAGAGAACATGTGTGTGATTACTTTTTAGTAGATTAATATCAAAACAGTAAATGCCTTCTTTTTGTTTAATTATTTAACTTGATTAAGTACAGGAAAGATTACACGAACATAAAAGGAAACACTAATAAACTATAGCCGTAAATTAGTATCTGTTAGGTATGTATTATACTTGTAATTGGGTGGATTAACTGAAAGAAGGAAGTATTAGTGGGAAAAGAAAATTGGAAAACATTCGACTCAAGTCAATATATAAAAAAAATAAAGTTTCTTTAGATCCCACGGTTTGTTCGGTCGAATGAAATGCACAGTAAAGTTGTAAAGGCATGGATAGTGCCGATTCCTGAGCAAACCTCATTTTCAAAATTGATCTACTATTATATAGAGTTGGGGTTCTGACATGAAACTAAATAACTAATTTTTGCTAGAGTTTGAAATTATGCAAATTCAGGACTGCATGTCGTAACAAATAATGTAACTTAAATTCATTTGTCAAGCTGTTCGGTGTATCAGAAATAAGTTTTTGAT